>NW_025765891.1:2745000-4103256 GCF_003918875.1 Haliotis rubra
TGTATTTCTACAAACAATTGCTGCATCCGGGCTTCCCCTCAAGGGGTGGCCAATATACATGCACATTGAGAGGGCTAATTTGTTATAGAGAGTGGGTTTTTTAGGTTGCCTGTTCATATGGGCATGAAGACATTTACTGTTGAAGGTGAAACCGCTATTTTAAAACTTCCTGGCTATCAAGATAACAAATGTACAACATGGCGACTATACACACAAACATTATTCTAAAGAGTAAGAAAGAAATATAGACAAGACAATCTTGAGATGAAATGTATTATGACATTAAAGTCAAACACAAACTTTAAATGATTATTATCACATTATCACACAGGAGACAAGACATCTTAACAATGCAAGGGTTGTTTGTATTTTGTCTATTACAAATAAAAAGAATAACATTAATAATAACAATAACTAATTATAAAGCACCTGGCTTAGAAATGTGAACCAGTAACCTTGACATCAACTGCTTGTTTCCCCACATGGGGACAGCGTGCAAAGCCCATTTCTGATGTGTCATGATCCGGGCTATCGCTTGTTGTAAGAGGTGACTAATGGGATCGGGTGGTCAGACATGTCATCGTATACCAATTGCGTAGATCGATGCTCATGATGTTGATCACTGGAATGTCTGGTCCAGACTAGATTATTTACAAACCGCTGCCATATCGCTGGAATATTGCTGAGTGCGGCATTAAACAACAACAATCAATCAATGCTAGGAGCAACATAAAACCATACTCACTTACAGATTCAATCATTCATTTGGTAATTGACTAGATATCATTCAAAATTAACTACATTAACAGCCACACATGAAGAATCTAAATTAGTTTATTTATCATGATTGAGGAAGTTCTCCTTGAATCAGCTGATGCAGTCACATCAACACAAACATTCCAGTAATACAAGTCCTGCATTATCAAACCCTCTCCATTTCCCACATTGCTGATAACACAAGTCAAAACGATACATCAAGTTTAATGCAGGCCGAAATACTTCCGTTCCTACACTCCGGTGTACCTGGGAATATGACTTGTACCTGAAAATGCCTTAACAAAAGGGCCAGGTGACATAGATAAACACACAGATCCCAGGACTTAAGGGGCTCTATGATAGGCTTAGATTGTGACAGGGGAAATGACAAGGCAGAGAGTCTCCTCACAGTTTTGATCCATAGCTTGTCCTCTTTTGCACATTTCATGGGAATCGTGTTTGTTACATACACCATGTGTTCAACAAGTTTATTTTTTATTGTTGTTCTCTTCCACATTCAGCAATATTCAAGCCATATGATGAGCGAGTGATAACAGTTTCTTGCAACATCAGCAATATTCAAGCCATATGATGAGTGAGTGATAACAGTTTCTTGCAACATCAGCAATATTCAAGCCATATGATGAGTGAGTGATAACAGTTTCTTGCAACATCAGCAATATTCAAGCCATATGATGAGTGAGTGATAATATGATGATGAGTGAGTGATAACAGTTTCTTGCAACATCAGCAATATTCAAGCCATATGATGAGTGAGTGATAACAGTTTCTTGCAACATCAGCAATATCAAGCCAGTTTCTTTGCAAGCATGATGAGTGAGTGATAACAGTTTCTTGCAACATCAGCAATATTCAAGCCATATGATGAGTGAGTGATAACAGTTTCTTGCAACATCAGCAATATTCAAGCCATATGATGAGTGAGTGATAACAGTTTCTTGCAACATCAGCAATATTCAAGCCATATGATGAGTGAGTGATAACAGTTTCTTCATGGCAAATCATATAACAGCTTCGCAAATATCAGTAACTTTGCAGCTCTTCATGGCAAATCATATGACAGGCTGAAGTCTGAATCAGACAATCCAGTGATTGATGTTATGAGCAGTTCTCCACATTCTCAAGGGTACATGACCATGCAGTAACCAAGTCAGTCACCTGATTATCTGATCCATCAATTCACCTCTTACAACCAAGGAACCTGTTAGAACCTGGAACCACCAAGGCAGTTGATCATGGTTTGAAGATTCTTTTCTGAGTTAATGCTGAGCACTGTCATGTTCTTGATACTTTACATACTTTCAGTAGACCAATACCTATCATCTGATTGGTTTAACGTCACACTCAGCAATATTTCAGCTATATGGCGGTCTGTAAATAATCGAGTCTGGACCAGACAATCCAGCGATCAGCATCATGAGCATTGATCTACACAATTGGGGTAAAATGACATGTGTCAGCCAAGTCAGCGAGTCTGACCTCCCGATCCTGGTAGTCGCCTCTTATGACAAGCATGGGTTGCTGAAGACCAATTCTGACCCGTAACTTTACAAGTTACTTTTAAAATGTATAGCTCCATTTACAATGAAAAGGAGTCCCAGTGAGCTCAGAGATTCAGAACCCCTGAGGAAATCTAAAAAATAAGGTTTCTAAAAGCACTGATGTTGAACATTTTGTACAAAACTGGTGGCAACTGCGAAGTAACACAAATATACAATGGCGTCAACAAAATCATCATTATAAAATGTATATCTTTTAAATGATGCCATTTTAGTCCATATGTGACCAACCCTGAATCAACCACTGTGACTGAACAGGATACAATCAGCCATTATTATGTCGCAGATGACCTCTGAAAACCAAATGTGACGGTGAAAGTTAGGTCCATGCAGTTTCTTTGAAACCTAACGGTCTTCCTTGCTATAAATCCTGAAACTGACTCATTTCCTCAAGGGATCTTACCTGCCAGGGTGTAGTCCATGTCAAACCCAAAGAACTTCACCTTCTCCAGCATCAAGCCTCTGTTCACAAAAACTCTGAAGAAGAAGAAATGGAGTGAATGAGCGAGCGGGTGGTGAGTGAGTGAGTGAGTGAGTGAGTGAGTGAGTGAGTGAGTGGATGGGTGAGTGGGTGGGTGGTTGAGTGAGCGAGTGACTGAGGTGTGTTGAGTAAGGAGTACTGTCCATGATGCCATTCACTGTGTGTCAGATCCAAACTTAATTATTTGTAAGGTGAGGTGAGGTGAAATTGGGTTTAACGTCGTTCTTGAGAATATCTCGCTCATATGACGACGTCATTATTTGTAAAATATTGTCAGATGAAATACTGCTGAGTATAGTTATATACATCCAACAAATGTTTTCGTGTCTTATTTCAAACCGAAACATTCAATTCTTAGTTATTTGGCTATAGATTGTAATTCATCTTAGAATTGGAGTTAGCAGACATTCAAAACAGTAATAAAAAGCATCTGTATGACTTTGATGAAACATTTCGACTGAAAAGAGTTCTAGTCTTTATTACAGAATAATGAGTTCTAGTCTTAGTTTTAGTCACGATATGGCTGAAATACTGCCGATGTGACTGTAAAGGGTCTTAGTTAGAGAGTAATGGGTCTTAGTTTTAGCAGGGATACTCTACAACAGGGATAGGTCACTCGCTTGCTTTCTTTACCATTTGTACTAATTAACGTGTGCCTCGTCATGATCCAACGCATACAGTGACTTGGTTCGGTCCCAGCGCGCAACTTCGGCTGCGTTTAACAGTACTTCAGCCAGTGTATTGTATAGGTCGGAATTTTACAATGAATGAATGAATGAATTAAGAGCAAGAATTTTATGTGAATGAATGAAAGAAATTAAGAAAAAGAACGAAAGAAAAAGAACATATGTGAATGAATGAAAGAATAAATGATACACCACGCCATCCCTCCCCAAACATATTAAAGAACGCAAAACTATAGGTAGAACACATGTTAACATCAGCTGTCCTTTTTATAAAAAATCTACTTTGAGACATTTGTTTACATTAGTAACTAATTCAGATATCTTATTGCATGTGTGGAATGACATGGGCATTGACAGAATGTTAACTGACACTGTCACAGACCCCTCAAGAACAGAAAGTTTAGAACTATCACAAAGCCTTGCAAACACCTTTCCAGTTTTGTCAAATACTTAGATCAACAAGAAAGAAAGAAGTTTTAGAACTATAACACTCAAGCATCACAAGCACCAATGGCGTATCAGAACAGATCGGCGATATGTCATATTTTTCACACACCTCAAATACACACTAACAATTTTTTTAAATTATAAAACTATCACTATTACTTGCAAACACCTTTCACCTGATGGTATATTCCCCTCATAAAAATTGAAGGTGTATGTGAAAGATGTTTTTGAACACTAACTAGAAACACTCAAACAACGCCCTGTAGTATTTCAATGGCAGATCGGCGATATGTCATATTTTTCACACACCCCTAAATACACCCTAACAAATTTTTTTTAGTTATAAAAATATCACTATTACTTGCAAACACCTTTTAACAAAAGGTATATTTCCCTTCTACAAATTAAACTAATATGTGAAAGAAGTTTTTAGCGATATAAGTTAGTCTTTCTTCGCTGTGTACTGAGAATTGAAGCCAGTGAGCTACAACATGCCCACTTGAAACTTTACTACAAAGCTACTGTACTTATACTGACACTAATAACAAGTATTTGACTTAAAATGAAGTGACAAAATAGGTAACTTATGTTCTACATGTAGGTTTTCAGTTGTCACAACACTCAGCGTATGTAATCGGCTGTTGAAAATAAACCGGGCTCAATCTTAAAAACTACGCTGCCGCCATATTGGCTGCACTGGTCACGTGACGAGCCAAGGCATAGCTTAGGAGCTTTCCGAGGAGTGACCACTCCCCCTTATAGAGTCTCCCTGGTTTTAGTTACAGAGTAATGGGTCTTAGTCTTAGTTACAGAGGAATGGGTCTTAGTCTTAGTTACAGAATAATGGGTCTTAGTTTTAGTTACAGAGTAATGGGTCTTAGTTTTAGTTACAGAGTAATGGGTCTTAGTTTTAGTTACAGAATAATGGGTCTTAGTTTTAGTTACAGAGTAATGGGTCTTAGTTTTAGTTACAGAGTAATGGGTCTTAGTCTTAGTTACAGAGTAATGGGTCTTAGTTTTAGTTACAGAGTAATGGGTCTTAGTCTTAGTTACAGAGTAATGGGTCTTAGTCTTAGTTACAGAGTAATGAGTTACAGAGTAATGGGTCTTAGTCTTAGTTACAGAGTAATGGGTCTTAGTCTTAGTTACAGAGTAATGGGTTCTAGTCTTAGTTACAAAGTAATGGGTCTTGGTCTTAGTTACAGAGTAATGGGTCTTAGTCTTAGTTACAGAGTAATGGGTCTTAGTCTTAGTTACAGAGTAATGGGTCTTAGTCTTAGTTACAGAGTAATGGGTCTTAGTCTTAGTTACAGAATAATGGGTCTTAGTCTTAGTTACAGAGTAATGGGTCTTAGTCTTAGTTACAGAATAATGGGTCTTAGTCTTAGTTACAGAGTAATGGGTCTTAGTCTTAGTTACAGAGTAATGGGTCTTAGTCTTAGTTACAGAGTAATGGGGTCTATTCTTAGTTACAGAGTAATGGGTCTTAGTCTTAGTTACAGAGTAATGGGTCTTAGTCTTAGTTACAAAGTAATGGGTCTTAGTCTTAGTTACAGAGTAATGGGTCTTATTCTTAGTTACAGAGTAATGGGTCTTAGTCTTAGTTACAGAGCAATGGGTCTTAGTCTAAGTTACAGAGTAATGTAGAAAGAAAGCCCAGTCAAGCTCACAGCCCCTGAACAATAATATCTTCACTTCCACCTACCATCACATTCCAAATGAAGCAAGTCTATGTTTTCCACAAGTTCTCCCACCACATTTATCAGAATAGATGTTGCTAGCTTCTCTCAGAACTAAACATTTCCAGAGACTAAACGTTAGGCTAGTCCTAAGCATGTTATGGATGGTTAACACTTTCATGGAATGGGCTAGCATGTGAATGGTGCTGACACAACAAGGATCAACCACAGGCACAACTTAGATTGGAACCCAGTTAACAGCAGGTTTGTTTGTTTGAAATTTTTTACTCGGTATAAAATTACCAATAAACAGGATCTCAAAGTAAAAACATCCTGATTGTACAAAGAAAACTGAATTACCATATGACAATTTCATATGAATATGAGCGAATACTTCATCAATTATAACCAGTTGTGTGGAGCACTGTACTGTTGCAGACCATTAGAAAATTCACAAAATAACAACCAGAATATAACTGACCTCCTGTTGGGCTCTCTCTTGTACATCCTGAATGGGGTGCTCACGGACCTCTCTAGGGACTTCTTTGACGTCTGTTGATCTTCAGCCATCTTGGATTGTTAAACTGGAGAAACAAAAGATATTTTAGTTTTTCAATGAACTTAAAAACATTTCCTTCCCAAACCATTAACACAAGTAAATGAATGTACACATGTTCAAACTTGACTTACAAAATGAACCTAATCACTGACAAACACCTCTGCTCACTGGAGACACTAGACAATATACCTACTGAAACTCATCCTGATTCCACACATGTATCAGTGATAGACTTGGAATGACACAAGATATCAAGGCTATGAATGATATATACAGTATATGAATATACGTGAAATAACTATTTAGTAAAGGAGAAAATGAAATCCATCTGAGTTGATGAATTTATCTCTACTTAACTGTGCCGTCTGTCCCTGACAGATGATGAAAATGGTATGTACACAATTATTGGATGACATTCTGCACCGTGATGAAATAGCTCGCTGAGTCAGGCTGCAAACATCCATACACCTAATACATGAACTGTTAATAAATATTTATATGACCTTTCTCAATCACTCCAAGTTACTTTGTATTATGGGATACAGGTCTTTAAAAATCCAGTCAAGTTGGTCAAGAGGTCGGCAAGAACAATGAATGATCATTATAACTATGATGAATAACCATCCACAACGTATACTGATTACCATGGTAACAGAACAACTGACCATTCACACAACATACTCTGAGACCATGGTAACCATACAACTGACTGTCTACACAACATGCACTGATTACCATGGTAACACTACTAACAGTACAACCAACTATCCGTGGAGCGTACACTGACTATAATCACAACAATTAATCAATTACATGATTACTTTGTGTGTCTGACTTTGTGACTGATCCACTAACAAGCACATTATGTCCACACATTGTAAATGTCAGATTGACAATATGTCACTAGACAACACTATTACCATTGGGGGCCTTCTGAATTGCTTCCATTAACACATCCAGTACCAAAATGTCACCTTGTGAATATGTATCATTGAACTAGTGTTGGGAATTGGTTAAAATCTCATAATTGATGATTGGTTCATTACAACCGATCAATCATCGAAAATAATTGGTTAGCGTCATTTATGAAATTTGTTAATGCACACAAAAATAAGGAAAAGAACATGTAGTTTGGGGCTTTTGGGCAAACTTTCACATCTTTAAAGGATGACTAGTATGTTAGGAACATAAATTCCTTGGAGTCTTTAAGATAAATTCAATCATGACTTGAAACGAGCTTGTAGTGCTTACAAAATGTAACAGCCAAAACCAACCATGTGAAAAATATTGTTAATGAAAACAAGTGTTCCAAAATTGGTTGTGTTCGATTATGAGAAATTATGATCGATTGCTTGGTCGTTTAGTCACTACAACCAATCTTCGATTATTTCAATTAATCGGACCACCACTACATTGAACAATGGCTGTTTGCATCATGAGGATCTGGAGAATAAGTTCAGTATCATGTCCATGGTTAATGCGGTCAATATACAGCAAATTAAATCACATTCACACATCTTTCAACAGTTCCAGAACAGACAGGGCTTCAAGTAAAGCCCCTACAAAAAAGAATATATTTTCAAAAGACAAACAGCTCATAAAAATGTATTTAAACAATTCTGAATACTATTATTTTTATTTCCCAAAATTTAATGAAACACATCTATAACCCAGAAATCTACATTTTGGAATCTTGCTGTGAGATGGTGATTGAGTGAGTGAGGTAAAATCTTAAAGCAACATTTCAGTCACTACAGATTCCTAAAATGGCATATTTTTTTAAACAAATGCAAAAATGTCATGCACAGTCATCCTGCTTCGAATGTTGGAAAGTCTTGGTGCACTTATATCATGTTTATGTCCAGAAGATAATTATTTTCTGTTTAAATACTGTCCCCATGGTGTTGTGGAACTGGTGATAATCTCACGAGAAAGAGCTAGAGACATTTAGGAAGACCAATAATGAAGCTGTGGCTCCACGTTTCAAGGGTGGTTTGTTGTCTGTATGTTATAACGTACACAGCACTGTCTAGACATACAGTTACACTCAATCAGGAATTGTATGCAGTCCTGTCATTCACTGCAATAACAAAATGGCTACAACTGTTTTAAATCATAAAATTTGAACGGCCATCCTGTAGATTACCTGGGTATGTAATGAACAAAGAAAGCAAAAACAGTTGAAATTGAAATGGTTTCTGAATAAATACTTGTAACTAACAACTAATACTAAAATCCAATCCAAAAAGTTTTCAAAAATAGAAAAAGACATGCCAGAGTCTGACATTTTTAGGTGAAAGATCCTAAATATGCCTTTTTTAAGACATTAAGAACAGTCCAAAACAGAACAAACGGCAGTCTAATGGCCACAAGACATCTTTTCACTATGGCATCAACATTGAAAGTCAGACACAGATGTCTTAAACAAATTAAGTTGTTGGTGGAAAGAGTAAGTGTGTGAGTTTAGTTTTATGCCGCTTTTAGCAATATTCCAGCAATATCATGACAGGGGACACTAGAAATGGGCTTAATACATTTTGCCCATGTGGGGAATCGAACTCAGGTCTTCGGCATGACGAGCGAACGCCTTAACCACTAGGCTACCCCACCACCTAGTTGGTGGTAAGAAGAATATACATAAATGGTACAGCGTTACCTGAGAGGAAGAAGCTTGCAAGTAACAGTGTATGATGACAACAGACCTAATGTAAGTCGTGTGGTCTAAAACAGAACTGAGCCCTCATTGATTGGTCACAACTAAATATAACTTAATAATTTTTACAACTGTCATTTAACAAGTATACTGCATGGTGTTATACGCTTCACCTTCTGTAAACGGTGAGTACATTGTGTATAAGACATGTTATATTGGGACTACACTCCCTCAGTGAAGTACAGATTTGCTGTACTTCTGTTGGGTTGAGTCCCATCTGAGATTCAAACCCAGATCCCCAGAGTGGCACCCAATCGCCAGCGCACAAAGTCAGCAATTACTGAAAAAGTGTAATCCCAAATGTTCCATATGTTACATTCGACCACTTTCTAAATGGCATTATGTATTCATACATTGTGTTTAAAGCCACACTGAGGAGTATTTCAGATGTTATAGCATGTCCGCTTTGCTTCGAAGAGGAAAGTCGAAGTAATCCAGAACTTAAATGTCTACATCTTCACAGATATACAGCTGACAAAACAATGATTATAATCAGGGGCATTCATGATCACCGGATCCTGGTAACTGCATAAGGGACACAACTCTACCTAACTAATTGTGACACCTTGAACAACTGGGCCACCCATGCCAGCTTCTTGAAACAAACCTTGATATATTTGGGTTATTTATCATTACCACTGTAATCTCCATCATTGCAAGTTATCACTGACAACTACATTACTGGCAGCTGGTTAAAAATAGAAAAAGGTTTTCACAACAAAACATGATTCACCTTTAACTGCTTTATTTCCTCAACAAAAGTTATTGCTTATGAACCCTTTGGTGGCAGGCGATAAAAGGCTTTTAAAACAGACTTTGATTTACCTGTGACTATGCAGGTATCTAGTGTAGTCAAGGTACTGCACTGATATCACCTCTGATGTATTCGGAGAGGGAGTAAACGACGCTATACACTGCTTTTTTGAAAATACCATGTACCATATTCACCATAATAAACAACCTAGGTGTATTGTAATTGACACCAAGGGCACTTATGTAAAACAATACACAAAGTGTTCCATTGGTTTTCACAGATCGACAGGAAGTTAAAAAAGTCAGTGCAAATCAAAAGTAATTTGACAATCATACATCCTTAACGCTGATTGTTCGGTAATACATGTGTAGTTAACACAGGAAAAATGTGTCATACAAAGTTTCATCTCATAGTTGGCATTTCAGAAGAGTACTTACAGATCAGTCTAAAACTTGGTTGGTTTAGCTTGTATGAGCTGGGCCTTGTTACAGTGAATATAGTATATCATGACAAGCTGTAGAAAAACTAGTGGGTGACAGCATGAACATTATTCCATTTTAGTCTTGACACAAAGACAAGAACAGGATCCTTGGGACTATTTCAACACACATCCTGAAAACAAGCTTGGATATTTGCTTATGAAAAATAATTTTAAGGGTCAGATAGCAGTAAATAACTGACTGTAAATAATGGAATCTGGACTGCATCATCAGTGAGTAAGTGAGTGAGTTTAGTTTACGCTGCTTTTAGCAATAGTCCAGCAATATCACGGCGGGGCACACCAGAAAAGGGCTTCAAACATTGTACACATGTGGGGAATCAAACTCGGGTCTTTGGCGTGACGAGCGAACACTTTAACCATTAGTATACTCCACTGCCCCCTGCATCGTCAGACTCTCTGGCTTTGTTGATGGCAATATCAATCACTAGATTTGTCTAGATTCAAGTACTACCCACCATCTCGACTACCATTCCCTGTTGTAGAGGTTTATTATACACATTTATGAAGTTCTTCAGCAGGAATTTTCATTTTGTGTCGGTTTGTGCTGACAAGTGATTCTTGAGAGGGATCACAGCTGGGTTCATCATAAAGCTAATATAGTCTGTCTCACAGTCCCTGAACTGCATTGTTTGCCCTTCCATCCAGCCCTTTCTACAATGCTAAAGCCCTAAATGAAGCAAGTCTAGATTTACTCAGGTTCATCTCCCATCTCAGTGGGGCTCCTTTTCAATTTAAAAGAAATTGTTTGTTTCTATCAAAGTTATATGCATTCAGAAACTAAGCTTTAATCTTGGCCTAATAGAACAATGTTGTTTTGATAGCACTTAATTTTTAAATAGAGTACAGTAAGCCATTTACTGCTTCCTGTTTCCTCAAAAGCCCAGGGCCTGTGGGGATACGTTACATTTAGAAGGGTTTGTTAAATTATGAAGTGTTTGGATTATTTCTTCATCTGTGCTCTTTGTGTTGTCCTGAACAGTGAACAAGTGTGAGGATCGGTACTGTACATTATACTGTTGTTTTTTAGCTTAACTCCACATTCCGGAAAATATTCCAACCATATCACAGCCGCCTGTAAATAATCGAGTCTGGACCACTGCAGGATCACAATCCCACATGCATCATAAGAAGATGATATTTTGTACTTCGAAAAGGTGGCGTATTGTAGTGAGTCAGCTCACAAGCATGCCCATGACAAGCATCTGATGACATTGCTGTACGTGAGGCCTCATTGTGTGACCATTAATATACAACGATGATTCACATACAAAGTTACAACCACATAATGCAGTGATTGATAACGCCGGGGTATGATACCATACACTTACTATGTCAAATAGTCTGTCTACCTGATCGACATACCTATTGTCACCAGCATAGGCTGCTAGGGATCTATTTGCATTTGGTTTAAACATATTTTTATTCCGTCAATGCAGAAACCTGGATAGGAGAACAAGCCGAGTGGCTTATATAAACGCCGCTCCAGTACACGGTTCCAATATAGCTGGATACATAATTGAAAAGAATAATACTGAGACAAAATTACACTCAGAAAAATTATTGAATAATAAATATTTGGTTATGGCGTTGGTTGTGCCTAGCAACGAAATGAGCTGCCGCAGAAAATCAAGTTATATAAATCTTGTCTTGCATTGAATATACATGTATATGTAGTGGTGATAATCACTGGAAGCGCTTACTTTTAGAAATGAACTGGTGTAATGAGTTGAGAATGTCACAATTGGTTGAGTTATCCAATACCCTATAAGGTATTTTTCACATCGTATCCTTGAATATAAAAAATTGCATTTGGTACACAAGGTCCATGTGTGCAATAAGTAAACTGAAGTGAGTGAGTGAGTGTGATTGGGTTGATGCTGCTTGCACCAGTATTTCAGTTACATCAAAGCTTTATCAGATCAGAACAACGTGCCCACTTCAATGAGGCTGTTTGAGAAGGGAATGAGTGAGTTTTTACTTTTCCGTCGCTTTTAGCCATATTCTAGCAATATCACGACAGGGGACACCAGAAATGGGCTTCACACATTGTTCCCATGTGGGGAATGGAACCCAGGTCTTCGGCGTGACAAGCAAACACTTTAACCACTAAGCTACCCCACTGCCCCTGTTTGAGAAGGTATAACTGGGGTTAATATCTTTAATAACATTTTTATCTTTACTCAGGATGATATAGCTTTTGACTGTAGTTCTCCCCCTGATGATGCTGATATAAACTCACTTAGGATCATGATCCTGTCTCTCTTAAGGGAAACAACTCTACATAAATGAGCAAATAGTCTCATTCTGCCTTGAGTATATAATATCATGTTTGATATCAATAACTCATTTCCATGTGGAGGAATCGTAGATTCAGGGGAGCTAAAAGATGTTGTCTTGTGCAAACTATAATGTTTGGTATTGATTGTCTTCATCCAGGACTTGTTTCAGTGACAGCAAGTTGATGAATTGGTGATAATTCTCGTTTGACAGAGCTATGTAATAACTTGTTTCCACATCTGTTCACCATGCTGGCGTGTATGCATGAGAATCACAGACAATACACGAAACCCTATAGTTTGATATGCAATGTGCAGTTACACTAGGGACAGGTCAGGTGAACATTACTGCACACTCCTCGATGGCACATGCTGGTGCATGGAATGATGTAGACTAATGCTTAGTCTCTGAATATATATAGTTTTGATAGTAACAAACAAGCCCATTAAAATTGAAAAGGACCAGAGATTCTGAACCTGAGGAAATCTAGACTTGCTTTATTTAGGGCTTTAGCACTGCAGAGAGAGCTTGGCGGTGGGGAAAATAATGTGGTTCAGGACTGTGAGACAGACTAGGAATGATGAGGCGAGAGCTTGACGACTGTTTATTGAGATTGGAAACAACTTATTAAATGAACAATGTCGCATCGTTGCAGTACATAGTGGAATCAGACTCGGTATCGGTAATTCATTATGTGCCGAGACCCTATCCCCATAGATACAATGATTTCACAGTTCAACAGGTAAACTGTCCTGTTCATCGTCCTGTTCAATCGCTTATTGATTGTAACATTGAACTAAGGTTGCATTGTGACTTGCTGTAGTGTGTGAAAGGAAGTTATATGCGTGTTTCAAAGTGGTTGAGGGTTGGACATCGAAATAATGTTTCATTAGTGTAAACGACGTTCTACTACTATTATTCTAACTTACATTCGAAGTTGTACGTGAAGCACTTCCTGCTGCTAACATCGACAAAAAACGTAAGTCTTCGGAGCTATAGGTAAGCTCCTTCGGTAAAGTACGGCACGTCGTTCCGACCCGAATTAACGCGATCGTTGTTTACATCCGGTAAGGGAACCACGTGGAGTGGGTGTGTCAGCAAACCTCAAATAACACCGCATGTTGAAAGTGTCAGTTTTAGCTATGCAAACCTGATATTCTTTTAAATGATAATTGTCCCTCATAATTAGATGTGACACTCTACGATTAAATCAATCCCTTTAATTATATATATATAACGAATGGGCACCTTTCGACATGCGAACCCGGAAGTATTAATTGCAAGATAACCTAGCAGACGATTTTGCTCTGTCCGTAAACACTATTACAACGTCACTTTGATAACAACTTGATATTGATTTCACTTTAAAGAAGCAAGTTTTATAAACAATAATTGTAACAACCGTGTGTCGTGAAGTGTACGGGAATAAACCAGACTCGCTATCAAAATTAAATATGTACGGGCTATATATAAAACCTACATTCGTGTTCAGACACGTCGCGGAATCCAACAAAGAGACGAGAATATTTTACATTACTGGCCACAATAGCGGATACTGACATTAACCTAACGGGTATTATCTCATTTCACATCTGACCGATGCTGATCCCACAGTTTCAGCAGCGATGGAGGGGGGCACAATGAGGAGACGGACGATGTGTGTGACCTGGCGCTCTTCAATTACCAGGAGAGAGGGGCGACAGTCACACTTACGTCACCCAACGGTGGCATCATTACCGCCATAAACCCTTCCCTCTGTTGAAACTGACCTTGTCAAAGTTGGTAGAGTATGTTACTGTCGACAGCCTTACAAAGTTCATTGGGCTTATGTATATGTATATATATATTATAAGTAACAATGTATCCTTTTCAACAACTTAGAATTATTGGCTTTCATTTCAGAGCTAGATATGCTTACCAGCTGCATATATGTATATATACATATATCGACAGCCTTACAAAGTTCATTGTGCTTATGTGTGTGTATATAAATATATTCAGAGCTAGATATTCTTACCAGCTGCATATATATATTTTATAAGTAACAATGTATCCTTTTCAACAACTTAGAATTTTTGGCTTTCATTTCAGAGCTAGATATGCTTACCAGCTGCATATTTTATTGATTTTTCATGTACATATGTTATGAATTTTATACTCATGTTGTGAAAATTAAAACAGTAATGGTTTTAATTTACTTGTCAGTGTGGTAATGTGAATTCTATCATTTGCTCTTTGAGCAAATGTATTTTAACAAGTCACCATTATTTCATCATGCATTTTGTTTTAATTTGACCAATTTTTTCAAATTGTTGTTTGGCTCATGGTTCCATTTATTCAGCTCTGATGTACTGTATGAATCTGAAGTGAAATGTGTGAAGCGTGAACTCATTGTCCATGTACTGAATGACATACTGGGGATTAAGATAACCGATTCCACTCAATATATGATGGAAACAGGTCTGCCTCTGTTACAGTGGGACATGTTCACAGGGTGAGAAACTAGCAGATGTTTGAAAGCTCAAATATGGTGTTATAACTTTATTAAAATGTGGAGTTTAATATTGAAACTTTTAATCAATCTTTGATAACAATGCATCAGTGTTGTGTTTCAGAAGAAAGTTCAAGATGAAGAGAAGACACTGGACCTTTGTTGCAAAGTTTCAAGGCCAAGACGGACAGCATATTGTGAAGGCAAGAAAAAATTTAGCTTGAAGTATTTACAAAAATAAATAAAAGAGAAATGTTAGTTTAATAATGGCAACAAGACATAAATTAGCTTATGAAACAGATGGTCTGCTTTCTAGAGTTCATCATCTCATTTGTTTTGTGTGGTGAATCTATAATGATCTACATTTTCCTCTTGGTTTAAAGAAGGCTCCCCAGAAAGATCATAAAAAACACAAACAGTGGCAACTCTAAATGGTTTTGTCATATCAACAGGGAATGTTTACTTTCATATTCTTAGTTTATTTCTCAACATTTCTGCCAGGTCCACATGTGTAACTAAGAATCAATGACCTTGTTATGGTTTGACCTGTTGTCCTAATCATCATCACCAATCCCAAATCTCTGACATTGTCATCATTTCCCAATGGTAGGGATTGATTCTCAATCAGCAGTATGCTGGTCCTCAGGTGATTATCTAAAGGTCACTGTGATAATACTGGTGAGGCATGAGGTATAACTGGCTTGCTGTTTCACCCATAGGCTTCATATAGATATAAAGTCTTATTAATTTTACAATACCCCTTTGATAGTGTCAAGTGTATACATACATATCCCAAGGGTTATTAAATGTTTTACTGTGTGAGAAAGTGACAGTCCAAACGCATTAGCTAATATTAATGCAAATATATCAAGGACTGAATGAAAACTTGGGAGACAAGTGGGTATGGCGTTTCCCCATGATGATTAAAGCCTGGGTTTGATTCCTAGGTATCAGAGGTGAAACTTCTTTTTGGTGTCCTCCAATGTGACATTACTTGAATAGGTCATGTGCATGCTTGCCTGGTTACCCATTTACCAGCCTACTCACTAACTCACATTGTATGTGTTTTTATTAAAGGCTTTTTCAAACATTGTATAATACCGACTAAGTAGATGAACACTTAGTCTCTGAATATATATAGTTTGGATAGAAACAACCAAATTTCTTATGAATTGAAAAAGAGGTCAAGTGAGTGAAATCTAGACTTGACTCATTTAGGGCTTCAGCATTGTAGATATGGTGTGTAATGGAAAATAATACTCACTCACTCACCCACTCACCCACTCACCCACTCACTCACTCACTCAGTTCCTTTGTTGTATTTCCCTAAAGCAAACCACAAATACAAGTTCCCTTAATACATCCACCTACACACAGATTTGGAAGTCATGAAAACTGTAATCTGATAGTATTAATTTTATCAGATAGGAGAATAGGCCATGGGACATTACAAACAGGAAATTAGCCTTGGTTTGTTTACCACTGTGACCACTCAACACAATATAGGGCCAAATAGCTGGGAAGCCCACCAGCTCCCTACTTACAGGGCACTGCCTACCTCGGATCATGTCAGGGGTCACCGGTAGTAAAACAGAGTCCCAACAGTCCTTTGTTGGGGCCTTGAGACTGGTCAACATTGTCTGAAAGGCTTATCAACATACCGGGGTGGCGTTATTATTTCTGTTTTTCGGGTAGCGGAATAGCTCCTTTGATGGTGCTAACACTTGTGCCCTACTCATTTCAGAGTTTGATTCCTTACAATGGGTGTATGTGTATCAGGACAATTGTTCATGTTTCCCTGCGTCAAAAAAATATCATTGTATATATGGTGTAGTATTTCTTTGTCTTTGATGTGGCCGAGATGACTAGGGTATTAATGTGTTGCTGTCGCTGGTTGGATTTATCCGACAGGTGGTTTGGCTGAAACCTGTCCCTACTCTGGGGTGGGCGTGGGTAGAGAGGATGTTTGAAGGAGGTGCACTGACACCCTGTGTTCAGACTCTGTATGTGTCTAATAACATGTGTTGTATGTGTCTAATAATGTGTCAGTCTCTCTATCACGATATTCACTGTGAGATTTGCCCAGTTTCTTGATGATACCAAGTCATCATTAGATGAGTAAACCCACCTTATCATTATATAATGTACACTTCTATAACATAGGTAATACAGACTTATCAAGGTCAACTTTGGGCCAATATCTGTTTAATTTTTTCGTATTATTCTTTTTGGCCATGTAATGTTCCAAACTTTGCAGTCTGTCTTAAATATGGGATTTGTTCGTAATAAGTAAAATATTTTATCTAATTATCATTGTGTAGGTGTAAAGAACAGGTGCTCAGTAATTTATATTTTTTTCGTTTTGTCACATTAAGTGTTAAGTAAATGGAAATTAATGTAAATGGATTGTTGAAATTAACATTCATGTTTAAAAGGTAAGGTTATGTATTTTCCAAAATTTGTATGCCTGTATTGTATTAAAATTCAAGAAAAACAGTTGTCCATTCAGTTTGTGGGACCCACTTCTGAACAGAAGGATCACACGAACTTTCCTGTCCTCTCAAAATTGAAAAAGCATCCCCTGCTGGTCATGTGATCATAAATTTAGAGGAAGTAGTTAACTTCACCCTGGGAAGACATTTATTGGCTGACCTCCGACCTGTGGGGGTCACCGTGAATGCTGATAGACTCCGGCAAAGGTGTACCATGGTTGAACTGAATGTTTGCAAGGTACAATAGGAACAAATTGGACATTTTTCAGTATCCAAAACAACATATGGCATAAATGGGTTGAATTTTGTATGGCTATAGATTCCTTGAAAGGAGAATTTAAAGAGTGAGTTTGTTCGGCTGCTTCTCCTGCAATATCACATTGGGGACACCAGAAATATCCTTCATGCATTGTAATGATGTTAGGAATTGAACTCAGGTCCTGAGTGTGATGAGAAAACACTTTAACCACTAGGCTACCTAACAACCTGAGAATTAAAAGCAAATTATCTTAGAAATTTGATGTCTGAAATTAAGCTTCTTTGTTAAGTTTAGGACCTTTTTGACCAATCACAGAGCTAGTGGATGTTTATACAGAACTTAGTAGCACATAATACCTATATCAGGCTTAGAAAATGTGGGAACTCTATCTCTTTTGAACTGTTTGTCATAAAATATGTATGACGTAGAGGTAAGGATTTACATCTTGTATCTTAAACCAGCTATAAACTGTTGTCATAGAAGGGTAGTTTTACATGAGAGAACAAAACATATTTTCTCAAGCCTGCAAGTATGGAGAAATGTGATCTGCAAGACAAATGGCCATTGCATCCAGCTGCACACCGACACTGACACCGGGCTGGTTGGTGTGTGTCTTAGTAGATGAGTAGTGTCACTTGATCCTGTAACTGTGTAAAACACAGGGGCTGTATACTGATTTACTGCAATACACTGAGATTGTCTGCAGTGCACTACGGCAAGATTGTTCTCACCTGCAATATGACATTACTTGGTTGCAGTTTACTGCAGTATGCTCTTTTAGGTTGTGAGGCATACATGATGTGTGTAATATAAGGGGTGTTCTTGTAATTCTGCTCATTCCAAGAACATAAGCTTGATCATTTCTGACTGTTTTGATTTTCACTGGTATGCTATTTGCTATACAATATACAATGTTAGCTTTGTTTGTGGTACTCATTATTCATACTTTCATATTTTACATTCTAGTTTCTGAAAACCTTTCAAGGCATGTTTAGAAAAGGAATACATTTATAACAATAAGTAAAATGTTATGGTTATATTTCTGCTGTGGGAAAATTGTATTGCAGTTAACTAATGCATATATATGTCTGTTATGTGCCTTGTTCATGTTTGTCCAAACTAGTAATACAACAAGATTGAAGTAGACGAAATACTAGGGTGAGTGAGGGAATTGGGTTTGATAGTGCTTAAACAACATTCAAGTTATATCCCGGCACTTCAGCTAAAGGTTGAGTAAGTGAGTGAATTTGGTTTCGCAACACTTTTACCAGTATTCCAGCAGTATTACAGCAGGGGACACCAGAAATGGGCTTCACATATTGGGGAATCGAAACCTGTTTTTTGGCATGACAAGCAAACCCTTTAACCACTAGGCTACCCCACCGCCCCTCCTTTAAGGTTTGAGGAAAGCTGGAACTAATGTAGGTCCCGTTTAAGGACTTTGATGAAACCCATGTGCAAAGGTATGATGCTAACATACTTAAGGACATCATCAGGGTGAACTGGGATTCAAACTCATGATCATGAGCTTCTATTCTAAAGGGAAGCAACTCTGCAGGTTTGCCTGGGTCCACTGGGCCACCCCAACCCCTTAAGATGTTAGGATGAATAACAAGAGACATCATATATACCGGTATGGCCTCCAGCGTAATTGTGACATGTTTATTCTGATCAGGTATTTATGAATCATATCCCATTATCCTGTAATCATATAACATACCTGTCATTCCAGTGAAACACGTTTTATATGGAGATTTAAACTTAATGGTGTTATAGGCAAACTTCCCTATTTTCATCTCACAGTGTATTACCTGGTCATCCTGAACACTGTTAGACCCAGATAACCCGCGTGTATTCACAACAGCTAATTTCACAGTATAATGTCGGAATCCGTTTTACATCCGTGAATACTTGAGTGAAAAGTCTGTAAGGTGACACTAAGCAGAAGACGTTGTCGTATTACACATATTGTCAGATCATGTGACACAATGTACTTGTTTGTCATGGAGGGACCCGACGATCTGACATTTGATGGCTTTCCCGGGATTTATATGAACCTGTTCAGAGGCCTATATTTGGACCCAATCTACAGCAAATGTCAGTTAAAAATCTCAAATTTGAATTTAAATTTTCCCAATTCATGTTAACGAAGTCACATCTTGTTTATTTTGTGGAGATGACTTTATTTTACTGATAACAGACCTCAGTACAATAAAGAAGAAGATGCTTCAGTTTACATATCTGCATTGAATATCTGAACTCAAGAAATAAATGAACTCCCAATTTTGAAGAAAAATATGATTTATTCCACTTTTCTTGCCAAGAGCACTTAGCCTGGAATCCAAGACATGTTCCTCACTTTTATCACATCAGGGGTTGGTTTATGTGTTTGTAGCCAAATTTATACATATCCTGCTGTGAATGTTTAATTTCATGTAACCTACCCTTGTGTCTTCCTTCCCGATGATGAATGGCCATCAGACAAGTGTCACCTTTGTTTAACACTAGCACCCTGGTTATTCTAGGTAAGAGTTAGTCTAAGGCAATGTGTGCTGTTCCTTAAGTCAGAATGGATGAGATAGGTTGGGTCAGTAGATTCTGTCAGTCGTGTGTCATCGTACAGCATGGTTCGCAATATTAATCACTGGTTTGCCTGGTCCAGATTTGATTTTCATATTTGCCACAGTGAAGTAGGTAGAATATTTGTGAGTGCAGCATCGAACCGAATGAAACCAACTTGATTTGTTAGCACAAATTGCTAAAGTCAGGACTTCATCAGTATTCGTTGGGAGGGAGTGAGTGTATGGTTTAATGACATGTTTAGCAACATTCCAGCAATATCACGGTAGGGGAACCCACACATTGTACCCATGTGGGGAATCAAACCTGGTTTTCAGGTTGATTGGAGAATGCTTTAACCACCTGGCTATCTATCCCACCATCCCTTGGGTTTGAGTGATGTATAGATGTGTTGTAGTATGTATCGGCCTGAGCACTCAACTGTGAATGTAGTTGTGAGAAGCTGAAGGGGAGAGTACTGACTGTGGTTGTTCTTAAATTGTAACTTTTCTTATGTAGATCTTGGTGGTTTTAGCAAATGTGCTATTTTTTTTATTTTAGTGAAAAAAGTCTGTCCTGTTTTTATGTGCCCCTCTCCTAAATGGTCAGGTCACCTTAACCCTGATATAAATAACCAGCCCCTCACTAATGGCGTATCTATCACTCATTAAAGAACGATTCCTCCCTAAATATTGATTTGGGTTGTCATCTTTCATGTTTTTCATCAATAATTCATATTTGATGACCTACCTAGATCAAACCTCTCATCCTCACGTACAATATCTCAGGCCGATTTCACACGGAAATGTTAGATAATCAAGAAGAGAGTTGGAGGGGTTGGCTGCTGGTCCTTTGTTGACATCAATAATTATAGATGTCAGACCTACTGCCCTGGACTAGATGATTGCAGGGCCACTGACTGATAATCTCAAACTACACCTTATCAGGGCATTACATACTGTTCTAATATTCTAATTTATTGACTGACCAACTGGTGTCACATCCACAAACAGAAATGACTGACTGAGTTTGGTTTTATGCCGCTATTAGCAATATTCCAGCAACATCATGGCGGGGGACACCAGAAATGGAAACAGAAATGACTGACTGAGTTTGGTTTTATGCCGCTATTAGTAATATTCCAGCCACATCATGGCGGGGGACACCAGAAATGGAAACAGAAATGACTGACTGACTGAGTTTGGTTTTACGCCGCTGTTAGCAATATTCCAGCAACATCACGCGGGGGACACCAGAAATGGTAACAGAAATGAAACAGAACAATTCGAACGCAAGCTTGTCCATGAAGATCCAGGTTATAATTCTTCTTCAGAGACCCATACTTGCACAATTTGACAATCTGGGTTAAAATCAGTCTTCGATGATTGTTTTAAGGGTGATTAACTGGATAGGGTGGTCACCTGGTTGATACATGTTATCTTATGTCAGTTGTGTAGATCATAGATCGATAGCTTATGTCAGTTGTGTAGATCATAGATCGATAGGACAAATCCATCTATGAGTGGGGGCACAGGTGGCCCTGTTGTTTAAGGTATCACAGTTTGCTGTAAAAAAACTGGGTCCCTTAAGCACGCCAGTCACCTATGATCTGGGATTTGAACTGGGATCTTTCTAGGTTTCTCAGCACCATACCCAAAGTATGGGTTTCAACTCCCTCTGCGAGTGAACGAGTGAGTGAGTGAGTGAGTTGAAACTGAAGTAAATATTGTTTCAAGTTCTAATGTTTATGTTACTATGACAGTTTTCAGCTGAGTATTTGTATACAGATATCTTGGCGAGGGTGTATGATACATTTTTGATGTGGTGTGTGTGGCTTCAAGTTTCAGTGCTGGGTACACAGAGGCACAGCGTTTATCAACATTGTGTTACTAGTACCTAGAGACCTCGAAGTAGGAGTCTGGTTTGTCAATTGGACCAAAAAACTCTGCCCTCAAAAACAACAAAATAGATTTTGTTTTGGATGTTGTTTTTCAAAATACTAGTTTACCATATTTCAATTCTGTTTTCTTTCAATACATATTTATCTGATCAACATTTTTATCAACAGAATAATCTGAAAAGACTGGGCAAGTCATCATCGGCAGGACATGTATTTGGTTTAGGATAAATCAAACCTGGCATTGTTTCCACTGTAACAATCAAAAAAGGATTTGACTGAACTTTATGGGGAATGTCACCAGCTGGAATTTGTTCTCCCCCTGTGAAGATCTTTCCACATGTAGCTCATCACAACACTTCTGCTCCACGTATAACATGTCGTTATATGTTTCTCATGGAATAAGATTCCTTTGACCGATTTTGTCATAAAGTTAGGAAAATATTCAGTTTTTACTCACAAAATGAAATGTCATGTTTCTTTTCTTTATAGGAAAAAAAAAAGAATATACATGTATACAAAAGTCAAAAATAAGTGTTTAAAGTTATTTTTCAGGAAGAATGTATTGTTTCTGAGTGTGAAGTACAGTTTTCATGGCCTGACAAAGATATTGTCATAAATGGTGGAAAACTTCTTTCATAATGTAATGAAAATGGAATACTTGTGCAATGGTATGTACCTTACAATTTGTGTTGGTTTTTTTCATATATAGGAACTGTTGTGTTCAAGATATTCCACTTTCTACTGAACCCAGACAAAGCTTAGGGTAGAAAATATCATGTGAACATTTTAAGAAACTGCTCATCTCAATTGCTAATTTGCCAACTCTTCAAAGTAGTCACTTTAAACATTCATTAGAAGTTCTTTAGATGAACTTCACAACCGCAATTTGGGATATACCTTTTATGTATGTATAAAACTGATAATATTTTTGTCAACCATTGTGACATGTTTTGGAAAATGTACAGCAAAGTCAGATATGTGACTGTTTAAGCCCCGAAGTAATTATATTAGCATCAATATTGGCTGCTTCCTTAGCTATTTGTGTATTATCTATATGTACCCGTTTCATTATTAGTGGGGGGAGGTGGGGTAGTCTAGTGGGTACAACGTTCGCTGTGTTCAATTTCCCACTTGGGTACAATGTGTGTAGCCCATCTCTGGTGTTCCCGACTGTGATATTGCTGGAATATTGCTAAAAGCGTCATTAAACCCAACTCACTCACTCACTCATAATTAGTGTTTGGAGGATCTGTTAAACTAGACTCCACACTGATCAGGTGTGATATATACATTTACAACTGGGATGGGGGTCAGGTGAATCAGAGAAGGGTCAGCAATAAATATGACAGTGTCGAGGGCAGGGTTACATGACAGTGTCGAGGGCAGGGTTACATGACAGTGTCGAGGGCAGGTTACATGCCAGTGTCGAGGGCAGGGTTGCATGCCAGTGTCTTGGGCAGGGTTACATGACAGTGTCGAGGGCAGGGTTACATGACAGTGTCGAGGGCAGGGTTGCATGACAGTGTCTTGGGCAGGGTTAGATGACAGTGTCGAGAGCAGAGTTACATGACAGTGTCGAGAGCAGGGTTGCATGACAATGTGAAGGGCAGGGTTACATGACAGTGTCGAGAGCAGAGTTACATGACAGTGTCGAGAGCAGGGTTGCATGACAATGTCGAGGGCAGGGTTACACGACAGTGTCGAGGGCAGAGTTACACGACAGTGTCGAGGGCAGGGTTACATGACAGTGTCGAGGGCAGGGTTACACGACAGTGTCGAGGGAGGGTTACATGACAGTGTCGAGGGCAGGGTTACACCACAGTGTCGAGGGACAGTGTCGAGGGCAGAGTTACACGACAGTGTCGAGGGCAGGGTTACACGACAGTGTCAAGGGCAGGGTTACACGACAGTGTCGAGGGCAGGGTTACACAACAGTGTCGAGGGAGGGTTACACGACAGTGTCGAGGGCAGGATTACACAACAGTGTCGAGGGCAGAGTGTACATGAAACAATACATATGTGGGACAGTCATGCAAAAATTGAACTTTTAATATAAAATATGAACTTCTTTTGCATTTTGTGTTGTCAGGGAGCATCATGAATAGAAAGGGCATAGGGTTTTATTTTAGGACGTCAGTGGACAACCACTGCACCACCTCACCCCATCCCAGTTGTAACCATACCCTGAGTAAATCTTAAATATCTGAAGCAGTAATAACTCAGTTTATTTCAATTCTAAGTTTTTAAGTCCACACCTCCAAATAATGAAGTGAGGACCCCTACCTTTCTTGTTTCACAAAGTCTCTCATAAAAAGATTACATGTTTAAGGGAGTGGCTGTTTATATGAAAATGCATAACCTTCACCTTGCAGCTCTCACACACTTGAAACCCATAGAGTTAAACACTCAGCCCTGTAGTAGTCATGTCATACTGGACACGCCCATTACAGCCCCTAAAACAGATTTATGCCCTTGTTTGCATTTTATAACAAAAACATCCCCTTATTTCTGCACGTATTGGCACATATTTGGGGCCTGGGAAACTTTACCTGGTGTCGATGGGTTATCTGAAAGTAAATAGCTTGTTTGCATGATTTCTGTACGGATTTGGGTGCATTATATTTCAGGTGTACTTTACACTAACATACAGCTGCCGGTGTGGAATATAGTGTTATACCATGCTCATATTAACCACATAAGTAGGATCTAAACAGGGAGACACTATTGATATATCCAGAATCATGACTCATGATATTTGATAAAAACAAGTTGATTTTCTTTGACCATTCTTTTTAGATTTATCATTTCAAATGTGTCTTCATACACTTGGAATCATTCATCGTTTCTTCACTAATCAACAAATCAATGGCTGTAAAACTTTGACTAACAATCATGCTGCCAAATGGGACATCACACTTCTGAATATACCTTGAGAAATTGCTATAAATAGGGTTGACCAAAAGGTATGATGTCTGCAAACACATCATCCAACAACATTAGAATAAAAGCGACATTTTTAAATGAAAATTTCTATCATATCCAATGTAATTTTGTATGTTTTATGAGGGAAAAGATATATAAAGAACATTGTTAGGATTGAATTGAGGTTTATATGAAGCATCAGTTTAATTAATAAACAAAACTAACACAGTTTTTGCATGAAATGAAATAGATGTTTTAATCAAATAACCCCAAGTGATAACTATGAGGTGGTTGCAGTAGATAACACGGTATTGTAAGGGGCTACACGTGACATCCTAGACTAAGGCTTAGTCTCTGAATATATATAATTTTGATAGTAACAAACAAGCCCATTTATATTGAAAAGGAGCCCTAGGGAGACCAGAGATTCAGAACCTGAGGAAATCTAGACTTGCTTTATTTAGGGCTTTAGCACTGCAGAGAGGGCTTGGCAGTGGGGAAATTAATGTGGTTCAGGGACTGTGAGACAGACTAGTGACATCCCTATATTCAGCAGGCCACCTTGTCCCACATTCTCAGTGCATGTGTGCATGCTCCGGCAACAAAGACGTACATTTGCCACACATGATATAGAATTTCGGGTCACACTTCTCCATTAACCACCACTTAGTTGCAGACAGTTGTCGTGGTAACTGTTATTTTTAACCTAGTTCAAATTACCAAGGATTTAAGAATCACTTTATAAACTTTTATTTTCAAATGTTGTAAAACGTTTTTTTGCAAAATATTTTTCAAATTATCCATGTCCCAACGCAGACTTCTACTTGAACTTAGTGTTTGATATTGAAAGTAATTTTTTGTTGCTGGCAGTATTGCTTTATTTCATTGTCAGCAATAAATTTGAATGCCACGTTTGAACCCTGAACCCACAGTTTATAAGCAAACAATGTTCATTTGAACCATGACATCTTGAAGACAAGGACACCCGTATTTTTATATTGAAATGTAATACTGGCATGTGTTTAGGAACATGTGCCTGGTTAAACCCAAGACGAAGCCACAGTGAAAGAAAACAAGCATAACAGTTTATTTGTCAACTGGCACTGTCCCTACTGGCCTGACTGGTAGAAAGATGAGAGGTAAAGATAACATCTGAAGTATTGCCATTCCAGAACTGACCAGGTCAATGGGGCACCTGCAGCCAAATGCCAGGCTTCTGTGAGTGAGTGAGTGAGTGGGGATTGGGTGAGTGAGTGAGTTTATCATTTGATGACGTAAGAATCAGAAGAGCATGAATCCAAACAAGTCTTTAAAGTTGAAATATTGCTTAAAAGACTAGTAGTAGAAACACTAAAGTATATTTTGCAGATACCTAGTTAATCAATTTCTGAATAATTGTATAGAAATGGCCTCTAGCATACTGAGCAGCTTTCCGATACAAATTAGCACATTTCATAATTTGCCCAGAAATCAGCTGTTCTTAGTGTCTTAACTTGCATGTCATATCATAGACAATATCATCATCACACTTACCATAAACTATGGTAAATAATAATATGCATCTCATGTTGTATAACAGGTGTCTTCAGAATGTTGAAAATTTGATATAGTTCTTGTAGTAATTATTAAAATAAATTAAAATTGATAATAAGAGAAACAGATTCTTGTATCTATTATGAAATTTAGAATTTAATTTTTAATTTATGATATGATATCTTAATTTAAAATTAATTCTTAAATATTTGATATTTCTTTGATAGTACCAAAAAATGTGTTTTGAACATGACTTTCTTGTATGAATTATCTGGTGATTTGAGTACAACATTTTCCCCAGGATGTACAAACTATAAATAGTTCTCATGCAACACTACTGTAATAACGCTGGTCATGCAAGAGGGCTCTGACAAAAATTCAAATTCAACTTTACTGTTATCATCTTGCCAAGCCCACATTTGTGTAAAGAATGCATTTCTTAAAGCCTAGCGTACGTGGTATGAATGATGAAACTGATGCCCTCAGCAGATACTCACACTGCAGGAACTGTACAGCTGAATTTGAGAATATGCAAAGTTTATAGAAATGAATTTTTTAGGGATAAGTCGTGCATAATAGAGGTGAAAGACATGCGTGATTGGTCTTTGGAATGTATTATGTTTTTCTTGCAAATGTTGAAATGTTTATTTTACTCTGGATCTTTCAGATAATAGTGTGTAGTCTGTGCTTAGTAATGGTGTCTAATCTTGACAGGCTTCTAATCAAAAAACAAGAATTTTACATTTGGAAAATAAAAAGTGTTCATTTATGAAATAATTACTGTGTTTTATTGAGACTAAGAGAGTGCTTTGTGCTGAAAGCAGGTATGGGTTATCAAGTGCAGATCAGCAAGATAGCCGACATGCTGTTGTTTTATGAGCTGTTACAGATCAAATCCATATTGTCATGTATAGACTAGGGCAGCGTATTATCACGTTCATACGCAATAGAATTACAGAAAACCCAGGTTTTCACATGGCTGTAGTTCATCCATTATGGTCGATATTGCAGCTCACAGCCTTCCATATAAGGGTGTTGTTTGTTTTGAGTAGTATATATTACAGTATTATATCACTCTTGTTATATAATGGTTTACCAATTGGTTTAAGTGGGGCAAAATATACTTTGTGCTTCTGACCTTTTCAATACTATTTTCCATGGCATTGTTACGTATTGCTTCAAAAATAGATGTTGAATATGCTGACTGTCCTTTCAGAAAAGTAGTGAGTGAGTGAGTCAATTGAGGTTTATGATGCTTTAAAAAATATTCCAGCAATATTATAGTAGGGGTCGGCAGCACTGGGCTTCACACATTGTAATTTCCCATGTGACGAATTGATCCTGGACTCCTGCATGTTGAACAAACCCTTTAATCACGAGGCTACCAATCCACCCCACTGAATGAAAAGGATGTATTTGTTTCTGTTAACTGTAATCACCAGAGACTGCATTTGAGCACTATTTCCCTAAGTGTTCTTACAGGCCTACCAAAGAAAACTTTCCCACTGTACAGAAAAACACAGCAAAGCCCACATTAATCGTGGAAATAGCAACATAAACACATGACCTCGCTACTGAAACAGTAAAAAACGGCAACGAAAAACTATGAAACTGCAACATTTTTATATCAGCGAACTTTGACCTCTACTGCGCATGCGCATGCGCATTACGATCAGGGCTTCTATCCAATTTCCGAGCAACCGTGAATCGCCTCGCGTAGAAAAGTATTAAATATGTCGAAATAATTGCTGTCAAACGTTTCATACGAATGGAAAGTAAACTAAACACAAGTATCATGATCATAAATGTCAAATAACACAACAGAAATACTTAAAAAGGAATGTAACTTTTGTCCAAGCTGGAAAATGTCAACATGCGGTCGAGACTTCCTTTTCCATGTGCGCATGCGCCAAAATCGAAGTTGCGGGCTCCTCATTTTATGATGCAGTGTTAGCGATTTAAAGTTGCCGTTTTTACTGTTTCAGTAGCGAGGTATTATGTTTATGTTGCTAATTCCACGATTAATGTGGGCTTTTCTGCGTTTTTCTACACAGTGGGAAAGTTTTCTTTGGTAGACCTGTCTTAACCCTACGACTATCGTAAGCATATGTTAAAGTATGGGCGTTATTATGTCCACCATAGCCCTAAGCTCACATTTTTTGTACTGGGCCCTGATCAGTTTATATTGAAAATAGTTAACAGTTGCAGTTTGTAGTTGGAAACTTATATATTCAAATTCATATAAATTGGTCAGATGGCAAACTTACTAAAATTAAGATATAAACTACATTTCTGGTAGTTGACATAGTACATTGATCCTTAAGAAAAGATATGCAGAAGGTGGCTCATAACATAAAGAGAAAACAATTGTTTGATTCTATTTTGTTGAACGTATAAAACAAAAAAGACAGGAATTTGCACTAAATTATTTGTTTTAAACTGTCACAGTCAGTTCATGTTGTTTTTTTAGGTTTTATTGATAAATGCTAAAATGTAAGGTTGACTATTTTGGGGATATTTTTATGAAACTGTGCTCATGAGTCGGCAATGCAACAAATTAACCACAAATATATTAAGTATGTGTGACATGTTTTTCAGTATATAACACCCTGATCCAGCAGCTGGACTCTTGGTGTATAAATTCTTTATCACACAGTTCCGTATTCAATGTCACTGGCACCAAGGTACATGTACGCATGTTACCAGTTAGTTACAGCATCTGGGAAGGATGTTAAACTGATTTATGAAGGTGTTTATATCAGTAAGCTAAAACGAAACCCAACAAAAAAACCTCACTTAAACCTAACTAGGGTTGTGTATCATCATAAAAGTCAGAACACAACAACATTCCCTGATACTCATATTTCTTCCGATGGCGTATATTGCCCAAATATTGACTGAAGGGATGTGAAACGGATATCTCTTACAATATAGCGGTACTATACTCTAGACTACTGGGGCGTTGTAACTAGCGTTATTGTATCAGCACTACTGAGGTGCTATTGTAATGGTCAGTGATTCCGTTCCATTTACCGCCTCTTAGAAATGAACATCAGTTATGGCATGGCAACTAACTGTGGGAGGAACCCCTGATATGGTGGAATCCACAAGAATGAATATGGTGCAGGCCAGTCTAGAAGCATGGTAAGGAAGAACCAGGGATTAAACTCAGGATCAAAGAGTTATGGCATGGCTAAGGGATGTAACTCTGTAAACAAAGTGGGGCTCCCACCATTGTACCATTGTCATAGCCTTAATCAACCTGATGTCAAGACATATGCCTGTTAGTTCATTATATTAAATACATGTTTAAGATTTCGTGGTTGTGATTTTTATTATCGTCAGTTGTAATTATAAAATTGATATTATGAAATTGTAAAATATGTACTAGATGTGCTAATTATGCACATTTTTATGTCACTGTTTTACATCTAAGCTATAAAACTACTGATTGTCCAGCATGGTGTGGTATGTCCACCTGGTATATACTGTGCTGAAGAAGACAAAGATTGGTTTGGTTGTTGTTTAATGCCGCACTCAGCAGTATTCCAGCTCTATGGTGGCAAAAGACAAAGAACATCTGATCTATTCATATTGCTACAGTACATCTGTTATGCCATGTTGTTATTATTTAAATGGATTCTCTTCTGTGCTTGTCCTACAAGTACATTGACAGTGTGTAGAACCCTAGACTAACATATACATTTGTAGTCCATGAAATCTTTTATTACAAAAAACATTTTGCTCCTATGAATACTAGTATATTTTCCTGATCCTGATTAAGATGTTTTTCATAACTAGATCTGCTTTGTATCCTTTAAATACATATATTCCACGGTCATACAAAGGACCTGGCTAGATTTGATTGTTTTTATCTGGAATGGGTTTGGTTTTCTTGAAATACTTATATTCCTCGGTCACACTATAGAGCCTGGCTGGACTTGCTTTTTCATAATCAAGATTGGTTTTGTTTTCTACATATTTTCCACTGGCATTCATTAGAGATGGCTCGACTTGGTAATCTTGGTTTTGGCTTCATAAATATATATATATATATATTCTACAGTCATGGTGCAGGATGGGTGAAATGGTGTTAAATTGGTGTTAATGATACAGATAAGATGTAATAAAGATGTTGGCACATCCGACAGAGAACCACCATCCCTTGTTAGCAGTGTGTAAAGATAGCCCACCACGTGTGGTCACATGATAGATACATACTCCTTGATGCTCATCGGGTTCTTCCTCCATGTGTGCTTCACTGCTCAATCAGACTTCTCTTTGAAGTACAATAAGTGTCTTTTACGGTTAATGTAGGTCTGCTGGGCAGTTAAGATTCACTTAATCTTAATGCATTTGTGATGTCTGAGGTGTCGTTATAAGTTTTTCATTTTACTTTGCATAGAGATAGTATCGTATATTCTTAGGTCTCAGTACCTCATGCTTGTCTATCTGGACAGAATAGGTCTCAGTACCGCATGCTTGTGTCTCAGGACAAAATAGGTCTCAGTACCCCATGCTTGTCTCTCAGGACAGAATAGGTCTCAGTACCTCATGCTTGTCTCTCAGGACAGAATAGGTCCCCAGTACCTCATGCTTGTCTCTCAGGACAAAATAGGTCTCAGTACCTCATGCTTGTCTCTCAGGACAGAATAGGTCTCAGTACCTCATGCTTGTCTCCCTGGACAGAATAGGTCTCAGTACCCCATGCTTGTCTCCCTGGACAGAATAGGTCTCAGTACCTCATGCTTGTCTCCCTGGACAGAATAGGTCTCAGTACCTCATGCTTGTCTCTCAGGACAGAATAGGTCTCAGTACCCCATGCTTGTCTCCCTGGACAGAATAGGTCTCAGTACCTCATGCTTGTCTCCCTGGACAGAATAGGTCTCAGTACCTCATGCTTGTCTCCCTGGACAGAATAGGTCTCAGTACCTCATGCTTGTCTCTCAGGACAGAATAGGTCTCAGTACCTCATGCTTGTCTCCCTGGACAGAATAGGTCTCAGTACCTCATGCTTGTCTCTCAGGACAGAATAGGTCTCAGTACCCAATGCTTGTCTCCCTGGACAGAATAGGTCTCAGTACCTCATGCTTGTCTCTCAGGACAGAATAGGTCTCAGTACCTCATGCTTGTCTCCCTGGACAGAATAGGTCTCAGTACCTCATGCTTGTCTCTCAGGACAGAATAGGTCTCAGTACCTCAGTGCTTGTCTCCAGGACAGAATAGGTCTCAGTACCTCATGCTTGTCTCCCTGGACAGAATAGGTCTCAGTACCCCATGCTTGTCTCCCTGGACAGAATAGGTCTCAGTACCTCATGCTTGTCTCCCTGGACAGAATAGGTCTCAGTACCCCATGCTTGTCTCTCAGGACAGAATAGGTCTCAGTACCTCATGCTTGTCTCTCAGGACAGAATAGGTCTCAGTACCCCATGCTTGTCTCCCTGGACAGAATAGGTCTCAGTACCCCATGCTTGTCTCTCAGGACAGAATAGGTCTCAGTACCTCATGCTTGTCTCTCAGGACAGAATAGGTCCCCAGTACCTCATGCTTGTCAGGACAGAATAGGTCTCTCATGCTTGTCTCCCAGGACAGAATAGGTCTCAGTACCTCATGCTTGTCTCTCTGGACAGAATAGGTCTCAGTACCTCATGCTTGTCTCTCTGGACAGAATAGGTCTCAGTACCTCATGCTTGTCTCCCTGGACAGAATAGGTCTCAGTACCTCATGCTTGTCTCCCTGGACAGAATAGGTCTCAGTACCTCATGCTTGTCTCCCTGGACAGAATAGGTCTCAGTACCCTCATGCTTGTCTCCTGGACAGAATAGGTCTCAGTACCTCATGCTTGTCTCCCTGGACAGAATAGGTCTCAGTACCTCATGCTTGTCTCCCTGGACAGAATAGGTCTCAGTACCTCATGCTTGTCTCCCTGGACAGAAATAGGTCTGGACAGTACCTCATGCTTGTCTCCCTGGACAGAATAGGTCTCAGTACCTCATGTCTCCCTTGTCTCTACCCCCTTGGACAGAATAGGTCTGCAGTACCCCATGCTTGTCTCCCTGGACAGAATAGGTCTCAGTACCTCATGCTTGTCTCCCTGGACAGAATAGGTCTCAGTACCTCATGCTTGTCTCCCTGGACAGAATAGGTCTCAGTACCTCATGCTTGTCTCCCTGGACAGAATAGGTCTCAGTACCTCATGCTTGTCTCCCTGGACAGAATAGGTCTCAGTACCTCATGCTTGTCTCTCAGGACAGAATAGGTCTCAGTACCTCATGCTTGTCTCTCAGGACAGAATAGGTCTCAGTACCTCATGCTTGTCTCTCAGGACAGAATAGGTCTCAGTACCTCATGCTTGTCTCTCAGGACAGAATAGGTCTCAGTACCTCATGCTTGTCTCTCAGGACAGAATAGGTCTCAGTACCTCATGCTTGTCTCTCAGGACAGAATAGGTCTCAGTACCTCATGCTTGTCTCTCAGGACAGAATAGGTCTCAGTACCTCATGCTTGTCTCTCAGGACAGAATAGGTCTCAGTACCTCATGCTTGTCTCTCAGGACAGAATAGGTCTCATGTACCTCATGCTTGTCTCTCAGGACAGAATAGGTCTCCAGTACCTCATGCTTGTCTCTCAGGACAGAATAGGTCTCAGTACCTCATGCTTGTCTCTCAGGACAGAATAGGTCTGCAGTACCTCATGCTTGTCTCCCTGGACAGAATAGGTCTGCAGTACCTCATGCTTGTCTCCCTGGACAGAATAGGTCTCAGTACCTCATGCTTGTCCCAGTACCTCTCCCTGGACAGAATAGGTCCCAGTACCTCATGCTTGTCTCCCTGGACAGAATAGGTCTCAGTACCTCATGCTTGTCTACCTGGACAGAATAGGTCCCCAGTACATCATGCTTGTCTCTCAGGACAGAATAGGTCTCCAGTACCCCATGCTTGTCTGTCTGGACAGAATAGGTCTCAGTACCTCATGCTTGTCTGTCTGGACAGAATAGGTCTCAGTACCCCATGCTTGTCTCCCTGGACAGAATAGGTCTCAGTACCCCATGCTTGTCTCCCTGGACAGAATAGGTCTCAGTACCCCATGCTTGTCTCCCTGGACAGAATAGGTCTCAGTACCCCATGCTTGTCTCCCTGGACAGAATAGGTCTCAGTACCTCATGCTTGTCTTCCTGGACAGAATAGGTCTGCAGTACTTCATGTTTGTCTATCAATTTTTAGATAAACTGCTGGTTTTCTTCCATTGTGCTAAGAAAGTGATCAATGAACCATTACCTGTAAGATGGTTAACCACGACTGACCCAACTTCTAAATTAATATCCAATTTCTTATCATTTCACTTGTTCAAGGTTTCGTGAAATCTAATCCACACAAACACACCCACCTGTTTGGGTTTCAACCTTAAAGTGCACACAATCCTTTACTTCTTCCTTTCTTTGTGAAGCAATATCGGTGGGGGCTGTATTTGATATCAGTGCATCATACAGTGGGTACCTGTGGACGGTTGCAGTTTGGGGTACAGGGTGCATTGAGTTGAATTGGGAGAAGCACTCTGGCAAGACATGCCCAGAGATATTCTAGGACAGATTGCCTGTTTTGTCTGATCTGTATGTAGTGATTTAGGGGTAAACCACCCAGTACCCAGCTTGTCATGAGAGGTTGTCAGAACCTCAGACATGTTTCTCAGATAGTCTCCTCACTATTAATATCCACATGCTTGTTTGTTAATCTAGCTCACTCAATCAACCAATCCATTCAACATCTCAGTAACCCACCTAACAACACACCAGCTTACCCATCCCACCTAAAAACCCTCTATCTCACCCAACTCACCTAACCCACCCAACAGCCCACAAAGTCACTAAACTTGTTGAACAACCAACAACCCACAACCCACACAACAGACCACTATCAACCAACCAACATAGTCATTTACTGAGGAAGTGAAATGAAATATATTTTCTATTTTTATCAAGAAATACCACTTCACAAAGACGTTAAGTTGTTAAAAATGTCTCAGGTGATTCGACATCTGTATATATTCCACCTGTTGTTTAGATATGAAACGACAGGTCAGAGGTTAGGAAAAAAGTGAAAAACAAACACAGTGAAAATTTTTCTATTTCATACTGTCAGCAACTGCTTCACGGAATGGAGCCATTTAAAGCAGAGAATTAATGGACTGGAACTCTTTGTTTCCGTGGCAACTCAGATTTCAACATGTGTTTCACTTTCTTGTATAATGTCTCACACTCTGTACTCCTTTGTCAGATGTTTTTACTTCAATTCAATGCTGTGCTTTCTTTAAAACTTGGTCTACCGTGAAATGGCATAATCGCTAGATTGAGGTGATTTGTACTGGCAATTTATAGACGTCTCCCATGACAGGGTCTCGTTTCTCACCTCCTACCCCTAGTCACCAACATAGGGGTTGCTTTTATGACTTTGTTGGTTAAAGTTGCTACAAATGTTTAAATTTTTAAACTCAATATGCATGCACCTGTTTAAATGACATTTTTGTTGAAGACTTAACTTTAAACTACTTGTATCAAATTGTGACATATATATGATCATAGTGGCATGTGTTTGGCAGGTACTGATTACTGTTTTTGGTCAATGGATGTCATATATGATAAGGTTACATTGTTGTAACTTAGGAAATGGCCATCTGAAAAAACGCATAAAGTGCTGATATTGAAGTAGATATGTGCAGGAATAACAGATCGAAGTAAAAAGTAGCATAAAGGTGATTCAGTTGTGTTTTAAATTATGACTGATATGATTAATATTTCCACCAATCTAAATTTACCTTTCAGAAATGAAAGAGTGCATGTGTGTGTGTGCGTGTGTGCGCGTGCGTGTGTGTAAGTAGTGCATGTGTTGTTACTTGCTTACTCAGCAATATTACAGCTATATAGCATTGGTCTGTAAATACTTAAGTCTGGACCAGACAATCCGGGTGATCAACATCATGAGCATCGATGTCCACATTTGGGATACAATGACATGTGTTAAACAAGTCAGCGAGCCTGACCACCTGATCCCGTTAGTTGCCACTTCCAACAACCTTGGGTTGCTGATGACCAATTCTAACCCAGATCTTCACAGGTTAAGTGCATGTGTGTGATTAACAGATGGATATGTGTTTAGACATCATCAGAGTTAGTGGGTATGGGAACCAGTGTGTGTGTGTGTATATCTAAGTGTGTCAGTGATAAATCAGTGACAAACAAAGGGTTTGAAGAAAGGGTTTGAGAAAATATTCAAAGTAAGATGTGCGAAGATTGACAAGTATATTCAGTTGTTTGATTTTATCAGCAGTTCCTGAGAACCGTTTTCCACAATTCACAAGCAGAAGAAATGAGTTCACGTCCAGGATATGAGATATATTTTGCAGATGTTATCTTTAGGGTATGAAGAATTTGTCAACAAAATTTATCAAACTGCGTAATTGTCTGTAAAAAAAACTAAACACCCCTATGGTGACAGCAACCCATCCCATTTGTGTCCCCTGATTTAGTGCCATGTCAGCAAAGTTGTCAGGAAACTATTTTTCCATGCTTGTGCCTCTCTAAGTCCTATTTTCCTAACCCATGAAAGTCTTTAGGGATGAAGGCAACAGCCTTTAAGCGAGCATTGTTGTTTGGAGAAGTTTTTCCTCTGCCTTGTAATGTCTTATTTCTCATTTATGACAAAAACATAAGGCAGATGCCATCGGAGGGAGGATGGAGGAACTGATGATCTTACAGTGAAATATACATGGGTGTGCACAGGGTACCTGCTTTTGAAGAGAATTATTTTATCAAAACATGATTGTTTCATAAGCAGATACAGGGGTCTGGCAGAGTGAGCACGACCTTTATTCTTTTCTTTGAGCAGTCAGAACACTTACACTTTCAGGAACTTTATTGGTTTAATTATTAAATTCTAACAACACTATGTCTCAATGATATGTTTTTCAACAAAATTACAAGATTACTAGTCACTAATCATACAATGAAACCTGCTGTTATAGAAATGTGTATGTGTGTGTTGTCATTTACTGTAGACAAGAGGGTTAAGGGTGGTAGGTTACATTCTCTCAATGTTTGGTCAACAGATAGAAACCTGAATAGATTCATTCCTTGTTTGTCATCTAACCCAAACCATTGAAATCTGCTGTTTGCACATCATTTTGTGTCTGTCGGTTGTATCCAGCTCACTTTCAAGGAAATGACCAGATTAATCATATTGCTATATTTTTGAAAGAGAAAACCCAAACCAATTCCTTCCATTTTGCTGTTTAAAAAAAGTAATAATTAGATATTTGAAAATTAATCTACATCAGCCCTAATGTGTGAGTGTTTTGTTTCGTCTTTTCATTGTGTTTTCCTAAATTCTTGTAGGAAACTAAATTTCTTAATTGATAATACTGTGGATCTCAGAATGTCATGTAACCTCATAAATATTTTGAGCATTTTTGATTGAACACTTTCCTCAATATGTCATCGAGTAATCAGTGTGCAACAAAGGCTTTCTTCAACCAAACATATTTTTCGTAGATAAAATGTTTTTCTTGAACTCTCTTTAGTTTTCTTGTACCCCCGAGGTGTTACCTGTTGCAAATTTTAGAATAATTCAAATACAAGGCATAATGATTCCAAACTGATGTCACGACACAGTTGCCATTCAGAATACAGATACCCCTATGTATAAAAAATGTGTGCAAACTGTTTTCCAGTGTAAAGCCACATTGATGGCAGTATCATTGCAGTAGAACCAGAGCATTGCATGTTAACAAGCACTAAACCAGATGAACATCTTTGCGAATATAAAACCGAGTTTTTTTATCAAACAGACAATGAGAAAACCACAGCAAACAATACCGAGAGACTTTATCTGGTGTCTCTATCTGAACAATCTTACTTCTCGACAGTCAGACTTGGAGCCTGATTGAAATCTTTTAACATTTCTTTTTATTGGTTTTCTTCTTTCACTTTTATGGGTTGTCTTTCCTTGGTTTTATGACCTTGATTCTGGTTTACAGAATCTCCATAATGCATTAGACGAGGAGGCATTTTAGGGAATTGTTTATGTCCTCTGTTCCAGACCCCTCCATTATGAGTATTGCTGAACTACAGTGTTGAAATGTTTATGCTGGAATGTCGAACCATTTTCTCGTTAGAAATCAGTCAAATGTTTCTCTTTCAAGCACGATAAAATTTGCTAGTTGTGTTAAATTTGCTATTATGGTGTCACCTGTTCAAAATTTCTACAAAATGTCATAAAAGTAATTTAAGAAAATGTAGAAAATGGGACTTCATTTTGGTACTCCCTGTCACTTGATAGAGAGAGGGTAGCCCAGGGGTTAAAGTGTTCACCCATCATACCAAAAAAGTCCTGATTTGATTCCCAAGAGTTTTTGATAACAATTTTGTGTCATTTAATATGATATTTCAATGTAACACATACTCATTCACAAACTCCAACAAATGAGAATAGTTCATGTTCAGGGCCATCATCATCATCGATCGATGTTGTCATTATCATCAGTGTCGTCGTCGTCATCATCATCATCATCATCATCATCATCATCATAATCCACCAGCATGTCTTCCTCATTCTCAAGGGGTGGTGGGGTAGCCTAATGGTCAAAGGGTTGGCTCGTCACGCCAAAGACCTGGGTTCGAATCCCCACATGGGTACAATGTGTGAAGCTCATTTCTGGTGTCCCCCACCGTGATGCTGCTGGAATATTGCTAAAGCGGCATAAAACCAAACTCAGTCAGTCAGTCAGTCCTCATTCTCAAAGTTTCTTTGCCTTTATTACTGTATTAAATTGAAGTGATATTCTTTCTTCCTCATCCTCTTCATTGTTCAGAGTGAGTGAGTTTGGTTTTATGCTGCCTTTAGCAATATTCCAGCAATATCATGGCAGGGGATACCAGAAAGGGGCTTCACACATTGTGCCCATGTGGGGAATCAAACCCGGGGTCTTCAGCCTGATGAGCAAATGCCTTAACCACTAGGCTTCCCTACCACCCCTCATTGTTCAGAAGTGGTAGCTGGACTCATGTCTGGCTGTTCTGGTGTGAACATTTACTCCAACAGCTCCCACTGACAAGCCCCCGCATTAGCTCTAGTGATGTTCTATCTTCCAGTAAACTGATCTCATGTTCTGTATGTGTCTTTGAAGTAAATCTGGACTTCATTTGGGATAGTTTTATTTTTTATAAAATGGATAATCTGAACAAAGTTACATTTTAACACAATTTAAACATTTGATATGAAATAGGATAAAATCAAAATTTTAAATAGGAATAATTATTTTAAGGTACTTCATAGTTATGAAATTGTGTCCAGTTCTGGAGACAACACATTTTTTGTGAAAAGTATATAATTTTAAGCAGCTACTTATATCATTTTGCCCTCATAAAAAATGAACATTTTGCAAATTGGCTATATTTCTCACCCGTTGCTTGAAAACAGTTACGAAGTAAATAGGGTACATATTTCAAAGCTTTGGAAATAACTGTAGTCAAGACTAAGTAGCCATCTTACAAGGAAAGTTACATTCTCCATCTGCTGGGTTGGAGGGTTTGATGTATGTACAGAGGAACTGTGATGAAACAGCCAGCCCTCCTTGGTTTCCTATAGCCAGTCTGAGGGTCTGATGGCTATTCAGTTTCATCAGCTCTACGTCAGTCCTGGAATCGGGCACAGCCATTTCATTCAATTACGACCCCCATAAACTCATCCCATCCCTACATCCAAGTTTACATTTGCTAACAAGTATGGCATACTTTCGGTGGTAGTTCAGTCTCTATAATTCTCCTTGCCAGGAAGGTATTTGTGCCAAATAAAAGTTTCCCTGCCAACTTTGTACAGAAAATCCCTGCGAAATATAAACAAAATCAGTTTGTAGATAAACAGTTTACTTCTGGACCCCATCTTTCCTGTTTGTGTTCTCGTTCACAAGCAAAAGAGTTTTATCATCGAGATTTCAAGATGGCCGCCAAATCTGTCTGCTTACCCACACTTCTCCCACCTGTGAAGTTAGGCCAGCTTGACAGTTTTACACACTATCACAAACATAAAAATCTTCTATCACTTGAGATATTCATGAAATGAACGTTATTTTAAACATTAGAATAATTAGCATTGCCATTTTCAGAAATATGGAACAACTACAGCCAGTGGCATTAGGAGGTTTATATCGTATTCTTGGGAAATAGGTTCCATGATAAAGGTGTCAGTGTTTGTTTTTCATGGCAGGGGAATCCACATGGAATCAGTTGTTTGATACTGTTCTTTTCACCTCTATTTCAGATGATGGGAAACACAACAGACAAACACAGTCATCATTATGTTGATAATGCCGGAAGTCTACGGAAATGGTACGATACTCACCACATTATGAAACTGAATTGAAAATGGTTATAGGCTTAATGCTTTCTCTTCAATGTTATAAACTGTATTATTTCAGTGAAGTAATTGGGAGGGGGGTTACCCAGTGGTTGAAGCATTAATTTGTCAAGTCTGGGTTTGTTTCCCGCTATGGCTACAATGAAGCTTGCCCCTTGCAAGTGTCACCTTCTTCCTTGATATTGCTAGATTATTGCTTAAAGCACCATAAAACCACACTCACTCACTCAGTAAAGTAAAATGGAGAAAGTAAACTGTGACCAATGAAAGATCATATTCACCTGCTGGGTTCAATTGTACTCCTTCAACTTTTTTGTATTACTACATTAGAAAGAAACAGTAACTATACAATTGATTCATATTTCGATATAATCAAATCATGAAGATAAAATATAGATAAAGATAAAAATTTATTGTGCAAAAATTCCATACAGAAACAGTGACAATATTCTATAAACTACATAAACAAGATATATAATAAATCACATATATATGATGAGCAACAAAACATATAATAATACAAATGTGTATAATAATAATAATGGCCTAGGACAATCAGATCTTCTATTTTTGTTTAAAGTTGTACATGGGGTAGCAAATAATTTCTATACTATTTGGATCATTATTTCTAAAAAAAGGAAGTTAATCATATAATCCTATTTTGATGAAAATGAGACCTTACACTTATTTTTGAATGGATAAGATCAGATAAAATGCAAGTATTTCATGTGTAAATAGTTTTATTCTTGACATGGGTACAATGTGTGAAGTCTATTCCTGGTGTCCTCTGCTGTTGCTGGAATATTGCTAAAAGCGGCGTTAAACTAAACTCACTCACTCACTTACTTACGTATAAATACAAACCAATTAAGCAAGCATTAACTGTAATACAAGTAATCCTCAAAACAAGCTGTTGGCACTTTGCATTTGTTGGAACACTCCATCCCTCACACAAAGCTAACAATGAAACGGAAGTGTCGTAATACTTTCTGTTCTCCCAATCTCAGTTGGGTTGACGTTTAACGTCATGCTATACCAGTAAAGAAATAATATATATGTAATTAGCTTTGTTAGAATTGTACAGCTGCTTAAAGCCAGGATATGGACAGATTGGATTGGGTTTTTCATGAAAGTGAGTTAAAATCTTTGTTTACATTAATCCATGAGCTCTTCTGAAAGTATGAACTTATGAATGTATTACATCTTTAAAATAATGGCCTCATTCATCAAAATAAAGATTTAAAGAACACTGCATAAGATCTTTGCTTGGCAATAAACTATAGACAATTGAAAAAAACATTTGGATTACAGTGTATGATCTACTTAAAATAGTGGCCTTATTTGACAGAAACAATATTTTAAAACAGAACTTAAGATGTTTAAAAGAAAATGCTTGTTTAAAAGACAAATACCGGTGAGAGGTAAACCACAATAAATAATGTTAAAATAGGTCAGCTCAGATTAAATATTTTCAGTCATGAACACTTGCAGCATTTTTATCAAGATTTTGACATTGATCCTGTTAGGGAGGGCCCCCACAATGGGGTGGCCAAAGTTCAAAAGGAAGCACTTTAAACCAATTTATAGCAGTGTAAACACGCCTGACATCTCAAGTTGGGAGATATACGGGTCACATTACTAGGGCCACTTGAGCCCCTTGTGGGTGTTGGTGTATGGATAACTGAGGGTTGGCCCTGGTGTTGCTGTAAGGGCTGGTGTAGGGGCACCTGCTGGATCTCACTAACTCACTCACTCACTCACTCACTCGCAGAGTAATAGACTAATGTTTAGTCTCTGAATATGTATAAGTTTGATAGTAACAAACACGCCCATTTAAATTGAAAAGGAGCCCCCGGGGAGACCAGAGATTCAGAACCTGAGGAAATATAGACTTGCTTTATGTAGGGCTTGGTCGTGGGGAAAATAATGTGGTTTGGGGACTGTGAGACAGGTGTACAGGAGTAGGTGTACTTGGAGTTGATAGGGTTGACTTGCAACAGTAGCATAGGTGTGCATGGAGAAGGTGAGATGAGGACAATAAAGGGTTGACTAGCAACAGGACAGAGAGGATGAGACAATGGAGACAGAGGAGGTTGACAGACTGCATGTTGATGGAGATGTAGATGAGATAGGCAAATGAAGTTCATTGTTAGCCCCACAAACTGAAAGATTTATTTATTTTGGTAGATGTGAAATAAAGTAATGGGTGTACATTGACAGGTGAAGCTCATGTAAATACTGCATAGTAAATCAGATTGTTCTCATATTCTAACATTTATCATTAAAACTAAGCTGCAGCAACAAAGGAAGATTCAGCTCTATGTCACAGGTATATTTGCTGGGGTAGTGACAGGGATTTTCTCCATGGATGGGCACTTTCTCATTCCCATGGTGGGACAGTGAGACCCTGGGGTGTTGAGCGTCCCCTTTGTTTGGGGCTTCATCCAGCCCTTGCAGTCATTAATCTGGGGTCGGAAATACCGCCATTCTAGGTTCGGTCTTGTAGCAATCCCAGCTGACAATTGTGGAATTTTCTTACCTTGTTCGGTGGGTAAGCTGATCCTATCCTGTGGGGAGAGCTGTTTATCCTAACAATATTGTATCTTGTAAATAAACACAGGCCGATATGACGTTATATCTATGATCTGGCAGTTAGATAGTTTAGCTCTTGCTGCTTTTGACTTTTTAGCTTTGATCATCTACTAAGAAAATATTTAGAAAAATAATCGTGACAATTATTTTATTATTTCTTTAATGAGCTTGCTTTCTTTGACAACATGATATTGTAGGAAATGTGGAGATTTTGGCAGGAAATGACAGGGAATGTATGTTATAAAGAATTCCTGCAGTTTATGGTCCATTATCTTCCTGACAACTGATTCCATCCATGCAATATGTCTAACTGTGGTGACAACAAATGTTGTGATAACTAATGTTGAAAAAACTCAGTTTTAGTTTATATTTTTAAGCAACGTTGATGATAACGTTACTGATGCAGCAGTGTCCACTAGTTACCCCTCTGTTCCTGGAGGGACAGATCACATGAGGACCATTAGACTAAGGCTTAGTCTCTGAATATATATAATTCTGATAGTAACAAACAAGCCCATTTAAATTGAAAAGGAGCCCTAGGGAGACCAGAGATTCAGAACCTGAGGAAATCTAGACTTGCTTTATTTAGGGCTTTAGCACTGCAGAGACAGCTTGGCAGTAGGGAAAATAATGTGGTTCAGGGACTGTGAGGCAGACTACTGTTTGAGGAAAGACTAGAGGACCATGTGCATCTGATGGAACAACTTCCTGGTTCTCACTGCACAGGGATGGTGGAGTAGCCCAGAGGTTTATGTGTTTGCATGGCCTTGGTTCAGATCCCAACATGGGTAAAATGTTATGAAGTCTCTTCCCCGTGAAGCTTGAACATTAAAAGCAGCATAAAATTGTGCTTATTCAGTCGGAAGCAGAACCATTTCTAAGTCCTGGTAATGGTCATGAAAGCAGTTTTTTGGTTAGAAGAAGTCAATTTAGGTGATGAATAAAAGGAAACCTTATGCAGGAAACATTGCAAATGGTTGTTGAGGAAATGTATCAAGGTTATGAGAGGTTGGTGGCCAGGAGATAGAGAACAGGAATGGCTGAAGACTTCACTTATCTGTCTTTGATTAATTACGATTCACCAGAAGCTAATTTCATTCTTTGCAGGCAGCTCATTTACTGTTAGAATACTACTAGGACAGGGATTCATGTAGACCTGATGAAAGACCAATATATCCAGCACCATGTCTGCAGGATATATAAGTAAGCTTTTCCAAACAGGAATTACAAACTTGGTTTAAGTTCTGTAACATTTTTGCTTTGTAGAAGTGACTTTTATTTCACTGACAATTTTTCCCAAATTGCCTTCCATAGGCACTTAGTTTGTAATCATGGCTGAAACCCTGCTAAGATAAATAAGTTCTTTAAGTCACACATTTGAATTATGATTCATCTATTCCCACAAATCTGATATTGAGATAAACTACAATTCGCAAAGCGTGTGTCAAATTGATATGTATTTTCTCAAAGAAATAGTTCATTCTCAAATTATGTTTTAAAAATGGAGAAATGGTTGTTCCTTTGCTAAACAAACTGATCCCTTTAAACCAAATCAGCTGCACTGACAGCTTGTCCGTCTAATCTCTCCTCCACAATAATATAGATATCAGTGTATATATACAAATCAGAGGTGCTATTCACACCCCACTCAAACTTACATAAGAGTCTTCCAGTTGTCAAGCACATACATAGGTATTTGATAACACTTCCAACACTGAGGAGAGCTATTACTGATTAGGAGATTTGACACTTTGGGAGTGTTTATCTATAAGCCCCCACTTATGAGGGATCAAGCCCCCTCCATGTTTTACTTATGTTAGTATATAGAGATCTCAGGTAGGTTTGATTTGATACGGCATTAGGTCTTAGTAGGTGTTATACATACTTGATAGCATGGCAGGATTAGCAAGATGAGAAGAGATTTGGCTTAAAGGGGTTGTTTCAGTTTAGGAAATATTTACCTACTTGATTTACTCAAAGCTTTGTTGAATTAGATCATAGTTTAATGCCAGGTCTTAATTTAACACCTTGATATTGTACATATGTAATGAAGTAGTGTGATATGTGTAATACTGATTTTTGAGTGAGTGAGTGAGTTGAGTTTTACGCCACACTTAGCAATATTCCAGCTACATGGCAGCGGTCTGTAAATAATTGAGTCTGGACCAGACAATCCAGTGATCAACAGCATTAGCCTCAATCTGCGCAATTGGGAACCGATGACATGTGTCAACCAAGTCAGTGAGCCCATTAGTAGCCTCCTACGACAAGCATGGGTTACTGAAGATCAATATTCTAACATGGACCTTCATGGGTGACTGATTTTTTAGTAAGTAACAAATTTAACTTTTATCAATTATTACTCCACAAAGAAAGATTATATACAGTCTTATTGTGTGCTTTTTGGAAAATTCAGAATTAAAATGTAGACCTCTTTTGATTGAAAATAACTTTTACAATAATGAAAAAACTTATTTTGTTCTTAATTAAAGAGTTTTATCAGGAACAATGATAAATGATTTGGGAATAACATTTGTTTTATCCATATTAAATAAAATAGTAGTGTAATCATTATAGTATAATATTTAAGCAAGAACTTTGAAAATCCTCTTTTGGGAATATATACACTGGTATACAGAATCCAGCTTTCAGTCACTCAGCCTTCATCAGGGGCTCTTGCTGTGTTTAGCTGCGTATTACTGGAGTTGCTGGTTCAACCATAGCTGTAACTTTAAAAAAAATGATGTCATCATTGTGATGTCACAGCTATTGTGCATTGTGATGTCATGACAAAATGAGGATAAATCTTCTAAAGAAAAAAGTTCCATTTATTAAGAACAATTGTTTTCATGTCTAAAATGCTATATTATTATCAGGAAAACATGATCATAAACAGGTTGTGAACAATAGACCCACATGTTGACTGTTATGTCTGCCGTAATAAACTGAGGAAAATAGGAACAAAGGTTTGTTTGGACCATATTTTATTAATAAAAACACATACAATAAACATATAATGAATGTCTTTATCCGGCGTGTTACCATTAACATATCATGTCCTCCCCACAAGTGAAGGGGTCATGCACAGAGGCGTCACGTGAATACATCTCGGTACATAACACCAGCATTACGCTGACTTGTCAAACACCAAGCAGGGATTATGCAGATTAAGTGACTCACCTGGAATATACAGAAAAATAATAATCCTTGACAAGTTGCCATGAGCATATTGTGTTTATGAAAAGTTAATTGAATATTATGTAGGCAGCAGGTGTATCTAGTTTTCATCACAGACCACCTTTTACATCAGGAGTTTCTCGGAGGAATCAGCTGTGTCCATGTGTTCGCCAACACCTGTACCTTGAGACATTCAGTCCGTCATTGTGAAGGAACATATTTATGATAGTGATAAAGATTGTCATGTAGCCAATTTATTTATTCTCTGAAGAGACCTGTTTATCAATTATTCTCGGGCCATAGCATGTTCATAAGCCCATTCTATATGTCTATTCTTTATTACCTATATGATATATCAGGGTGGTGCTCTAATGTTTATGGTTTATTTTGAGTAACTTAAATTGCTTATGTACTTTGTCGGAATAGACATAAATGTAACAAGAACAGAACTGACTTACTGACTGAAAACACAATTATATTGTGTTTGTAAACTTATATTTTTCAAGTTATTTAGGAAATTAACCATTATGGTCATTAGGCAACTAAATGGATGTGATTGGATTTAATTTGTCTTGCTGCTTACCCCATTACTACAACAATTTCCAACATTCATGATTTTGAGCTGTTTTATACAAAATCCTTACCTATACCTTACCTTTTAAGACACATTGAAGAACAATAGCCGTTTGAATCTTTTAAAGGCTCAACTTTTGTTTCCATGTAAAGTGGTGTCATTATATATAGATTTTAAAGCAAAAGATTGTAGACTTGTGAAAAAGTTATGAAACAATTATCAAGAAAACAGAGGCCATGGTTGGTTGTATGTTGTGACAGATTGTTACTGTTATATATTACTGTTATTGTTGTAATTGCCATACATGGGGGTTGCTGTTGTCTCAGGGATAGGCAGGGCAGCTGTTTTATGCTTCAAAATTGTTTCTTGTTGATTTTTGTAGGTGTCCTTTCATGTAAAACACACATCAGTATACATCAACTCAACATGTACAAAGTCCTATTTTGTTGCTTACGATGAGAAATGGTATTCGTCAACTGTATGTAAACTCACAGGGGAAGGAAACGTCACCAAAAGTGTTTTTTTTATCTTTTATCGTACACTGAGTGATTATTCATATCTGTAGTTCACACTTTCATCATTTAGAATGTTGTAAATCCATTAATTTTCCAAATATGATTATCAAATTTACAAAATATGAGTTTGTTGTTTTGTGACATGTTAAAAAAGCGAGGTGACATTTCTTTCGCCCGTGAGTTTATATCGCAGACGTGAAATTACACAAAAAGACAACATTGTTCCAACTTGGATTACAAATACATTTTCACATGTATACCCAGCCCAACATCACCCAAAGTACTTGCGTGTTTGCTTTGGTTAGTGTAGCCCTGGTTTCAAACACAGATCTTAGCTGTAGGCCTACGACTGTCTGTGTTAACGTATAGTTGATACAACTACTTGGGGAAACATTCTAACCTTTTTTGTGAAAAAAGTAATTACTGTAGGATTTTAGATTGAAGTTGTCTTCCTAAAGAGTTGGTTTAGAATATAATTACAATATCGTTTCTGTAAATACTGCAGAGTATCAGACCTTGTTCAACCAACTTGATGGTGGTGATTAATCAAGAGTTACGTGCCCTTGCAGTGAACTGAATTTGATACGATGGTGGTCTTAAATTTGTTTGTAATTTATCGTCTCCACTGTATCACTTGGTGTTAAAAAAACAAGAAAACAAAAAATGTGATCGCCTTTTTTGCCTTATTTTCCCCTTTTTCATCTCCAGCCTTTAAAAAAAAAGATTGTAATTAAAAAAACGTGTTGTTACAAGAAATCAGTGTAGTTGGGTATAGAACCATGCATATATTCATTCCACTGAGCCAGGCTGTGAGATGCAGATGGTGGTCATATGTACCCTTGTTAGCACCAAGTTTGAGTGAGTGAGTGAGTGAGTGAGTGAGTGAGTGAGTGGGTGGGTTGGTTTTGGGTGGCTGAGTGAGTGAGTGGTTTTATGCTGATTATAATCAATATTCCAGCATCAATGTTGAAGGGGTTCATACCAGGCAGTGAAAGAGTTGGCACCACCCCATACCCCCCACGCACCAATGTGATTGTGCCTGTCTGTCATAAAGACCTGTACCCCGCTACAGGAGGAATGAGGACCAACACACTGAGTCATGAGAGGTACTACACACAGGTGTCATACCCATTACAATCATTATATGGGAGACATTCTATCTGTCCCCGCCATGATGCGATGGTGGCACAAGTTTGTCACGCCCATGTAGCCAAATCTTTGTTGGCCTTGTGGTCTAAGTGTTTGCTCCACTGCCAAAGGTCCTGGTTCGATTCTGAATGTTTGAGTGAGTGAGTGAGTTAATTTTACGCCGCACTCAGCAATATTCCAGCTATATGGTGGCGGTCTGTAAATAATCGAGTCTGGACCAGACAATCCAGTGATCAACATCATGAACATCGATCTGCACAATTGGGAACCGATGACATGTGTCAACCAAGTCAGCGAGCCTGACCACCCGATCCCGTTAGTCGCCTCTTACGACAAGCATAGTCCGCCTTTGTGGAAAAGCATGGGTTGCTGAAGACCTATTCTACCCCGGATCTTCACGGGTGCTGAATGTTTGAAACCTTTTTGTAGTGCCATTATATTGTTTGAATATTGTCACAAAAAGACATAAAACCATACCCACTCATCCACTAGTTTGTCCCACAGTCTATTTTCTCTACTGCCGAGTTCTCCCTGCAATGCTAAAGCCCTAAATGGAGCAAGTCTAGAGTTTCCCAGGTTAATCCACCAACTCATAGGGGCTCCTTTTCAATTTAAATGGGTTTATTTGTTGTCATCCAAATTATATTTGTTCAGGGACTAAGTGTTAGTCTAACTCATCCACGTGAGTATATATATATATGTTGCCTGGCTCTGAATTGTCCATCTATGGCTTGCGAGTGTTGAGTTACATCGATGGCCTTTATTCCCTAACACACGAGGATATATCTACAGCAATATTCCAAATCACATCAATCTATATTTCAATTTACCTAAGCTGAACTTGAAATGGAGAAGTTGGTGCAACATCCACGATGTCACAGTGGATGGATCCAGACAAAGGATATTCACTCGCAATTATTTTCTTCGGTTCTCATCTTGTTTGGTTGTCATGAAAACAGTGCCCTAGAAACGGGTACATTTATTTATACGCAGACAAAAGAAGGGTATTATTATCGCCAAATGTTATCAAGACCTACCCAGTCTCAGCAAGTGTCTGCGGTAACTTGACACCCTGGTATGTGACCCTAACGGTTACTTCAGAAGAAAGAGCACCTAAATTTGCATGTTGAGGTTTATGTCTATTCATTCTCACCATCATACCACATATTTAACGGTTTCTCAAAGTTTCCTATCTGAAAAAATGCTACGCTCCGTTAATGATGATGGGAGGTATTTTCATTGCTGGCTGAGTATAGTGTCAGCTGAATTTAAATCAGATAGCACAGGCTGATGGTTGTGAGGTTGACTTTCAAGCGGTGTTGGAAAAAACACACAATATTGTCTAGGCTTGTAATACCTTACTGCTTAAAATCTGGGTCACTCCTGAAAATTCAGTTCAGATTGTTTCTCTCTCATTTCTAAATAAGACTAAAATATGTAGAAATGAATTACCAGAACTGTAAACAGTGATCAAACTGATGTGTTTCAACAAAATGGATTAAATACCTTCATAAAGGTTTTGTTTGTTTAAATGATATTTCTGCAATGCTTATATCAAAGGTTGAGATTAATCACAGTGTTTGAATATGTCATTTTGTCAGGTTAATGCATATATCAGAGTCAGATCTGTGACTTAAACTTTAAAATAAATGTGAACTATACTCCAGATGTTGTAATGGAAAGGAAATATTCTGGCCGAGTATATAAGAATTGACTAATGGTTAAAGCATTTGCTCATCATGCTGAAGACCCGGGTTTGATTCCCCCTATGGGTAAAATGTGTGAAGCCCATTTCTGGTGATGTTGCTGGAATATTGCTAAAAGCAGCATAAAATCAAACTCACTCAGATAATGAGTGAGTGAGTGAGTCATTTGGGATTTAGGTTGTTTTTAACTGTAAATACCACAGCGTGTCAACTTGAAGTAGGAAGAAAGCACAAAGACTTAGACTAGACTAACCCTTAGTCTCTGAATATATATAAGTTTTATAATAACAAATAACATTTAAATTGAAAAGGAGCCCCTGTGAGAACGGAGACTCAGAACCTGAACCTGAGGAAATCTAAACTTGCTTCATTTCAGGCTTTAGCATTGTAGGAAGGGCTGGGCAGTAGGAGATAATGCAGTCGAGTGACTGTGAGACAGTCTAGTCTCAGACATTTACAGCTTGAGTGAAACCCATGAGCCCGTGGTGCAGGCAAACCAAGGATCATGAACAGGGCCAACACAGAGACCGAGATTCAAACCATACAAAGGCTCATTATGGACAAATGTATAAAACTTCAAAATATGTGTCAGGTAAAACAGCAGTCATGACTGTTCTTGTTAGCAGACTGCCACTGGCTAAATGTTTCAAAAGTGGAAATAAGATTAATTGGCAAATGTACTTGTTATACTCACAAATTTTGCATATTTTGAACAGTTTTTGTGTCTATTTTCACTTTAATTCTATGGTTTGTTTTTAGGAAATTAACTTCCCTCAAAAAGGACAAGTTTTGATTGTTTCCATGGTTACAGCCTTGCACCTGTTTTGATAGGATGTTTAAAAGGGTGGTTGATTGTGCATCTCACTTGACAGGTGTACAGGGTGGTGTTGGTAGCTCAGTGGGTAAAGTGTTCTCCCATCACACTACAGGCCCGAGCTCAGTTCTAACAAGGTACAATGTTGGAATCTCCTTTCTGGTTTCCAGTGCCATGACTGTCTGTACACACTTCACACAGTGTGTCCAGTGACTACCTCAGTTATTGGGATGATTACGGTACTCACTGTTTGTATAAATCCAGCAGTCTGACACTATCAAGAGCCTTTGCTGTACGTTGTGTACAAATGGGATTGTTAAATGGCTGGGTTTGACTCCAGTGTAATCTCTGCTTATGACTCATCCCAAATTTGTGGCGAGATCTCTGTTTGTTAAGATTTAAAACCAATTTAATTCTTGATTAAAAATACCCATATGTCTAGGTCATTCAAACATGGGCATGTTGTGTGTGACATGCTGTGTTACCTCAGCCGAGTAGCCTGGTTTGTGATGGAATTGTTTTAATCTTGTTGGGTAAACCTTTACATCTCAGATAAACATGCTGGCATCATGAAATGAAACAATATTTAGAATAAATTTACCATTTTTGGTTTCCACTATAATATACAATACATTTTATCAAGTATTATTTGTAAAATATTTAAGAAATTTTATCGTTTATGAGAGTTTTATTTTCTTATTGTTTCATCATGTAATGAGCTGACCAGCTAATAAAACAAAATTAAAATAAAGCAAACCAGCAGCAAACTTCAATGCTTGTCCATGTTATGGTGCTGGTGGGGTATCCTGGGTTCTGTGTAAAACCTACATCTTAAAGATATGAAACATAGCCACCTTTCTCTGTAAAAGCTCTCTATCCCTCATACTATGGTATTCCAGGAGACAATATGTCCCCAATGCCCAATGCTGGGTGTTAGAGTCTATCGTGTCCTCACAATGTCACTTATCCGTGATGATCCAGGTTAGACCTGGTCTTCAGTAACCCATGCTTGTCGTAAGAGGTGACTAACGGGATCGGGTAGACAGACTCGCTGACTTGGCTGACACATGTCATCATATCCCAAGTGCATAGATCGATGCTCATGCTGTTAATCATTGGATTGTCTGGTCCAGACACAATTATTTACACATAGCTGGAATATTGCTGAGTGGGGCGTAAACCTAAACTCACTCACTCACAATGTGACCTCTCTGACGTGTTTCACCTACCCCTACAAAGTTACCTGTTGCTCATGGTATCAACCACAGGTTTGCTTGACTAAGACTGTGACTCAATATCCAATCATATTTTATCAAGTCCAATATTTCACTAATATTTTACTAACAATTTGATGTTTTTGCCATTCCGTCCACAGAAATTCCGAGATATGTTGTGATGATCTGACTCCCCAGTAAGTATAGATGAGCCGATTCCTCCCCACCATCTGGTGATGTCCGCCAGTGCTGACCACAGAGTGCATGGTTACTAAGCCATGAAGAAATCTTCAGGTTATCCAGTCCCACTACACTTCATGCATGCACTTCCATCGGGGGCCCTGTAGAGGTGGGCATTAATTAGTTACATTTCATTTCAGCAGATTTAAGTACTGACTGTGAGATCACTGCCAATAAGAGCTGCGGGAGGGTATTTGAGTACATAACGTAGAAATCATTTTCACATTTATGGCTTGACCATAAAGATATTGAAATAACTGATACGATTCATGTTCCAATATGGAATGGGTGGTCATCAATATTTGAAGGTAACAGAAAAGAATTTTAACAGTGTCAAGAATGTTTAGGTACTGTAAGTATGACATTGTCCAAGATCATTTTACCATACTAGCATGTGTAGTGTGTCATGACACAGGAATATTTATGTACCATTGATATAATATTTTAGTTAATGTACCGTTCAGGCAGATGTGTATCATGATGATACAAGAATATTTATGTACCATTAATATAATATCTTAGTTAATGTACCGTTCAGGCAGATGTGTATCATGATGATACAAGAATATTTATGTATCTATAATATAATATCTGAGTTAATGCACCATACTGGTAGTTGTGTATCTATGTACCATAGTATCATGATAGTGTGATACACTACCATACCTCTGTACTCTTCACAGCCACCAGTATATCAGCTGTGGTGTGCCTGCACCAGGATCAGAATCAAACTCAGAAGACATCCAGGTAGGTTCTGCAGGAGATTTTGGTTTTACACTGTTTTCAGCAATATGACAGCAATGTCACAATGGCCTGTAGATAAAGGTATCTGGACTAGACAATCAAGTGATTGATAGTACATGCAACAATCCACAATATGCCGATGTGTATTCACTAAGTCACCAAGCCTGATCACCCAATACAAGTCGTCACGATATGGCTGCGATATTGCCGATGTGACGTTAAATATTAACTCACTCACCCAATACAACAAACCAACATTTACACCCACCATAGGCTGCTGCAGGCCTATTCAAACCTGGAATCCCAGCATGTTCCACGGGTAAAACCCCACTTGATCACCCTTTGCCCCCTCCTTACCTGGCCTTAATTACCCCTCCTCCCCCTTCCCCAGTCCTCCCTCAGGTAAATGTGTGGGAGGATGATGGCCACAACAGGCTCAATCTGACATGATCCCTGAGCTAATACCATGCCAAGATGGTTTCTGCCTCAATTACAGCTAGAAGAAGATGTCAAACAAGACAGGTTCGACAAAATGAACTTTGTAAATACCCAAATATTTTCCACTGATTAGTGATATACCTTTGTGGTTTTCATGTGTACTGTTAATTTCTTAACTCTTTTTCGTACAAGGACCTGGACCAAGTTTCACAAACAGATGTTAGAGCTAACATGATCATAACTCCCATACTGCATGATAAACTTGGAAGTGGTAGTGTTAGGATCAGTTTGTATGTATACTATTCAACTGAAGTTAAGAACACCTGATTCTATATATAGAACTGTATCTGTTGGCTGATGGGTAATGCAACACACAGCTTCCAATTGTGGGTGTCCTTTGACTACTTTTAGGGGCAGTAGGGTAGCCTAGTGGTTAAAGCGTTCGCTCGTCACACTGAAGACCTGGTTCGATTCCCCCCATGGGTACAATGTTTGAAGCCCATTTCTTGTGTCCCCACCATGATATTGCTGGAATATTGCTAGAAGCGGTGTAAAACCATACTCACTCATTTAACTTCTTTTAAGTAGTATATCCAAACAAGCTCTTAGCTCTAATATGATCTGAACTTCCTTACTTTAACATGGTAATACTGTAACCATAGCACTAAGATGGCTTTCTACCTACCCCACTCAAAATAAGTTAAAGAATATCCAGTCTCTTTATACAAGAATATTTAATCTATTGTGGAACCTTCCTGCTATGGTTGGTCTTGGATTTGTTTTGAGTAGAATATATACAACCATATGACTGACCACAACTATGACAGTGAATAAACATTTCCATATATTATGTTAATAAATATATCTTTGTATTGGTGCCAGTAAGCTGACCTTCAAAGTTTGTTGTTTTGTGACATGTTGATAAATGGTATGTCAAGGATATGTTTATAAATCATCAGGGGAACAAAAATATGTAATTGGAATAGATGCAGTTTGCAATGGATGAGTCGGACTGGTAAAGTCTTACAGTGCCCACACACATCATAGCTGGTTACAAGGGAAGAAAAAGGCAAAGAAAGTGTGAGAAGTTGATTGGATGACAACTGTTGGTGTTAGGAAGCAGATGATACATACGAAGATGTACCATTTATCAGTGTCATCGCCGCAGGCATCACCAGTAAAACATATCTCCTGTTCTGTGCAGGGTACCTCTGGAACTTTTTGCAGCTCCGAAACTGTTAAAGCATGGCAACCCCCATGACAAGGTGAGAGTGAATTTGGTGTGATGAGAGGGTTAGTTTTCTAAACTTTGTTTGGAACATGCTGATTTGAAAAAAATGGAAGGTGAAAGAGAAATTCATTTTTCATTCTTTTCGTCAGCGTAAGGTAGAAATATTTAAAACAAATTACTGTGTCATCGATATAAATAAATAATTTGAAGTAATAATTAAAATGTTTACTTAATATTTTGAGGAAAAATGATAATCAAATTAGAAATGTGTCAATATATTTCATCATTTGACCTCCCAGAATTTGGAACAAACAGAAAGTCTATCCTGAATTCTATTTGAATAGAAATTTAGTTTGTGGTTTGTGCTGCTTCCATTTTGTTTCTGACTTGCAAATAACAGGAAATGCCATTCAGCCAATCAGAACCCATACAGTTATGATGCAATTACAGAAAAATATTTAACTCTTCATACCTTGCCCAAATGAATAATGAAAAATGAATTAATGTAATCAGATTAATATTTCATTGCTGAGACACTGTTCACAGTTCTTGTACACCAAATAGTGTCAAGTATGAAGAAGTAATATACTGTTACTGTATAACCTGAAGACAATCATTATGGAGCAATGTCTACAACAAACTGTGGACTTTCCCTGTTTTTAGTTTCATCATGCAATGACAATAATGCAACAAAAATGTGTTTCTGTTTGTGTCATTTGAATTTTGGAGGTCAGTGCTATTTTCCCCATTGCTCATTTGAAATTTAGGTTTTAGCCATCCATAAGAGTTATCTTCCCTTTACTGTGTGACCGCCTCAGTACACTATGTACAAAACTTTACCAGTTTGGTTCTTCATGGAATGAAATTTCAACACCTTCCTTGCTGTACAAATACACACTCGTATTTCTGTGTCTCTGGTTGTCTTCTGTCATTTGCTGTGTAATGGCATGACAGATTAACTTGGGTAATATGAAAGAATCAGGTGTTCCTTAACTTGTTTTGAGCGATATACTTCACGATGAACATGAACATTCCGGCACGTGTGTGTTTGATTTGGTGTGTTTGGCGTACGCACCTTGGAGCTCTGTTGACCCACGGGGCTGGATTTAGTCTTGTAATTACAAACTGCATGGAACAGTAGCTAGCTGATCGTAGCCAGATCTCCTGGAGGAACGGCCAATTACCTTGATACAGTATCAGGCATGAGACTTTATTCTGTCTTTATTGAGATGTCTGCAGAAAGAAGGGAAACGTGAGATGGCTTCCATTGCATGTGTGTGATACCTCTGAGGAACATTTTCAGGGAAGTTTACTATCTTGTAACATGGTTCCCATTTTCAGACAGTCGGCTGATACAACATTTAGATTTAGACAACCCATTCATTCAGACTTTCAGATAATTACTTGATACAACATTCAGACAAACCCACAGTGACATTCAGACAGTTTCACCTAATTCAACATTCAGATTTACCCAGTCTAACATTTAGAAAGACCAAGGAATCAAATTCAGACAGTTGCCTGGTCGATCCAGGTGAACTCAGGTTAACATTCAGAACTGATTCAACATTCAGACAAACCGAATTCAACTTCCAGGTGAACCTAGTCCAACTTTCAGACAGACCTAATGCAATATATTCAGCATCATAATTTAAAGATATAAGGATCTTTGTTACTTTAATACTGTTACTGCGTATGTGTGCCCTAAGAGGTTTTGTTTCTTAGCCCAAGTTGTTTGGAAAATTGCCAGGTTTTCTTTGTCCTGTCTGATTTTCTTGGGACAAATTATTTCTTTCTTTTTGAGGTTAGACACAGAAAGGACATGTCTGGGTCATTGGGAAATATCATAACTAATGCTTGAGTAAAATATTTCTTGTTCAGTCAGTAAAACACAAGTCGGTTTTCTCACGGATGATCTGAATATGGTGGATGGCTGCAAAGTGTCCCCTGGCTGATCACGTGACACAATTTGAAGACAGCGTTGGTCGTTGCTCATGCTGTCAATCACAGGCTTGCATGACCCAGAATATTTGCATTGCCCCATCACATAGCTAGAATACTGCAGACTTTGGCGTACAATAACATTCACAGACTCTGCAACGTGTTTGCTCCCTAAACATGGGGACCGTTTCTTGTAAGGCCGGGGTTCCCCAGTATCATGCCGGCAAAACATCAACGACGACGACCATTTGGATTCTCCAGGTACGTCTTCTCATAAAAGGTGCTAATGAGCTATTAAATAAAAAAGCTAGTATCAGGAATGTAGGTATCCTGACACAGAAGCAGTATACCAGTACAGGAGTGGCCGTAACGTCTGATCTATGCAGACTTACCATTATTTATCAGGAACCCGTGGCACCAGATAGCACCAAGGTAGACACGCCAGTACTGTAGTGTCAGCTCTACCTTGTGTAAACTCATTGTTCCTGACACGATAAAAGATCATCTCAAAAGTCAGCCGTGTTAATTTGTTTTCTTAAAACTTTGAATCTTTCGATTCCCCTTTATTTATTTTGTTCGCCCTTATCGTTTATATTATCACGTTTTTGTACTCTTTTCCTGGTAGAAAATATACAACTAAAACAACAGGTAAATTGTGAAAGTGTGCTTGAGACAATCCCTGGATTGCGTGACGTCAAAGGAGAAAACTCCCCACAGTTGGGCATGGTGCACGGAGCTTTCTTTAGCCCTTTGTTTATCGGGCGGATTCTGTCTCGTTTGTGTGCCGGGTCTGGCTGGCCTTCTGTATATAAACACACTAATTACCTCAAATTTAAGGAATCACCAGCAGGTATGGCCTGGCCTGGTTTTATCTCTGTAATTACTAATGATAACATAATACTACCTGTGTCTAGTAATTCTATCTCTTTGTTTGTGCACCATGGGGTCAGCTTGCTTTCTCTGTGTAACTCTATATTAGGAGGATGAGCATAGTTGCTGTTGTTAATTGTAGTTGTTGTAGAGTACCATCTATGTAGTGTATGTATGATACCAGATAATGTGAAATAACACCTACAATTGTAAGGCAGTATGCTGCCATACCCACCAGCCCGCCAGATGATATAATCCGTTGTTCCACCCTTTTTCAGTAAATATACATGTACTACTTTTACGCTTATTCAGCTATATCCCATAGTCTCCAGGTATATATCCAGTTATACCACAGTAGTCTGTATTTAATCGGGACTGATACAGGCAGACCAGTGGCTGGCAGGAGAGCATCGATCCGCTCCTTCATACTGTGACGCGCCATCATTATGACTGATATGATTTGTTTGTATGTCTGAAAATATTGTTGCTTTTAATAAGCGTTTTAGTTTGAATCATTAGAGATATAATATTTTAAAGTTATATTGGTTAGGAAGTCAGTGGTTCAGTGTCGGCTTGGGCAAGTCAAGAAGATATGGTATCCAGGGAGTCGAACGCAGGTGTGCAGCGTGACTGGAGTACTGGCTGTGATTGGAACATTGGCATCAATTGAACCACATAAACCCACATTAATTGTCGTGCAAAAGAAAGTTTGCTTGGTGGTGGTTAACAGTTGAAACAAACAACTTGATGTATTTGTCATATGTTTCATGTGGGACTTTAAGTTTAATGTTTTAGCGACTGGTTTCAGTCTTGTAACGTTTCTCAAGTGTATACTGTATTTTACCCAAAGGTTTAGAATCATATTGATTTGAAAGAAATATATGAATGTTGTACTCTCAAATCTGGGGCAATCTAGACTTTCCAAATCAGTCTTGACTTGAGTAGGAATATTATTTGGTATATTCTCTAGGATCTGGAAAACAGAGGACCTTATTGGATCATGTTCATGATACAATACCATAGATTCAGTTTGGCCTAACTTTAAAGTTCAGCACAAATCCTACAAAAGCGTCACAATACCCACAGACGTTATTTGTGAAATATTGAACATTGCAAGACACACCGACTGATGCTGAGCGTCTTCAGAAGGTGTTCAATTGACTGTTCACCGTTATAGCTTTTTCTAAGCCCTGGGTGTGCCTGGCGCTTTAGTATGTCAACATCATACACTGTATGTACATTATGTAAACAATGTCGGTCACTCGAGAGTAGAAAGTAATGGAGAATGACCACAGGAATCCTTGATTTAAAACATAAGGCAGTGTTGCCTTACAGAAGATGTGTGTATATCATGTTTACACTTAATGTTGGAAACGTGAAATTAATAAACATGTTTGGGGTTGGTCCGGTGTTTATCTTTAATGTGAAAAGGATAAAAACTGTCACGAAACAAAGAGGAGACAAAACGATTTGGATAAAAAGATCAGAAACATTGCACCAGCCTCAGTTACAACCAGGACAACGTGCGTTAAAGATGACGTATATACACAAGTGCCAGATCACATCACCTGGAGAGAGAGAGAGAAAAAAACAGAGTGCGCAATGCAGCAACTTGGATCTGCTGGTGTTGTACAAGGAGGTTCAATTTATTCTCCATGAAAGACGTACAAAGATTGGCGTTCCACTTGGATCTGATCAGAATGCCAATACATAATTGATATGCTATAACAGATCCATCGGGTTTGTAGTTTTATTAAATGTCAACAAATGTTGCAAATTATCCATTGAACAAAAAGGAAGCGATCATATAATAAGAAGTTTGTAAGGGAAAACAGAAGCAATGGTGGTCAAGATTGATGTCGTCGGGAATGTTATGAAGAAACAAGGGGTGAAGTGCGGTCAAACTGATTGCAACAGTGATGTACAAAGACAACGTCCACACAACCAGAGACCATAGACCGCAACCAACACGTACACCCAAGAACAGAGGCACAGAAAGCATCGTGTTAAGATGACGAGTCTCAGTGCTCTAGAAAATGCAAGCATCAATTTCATTTACAACGTCCAACTCTCAAAATTATTAATGTTCAAACACCAGACAATAGAACACGCGAAAGAGAGAGTCCAGTATATACTTCCGCTTCCTCAAGATCCAGGTTAGAACTGATCTTCAGCAACCCATGCTTGTCGTATGAGGTGTCTACCGGGATAGGGTAGTCAGGCTCGCTGACGTGGTTGATGCATGTCCTCGTATCCCAGTTGCGTAAATTGATGTCCATACTGTCAACCCCTGTAGTGCCTGGCTTCTTTGACAGACCGGCGCCATATAGCAGAGTTGAACTCAGAGACTGACGCTTAGTCTCTGAATATATGTAATATTGAAGTCTCAGAATATATGTAATATTGATAGTAACAAATATCCATTTAAATTGAAAAGCAGCACCAGGGACATCTAACTTGCTTCATTTAATACTTCAGCACTGCAGGGAGGGCTATAGCCTGTCATCCAGACTCTGAAATGAACGTATCCAAGAAAGCCTTTGCAAGTCTAGATTATGCAACGAAGTCTAGATTTCCACAGTTTCTGAAAATGAAGAAAGTCTCAGGTCTCCTTTTCATTATATCTTATTTTTTTTATTATGAACTGGGTTTTTCTGTAAAATATGTTCATTTCTGAGACTACAGAGACTAGTTGTTAGTCTAGGAGGGCTATAGGCAGTAGGGAAAATAATGAGGTTCAGAGACTGTGAGACAGACAACATCACCTACAGTATGGACCATGCCTTGTATTATCGGGTGTGTGACGTCATCGCTGTTACGCTGCTGAGCGATACGGATGATACCAACGGCATCAAGACGTCGGTCTCTCACACATGTAGTCGTATCAAATAAGAATGCATAAGGAACGAAGGTGAACGAAATGATCAAGAACGTGCACACGATACAAACAGGCATGTACAGTCGGACATAGATAGAATGACCAAAGAAAGATGACGTTCGCAAATTAACTTGAACGTTCGACATGATCAAGCATGGATGTGGCGAATGATACCAACAGGCATCGTGAGGTCGTTTTTTACAACATGGTCGTACACGAAAACTAACGACGGTGTATGAAATAAACTTTGGACTTCTGAAACAAAACAGACAACTGTGATTCAAATTGTACCAACAGGAAACGTGACATCATATTACAAGATCTATGAAACGAATGTGGTGGATATCGTAAATAAAAAGAATGAATGAATAACTATGATAAGAAAAACAAAAATACCTTGAACTTTTGACATGATCAAAACCAAATGTGGTGCCAATGATACCAGTAGCCATAGTGACGGCGGTCTCGCCACGTACCGTCGTATATAAACAACAATGGTAAGTGAGTTGAGTTTTTACTCCGCACTCAGCAATATTCAAGTTATATGGCGGCGGTCTGTAAGTAATCGAGTCTGGACCAGACAATCCAGTGATCAACAACATGAACATCGATCTACTCAACTGGGATACGGTAACATCTGTCAACCAAGTTAGTGAGCCTGACCACCAGATCCCGTTAGTCATCTCTTACGACAAGCATGGGTAACTGAAAATATATTCTTACCCAGATCTTCACGGGTACATGGGTAAGTAACGGGTGGAAGAAGTCAACTGTTAGTCAACATCTCGAAATCAATAAAGGTTAAAGACTTTTTGAGTTCAATGTACACAAGAATGCCTCCTGAAACATCCTAAATAAACATTTTTCACACATTTTCGATTATCACTAAAACTACCTTTGTTATAGATCCAGAACATGCAGGTGCTCAAATGATCAGACAAATCTCTGAAAGTTTTTCTCATTTTTTATGTATGCGATCTCTTTGGCTTAAAAAGGTTCTAGCCTATCCCAGTTCCTACTTTGAATTCAAGTAAGGGTCATTTGAAATATTTATATTTTTTATATGTCGAGGCCCAACTTTCATTTTAGAATCATTATCGTTGACATTAGGTGCTAGGACACATCTGGAATGTGTAGTTTGGACATGACTGCAGCGTAAATAATATTGACAGACACAAAACGTTGTCTGGGGAAGGGTAGGCGATAGCGGATGTGTCGCATGCATAATTCAAAAAGCACGAAGCGGATATACGGATATGACGAAAACATGGTATGAACAACATGGTAAAAAAATAGACTACTCTTTTGATTGGTCAAAGTTAGCGCGTGGGTATACAGACTGACACAAATTATTTAAAAAGAAAATAACTCAATTTCCACCTCTACGCCTGTATAACTGACTCTCATGACGTGAATTTATCAAAATGCCTCAAACATACGATAAGTTTAAACAAATAAGTTCGAACTGTTCGCTGTGAAATTAACGAATTTCAAATTTTAGTTCAAATCAAACACGCTTCCGGTTTCAAGTCTCTTTTAAGCAGGATGACTCTATTAGTGGTTACGAGAGGTAATTCACAACGTATATCTTAACTATATACTTCAACCACTTCACACAGGAATCTGCAGCGATAGAAAACATTTCCTGGTGTGTCAAAATATGAGTAGACAAATTGAAAAGATAAGAAAGTTTATTCACTCCATCCTTTCTTTTATCTTTCTATTCCTCATGTAATAAAAACCAGATCGGGACGCTGTTACGTGGAGGGAGAGGGGGAGGCGCTGGTAGCGGGGGAGCTGATTACCCATACCCAAGCTATATGATTCCGCCAGTGATAACTGACTCGGAGAAGGAGAGGCATGGAAGATACAATCATAAGCGGAAACTCCCGACAGTTTATCTCGTTTGCGTATAATTTCTAAATAAATTCACCAGATAGGGATAAACATTTTAACCCAACTCACACTGCAGACGTGCGTTTATATCCCACGAATGTTACCATTTTTTTCACGTTGAAACTATAACGTAAATTTTCATGGGTTTTTTAAGACCTTTGCCGTCTGTGGTCAGAATTGAATTATGCCAGAATGTGCATGTGTGCCGTCGGGGGTGAAGTCGAGTAGCTGGAGGTGCAATAAATGGGGATGTTGCGTGCAGGGGCGTCCCTCTTATGTCGAACTTCCATACCTCGACACATGGCTTGACAATAATTCCGTGAAATCCAGCAAATTGTGTAGATTTTTGTGCACATATTTCAGCATTAAAGGTGATTTACGTCTGTTGGTCTTTTTTGAATAACTAAATTTTCATGAAAATACAAAGAAGTTCAATGAAATCGGATTCTTTCATATCTCTATGGTTAATATGTCATGGTATAATTTCTTTTAAGTGCTGGATGTGTCATGTGACACGGTTTTTTTCCGAAACAAATATATTAATGAAGATTAAAGGATTAATTTTAGTAACTTTCATTGAATTTGGTAGTTCATATGCAAATATAATTCCGATGACAACAGGGCCATTTAATGGCCATTATTATACACATTTGTATTATTATATGTTTTGATACTCATATATATATATGATTCATTATACATCTTGTTTATGTATAGTCCGTTTGACTTTATTTGAGACCGATGAATTGCTCACTAACACAAAATCTAATAAATGCAACAAAATCAAACTTTGCACAGTCACATGAAATCGACAGACCAACTCTGATGATTTGTCTCATAATTTTGGACACCCGAATAAAAAAGTTGTTTTACAAACGATCATTATTTTGTTGTCACTTTTAGCTGTTTCTTACGAGGGAGGACCACTTGCTGGTAGAACAGCCAGGTAATCAACAAGCGTGTGCAGTGAAATATCAACTTCACACGTACAACTCGCACACCTGGCATTTATTAGTTTTTGTGTTAGTGAGCAATTCATCGGTCTCAAATGAAGTCAAACGGACTATAGTTTATAGAATATTGTCACTGTTTCTGCATGGAACGTTTGCTCAATGATCGAGTGTTGTTTTACGGCGCTGGTAGCCATCGTCCAGCTGCATCACACCATATTTTAGTCAAACGGATCAGTCTCTAAAGGGCGACAATCCAGAACTGCAGATCAGCCAAGTCACTGACCATTCCAGCGAGTGAGTGAGTCAGTGAGTCAGTCAGTCAGTCAGTCATGCTGCTCTCTTGCTGTTGACTTAACATATCCATGTGCTTTTAAACTTTATTATAACCTCATATTATCCTTGCCTTTGCATGTGTTGCTGCCGGGTACCGCTGGTAGCAGGACACACTGATCTTCTCGCCAACACTTAGTATCATCAGCGATGAATTGTGATTCATAAACACTTGCATGTGATAACATCGCAGTCATACAATCAGCTCATATTTTTGCGGAATTTCTTCTGAATATTGAAAGGGTTTGTCGTGTAGTTTACATTGAGCAGCATGTACATATGTAGCATAGATGATATCTCCGTGTGGTTCAGGGAGGGTCTGAAATGAGCTGGAAATGGTATTATGCCTTTTTTCGACCCTATGTTGACAACCAAATCACCCCCTGGAAACCCTCAAGATGCTATCTGTTCCATGCAGTTTTATCATACGGGAATGCAGGGAGCACGCTGAGTGGCTGTCGCAGACAGTATTCCAGGAGAGTTCCATTTGCTTTAACTTTACTCCTCTGCTAACTCGGGTTCACTTTAGTTCCTTCCTTCATATCAAATTGATTGGTTTGGACCCAAAGCAAAAACACGGAAACGTTCAATATATGTTAATGAAATGTAAACTGATTTCACCTAGCATATTGTATTAATCGTGTAAGCTTTGGGGTACTTTTCAATCTATCGAGTTCTAAGCGGGAGCGGAGCGTTGGATGGTCCTATGACTCAATGAAGAACCTTTTCTCTGATGTTGAATTATCATTTTCCATGAGGATAAAAATAATGAAAGCGTAATTATTATAACCATAAGAAAAAGTCCACAGTACGATTCCTACCTAATCTGTCTCACAGTCCCTGAACCACATTATTTTCCTTGCTGCCTAGCCCTCCCAGCAACGCTAAAGCCCTAAATGAAGCAAGTCTAGATTTCCGTACATTTTAAATGGGTTTATTTATTACTATCAAAATTATATATGTTCATAGACTACGTGTTAGTCTAGATTTCTACTGTGGCATAAGTGGAGGAGAATGTGAAAATTCCTGTCTTTATGTTGAGCTTTCTGGCACTGTATTGGCTATAGGGGCCTACCTCAATCTCTTACGTAACGCTATAGTCAAAGTGTCTAGGTGAATGAGCGTTTGAAAAACGTACAAGCAATATGTCATTTTCCAAACGTGCCTGAACATCGGTTTTGATCATTTTGATCACTGGATTGTTTGGTCACGACTGTGTACAGACCGTCGTGTATGTCATTAGTACTGCAGTGAATCACTGGTCAACGGGCAAAGACTCCATACAAATTATGTGAGAGGTGGGCGCCGACGGAGCAGGACGCGCTGACACGTTTCGCTAACACCTGGTGTCATCACTGATTTTCTAATTTCTCAACTACTTTGCCTAATAAATCTAAAGGCATCAGTTTCGGCAGAGACGTGAAACTGCTTATTCTGTATGTTCATGCAAAACAGAACAGGAGGAGTGTCATGCAAATTGTGTTCGTGTAATGTCCCTCTAACAAAAGAACGATTATAATGGGTATACAATCTACAAACAACGGCTATTTGTTATTTTTCAAATGCCAGAAAATGATGCCATTATTGCCCAAGCATGTCTTATATATGCAAATTGTATGTTCCCAAACCACGGTGTTGTTCTCCATCTGCACACAGGTGTAAACTGTCACTCAGCGTAATGGCCTCATGTCACTACTGAATGGATCTCGTGTACGCATGACGGAAGTCATCCCATGGAGGGAGGCGGATGTTGTCATTTAGGAAATAACCCTATCCACTGGTATGAATATTCATAAGTCCAACCACATATATTCACCGTGATGAAAGGGATATGTCTAGAAATAAGGTTTATTCTATTTTATTTAAAAAAATATATTTGAGGTCGAACTATTGCTGTTCACTGTTCATTCTGTTATGACAAACAACCACTGTTGTTTGAGTCCGTGCCTCCACCTATCGGGATTGATCTTATCGATGCTTACATCAATATTGCAAATAAAATTAATAGGTTTTCGATTTATGTGAGACTCTGTTGTTGTTGTCGTTGTTCTCTTGCCATGGCCATGTTGTAATTATTGTCTTAATGTTGATTACATTCATTCATGACATGTCGTTTGCTTTGTCGATGATGAAACCGTTTATATGTTTTGAGTTGGGGTCGTGATATTGAAGATATTTGAACATCATTACATTTGCGTTCCAGTTACACGTTATAACAGCGAATTGTAAATAGAATAATAGAGACAAACCCGTTTCCTTATTCCTAAGAAATGTACGCCAACAGCGGAGTCCTATTCACGTTCCCGACTATATTATATATGAATCACTATTGTGAGATGGTGAGTGTATCCTTTCCAAGTACACTTCAGAAAAGGCTTGACGTATATATGGTACAAGGCAGAGTAGTGGATTGCTTCACACATCATTTTTGTCAAATTTGGAAATGCCCTCCCTATGTCCACCCTAAAACCCTTTAGAAAACTCTACCAAGGCCTGTAACAATGATCAAACAGCTTCTGATCAGGAGTCTTATGCCTGTACAGTATATGTCTACCTTTGAGTCTGTGTGGTTCATGATGTCGCCTTCGGCACGTGAGAACTCGTAGAGCGCAGTAGTGCAGTGGTAAGGCGTCTGCCTTTCACGCTGAAGGCCCGGGTTCGATCCCCGGTGGAGGCACCTAGGTTCGGGTCCCGAGGTTTGCACATTTACGTAGTATCCTTGGACAAGTTACTAAGAGATCCACATTGTCTCAGTTCACGCAGCTGCAAAATGGGTACCCGTGAGGATGTGCTGGCAATGTGAGTGCGCCTAACAGGCAGCATGGCTGTATGGTCCCCAGGGAGTTGAAAAAGTATCGGAAAGTACCATAGTGTCCTATGACCGGTGATAGTAATGTACGTAGCGCCGTGAGCAGGCAATGTGCCTGGATATGAGCGCCATATAAGAGGACTATTACTATTATTATTACTATTACAAGAAATCCATCACCACCAAAGTATTATAACTGCCAACTTTATGATTTTGAGACTTGTTTCACAAAATTGTCGTTCAGGTTACACTGTCAATGTTACGTTTTATTATGTCTGAGTATAGTTCTCTGCTGCAGTTGTTCCGTCCCATCCTCCACGGACCAATCAGGAACTGCGATGCAGTGTGTGCCAGGTGAAGGATAGACACAGCCACGTGCAGCGTCCACACGTCCACACACGAAAAAATGGGATAATGAAAATAAAGATAACACACAAGAAATTTCCTCAGCCTCAAATTCTTAATCGATTTTTTTCAAACAGGTAAGTGCGTAATCGCCTCTTTGGCCACCCACGCCTCACTGGTCCAAGTCTCTGTCGAAGACTGTAGGGGTAGTGTGATTTGATTGGACAATTTGTACTTCATTACCTCACTATCAATACGTATAATGAGCAGAGTATCGGCTGTATATTCCCATACATACTGTTTGGAACTGTTTTACGGTGTTTGGGTATACTTGAAACGAATCCGTTATGCTTGTCAAGAAATCATGGCTTGGGGTAAAAAGATCAGCTTTGATTTAGGGGATAATTGTAACAAATGACGTTTTACTGTGACATGTCATGTAGTATTTTTTTAAGTTTTGAAATAACGGCACAGTTGGTTCCTATTCCTCGTTAGCACCACAGGACCTTTACAATACGGTCTGTATATATAGCTGCACAGCTGATCCTGTCACACCACTGAATATGACTGAGAATAGACAATATTATTCTGCGTTGTTTGCGTTGCAGAATGTTGTTATATGTTGTTGGTGTGCACAACGTTATTCCGCGCTTTTTATGTTGTACAGTGTTGGTTGTTGGTTTTGCACAATGTTAGTACAAGCCGTTAGTGGTGAACAGTGTTGGTATACGTCGTTGGTGTTGAACAGTGTTGGTCTACTGTGTTGGTGTTGCACAACGATGGTATACGTCGTTGGTGTTGCATAATGTTGGTATAAGTCGTTGGTGTTGCACAATGTTGGTATACGTCGTTGGTGTTGAACAGTGTTGGTATACGTCGTTGGTGTTGAACAGTGTTGGTCTACTGTGTTGGTGTTGCACAACGATGGTATACGTCGTTGGTGTTGCATAATGTTGGTATAAGTCGTTGGTGTTGCACAATGTTGGTATACGTCGTTGGTGTTGAACAGTGTTGGTATACGTCGTTGGTGTTGAACAGTGTTGGTATACGTCGTTGGTGTTGAACAGTGTTGGTATACGTCGTTGGTGTTGAACAGTGTTGGTATACGTCGTTGGTGTTGAACGGTGTTGGTATACGTCGTTGGTGTTGAACAGTGTTGGTATACGTCGTTGGTGTTGAACAGTGTTGGTATACGTCGTTGGTGTTGAACAGTGTTGGTATACGTCGTTAGTGGTGAACAGTGTTGGTATACGTCGTTGGTGTTGAACAGTGTTGGTCTACTGTGTTGGTGTTGCACAACGATGGTATACGTCGTTGGTGTTGCATAATGTTGGTATAAGTCGTTGGTGTTGCACAATGTTGGTATACGTCGTTGGTGTTGAACAGTGTTGGTATACGTCGTTGGTGTTGAACAGTGTTGGTCTACTGTGTTGGTGTTGCACAACGATGGTATACGTCGTTGGTGTTGCATAATGTTGGTATAAGTCGTTGGTGTTGCACAACAGTGTTGGTATACGTCGTTGGTGTTGAACAGTGTTGGTATACGTCGTTGGTGTTGAACAGTGTTGGTATACGTCGTTGGTGTTGAACAGTGTTGGTATACGTCGTTGGTGTTGAACAGTGTTGGTATACGTCGTTGGTGTTGAACAGTGTTGGTATACGTCGTTGGTGTTGAACGTTGGTGTTGGTATACGTCGTTGGTGTGTTGAACAGTGTTGGTATACGTCGTTGGTGGTGAACAGTGTTGGTGTTATACGTCGTTGGTGTTGAACAGTGTTGGTATACGTGTGTTGGTGTTGGTATACGTCGTTGGTGTTGAACAGTGTTGGTATACGTCGTTGGTGTTGAACAGTGTTGGTATACGTCGTTGGTGTTGAACAGTGTTGGTATACGTCGTTGGTGTTGAACAGTGTTGGTATACGTCGTTGGTGTTGAACAGTGTTGGTCTACTGTGTTGGTGTTGCACAACGATGGTATACGTCGTTTGTGTTGCATAATGTTGGTATAAGTCGTTGGTGTTGCACAATGTTGGTATACGTCGTTGGTGTTGAACAGTGTTGGTATACGCCGTTGGTGTTGCATAATGTTGGTATACGTCGTTGGTGTTGCACAATGTTGGTATACGTCGTTGGTGTTGCGTTGTTGGTATACGTCGTTGGTGTTGCACAATGTTGGTATACGTCGTTGGTGTTGAACAATGTTAGTATACGTCGTTGGTGTTGCATAATGTAGGTATACGTCGTTGGTGTTGCACAATGTTGGTATACGTCGTTAATGTTGCACAATGTTGTTATACGTCGTTGGTGTTGAACAATGTTGGTTTACTTCGTTTGGTGTTGAACAATGTTTGTATACGTCGTTGGTGTTGAACAGTGTTAGTATACGTCGTTGGTGTTGAACAGTATTGTTCGTGTTGCACAATATTAGTACACGTCGATGGTGTTGAACAATGTTAGTATACGTCGTTGGTGTTGAACAATGTGAGTATACGTCAATGGTGTTGAACAATGTTGGTATACGTCGTTGGTGTTGAACAGTGTTGGTATACGTCGTTGGTGTTGAACAGTATTGTTCGTGTTGCACAGTGTTGTGCAGATATCATTCTTTATGATCAATATGTTTATGGTGTCATTCGATATCGTCATAATATGTCACGATGTCATTCTATTTCATGTTGGTTCTTTGTGTCATTATGTGTTGTCATAATAGGTAACGATGTCATTCCGTTTGTCATAATGGTTCACAATATCATTTTGTATCGCCATATTGGTTTTAAATTATAATGCTATTTGGTGTTGTCATAATGTTCCAGGATGTCATTATGTGTTGTCATAATGGACAATAATTTTGTATTGTCATTGTCTTTTTAAATGGTATAATGTTTGTTAATGTCATTTGTGACGCCATAATGGTTCACGGTGTCATTCTCCTTGTCATTATGGTTTGTTGTGTCTTAATCTTTGTGTATTGTCATAATGATTCATAATGTCAATTTGTGTATTGTAGTAATGATTCATAATGTCAATTTGTGTATTGTAATAATGATTCATAATGTCAATTTGTGTTCATAATATCCCATGTCATCATAATGGCTCTTAATATCATTCTTTGTCGTCATAATAGTTTCTTAGAATGGCATTGTAATAATGGTGCAGCGGTTCCCTAAGCAGCTTCTGATGTCACCGTTAGTCACCAGAGCCGTGCTGTGATTACCAGGCACAAATAGTTAGGGTCGGGTCACCAGGTCTAATACCCTGATTGACTTCCCTGTAAATCAGTGAGTGTAACGACTCTGGTGTTCAGTAATCACCAGCTGGTGACACATCCGACAGATCCAGTTTAACACCATAAGACCTTCCCGGTTTTAACAGCCTTCCATTCTGGAATCTTTATATGCGGTCTTCTCGTGGTTACATTGGTGGCATCGTGTATTATACCAGATGTGATAGGAGAATGCAACATTGGACTATATTGTGGGAAGTACAATTATGTTGGAATGGAGACTTATTTTGAGACAGAATATATTTTAAAAGCTTGATTACATTCAACATGTCCAGTGATTGAGTCCTTTGTTTTGGTTCATCCTCAGTACAAGTTGTTTATTTCCAACAGGTGATTTTTCACAAACTAGCTTGGAACACTTTGGCTCTTCTGGCTAATGCTGACACGCAGTGAGACAGCTGAAGTGGGGTTCAAAGCTGCGTTTGGCCCAACTCACTCGTTCACTCTTTGACTGTTGATTAGGACAGTGGGTGAAAGTTTCCATTGGGTCAAGTACCTGCTTACGACACTTCTTACTTCTAAGCAATGTTCTTTTAATCGAGATATTGTTTTAAAGATCTAACATATACATACATTTGCTTACATATACGACGTCAACGCCATAGTGAGTGAGTTGGGTTTTACGCCGCTTTTAGCAATATTCCAGCAATTTCACCGCGGGGGACACCAGAAATAGGCTTCACACATTGTACCCATGTGGGGGAATCGAACCTGGGCCTTCGGCGTGGCGAGCGGATGCTTTAACCACTAGGCTACCCCACGGCCCCTTTGTCAACGCCAGAGAAAACCAGTCTGTTATATCGAACAAAACACTTTGCATTAGGGGTAAAATGCGTAACACAGCCGTTAAGAGTTTAAGAATGACGTCAAAATCGTAAGTACAAGAAATGATATGAACTACTTTCACAAGAGTTCTCTAAAACATCTTCGCTAATGTCTTACATCACTGAAAGATGATAATCAGTTATATGGAGAAACAGACAAAAGAGTAAAAAAGCAAACTTGTAGTGAAAAATGAATGGAAAATCAGTGTTGACACCAGGTGTTCGCCAAAGGGGTAGGTATGTGCCGTAGCACTCAGTGAGCAATTCCTCAGAGACACGGTGATGCTGGGTTAATTGGTAGTCCCAGCAGATTGGATTTAGGTCCCTCAAATTACAGATCCTTGGTCGACTGGTTCCAACGTACGTTATTATGTATACTACATTTCACGTGTGTGATATAGAACAACCGAGGCAGAACATGGGCACCGGACCACAGAGCATGGTCTCCTTGAAGAATCCTGTATAGGTAGACACTGGGCAATGACCTACACATACAGACTTATACAGACCTATACACAAGGATTCAGAGGTACAAAAAGCTCTCCCGAGGCAATATGACACGAAGGATGACTAAACGTCTCCAAACGTCTTTCTTGTTGATAATATTCCATCAGCGTTATTTCCCGACTTACGTACAGCCCAGCATACTCTTACGAAGATTGCAAAAGAAGATGTATTGACGAATTGTGTGGATCAGGGTTGCAACATTTATGTAAATCAACTTTTCCAAAATGTTTTTTTCTTTTCTTTGATTGTTTGATTTGTTTGCTGCGCTAAGCAGTATTCCAGCTACATGACGTCTGGCTTGCTGGACCAGATAATCCATAGATTCACGTCCTTGATTTATGGTAAATATGAGTAGCTCATTTCCAAATTCGACGCATCACTAATATCAGCATATATTCCCAGGTCATTTTAGGGGAACAATTGACATGCCTTTGCATGTGTTTGTGACTGGTGCCACTGGTGGCGCAGGATACGTTTATCCTTTCGCAACCATCTGGTATCATCACTGTTTGATAGTGATATCACGCGTGTGATATAGTCAGAATTGTACAATCGACTGTCCGCTTAGCAGATGGTACTTGTGACTATGGAAAGGTTTTGTCGGTTTGCCGACTCCGCTTTTAGCGGAGAATTACTATGAATGTGTTACGGTTTTGTCGCACTTAATGTTCAACAGTCTCAACAATGGTTACTTCTTCATTGTTGGAAGGAACATACAAAATAATAATAATAATAAATAATAATGATAATGACTATGCATGTTTTTAAAGCGCTAAATACACCAGGAAATAAGTGTCTGCTCCAAGCCATCAATTCATCCGTGATTCCAAACAACGAGCCATCAAAGGTGAAACTAATTTACAGGAAATTATTATCAACGAGTAGTTAATAATTATACTTCAAAAAGAACATGTCGGCAATATTCGACTGTCAGTCTGATGGAGTCTCGGCTGTACAGTGGGACACGGGGACAGGTCTGAGAGTCTATAGATTGTATACAGGGTTCCACGAAGATGGCAAGGTGCATCTTAACAGTACAGGGAAATAAAAACACACCCTGGTTTGTACGGGTACTAGTATTAAATATAATTATTTAACATCCCCATACTCAGGGCAAACCTCGTCTATCACTGCATAAATATCTTGATAGCTGAGTTCAGGTCCCTGAGGCTATTGTTTTTCTGAAAGGTGAAGGTTTGTAGGTAATATGGATCTCTTTAATTTCCCAGATACAGAAACATTAGTTGCTTGTATGGCGGCCAAACACGGGAGTCGGTATTTGCTCTTGGCACATGACAGCAGCTCATAAACCGATGTCATGTCTAATATTACAGATACCACTTATTCTGAATTCAATCTACCATCTCAGTTACTAATTTGTGGGTAAACAGTTTCCTACCTCCGCGCTTACTTGCACGTAATATCTAATCATAAAACATATTCCGAAATACAAACATTGATTTATTGTTGTGTACGTATATTTGCTTATCATTTATCCAAGAAATTGAATTCAATGCTAACTTGATTCTTTGTTTTACCTTTGTTTTACAACGTCATTAATTGATGAAGGAAGACCCATCGACTTCCGGTCTCTGACTCTTGCTAACCTGTCTTTCGCAGATTTTTTGTATTGATTATCTTTTTTTAACTGTTATTTTTAATAAATTATATTACCTTTTAGGTTTAACCAAGCTTTATACGCATTCGAAGTGACAAACTTCATGGGAACACCATTGCTGCCAAGCCTCCTGACTTTGGTCCGACAACAACCATGTGTGGCAGCTGGGTTCCTGGTGAGTCTGACGCCGTGCCATCTGGGGTTGGTTTACCACTGATGTAAGTTCTGTGTTCGAACACATAATCTCCATCTCGTGTCACTACCCATACCCTCACCCTTGTGGTTAGGAGACACTTCCTCAAATTGGTTAAGACTTTGCAAAAAGGTGTTATTTACACCTTGTTATCGTCTATACGTTACGCTGTGCAGTATACTGGAAGTCCTTTGGCCTGTACAAGGTATTCTGTAGGATAACTCCTGTTTTGGAGATAGCTGAGGTCTGATATTATTGGAAGGTCTCCGGTGTTACCTACACGTGATGTTGTCACATGAATGCAAAACAAATCCAGAATGTTCCATCATGGATATATACCACTCCAGTATTTTCCCCTTTCTTTTCTATTACATTTCATGTCATGAAGGATATAACTATAATTAAATAAAAGAATCTGTTTTTCTGTAACTTCTTTACAGTGGTATTACAAAATATAATAAAATCTTAATTAACTTTGGATGGTCTCCTGTGAGCAATTCAAATATGGATTTAGTTTCCTCTGGTGGAGTGTATTCAGTTATTGATCGCGTTTTCTTTTTACGTAATTTCCAAATACTTTGTAAACTGACGATCACTTCAACACAAATGAGCTGTCCAGACCCATCAAGGGAAAGTAATAACAATAACCTAGCACGTTATCACAGGCTTCTTTGGTAAATTGGGTGCAGACTTTCATCATTCTAACATGTATTACACTCATAAATGTACTTGGACATATAAAGTTGAAATGTGTCGGAAAAGCTGATTTTAGTTGTTTTCGTGAAGCATTTTAAAATACTTCAACACACGCAAGATGTAGATTAAGTCAGTGCAGGCATATCGTACCCAATTCATCGAAGGTCATTCTCTTGCCCTTAGATTTTCTCCATAAAAATCGTCCTTTTTAAACTTGTCAGTGGTTATTTTATTTAATGAAAGGTGCATATAGTATTTGTTCTTAATATTCAAGCAGAATCTTTCACATTACAGCTTGTTTTATCGTAGTTTCTGTATTGTAGTGCAGTGAAACCTGAATGCACCTCTCGCTAAATGCACAATTCCGCGAACATGCAACGAAGGCATGTGTCGGCGATGTATATTTTCATGTCTTGTGAAAATAATGAATCTTCGTTTACATGGAGTTATTTTCGAATGGTTGTTGAAATTATCGATGGAGGTCAGGGTGTCGAATGCATAAAACATGCCCGGTACATCGAATATATCATCAAACATAAATATGTTACACGTGGACAATGGTTATGGTTTTGAGCACTTGTTGAGATTTCCGAACAGTGGAGAAACTTTACTGAATAAACACAAGATTTGTGCGAGCGCATGCCTGCTTGCGTGCGTATGTGCGTTATACAGCGTTATATTATATATTTAATAATCACCAACGCCTACACTGTAGGGGTAGCCAAGTGGTTAACGTGGTCGATGGTCGCGCCGAAAACCCGGGGAATATAAGTATATACAATTGAGAAAAACTAACACTGGTTACTGTAAGATGTAGAACCCCTGTGTTCCCTGGGACATGTACACGTCATCTGATGTCAGATACCAAGGATAGATAGCATGCATGTGATATAGCCGATGATACCAGTATCAAATACATCGTTTCTCGTTTGTTACATATTTAGCCACTAAATGTAAAAGTTTGTAGATTGTCAGATTAGTTCAAGTTGTCTGCGAGGGAGGCTGCATTAAATGGCAATGGTGTACTTGGCGAGCAACCCGGATTTCTTTCTGACAGGATTTTTGCTTGTTTGTGAACATTTTGAGGGGTATGTTGTAACGGGGATGAAGCATACAACTTTATGGATGACAACTTATTATTGCAATAAATACAGTAAATAAGAAGTTGTCATTCATAAAGTTTTATGTTTCATCTTTGACTCACCAACTTCTATTATGCCGATCAAACAATTTGTAACGGGGGGTATTTTAAAATAACTGTAAAATCGACGTTTGTGTGCAATGCATTACAACAGATGCAAGTGTATCCGAATGAATGAATTTACAAGTTTAACGTCGGCTTCTGGCTGTAGCCAATGTCGCCGACGGGGTAGGTGGGAGCGCCGACGGGGTAGGTGGGAGCCAATATAAAAATTAAAATGTTTATAATAAGGAATACACCACCCTACCCAAAAGAATGGAGGGGCGTTAACTTACCTTGAATTTTGGATATAAAAAGTGTTTCCATATAGGTAGACATTATATAAACCTTATAATCACATAAATCCCACAATTCAGTGTTCAAGTTGTGTCCATGTGCATTTACTTAGAACTCAGCGTCTGTGTCCTGTAACGTGGGGAGACAGTAAAACAAGCTGTGTTTACTCTTCATCAGTGTAATTAAGGGACGCCGTCAGTCGGACAAAGTAATTTGTCATTGATACTAATCCACTTACCGACAGACAATTCAGTATTAATCCTCATGCATTGTCAGACCAAATGACAGGATTAACTAATCCTATATATAAACACGTCTCCAAACAAACGGTGAGATGAGACGGGAGAAGTGTTTTAGACGGGAACTAAAGAGATTATACAATCAAAGAATGCATCTGCGGTACTGCCACTACTTACGTCGTTCTCATTGGAGATTGCAAGCCTACAAGTGCCCTCAGGAAATGTCCGAGCGTTAACAGCCCTGAAGAGTTGCAGTTAGTCAGTCGCTTTGAAGAAGTCTAACCGAGAACTACAAACAATACCCTCTACCTGACACAGTTGTATACCTACCTGTAATTATTACGCTCAGGTAAGTGATTACACACAGTTAGCCAGGGGCGTATGGGTTAAGACTCGTGACAGAATACTTCAGAGAACATTGACGGACCAGGGTCGATATAGGTAGGATGGACTATGGATAACTATGGACTTTTTCTTTCGAAATACTGAATGAACCTTTGGTAGTAGTTTATTATATGAACTTTCTGTAGTTGAAATTCCTTTTAAAATTCCGTTTTGAATTTACAAATGTGCAGCTGTGTTACATAATATTAGTACATATCTTCAATACGCGTCAGAAATGTTGTAGGTTTGGGGAAAGGAAATAGACCCATTTTTAAAATATCTTTGATAAAGAGATTTAGATAATTTTAATTACTCGTAGTTTAATCGTAGTAAACTTATTTTATTCCCTTTTCCATTATATGATATGTATATTCGGTATGTGGAATCGAGGCACTCCTGTTATTGATTATGCGTGCAGTTATTATGTACGTAAAATATATATGTCTTTTTTTTTCATAATTAAACTATTCTTTTTTTAAAAAAACCCATGCAAATCTTAATACATGCTTAGACGTCGCCGACAATTTATAATTAATCTGAAAGCTTTAATGAGATTTTTAATTATCTAAATTAATTAGGCGCCGGGTACATGACAATGCTTATGTATAGACAATCTATCCCAGCGTCGCGTCACTTTTCACGTTTTAATCTAGATATGAGTATTTCCTGTGTAAGGGAGCGACCCCTGCATCCCCCTTTATTCCATGGCGTCTTTCACTCGGGGGGTCACGTGGTCTGTTGCTTTGAATGGGTGATCACGTGACGATCCTCAGAAAGCTCAAGCGAAATAGTCGTGGAGATACACGGGATATAACGGAACTTAGGTAGGGTGAAACTCGGACTTCGTGTATTAGAATCGGATTCTAACGGACTTTACTTGTGTGCAAGATATTCATGGAGTAACGAACAGTTAGGTAAGTTTTGTGAGCAAGTCTGAAGCGGTGACGTTGAGAAATCCACTCGATGTCACCGATTTAAAGGGACAAAAATCACGTATAATATCCTCGAATGCCGATACACAAGTAGGCGAGGCTGGCCCATGCGGTCCTTGAGTTCGGCCACGGTGGCTGTGAAAGCTTGCTTGTTGTCAAAGTTATGGATTAAAACGTTGTGAGACGTTACGCTGATGCTGTTTGTAGATTTTACTGGAAGTTATTGTGTTACAAAAGTTGCTCATGAGTGCATGCTTAGGAATTTGACAGGGTTGCAGACCGGGGAGCATTGATTTTCGTCAGTGGGTGCTACACAGATCTCGGTGAAAATGTCTTGTAAAATAATTGTGATATCTCTTATCATAGCACAACATATCCAGTGAAAAAAGGAAGTTGTACTTGTGTGAGAGAACATTTTGACTCGATGAGGCAGACGACACAGATCGCGAAGTTGTTAAACGACAACAAAGTTTCAAAAGTTTTGAAGTTGAGCAGGTGCCCGCTTGGTCCTCCAAAGTAAACAAATATTTCTTCACCGCTATGTTAAAAGGGTGTGTTTAAGGGGGTACCTCGGGATTCGAATCTCCTTTGTGACTGTCCCTTCGTATGACATGTTAACTATCAAAAGCGAAGTTCAGGGGCCTAGCTTGCGGGCTTTTGTCCCCTGATGCGATCGAACTTCGTATCATCTTCTAGACGCGAGCACCCAAGCGTTGCAATGTCAAACGGGGTGGCTGAATGCTGTAATGTGGGTGAGTGGGGGGTTAAATCTACCCATCCTTGATATTTAGAATGTGCTTAGAAAATGCTGCCATTGCTTTATACTCATTCAATCTTCCATTTGCTTATGAGCATACATACATGAAGTTCAATTTATTTTTTACGTAAGTTAAAACGTGCAAGATACACTAATAATCTTATATATCTTATCAAATGTTAATACATCGATACACAATAAAAATAACATAACATCGTTCTAAATACTATCAAGATTTTACTGTGTGTATTTCGGCGTCCAAGTTTCAACTCTACCTCACTATTCTGCATATTAACGTACATACACACGTGAATAGAAACCACACTGGCAATCTGCTGTAAGGGAATGTCCTTTATGTTGAAAAGGAAATATTTTCTCAGGCCTCTAGTTGGTCAGTAGATTGTGATTTGCGCGGGAAAAGGGGTCATACTACTGGGTTTGTTGACACAGCGCGGGGACCCTACTGGCTACCACCATCACTTGTTGCTTGTGCCCCGAGATGGCTCTGAAAGTCGGACTTGGATTTTATGTGTGAGTTTTACAGAATATTCTGATAAAGCTCAGTTTTTCAACACATGGATTGTTTTTGTGATCGAGGATTATACAAGTCATCTGATGAACACATCTTTGGATTGGAATTTACAAACAGTGTTGAGGATCTTCTGGTAATTTGGACTACTTTTGAGGATCCATTTGTCATCTCTTGTTTTTTAGGTTATCAGTTTTCGCAAAATGATCAGATTAAAGTGTTTAATGGCTTAAATATGTAAACTACTTTTTAGCCTTTGGTATGTGTATTTGGTATTTTAACTAAATTATAGATCTTAAGTTTGTTTGGAAGAATGTATTATTCAATGAAAGTAAAAGATTTTCTGCAGTTAAACCTGTGCATTATGTAAAAGCTGAATCAAGTGACAGGCTTATTTAGTTAGATTTGTGGAGAATGCAAACACAGTGAGAGACCCTGCCAGTTTTATACAAACTATGGCTCAGGGCAACGGAACCAACATGGCACACAGCAAGTCAAATCTATCCAGTTTGTTTTCAGAGGAAACTTGAATCTTGTATGTTCTGTAAAGATAGCAGCCTTCGGACTACACTGATCATGTGGAGAAAATGTTCATGAATTTTCAAGATTATCAAAGCAATTTCTATTAAATCTATTATATGTAATAAAATTTAATTACATTAATGTAAATGTTTAATCTTCCTAAGATAATGGTCAAAAGAAAACTTAGTTTATACCACAATTTGGAACACCAAATAAGTGCCAATATTGGCTGGAATCCAGCAGAGCCAAGTTTTCTAAGTTGCAAGGAGTCTTTAGCCTATGAGAGTGGACGGTAGAAGTTCTCTCTCAGTATGGAAGGAGAGGAGGGGGTGCCAACCAGTCAGGTTAGAGAGTAAGGGGGAAGGGGAGGGCTAGAGGCAGGGAAAGTTGTGATTGGCGGAGGGGCGCGTTAATTACTCTCAGATGTAGGAAAGAGATGATAAACTATATAGGTAGTTTCCTGTAGGCCTGGTCCACCAAGCTTCTAGCATTTGGATTACATCAAAGTTGTTTAGAAGCTGCATCCTCTAGTTCAGAATTTAGGCTCGGGACTGGAGTCATGTTAGCAGGTGCTTGTTAGGGAATAGCAGTAAGAATAGCATCACAATTTGCCAAAGTTTGTAGTGGTTGTGATCAGTGAATTTACTTTCATTCTTTGCCTTAAAGTGGTGTTTGCTTTGTCAAATACTCACCCATTTCTGTAAAGAAACGTACTTGGTATTAAATTAATTGGTTAATGAAGAAACAAATACCTTTACACATTATTGTATCTGAGAAACATCTAGAAACAATTGACCCTAAGTTGTTGAAACAATATTGGTTTGACATGGGGAGATGGTTTAAATTTACTGTTAAAAAGTTTGGACATCTGTACACCTGTCTAATATACCAAGAAAAAGTTCACCGATGTATTTTGGTTATGGTTAACAATACTGGGTTTTTTTAAACAGTATGACATTAGTGTCACTGTAGGCTGTTACCCGCATCTTGGTACATCCACCCCAGGCCTCTTCTACGCTTCTCCTAAAATTCCTTGGGAAAGAATCTAAGCCAGCTTCCTTTCCCCACCAACCCAGGGGCCAGATTTGTCACTGGTTTGACCCAGCCTCTGACAGGGTAGCTTTAGTCCCATTTCCTGTCTATGTTTACAGATAATTTATTCTTGAAAACATTAACAGTTCCAGATAGACAAATGGCAAGACTTTAGGTTGATTTATGGAACCATGTGAATTATAAGGAATCCTTATTGATTGTACTGAGCTTGTGGCCATGTTGAAATGTTGGCAGTGGAAGGCTGAAGGAGTGGGGAAACTGGAACATGTGCACACTTACATACTGCTTTCCGTCAACTTGCCAAACAATTTTGTTGAGACAATACTCTGAAAAAATGGAGAAAAAACACAATCATAGACTAGTGTGTATTACCGTTACACTTAAAACATAAATAAAAATCAAAACTTAAAATATGTTTTGACCTGAAAGAAATTTATAATCTTTTAATCCCTGAAGAATCTTAGCTGTAACACCCCTTGTGACCAGTGCTGAAAGTGTTCAGAAGTTACCACTAAAATCACTTGTACTTATCACAATCCTAAGTGATCACAGTCCTAATTGCTAGTAATAACTAATATTATGGGGTCTCCAGATTAGAAAACTTCAGGTTCAAAGACCCCAGGACCCACCCCCTAATTTCAAACACTCTTATAATATAATCTATATAGTTGAAATGTATCCTTGGAAATAAGGTAACATTTGAATTTTTTAAATTTTATCCCACATATTAGATTTCTACAATAGCTGGAACCAAACTAAACTTTTTTTAAGCCTTATGACCCTAATTGGTACTTAAGCTTTCTTATATGATGTTTATGGGGAGCATGAGCCATTTAACTAGATAAGTAATCAGGCTGTAAATACACCAGGGCCTGTGCTGAGGAAGCCAGATCCCCCCAGAAGGGGTCCCCTACTGGGCGGAGGTACTCACGACATCTTCATCATCTTCATTAATCGTGGATTACGCGAGATGTTGCCTGATTACCTGGTTACGACCCTGGCGTTGTGCACATGTTGATTCACCCATCATCTGTCATGCCTTTCAATCAAGCTGCAGTATTCTATAATTATTTGTGTTTTCCAATACATTAACCCCCGATAATTTATTTGGGGGGATCTGAAATAGTAAACTTACCAGATTATCTTTTTTGAACAGAAGTAACCTTCAGAATCACATTATTCTAGATAATGGATACCATCAGATAGCACAGTGTTCTTGGTATTGTAGTAAATGGTTATCAGACTGCTGAAAATGGTAACTTGTGGAATAAAAAAAAAAAGCCTCAATTTAAGGGAAACTAAATATCATCTTTAAAGACATGTGTGTCTCATTTGGTCAAAGAGTGAGCTGTAGATCTTTTCCCACAGGAGAAAAACAGAAATATAATTCTGAAACATGATATTTTCATGTAAACAAGTTGAATGTAACTCCTATTGATCCATATTGTCAACATTATGTTAGACTGGCAGATCTGACACTGACTGGTCCTGTCGTGGTGTGTTTATATCTCTGGGTATGCTGCCACGATGATCTTCAGCATGAGGACAAGTGCCATGTGTTCACATCATCAAAATTACTTTTGCTTTGATCGGCGAGATATGGAATCACTTTCACCCTCCATTTAGTGAGGAAACGATTCTTGACCTGTGATAAAACTGGTCTACCCTATTTTTTAAGGGATGGTGAAGACGTAGGTCTTATCCAGTATGTGTCTGTTATTACTGGGGTCATAATCTCACTTTAACTTGTGACAGATTTACAATGTAGGTATTTTTCTGATGATAGAAAAAGCGATTGTGGATCCTACAAAAATAATTGTTTTCTGACATTTTGAAAGTTGTCTCACTGGAGACTATCAGGGTTCTTCCTGGGTGGGTTAAGGTATTTAGATTTTTTGTTTAGCATGTTTGATATCTGTACTTGTTTGAATATATAGGTCTTTTCAAATCAGAATTTTATCTGCAGTTAGTGAATTTTGGATGTTGATTATCTTTCCTTCTTTTACATAAATTTATTTAACATTGATTTCTTGCTGAGGACACGGATGACAGTGAAATCAATGAACCAAATTTCCTGCCTTATATTCTATGCTGTAGGTAAATATATAGGTTTTAGGAAAATACATTTTCAAGTTATTTTCAAATACATTTTCAACACGCTAGTGTTAAGAAATGTCACCCCATTACTGCCCACAAATTGACTTCCATGGCTGGAATTTCATTCACACCTCCATTCTTTGTTAAGAAGCTAGGTCAAACCCTCACATAAACCCTCTTGAAGTTGCCGAGTGACCCCACCTTCGTGACCAGAACAGATCGCGGAGAGCAGGAGGACACCCAGATTGGGATATATTGCCATCTCAGCATCTGGTATCCTATCATTAGATACCTGAGTCTCCACATTATATCACCATGGGTCCTTGTAGTTTCATGTTTTGCATCTTTTAGATTGTCCCTTTCTTCATATTCCCCGAATGTATGGTGTAGGTCACCTTGTCTACTGAGTTCAGAGTTAAGAAGGGAGATAAGGTTGTGCCTATTGTATCCTGAGACCTCCGGTTGAGGATGATGTTGTCAGGGTACTCTCCACATCGCTGGTTTATCTTGGTTTGTCAAGATTTCTTTCGTCTTCTCAGCTTTTGTTACGAAAAACAATAACATAGTGGCGCTATCTTTTTGTAACACACACATCTTGTAAGACACGCGTATGTTTCTTGTGAAATACTGGGCAGTATATAGTATCTGTTTCAGTAGTCAAGTGAGACAGTAGCATCAAAGCCTGTCATGTTTTGACTAATCAGCGTGACTATAATACTAGATTCAAAATGATGAACTATAGTAACAAGCATGACATTTTTCTGCGGATATGATAGGTTTTTTTTAAAAAAAATTATGACAGGTATTCAGTTAGTGAGTGATATCTTATTTCCACAGCACTAGCTAGCATGGCTTGGAAGAATATCTTTTTTTTATACAAAATTTTTCAAAATTATTTATTAACAGTTATATTCATTATTAATATGAATAAGCCAATGATGGAAACTCATGATACTCCTGACATGACAATGTGATGCATTCTGACACTCTTAGTGAAAAGTAGGTAGTTTTTCTAGTGAACAGCTCATTTTAGAGACGAGGAGGAATGTGTATATATTACATATATGAGGGGGGCAGTGGGGTAGCCTAGTGGTTAAAGCGTTGGCTCGTCACACCGAAGACCCGGGTTCGAATCCCCACATGGGTACAATGTGTGAAGCCCATTTCTGGTGTTCCCCCGCCTTGATGTAGCTGGAATATTGTTAAAAGTGGCGTTAAACTAAACTCAGACAGTCAGACATATATGAGGTATGCAGATAGTTTCCAAATTCCATGGTGCTAGCCATGCCTGAAAGTTACTAGCCCACAAAATAATTCACTAGCCTGAAATTTGAATGTAGAAACTAAGAGTACAAAAGGTAAAATACCATCAAAAACAAATCTAAATTCATGAAAATTCAGTAGCCAGTCAGGCCAGCAACTGCCCTGACTGGATTTTTACTAGCCACAGGCTAGCGGGCCAGTGGCTATTTCGCACACTGCATATATGTTTATAACATGAAACTATCCAGTATGGCCTTCTTAGATTTTGTATTGACTAGCTGGAGAGAAAACGAACTAGATTAGGGTCACCATTGAAGGAACATATTTAGCACAGATTTCCCGCTATTGGCAGGAGACACCGAGGCTTTATATAAAGTAACACTTATCATAATTTGGCATTCTGTGAAAGGTTTACCAGGAATAAAAATGATCGTGCATGTGGTAGAGATTGTCCCTTGTCAGCCGAGAAAATAGTGTTCCTGTTCTTTCAGATGAATGTGCCTCTGACATTCCTCAGCAATTATTGTTTTTCTGCTTTTGTTTGTAATGAGATGATGGTATTGGAGGATACTTTGCCATTAAAATCTTAAATGTTGCCAAATTGCACAATGTTTACTGTTTTCAACTCCCCATCAGGTTGGCTATACACTGCAAGGGATAGTTCTGTGAAACTGAAAGGCTTCTGTTTAAATGGTTCTAAATTGTTCAAATCTGTTCCTGTGGCCATTTCTGGCCTGAAAATGTAATGATAAAGATTTATGAGTCAGGAACTGGTAGAGCTCACATCAATAAAAGATGCCTTTGTTGTTGAAATGAATTCTAACCAGTTGGTCACAATTGCATTCTCTCGCAGACACCATGCTACACTGATTTAATCAGCCATGGAAAACATTTACAGTGAAATAATGTTTCATCAATAGCATTTATAGTATTGTGGGCTATTTCCTTATTGGAAGAATGTTGCCCACCTCGAAATGTCTCCTTAACAATAAACACTGGAATGTCATTTGATTGTGAATCATGAAATTGGTATGCAGGTATTCATCTCATTTTGTGCCCAACAGCTGATGGTAGGTAAGTTTACTCCGCTTAAGATACCATCTTTGTTGAATTGTTTTCTAAACTCAAGACAGGAAAGAGAATGTATAGAGTGTTGAATGTGTACCATGCTAAATTGAACAAGTGCATAATTGAATTTTGAAATCCAAAATCTTGTTGATAATGATGTAAATATATATCTGGGGCCTAGGAGGGTTGCAGGATATTTTTGTATTCTTTTTTACATAGAATGTTTAGAATTCGTTTAGCAGAATATTCCAAAATAAAGATCATACAGTGTAGGTGTGGTATTGTTTCTCTACAGAATACCTGCACCAAAATACAAAACACTTCAGTTTAAATTTGATTTCTTGGGTAACCTGAGTGTTTATAAATATTTTTACTTTAAAATTGCTCTTGTTGGAAGCAGTGGCTTTGCATTCCATTTGATAGGCCAGTTGGAATTGAGTCCAGTATGTTTGAATAGGGTGCTCGAGGGGACAGTCATGTTTACAGACCTTAGCATTCAGACAGAACACATCTTTGTCCCTTAAACCCAGTAAACAAAGCCAAGGAAATACAAATACAAAGGGTGGTATCCTTGTTCATGTGGTCTAGCCCGCAATCTTTTTGCCCCAATATAGCATACTACCTCATACAGGTGCCTTCCCAACAGTAAAAGCAATAGGAGCCAAGAGATGGCCTTGTCTTTTCCACTCATGTGATGTAGTAAAGTTTAAACCTTTTTGTTACACTATGGTGGTGTATGTTATGGTATGATGCAATAGCAATGCTAGTACACTAATTCACATCATAAGTATCCTAATATCACACCAAACATTATTTAAAGATCTGACATACATGAGATAAATATTGTGTATTTACTAAAAATGTACTTCCTACTGAAAGAGGAAACATTCTTGAGCCTTCTCTGTTTATTGGAGAAGGCTATTTCAGAGACAGATAAGATTTTCTCACCTGTAAAACCATTCTCCAGTTACAAAGAAAACACCTCAACCTGTACAAGAACAATATAGAGGGTAACCTAAACAAGGTTTATTGCCACATGTTTATCATTACAGCTAATTAATCTTTTGTTTAGTGTCAAACGGTCGCACCTTTGAACTTGGACCGTTTATGTAACATTTCCACCCAGAGATTGTTGATTAATTAGGGTAGCTGTCACAGAGACACTAGGGATACAATGGTGTATTGTTGACTTATCAATTATCTCCACTGTTAACTGTCATGAAAACACTCTCCCTTTGTTGACATGTTAATTTCTTAATTGCTCTGAGTACCCATGGGTGATAAATTAACCAGACCCAAAAGGTGACTATCATTTAGTTTCCTGACTTCAACTTGATAACTTTTTCCTAGACCTGGAGTTTCTGAAGATTATTAGGTTCACCTGAAAGGTATGCATTGTCAGAAAAATTATTTACTGTCAGAGATGTATAGGACCTTGAAATTATAAAGAATGTAGTCACAGTTTATATCTTCCTATAGTAGGACAATGTATGACGTTCTTATATATATATCACATCCAATATAGGCACTTGTCATTGGATGCATTATTATTCAGCACATACAATCCTTAACTGTATCATTTCTGTATCTCTATCCACTAGGGATATGGATTGAATATAATTGTTATGTCACGGGCCATAATGATAAATAGGACAATAAAGCACTTGTGACTGGAGGCTATGTATTATATAATGACTGCATAGGTATGAGTTATGTAAGAGGAAGTGGTAAGAATGGACTGTTTGACCACAAGCTCTTGGGTGATATAGTGGTTATCACACAACTTCTGTTCCTTCTCCTTCACATACAGTTAAACACACAGAAGATGTCACATTGTCACTCTCTGATAGGTTGCATGTCAGTCCCCGTGTCATGTTTCATATCATTCAGTTCTTTTTCTGAGAAAATGTAAATATATTCGTTATATAACAGCATTTGGTTTCACCTTGCATCCCTAGCATGTAATTGCTTTTTGTCGTGGTTTCTGAAAACAATATTCTTTGCTGCTCATTACAAGTGACGATCATGTCTGATTCTCTTGTCTGTCTCACGGGGCATTTTGGATGTACACCATCAGTTTTAAAAAGTAGTATTTCAGTCCCAAGTGCTTCCAATCTTCCAGTTGGAATTTCAACATTGGTCCTGTTTTTAAGCCAGTGTGTTCTCTTCACAACCGGCAAGGAATCCATAGCTATTTAATTGCTTCCACATTTATGGAGGGTGTTGAGATCCAAATTTTAAAACATTCAAGATTCAGGAACTGGGTCAAACAGGGAAAAGTAAGTCAACTGTGAAATTTCTCTAGTCGCTTAAAAGCTGGCCATGTTTATGTTAGGAATTGCTTGTATGGAATTGGCTCGGACCAGTGTGTTTCCCCTGCTCAAGTAAACCACTTACAATTTTTGTGAGAAAATGATGATTCATCTGTGAAATCTTGGAATTGATGAACAACATTGTTCTGTACCCAGTGAGGTCAGCACACATTTGGTGTTGTCGGCTTGCAGTCTTGGTTGAGTTTGTGATGAAACATCATTAGTTTGAGTGCTTGATATCCAATAGCTGTGCAAATCAGAAGAAGACTTTATTGTACATAAGTACCCACGGGGCAGGGTACTGAGCATTAATGTAAATGGATGCAAAATGGTTTTTATGTGTAGGTTATGAACTTTCAACATATGTGGTCTGAAAGAAATATGAATGTTACATTGTTCAAAGGATGTTTTCAAGATTTAGACATTTCATTCATTTTAAAATTTGAAACTTTTGATAATTAATGTTAACATCAAAGACCTATGATTAAGCTTATTAGAAACCAAAACAGGATGTCCAAGGTGTGAACAGGGGATTAAGACCTTTCATGTGGTTTGGAGGTCACATGGTCTCTCTAGGGGTCAGGGTCACTGCAGGGAGTCAGGTCACATGCCGGTAGGGGGCAGAAGTGATTAGTAGCCAATGGGTGGGCTCAGAAAGTTGTGCAGACACTTTGGCTAGCACGGTTGTCAAACCTTTGGTATGTTGGTAGGGATTAAGCTTTTAGGGTATTAGCAACATAATTACTGCCTTTAAAAACCTGTAGATTTATTTTTTTAGATTTCAGTGATTTTAAGGACTTACTTAGCGTGACAGACATGTCAGGTTTGTTTCTTGAGAATAAAGGTTATCCAGAAGATTTAGATTTATAGAGGAATGTGAACATGTTGGAAGTGATGTATTTCATGATGGTGACAGTGATCACTGCACACCAAATGCATGTGCAGTGTGATGTTCATGGTGTTTGTGCTGCTGCCACAGTGGATGTTGGTGTGTGACACACATTGAGATGTGGCCGTCATCCATGTCAAAATACCAAAAAACCTTCCTATGAATCACAGGATGACCATAGATTTGTGAATGAAAATCTCTCCCTCTCTGGCATGTAATATATTCATATATTCCCCTTTTATTGTTCTTATTCTACAGGTGAGGGCTTTTGTGGGATATTTATGCAAATGATGTCTATATGTGGCATGTTCAGAGGGTCTGTGTTGGCATCTGGAGTGACTGTGATGGACTTTGAAGATGTAGGATGGTCTGGGGGCAGGGATGCATGATTAATTAAAGTGTTAAGCTGGGTTGAGAACATCCCCATGTCTGGCTCCCCTACTGACTGGGAATACCACCTAGGAAGGGTTAATAAGGTGATAGGAGGAGGCACACACAGGAGGGTTAATTGGATACAGTGATAGACCATGGAATGTGCCCCTCCATATCATGTATCAGAAATAGATGGGTGACCACATAGGAATTTTTTGTAAGAATTTAATTAAACCATGAGTCTTGCTAACTTTGTTATATTTGTGTCTGGTTACTGATGTTATTTCTTTCTTTTTCAGTTTGATCATCTCAAGGATGTTATAGCAGTAATTCATGGGATTGTATACGAGGATGTGGTAGCTGATATTGTGTGATATATCATGGCACTTACCTGGTGTGTGTGTATTCTATCTGTGATTCTAGCCAGTTGTGTGCAGACTTCATTACAACAGGAGAAATCTACAGGTGGGTGTTTCTTTTAAAAACTTCATTCAGTTTAATGAAATTATTATTACATCTCACTTTAATGTCCAACATGTTTTCCAGTTACAAGAGACATCTATTGAAAATAATGGACATTTTGAATACATCTAACATTTACATTGAAGTCATATCACAATAAATGTTTCTTTTCAACATACTTGTTTCCATACGAATGACTTCACATTCCCGTTTTGCTCTGATTGTTAACTAGCCAAAATAATTGGAGGTAGTTTGTGCAAGTATCTATCAGTAGTCAGATTCCATAAAAATAAAATGTTGATTATAGCCATAATGAGTGGCTTGGTACACATGCCTGCTGAATATGTTTGCATCAGTTATGAGCTCTCACAAATACTTTTGGTTTTCAAGGTTCATGTGGCATAAGTTATTCTTTTGTCCTCACAAGAATACAGGATATAAGCAGACATGTACGTCAGCCATAGAAAAGCTTCATAAATGACTGGTAAACCAGCAAGCCATTTTAGATGTAGTTGTGTGGAGAGCAGATTCTCATATGTTAATATCCTTAGCATTGATAACAAATGACAGCTAACCAGGGAAGTAGGGAAATAAATATTTTATTTCCATGTAGCAGGGTTTTACATAGCTCTTCGAAACTGGGAGTCCTGGGGACTCAGAGCATACTAGTATTTTTGAGAGTCCATTTCCAAAATTGGGGGTCATTCAATTTACATTAAATCAATGAAAATGAATGCTTCCCATTTGATAATGATTATGTTAAGATATGTGTTACTTTCAATGTCATTAGAATAATGATTGTAAATAGAATGTTTATATTTTAATATGGGATATCACTACAAACTCAGAAAGTTCTTTCCCAGAAAAAAATTATATGTTCACAAGGACGCACAGGATTTTAGTTTGGGGGTACTTCACCAAATTTCTGTGTCCAATACGCAGGAATCTTGCATCCCGTAAAACCCTGTGTAGGTCTGTAATATTTTATAGTTGTTTTTATCATGAGAAGAAATATGGGTTCTTTTAGATAGCTGCATTCATAAGTTACAATGATGGAAACTATTGTAAGAATTTATTTAAATTGAATATGTTTGTAGGTTTGGAATTTAGCAGAATTTCTCGTAAAAAAACCCAAATATGCAAGAGAAAGAAAGCATTGTTGTGTGCACATCACAGGAAAGTGAGCTATGGGTGTTCCAGATCATTAGTGCCATTCTGGGTTGTATGCTGAGTGTAAATTTTACGGAGGTGAACACTGAGGTTTCTTGGGATGTACCACCATTGTTGATGGGGGAGAAGTGATCAGTGAAGTTATGACTGGGTGGTCACAATGTATGGCCAAAAATTGTATCTGACCATGTGGTTCATGGTTTCAGCCATCAGCCTGCATCTTTTACAGGTTGCCATGGTAATGACTGGAGTATTACTTACTGTGACCTAACACAACATTCATTCACCAGCATTTACTTCACCCAGATATAGCAGCATGTCAGGTGGTTAAGTATGGGGAGGATATCAATGAATTTGGACATTTTCGATCAAATGGGAAGTATCTTAACTTATGGACTATTTGCTACATAAAGATTGTGATGAAATTTGTCATTGAAACATTGTTTTTATTGTCTTCACAAACAGTTTATGAAACATAAATGGGGTGTGGGTGGTTGTCTGTCATTCTGATTCACGAAAAGAAACAAGGGCCAAGGTTGTGTACGTTGGTCCATGGGATTGTCCACAATGGTCTTTGTTTCAGCATTTTGTTTCAATGCGGAGCCTACAGGATGTGGCAATTCATATGGGCAGGGCTTTCAAGTGCTAACTCCAAAGAAAATTCCTGCTAATAAAACCATAACTCGTGGGGATATTTGAGGAAATAGTAGATTGGGTTTCTTGGGTAGGTGTAGCTCCAGATGTTTCTCAGACACTTGTTAAATTAACATCCACAGTAACTGAATATGCTTATGAAATTTATGAGACAGTTTAGCATCAATGTCTTCTTTATTGTAAGAATCAGAGAGTTCAACCACCAGTGGCTTATTTCATGAGGACATTTCCGTGAGAAAAAAACAAAACTGTTAAAGCTATTTGCCATCATTGGAAGCGTTGTTTACGTTTCCTAGATTTGAAAAAGGCCTGGTTCTAATTTTATAATTATTTCCAAGCTATTTTGATGATCCTGTTTATGTTCTGAAGGGAATTGGAGGGTTTGGTTGCTGTGATGATTCATTGTAAGTCAAACATTGTGAAACTATCCCGGTTGCAATCTTGGAATGGACACTAACGCAGCACCCAGTTTGCTAAGCTGCCCTCTGCTGAAGCATGATCAAAATGCCACATATGAAATTATTAGCTGACATTAATTACACTGATTGAAAAGATTTGGGAGTGTTTGTATTTTAAGCATTGCCTCTTATGCACATTGTGTACTCAAGCAATCTTGGTGGCATCTGATTGAAACTTCAGTCCTAGTCATCCGGCATCTCACTAGTGGTCAAGTATAGCCATGGTTGCTGGTGCGATATGTACAATACGTATCATGATAACGATAATTTGACACAGGTTGGTGTTGAAAACAATATTTATTTGTTTAACTTTTTGTGTGATGACAAACTTGGAGGACAGACAATCGAACATGCTGGGAATCACACCTGGACCTTCAGTGTGACAACCCCACACCTTACTGCCTCTTCTCTAACATGAAACATTTTAAGTTCCAAATACTACTTCTGTTGCTCCATGTTAATGAAATCAAAAGTAAGCATCTGTTGCTACTATAGAACTTTAGAAGATCGCCTGCATCCCTGTACATTGATTCATCAACATGAGTTGTGCTTCCTAGTGCATGCTGGGTAATACTATTTTCTTGCGACACATTTAAACTTCATAGTTTGAATTTCACTACAAATCACATGATGTAGAATCCATACCCAAACCATTGGTACACATGGCGATCATCAGATTCAGCATAGCATGGTCACTTCCTGTTGGATCGGTCAACAGGAACCGAAGATGACTCCCAGATGTGGATCTCCATCATAACTCAATCAGTGGACTAGCCTGCAGCCATCTTGCTTCCTCTGGCCTTTCCGCAGTGATTCTAAACAAACTTTGATAGTATCACAGCCATTGGCTATTTGACTTGATTTGCAATGTCCAGACTGGTCAGCAGGCAATAATATAAACTTTCTGGTTCACCTGTACAGGTCCATCCTGTCGTGAATCCAACTGAACCTGAAACTGAGTGTTTATCTTTACACAACAGTATCTTTATACAACAGAGCTTGAAAGTTCGCAGAAAGTATGTAACTTCAAAAACGCATAGGTCAGTGTATTTCAATTGGTCGTAGCTGAAGCATGTATTTTTTTGTCTTAAGAATTATATTTCTTGTTTTTGTTCAACTTAATTTGTATAATCGGTTTGTCATTTATCATGTGTAAAAACAGATAGAGTGCGTGGGATGGTGGGCAGATTTATAATTCATGGAGCTGTACAATAAGGGCAACTGTATAGATTGTTATGGTTTCTTCCGACTCTCAAGCTAAAGTTGCCAATAAAATATCATCTTCCAGTCTGGAATCGTTTAGACCCATGGGGATGAAATTGGGAAGGGATTGGGGGGGATAACGGGGATATAGGAAGGGCGAGCAGGGGGTAATGCTGGCATCTGGTGGTTTGCACAGAGGAAGCTTCTTTCCTAATGTCTCTCTGGGATGATGAGTAAACCATTTTGATAACCTGAGTTGGAGTTACCAGTACATGAATGTGTATTATAAGGTATTTCATTGTTTTACATGCGTTTCTGATGACAACTGTTTACCTATAGAAATACTAGGTAACTAAGATAAAATAAAAATTGAAACTATTTCATTATTTGAGCAATTTGTACTGAAAACAATGCCCTGATTCTTCTGCCTGTGTAGAACAACTGCCAGGAGGTTCTCTGTGGAGTTGTTTCTGGTATTTTAGAATTCACTGACAAATCCTCGTAGTTTGTTAGGGAGTTTGTGAATGATAGGCATACCATGCATAATAAACATACTTGAACATCCGCCATCATTCAGCAACTCAACCAAAGCTACTACTTTCCTGGCCACTACTTCTGTTTCCGTGGCCACTACCTACAGTTGTATTTATTATAGGTAATCTTAACAGCATCTGGATTTCTGTGACAGTTGGTTAGAAGGATTTACCTCACAGGCAAATCAAATAATGAATTCTTTGGGTTGATTTTGTCAATCAAGCAGGCTATTTCTCCTTGGTCAAACAGATTGTTTTATTAACACGATGTGCTCTCACATTGAGCAAACTGACAAACATGGGCTTTGAGACAACATTTCATGTGGGGCTTAATTTGGGGGCATCTTCTGACATTCTGCTTGCATAGTACTTCCTCTGCTCGACACCCAACCTCCCACTCCTGCCTCAGCATCGTTGATTACTCCTTCACTATCTACCTGCACAATAGGGAATTGCTTAAAGCTTCAATCTGAGTTTGATAGAAGTTTAGTAGCATATACTCTCGTCAAGTAAATACTAGTACATAGAGGGTTTGGCTGTGGAGTGTTTTTGTTGTTGTAAGTAGCTGTGGTTGTTTTAGTGAATAAATTAATATGTTAATATGATGAATATATTTCTATGTGTGATACAATCTGTGAAATCTTATATGAGTCTATCTGCAAAAGTGGAATTCAGTCTTACATGTAGACAGTTTGTCTCAAAATGAGCGTTTTCCTTCACATTTGGTTATTCATTGTGAGGTAACTGCCCTGAGGCTAGATGTAGATTTTGTTATCAGATGTTTGAAAACAATAAGGACCTGTCATCTCCCTCGCTGCTGGCAATGGGAATACTTTGTAGTCAGTGAGAATACAACATTTGTAGCTTCAGGCAATCTGTGCTGATTCGTATCATTTCATGGACACACTCTCATGTGATAAGTGGAATTTTGTTTTACCAAGTTGACATATGAAAGATTATAAAAAAGCTGATGTGGGTGATGTCTGTTCTGGATGACGTGCTTGCTGAATTTGGTTTATTATGAAGTTAGCTATAATATCATGCTTCTCATTTCATTGTGATTGTGACAAAACTAGGAGTAGGGTAGGGTGAAAGAGCTAAGGTTGATATCTATATCACCTGTATTGGCTCGTCAGCAAGGAGGGCCTCCTTTCACCTGTAATCTGGTCCTTCAGCTCCAGCGATGGTGGCATTTCCTGTGCGCTATCAGGGAGCTGACCCAGTTGTGAAGGAGGTAGTGTCACCTTGATACATGTATTCTGTTACTATGGACGGGGCTACTGACATGCACCCCAAAAAGGATCAAGAGTCAGATTTTTTAAAGACAATTTGCACAGATTCATTTATAGTTACCAGACCTTCCTGGTCTACTGTCAAACTGGAAATAAGTTTTGTCATCTTATTAAACGAACATTCTGAACCCTCTTCAGTTGGCCAAAGCCAAAATAATTTAGTGAGATTGTGGGAATATTACCGGAGAAAATAACTTTTAACTGAATTATAATCTGAGAGAACAAATTTACTGACAAGCACTGCTAAACACATGATTTTTAGTTGCCCGTGTCTACAAGAGAATGGAGAAAGTGAGATTCTAATGTAACCAGTAACAAATGATTACAATATGGCCACAAGAGACATTATACATCATAATCCTTATGTATAAATCCATATTATGTGTGGAGCATAGCCCCAACAAGTGTGAGGCTCGGTGTGGGGGATACAAGAGGGTAGTGAGTACAGAATGGTCGGTTCCTCTGCATTCCATGTAGGTAAAACGACTGGGCTAGTTCATGAGAAACACATTGCAGCAGGAAATGGCAGCCACCTACTTTAAAGTGCTACATGTATTGTTTGCAAATAGAATTTTGAGCAATGACAGGGTGCGAAATGGGGGTGTTACTACTTGGGGCAGACTGTGCTCTTAGCGTTCTGCCACCTCGTCCCCCTGTCGGTGAGCAAGGAACTAAAACAATATTGAATGTTTTCGCATTCAGAAAAAATGGCGACTGTGTTGTACTTCAGTAATTGTGAGGTGGACATGATCTGTTGAAATGGAGAAAAGTTCAGTACGAACGTTTTGAGTGTTTTGGAGACAGGGGGCCTGGTAGTTTGGTTAAGAAAACTGTGTTGTGAAAGAAATATTTCAGTAGTCCCTTGTGAATATTTTATGTTTTATTATTTTAAGAAATGGGAAATTCATTGTTTTTTATACTGAACAGACGTTCATTGAGGGTTGAAAACATGGGCTTCATGTTTTTGGAAAAATATCTTCAAATGTTTTTAAAAGAAATTTAAATTCCTGAAGGAAGGCTTCATGTACATGTCATATCTGTTGTCAGAGGCTCACATGGTATGAACTACATTTAATCGTCTATGCTGTTACATGAAAAGAGTCTTTCACCACAAGACCTCCCATCAATGGGGACATCCACCCTGTTGGCCCAAGATGGGATAACAAAGCTTCTGATTGCCACAAGATTGAAATTTTGATGGAGCAGCAGATCATCCTCTGGATGAACAGTAAATAGTTGTAAAAGTCAGTGGTCAATTGATGCGACCGTAATTTATTACAGTTGTCTCACAGGTTGGATGAGGCAGTAAGATGGACATCGGGTGACACTGATACCTGTTTGAATGTCAAGGTCGTGGATGAGTGAATCTGGACAATGTTGGTTTCATGTGAGTGAGCAAGAGTGTGGGAGTGAGGGAATGTGACCAGTGGTGGTGATCCATTTTTATCACCACAATATACAGGAAGTTGGCAGTGACACCTGTAGGCCCTGAGAGTTGTTAATCTCCCTCGGGTATTTCAATAGCCAGCATGCTTGAGGACGGAGCCCGTTATAGTGTCCCTTTGTTGGGTTTCTTTGAATACCAGAGAGTTTTATTGTCCCTTGGAACATGATCATACAATTACACGCAGGAAAACCAGGGAAAACATTTTATTCCACGATATTAGTCCCTGCTATAAAAAGATTAATTCGTTCAGATAAAAAACTGACAGGAAAGGTATATTATGAACTTCATGACACTTCATTGACACATCTCCGATGTATTCTTCTGAAAGAAGCATGATGGTATTCATCCATTGCTTTCACTTAAGCATTGTCACTCAATTATCTAACATCGCAGGCTAAGAATACAACAGCGATGCCATCTGGTGTCTGTTTAGAGAGGCACGGGATGCAGCTGATAGTTTGTGAGGACTTTCACCATAGGTCACTGAACAGGTACACATGCTCGGAACACAACCCTGGGAGTTTTCCTCCCCAGTTGATCAAAGCACAGATAGATATCACAATTTTGTAGTAATACTTCTCAAAAGCAGACCTGGGGTGGATGTGAATCGACAGTTTTGAATTCAGCGATGGGCATCTCCTAGTTATGAATTGCTCAGCAGTCAACCATGGAGTACGACAATTCGCTAACCATGAGTAATGGGATTCTGGGGAGGGTTTTTCCTCCTGTTTGTGCTCTCCTGACTTCAGACAATCCATGGCCGCACATCGTGGCACATGAATACCTGTGTATCCTAAGAATTAAGGACAGATGTGCACAGAAATAATGATTATGATGTTTAACATTGTTGCCCTGGCGGTTGCTGAACGGAAGCCAGGGTAACCAAAGGCGTGGGAGCATTAAGAAATTGTTAATGTCTCTTTTAGCAGAGAGAATAAGAATAATTACAGGAAATATTACAGGTGAAATTTGTTTAATTCAGTTTAGACATTACAATTTGAAGGGAAAGAGAAGGTTTTGTCTGATCGGTGATACATGTTTTCATGGGAATGGAATTGTATTTGTAATTCGTTAGCTGTTATTAACTTTCATAATTGTTTAATTCAAAGTGGTTTTGGATCAAAGGATTTGAAATATAGTGGACAGTTGAATTGTGTTTAATAGATTGTGTATTGTGTCTGATGCATAGAAGCCTTGAGGGGTATTCATTATGTTATTGCTGGGGGATAGGTTTGCTTGTCTAGATGTGAGAACCACATTCCTACCAAGATTCTGCTATAAACCGTGGAACACCTTTATATAAATACTGACAGAAATCCTTCATGTTTGTTAGTTTTTGTAACACGCCTATCAAAATGAGGAATCAGATACGAATTTGCCCGATTGTGTGTGCAAAATAACAAGGGCATATAACGTATTGTGAAAAAAATGTGCACTTGATGCTGAACTTCAAAGTGCATGTGGGGTGTATTGCAACAGATGTCATAATAACCTCTGTTGCAACAAGTATGTGTGTGGCTCTTCCTTCCACCTCCCTGTTTGCAATCTGTTCCCCTCACGAGATGATCATTGTTTAGGCTGGGGGTTAGGTTACACAGATACTATAGTAATTGCAGTTTTGAGATTTGAACTTGCATTCTGTATGGATGTCAAGTTTAAGATGTAGTGTTTTTCAGTACAAATTTGAGCCAGTGTTTGTATGGTTGTATTGTGGAGCTGGGTGGGAGCCTGTGATGATAACACAGTAGACAATTGTGGCATTTCTTTCATTTTAGATATTGTGCAGTTGTAAAAGGCTGTGACTCATTGTTTGCTTGCTGTAAAAATAGCCATGGGCTTTGAGAAATATTTTGATTTAAATGCTGACGACAATATTGTGTTGTAGTTAAAGTAAGTGTGTTAAGATTAAGTCTGTTCTTTTCAGTTGAATTTCCAAAATATCTGCAGAGCTATGAAAGTTATATAAAAAATAGTGTTCACATTCCTTAGTGTCAGTTTAGTTGTAATTATTTAACCAATTACCATTTTTCCAAAATAATTTGATGAATTCTCTATCACAACATCAAAAATGAATATTTAGGCTATGTTCCATTTTGGAGCTACCAAAGCAGTTCAACGTCAAAAAAGTTTTCAACACATCAGTGTGATTGTTAGCACTGCAGTCTCTGCTGATTATCAACAATTTCTCGTCTAATGCCTCCATAACCTGATTTTGTGTGTGTCCATTGTGTGTGCTGAGGTGGATGTGGAATGTCACAAGTCTCAGGTAGGGTTCCCCTAAACAAAGTTCTAGCACACAGATACCTGCCAGCAGTGTTTGTACGTCTGCTCACAGAGGGCTAGCAGCGGCCATGTTGACATTGATTCGGAGGGTGGACTTCTATTGGACTCAATTTGGGCCTTGGAATTCGACAAAGACGGAAGAAATACATGTTTATTTATGGATATGAATTTCTTTTGTTTCCATGGTAATGCCAGTGATGGTTGTGTGGAATTGGTTGTCACTAAAAGGCAGATCTGGAAACTAGTTTGAAATGTTTAAATTGGATCCATTTGGTTTATGTTGAAGTAAAAAATGTTTATGTGAAATAAACAAACTGGATAAAGCTGCCTCCCTTCTTCCCGACTTGGTTGTTCATGGATAGAACTATGTGCTGAATTCTGCTTCATCCTTCCTGTTTCACTGTGTACGTTCCTGTGATCATGTCTGGACGTTTCTAAATACTTCTCTTTATGAACAGGATCACCACCTTTAGAAACTTTGTGAATGAATTGCGAGCCAATTTTCCCAGTTGCTGACTTTCACTAAAATTAGCTGTTTACCGTGGCATGGGTTATCACACTATTGATAAAATTTTGCCCAATCTGTAAGAATATCAAGTCGTAACTTAAAATAAATCCAGACAAATATCTCCAAACCCGCCTACACTGTTTGATATCCAGGATTCCAGGTGTGTTTTTATGCTATATCATCCTAATTTAGAAAATGAGCTACCAATTGAAATCCAAGTTGTTTGACTGCGGTAAATACATCATGGCTAACAGTGATATATTGTCTCGTATCGCAGTGGTAAGGAGCATGTAGTAGGCCATGATAATTACAAACCATGTCTACACAGCCACGCCATTTATTTAATTGACAGAAACCTATCGAGACATGAAATATTATATTAGGCAGTATGAAAAATAATTGCACATTTCGTAAAGGGAATCTTTAGGAAGTAAACTGAAGACAACTGAATGATAAGAAGAAACAGTCACATGCAATATGATCAAGTCATGTGGAGTGAATAAATATAAGTCATGATTATTTTAGTTATAAGTTATAATAAACATTTGTGTGATAGATACACTGGTTAAACAAGTAAATTGGTGATTAATTAAATAATCTTGGAGATTTGTAATGGGATTTTTTGTTAATGCATAGGTCCAATAGGTGTTACCTTTACTGTACCACATTGACAATGGTTACTGTGTTCTGAATTAACTGTCAATATTGGTATGATAAATACTTTAAGTCATTGAAAAGAATATACACATCTACAATTAATTAGACTGCTTATTAGTGTTATCAGTCATGACCAACCTGTAATCCCTCCAAAAACCTTGTTCTGTTTGAAGTGTCAGGCTGGGTTATCTCCCTTCGTTGAAATCATAACTTGATAGCTTATCTTTACAGGGACAGAACTGTCCATTTGATACAAGAGTTGTCGGTTTACTGATAAATATGACATGATAGTCAGATAAAGAGACCCCCACAGTGGCACTGAACATGAATCTTGTAGGGGATGAGACCACTCACAGCTTTTCCCTATTAAATCATGTGTACTTCTACAAAATTTCTTTCATGTGTTTTTTTCCATTTTCAAACATGAATATGTATTTTTAGCACACATGAAAATCGAACTTGGAAGCTGACAATTGTATATTGTATCAATTTTTCTTTCAGTGAGACCCTACTTTAGGAAGCTGCCTGAGACTGTCTTACAACACATCATTGGTGAAACTATCAAGCTACGGTGTCGAGTTCGAGGCCATCCCAAACCTTTTCTGACATGGTACAAGGGTGACAAGCTCATTGACCATACCAGTAATGAAAGGTAGGTGTACAACTGAAACTGATAGATGTTTACCATAAGTAGAATTCCTCAGCATTTAGGTATTTAACAAGTTGTCATTCAGAATCCGAACAGCCCCTCGGTCAGATTTGGTGCCTCGGTTGATGCATACCAATGTTGATCAGTCACATGGATCACAGTATCAATCACTGGATTGTGAAGTTCAAACTCCACTACAGGCTAGAAGTTCAGCATTGACTTGTGATCTCATTGGGATGGTCAGGTTGTGTGACATGTCCCTGATGGTGTGAATTGTTGCCAATCATAGGTTTGTCTGGTCCAGATTAGGTTGTCTGCAGGTCAGGTAGTCATTGGGCTTAAAAACAGATCATGTTACTAATTGCTTTTTGTGACATCTAGGGTGACGGTGAACCGCTATGCGTTGGTCATTGAAGATGTACAGCCAGAAGACGAGGGAAAGTATGCATGTCATGGACAGAACCAACATGGAGAGGTCTGGGGAAACTTCACCCTTAAAGTGCGCAGTAAGTACTTAAATGCAGACAATGTAAGCTTGTAAGCTATTGGTTACTCCACCGCTCTCAAACTAACTGAATATGAAAGAACATGATATTTTGTAATGGCAGACATTCTATTTAAATAGTTGCTCTGAAGTGACAAGCCTTACAAGGTTTGAGAAGGTGATTTTTATGTAGAAAACAAGGGAAATGTTTGTGTGGATGTCCAACGAAGTGAATTAGAATTCATTGCCAGGTATTGACATTCAAGGACAAATTTGGATGTATATGTGCTTTATGATTTCTCACAATATTGTCTTTTTTTGCAGACACAACAAATTTTGATGACTACGAAAACGATTATGAGAGTGAATACGTTAATGAACCGCAAATTCCTGGTAAGGACTTTTCGTTTTTTGTCATTTGTGTTTGGTTCCATATATTTATTCATAATGGTAAAAAGATATCTTGTGTAATGAAGTTATTAATGTTGCTGTAAATATTCTGAAGACCGGTCAACCACAGATCTTGTGTGAAGGTTCCTAATTAGCCCTAGTGATGAAAAGAGAGGCATGTTATAAGTAGTCTTCAGGAAGATAGCATGTAACAGGATATATGATAGGTGAATGAGAGAGCTTCCAGCTTATCACATGGCTCGGTAAGCCCAGGGGAGGGAGTACAGATAAGGGTTTCCACTCGATTTGGGCCCAATTTGATGGAAGAGGAAGAGAGAGAGAGAGCTAATCAAAATAGGGTCCAGTTGAATTCCCATAGTGACACAACATAGTTATCTGCCCAAAAACTAAATCCACCAGATCCAAACCTATACTACTTAGACAAGTTCATTATATTTCTAATTAATACAGTTCAAACATTATTCATGTGTTATTTTTTAAATGATTAAAATATGTTGCAGAAAGGGGTGAGGTTTATGCAGATATGGTGTATATGGAAATACCTCTGGGTTGCAATAAATTGATTTGAAAGATAATCACTTGTTAGGACAGGGTAGATAATGAAATTCTGGGTGATGAAATTGAGTTAGAATCTGATGGCTACAGACAGATGTCTGAGAAACATGGCAGGAAAATCTTGGAAATGACAGTACATGACCACTCTCTTTCTGCCATGGAAAATCTTAACAACTTATGTGCTGTGAAGTTAAGGAGGGCAATTTAACAGTTTTCTGGCGAAGTGATGGGGCATGGCAAGGGAGACCAGAGTCTCTGTTCAACACTCTACCCTTTGATGCGGGATACGAGAAATGAAACGCGATTGATCAGCAAGTTTAGCTTTTGAGTCCTTCTGCCAGTAGTAGCAGACAGCATTTCCTTTCATGATGGCTGAGTAACAGTTGCCACCAAACGTCAGCTTGCTGAAAGAAGTCTTTGTTAGTTTCAAAACATTACCTGAAATTATTTGTGCAAGTGCACATCTCTCGTCAGTCATGGGGGAAAGCCTGTCAGTACTTCCTGTTCTAACAATTGCATTTGATTTTTTGATTTTTTTTTATTGTTCACAAATTTGCATTAGAAACAGGGAACATTTTTGTGATTTTTACCGTAGAAATTGTCTGTGAAATTGAGGGCTAAACATGTCAATGGTTTAGAATGGTTGCTGGTGGATTGATATTAAAAGCATATGTAAACAATTCAACACCATGCAACCTGCGGAATAGCCTATTTATAAACTTCTCAAAACAAAAAAACACCATCCAATCAAATCCCATCTGAAAAGTAAGAAAAATGGGCAGAACCATCAAAAAGTAGAAACTCTGGGCTGAGCAGCTAATTTGAAGGCAGCTGCTTTTAATTTAGTCCCCATCGGTAGAAATGTAGGCCCTGACGCATAATGAAGAGGGGAGGCAAGTTAGTACAAGGGGCAGAAGGCAGGATGCAATACAGTCTGCTGGAGGTAGATCAAGATGGCCATCACCAGCAGGGTCGCAGAAAATAATCTTTCAGAATAAATCTAATCTAAATAAATATTATTAGGTGAAGGATAAGATATACTTGCTGGAGATTTGAAATTGTGGAACTTTCGTTTATAAATGTTAAGAATTTAGAGGATATGTTCAAGTGAAAGGGGCTAGCTGGTGTGGTGTTACAAAATGAACCTCTCCCATTTTGATTGTTCAACAAATATTTACTTTCATAAATTTTTTCATAACTGTTCTCAGGTATAAAAATGTGTATTTCTTTTGTAGGAAAACCAACATGGGCGAGGAAAAAGGAAGACATGAAGGACATTGCAAAGCCAGCTAACTCTTACGTGGACTTTAAGTGTCCTGCTGTTGGGAAACCCAAGCCTGACATAGAGTGGCTCTTTGAGGGTAAACCCTTCAAACGAAACACGCCTGGCCAGGTAAAAATATATGAATGTATACATGTTTAATTGTTTGTATGATTAATTATATGTTAGAAACAGTGCAGTTTAACACATTGTTGAACTAATGTAAAAGAAACAAGTAAATCCATTATTAGTGTTTGATTTGGGTTTTTCATATTACAGATGACCATGAAGGGCTACAAGCTGACCCTTGGTGATCTGGTCCCTCTTGACAGCGGAAAGTACACGTGCATCGTCAGTAACACCCACGGCTCAATCAACTGGACATATACATTACAAGTTGTCCGTAAGTAGAAACACCTCCCTACAATTAACAATGCAGAAGTACAGATAAGCTGGTATCTGCGTAAATTACGCAAATATTTATGTGAAAACTCTATTCTTATTAAGTCTATTGCATACAAGTACGCTTGAACTTTTGTAAAAACTCAGTAAATTTGATCTAACATGCGTACACACAAACATGTCGAATCTTAGCTTGCGTACCAGTGCACAGTAAAACTAACTGAGGTATACTAAGAAGTTCTATTTCAACACATGAACCTGGCACTAACATTTAAACTTTATTATATTTTTAAAATTGATGGAAAATGGCAAAATACCCAATTGAGTTTGAGTGAGATGGGTACAATTTATTTGGTTACTCAAAGGAAAATTAGGATACCCAGTTGAGATGAACACAAGCGAGTACATAACTTAATGACCCAAAACGTTATCTGTAGCTCTTCAATGTCAGAAAGAGGGCACCTAAGTATTTTCACACCTTTAGAATTATATTTTCTGTATAATGTATTTTGTGTTTTATTTTTTCAGAGCGTCTTCCACATGCTCCAATTATTAAGGGCCCAAAGAATCAAACTGTAGTGGCCGGAGAAACAGCCTTTTTTAACTGCAGGATTTTACTGAGTGACCTTCACCCTCACATACAGTGGCTGAGACATTACAAGGTCAATGGCTCGTATACCACACCTGAAGGGGACCCCTATGTAAATGTTCTACAGGTAAGGGTACTAGTTCAGCTTACAGCCAAAATTATATTTTGTATTTTATTTTTTTCAAATATTGTTCCATTATTTTCACTTTTGTTTTAGTTTGTTTTGTAGAGATTTCCTAAAGGTTAAAATGTTGATGTTGTACAGGAAGATGTAGAAATAGAAGTGAAATAATTTTGTGCTGAGAGTAGAACTGAATATTTATTCACACCTACCTAAATTCAGCATAGGTTGTATCAACAAGATTGTTGTTATCAAGTTTGACATTAAGACGAGCCTGTTTTAATTCCCTCTCTATTTTTGCTCTCTTCAGACTCAGGTAAGACTGCAATGTTGGCCAATTGAGTTTTGATGTTGTGGCATTTGTGCCAGTACCAACGTTGTAGTGGGTCGTTGGCGCTGTCGGAATGATCCTAGAATGTTGATGAGATGAATGACTGATGACCTTATGCAGAAATATGACTGGCTCAAATGGGAGCAGTCAAGGCGCCAACTTGTCGTCATATGATACATAATGTACATTTTCCTAGCAACTATTCTTAAAGATTTATTGACATCATTTGAAAAAAGATGTATTCCTCAAAATATTAAAATCCAAACCCAAATAATAAATTAATAAAATAATTAATTGATTACTTTTTATGAAATCTGTTCTGGTTCTCCTCATTTAGAGAAGATTTGAAAACTATTTAGATTAATTCTTTGATTACATCAAATGCCTTTTTTGCAAAATTAAATTATTTAAACGAAAAACAATTGTGACAAGATGGCGCAGCATGTGATGAATGAACATGGTCTCTCTTACAGCTTGGCATAGAACATGACAACGTGATAGAGCAGTCTAGTTGTCTAACGTCCGTCTTTGTCCATCTAGTTCGTCTGTCTAGCATATATAGTACAACATTATATGGCCTCCGCGACCACATCAGCACATTCACTAGTTGCACTATTAACATCATCTTGCACTTTCAGGAATCCAGCCCTCGGAATGTTGCACCTAGTTCTGTTTCTATCAAGGGAGAGCATAAACCCTCATTTTGTGCACTTGAATACTACTTTTATGATGCTCTATAATAAATGTTTTATAAATTACACACAACTACTTCATGCTTCTTTGATTTATTTTTTTGTAAGACAGTAAGACTTCCATTCCTTAAATTAAGTTAGATAGTATTGATTATATATTTCTTTAATGTTACTTACGTTGGCAATATTATTACTTTTTTATTTCTTTATATTTAATGGCATACACAACTACTACGATATTTCTGTCAAAGGTACACAATATTATTTCTTTAATTTTCTCAATCCAGCCTTGTTTCTTCTTATGGAGCAAATAATCAAATTAGCCACATTGCCCATATTGATAAGAAAGATCACCGGGTAATTTTGTAGGATAAGTAGGGCTCCTTGATAGAAATGTTGAAAATGACAATTTTAATCCCATTTGAATTGCAGCATCAATAGCATGAGGGTACGCAAGTGTTTGGGTACCCCCTGTGTTCTAACCACAATGTTTCAACATTAGACAATGTTAACCGCTTGTCCCATGTCTGTCTCCCATCTGCATGTGTAGACACATGGACCTTGCCGCGCACAGATTGTTGCACACATGCACTGCTAACAATAAAAACATTTTTTCGTAAAAGCTTTGCAGAGTGACAAGTAGGATGTCATCATTTCTTTATAAACTTTGGATATAATTATGACAAGGAATATTATGGATAGCAAATTCTATATTACACATACAAAATTCTTGTTATCCACAATATTGCTTGTAATAATATATTGTACAACACAATTATAAAACAGACTCTGCTATAGTTAAAAAATTAATTATGCCTACTCAGCTTAGAATCCTGTTTCCACATATAAATATCATACAGTGATGAATATTGTTTGACCCTATTGTTCCTCAGTTGTTTGAAGGTGGTGGTCGTATACTCACACAATCCTTTCCTGTCAGCTCGTTCTAGAATTCATGATCTTAACAATTATATATTTTTTCAACAGATGTCAAATGTAAACACATCGGAACCAGAGCAGTTGGTTCTACACAACGTGGACAAAGAGACTGCTGGGTGGTACACTTGTGTTGTACAAAACAGCATCGGAATTGAATACGGCTCAGCATGGCTAAAGGTTATAGATGGTAGGTATTGCAAAAACCAGGATCTCTTCACAAGTGATATTATTATAACCCTAGCCAGTGGATCAGGGTTTCTATTCTCAGCTTCTTGGGGAGAATACAGCTCAAAAGTTCAGTAAATTAGTCCCTCATGGGAAGGCATATCGTTGGAGACTTTTGGTCGGACTCTTCACTGGAAGCTTGTTCCTCATTCCTCAGATAACATACCTGGAATATTGACAGGTGTCTTGTCATTCACTCCCTCACTCACTTTAACCGTCCAATGAATGGAAGTTAGTATGTGATATATACTACAGATGTGACAGAATTCAGTTTTGATGTTTTCATATCTTGCTCTTTCATTGTCAATTTTTTGTTTGAATTTTAGAACATCCGGTGAGTCAATCAACAGTCGGCCATGGCGTAGAACAACCAATGACCGTCCCGATGATAGCAGGGGGGTCCGTCATCAGCATCGCAATCGTCAGTATCAGCATTGGCATTATCGTCTTCTGGTTCCGTCATAAACGGCGTCTTAGTATGCCGTACAAGAAGAGGGTTATCATCATGAGACAGGTACGAATTGCTTGAATAACAAAAAATAAACACCAGTTGTATTACATTTCACCTGACGAAGGGGCAAAAAAAAGAAAAGCCCAGTAATGTTGTGTGTAGAATAAACAAGAAGTTGACATCCATAATATTTTGTCTTATACAATTGTATTACAGTGTTAATAACCATTTTTAAGTTAAGCCATGAATCTGGGCTCTGATACAAAAGGTGAAAAATGCTTCTTTCAGTGAAATCATTCAAATGTTATAGATGGACAGTTCTTTGCAAAGAAAATTATGTTATGTTACCTTCCAACTTCTAAATGCCCATCAAGCATCTGAAAGAAAATTGTCTTGTAATGTTCCTGGAAGTCACTGGTCATTTGATTATTTTGCAGAATGACCTATACTACCCCAACAGCAAGGATCCATATGCAACGGTACCATTAATGGTACCCCAAGTACGAATTGAGAACAGCAATTTCATGAGGCGTAGACTATCATCAGAATTCACGGAAGTGTCAGAGTATGATATTCCTCTAGACAAGACGTGGGAATTTCCTAGAGAAAGGTAATCATGGCAATCTGAATTACTCTGTAACTGAGGGGAAATATGTATTTTCTTATGTAAGAATATCCAAAAACATTACCGTTAAATTAGATATTTCTGTCTGCTAATCATGTCATGTATATGGTAATTTCACTTACATTGTCCTTTACTTTCAGACTCGTCTGTGGAGAAAGACTTGGAGAAGGAGCTTTTGGTTTGGTCGTCAAGGGTGTGGCACTTGGTATCCAGGGAATGCCAGGAAACACTACTGTTGCCGTTAAGATGTTAAAAGGTAAATTGAAACTTATTACCGGAAAGTATATGATTTATTCTTCTAAGATCACATCCCACAGCATGATGGAGAAGTAATACACTGCAAGTTTATAAATACTGATACATTTGGTATCACATTATGCACTTGGTTGATAACCAAGTTTATTAATACTGATACATTTGGTATCACATTATGCACTTGGTTGATAACCAAGTTTATTAATTCTGATACATTTGGTATCACATTATGCACTTGGTTGATAACCAAGTTTATTCCCCATGTTGGTAGTACTGCACCATGGCTGTGGAATAACTCTTCATAGACTATATACCCGCTTGGAACCAACTGAATTCCATTTTAGGAAGTACAATTGTTTTACAAATTGGGAAAACATGGCATATAATTACAGGGGTACAACTAAATGTCTTGATATGCAGTATCTTATTTGGCAAACTTGTATCGATACTCAGTATCTTACTCGCAATATCTGTCCGTCCATCAGAGGATGCCACCGACCGCGAGATGACAGATCTGATGCAGGAGATGGAGGTAATGAAGTTCATTGGAAGTCACAAGAACATCATCAACCTCCTCGGATGTTGTACACAGAGAGGTATGTTGACAGACACAACTGCCAAGCTAAGATAAATGATATAGATAGTTTGGTGCTTAAATTCGCACTTGCCATGTTGCAATAATTATATAATTATACAAGTCCTGGCAGTCCAGTGATCTATGTTTGGCTGTCTTTCTCTTACGACCAGCATAGTTTGCTAGATCTAATTTAACATGGAATCCAAACTGGGTCACATGGCATGGCCTGTATGTTTTCGATAAATATTGTATCAGAAAATTGTATGTCCAGTTTTATTTTTCAGGTCCCCTCTACGTCATTGTGGAATACGCACCTAATGGAAATCTCCGCGACTTCCTGAAGAAACACCGACCTCCCAACTCTGGCTACCCTTGCACATCAGGATACGAGCGACCAATCATCAGTGACGAGCTGAGCGACTATAAACCACTCACACAAAAAGATTTGATATCATATGCATATCAGGTTGCAAGAGGAATGGAATATCTTGCTACAAAACATGTAAGTACTGCAAGAAATACAAAACCCACTAATATCTTATACTGGTTTTATTGACCAGTACTTGCTTGGAATTATCCCTGTTGTAGCGAATAGTGAACTGATGAAGAAATCGTTTAAGCTGATCCTGTCATTCGGAGTGGCATATTCAGAATGGCCAGTGAATTCCTCCAAGAACAATATTGTGATGTCATAAACAATAATGTGATGTCATACTGATGTAAATGTAATATATTGCCTCTGGTGTTCCTTTTCAAGATTTTACCAGAATATTACTAAAATTGATGGAACACTTTGTGTATTTATGGTGACCTTGGATTTGTGGTTCTCTTTCAGTGTATTCATAGAGATTTGGCTGCTCGAAATGTGCTTGTAACAGATGACTACGTATTGAAAATTGCCGACTTCGGCCTCACAAGAAACTTGCGTAATGTAGATTACTACAGAAAAACAACAGATGTAAGTATATAAAAGTTCATATTCTTGTAATAGTATCCTTCACTCATTACTGGTAAGCAGGAAGATGACACACTATATACTAAACAATAGAAACTTGTTTCTTTAGTTGCCTTTTTGTAGGACTAGATGGCACAATGATTTTCTATCTAAAATGGCAGCCAGTTGAATATCTTGAATAGGACAGAAATATTCTCAATAGCAACAAGTCTTGTTAATGAAAGTAATATTTTTGCTTTCAAACTTGTACATCAATAACAAACAAATAACAAATACTTTCACTTTCAGGGTCGGTTACCGGTCAAGTGGATGGCGCCTGAAGCACTCTTTGACCGAAAATACACCTCAAAAAAGTGACGTGTAAGTATTTAAAGCAACTCGCATAGAATTAATTTAAGAACCTAATTTGTGAAAAAACTTAATCCATTCTCCATTGTTCACAGAAATATAGTAATGCCTCGTTTTTATCAGCTTCTGTATAGCCTATGAGTGGACTGTAATATGGTCACATGTTCATAGGTCTGGTGTTGTATATTCTTCGTATTGTTTCAGTTGGTCGTATGGTGTTTTGTTATGGGAGATATTCACACTGGGAGGAAACCCATATCCCTCGGTACCAGTGGAGAAGTTGTTCGAACTCCTGCGAGAAGGACATCGGATGGAAAAGCCTCCATATGCATCAAATGAAATGTATGTCATTTTAATTCTGTCTTTTGCGCCAAGAAATATTAATGAAGTCTGCATGCCTTCAAAAGAAGAAAAAAGCAACATTGTTTTCAGTGTATAGAGAAAACACTTTACAGAAATAAAGAAACAAGCTATATATTTTGTCATGGGTTCTTATAGCGTGTTTATTGTAAAGTGTTATAGTATGGTGTAAGTATGTATTATGAACTTGTATCCCTTGTGTTTCAGGTATGGTATAATGCACAAGTGTTGGCAGGAGAACCCTCAGATGAGACCGTCCTTCCAACAGCTTGTGGTGGAGCTCGACAAGATCCTCACGTCATCACTGAATGAAGAGGTACGTACATAGCGAAACAAATACACTTTCTCATCAAGTCACTGTATTGTAAACGTGGATATACACAGTACATTTATAAACTCCATGCATATTTAAGTACAGAACTAGTACTTTTGTTGGGTTGAGTCCCATCTGGGATTCGAACCCACACCATCAGAGTCAGGCACCTAATCGCCAGAAAACGCCTAAGTCAGACGCCTAACCTGCACAGCCACCCCCCGGCTTGACCACTTTCTAAATGCCATTGTGTAATCAATGCACATTGAATTACATTCTTATATAAATATTTTTCTTCTTTTCCTGCTAATGACCAATTCTGTCATGGTAACGTAATGTATATTGGCTGAAATGTTTTGTGTATATTTTTAGGCGTACTTGGACCTGGAGCCTGTAGAAGCACCAATGAGCACGTCAGATAGCCAGTACTCGTCAATGTCCCATAGCAGTACAAGCAGTGGTGAGAGCAACATTACCGAGTAGCCATGTGATTGGTCACGTGATCATGTGACCTTCCCCAGCAAGGGCAGCGGCTGAGAGGTGCCACGCTACTACATGTGTGGAGTCGGCCAAATTTTGTAACACTGCGGACTTGGGCTGTGTTATTTGTATATATACCACACACAGTGTAGGGCAACTATTAGCAACATGCTAATAGATACTACCGCTTGTCAATCCGGCCAATGGGAGAAGAATTTGAGAGTGCTAGTTACAATGTATTCAATTCTGGGAGTTTCTTTGAAGAAAACAGACATACTGAGCTTCACAGGATTGTGAAAATTTATATACCTCACCATTGAAAGAATGAGGAAACCACAATCTTCAATTGGAACTTTGGCACTTTGTGTTGTGTCCTGGCAGTCTGTGAACAGGAGTTGTTTGTGGACAAGACTATATTCCTTTCAAATTCTTGCTGGAACGTCTCACTGTGACTGAGGGGTGACAGGATGTAAAGAGTACCCCATGAAGAAATGAGTCTGCCCTGAGCTCAGTCATTTACAAAGCTGTTGTGTATATACTTTAGACTGCTCAAGGATATATATTGTTGAGTTGAATTTTATGAGAAAATTTATGCTATTATATTGAGTCCAGAGTTAGAGAATGTATATTTTTTAATTAGACGCAACTCATTGGACTGTAAGATTGTAATATTGTCTGTCGTGAGCTTCCAAAATGTGTGCCAATGAAGTGAAGGAACATGGATTGTCTTCCGTTAGTCGTTCATACTTAATTGCGACTTATATATGTATATATATAAGTACTAATATCCACCATGAAATAAGCTAAGGGCAGACAACCCAATGCCTCAAGAGAAATTAGGGTCAGCCATGGGTCTTTGGGGTCAAGGTCAATCTGCTATATTTTATGGATTTTAAATAATCAGGAACTTATTACTAATCTTGACTGTCTAAGCAATGGCAGAATTTACATTAGTATGTTTAATGATTTTAAATGTCTACAAGAAGAAACTTGAATCTCTTGCCAACTTGCATTTATCTGGACCACCGTTAAGCAACTGTATTATTTGTTGCCATCGATGTGCATTTAATCAAACTGCAATTTACATGCATTTGTTAGTGTCACTGCCAGTCAATTGTTATTGTTTTATGTAAGCATTGGTTGAATGAAATCTATTTTGTTAATGTAACGTTGTTAATGTTTAGTCTGGATTCATGCTAGATACTAGGTTTCATTTTCATCTCTTAAACATTGTCTTAAGCTAAACATTAGCAGGCATCTCATGACAATAGGCATCAAGTTGTTTTTTGTTTTTCAATAGTGCTTATGGTTCCACACATGTGTTCAGTTGTCATAGTACCAGGTTACCTAGGCAACATGGAAATGGTGCATTATGGGGGTAAATATCATCAGTTTCATTACCTAAATTATTTAGTCAGCATTCTGACTTGTTGCCTGTTGGTTGCATTATTTCCAAGTCTTCCACATGTTTGTTTTTGTGAATGAATATATTTGGCAGGTAATATCTTTTCTCATGTCACCGATATATATAATGGCACATCAGACAATCATAGGGTGAATTCGAGCCATTTCTTTTCATCTCAGTACATGAAATTGTCACTTTTTCTAGACCAAATAAACAGTTGGACAAAATTGAGTTGAAATGGAGATTTTTTAACTGCGATGAAACGCAAGCATTTTGATGTTTTGATGAAATTCTAGAGCTGTGAACACTTCATGTATTTTGAGGTAGTACCATATGCAAAATCTCTGTCTCATTGTCTTCCGTAATGCTAGTATGCTACCGAAAGACACGTGTATTCTAAGCTCAGAAGAACAACACTCCCAAGCAAAGATGACTAAATGTGTATATTTGGATTAAGAGAGTGCTGCAATGCACGTCTGATGTACGGACTAACCGCACCTGTGCTTGATGTGCACTGCCAGAGCTGTACATGCTTCAAGTACGTGTGCTGTTTCCCTTCAGCTTGTTGCAGCTTCTACTATACATTAATGCTTTGTATGGGTGTGAATATTTCGTGACCTAAATGGAGGACCTTTCATGGTGTGAATATTGAACTCAGCAAGTGTGCATTTACTTGCAGTCCAACGGAATTAATTGACATGATCACAGAGAAGATGTGAATTGTTAATATATACTAAATGTGGGATAAAAGAGGCGTCACGCCTGAAGAAGAGTCTTGGACCAGATGAACATGGAACATGTACCTGAAATAACTTACAGGGAATTTTATTCATGACTTGTGTGTTATGAAGATATTCACCACCAAATACCAGTTAGCATTTTACATTATATTCACCAGTTCTTGCATTAGAAGTGCAGAATACTACTTTCTGCAAGACATCTTGTAGATGGTTCCTCAGGAAATTGTCACACTGGTTTTTTAAAGTATGAGCTTACGGCTTGTATCATGCAGTTTTATATTTTATTATTGCATTTTATGAATCTCCAACAACTTTTGCTAAAAGAGTGAAAACCTCAAGACAGATGACATTTTTTATTTGTGCAAGTTTTTGTTGTGCAACTTTTTTAATTAATGAAGCAAAAGTTGTTAGAGAACTGGTAAGAGTGGCTTTTTGTTTTAGTACCGGCAAATATGGCCTGTTCTTAATTTTTTCAGACAGATTTGTTTTTAAAATGGCATAATTTAGCCAGAGAATTTATTCTTTACCTGGATTTCTAGAAGTTTTAGAAATTCAGACTGAAACAGGTATTATAAGTAAGTGTCTTTGGGTTTTTTATGATTTGTCTAAATTGTTAAGTTAAGGATTTAAGGTTCAAATTGCACTTGTTCAAGTTGTGAATTTTGTGTTCATAAATCATTGAAGTGTATTAGCACCCTACCATCATGAATTAAATATCTGAAAGTATTGCAATCTCAGTATTCCATCATGAAGTCATTTGGCAGTTTTATAAAGGTCAACAGTCTATGAGTAATTCAACACACAATTGTTTTGAATATTTGATGTAAATATTTGGGCCTACTTAATATTTTTTTATACTTTATATTATGTAAATGAATTTGATTCCAGATGCAATGTAAGAGGGGTTTGATTGATGAAATTCTGAAACAAGCGAAAACAATTGACATCATCCTATCATCACACTGTTGGTCTAATGTAATATATTTGTACAATTGTTGTAAATTAGAAAAATAAAACTCAATCTGTAGATTACTTGGAGTCTTGTGTCATTCTAAGGAGTTGTCACAAGCTCTGTGGTATGTGTGGTTGCCTCTCTTGGGATCTAGTTTGATCCCAGCAGGAGATCACCCCTCTTAGTGATGGGTAGCCTTGTGGTTAAAGTATTTGCTCATCAGACTGAAGACTAGTGTTTGATTCCGCACAGGGGTACAAGGTGTGAACCAAATTTTGTATGCTTAAGTGACATAAAACTCCATTCATTTACCTCTGGGTATATCAGCCTATCCACCCCACTTGGTTGTTCAAGACATATTGTTAGGCCATTTGGAATCAGCTCTTCTGGATTAGCCTAGAACCTCACCAAGCACATGTTAGGTAACCCCTTCTGTCTTGTGACTGTGAATATTGCAGCAGCTCTGACTAGGACATGAATTGTGTCGTGGTCCACAGCAACAAAATATTTATTTCAGGAAGTTCTGCATTCAAATCATAGAATTAACATGACAGCATTTTTTGGTATAGATAAACTTGAATAGATCATTCGTACCACAAACGACCCTCGTCGGGATTTCGGGGTAAAATGTGCCCCAGTACCCTGCGGCGTCGCACTAGGATTGGGGTGTAACCTGGCTGATTGTCTGCCTCGTCTGGGTGCATGTTCATGTTGGTTGTTTGGCCTGGTTCTCCAGCCCGTATACAGCTAAAATATCATGTAACTTTCTGTATATATAAACGGAATACTGACTGAACTGCGACGGTCTCTCGCTCGGACTTCCTTTCAGTTCACCCCCTGCGACTGAGCAGCGGGTTCCTCGTTCGAATTATGAAAATCAACCCTTCACAGGATTCGTTATTCGAAGGCCGTATGCTAAACAACTACAGTATAATGTTTTCAAATAGACTGCATTCACGTGTAAGGATGTTTCATGGAAAAAGAACGCTCTGCTCACTTCACGCTCCCAGCGACTGACCAGAACCTTTGAAATCCATCATCAATGTTGTTGCCTTGTCATCAGCGTCCTGGAAGCACCACTGGGCAGTCTATGAAGCTGGTGATTTACTAAAAGACTCGGCTCCTTGCAACCAGAAGCCCTTCTGATATCGTCAGGCTGGTATTTAATGAGCAGACGACCGTCCGCCGATTACCTTCAGCCAACACGGCAATCAACCTATCAGATTGTTTGTTTATTCTCGAATAACCGAAACAAAAATATTTGGTCAGTACATCACCCGCCGACAGACGCGAAAAGAGATGGAGCAATAATTCACCGACAACTGACTAAAGGTATTGCTGGAATTACGATCACGCGCACTACAGGTTGATGGCAGATATATGGCCCACCGTCACCAGTCGCATGGAATAATGGGTTTATATACTGCATGGGTAGGGCAGTATCAGTCTAGACATGGACAGGGCTCCGTATCGCCGTCTTCAGCAGCGGATATGATTTATCGCCCACAGTTTCTAAAAGAGAAAAGTCGGAAGGGCTGTTTCTTGCTCTGTCGACCCACAGATAAGCGATGTATTGTATTTGCTGTACATGTAACGAATACACGTGCTATCTCAGATCAAGGTAGGAGCTGGGAAATGCATGTGTGTGCAGAGGAATGGTATCGGTGGAATAAATAACAGGTTCAAGGATTCAGATGGTGATGCAAGCAGCGATATGTACTCAGTTGTTCAAAATATCCGTTGTTACAAATGGTCTTCAGCAACAATGTCGTAAAAGCACGGAATCTCCCCCAAATCAAGCTCGCTGACCTGGTTGATGCATGCCATTGCGTTGATCGGTGCCCATTATCAAACTCATTATCGCTGGATTTAGAAAGTGGTTAAATGTAACGCGTGATATATATCGGATTACTCTTTCTCAGAAATATGGGACGTCTTTGTATCAGGGGGAGGGGCTAGTGGTTAAAGCGTTCGCTCGTCACGCCGAAGGCCAGAGTTCGATTCCTCACATGGGTACAATGTGTGAAGCCCATTTCTGGTGTCCCCCGCCGTGATGTTGGTGGAATATTGCTAAAAGCGCCGTAACCCATACTCACTCTTTGTATCAGTGGTGCGTTACTCCAGGATTTGATAGCTAAGGCAGTCTGTGAATGTAGTGCTCCTTAGGCCGAGCATTAGTCTGTCATACCTAAAACAATATCCAAGCAGCCCATGCAAGTTTCAGGGCTAGTTTTCAGTATATATATATTTTTTTATTATCAACTTAATTTTCTGTAAAATATGTTCATTTCAGAGACTAGTTGTTAGTCTAGCGGAGTATTACCTGTCTGTGCACGGCGACCACGGAGTGAAAGACGTCCTGAAAGGCGAAACGTCGACACACACGTCTTGTAAACTGAACAACAAAACGTGTCAGTGCTATGTTGTTTCGTCAGCACTGTTAAGTGTCCCTTAATTGGTTCGGTCTGTCATAACCGATTGACCGCCATATCGGCCTTGAGGTTTCAGACTGACATTGGTTTGACGTTCAGTTTAGCGTCGACTGGCACGCCCACGTCCACCAAGAAATTACAAAGTGAATCAGGACTCATCTCAAAACATGACCGCTGTATCATATAGACCAACTGTAAGGATAACAACTTATTTGTTTCGTGAGTGCGACGTTTCCATACAGATTCTTGTACAGTTGTCAAGCCGCTCTATCACGGAAGTTTCGACGTCGTACACGCCATCGACGTCTGTTGGCAATATGGTGATGTGTAAGGCCTACACAACACTTGGCCGTCGAGTACGGAGATGATGTGAGTGTAGACGATGTCTGATTGTCTGACCCGTAACTCGTACTCCAGTGGCATGACGAGACGTTTACACCCCTTAGAGCCTGGTTTCTGATCAACGATCCTGTGCACTCGTCGGTGTCCTACCCTGAACGAGGTCGATCGTCAACATCTAGGTTTTGGTGGTACCTGCTCCATGTTAATCACAGCCTGTGAAACATTTGAACGCCTTGGCCGCTGTATGTTGACTTCTGCCAGTTTCCAGCCATAGACGCTCCGAATGTTATGCCACATTGTTACCACCGTCACGCAGACAATGAATGAAATTAAGTCATTTGCAACTGTTGGATAATCAGAATCAGTACGATTTACAACAATAAACAAATGTTCAACACGGATTTATCCACCACCCATAAAATCAAACCCTACACACGTACTGTGGATGGATGCACCTTTTGGTGTTTAGTTTTACAGACAACGTTCTTGCACGGGGTAATTGACAACGATGATCTTTAATTGTTCCAATGCTTTGTATTTACATTTATAGTTCATAATCCCCTATGAGGAGTATATGAAGAAACCAAAATGGAAATTCAAGATGGCCGCAATTGGACTATGCTGACCGTCTACTCCTCTCCATTTTCTATTGTAAACCAATAGTGTGTGTTTTCTGCAATTTCAATGGTCGAGAAACCTTGTCGATTATATAGTTCGATTCCCTGAATTACAAAAGTTTTAAACTAAATTTGCCTATGTTGAATTCCAATGAATCCCGGAAATTGAACAAACGAAACTATTTATCTTCTAATTCATATATTATTGTTTATGATAATCTCACTATTGTAAACATATGTGTACTGGAAGGGGGTTTTAGAATAATTCTAAGATGCCTAGCGGTTAGAACAATCGAAAAAAAATACATTATCAGACAATAAAGGTATAGTTTTTTGATGACGTAACAATTGAATGACGTTATCCCGTCACTGCGCCATTCTAGTGTGCCCCCTCGTAATCGAACCATTTTACATTACGTCACAAGCGACGTCATGATGCATGTCAGTTGTCATCGCCTCGTACGGCCTCCTACTGTAAACTACTCTGTTGCATCCCGTTTCTTGGTTTGCAGTTGCTTCACGCAGCTAACATCACTGGTGGAAACATTACGTTTATGTTTTACGACGGTTAAAATGTGTCAATTCGACTCACAAGTTTTCAGCGACACAGTAACGTTCGCAATGTTTACATTCCCACAATGCAATCGTGGAATGTCGCTTGAGTACTCAGCTTCATCTGGATGTACTGATCTAAACTTACGTTGGTAGTAGAAATGCGACGTTCATATTGCCCCATATGGTTTACGTTAATGACAGATGTAATTAAAATAATTCAGAGAAGATATTTAATCCGAACGTAAACCGTCATCAAACTGTTATCATTTGCTTCTTTCTGGTAACGTTCGTCTTAACGTAGGGGGGCAGACACATCAATAGAACAGCGCGCCAGTTAGCCCTGTGCGAGGATTCTTAATGTAGGTCACCGACACCGTCGTTTGTTTTCTGCCTTAAATTAATCGTAATTATCCTTAGAAAGTATTAAATTTGGCATCTTGCGTCCGGGTGCTTTAACGTTATAATAGTTCAGGGCGAAAGTGTGCTTTATTACACTATACATGGTGGTAGAGCGAACTGTATTTCTTAAATACAATGTACTTACGTATGTTACATTTATATTTGTAAGAACGCCTGTTAACAGGGATACATTTTGCCCTGCTCAGAATCCGATGTTCGTTCCCCAAACTGACAGGTGAGGTGAGGTGAAAATGGGTTGAACGTCGTGCTTGAGAATATTTCGCTCACATGACGACGTGCATGCGTGTGTATGTGTATGTGCGGCTGCTTGTACTAGCCCAGACTTAAGCTGGTTTTATAGTGCTAGCCCACTGAGATACCATGCCGCAGTGAAGCATGAATACCCCACTCAGACACATTATACTGACTCCGAGGCGACCAGTCCTTGTTGTACCCATTAATGCCGAGCGCCAGGCAGGGACCAACAAGTACCATATTTTTACGTCTTTTGGTATGACGCGGTTGGGGATTGAACCCGCGACCTTCCGCTCTCCGGGCGGACGCTCTAACCACTACACCACCCAAACTGACAGAAAAACATCCAATTTTTAAGTACAATTTTCTCATTTCCTAAAACAAATTACGAAAATATGAATATCTGAAAATTTCAGTCTGGAGCAATAAGACGACTCCAATGTGTATTCCAAAGGTGCCGAGTTTAAAAAAGATAATCCCTGATGACTTTACATAAATTTACATACATCACTTTATAAAACAAACAGAAAGTTTCAATTGGTTTGTTGTTTAAATGATTTTATATTTTTATATGTGTTCGGAATTAAAATTGAAAATCGTGGACAGCACAAACCACGCTCAATTCCACAAGGTTTCACAAAATATCTTCAGAAAAACTGAAAATTAGTTTGATACACAAATCATGTAGTAAGAATATATTAACGTAATTAGGAATAATCTGGTGTTTATATAATAAACCGACGACCATAATTCTTTACAGGAACGATAGAGAATATTCTAAAATGATGATTGATACCTCTTTACAGGAACGATAGAGAACAGTTTTGTATTCATTCCCTTTCGTTTTAAACGCGTTGAAAATCATTTAATGCAAGATGTAATTTTCTTTTCTATTCGATGTGGGTTTTTTAAATCATTAGTCGGAGCTGATTAAGGAAAACCAGCCGTTGAGTTTCATTGTCCAAGTTGGAAGGAAGAGAATGGTGGTGTTATGAGCCGCCTACAGTCATTTTCCTGTCCATATTTCTGACTTGAGAGGAAGGTTCCAACGGTTATCAATTTAACACAAAAGGAAAACGCATTGAATTGGTGAATACTATTTTAACAACATTACCTTCATAGACAAGACAATTTCAACAAATTCAAGGAATCGAATTTGAAATCGTTAACATCTACTTGATTGTATAATGTAATGTTTGGAGACAAAGCACTGGACCTCGGTCTGGTAGTAACACCACAAAGCCCCATTCCGATCCGGTGACTTCATCCTCGAACGGGAAGTGTTCAAACAACACAGGTAAAATTCCCTTACTCTCTACACCAATGTTGGGCGAGGCAAATAACCTATTCTCGTTTCTCGCCGTTTGATAAAAAATATGTATTGATCATGAGAGCACTGGGTTGTTGAGACATGTTTCAAACATACTCCAGTTCACTGACGTGTCACTGAAGCGGTAAGACTCAGAATTTCGTGATTATTAACAAACCTTCCTGATTTTAGTTCTTACTAACTTTTAATAGTGTAAATTGCAAACATACTATACAATATTAGGTGTTCTTTGATATATGAAATATACTTAATGGCGAAGAGAATGAAGGCAATCCAATATGAACACTTTTCAGAATTCACATTAAAACTCATTATTTTTTTAATATTTTCTGTGATATTTTACACTATACATTGATACGTTACAAATAACTGAAAACCCCAAACATTTGACGCTGTAAAAATATACACCCACGTATTGAGGTTTTTGTATGAGACATGTTTCAATATCTTACGTTGTTATTTGAACGTGTCTGAATAATTCCTTTACTTCCTATTGAACAGAGAAGCTTTACTGAACAGACAGAAGACGCGGAGAGAAGAAACTGCATATGCAACCACACACAATCGCTTTGACATTATGTCGGATCAGAAACAGGTTGGAAAAGCTTGTGTTGCCCCGACTACGACCATGGCCTTGCATTACATGTACATATCTCCCCCTCAACGTAATCCCCCTTCCCCACGCTGACCCCACCGCGGAATAGCTCGGTGATAATCCCCGAACCTTGCTCCCGCCCTTCCTTCACGAGCAGAAAAGAATAGCTGAAAAGGGCGGGAAAAGATGGTATCGTCTGCCAATGTTCGTCTGCTCGCTGGCAACGCATGCTAATTCCAGGGAGATTTGCAGGTGTGCGCTCAGCCCAGGGGAAAGTTTGTAAGAACGCAGGTAGCAAGGTAGCTTAGGCTTTTAGAATGTTTGAGAGGCCGTGGTTTGCTATCAGAAGCAATGCTTGTGAACTATCTCTTTGAGGGCTGCAGTTGCTCAATGGGACTGCATGTTGATGATGTCACGGATTGGCCGATGGCGCCAGTGATACATTTTGCACGGTCTCCACGTGCTGCAATGAGCACATACCTGGCGGAACACAACTGCCTGCGTTTCTTCGGTGTCCACGACCGAGTCTTGAAAGAAATTATGCAATCTTTCCAAGGAATTTTTGGTTGTTTATTTCATATTCTAAATCATCTTTTTCTTTAATAAAACCCGTCGAAATATTGAACACAGTATATATCTATCTATATACAAGTTATTACGTTGAAGTCTGATATTGAAAAAAATCGACAGATATTCATCGCAGGTTTACACGTTAGAGAATAGGACAAGACATTTAAGATGTCGCAGATGTCGCAGTAAACTACAATGTGTCATGCCAAGGCGTAACAGGAAACCAAGATACTACTGATCCTTTGTTTTGAATAATTGTTTTTGTCATGTTAACAAAGACAGTCTACTTGTTTGGAGTGATAACATCTGATATTCAAATAGCATTGTCTGATCCAAGGGGGTGGGGGTGGTTCAGGGGGTTCGGACCACCCCACCCCACACACACCCCCTTGAAAATTTCTGGATCCACTTATGGATAGTCACAAATTTGTATGAAAGACAACATAAAGTTGCTTGCTTTTAGCATCACGAATATGTCAGATATTGAAGGGTTTGTCAAGAAACATCATCACACATCTGTAAAATGATTTCTAGTAGGATATAAAACATGGATGTATCTCAGTACAGAATTTCGCATGAAAAATATTCAAATACAATAATGATTTTTTTTCACTCAAAAATAATGAAATATGTTTTGGAGGACTCTTAAATACGGTTTCATTTTTGATGTTACTATAATAGAACAATATTGTTTGCTAGACATGATCAATATTTTACATGAAATTATAATCATATTCTATCGAATAGACGCCCATGTAAAGTAACGCCTTATTGACGGATAGATTACTGCTGGAGGTTCTTGAACATTGGTTGAATGTTTCCCCTATCACATAACGTTGGCAGACTTTGGTCGGTTTAATACTTGAAGGATTTGATACGTTGTTGATTTGTATGCTGAATCTCCGCTGTGTATTGATTTATAAACTCGCCTTCGTCTTTTAGATCCATTCATTGCTATCCCATCTTTGATCTTGTCTTGTCCGACTAAAAAGGCGGGAAAGTCAACATCGGCACGTGGACCGGGCATTTCCGGCACCTAGGTCGCGTGTTTGTCCGGGTACTTTTGTTTACTTGATTGCATCATCACGGACATGTCAGATTATATTTTTTGTGGTCACATGTATTTCTTTCAGATGTGCCGTTAAGAAACGAAGGTATACACCACCACGCAGGATAATAAATCCTACACCCTACTGTAATGGCCATTGCGATTCCAGCAATGAACACAATTGGGATAAGCATTCTTACATCTGTATCTCGCAGATCGCGGAATCGGAACAGGTACACCTTGATCCAAGCTAACAATGGAGCCACATGTGTGAGTGTATTTTGTTTCAGCGATAATAATGTTATATCAACATGAAATGATCGAATCTGGACGAGACAATCTAGAAGTCAACGCCACGACCCGTAGACAGGGACGCGAGAGTAGACACACGTAGCGTTACACATTGTATTCACTCTCCGCTGTCACTTAATTGAGTCTCCGCGTTCGTTTATTGTTTGAGCCGTCCGACACAATTCACAATTCTCTACAGTCACATCTAAGACAAAAATGAGAGCTATTCCATCTGGGGACCAATTATTCAAACATGATATTTAGATTTATCTCCCCCCAATGGCATCCAGGAGATATCGCTTCGATGAGATCATTGTGACGTCATCGGTTACCATGACATCAAAATTATAGGACCACTAAACTCTGCCAACGAAGCTGGTTAGCTGTACTGTTTACTTAAGGCAGTGGTTCTAACTGTTTACAAACTAAACAAACAGGAAAGATAAAGATGAATAGATCCACTTGCTCGTCAAGTCTGTAAACTTAAAACGACTTTTGTTAAATAACTTATATGGTTTTTAATCTTTAACACATTCGTCGCAGAATAAATAATTTCTTCTTTTGCTCTTTTTCTTGACCCTGAATCGACATCCGAGTTGACCGTACCTAAATACATTACCTTCTTGAAGTTACAACCCATTCGTATGTCTTAATCATCAGCTCGTTTGTGGAAGTAGTCAATTGATGTGTAGGTCGGGACTGTGTCGGGGTGAGGGCGTTTTAGGTGTGGAAGGCAAGTGCAGAGGTGAGCGGAGGTGTACTGTGAGTGAGGGCATGTGTAGGCTTAGTATGTGCGTAAGGGACGGGGTGGTGGCGGGGTCAAGCTTGGATGCATAGGTGTGTGTGTGTGTGTGGGGGGGGGGTTGTCCATGGGGCGCACCCCCCTTGTCCTGAAAGTTTGTTAATGACCATTGAAACTCACGTGAAAATGAATTGTACCCCCAACCCCTTCTCAGAAAGCTGTATCCGCCCCTGGGGTGAGTGTGTACATGTGGAGGGTAGGGGGAGTGGTGACTGGGTGTCTGTATTGGTCTGAGCGGAAGGCGGGTGGGTGAGGGTCTGTGTAGGGGTAATGGATGGGAACAGGGGTCTGTACAGGCGAGGGGGAGGTGTGTGGGTGGACGGGTGGTCCGTCTCTAGAAAGCGGGTGGGTGAGCCAAGTACAGGTATAGTAGTGGGCGGGGACTGGAGTACTGGAGTAAACAAGAGATTCAGTTCTGAGCACAGTGCCCTCTGGTGGGAGATTGCTACTTTCCCACAAGACCGACTAACATTAAACAGGTCTACCAGTTGGCAACCGTCTTCACACAATGTCTCACCTGTGAGGCCAGTTGCACTACACCTGCATCTGATTGGCTAATTGCACCAATGACGTCACAGGTGGTCACGCTCTGCACATCATTTCCGGTAGCAGTAAGTTTATCCTGACGTGAAAAGAAAACAGAGATCGTTTAGGACTGTTTAGGGTTACAGCGTTGGTGCATTTCCCGGGAGAGTGGTGGGATGAGACAACTACATCAGTAGCAATAAAATGGTTCTTACTTTCAGAAAAAGTTTTGAGAAGACAGAAGACATATAGAAGTGATAATCGGGAGCAATTTCATCACGTGAAAGGCACCACCATCATCTACATAAAAACTTTATATTTGCTCTCAGATTTAAAACAATTACTGAAGTCTGCACGTTCGCAGATGGTAGCGGAAACGGAGAAGATAAATCGGGTATAAATGTTTAGACTAATTTTACATCAAGTTGTTTATGTGGAAATACAACCAGCGGAAGTGACAATAGAGAATGGAATGAAATACCGGTTTGGATATTGGTTTGAATAGTAAACGAAACGTAACTGGCAGTAGTTTACAAACAGTGACTCGAACCAGGTACAAATGTATTTTGGTGACACTTGTTATTTGTGTGACGTATGTTTATGTGACAGTGTCCCAGCTGTATGACGCCTGTCTTTAAATAATCGAGTTTAGACCAGACAATCCAGTGAATGGTTTGGTCAGCAACGGCCCCCGTCATCGTATATATGTTTATACAGTATGTAGTAACCCTACTCGTACTCGTTTTTCCCATAAAGTATTTCAGCGATTATTCATATTACTATATAAATGGTACAGGCTATTGGTTGCAAAAGATAGTTTCCAAATACAGCTGTAGTTCTGTTCATGTTATCACTGCCTATTCGCACAGCCCAGTTTCAAGCGGGGATCCAGAATTTAATCCCGTAGTTTCGGATACATTACTTAATTTCGCTATGAAAGGTTTAATGTTACATTAATTTGTGCTGTTTAGAGATTAGACCATTTAGGCAGTTTTTTTGACATTATGCAACAACAAATCGTGTTTTGCGTATAACATTTTTCGGTTGAAGAATGTTTTTTCTTGCAGGATTATATCGTTACTTGTGACCTTTACTTTGTTTCATGACAGTGCCACCGACAGCACATGCTCTGTTCACGGACACCTGGTGTCTTGACAGTAACAAGGGGTGCTCAGCCATACTCCTTTCAGACACTAGTTAGTACGAAACTTGGGTAGTGTGTGCAAACGTTTTTCAAATCCAGGGTCCATCTGTGATCTTTCTGGTCGTGTGTCTTTGTTACCCGATGGTGTCGCTATGTAGGTTTCAGACGTCCAAGCGCATGGGTTTGACTCCATTATATACAGCTGACGAAAATGCTGATATTGGCGTAAAACAACATTCGCTCACTAAACTAATTATACCCAGTAGCTCGGTAATTAAATGATTTATTGTCCATGGGGAGTAATCAATAGGCAACAATGTACTAAACTCATCTGATAGCATCGGCGTTCTCCTCATCCGTCTATCAATGAGAACAAACCTTAAGAAATCTTTACGATAAAACCATGCACATAATTAAGTCTATCGCAAACCCCTGTTCCTGTAAGTGCTGAATCATGAAATATATCTGCTCGGGAAGAACGTGCATCATTTTATTGATCTGTATTTGAGATACTCCAACTGAAAAGTAAACTGCGCCATTGACAATAAATTCTCCATTCACAACACACGTCCCAGTGTACACGCATAAATCACGTACATATAGGCCAGACATTCTTGGGGGAAGACGGCGGCTTCAGCGTTCTTCAACAGGACGCGGAAATTTTGAAAGTGTTCTTAAAGTTTCGATTAACTTTGTCGAAGAAAACGTAATTGGATTTTCGAGGATGTTTTAAACTAACTCCTCCGCTCTTCAACTTCTAAAGTCGGCGAAGGAGGGGAGAGTCGTGTCGTGCTTAGGTTGAGATGGAGGGTAAGAGGGAATACCAGTTGATGGGGAGGGAGGGGGAGGGGGGGAGCGTCGGTTGAGGAGGAGGAAAGCGCGGGGGAGGGGCGTCTGAAGTCATCACGAGCTGGCTGAGTAAATCTGGTCACATCGCGTGAAGAGAAGATGGAATTTGAAGTTGATCCTAAGCCTTGATTTCAGAACGGAGAACCATAATTGGTGACATATCAAGATGGCGGAAACACTTCTCCGGGTCCTTGTCCAGCAAAAACCTTCAGCTTGATAATCCGATAGTTTACACATAATGGAGTTAGGAGATGAGAAAAGTTGCAAATGGTCACGGCCAAGATTCACTTGCCAATTTGGAGGAATTTTACCTCAATTACCGCGGCAATGTGACGGCACGAAGCCGATAGTTGAAAGATGGCCTCACGGAATGCCAGTTCAAGTACTGCTTTAGTCCAGTAAATGTCACGCAAGGCCTGTAAAGAAACTCCGTTCTCATCAACGAAGATGCTAGGGTTGTAGAGGACGCCGGGGTCAGAGTCTCTTCATTCGATAACAAACATTACATTCCGTGATTGCAGAGAACGTTCAGCCTGCTTCCTATCCGCCAATGGGGGGAATAAAGTGGGGGACTTTGATTTCGAAAATCTGCCCACCCATTCAGTATGACCCTTTTCCTGACCACAAGTGACATTTTTTTCACGTGCTGCACGTGAATTGAGGAATTCGTTAGCAATAAGAAGCATGTGATTGGCAATTGGTGATAATATTTGCATATTAAATACATAATATCTGTGGCCGCATACAATTGTTAGAAAATGTAGAATCTCTAATATTACAATAGACAACACACGATAATTATAACAATTATCAACAGTGAGTGAGTGGGTATGGTTTTACGCCGCTTTTAGCAATATTCCAGTAATATCACTGCCTGCATGGGACACCAGAAATGGGCTTCACACGTTTTACCCATGTGGGGAATCGAACCCGTGTCTTCAGGGTGACGAGTTGACGCTTTAATCATTGGGCTACCCCACCGCCCCTGATATGTCAGAAACATAATATCGCTGATATAATTAATATATATATCGATGCATTAAGTCGAAATCCCAACAAATATGAAATTAAAACCATTCATTCGAAAGCTGATCTAAAAAATCTAAATTTAAATGCACTGAAATCGCTGTTAACTACAGAGAATATGTATATGCGACTTCAGAATGGTTCAGATGATACTGTCGGGATGAGATTTTAACTTACGAACTCAGGAGTTTGTAAAGGGGTTGTGGAGCAAACAACTACTGAACCAAGAAGAAAAGAATGAATGAGAACGCATGTCCATTAAAGTAAGTGTGTAATGTTTGTTTATCGCCGAATAAGCAACGGTGCAGCTATTTTTTTGGCGCCTACTGGTATATTTCTCAAGAACGAAGCATTATGACGTCGTATTTGTTTAACTGACCAATCAGCATAGATCATAAAATTCACATGTGAAAATATCGGTAGTTATAACACACCATCACTCTAGCTTGATTGGTAATATACCCCCATCGAAGTCCGTCAGCAGTGTAGGCAAGTTGAACTAACTTACGCAGTTAAGCTTTAAGTATTTGTCGCTTTCTTAAAACATCCTGTAAATAACATTTTCGACTTTTCCTCCGATATTAACTAGAATTTTCTTTACCCATACAGACTCGCGTGTCATTATCACTTATTTTCAGCTGCAGTTTGGAACCGTCTTGATTACCTTCCATCTCTTGAAGCGATCAGAATAGGTATTTTATATAACCTTAAGACGGGAACATGCCTCAGCGTCTACTGTCGACACATTGATTACCGTTCTGTGTCAAGTCGGATTTTTATATTTCTCGTCTATATTTTATTCAGCCATTTATATCAAATTGCATGTAGAAACGTTATCTTGGCATAAGGTAAAATATGAACCCGTTAGTGCACTCACATTTCTACTCTAAACGTTTACATGATCAATGCGGCAACTTTCAATTAAAGCATGAATTCAATTCTTCGCCTAAACAGTTGCTATTGATTAATTATAATTAAGGATAACTCATTTTAAGGAGGGGCCTTTGATTCGAGCATATCAAGACATAATTCCGTGTCTGCTTCATCCGGCTGTACCAAAGTTAACTGAAAGATGCAGTGTTGATGGTGAGGGAACAGTCGTAGTTTTACTTGAGTATATAAACTGCCTATTACGGTAATTAGGACGGATGTGTCCACGAACAACCTGGAGCCGATAGTAAATCGCTTGTTGGTAAACATTACATCGACAGAAACGAACTCGGACCTAAGGCCTATGAGGATTTGACACGATAACACTTCCAACTTCTCTTGAAGGAAAGCCGAATTTTGAATGATGAATGATGAATCTTGAATCGTAAGTCACGGGGAATGAAAAGAGATGCTCAGATACATGTTCACAGTCGGCTCTGGTGAGTGGGACACAACTTTAACATTTGTGCATTTACAAAAGTCGGCTTCCGATAACACACTATCAACAAGCAATGGTCCACGCAGTCTGGGCATAGTACCATACTATCAACCAGCAATGGTCCACGCAGTCTGGGCATAGTACCATACTATCAACAAGCAATGGTCCACGCAGTCTGGGCATAGTACCATACTATCAACCAGCAATGGTCCACGCAGTCTGAGCATAGTACCATACTATCAACAAGCAATGGTCCACGCAGTCTGGGCATAGTACCATACTATCAACCAGCAATGGTCCACGCAGTCTGGGCATAGTACCATACCATCAACAAGCAATGATCCACGCAGTCTGGGCATAGTACCATACTATCAACAAGCAATGGTCCACGCAGTCTGGGCATAGTACCATACTATCAACCAGCAATGGTCCACGCAGTCTGGGCATAGTACCATACTATCAACAAGCAATGGTCCACGCAGTCTGGGCATAGTACCATACTATCAACAAGCAATGGTCCACGCAGTCTGGGCATAGTACCATACTATCAACAAGCAATGGTCCACGCAGTCTGGGCATAGTACCATACTATCAACAAGCAATGATCCACGCAGTCTGGGCATAGTACCATGCTATCAACAAGCAATGGTCCACGCAGTCTGGGCATAGTACCATACTATCAACAAGCAATGGTCAACGCAGTGTGGGCACAGTACCATACCATCAACAAGTAATGGTCCACACAGTCTGGACATAGTACCATACTATCAACCAGCAATGGTCCACGCAGTGTGGGCATAGTACCATACTATCAACAAGCAATGGTCCACGCAGTCTGGGCATAGTACCATACTATCAACAAGTAATGATCCACGCAGTCTGGGCATGATCACATACTATCAATAAGCAATGATCCACGCAGTCTGGGCATAGTACCATACTATCAACAAGCAATGGTCCACGCAGTCTGGGCATAGTACCATACTATCAACAAGCAATGGTCCACGCAGTCTGGGCATAGTACCATACTATCAACAAGCAATGGTCCACGCAGTCTGGGCATAGTACCATACTATCAACAAGCAATGGTCCACGCAGTCTGGGCATAGTACCATACTATCAACAAGCAATGGTCCACGCAGTCTGGGCATAGTACCATACTATCAACAAGCAATGATCCACGCAGTCTGGGCATAGTACCATACTATCAACAAGCAATGGTCCACGCAGTCTGGGCATAGTACCATACTATCAACAAGCAATGGTCAACGCAGTGTGGGCACAGTACCATACCATCAACAAGTAATGGTCCACACAGTCTGGACATAGTACCATACTATCAACAAGCAATGGTCCACGCAGTCTGGGCATAGTACCATACTATCAACAAGCAATGGTCCACGCAGTCTGGGCATAGTACCATACTATCAACAAGTAATGATCCACGCAGTCTGGGCATGATCACATACTATCAACAAGCAATGATCCACACAGTCTGGGCATGATAACATACTATCAACAAGTAATGATCCACGCAGTCTGGGCATAGTACCATACTATCAACAAGTAATGATCCACGCAGTCTGGGCATAGTACCATACTATCAACAAGCAATGGTCCACGCAGTGTGGGCATAGTACCATACTATCAACAAGTAATGATCCACGCAGTCTGGGCATAGTACCATACTATCAACAAGCAATGATCCACGCAGTCTGGGGCACCATACCATCAACAAGTAATGGTCCACACAGTCACATAGTACCATCAACAAGCAATGATCCACGCAGTCTGGGCATAGTACCATACTATCAACAAGTAATGATCCACGCAGTCTGGGCATGATACCATACTATCAACAAGCAATGATCCACACAGTCTGGGCATGATAACATACTATCAACAAGTAATGATCCACGCAGTCTGGGCATGATAACATACTATCAACAAGAAATGATCCACGCAGTCTGGGCATAGTACCATACTATCAACAAGCAATGATCCACACAGTCTGGGCATGATAACATACTATCAACAAGTAATGATCCACGCAGTCTGGGCATAGTACCATACTATCAACAAGCAATGATCCACACAGTCTGGGCATGATAACATACAATCAACAAGTAATGATCCACGCAGTCTGGGCATAGTACCATACTATCAACAAGCAATGATCCACGCAGTCTGGGCATAGTACCATACTATCAACAAGTAATGATCCACGCAGTCTGGGCATAGTACCATACTATCAACAAGCAATGATCCACGCAATCTGGGCATGATAACATACTATCAACAAGCAATGATCCACACAGTCTGGGCATAGTACCATACTATCAACAAGCAATGATCCGCGCAGTCTGGGCATGATAACATACTATCAACAAGCAATGATCCACACAGTCTGGGTATGATAACACACCATCAACAAGCAATGATCCACACAGTCTGTGCACGATAACACTATCAACAAGCAGTGATCCACACAGTCTGTGCATTATAACACTATCAACAAGCAATGATCCACACAGTCTGGGCATGATAACACACCATCAACAAGCAATGATCCACACAGTCTGGGTATGATAACACCATCAACAAGCAATGATCCACACAGTCTGGGCATGATAACACTATTAACAAGCAATGATCCACACAGTCTGGGTATGATAACACACCATCAACAAGCAGTGATCCACGCAGTCTGTGCATGATAACACTATCAACAAGCAATGATCCACACAGTCTGGGTATGATAACACACCATCAACAAGCAATGAACCACGCAGTATGATCCACACAGCCTGTGCATGATAACACACTATCAACAAGCAATGATCCACGCAGTCGGGGCATGATAACATATAATCAACAAACAATGATCCACGCAGTCTGGGCATGATAACACTATCAACAAGCAATCATCCACGCAGTCTGGGCATGATAACATACAATGAACAAGCAATGATCCACGCAGTCTGGGCATGATAACACACTGTGAACAAGCAATGATAACACACATCAGTTATGTCTTTGAGCTACTTAAGACGACCATTGGGGAATTAAGATGGCTTACCCGGAAGTCTACTGGGGGAAACTATATTAGACACCGTTACGGCTCCATAACCCCACATACCAGGGAACCATCGTATTTGTTTAACCATGACAAGGAACGTTTTTAAAACTTTTTAACGTGTTAATGGGAACGTGACATATCCGGACTCTCCCTGAAAGGTTAAGAGACATACATGTATGCCAGTTACCGTAGCACTATGACATTAGCACGTATGCCTCTTCATTGGTCATTTCACCACTATGGGTCGCGAACAGGCGATCAATGCAGACACTGACCGGAACCTTAACGGATGTGCCACGTATTTGGGCATTATAAGTTTGCGGACTGGTATTACTGATAGGATCTAACATAATCTGCCATAATGTTTCCAGGGCCTAATTTGTTCAACGTGTCCAAACAACTTATCACTTGGCACACGCGGTACTTCAGGTTCCAGTTCTCGCTGAACTTACCTAGGGAGCAATGTCTGACTTTCGCTCTGTGCCAGCAGTTGTGGCATATTATGATAGAGGGCGTTCGATCCATCACGTGGGGTCAAATACAACCACATGTTCTCTCCCGTCCCCCATCCCCTCTCAGCCTCTTCACTGATCATTGGGGCGAAGCTCCTACTTCACACTGGCCATCTTAAAAACGAAGTAAGGACGTTTCTTAATCGAGTTGAAAATTAGAGGGCGGATGCACAAAAGGTCTTGTTCAGAACGGAGTCTTGTGTTAAAAAAGTCAATGAAACTGAAAAAATAACTAATGATTTCAGCTTCGGTGGTGATTTAAGAAATGCGCCCTGGCTACTTTGTTGTGTATAAAGATGCCCTCGGGAATTACATTTAACGCCGAATGTCTGAATACCTCGACAAAGTACTCCCCTTACGCTTGCTTTGGAAAAGGAAAGTGGTTGATGTCTTTTTGCAAAAACTTGTTCGAAAGTTTTTGAAGGAGTCATGTATGTATTGCATAGTAATGTGTTGTAAACAACGAAGACAGAATAACTGAAAGAAATTAATGCGTGAAACGTTATCCCCTTATATCCTTAGGCCTCTCATTCTTGGGCTTTGAGAATATATTGCGTTCATGAGCTAAACGGTTCCAGGCCATGAATATACACTTACCAGAATACCAACCTCTTAACACCAAGCATCCAAACCGGATTTGGAGAACCCTGTTATGTAAGAACAATTGTTTCCCGTCATAAGTACACGAAAAGCATTCAGATGGATGTCAAATAATACCGTCCTTTGACGTTCGTACAAACAAGAAAATCATATCCAACGTTTCAAAGGCCACATGCACAAATATATCTCTCGGTGAGTAGGGAAAATAAATACATCTTTATTTCAAATTTAAGACAGACAGACGACAAGGATTTCCAATTGAGAATAATTTAAGCACGCGCGCTGCACGTGACACCTGTGTGCTGCGGAGCTACACCGGATGTAATTCTTATGTCATGGAGAATCATAAGCAACACAAACAGGAAACAACTATTTTCTTTCTCATTTTCTCTTAATAAGGCGTCACCTGCTGGCATGATAAATTTTTGCTTCATATTTGTGACTCTCGCCACACAGAGTGTAGGTTATTAGTTCACACATATGGAAAATTTGACGGAAATTATTTTAAAAAGCTAAATTAAGACGAGTTTCATGGAAGCGTAATGGGCTCAAATGAGGCGATGAAATCTTCTGGAGTGGCCAGACTCTGGGGGCAAATAAAGAGCTCAGATAAAGTTTTTTCCACTGATTTCATATCTTAATTATATCGTGGGTAAGTAATAGTCCGCGCTCACACGTGTGACACTAACTTGAGACAGCACATGCAAACATGTTTCATACTTTCAGCAATTACTGTTAATCTTTGAACCCCCGTCCGCCTCATCTCCACTTCCGGATGTGTGTGAAATATAAGCTAGTCACTCATGGACATTTAGGGTTCATATTCGGCCTATTGCTTGTCAGTCGAACAAAACACTGATGCATTTTGCAGATATACAGAATTCGTGGGAGTATATGAACACATGTATGTGCACGTTTAACACCTCTAAACTCCAACCTTGTTACACAATGTCAAAGCCATTTATAATGGCAACGTATTTGCGGAAAATGCAGGCAAATAGATTACCATCAAGATCATGGTCGCGAATCGACATCTTACCACGAGAAAGATTGTACGAATGATGTTTTGTGACAGTATGTTTCATTGTTTAACGCCAGACTCGACAATATTCCAGGTATATGCCGGTCTCTAAATACACGACCAGACAATCCAGTGATTGAATCACAAGTATCGAACCGTGCCATTGGACGGGTCTTTTGCATTACTTGGTGTCATCTCGTGAAGCCACACAGCAATGATCAACGATGGCCGAATTATCCCCGTAGGCACGCACTATAAGGAGATGGGACCCTCACCGATGGTTTGTTAATGACCTCAACAAATCAGAATGTGTGATCTCAAAGTTATGGAATTTTCGTTGATAAACCGGTGATGTAAAAAAGGCGGTCATGCCCGACGTGAAAATCGAGGTGCAGCGAGATGAAGTTTAGCGTTGCGTTCAAGATTATTGCTTTCATACAGAGACGCGCATGCACGTGTGTGTGTGTCTTTGTGTGGGTGCTTGTACTTGTCAGAACTAATGCCGCTTTGATAGTGCTAGCCCACAGCGCCAGAATCCTTCTCGACTTTTACAGATGACCGCTGTCGTATTTGGAGACGTGCTCAAGCAGGGTGCCACTACTGGTGGTGCCTCCGTGAAGCGACTGAAGGTGTGCTCAAGACTAACATTCCGATCCAGAAATAAAGTCATCTTATTCTATATTGTACGACTGAACTGATTGTTAAATATATATCTGCAAAATATAAATATGAAATATAATTGAAGCCCAAAGCAGTGCTTAATCCATACCTGTTAAATCATTCTGGACTTGAGTTTATAATTAGTTGTTTTTTTATAATTAGTTTTCTTGGTTCCGGAAGACGGACTCTGCGGGGGCAGGTGGAGGGCTAACAACACTAGTCCTGACATTCGACTCATTATTGATGCATGCACGTGGGATTGGTCGTCAGTTTGAATTCCGTCAGGATCACGCCCACAAGCAGCGCGTGTGTCTGTGGATTTGCCCAGGTTACACCAGGGCAAAGCATTAAGTTGACTGAACATCTGTGAGATGAACTTTGCGTCAACACCAGTGCCTCAGGATCTAGACCAAGTCTACTGTTAAAGGAGTAGCTCCTGGTCCAAGGGCTACACCAGGACCGCCCTCCAGAGGATGCCTGCCAAGACGCTGCCAGTACGTAGCCAGGCAGTGGTCACTGACTTGGGGGTTCATCAATGTCATGATTAAAACTAACATTCACTTTTTGTGATGACCGAATCCTTGGTCTGGCGGACAGAGCGTTGTGCTTCGATCCTAGGTGTCTCCGTGGTCTAGTGGGTGGAGAGTCCGCCTGGAGAGGGGAAGGTCGTTGGTTCGATCCTAGGTGTCTCCGTGGTCTAGTGGGTGGAGAGTCCGCCTGGAGAGCGAAGGTCGTTGGTTCGATCCTAGGTGTCTCCGTGGTCTAGTGGGTGGAGAGTCCGCCTGGAGAGCGGAAGGTCGTTGGTTCGATCCTAGGTGTCTCCGTGGTCTAGTGGTTGGAGAGTCCGCCTGGAGAGCGGAAGGTCGTTGGTTCGATCCTAGGTGTCTCCGTGGTCTAGTGGGTGGAGAGTCCGCCTGGAGAGCGGAAGGTCGGTGGTTCGATCCTAGGTGTCTCCGTGGTCTAGTGGGTGGGAGAGTCCGCCTGAAGGAGAGCGGAAGGTCGTTGGTTCTGATCCTAGGTGTCTCCCGTGGTCTAGTGGGTGGAGAGTCCGCCTGGAGAGCGGAAGGTCGTTGGTTCGATCCTAGGTGTCTCCCGTGGTCTAGTGGGTGGAGAGTCCGCCTGGAGAGCGGAAGGTCGTTGGTTCGATCCTAGGTGTCTCCCGTGGTCTAGTGGGTGGAGAGTCCGCCGGAAGAGCGTGAAGGTCGTTGGTTCTGATCCTAGGTGTCTCCCGTGGTCTAGTGGGTGGAGAGTCCGCCTGAGAGAGGGAAGGTCGTTGGTCTGATCCTAGGTGTCTCCCGTGGTCTAGTGGGTGGAGAGTCCGCCTGGAGAGCCTGGAGAGGAAGGTCGTTGGTTCGATCCTAGGTGTCTCCGTGGTCTAGTGGGTGGAGAGTCCGCCAGGAGAGCGGAAGGTCGTTGGTCTCGATCCTAGGTGTCTCCGTGGTCTAGTGGGTGGAGAGTCCGCCTGGAGAGCGGAAGGTCGTTGGTTCGATCCTAGGTGTCTCCCGTGGTCTAGTGGGTGAAGAGTCCGCCTGGAGAGCGGAAGGTCGTTGGTCTCCATCCTAGCTGCCTCCGTGGTCTAGTGGGTGGAGAGTCCGCCTGGAGAGCGGAAGGTCGTTGGTTCGATCCTAGGTGTCTCCGTGGTCTAGTGGGTGGAGAGTCCGCCTGGAGAGCGGAAGGTCGTTGGTTCGATCCTAGGTGTCTCCGTGGTCTAGTGGGTGAAGAGTCCGCCTGGAGAGCGGAAGGTCGTTGGTTCGATCCTAGGTGTCTCCGTGGTCTAGTGGGTGGAGAGTCCGCCTGGAGAGCGGGAAGGTCGGTGGTTCGATCCTAGGTGTCTCCGTGGTCTAGTGGGTGAAGAGTCCGCCTGGAGAGCGGAAGGTCGTTGGTTCGATCCTAGGTGTCTCCGTGGTCTAGTGGTTGGAGAGTCCGCCTGGAGAGCGGAAGGTCGTTGGTTCGATCCTAGGTGTCTCCGTGGTCTAGTGGTTGGAGAGTCCGCCTGGAGAGCGGAAGGTCGTTGGTTCGATCCTAGGTGTCTCCGTGGTCTAGTGGGTGAAGAGTCCGCCTGGAGAGCGGAGCGTTGGAAGGTCGTTGGTCTGATCCTAGGTTGTCCTAGGTGTCTCCGTGGTCTAGTGGGTGGAGAGTCCGCCTGGAGAGCGGGAAGGTCGTTGGTTCGATCCTAGGTGTCTCCCGTGGTCTAGTGGGTGGAGAGTCCGCCTGGAGAGCGGAAGGTCGTTGGTTCGATCCTAGGTGTCTCCGTGGTCTAGTGGGTGAAGAGTCCGCCTGGAGAGCGGAAGGTCGTTGGTTCGATCCTAGGTGTCTCCGTGGTCTAGTGGGTGAAGAGTCCGCCTGGAGAGCGGAAGGTCGTTGGTTCGATCCTAGGTGTCTCCGTGGTCTAGTGGGTGGAGAGTCCGCCTGGAGAGCGGAAGGTCGTTGGTTCGATCCTAGGTGTCTCCGTGGTCTAGTGGGTGGAGAGTCCGCCTGGAGAGCGGAAGGTCGTTGGTTCGATCCTAGGTGTCTCCGTGGTCTAGTGGGTGGAGAGTCCGCCTGGAGAGCGGAAGGTCGTTGGTTCGATCCTAGGTGTCTCCCGTGGTCTAGTGGGTGGAGAGTCCGCCTGGAGAGCGTTGGGAAGGTCGTTGGTTCGATCCTAGGTGTCTCCCGTGGTCTAGTGGGTGGAGAGTCCGCCTGGAGAGCGGAAGGTCGTTGGTCGATCCTGGTCTCCGTGGTCTAGTGGGTGAAGAGTCCGCCTAGAAGGTCGTTGGTTCGATCCCTAGCTGTCTCCGTGGTTTAGTGGGTGGAGAGTCCGCCTGGAGAGCGGAAGGTCGTTGGTTCGATCCTAGATGTCTCTGTGGTCTAGTGGGTGGAGAGTCCGCCAGGAGAGCGGAAGGTCGTTGGTTCGATCCTAGGCGTCTCCGTGGTCTAGTGGGTGGATAGTCCGCCAGGAGAGCGGAAGGTCGTTGGTTCGATCCTAGGTGTCTCCGTGGTCTAGTGGGTGGAGAGTCCGCCTGGAGAGCGGAAGGTCGGTGGTTTGATTCCCGGCTGCATCATGTAAAAATGTTAAGAATGGTACTTGCAGTTATCAAGCTTGGCTCTCGGCATTAGTATGTCATCATACCGTGTCGGTGTTAACAGTGTGTTGAGGTGTCTCGGTGATACAAAACATACACACAGATAGACATAGAAACACACCCATCAACACGCACGCACGTGGGGTGTATGCAAGTATATGAGTGTGATAATTGTGAACGCGGGGTTAAACCACATGCAACCTTAACATCCGATACTTACAACGATTATATCCTATCAAATACATTTGTAAGCAATTTTCCAGTAAACCCATGCAATCACTTTTCTGTACATTCCACAGTCGCTTGATATTGCTCATCAGTGATTCACACATTTGGACAAGTGTTTTACGGTTAGATAGATTATCCATCCCTTGACCTACAAGGCCCCGTTTCACAAAGCTATCGTATATGTTACAGTATATGTTACAGTATATGGGAGGGAAGACAGTCGTAACGCAACGATAGCTTAGTGAAACGGGGCCGAGCTTGCTAACCTGAATAAGATTTTGCCTTTTTGTGTAACATGGACCGATTATGATTGTCATGGAAAACAGTACCTGCACCAACTGGTAAGTATGATGTACATCTGATGCAGTAATTATATATGTGCACGTTGTTAATAATATGCAGACATATATCATTGAGTGTAAGTTTCATGGTATATTGGTGCACATAATTATTACTATAATACGGAAGTCATACCTGTATAATTCGTCGAATGTACGAACTATTTTTAGGAGAGAGCACTCATGCAAGTATATCTCAAACATTATCACCTGTATAAACTTAATGGAGCGGTTATTAAAATGTTTGACTTGAAATTCCAGATTTAAGTTAAACACTGGAATGTAATAAACGTTCTTCTTTTTAGTAATGTCTTAACAATGTTGTCTTTGTCAGTGGTTTTGTCTTTTTTCGGAGTTTAAGCATTCTTCACGATGTGGGCGCCTAAATGGCTCTGTCATTATCAATGAGTATTTCTTCCCTAATATATTTGTCCCTTTGATGGCATTGTCTTTCTTAATGTTATTGTGGTAGCTTTAATTTAATTTTGCAAGTCAGTGGTCACAGGTATGTAAATATATATATGTATATATATATTTGCCCTATCTTTACCTACACCGCCTTTGAAAATCTTTTTCTGGCCAAGACTTTCTCATGTTGAAACATAACAAAGTTGCAGCCCCCGACCTTTGGGTCAAATCTGAAGTGTTGCGACATCCCTTGAAAAGACAACTTGAAAAGACAAATTCAGTCCAACTTTAATTGATTTGAACACATCTATCATCACTATTTCTTTGATGTTTTGTTAATTTCCTACATTGTGCAGATTATATTGGCAGAAGACGGCACATGTCAATCCTTGTCTTTGGCCAATCCTTGTCTTTGGCTGCAAGGGCCTGAGTATATATGTGAGTGAATATGGTTTTACGACGCTTTGGGGAATATTAACAGCGAGGGACTGCAGAAAAAGGTCGTGAATGGAACTCGGGATGTTGACTCATGGCTTCGTGATGTGTACCTATCTTATACGACACACCTCTATATACCAAAAAACCTGTACACCGTACAACATTTACATCGCCTACTGTATACTCAATGTGACATGGTTTTTGTTAAAAAATCCATTTTTAAGACTGTCACAAAGCGTTTCCAAAGCGACATTAAAAAACCCAAATTCGATCATTTATAGTCATTTACTACTCATATCACTGTGGTTAAGTACTTTTGAGTAGTATGTTATGTACTTGATATTTCCACCCCTTCAACGGCTTCTTGTTATCAATCGCTTCGATTACCTGCAAAATAACTGATGCGACGCCAAGCAATGTTCACTCACTCACTCTTATCAGGGAGACTATATAACGTTGTAGATTATCCCTGCTCTTATGAACATACGATGACACCCAGTACTTTTGATAATCTGGCGGAACAGTTCTTGCAACAACTGCTGAAGACAGATCCGTGGTATCATATACATTTATCAAGATAAGATCAACGCCGTATGTAGATCAGTACGAAAGGTAAACGGAAGTTCCAGATACCGGAAAACAAAGCTTACCCCCTTCCACATGTACATACCTGTAGCATAAACACATGTAAGTACATATACTAACTAACGAGCTTTTCAACATGTCGGAATGTTAGGTCCGCTTTGATGTCAGTAAACATGACGTAGGTTTGCATACAAGAGAACATGTAGCTTAATATGTCGGACTATGCCAGGAATTTGAAACTTAATAATCAGACATTACCATGGCTAGTTGGAAATGCCCAAACAATCGGTACACTTTCATTCATAAAACCATTCCGTAGTACTCAACCTATTAATCAAGGGAGCGCCCTCGTTCATTAAGCGAACTGGGATACTGTCTTAATACGTCATTGAACCCATATGTATGGCTCGGGGATTAAGACTGGTTATGAAGCATACATGGAATTAATTATAACTCCTCTATATCTCATACACGCTGCTATGGGAATTGATGAACTGACACGTTAATATCAGTTGATGTAATGTCACGTGACTGTTTCAGTCTATTCGGGATGATTCGGGAGTCGTGACTAGTTTTTTTTAACTCTAACGTTGTATAGTCATAGGTTTATCCAATCAAATTTAACAAGAAAAACATTAAAGTTGGTTGTTTAATGCAGCACTCATCACTTTTTAAAGCAAAATTACGTCAGTCTTGTAAATCTGAGCCAGAGAACATCCGAAGACTGACATCATGAACACTGATCTACGCATTTGGGATACGATGACATGCATCAACCAAGCCAGCGAGGTGAGTCTGACCACCGGGTGTCGTGCAGTTATCATGTGAGATGTTTGACTGGTGACGTGGTACAGACTGTACGTGTTGAAGGCGTACTGGCAACTGAACAATCGACCACTGAGGTGTTTTATACCATGTCTGTTACCGAAACACGATTGTGCATTTGTTTGAAAAATAAGTTATGTTTAACTCGTTTCTGTATTTAGCTACGAATGTGAGGTTACACTTTATATCGTACCTACTTTAGTCTGCCTCAATGACAGTGTGGTTTTCAGAGTTACAAATCGAACGGTATAAGATAAGACATAATCAACAGAACATATTTTCCTGTCTTGTATTCATGTTTATCGTATTTTCATTTGTAACTTTGCCAGGCCAGTGAGGTGAACATTTCATTTTACAAGACAACCAGTGGGGTATCCCAACGGGTAGTGCGCCTCCCGTCAAGCGAAGGTTTATTCCGAGTATGATGTATGTATAGACTGTTGCAGTCCCGGGTGCGTGTGGCTGGAAAAGGGAAAATTAAAAGAGCGTTTATCAAAGTGATTCAAATTGTCCTCAGATTACAAACATAACGAGAGGAAGCCTTCACTCTGTTTCAATGCCAGCCGATGTTGGAACCAGCGACACAAAGAAAGCTATTTATCATCCTGACTAGTTTGGACAGTTAAAGAGACAACCATTTTGGACTCATTCACAGTCTTCCCACTCAACAAGACGACGCTCTCAAAGACCGACAGCGGCGATGTATTGGAAACACATCGCCTGACTTCTTCAGCGTTCTCGGGAGACTTGACCGAATCTTTTACCAGAATATCACCGATCAGTAATTATCATTACCTTATAGACTCGGGGCCAATTTCACTCTTAAAACGTTTTCTAGCCGAAAATCTGTGCTGCCGTTCTCTGAAGGGACGCGATTTCGATGGGCCAATTGCTGCGTCTTTCTGTACTGAAGCAACATATTTAGGTTTAGATACAAACAATTCCAGGAGTTCCATTCTCTCCGCATCTATCAGACGACGAGGACGTGGGAGGGGGACCTGCTTGATTAGACCTGCAACAGGGTCCCTCGTGGTGCCTGCTCGGGCTCGTGCCCGCTGTCGCCCAAATCAGCAGGCCTTTTAGAAGCTACGACTTTGAATGGAAATCGATGTAAACGCGCCTGCATTTATATAAAATTTGTATATGATTTTGTGCGAAAATAGTCGAAAATGAGTGTGTAATGAAAGCTGTATCTTTATCTACGCCAGGAGAGAGGATGCACCACGAGCCGTGGCAAACTATTGGAGTGGACCATCCTCAGTTATTCGCCCGCCGAGGCGTGTAACCGTTCAGCGGGGGTGGTTCGATCCCCGGATGCATCATACCAAACAAACGCTAAAGGATGGTACTTGTTGTTTCCCTGCCGCGATGTTGCACGAAACCACGAGCAGGACTCAGTAGTCCATAACAATTAGGAATATGACGAAAGAAGCATTATACAGAATTCAACATTTTACAAACACATCTTAACCGACAACTACTCTAATTGCTTTAGGCTTCGAGTAACGTTAAAATTATCAAACAACGGGTTTATCAAGTCCTTCTCTATAAAATAACTGCTATATATCCTTCATCGGCAAAACCGGAGTGTTATAGAGGATTATTTCATGAGGCATGAAATTTCGTGCTAGTGTTCTCGAGTGTTGTTCGACGTCTTCCGACAGCCAGCATTGCAAGGGGAATACTGAACATGGTCGAACGTCCAATTAGAATTTGTTGATAGAGACGGCAAAACTAAAAAACGGACTAGATTGATAGATATTTCATCTATATAGAGAGCATGAGATCGGGCGCAGGCGCTCTACCGCTAGACCAGTCAGTCCCGGGTCATTCAGACTTGGCACTGACTTCGGCGTGCATGTTTGGGGAACGGCCGTGGGTGATTTATCTACCGGCAAATCGATACTTTAGTTTTCTTAGTGGAATGAGAAGTATGATGTTTTATAAGGCTTATGTCGTTTATGTCTGAAGAGCGAAAATTAACACACGGCCTTTGCGACATAGTGTTCAAGAAAATCTTGCTGCTTGCATAACGTTTTCGAAAGCAGCCAAAATGGAATCGTGTTGGTTGATTTTGACGCTCATGGGTTACCCTCATTAATCGTTATCTCTTGGCGCCATTACAAGATATTGCTTTTCTCAAATCACCGCCATCAATACATGCAGTATACTGTATTCCCCCAACTCTCACTCATAAGGTATGTTATTCCAAACTCAACTTCATCCGAAAATACCACCGCAATTGTCGAACTCAGCACCCTCGAGAAATACCGCATATGTCGAACTCAGCACCTTCTAGAAATACCGCAATTGTCGAACTCAGCACCCTCGAGAAATACCGCAATTGTCGAACTCAGCACCCTCGAGAAATACCGCATATGTCGAACTCAGCACCTTCTAGAAATACCGCAATTGTCGAACTCAGCACCCTCGAGAAATACCGCACATGTCGAACTCAGCACCCTCGAGAAATACCGCATATATCGACCTCAGCACCCTCGAGAAATACCGCATATGTCGAACTCAGCACCCTCGAGAAATACCGCATATGTCGAACTCAGCACCCTCGAGAAGTACCGCATATGTCGAACTCGTCGACCTCAGCACCCTCGAGAAATACCGCATATGTCGACCTCAGCACCCTCGAGAAATACCGCATATGTTGAACTCAGCACCCTCGAGAAATACCGCATATGTCGAACTCGGCACCCTCGAGAAATGCCGAATTTAGCTAACCAAGCACCGTCAAAAAACCCTACCGCATTTGGTGTTATTTCGCATCCATCACCTTCGAGAGAAGGGTTGAACGAATTTGTAACGAAAAATGATAGTACTGGATAGTAAATACCTGACAGACAGTTTAATTTAGTAAAAGAACCCATTGATCATAAGTAAGTGATCAAGACATCAACTAGTTTCATTTTGGGACTATATATAACAATAAGCAATATGCATAATAAATAATTACATATTATTATCGCACAAGATATATCACATGTTGATCGATAACGTAATGTAGATGCAGTAGCCATGTTTAGTAATTTAGTTAAGGGGGTTAACGTCACGTATGAGAGTTTTCAAAATATGTAACTAAAGATACAATTTTGAAATACATTTTGCTCTTTTCGGAGCAGGGATTCAAGACGTTTCCGAATTTTGAGAAATCTTTTTTCTGAAGCAGTAATTGGCTCTTACATGATGTTACTGGAATGATATATTTACATTGGCTGTAAGATTTCATTCAGCGACGGTGGCATCAAATGAAAATACATATAACAATATAACATATGTTATGTTTGGGATTACACTTTCTTATAGACTAACAACTAGTCTCTGAAATGAACATATTTTACTGAAAAAAGTTCATAGTAAAAAAAATAAATATACTGAATAGGAGCCCTGAGACTTTCTTCATTTGTAGCTGAGGAAATCTAGACTTGCCACATTTTCTAGGCTTGTGTGGGCTTTCTTGGATATATTTCTTCAGGGTCTGTGCCACATTTTCTTAGTAGTACAGATTCTAGTACTTTGGGAGTCGAACCCACGCCATCCCGGATGGGATCACGCCATGACCACTTTCTAAATGACGGATGGGACTCATAGGTGTAAACCCAAAATGCGTCGTACTAGAATACTTTACTAAGAAACTGTAATGCGGACAGACCCAAATATATGCCATATGTTACATTTGACCACTTTCTAGAAGTCACCAGTAGGGTGAACACTTTCGCACGAAGTCACCAATTTTGCTTTGGTCAGGACTTCGGATTAGTGAGGTCATCGAGCGAGATACGCCAATGAGCTGTTACCCATTAACAAGACCGGCGATCACAGGTCCTACTACCATGGCAAATGACACAGCCACCAAACGCATCTAAATCAGCCACAAGATGTACCACGGTTGATAGATTATATTTCGTTGTTACATAATATAGGTTGAGTCCCATCCGGAACGAACCCACGCCATGTGTGGATGGGACTCAACCCACTGATCCAAAAGTACTAGAATCTGACGTCATCCCAATCATGTCAAATAATGTGCCAAGCTGAACCAGTGTTATCTGTTCTATTGAGTAAATTGTTCATTCTGTGATGTGTGTACCTTCTACAACATTCAATATTAGTTTCATGTATTTTGGTTTGCTATTATTTTTAAAATGTCAATGTCATGTTAAATATTTTGTAATGTAATGTTATAGTATATGGAATGTTATTTGCCAAAAATATGTTATGTCGGTTGTATATTTGTTTGAACAAACATGAAACTGTTGAGTGACTGAAATAAATTACGGCCGTATTCTTCTTACCATATACAAACTTCCCATTAAGTCGTAACAGGTTTTTGTATAGAATATTTCTAAAAACAAAAAGCTTTTGGAACGTGTTAGGATGTTGTGATTTTCTTTTCGTCGGAGGAACAATGGCTGCCCCACGATTCACGGCCGTAAGACACGCCATGATGATTGTGGTAAAATAAACACTTTGACGTATCGTCATTTCGGAATGCCACCAAATACGCCAAATCACCTGCCGCCACGCAAAACGCGCTGGAATTGTAAACCGGAAGTCGTGAAAATATTTCCAGCTCCAAATTAAATTTGATACCCAGATTTAGATCACGAGGTCACATGATCCCCCACAATGCACCTGGCGCCATCCGTCATCGCTTGGTGATTGGTTACCCAGCGCACGTTCCCCGCGCACGCGACTCTCTGCTCGCAGATTGGTGGTCCTGTGATCAGGTAGTACCGCCCAGGTTGGCAAATTCGAGATTTGTGAATGTTTATTTTTTGTTATATTTTCAACGTGTTTTGTATACGTTGTAAATGACACTCGTCAGATGATTGTAGTTTATTACAAACACGGCAAAATATGGAGAGAGCTTTTGAGACACTCCCTCTTGGAGTTATCAGTTTTCCAATCAGTCTGTGCTGCGACTACACAGGAAATGTTAAAGAGGTTTTAATGTAAACACTTAAAACATGAAATGGAGGCATCTTTCACTAGGGAGTGTGCGTCATTTTTTGCGACTTATAACTTCTTGAGATAAAAAAACTAAACCCAAACAGTCGTCATTGAAAAATGGTCTGTTTCTATATTCATCCAATTTACCGTTATTCACCTATACTGGTCTTTTCATCCTTGTCCGCCGTGGTTTAACAATAACCAAAGTGTGTAATAAACATTTATCGAATAGATAACGACTGCATGTCGGCAAAACAGCAGCGATTTACATAGGAAATACGTCTCACTAACAATGACGCTGGTCAAACATCGTTAATCATTTTCTGGGCTTGTACACTCTACATCGTTGAACGGTGCCGGTCAGGGCGCACGTTAGTCGGCAATAGGCATTAGTGAGTGAGTATGGTTTTACGGCGCTTGGCAATATCAAAGAGGCGAATACCAGAAATGTGCTTCACACATTCACAATATCGGTATTGTTCCTATTATTTTGCGCATATGATCTTATCTAACTTTCGTTTATAACTAGCTATGCTACGTTTTGCACCATGCCACCTGTGGGTGTTAATGTACAATAGACCTTCTTATTCACAGATTACCCTCCCCACATGTGCACAATGTGTGAAGCCCACTTCTGGTGTCCCCCGCCGTGATATTGCTGGAATATTGCTAAAAGCGGCGTAAAATCAAACTCACTCACTCACTCACTCACAGATTACCCACGTCGTCAGGGGCGTAGTTACCATTGTAAAAATAAATCCAAGGCTTACACATGATTGTTGCTAAAAAGATTGGGCAAGGCCTTAACCTATCGGGCTTACACGAAGAAAATGGCTGGCTACGCGCCTGGTCGGGAAAAGAACCCTTGGTTTCGGTGTGAGGAGGGAGGGCTTACCTTTCGACTACCCACGCGTCCCGTAATATACATGTCTGCAGTAAGACGTGGCTTCGGGGTGTGGGGTGTGGTTAACATATAAATGCTCACATATGTTGGCCACTGGATAACAAACGGGTGGTGACAACGTGTACTACGACGCTGTATGTATCACTCCATGACGGATGGAACCAGTTCATAGAGCCAACGCTTTAACCACAGGGCTACCGAGGCTTCCGTTTATTTTGAAAGTTAACCCACAGAGAGGAACACTTCCGGCGGCGGCAAGGATAGGCGTGTATGAATGTTTGGAAAACAACATATTCCGTGATATCGTTAACAACAACACTGTCATTCCTCAGAAACACATAGCTAAATAAGAAACTGAGAAACCCTGAAGCCGAGTCGCCAGCCTGGTGCTGGTTCCATGCTGCACTACAACAAGAGTGATTGTAAGCATAACGAGACACAGCAGCTGTGCACACGGCCTTGTATTGTTTTAAAGAAATGCTTCATTTTGTTCGAGAACAGGTGCCCTGCTTCAAAGAAAACGTTTACTTGAAGACATTATTTTGTGTTGGTTGTTTCCCACCTGGTGATATGGAGACACTGTGGGTGGCTTGCTGTATGAAGAGTGGATGGGAATATGGCATGGATCGAACGAGAATGTTTGCTTGGCCGTAGTTACACCTGTAATATGGTCCATACTACTTACTTACACCATTAGGGACCGTTCATAATTTATGGCTAGGGGGATGATGGTGATTAAACACCATTAGGGACCGTTCAATTTTGTACATAAAAATATTTATGGCTAGGGGATGATGCAGGTGATTAAAGGGGGGGTTGGGGACTTTAATATCATAATATCAGCCTTTATATTTGATTATAAATCAATCCAAGCGCGCCTCTCCTCAGCACAAACGCCAATAAGTTATGAATTTCAATAAAACATCTACTCAATTCGTCCCGTGTCATTGGTCATCGCCACGACGTCTCTGAGGGTGTCGGCAGTTGACTGTTTGCATGTTCACAACTGGCGCTGTTTTTGTTAGATGGACTGTTCAGCAGACTAGAACCCGTCCATAGATAAACGTACAAAAAGTCTCTCGTTGCAAGATTGGATTCATAAACGGTACAGTTTATTCCGCTGGCTGATAGACGCTAACGTCTGCTCCTAAATGAACAGCTAGCGGCAAGAGTTGAGTGGTACTTTTCAACATCCCTGCTACGCTTCAATCCAAGCCATCTGACCCTCTTCGAAGTTGTTTCATCTTATATTTGTTGTTTCCTCCGCTGGATTAGCTGAAATGATGCGACTTGTCTCAGACGAGTGTGATTGCTGGCAACTGTGGCAATGTACGGACGATTGAGCGATCTCCTGTCCCTTCTGGCGCTCTGTGCTGTATTGTCGCCAGGAACTGCGTTTGAAAATCTTGGACTGTAAATTGCGCACCAAGTGCTTGAATTACCAGTTCCACGGAGAGACATTTTTTCGTTGAATAGGTCATTTAGTTGAGTACAGCGCTGGGATGAGAAGATCAAACGCCACTGGAAGGCTTGTGGAGTCCAAATATCTCGGAACAGTAACTTGGACATCATTAGAGGAATCTTGCTGCAGCTACTTTGGTGGTCGAATACACATCTGAACATTTAGAAAAGAAAACCCTGACTAACCAGGAGGCAATAATTTGTTTCGTTTATTTTAAAAATGTTTGTGATTTGGTATTGCAAAATAAAACCATAAACTGCAGAGCAAAGGAGAGCATAGAGACGCGTTTTCAAGTGTTTTAAGATATCAACGTTTTGATTACGAATAAGTTGTATCAGTCACACCAAACGTTCAGGTGTGTGTTTTATATTGTTATTCTATATTGCAGATAAAGCTGACCAATTGTTTTACGCCGTGTACAGCATCGGACCCTCAGCTGGGGTGGGGAGATGAGGAGTTGAACCGATACTATTAGTTACACGTTGTTTTGAAAGGGTGTACGGGACTTTAAGACCCTTGTAAATTCCGTATTTCATGAGGCGCAACCGAAGGAAATACGGATTTTACAAGGGTCTTATTACAAGGGTCTTAAACAGTCCCGCAAGAGGCGCAGCCGAAGGAAATACGGATTTTACAAAGGTCTTACAGTCCCGTACACCCTTTCAAAACACCGTGTGACGAATTTATTACCCTTAAGATCTTTTATTTAGCTTATCTTTAAACAACAACATTCAATCATCGGCAGAATGAGACGCAAAACGTTTCGCCATGATTTTCCTGAACGGTCATAAAGGGAGATAACTCGGAATGGCTTAGTTTATGATAAAAATTATCGAATTTGAGGTTTTGTTAAACGACAAGTGAAATACAGAAACATTTATATTTTTGGATATATTTATTGACACAAACAAATAAGAAATTATGGCAACAATTTTATTACTCTGTTTATACTCATGATTGTATACGCCAACTCTAAAATTTCGAAGCGATCAGCCGTTTGGCAGCCACATTCCATCTAAGGTCAAGGTCATTCGTACAACCCGTGTAGTGTGTCACATGACAGATTTGACGGGGGGTACGGTTCGTACACCCTGGCAAATCCGCCTACATGGTTTGGTATGCTTTGGATATTGATCAATCAGAATTCGACAAATTTATCTTAAGGGTAAAAAATGAGGATATGCTGCAATATATTCCTGTTCTGCTTGCTGACAGAAATCCTTAAGTCCAAGAGTGAGTGAGTGAGTGAGTGAGTGAGTGAGTGAGTGAGTGAGTGAGTGGGTGGGTGAGTGAGTGAGTGGGTGGGCGGGCGGGCGGGCGGGCGGGCGAGTGGGTGGGTGGGTGGGCGGGCGGGCGAGTGAGTGAGTGAATGAGTGAGTGAGTGAGCTGGGTTCTACGTCCCGTTGAACAATATCCCAGTGGTATGGGAGACTGAAGAGATGCAGGCGTATAACACTAGTGAAAGCAACGATTATGGTAGTGACAAATCGAGAAACGTAATCGGCGAACCGAAATTCGGACCCATAATCATTGGTTCCTGGCCTGCTAAAGGGATGCAAAACTCTGCACAGCTAAATTAGGCGCGTTAGATGACAAATACACCATTGCATTGTTTTAGGGTTATGGTACACTCATACCTTTGGGTCAATTCTCAAGTCTAAATTCAGTAGTAAACCTCGAATGTGTGTCTTTCCGTTCACGATACGGAGGTGAGGTAGCCGTGTGGTTAAAGCGTTTGCTCGTCACGCAGAAGACCCGGGTTCGATTCCCTAAATTGATACAATGTGTGAAGCCCTTTTCCGGTGTCTCCAGCCGTGATATTGCTGAAATATTGCTAAAAGTGGCATAAAACTACACTCACTCACTCACGATACGGATACACAGTGGGGATAAGAAAGTATTCGGGACTTCATCCAGTAATTAGAAACGTTATCAAAATGTCACCGAAACCATTCGCCGACACAGTGCAGACTTGGGATTCACAACACATCTACGTTATCCGTCACAAATACTTCACCATCGAAAAACCATTTAATATTTGATTTAGCCACCACACACATGGGTGGGTGTATACACAATTTATATCAACATTTACGAAGACACATATCGATACTGTTCAATCTCAGAAAGGAATCAGTGTTTCCATATACTCAGGCATGTAAAAACGACCTGTAAGAAGAAATGATCAATACGTTGTTTGCGTATAACCCAGATAGAGAGATCACATCTCAATTCGTACCGACAACGCCCTGTGAGATACAGTTGGAACTACTTAGGCTTGGGTCATTCTGGTCACTTAAAGGTCACTAACGGGTTGGTTTGGTTGGTTTGATGTTTAACACAGCAATATTCCAGCTATATGGCGGCGGTCTGTACATAATCGAGTCTGGACCAGCCAATCCAGTGATCAACATCACGAGCATCGATCTACGCAATAGGGATACGATGATATGAGTCAACTAAGTCAGCGAACCTGACAACCCGATCCCGTTAGACGCCTCTTACGACAAGCATGGATTGCCCGAAACAATTGTAACCCGGATATTCACGGGTCTCTATCGGATAACGTAGTCATAGATGGTGCACGGGTTTGAATCGATACCAGGTTCGTCCTGACTGTGATACGTGGTCTGTCAGCAGCACTCCAGTGATAAACATCTCCGGCGTTCTCCCACTGAATAAAATAAGTGAGTTTAGTTTTACGGCACTTTTAGCAATATTCCAGCAATATCACGGCTGGGGGCACCAGAAATTGCTTAACGGATTGTACCCACGTGGGGAATCGAACCCGGGTCTTCGGCGTGAGGAGCCGACGCGTTAACCACTAGGCTACCCCACCGCCCCTGATATAAATGTAAAACTGCCCCAAGCGGCCTTAAACACAAATAACTCACTAATAAACAGGTTCGATCTAGGCAGTTGGGGATACGGGTTTGCAAACCAGTTGATATCTTATAGCTCTGTCATTGAAATATAAAAAAGACGAAAAAATGCTTTCACCGCTATTCCTCAACAAATAGCCGTGACAATGAGGTGCGTATACGTGGGGGTAGGCGTATCTGAAGGCCCAAGAGCTGTGCAGTTGTCGGAAAGTCGAAGGATTCGTTCAACCTGCTCTTTGATAATTATTATACAAATAACTCAAAGTTGTTAAAATGATACTGTTTTACCCTTTTTGTGAGAATATAATCCTTAAAAATTCCTTGAAATATTTGCCAAGCAGGAGCATCCTCAACGTAAATACTGTGTCTCAAAGCACAGAAAAGCTCTGTTTCTCAAAAATTGTTGTTACGACAGTAGGATCAGGCCTAGGATCTTCCATGTCGCTGCCCTTATTACAATCCCGTCGTCCCACGCGAGAAAATATGAGATCTCAAATGGCCGTAACCAAATAAAAAATGGATAAAAATAAATTATTTGCCAATTTATTGTTAAGAGAGAAAAGATGTGTGGAACAAATACGGTCGAGTTGTAGCATGTGTCAGAAAAACATGTTTACTTGCTGTCAGATGTACAGGATAAGGGAAGTCCTGGAATATTTTTGTGCAGTCGGTACAGAAGATAACGAGAAAAGACGAGAACCATACGATACAGGCTTTCACGAGCGTTTGCTCTGCCAATCATGTACTTCATGTCGCGCCCTACCAAAACACTCTGTGGAAATACCTTCATCAGAGGGTACATACGCTGATATTCCATTTATAATCGTTTGAAACTGTTTTCGTGAGATCTGAAGGATATGGTTTGAGTTTGTGTACGTATGTACGGGCCCGTCAACGTTGCTATTCTGTCTGTCAGCGTTGAGTGACGCCAATATGCTTAATGGCACGGGCCCATTTCCGGTCTCTGCTGCTGACCTCAGGCCCCGTCGGCATTGTAGCCCTAGGGCGATCATAACTCTCACACTCTAACCTCGGCTTATGAAACAAACTCCCACAGTCTAACCTAGGCTTATGAAACAAACTTCCACGCTCTAACCTCGGCTTAAGAAACAAGCTCCCACGCTCTAACCTAGGCCTATGAAACAAACTCCCACACTCTAACCTAGGTTTATGAAACAAACTCCCACACTCAAACTTCGGCTTATGAAACAAACTCCCAAACTCTCACCTCGGCTTATGAAACAAACTCCCACACTCTAACCTCGGCTTATGAAACAAACATCCACACTCTAACCTAGGTTTATGAAACAAACTCCCACACTCTAAACTCGGCTTACGAAACAAGCTCCCACACATTGTACCCAGGATGAGAATTGAACCCAGGCCTTTGGCGTGACGAGCGAGCGCGTAAACAACCAGGTTACTCCTGAATGCATATTGAGTGAGTGAGTGAGATTTGTTTTACGCCGCTTTCAGCAATATTCCAGCAATATCAGGGCGGGGGACACCAGAAATAGGCTTCACACATTGCTAGCGAGTTTGGTTAAACAGACAATATCAGACATGGCTCTGACAAACCAGGAATGGTAACTGGCGCTAATCTGGGACTCAAGCTGCTGGTCATCGGACAGTGGCACAGAGGGTCCTCAATCTATGTCATGAATCTTGCGTCGACGGCCAATACTGTCCGTAACAAACATGATACTTAGCCTGTGTGTACAGGCATCCTCTCTGATCCGGAAGTGTGTGCATGAAAATCAAGAATGCCGGTTTAGAGAGGGTCCTCGTTGGCCCATACATCTTTCCAGATATTCATCTGTTGTTCAAGTTGTCATCAGCTACCGCCGCTCAATATACATGGGTGTAGAAAGAAGTGATTTCAGGGGAAACTATATGTTTCTTTGCTGTAATATAGTCGAAGCCCATTCATCTTCCAGCCATCCAGCTGATGCTACACCAGTCATCGCGGAGACAAGTTAGATTTTTCACAACAGTAACTAACAGTTCATGTAGATCACGACCTGCCATGTAGATCACGACCTGCCATGTAGATCACGACCTGCCATGTAGATCACGACCTGCCATGCTAACTTTATCACTACACGTGGCCGTTACGCGATGCCCCTTCACTGAAGTCGAGTGAGTATGGTATTATAGATGACAGTTGAAGAACGAAGTTCCTGTGGTCCACATCTCGCTGCTGACTCTACCTCCTTGGGTTAAACTCGCGCATCTGACACCACTTCCTTATGTCAGCATCCCTCCACTAATACACCTACAGAGGTTAGTATCGTCACTGACACTAACAAATGGTACATAGCTAGGTTCTGACACTACTTCCAGAAGTTCCTATGACGCAATTAGGGGTGACTATTGAGGGGGAAACAACTATTGCGAACTTTGACACTACTTCCGGAAGTACCTCACGCTCCAGCGCAGTGATGACTTAGCATAACATCACTGCCACAGGCTAATTTGCATATAACGTGACCGGACTTTTCGCTTGTTTGTAAACAAATGCACACATTCGTTAATGAGAAGAGACGGGTATAATGCAAGCTTTTCGGTGCGCTCTTTATGATGTTTTACAATGTTACAAAGATAATCTTCTACAACCGCGGCAGTAAGGTTTATGACAATACATATTTATACATCAAACGGGCTGCATCGTTTGCTCTCCGTCGGCTTCGATGACAGCACGTGGAGCCGTACAACCCATATGTAAACAAAGGATCGCTACGCAAATTGAAATAGTGTTACACGTTTTAGGATATTTTGTCAGTGAAACTAAACCATTCTAATAATGATGTTTAATTAGATTGTAGACTCATCAAAAATAAAAGAGTTAATAAACATGTACATTATATTGAATGGACTGTGTAAGATGTGACAAATCGTCACATCTTTCTGGCCTGTGGCAGAGGTTCTATGCTGGCTGGCCGCATGGAACTCTGGGTAGGAGAGTGGAAGTTCCTATGACGCAACCGATACTACATTCAGAGATTCCCATGGCGACCTTTGACACTACTTCCGGGAGTTCCTATGACGCAACTGATCTTACATTCAGAGAATCCCATGGCGACCTTTGACACTACTTCCGGAAGTTCCTATGACGCAACTGATACTACATTCAGAGATTCCCATGGCGACCTTTGACACTACTTCCGGAAGTTCCTATGACGCAACTGATACTACATTCAGAGAATCCCATGGCGACCTTTGACACTACTTCCGGAAGTTCCTATGACGCAACTGATACTACATTAAGACATTCCCATGGCGACCTTTGACACTACTTCCGGGAGTCAAAGTTTGTCTTTATCCATGTCGGGATAAGTACTACAAAATCATGTCAGGGTTAGTAAGTGAATATTGTTGACTGCCTAAGTCTCCGTGGTGTAGTGGTTAGAGCGTCCGCCCGGAGAGCGGAAGGTCGCGGGTTCGATCCACGACCGCGTCATACCAAAAGACGTTAAAATATGGTACTTGTTGGTCCCTGTCTGGCGCTCAGCATTAATGGGTACAACAAGGACTGGTCGGCTCGGAGTCAGTATAATGTGTCTGAGTGGGGTATTTCTGCTTCACTGCGGCATGGTATCTCAGTGGGCTAGCACTATAAAACCAGCTTCAGTCTGGGCTAGTACAAGCAGCCGTACATACACATACACACGCATGCACGTCGTCATATGAGCGAAATATTCTCAAGCACGACGTTAAACACAATTTCACCTCACCTCACCTCACCTAAGTCTGGAGTCCAACCGCCACCGATTTACACCATGCGAGTTTACCTTCATGTGAGGTAGGGCTTCAACAATGGAAAACAAGGAAATGTGTCAAGAAGAAAGGCGTTTCCGCCTCTAGTGTATGGGAGTCAGCCCACAGGAGGTTCAGGACGCTCAACACATATAGCCCACTCAGCGTTGCATCTGAATTTGCACATGTCATGAACTTTGTAAATCAGAATTTCTGCATATTTTAGATGTTATAAATAATCCCAACGACCACCATGAACAAAGACAATGACGGAACCATCAATACGCATCACTGACATCCCAAGAACAATGCCCTTCTGCATGTCTCCAACCTCATCACCGCGCTGTACGTCTTTCTGTTGTAAGCAGCGAGTGTTACCGTTAGGGCAGGAAATGCTAAATTACTCTTTCCGGGTGTTTTCACTGATTATGATACATTTACAGACATTTCACCCCTTTCTTGCCTGTTTGGCCAGATGAAATCTGTTTTGGTGAGTCGAGACCAGTTATTCTATGGCGGTGACGTTTAATATATTTCATACTGTTGACATGTGACAAAACTACAACCACGCAACAAGGAACATGATAGTGAATGAGTATGGTTTTACGCCGCTTTTAGCAATATTCCAGCAATACCACAGCGGGGGAAACCAGAAACGGGCTTCACACATTGTACCCATGTAGGGAATCGAACCAGGGCCTTCTGCGTGACGAGCCAACGCTTTAACCACTAGGCTACTCCATCGCACAGGTTCATGATAAAACCGGAACTGAGAAAAGCAGCTATTATGCCATTGCATGACATCTATTGGGTTTCGAATCTGGGCAACTGGTGTCAGTTTGATTCTTTTATGGTGTGCAAAGTTTGAATCCTACCTATGTGTAGCTTCACAACAGACTGTTGGATGGCAAATGTTTTCCCTGGAGAATATCGGGTAAACGGTTGGTATGCACCGGAAGATTAGCGCCTCTAGTTATGCAGACATGAGCTCAGTCAAAATATGTGATGGAATTGTTGTCGCAACTCGCCTTCGGTTTTTCCGAATGTGACGAGTTGGTAACGAATGTCCTTTACCCCTGACTTAGCTTCGCTAAGATTGCCTTGAAAAACAAGTTTCTGGGCCTTGTACGTTTCGATCGTAGCGCTTTGACCGTCGTAACTCTGCCCGTTACCACAGACTTACGACAATAAGATAACCTTGTGTAACGGTCGTTGGGGGGACTGATGTTACTGTGGTCGTCCCTCTCAGCTGGTGCTGTGTAAGTGGCCTTTGTATTGCCTATTGTTAGAGAGGAGTGAGTCATAGCTTGTGGTGAGGAGAAAGTCCTGTGTGGCCTAACGCTCTCACAGTGTGGCGTCATGACCACACAACCACGGGACGACCGCGGTCAAAATACACTGGTCGTGAAACCCTTTGTTGGAAAACCTACAGATGGAGGGAGATAGCATGCACTTTCTTGTACACTCTTGCAAATACAGACATGTGCAGGTCGAATAGCACTTTTAAAATAAGTGTTATCTTATACATTTTCCATGTGTCTGAATACATTTCTTCTTTGAAAAGAGACCGCCGCCATATAGCTGGAATATTGCTGAGTGCGGCGTAAAACTAAACTCACTCACTCACTCTTTGAAAAGAAAAGAAAACTGTTCATATTTCCTCTCCACAGAGCTCAGCTTCAATGTTAGTGCTTGATACTGGTGCGTCTAGAGCCATTCCAGAGAAACAATTTGAGAACTAAATGAAACTGTAAAATGAAACAGGAAATTCTTAACATAGTCTTGAAATTGAGGAAAACTACCACTGGAGTTATTGCTGAATACAAACTCTAATACATAGCAAATGCTTTTGTATGCTTTGACCTTACTCAGATGACCTTCAAGATGGAAGAACTGTGGAAGGAATAACCGTAATGGCTAGGTCAATCATCAGATAACACATCAACTGCCTAGGAACCATAAGTGCGCATGCTATAATGTGCTACCAGCCGGGGTTCACGAACAAGTAGGGGCTGTCTGTACCACATGATACGCATAGGGACCCGATAAACATTTCCATGGCGCCATAAGTAATATGGACCACAATGTTTTTTACGCTGAGAGATGTCAAATGTCGTACGACAACTATTTATTATAAATATGGCAACTTTCCGATTAAGAGGAAGGTCAGAGATCGGAGTTCATTGTGGTCAGAGGTCAAACTGAATTGTTTGAAACTCTGCCCTGTTTTCTTTGTCGACCCACCCCTCATATGGGAGACATAATATTCGGAATTACACGTCAGAAACTGCTGCCGGATATAAGTAGGGTTCGTGATGTCAGCTCTCAGATGAGTTTATCATCGACAACCGCTTCTCTGGTGAATAGCAGTTTTACAATAGTTTGGAAAGTATTGGGCGAAATCAAAAGGAATAAAGACCAATGTAAAAGATTTGAAAGGAATCCCTGTTGGCATATCACGAACCATATTATCTTTTACCCTTTTGCAGTGTTTTGCTTGTGTTTAAATATATACACGATATAATGCTTTAGGACGCTCCTAACCTCCAGGCTTCCTCAACTTGGTGAATGTGTACACATAAACCCAGCACTTGAGTAAAAGCTATCCGAGCGGTACTGTAAGCGGGTAAGGAGGGATGCTTCCCCCGGTCAAGTTCTTCTTACGATGCTAAGGGTATGACAATCACAATGCGTCAAATACGTACGCGCAGACGGACAGGATATTTCATGAAGATGATATGCATATTGTTACTGAAAAGTGAGTGAGTTTAGTTTTACGCCGCACTCAACTATATTTCCGCTATATGACGGCGGTCTGTAAATAATCGAGTCTGGAACACACAATCCAGTGATCAATATCATGAGCATCGATCTACGCAACTGTGATATGATGACATGTGTTAACTAAGTCAGCGAGCCTGACCACCCGATCCCGTTAGTCGCCTCTTACGACAAGCATGGGTTACTGAAGATTAATACTAACCGGATCTTCACGGGTCTTACTGAAAAGGAAAACGGAAGTGACAGTACTTAAAGTTATTCAACATATCAAAATACGAGTGCAGTGGGGAATCAGCTCGCTTGGCACGAGGTACCATATTATACCAACCCACACACAACAAGAGAGAATAATCGAGTTTATTAGAGTAATCGTATGATTTGTGACTTTTGTCGTCCGTATCTTACACCTATTCCAGCTATCACAGATAATCGCATTTACTGATTAAAGTGACGATTAACTTGTTATTGTGAACTTATATAATTTAATTTGACCGAAGCATCGATGTTAAATCTGTCTTATGGATGACCAGCGTGAAATATACACACAACCGTAAATACAGACAAATGCATGGTGCCTTAGATATGTTAAAAGTGAGTGAGTTTGGTTTTACGCCGCTTTTAGCAATATTCCAGCAATATCATGGGCTTCACACATTGTATCCATGTGGGGAATCGAACCCGGATCTTCGGCGTGACGAGCCAGCGCTTTAACCACTAGGCTACCCCACCGCACCTATTAGCCTAAGAGAGATACTGGTCCCGGATTATGTCCAATGCTGGTTATCAATGTGACTATTGGCAGCTTTAAGATGGTGGAACATGCTCTGTTAGTCTGTAATATTTCTATTTTCCAATAACATTATGGCACAAACTGTTTGTAAAACTGTGTCCATTTTCTAAATGTTAATAAATACATACACCGACATAAAATACTTTCTCTGTATAATTCTCATATACCTTGATGTTATTAACAGAGGATATGTCATGGACGACGCATACTCCATTGTAGGACACAGGGTCTTCTCGATGTCTCCATCACAGACTTGGCGTATTGAAGACTGTCCATCATCCGTGAATCAAACATAAATTTAAACTAATTACATTGCTTAATTTGATCAAATCCTACTTATTGCAATTATTATTTCATTACGAGGATTTTTCTTATGAGTTAAAGTGGGTGAGTGAGTGAGTGAGATGGCTACAGTCCCAATACTGGGACATCAAGTTTGGTCTTCACAATTTGTTCTCAAGGGTCTTTGCCATACGAGTCAGGTTCAGCCACGAGGCAACCGCCCCAAAATTAACGCCACAACCAAGACATAAGTAAGATAGCTCTGCACTTGAAACTGTTAACAGCATTTTTCCAGGTAAGAAACTTCAAAGGGGTATTCGTATTTGTGACAGGACCCACGTCCTGGGTCAGGCCTGGGTAAAGTTGAACAAACAACCTTGACTCTACCAACACGACAAGCATGCTTGCCACTAACTATCTTGCACGTCTTCTCTACTCTTTTATAAAGCCGGGGTTTTAACTCGTTCAGAATTTTAATTAGTTTACTGAAGTTGTATACGTGCCTCAATATGCCGCTTTCGAGTTAAGTAGTGGTTGCTAAGCAACCCATTTCCAAGCTGGCCTTTAGCCCAAGGTCAGAGGTTATCCAGGTAGGTTTTGGTCACGTGTTCTGACTGCAGCTCCTTCTGTGTGTAAGTAGATTTACTGGGTAAGTACTGGAATTCCCAGCAGGAAGTGGAAACGAGGCTCTCGCGTTACTCACGCGCGTAAAAATGTGTGGAAATGAAATGAATGGCGCGTACATTAAACTAATTAGACAGTAGTACATCTTCATTTAACCCTGCAGATCGCCTACCTTCTGAAGACTTAATAAACACGTGTAGCCGACTCAGAACAACGTCGTCCGGTTATGTTCATAAATACTTGATAAAATACTTTTAAAAAATAGTCTTCTTTCACGCAGAGATTTCACTGGTATTAAACTAAAACAGCGCTGATTGTTTATCATTTACAAGGCAACACATTTCATGGCATTTTAAGAATGCTTCCATTAGTTTGAAATATCCTAAATGCTAATTTTCTATTTTTCCCCGCAAAAACAAAACCCTAAAGCATGTCAAAGTGCAACATTATTTTCCCGGTAGAAATTTATATTACAATTTCCCCCTACCGGGTACCCATTCTCTGCTGGGTGAGGCATATTTAAAACAAATTTCCCAGCATGGGAAGACACCACATATAACATGTTTCAGTGTAGTAAGGCTACATACCCTAGACACTATCCGGAGTCGAACCTGCCACACCTGGTCGCCCATCCACCTTCTCTCAATTTCGCCTGCGCGTTGCACATGGGTCACGTGTTTACTCTAGATACATGGAAAGAATATCTCAGTTTCACGCAAGCCTTAATTATAAGGTCAAGTGGAACGGTGTCCGCCCGGTGCAGGTTCGAATCTCATCTAGACACTTTGTGCAATACCGTATAGATGATATCTAGTTGTTTCTCGAATGGTTTCGTGGGTATATCTGATTAACACATATTTTGAAACAAATCAATTAATAATTCCATAATCTATATTTCAATTCTAATAATTTTGTGATCACTACAGTCACGTTTTTGTGGAATAAAGTAGCAGCACATACACATTCGTTCCAAACATTTACGATTTACGAAATTTATTTATATCTTTTACCACTTGGTATTTACCGCATGTCCACAAATAAGCTTCTGTCCTGGAGCTTCATGGGCACCAAGAGTACTTTTACATAGTTTTATTTTCTAAAATAAAATCTAAGAAAATCTAAAACAAAACTTAGCATAAGACACAAATGTGGATGGGTATCATTGACATTTATAAAAAATTATATTTGCATTTTTCGGTGCAGATTTATACCAGTTCCAGAATGGTACGGATCATGTGGTTGCTGATTCATTTCTTACCTCTTCCACAAAGTAATTAATTGTTGTTACACAAAATGGTGCGTGCACAGCCATGGCGAATTGTGTGAGCAGGTTAGACTGACATTCTGCCTCTGAAATGGAGACATTTTAGGATTTCTCTCCTCAGACTGTCTTTTGAATTACCATGGAAAAGCGCGCCTAGAATATCTATATATTCAGAAGTAAAACTGATACAATCTAGGCCTACTAAAGTATTATAGACTTGTTTGTGAGTGAGTGAGTTTAGTTTTACGCCGCACCCAGCAATATTCCATCTATATGTCGGCGGTCTGTAAATAATCGAGTCTGGACCAGACAATCCAGTGATCGCCTCTTACGACAAGCATGGGTTGCTGAAGATCAATTCTAACACCGATCTTCACGGGTTTGTTTGGGATTATTCGGATTAGATTTTGTTTCAGGGTCCATATGAATCCTAAATATATGGTGAACACCCAAAGACATCCTCTGATCACGGGTGTTATGCTGAGAATATGCAACGAGCTTATCTTCACTGAGGGGAGCTTATAGTTCACGTCACTATTTGATATGTGACGTCATCAACAGTATCGCATTTTGTCAAGAACCTATCACTCTGGCCTCTGTTGTCATTAGTTAACCAATCAGCAACGAGAACTGCTAAAATACAAACATAACATCGGGAAGCTGATAAACGATCACTCTACCATTGTGGCTAATGTTCCGGGATTGAAAGCTGCGGATCCTGGTCGAGTTGAGGGGCACACACCTAGAATACTAGGCCACATTAACATTGGACCAGTAGTCAAACGAGTTTGCTAAATCAACAGCTGAACGTGTAGAAGTTCAGTATGCAAGTTCAGGTTTGGGGACAGGCAACTCCTCGACTCCAACCGTACGAGCAGCACAACACAGTAGCGCAGTGCCCCATTACACAAGTTCGGCAACTGCCCATGGAGCATGCAAAACAACTTGAAATCCCAAGTAACATGTATTTCAGCACGACCATGCATCAGTTGAAGCATCGCCGATGTTTACGTGGCGACGTGGTAGATGCAGTATGCCAATACACATTGCTAGAAATCTTCTCGACATTCCTCCCCTGCCAATGTGCGCACCACGTGTCAGCCTTCCGTGGCAGAAGCCGTCGTAGAGATGACGGTGATCCACTCCTGTCGAGACGTAGCAGAGTGCCGCCACATGCAACAGCGTAGATCCTCGATGGGTCGGAGCGTTAAAGGCGTAACGGCGGTCGACTCGAAATCACAGTTTCATAGGCAGTGCTCTTCACTTGTATAATTTACAAATGGGTTGTGTACACAGGTCTTAGAACGGAATGGGGCGCATTCTGAGTCTGGTGAGAGCGTTAAAGCTGCTCTATCTTTGGGATTCGGCTGCGGGGAATTATAGTCATGTCAACACATGAGTTCTGCTTGCAGTGAAACTCTGTCAGTCAGGACCTCGTTCTTCCAGAAACCTTCTCTACGACATGGCGGTTCGGTCCGGACGGGGGTGGGACGGGATGGTCCGGATTCCAGCACACAATATACGCGCCACGTAAGTGGAAAATAAACAAACTTAGGCAGACAAGTCGACGTCTACTGACTTCAACGTGTCGTCATATGGTTAAACGACCTACGGCCTGCGTCATATAGGTCCTACGGACTATTTCATAAAGGTCAACACCTACGGCCTGCGTCATATAGGTCCTACGGACTATTTCATAAAGGTCAACACCTACGGCCTGCGTCATATAGGTCCTACGGACTATTTCATAAAGGTCAACACCTACGGCCTGCGTCATATAGGTCCTACGGACTATTTCATAAAGGTCAACACCTACGGCCTGCGTCATATTGGTCCTACGGACTTCTTCATAAGGTCAACACCTACGGCCTGCGTCATATAGGTCCTACGGACTATTTCATAAAGGTCAACACCTACGGCCTGCGTCATATAGGTCCTACGGACTATTTCATAAAGGTCAACACCTACGGCCTGCGTCCTATAGGTCCTACGGACTATTTCATAAAGGTCAACACCTACGGCCTGCGTCATATAGGTCCTACGGACTATTTCATAAAGGTCAACACCTACGGCCTGCGTCCTATAGGTCCTACGGACTATTTCATAAAGGTCAACACCTACGGCCTGCGTCATATAGGTCCTCATTTTCATAAAGGTCAACACCTACGGCCTGCGTAACACCTACGGCCTGCGTCCTACGGGTCCTACGGACTATTTCATAAAGGTCAACACCTACGGCCTGCGTCCTATAGGTCCTACGGACTTCTTCATAAGGTCAACACCTACGGCCTGCGTCCTATAGGTCCTACGGACTATTTCATAAAGGTCAACACCTACGGCCTGCGTCCTATAGGTCCTACGGACTATTTCATAAAGGTCAACACCTACGGCCTGCGTCATATAGGTCCTACGGACTATTTCATAAAGGTCAACACCTACGGCCTGCGTCCTATAGGTCCTACGGACTATTTCATAAAGGTCAACACCTACGGCCTGCGTCCTATAGGTCCTACGGACTATTTCATAAAGGTCAACACCCACGGCCTGCGTCCTATAGGTCCTACGGACTATTTCATAAAGGTCAGCACCTACGGCCTGCGTCATATAAGTCCTACGGACTATTTCATAAAGGTCAACACCCACGGCCTGCGTCCTATAGGTCCTACGGACTTCTTCATATAGGTCAAAACCTACGGCCTGCGTGATATGGGTCAACGCCTAAGGTCTGCGTCGTATATTTCGACGTCTATAACCTACGCCAGCAACTAGTGGTTGAAATTATGACGTCAAATGACGTCAAGGTACGTTGATACGTAACACGCCATTGGCATTTAGACGCCACTTACACGAGCAACAGAGACTTGGGCCTATTCTGCTCTATAGGTCCCCGGTGTTTTTATATCGTCCCTAGTCTCTGACATTCCCCGAACCACAATATTTTCCTTTCCGACCAGTCATTTCTGCAATGCTTGAGCTCTAAATGAAGCAAGTCCAGATATCCTCAGGTTCTGAATCACCCAACACACTGGACCTCCTTTTCACTTTAAAAGGAATTACTTGATTCTACCAAAATAATATATATTAGAGACTAAGCGTTTGTCTATATCGCCCCCAGGGTGTCGTGTGACATGAACAACACTGATAGACGATTTGAGATCCAGTTGTGACGGACATACAAAACAAACGTAATCCCAGCAGTGTTCCAGTTGAAGACAAATGTCAGTATCAGCAGACCGATGTCAACGACTTGCATGTTACTGAGTGAATATTGTTTTACGACTGTTGTCATTGAGTGAGTATGGATTTACTCCGCTTTTAGCAACATTCTAGCAATATCATGGGTGGGGGACACAAGAAATGGGCTTCACACATTGTACCTTTGACGGAAATCGAACCCGGGCCAACGACGAGCCAACGCGTAACCCACTAGGCTACCCGAACGCCCCGATTGTTGTCAGACATGCGCAAACCTGTGGTTGACAGCATGAGCAACGACGAACGTACGGTGACAACTTACCCAGCCTGCTCACAATAGACAACCCCTTTTTTATCGTCAAACAGTCTGTATACTAGGCTGTAGTCTGTCTCACAGTCCCTGAACCACATTATTTTCCCTACTGCCAAGCTCTCTCTGCAGTGCTAAAGCCCAAAATAAAGCAAGTCTAGATTTCCTCAGGTTCTGAATCTCTGGTCTCCCCAGGGCTCCTTTTCAATTTAAATGAGCTTGTTTGTTACTATCAAAATTATATATATTCAGAGACTAAGCATTAGTCTAACTAGGCAGCTGAGTGCCCCAGGGGAATATTTTTAGGGGTTGACCCGTGTATAAATAGATTATGACGTTTCAAATTTAGCTTTATGAGCAAAACTGAACTGTGGAATGTGTCGCTTATGCGATCACCGTATCGGATATCAATATCCCAAACCTTTATCTTATTTCCTTCTCGACGAAGGATACCCGTGTCATGACCCACGACAACGCTGCTTTTATTCAGTCGTGAACAGAATAAGCTTCGACATTGTAACAACGGAACCAGCCGCCATTACCTCGGTGTAGTGCTCATTAACTCAATCCGGCTTGTTTCTCAGGAGCTTCAATGCGTGATAAAAGACGGACAGTTATCCTGTGTTGATGTTTTTTTGTGAAATGTAAACGGGCCACGTCTTCCGAGCTATTGTGTGACCCGCTTTACGTACGTGACAACGCACACGAGGGGAATTACAGCGGAAATATGTGTTTAAAACTTTCTAAATACAATAACAACTTGGTATACGCGGTAGGCGAACAGGTGTGGGGGAAATGGCGTTGTGCTGAAAAGGGGAAACTAGGTTAATCGCACTGTTTCTATAACAAATAATACCAAATGTATTTCATTATGGGGCTTGGTGTATACACCATGATAATGAATTATAAAGTCCATTACGGCCAGACAGAATACTAATTCTGAAATATTTTCAGACCTTGTTATAACGTGAGTTACAAGTTGGGGACATCACTTCAGCTACATCAGCTGATCAGTCAATCCGGGGGTTGACAGAATGAATGTCAATCCGGGCCGTGGTATGATGGTGTAACAAGCAAGCCACTTGTCACGTGATAGTTATATGTCAATGTTATCACATCCCAGAAATAAACAGGGAAGCGGTCGAGTGTTTGCAACAGTTTAGCATATTTTATTATCACTAGCCTGTATATCATCAGCCATTCTTACGAATAGAACAAGTATATATGGATGACAACTTCTTTATTCTTTTAGACTAATTAACAAGGCAAGGCGGAATAACAATGTGATGATAACAAATAAAGGAATAACAGAGGATTACAGGGATAAACATGGAGGCCAGTGGAAGCCAGTGATACACAGATAATGTGTCTTGTATATATACTCATGCCAATAATGGTTGTCACCCCCCTCCCTAGTCTGTCTCACAGTCCCTGAACCACATTATTTTCCCTACAGCCTAGCCCTCTCTGCAGTGCTAAAGCCCTAAATAAAGCAAGTCTAGATTTCCTCAGGTTCAGGTTCTGAATCTCTGGTCTCCCTAGGGCTCCTTTTCAATATAAATGGGCTTGTTTGTTACTATCAAAATTATATATATTCAGAGACTAGGCCTTAGTCTACCCTCCCCACCCCAACCCCCACACACACCTCACACCCCTCTCCAATTAAAAAAATTGAAGGCACAACCATTATTGGCATGAGTATATATATATCACCTGTTCTCTCCCTGTACCATTCTTACTTGAAAACGATACAAGAACCTGTATCGAAACGTCATGCTCTAGAATAAAAGAAGTTGTCATCCATATATACTTGTTCTATCTGACTTCAAACTTCTAAAATGCCACTCAAAGAAGTCATTCTTACGAATGTGGGTGAATGCTGTTTTATGCTGCAGGTGAGGAGAGGTAAGTGGAGTTAAAATATATTGCACCTTCTCAGCGACGTGCACCACATGTGTGTGGCGTTGCTTGTACTACTCCTGGCTTACTCTTTTAGTGCTCGCCCAATTAGATACCATACCTAGATCAGTTTTACAGGGACACCTTACTTAGACACAGGGTACTGACTCCTCACCTTGTGCTTGTTTGATCCCCTTATAGACGAACACCAGGCACGGTAACAACAAGTGTCACCTAGAACTGTGTTTTGACGCGGGCAGGAGTTAGAAGCACAGTCCTTTGGATCCACGAGCCTTCGGATCAGACTACACCACCCAGATGTTCGTTTACGTCACAGTCAGTCATGTTTCAGCGATGTTTCAAAATCATATTTGCTGTAAACACGTTCAAGGATCCCCCACGTCAGGTGACCAGGACACACAAACATTGACGTCACAAAGAATAACCTCCCGATACACATTGTAGTGAGTAGTGGGGAAGTCCAATGGTGAAAACATTCGTGCATCACGCCGAAGACCGGGTTCGATTCCCGACATGGGGTCAACGTGTGAATCCCATTTCTGGAGTCCTCCTTCGTGATATTACTGGGATATTGCTAAAATACCGTTCACTAACTTCAGATGTTGTACAGGATACAAGGGACCTATTACAGGAATATTTCATATTATACCGGTATATGCACACAGTCTGAGATGTGAACATGGAAATCTACGTGTGGGCAAGGGTAAATCATTTACCACGTACTGAAATAGTCACCCTCCGCGGACATACAAAATAACATCATGCGAAAAATATAATAGAAACATACACAAATACACAAGCGATGATAACATAAACTGATCAGGGTGGGTAAAGAGTGAGTGAGTGAGTGAGCGAGCGTGAGGCAATTAGCTAAGGCCATCACAGAGCTTATTCATGCCAGTTGATCTAATTTGGTGCAGATCTTGGAGGTCTTGGAACCTAGATGGTTCACGCTCGTGGATGTTCGGCGAGAGACTCACCATCATGTGGAGAGAGTGAGTGAGTGAGTATTGCTTAATGCCGCATCAGCAATTTTTCAGCAATTCGCGGGGGCTTCATGTGGATCATCATTCCATCGGTAAACCACAAGTTGGGCTGTTAACAGTCCGTACAAGTTTCACCATTGATTGAACTAATAATGCCGGTTGCTGAATGATAATCAGACGTTTGGTTATTGATATTTATGCAGAGTTTGATAGTATACTGAAGTCCACACACTCAAAGAGACATCCACGCCGACAAACACATACGCAGAGACAAACACACGCACAGACGCATATGCATCTGTCCATGTGTGTATGTGTGGGGCGGTGGGGTAGCCTAGTGGTTAAAGCGTTGGCTCGTCACGCCGAAGACCCGGGTTCGATTCCCCACATGGGCATAATGTGTTAAGCCCATTTCTGGTGTCCCCCGCCGTGATATTGCTGGAATATTGCTAAAAGCGGCGTAAAACTAAACTCAGTCAGTCAGTCAGTCAGTGTATGTGTGAGTGAGTGCGAGCGAGTTTAGTCACGTTTATTATTTAATGTCTGGTGTATACTGAATCATAAGTTGGGTGATATGTAGAGAATCTCGCCTGGGTATCTTTGATATCAAATATATAGGAGTATGAGACTTTAATTATCCATTAATCATAAAATCATTTTTGTGTGGTCTTTTCAGGACTGTAAACAGTTGTAACCATATTACTGAGAGAAGAAAATACATCTCACCAGCTTCAATTCCATGAAGATTAGTACTGTAATACAGTCTGATAACACATCCAATATATTTTATGCGAAATAACTTTGCCATATCTTCCCATGAGGCCAAAATACCATGGATACTTGCCCATTCGTGATATAAGGGAGGCAACTCTAATTTAGGAACTCGATACTAATCAAGGGCGAATAACTCTAACTGGTGGTTGGCGTCCGAGAAAGTTAGGCCTGTTTTGCTATTTTCAGAACTTAGGTTCCATTTGTGAAATTATGTCGAATGCAACAAAAGTTGCCAGATTTTTTGAGTTTGGCAAGAAGATAATATGTGTTGGTAGAAACTACAGGTAAACATAATTATTGCCAAGTTATTGCTTTTGAATAATCTGGTGCACAACTAAGGCTGCTCAGACTGAGTCAGAGGCGTGTAAACCACGATCCGCACTTACCTACTTTCAGCAGTTTGATGCCATGTTATGGAATTACACCTGTGAATGCATGTTTACTATCAGCGAAAGAAGGATTTAAGTTTCTTCTGAAGTTTAATGCTAAGTCAAAAGTGATCGAACGAGCGCGCATAGGATAATTTTGTAAACAAGTATGGTGACCTTCTCTTCAATGGATGATAGAGATACGACTCAGATATGACCCATTTTCTAGGTGCAGAGTCCAGTGTCTGTGTTGTAAGATGTGGCTGAAAATTAGCTCTTACTGATGATCCAATCTCAGAGAACTTTACCTTCAGTCGACCCTGTGAATGGAGCTACTGCATGTAGGGGATGTTTCAAAAGAAAGTATTTGCTTGTTGCTCTGTAAACCAATAAATCACTCACTTATTTAGACTAGTAATGTATTCTTGGGAAGCTATTGTGTAGGAAGGACACCTGAACCAGGCCTGGGTCAGAGTTACATCTCTTTGCTGGGGCAGGATCCAGTGATTGTGTCAGAGGACTGACATTCATAGAATGCATAGAATTTACACCACAGAAAACATATATTGATTTGTGAGGGATGCTCTGAAAATTCTGAATTTTTGGATTGCATTATGGTATACCGAACCGAAAGCAAAATACCACGGTTCTACTAATAACGCGGTATACCGTTTCACCCCTACTCAAGAATAACACCAATGACATCACAAGCATTTCAATGCATGTCAGCTGACAAGTCGTTATGTAACCAAGATACTGTTCCAAACAATATAATGAGCAGCACATTCTTCCCTGACTATGGATTGCAGACATGTGATCTGTCATTCATTGAACATAATAAATGTCAGCCAATTTAGTGTGATTAATTTTGCATTTATCGATTATTGAATATATAAAATAAGTGCCATTGTCAGGTTAACTTGAAAAAGAACATTCTTTTATTCCAAACTGATTTCCCCCCTGAATTCACAGGTATTTTTACACTGAAAGCAATTATGAAATAATTTTAAACTAAGCATTAAAGGCTCCATTGGTCCATTACCAGTGCACAGGCAAAGTGTTGCGTAAATAGGGATATTTTATTTTGCCATTAAAAATATTTCTCTAACCGGATTGCAGTAAAATATTTCCGAAGCGAGGGAAGTACATTGCCAACCTTTGCTTGCTTTGCTAGCATATAGAAAGACTGGTCATTTTTCTTTCTCTTTGTTGTGCAACCCTTTTTGCCTTACACTTTACCTGTGACCAGTGAAACACAAGTCTCCTCTGTAAAGCCACAACATTAGTTACAGATGTAACAACATAAATATTAGGTATATTTACGTTTTTGGGGAATTCCATGTTTGGTATATTTTTTACTCCCTTTGGTCCAGTCCATTGTCAAATTTTTCATTATTATACTATAGGCATTAAAAATAAATATTTCAGTTGATTTGTATCTGTTTGTGTGTTGCCCCATGTGTCTAACCAAGGGACATACACTAATGGTGTATACACTTATTGTTTAATAGACAAGAACTCACCATTTGTCTGTCCCAGACCTGAATACTTACAGACCACCATGATGGAGCTGGAACATTGTAGTTGTGGCATTAAACAACATTCACTCACTAACTCTACAATAGCTCATGAGGCACAAAGCAAGCAGAACCCGTCTTACAACGCTTGTGTTTGTAAGGAATGAAACAATTAATGTATGGCTCCAAAGAGAATTAAAACATTTCACTACAGAAAACTTCATGAGGTATTGTTTCAACTGAAGTTTGTATAATCTCTCCAGTGAACATGCTGCAGAACTGGGCAACCCTGTCCCCAAAAAGCCAATCCTGTTCTTGAAGCCGACCACAGCGTATGTGACAGCAGGAGATGCTGTCAAGGTATGTCTGGGGTATCTGATGTATCAGTCTCAGATGAATTTTGTTATTCCACAATTGTAGAAATATTTGCAGAAAATGTACCTTACAGCAGAATAATTGTGGAACTTTACTTTTTTCATCAATCAATAACTTAGCTTTCATGGAACTGTAAGTGCAGGAGATGAACATATCGAAGGCAAAGAAGTGACTTTATATCAGTTTCTGAGGTTGAAATGGTTATGTTTTAACTGTAGAATTTGGTAATTTTAGACAATTACACATGGTAATCTTAATCCCTGCATAAGACATTGTCCAGCAAAAACACATTAGAACTGAAAAGGTAAATAATTTTGTCTAGTGACGTTTAATTGCAAATTTGATGTCTTTACTGACAAAGTCGTCTTCTCTTGTTTGTTTGTTACCCCCTGAAAAATAGTTTGATGAAAGTGTAACCCATAGATAAGCCGACCCCCTTCTACATCCAGCTATTTTTGGTTCTCAAAATTCAGCTTATATACGGTAATATACAGTAATTAAAGTCTTGCTTTGATGAGATTTATTTTCCAGATTGTCAATACGGTCTTTATTGATTGTCTGTTATTGATAACCTTGTATTTTTGCTGTTCAGATTCCCAAAGGGTGTAGCTCATTACATCATGAAGTGGAGCTTGGTGTTGTGATTGGCGAGAAAGCATGTGACGTAGCTGAACCCGATGCCATGAAGTATGTTGGGGGCTATGTGTTGGCGCTGGACATGACCGCCCGGGACTTCCAGGACGAGGCTAAGAAGAAGGGACAGCCATGGACCATGGCCAAAGGATTTGACACGTCATGTCCTGTCGGCGAATTTATTGACAAATGTAAAATTCCTGATCCGAACAACATTCAGCTGTGGTTGAAAGTCAACAGCGATAAGCGTCAAGATGGAAATACGAAAGACATGATTTTCAATATACCGTATCTGATAAGTTACGTGAGTCAGTTTTTCACGTTAGAACCTGGTGATGTGCTACTGACTGGCACGCCCTCTGGTGTTGGGCCTGTGGTGGAAGGGGACGTAATGGAAGCAGGAATTGGAAATATATCCACCATCAAATTCTCAGTGGAGAAGAGATGAGAATATTTCCACCATTGACCTAACATATGTTATGCAGAAATTTGTTAGAAAGTGCATGGGTTGATTTTTCAGATTCAGAATATGAGTGGATGAATATGTGTGGTGGTAATTGGAGAGTCAAAAAGGATTCATGTAATTATTAAGTATATATGGTGACATGACGACCTGACGTACAGTGGAAACCTCTCCAAACTGGACTTGTCTTATCTATATTCCTGTGTAATCAGGCCAATGCTATGGTTGAAAGTTTCTAAGTAATCATACCTCAATCTACGTTCTGCAGACTGAATTCCAACTTACTTTACACTGCAATTACAATGTGATTCTTATCATCCAGAAATTACACTGGTGTGTGTGGGGGTGGGTGTGTGTGGAAGGGTGATTCAGAAAGATTTGAATATCATCCAGAAATAGCATTATTACCAGGAGTCATGGTGGAGGGAGGGACCAATTCCACTTTACTATTGACAATCTTAGGTGTGTGTGGAAGGGTCATCTAAGGAGCGGCAGTTCAGAAAGATTTGAATAGAGTTGTGTCCCTTGTCAATACAGCATTTCCTCATAACAGCAATATTACCAGGAGTCATGGAGTAGGGACCAATTCCACTTTACTATAAACAATCTTAGGTCATCAGTCAGCTGCCAGTGACCAATCATCTAAGGATCGAGACACCTCAACTTTTGATAGAGATACAGAAAGGTCCATACAATGTTGAGCAGTATTTCATAACTGTTCCCTTGTATTGCCTCCTAGAATCAGTGCTGCATTTAAGCAGTATTTAGACAGCTGCTTTTGGGTGTGTGTATAAATATGTATCATCATAGCTGTACTCAGATTCATATAAATACCCAGGATGTGAAGCTTAAGTTGTTGTTTTCACTGTTGATGAAGTAAATGATAAAATGGTATAATAAAAAATTATGATAATATTTATGTTGTGTTGTGACATAATTAACCCCAGTAGACATCTGAGAGAAGGTTATGAAAACAATCAACTGTTTTGAGGTTTCACCACTTAGACACCTGTGTCCCTTACTGTGCTTTGAGACGACCCCAGTAGACATCTGAGAGAAGGTTATGAAAACAATCAACTGTTTTGAGGTTTCACCACTTAGACACCTGTGTCCCTTACTGTGCTTTGAGGCGACCTCAGTAGACATCTGAGAGAAGGTGCTGTTTTGAAGTTTCACCACTTAGACACCCGTGTCCCTTACTGTGCTTTGAGACGACCCCAGTAGACATCTGAGAGAAGGTTATGAAAACAATCAACTGTTTTGAGGTTTCACCACTTAGACACCTGTGTCCCTTACTGTGCTTTGAGACGACCCCAGTAGACATCTGAGAGAAGGTTATGAAAACAATCAACTGTTTTGAGGTTTCACCACTTAGACACCTGTGTCCCTTACTGTGCTTTGAGACGACCCCAGTAGACATCTGAGAGAAGGTTATGAAAACAATCAACTGTTTTGAGGTTTCACCACTTAGACACCTGTGTCCCTTACTGTGCTTTCAGACGACGACTCAACAGAAGTGGTTTGTTTATCTGTTTAACACAAAAAATGCGACACACTTCTTTATCTCTCGGAATGAGTTTATATTTCTATCACAGTGATGCTTTATACAATACATGAAAATATCACACAATCTCCAATCAGCTTGTCAGAGCTAGTTTTGACTCAAATATATTTTTCACAAACTGAAAGAGTTCACTTTCTTCATCTTTAGATGAATCCTGTGATTCCATGGTAAAGGTTATAAGCCCTGACCTCATCTCGGTCAATATGATGGACTTTACTTCTGTCAGTTTTGTAGACAAACTTCTTAAATCTGCTTTTGACAGCTGTGTCTCTGCAACAAATAAATGAAAAGAGTTTGGAAAATACTTCACTGTGAACTGTTCTTACATCAATCCCGTGTGGTGTGTCAGGGCCACCTTACCAGTTTCACCCAGAGATTGGGTGAGGTCAGGTGAAATGGATGTATGGCTACAGGTACAAGTCTGCACGAGTTACAGTACGAAAGGACCGAGATAACATGCTGAAGTGAAACATGGATACCCCACTCAGATGAAGGATACAACAAACCGGTTTTCTTCTTAATGATGAGCACCAGACCAGGTACCAAGAGCCATTTTTAAAGGTCTTATGGTGTGACACTGTCAGATATTGAACGTTACTGAATAACACTGCAAAATTGAATAACACTGCAACTAGATAATGGCGCTGAATGTGTGAGTGTTTGCTCACTTGTACCAAGAAATTAGAAGCCACAACATTGACTGGCTGATCAGAAAGTTCACAAGACATGACCTTCTGTTCATGTTATTTCTTTCTAAAGCATCTGATTTTACCAAGATTTCCAAAAGCTGTTTTCTTTTAACTAAACATGTATATCTTCCCTTTTCCAATCTTATTTCTGCCATGCATCTGAATGTAGTAAGGATTTCAAAATCTTTTCTGCAGAAACATGTATTTGGTGTAATGAAATTCAAACTTTCACTGAACACTCTTAGTAAAGGAAAACGATGACAAATTGGGGTATTTTTGAATGAGATTCTTTTCCTCGACCTTTAGCTGTCTTCATACGAGTTGCCAGCAGTTTACGGAGTATTTGATCAGTTTGGTGGATGACGTTTTCTGAGCAGCGGCGACGACTCTCCTCCTTCCCTGCCACATCCTCTACAACAGCCTGAACTGGATCCAAGATGGCTGCTTCCACCAGGCCCCGCATCCTACAACTGTTAGGGTCACAGATACAGAAATAAATTATTGGCTGCATTTAAATTTGTGCCATAAAAGGGAATTTTGAACAGATAGCATCATTTCACTTTAACATCTACATATGGTTTCTGTAATTGAGGCAGACTCCAATATAACACCGCTCCACTGACGGCTTCCCTGATATAATCCTGTATTTCACCTGAATGTTTAACATATTAACAACATATACATCTAGGTAGGTTAGTTGACACATTTACAACTGCGTGAAGCTCCTCCAAGACAGGCAAACCTGTGTTTGATACCATAAACATCATCATATGACACAGTCACGTTCCACTTATTTACACAGTGTGTCAGCCTAATATAGGTGTTTGTAATCCTGAACTGATGTAGGTGGTAAGCCTGAACTGAGGGGAGTCGTGTATGTTTACCACTTTGATGATGCCCACAAGCAGAGGTATGGTGCTGACAAACCTATACAATCAGGGTGAACTGGGATTCAAACCCATGATGGGTGTCAGACATGCCCAACTGATGCATCTCTGTACAGGGAACTGCAGACCCCTACCTCTGTGCCCTTCAGTGATGTTACTAAGGATAAAACGTCTATGTCACGGCGTCAAACATATTCAATCTCTGGGCTAACCTATTACCCGACAAGAAAGATCACAGAGATATCTAAAAGACACAAGAGACCAGAAAATCCTATAATATTTACTCTCCACTTACCAACCATTCTTTGTGTCATGCGTGATTGATATTGAATATTTTTCCCAGTGGTAAGATGCACCATCGGGAACTTCCATTTTTGTTGCCATGGTTACAATGACATTTTCCTCCACCCTTCCCAGGGTTCTCTGCCTGTTCCTGGCAACAGCCATGTCAGATGGACAATCAACATACACTTCGCAGAATCCAAGTCTATCTGACAAAAATACAAAAGCATTCCATGAGTTTGTCAATAATTTACAAGCTTTTGTTTCTACTGTCATCTATTCAACAGCATGGGGCGGTGGGGTAGCCTAGTGGTTAAAGTATTTCGTGCCAATGACCCATGTTTGATAGCCCTCATTGGTACTGTGTGTGAAGGACATTCCAGGTGTTCCATGCTGATATTCAAGAATATTGCGAAATACAGCATAAAACCCAGCTCACTCACTCACTCACTCAGCTCATTCAACAGCTGTAGTGAATACAAGCCACAATCAGAAAAACTCACATTTTCTGGCCAGTTGATAATAGTCGTATCTCATGCTTCTGTAATACATATTGTCATCAATAACAACCACCATTTGACAGTTGTGACCATTTCTGTTTTCTTCTTGTCCAAGATTGAGTTCAAACTGTGGCCATAATGTTTCTTCTGGTCCCGTCTGACTGGAATCTTCTGACAGTGTTGATGCTTCAGCTTGTGACTGACAAATTAGTGTGTCAGTGTGATGTACATCTCTGTGGTGTGTGTCTGTATGATGTCTGTGGTGTTTATCTGTCTGATGTGTGTCTGTATGATGTTTGTGGTGTTTATCTGTCTGAAGTGTGTCTGTATGTTGTGTGACTACCTGATGTGTGTCTGCCTTCTTGTCCTGTTGATTGACTGTTTGGGGCACCTTCATTTTGTCCAACAGTCTGTCCACACAACTAATAATCACTTCTCTGTACTTCTTCCACAGAGAAATATCCTGAGCCTTAGCGCCCTGGTGTATCAGCTGTTTCTCTGTGTCAGGCGGCATGAGTTTGTCATAGTCCACCACATGACAGGAGAACTCTTCTGACATGGAGGTAACAAACTGAGACACCAGGGTTGTCTTCCCGCTGGCCGGCAGACCACACATCACCATAATACATCCAGGCATCCTCAACGCAAGGAGACACTGAAACATTAAGCAATGGGATCTATTTGATCAAATCAAACTATATAAAAAACCAGGTCAATACTACCTTAAACAGTTGTCAAACATTAACATTTACTGTCCCAAGTGAATGAGTTTCCTTTTCCATAAAAAACAAATGCCAGTACCTCTTGAACTTTTGTAGAGTCAGTAAGTGAATGTCGTTTTATGTTAGAGTCAAATTCCAGCTGTACCATCTTCATCATCATAATAATCATCATCATCTATTGTGTTGCATAGGTGGATCCAGAGAGGGGGTGTGGGTGTGTGCAGGGGTGCACACCCCTCCTTTTGTCCTGAGAGTTTATTAAATGACCATTGAAACTCTCGTGAAAATGAAGTGTGCAACCCTCCTTTCTCAAGAATGTACACCCCACCTTTCTCAAAAAGCTGTATCCGCCCCTGTGTTGCCTTGACAGAGATATGACAGAAAACATATTCAATATTATTTATTTGCAAATCCACCATATGTTCTGAAACAAGTCTTCAGTTTTGGCAGTGAGCCAAGAAAGAACTATGACTCCTAGATTTGACTTAACATTGTCAGGGCACCATGACCTGTCAAATATGTGTTGTCTGGGAGAGAATAGTTGCTGTTTACATCAAAAATAGAATATTTCTATCTCAGTATGTACTCAGTGACATGGGATAATAAGATCTGGTCCAAATCTAATCAAGATTTCTTACACAGTTTGAGGTAAAGGGGTGTAACAGATGCATATGTTTGAGATATCATGGCATTCATTTAGAATTAATTTGTTCTTGTAGATAAATACTGAGCAGTCATCACAAGAGAAATGTACGTTGCTGAGACCCTAGTCAGAGATAGTGAGGCTTGATAGAACCACTCAGCAGTTTGTTCACACAACCTACATTGTGTATGAGTTTGCACAGAATAAACAAAATACTGATCGTGATCCTATTTGTTTAGTGTTGCTTGTGTATCAATATGTATAACAAAATTACAAAACCCAGTATCATACCACTCTGTGTATTTATCCAATGTCTCTTCACCTTGTGTACATGTATTTATAAGCAGATCATGAATTACAGACTGCGTATCACATACATGAACAGCAGTGAATAATGCCTAAAGTTAGGGCTATCTCTCACTTGTTAACTAGATGTACATCCTGTACATATCACATACAATAACTATAACATGATAGGACCTGAAGCAGCATTCTGATTGGTGTAAATACCAGATAGACTGGACTGGTATGACTAAAACACTGGCCCATTTCTAAAATGCCTACAGATAAAACCAAAAATAACATTGTAAAATCTACGTGTCAAAGACCTCGTGCTCATATTGATATGACTGCCTGAATGGATAAAGTATTCGATATATTTTCATCTGTCATGTAGACGAACAATTTTATTGATAAACAACTTCTTTATTGAAATACATGTACCGTATTGGTGTAGATGCTAAGCAAGTGATACAGAACATAATAGCCTGAACAGATATATATCACAGAATAAATATTCAATATTATTATTTGCAAATCCACCATATGTTCTTAAACAAGTCTTCAGTTTTGGCAATGAGCCAAGAAACAACTCTGACACCGAGATTCGACTTAACACTATCAGAGCACCATGACCTTTGAACTATGTGTTGACTGGTACAGCGTAGTAAGTATCAGCACTGAAAGAATCCAACACAACAACTGGTAACCATGTTGTCATTGCACAATGGCACGAAATGCCCAAACACATCACGAGGACACAACCATTGATCTACTGACAGGGTTGCACCACACGATTGCAATCACCTGCTTCATGCCAAAGTATTATCAATTGGGAAGATAAGAGTACATGATTCACAGAAGAAAATATTTATCACTGAGACTAATTAACACTTCATCCATTGAGTAATCTACCATACTAATAAAGTGCCCTTGGCAGGAAAATGGGGAAAAATTGCTGTTGAGTTCAAAATTGGGATAATAAAAAGTTCTCGTATCAGAAGTGTTTTCAAAAGTTCTGGCATTTAATAGAGTAATAAGAAGCCAAGTGTTTTCAAATTGTCTTTCGACTGACTGACTGACTATTTAATAGAGCAATATTCCAGCAGCCAATGATTAAAGCTTCACACTTTACAGCCGGGCCATGAGCCAACGCTTTAACCACTCAGTAAAGTCCACTCGACTGAACCATGACACCAGCAACATCAACTATTACATCATGAGTCAGAGCTATGTACCGTAACATTCTGTACAGGTCAGGCTGGATAAATCCCTGCCAACAGAGGAAGGGAGCATTTTCCATATTCTGTGGGAGAAAGTGACTGTAGGTCCTAGTCATCAATAATTAGAGATAGCAAATGTACAAGTCCTAGACACCAGTAGTTGGTGAGTGTACATTTGTATGTCCTTAGGATGGGAAAGCCACATTGACTCGGTGTGCCTAGTGGCTGCAAGAGTTGCATGCTCTCCAGGGATTTGAGATTAATAATATGATGTGCTGTTTGAGATTCACATCCAATGATCGAGGAAAAATCAAAGCACCTTTGAGCACCTGAGCTGGATATTGGTGCAATACATATGTTAGTATAATGTTCTAGACACTAGTAGTTGGTGGGTGTACATTTGTATGTCCTAGACACCTGTAGTTGGTGAGTGTACATTTGTATGTCCTAGACACCAGTAGTTGTTGAGTGTACATTTGTATGTCCTAGACACCAGTAGTTGTTGAGAGTACATTTGTATGTCCTAGACACCAGTAGTTGTTGAGAGTACATTTGTATGTCCTAGACACCAGTAGTTGTTGAGAGTACATTTGTATGTCCTAGACACCAGTAGTTGTTGAGTGTACATTTGTATGTCCTAGACACCAGTAGTTGTTGAGTGTACACTCTGATGTTCTAGACACCAGTAGTTGGTGAGAGTACATTTGTATGTCCTAGACACCAGTAGTTGTTGAGTGTACAATTGTATGTCCTAGACACCAGTAGTTGGTGAGAGTACATTTGTATGTCCTAGACACCAGTAGTTGGTGAGTGTACACTCTGATGTTCTAGACACCAGTAGTTGGTGAGTGTACATTTGTATGTCCTAGACACCAGTAGTTGGTGAGAGTACATTTGTATGTCCTAGACTACAGCAGTTGTTGAGTGTACATTTGTATGTTCTAGACACCAGTAGTTGTTGAGAGTACATTTGTATGTCCTAGACACCAGTAGTTGTTGAGAGTACATTTGTATGTCCTAGACACCAGTAGTTGGTGAGAGTACATTTGTATGTCCTAGACACCAGTAGTTGGTGAGTGTACACTCTGATGTTCTAGACACCAGTAGTTGGTGAGTGTACATTTGTATGTCCCAGACACCAGTAGTTGTTGAGTGTACATTTGTATGTTCTAGACACCAGTAGTTGTTGAGAGTACATTTGTATGTCCTAGACACCAGTAGTCGGTGAGAGTACATTTTTATGTCCTAGACACCAGTAGTTGGTGAGAGTACATTTGTATGTCCCAGACACCAGTAGTTGTTGAGTGTACATTTGTATGTCCCAGACACCAGTAGTTGGTGAGAGTACATTTGTATGTCCTAGACACCAGTAGTTGTTGAGAGTACATTTGTATGTCCTAGACACCAGTAGTTGATGAGTGTACACTCTGATGTTCTAGACACCAGTAGTTGGTGAGAGTACATTTGTATGTCCTAGACACCAGTAGTTGGTGAGAGTACATTTGTATGTCCTAGACACCAGTAGTTGGTGAGAGTACATTTGTATGTCCTAGACACCAGTAGTTGGTGAGAGTACATTTGTATGTCCTAGACACCAGTAGTTGTTGAGAGTACATTTGTATGTCCTAGACACCAGTAGTTGTTGAGAGTACATTTGTATGTCCTAAACACCAGTAGTTGATGAGTGTACACTGATGTTCTAGACACCAGTAGTTGGTGAGAGTACATTTGTATGTCCTAGACACCAGTAATTGGTGAGTGTACACTCTGATGTTCTAGACACCAGTAGTTGGTGAGAGTACATTTGTATGTCCTAGACACCAGTAATTGGTGAGTGTACACTCTGATGTTCTAGACACCAGTAGTTGTTGAGTGTACATTTTTATGTTCTAGACACCACTAGTTGTTGAGTGTACACTCTGATGTTCTAGACACCAGTAGTTGTTGAGAGTACATTTGTATGTCCTAGACACCAGTAGTTGTTGAGAGTACATTTGTATGTCCTAGACACCAGTAGTTGTTGAGAGTACATTTGTATGTCCTAGACACCACCAGTAGTTGTTGTACATTTTTATGTTGTACAGTTTTTATGTTCTAGACACCACTAGTTGTTGAGTGTACACTCTGATGTTCTAGACACCAGTAGTTGTTGAGAGTACATTTGTATGTCCTAGACACCAGTAGTTGTTGAGAGTACATTTGTATGTCCTAGACACCAGTAGTTGTTTAGTGTACATTTTTATGTTCTAGACACCAGTAGTTGTTGAGTGTACACTCTGATGTTCTAGACACCAGTAGTTGGTGAGTGTACACTCTGATGTTCTAGACACCAGTAGTTGGTGAGTGTACATTTGTATGTCCTAGACACCAGTAGTTGGTGAGTGTACATTTGCATGTCCTAGACACCAGTAGTTGGTGAGTGTACATTTGCATGTCCTAGACACCAGTAGTTGGTGAGTGAGTGAGTTTAGTTTCACGTCGCACTCAGCAATGTTCCAGCTCTATGGCGACGGTCTGTAAATAATCGAGTCTGGACCAGACAATCCAGTGATCAACAGCACGAGCATCAATCTGCGCAATTGGGAACCGATGACATGTGTCAACCAAGTCAGCGAGCCTGACCACCCGATCCCGTTAGTTGCCTCTTACGACAAGCATAGTCGCCTTTTGTGCCAAGCATGGGTTGCTGAAGACCTATTCTACCCCAGATCTTCATGGGTACAGTAGTCGGTGAGTGTACATTTGTATGTCCTAGACACCAGTAGTTGTTGAGAGTATATTCTGGTGTTCTAGTTATCAGTAGAGCACAGGTGTGTGTTCTAAACAGCTGGTTCATGTCAGCATTAGTTGGTGTATAATTCCTTGTCCTGGTCAGTAGGAGGTCCTTTAATGGTTTACGTCAATGTCAACAGTAGTGTGGTATTATGTCCTAACTGACATTCTGAAACATATGCGGGATTCAACTGCTGGTATTAAAAACTAAGATTCGGTACTGTTAAGCTCTGACATCAGGCTAGCTAAGATACATAGCGTTCACTGACATGAACGCTATGCAGCACCTCCATAGGCCGCAATGGTGGAAATCCTTTGTCGCATTTTCGCGCACTCGTTACGACTTTTGCGCACGAAAAACTTATATGAAATACTTCTTTGTACTTATACCTACACGTGCGCCCTATTTTCGTTATCAAAATATCCAAAAATATATATTTACAAGCCATCAAACATCTCAGTCGATCGCTCACATATGAGCGGGGCCATTTTGAATCACGTGACCTGTGACGCGTAGGGGATATCCCTCCCAAAAATAGTAACACACGTGTTCCATACCTCGTTGCTTGTTGACAACACACTTTCATACATTTTAGGCAATTAAAACGATTGTATGGAGATATTCGTTTCAATCTAGACTGACTGACCACCCCTGCTTTTCAACAGCTGTTTTCAAAGGAATTGCTGGTGAGTTTTCAATGCTTCATATAATTTAAGATTATTGCTGTCACCTTCACAGTTCCTCCGGTGTCTCTGTACTACTCCTGGATATTTGCCCACAAAACACTGTTTACTAATTGAATTTAGGACTTAAATAATTAATGAGTTCACGAATTAATTATCTATAAATTCATGTATACCCCAAAACCTTAAATATTCCTCAGTACACAACTCTCCTACCTTGAATAATATTTTAAATATTTCCATGTTGTATTAGGTCTCAAGCACCAGCTACAAACCTTGCCAAAATCATCTTTTCATTTCCATATTAGCAACCAAGTGGCCAAAACGTGTTATTTGTCACCATGAATTGTAAACAAATACTAAAATAAGGGGATACACCAATAAATCAATTGTTGAATGAGGGGATCATTCAAATTACAGCACAATGCCAAATATCATACTTAAACTCTTGTGCATACACCATTGGACAGAAGGCTTTTATTTGTTAGGTCAATTGAAGAAAATTCATTTGCAAATATTACAGTACCTCTTATCTTTTGACAGCCAAAATAGCAGGCTTTCCAAATTATCAATGAAGTGTTAGTTTAGAAAGTCTGCTTTTCAAGGTGCAATTAGATGTTTATTGAGAACATCAACAATGATAAGGATATGAAATTGTGCATGAAGTTTATTCTTTTGAAGGTATAAGTTTAAACTCATGTTAAATTAAAGTGATAATTAATAATTAACATTGATATGCACTTTTTTACTGGTATTCAAGGTTGAAAGTTGAGACAAGAAACCATGGATGACAGTGTCTGTGCCCATTGCAAGGGCAAGTTCAAGAGAAAAACAAAGGGATGGAAGAGATATAGTTACAGCTTGTGTCTATTTTTTTGTGAAACTCACTGTTATAACTTATCAAAACAAAAGTCATCAAAAGATGACAAATTGTGAGTGAAAAATATTGAGCGGTTTTACAGTTCTGCTCCTGAAAGAACACTACCACCAATTTCAGTCAAAGTCGAAATTGTTGCCATGGAAACACCCAAAAATTATTTTATACAGAAATCCCAAACTACCAAAGGCACCAGTAAACCAGTACATCTATCTATGTGTCAAGTTGGGTGAAGAAATAGTGAGCAGTTTGAAGTTCTGCTCGGAAAGAGCGAATGTGCGGACGGACTGGTAGGCGCATTTTAATAATTTGACATTTGGCTTTGTGCTGTAATTTGAATGATCCTTCCCCTTTTAACAATTGCTTTCTAGATGTATGGAACACGTGTGAAAATTCACGAATAAAGGACTGCCTGACTGGGCAAATTGAAAGTTAATCTATTTGTTGTTGAGCTTTGATTTAGAGACCATTTACAACCTAAGGTTTCTGCTTAAATTGTATGTAAAATAATATTTACAGCTTTTATTCCTGATGGAGTTACACTTAGACTGAAGGGGTCTTTGTTGGCACGGGTACTACAGACATGTACCCCAGGTACGTTTCTGTATACCAGTATACAGAAACGTACCTTGGCCATAATGAGAATACAGAAACGTACCCTAGGACGATTCCATTCCCATTGTGTCGTATTCTTGACCGGAACTGTCATACTGTTGTATAAGGTACATTTGATTGCGTTATGTAAGTAATGAGAATACACAGTAACGGATATTTCACGATGCACATGAATACCACTCGCAATCAGTTGAACGGGAACAACTACATACGGTTTCGGTTTTTGGATTGCGGAATATGGACTCGTCCGCCTTTTAGGGTACCGGGTACGTTTCTGTATTTTGACTTTGTTTAGGGTACATATCTGTATACAGAAACGTACCTGGGCTACGTATCTGTAGTACCTGTGTCAACAACGACCCCTTCAGCTACACTTAGTACACTCACATAACACCACGATTGCCTGTTTACTAATCGGGCACACGAAGGGTTTTACAGTAGAGACAACCAATCAATGAAGTGTCCATTTGTTTACATAAATATGACAGGTCCAAACTGACAGATCTACGCCAATCAGCACACGTGTGAACACCTGGAAGCCGCCATGTTAGAATCAACTCCGTACTCGCGTGTTTTGCGCATTTGAAGTACGGGCAATCTAATTGGTAGAAAATATATTTTATTCAGTCCAAAACCTATGTCAATGAATTGCATCTTTTATGATAGCTAAAAATGTATTTTGAAGAACTAGATATAATAAATTTTAATTTTCAATCGGGTATGCACGATTTTGCATGTTTTCTAAGGCGTTTATTTTTAGATCATTGCCAATTGACCAATGAGAAGAGTCGTGTTATCCGATTTCGGCGTCGTGCCATAACGTGACGTCAAACTTCATTCACATGGCTTGGCGAACTTCATCATTGCACAATTCCATGTAAAAGTTCTTTATTTAAGCCAGTGACATTATTTACAAATTTCTCATGTGAGTATTTTGAAAACAGAGGTTGTAAAGTAGGAAGTAAGGAGCCATCTTGGCTTAAAACGCCTTTTCTGGGGCGGAATTTGACTGTAAACCCTTCACCATACGGGAAGGGGACGACACGCGTGACGAAGGTATTTCCGTCGTGTCTACCTGTTGGATTCAGCAATAAACCATGGCCACGAACGGTGTAGATGGGGGCGAGTCAAGCGCCGACAGAAATGTAGAAATCTGGAAAATAAAGAAACTGATCAAGAGTCTTGAAGCGGCAAGAGGGTAAGAAGCAAATTATTTTTTTTATCCCACGCGAATTGTCAGAATTTTCTCTATCGGACGGTTCCCGTTAAAACTTGATTTCACAACTTCTTTTACTTTTAAATCATTCTTGAGGGCCGAACACATGCTGTGATTAAAAAAAATCTGTCTAGATCTTCAGCCTGGTGTTTCAAAAATTTCACCATATTTGTCCCATATTTTTCATACAGTTTGTACTTGTTGAACTTTCAGTCGGTTAATCATAACTTGGGAATATGCATTAGACAAAAATCTACATCTCTTTCAGCACCACAATTAATGTCTGTCTGAGCTTTGGTAAGTAATACATGTAAAGCAAACTACCACAAGAAAACATGACCTTCCATGATTGTTGGTGTCAGAATTTACATGAAGATTATGAATAACCTTTTCAATGTCTTTTTTTCAGAAATGGAACAAGTATGATTTCATTAATCATCCCACCGAAAGATCAGATATCTCGAGTCAACAAAATGTTGGCTGATGAATTTGGGACAGCGTCCAACATCAAGAGTCGAGTAAACAGGCTGTCCGTGTTAGGGGCAATTACATCTGTACAGCAGAGACTCAAATTATACAACAAAGGTAAAATATAACTTTAGACAGCAGGATATGTTTGGGGAGTAGTGGCTTTACTAGCCAGGTGCACCTTTTCTGAATTCAATTGGTTCTGTGTGGAGGACCAAATTCAAATTCAAAGTCAGGTTAATGAGTTCATTTAATTAGGCAGCTCCCTATCTGGGTGAGTGTTATCAGAAGTAAATTAGTGCTTGTTTATGTAATTATCAGGGTAAGACTTCCATCCGTATCCACCCTAAATTTCAACGATGAGGAAAACTTTCCTTGTGTTGCATTTTAAAAGTAGAATATGTCTTTCAGTATGTCCAGATACAATTAATGAAACATGTTAAAACTTATCCTTATCAGATGAGGAATATATTTTATTCAAGTGATATGATTTGGCTAGAATGAAATTTAAGGGGGGATACGGGCGGAAGTCTTACCCTCTAATGTTTCAAAATGTTCAAATGATTCTTGTTTTTAGAGGAACAAATTTGGAGGACTATTTTCAGAATTTTCAATTTAAGAGTGATCATGATTGGTTTAGATAAGGTCCCCAGCATTTTATGCTGATCTTAAAGGACAACCAGTTGATAAAGTAGTCAGCCCTGTGACGAATTAATGTACCACTGTACGTCACAATGTTGATTACTGGCTTGTGTGTTTCCAGGCTAGATTAAATACACTGTTCAGCAGCTGGAATCTATTAAGTGGCCTTAAACATGTAAAATAAGTGGAACTCGGCAATTTTTGTCTGCTCCAGAAAACTGAAAATATTCATGTACCAAATCAATAAATTTGGAACACCTTTAATCTAATATTGAAAAGTGTTTGGGGAAATTTCAAGGAATTTTTAGCTGGATGTTATTGTTTTTCTCAACAGTTCCTCCCAATGGTCTTGTAATATACTGTGGCACAATCATTACGGAGGAGGGGAAAGAAAAGAAAGTCAACATTGACTTTGAGCCGTTCCGGCCGATCAACACATCCTTGTATTTATGTGACAATAAATTCCACACAGAGGTAATTCCTTTACATTTTATAGATGTTGATGCAGTATCACTTTTGGACATGTTTTAGTCATGCACACAATTCTCCATGATAAACTTTCTTTTTGTCTTCCACTTGATAAATGGTAGCGGCCAGTGAAGCTAGCAATTTCATTGGCATATGGATGTGTTTTATCAAGGTGTCCTATATAATTATGAAAAAGATTGTACCTGCATATGTCAGCCTCATGGCAGTCTGCAGTGACAAGTTAAAATGGGAGCAGTTTTCCTCAATACTGAGATACACTGGAGATACACAATAGTTAAATAATGTGTATTGCCTTTAATGTTTGGGCATGCCTGAAACCTGTGATTGTGAGTTTAACCAAAGTCATAAATGCATTACGATGTATTTCCTTTACTCATTTCCCAATTGCGCCGGTCGATGCTCATGATGTTGATCACTGGATTGTCTGGTCCAGACTTGATTATTTACTGACCGCTGGAATATTGCTGAGTGCAGCGTAAATGAACTCACTCACTCCTTTACTCATTAGGCTGACCCCTTCTTGCCTATTACCTATATAGTATTTTACCCTGCTATAACCCCTGCTATTTTCCCTGTTTCAGGCCTTGACAGCACTATTAGCTGATGACAACAAATTCGGGTTCATCGTGATGGATGGTAATGGAGCTTTGTTCGGCACACTATCAGGAAACACAAGGGAGGTCCTTCACAAGTTCACAGTTGATCTGCCAAAGAAGCATGGTAACTTATTTTCACTGATAGGGTATTTGTGAAGCTGATCGCGAGGTATATAATCAGCTTATGCAGAGATACGGAAAAACACAAAATACACTAGTACGATAGCAGTAAAAATATACAATTTTTTAATAAAATACATTAAATTAAATTACCAAATAGCATATGTACCATACACAATAAAATTTCAACAAAATTTTATTCCGTATCCAGCTGTATGTGGATACTTAATACTGATTAGATGAGTACACTGTTAATAACAAGCTCTTAGAACATCTATATATTTTTTGTTAAATATGAAAACCCTTAGGAAAAGTTAATCCTAATTTTGGCCTAAAAGTACTAATTTTTGCATCAGTTTTTGGCCAAAATACTAATTGGGCCAAATTAGGGTTGGTATCTCTGGCTTATGTGATATCAGTGTATAAAACTACCCTAAACCTTTTACCAGACCACAGGGCTGATACTCGTAAGACCTGCCCGCACTACTGAGAACCAACCAGTCCTATCAACATTGTCTTAAAGTACATTTTGATCAAACTAAACAGAAGGAAAAGTATGTTTGAGCGTATTTAAATGCACAAATTTCACAACATGATAACCTTCGATATATTGGACCACATCAAGTTCTTGGAAATTGATTGATGTGTCGCTGAGGGTAAAGTCTAGAGACATTATTGTTCAAATATTCACCTGTCTGTCAGTCAGGAAACTTAATCATTTTACGACCAAAGTTAACATGTCTCGAGTGTTTGTTTGAACACTAGTGATATAGATTTTTTGTTTTGTTTACTTTTCATGTATTGTTAGAATACTTCTATCTTTTGTAAATAGAGTACTTGTATGTGTGATTTATTTTACTGAGTCAACATTTCCTTGTTTACTTCACAGGGAGAGGAGGTCAGTCAGCCTTGCGTTTTGCCCGTCTCAGAATGGAAAAACGACACAACTACGTCAGAAAAGTTGCAGAAGTCGCAGTACAGCTATTCATCTCAAACGACAAACCAAACATTGCAGGTTTGGTCCTTGCTGGTTCAGCTGACTTCAAAACAGAACTTAGCCAGTCCGATATGTTTGACCCTGTGAGTGAATTCCTTACTGTGTTTGTCAGGTGTTTCTTGTGGTTTTGAGAAGTGCAAGTGCAGTACGTTTTGAGAATAGCCATCAACTTGTACTTATGTGGGGAATCGAACCTGGGCCTTTGGCCTGACGAACAAATGCTTAAACCACTACACTACCCCACCGCCCAGTCTGCTTTTGAAAAATGCCCTGTCGTATTCCGGTGCAGAATTGTGCCCTATTCTTACAGAAATGGGTGACTTGCATAGATCATTGATCAGACCTGGCTGCTTTGGAGTAAAATTATGCACGAAATCAGCCACGCGTGTTTGTCATATGCAGACATGTTTTACTTCTACCTAAACCAGGTGCTTTCTATTTCAGAGGTTACAAGCAAAAATTATCAAAATAGTTGATGTCTCATATGGAGGTGAAAATGGCTTCAACCAAGCAATAGAACTGGCATCGGATGCCTTAGCCAACGTCAAATTTATACAGGAAAAGAAACTCATAGGTAAGCAACTGTTTGTCAGTCTACACTGTTATCCTCGTTTGTGGAATATTTTGCAAAATGTTAAAATGATTTCAAACAAATGCTGTGAAAAAGCTGATACATTGCTGACCAGTTAAAAAACAACATTCATTCTATAAGTTATACGGGGTATTATCAGTCCCTCGTAAGGTTGTATTCCCTGAGCCGGAGGTGAGGGGAATACAACCTTACGAGGGACTGATAAAACCCTGTATTTCCCTTGACCCGATGTGATAATTCATTTATCTAGCTGAATGTTTTCACTAAGTCAAAAGAAAACAATACGCATCAATTTCATTCTCTGTTGTTGTGGGAAAACGTTTCCTTGCTGCCATGTTGACACCAGCTGATTGATTGACGTCAGTGCAGCGCACATTACTAAAGGCTTGGCGATGCACGCTTTTCTCACTTCGCGTGGTCACCAAGGCGTGGCGGGATAATCTGACTTTTGTACTCCCTGCTCGCGGATCGTGACGTGTGTACATGGCATTTTATCAGAGTCACGTGAACCAATCAAAACTCGACATTCTTACATGAGGCTGGATAATGAGCTTAATCCGTGCTTGCTGAGTTTTGAAAGTTGTGCGATGTGACACTTTTCACCTTTTTGTTTTAGGTCGGTATTTTGATGAGATTTCCCAGGACACGGGCAAGTTCTGTTTTGGTGTGGAGGACACGCTGAGGGCGATGGAGATGGGAGCAGTGGACATACTCATTGTGTGGGAGAACCTGGACATCCAGAGGTTCACGCTCAAAAACCATCAAACTGATGGTAAGCATCGTTTCTAGAACAGCTTTGGAATAATCTTCAAGCATGGTCACCCTATGGGCACAGTCAAAACCAATGACTTTTGACGTGAATCCAAGAATCCTCGAGAATGTTATTCACTTGTGTTTCATGTAAAAGTAAAGGACCTCCATCACTTTGGTTTTTATCCTATTTCTACCTAATTTTTAAAAAGAACTTATATACTTACAATACTGCTCATAATGTTTACTGTTTATTTGTCTGGTCAAGATTTTATTATTTACAGGCCATTGTCACCCGATTGACATCTGTAATATTTTTGAGTACCGCTTTATACAACATATGCTCCAACCATGTTGTAATATATTAATGGTTTGTCCCATCTCCTGTGTGTATGCTTATGTAAACTTTTCTAGGTTTTGACATATCAGTTTGGCAAACCCTCATTGGTTAGATTGTGCACTCTTGGTGTTTTGGACTTGCATATTACTTGAATATTGCTTCCTTGTGTGTAATGGAACCCCTAAGACCTAAGTGTGGAGAAATATATGTCATCCCCATGATGATGGTGATGGTGATAATGATGATGGAAAAATCAGCCTCACACTTTTTTCAGTGGGGATCAAGCTACATTTACAGACATCTGGAAAGAGATGTAGTTGTTTGTGAAACTAATATATGCTATTTATTGAAAACAATATTCATTAGTAAAATATATATATGATTTGTTTTTGTTTTTCAGAGGAGAAAGTCATTTTCTTGAAGCCAGAACAGGAAAAGGACAAAACGTACTTCACAGACAAGGATGTGAGTATTGTGTCTATGGAGACTTGGGGTTTACACAATTAATCTGCAGTTTCTCATATCTTGTTGATTTTTCTCTAAGATGTGTGAATGGTGGTCTCCGTATAATGGCTAGTTAGCTGTATACTGCACAGTTATAGGGGTGGTGGGGTAGCTTAGTGGTTAAAGCATTTTCCCGTCATGCTGAAGACCAGGGTTTGATTCCTAAATGGGTACTATGTATGAAGCCTGTTCCTGGTGTTCCCCTGCCGTGATATTACTGGAATATTTCTTAATGCGACGTAAAACTAAACTAACTCACATATTGCAGTATTGTTTGGTGTCCTGGCATTTTGTAAAAATATGATAAAAAAGATTTTGATTGTGTCATTTATTCTAACCTGGGTCTTCCTGCTAGTCGTGCTGGTATAGTACACTATGAATGATTACACTGTTGGCAAAGGACAAAATCTTAAGGACAAACTCTAGTACACTTTCAGTGGAGTCCCATCTGGGATTCACTGATGGGAATCCACCAGAAAAAAGTACTGGAATTTTGTGTTTTATTAAGAAAGTGTAATCCCAAATATAACATCTGGCCACTTTTTAATAGCCATGGTATTACTGAAATACCTTGATTGACATACCTTTATTTATTAGGTTCACAGTGATTTCCATGATGAAGTATTGATTTGTGTTAAATGATCGTGTTTGCAGTCGGGAGTGGAACTCGAGCTAGTGGACCAGATGCCCTTACTGGAGTGGTTTGCCAACAACTACAAAAACTATGGTGAGTTACCTCCCTTTGTCCCCACAGCACATCCACCAGCAGGTGTTTCTGGAGCATAATTCTGACCTGTAAACATTAAAGATTGTCAGATGTGCATATAATGATGTGGAGATTGTTTTATTTATGTTCTGTCTGATTTGAAACTTTTGTATTTTCATGTGATGAATTTCTTTGTAGTATAGATTCTAGATTTGCTAGTATGTCTCTTTTATTTCAGGTGCCACACTTGAAATCATTACAGACAAGTCCCAAGAAGGAGCCCAGTTCGTGAAAGGATTTGGAGGCATTGGAGGTAGGAAATGTGGAAAGAGGCAGTAACAAAAGCTTGTTCATTCAAGCTTCATTTTAGACAGTTGGTGTTTGAGAGTGTACTGGTTGAATCATGAATTTGCTGTGGTTGCAACCTGTGTCTATGTTTTGTGTAGTGAAATATAGTATCCACTGTTTTCGTGAATAGTGTGTGTGTGTGTAAATATAAGCCCAAGTTAGAATGTTTTTCTGCTGACACTTTTTTAGTTAAAGTGTTGGAGATGGGTGCAGTGGTGGCCCAGTTGTCGTCCATTGGTCTAAGGCGCTGTCCAGAGTTTGGTCTGTTGATCATTCTAGAAATCTATGATTGTTCATTCGAAACCTATTTTGTCCTTATCTTTCTAGGTTTGTTAGGGGCGGTGGGGTAGCCCAGTGGTTAAAGCGTCCGCTTGTGATGCCGAAGACCCTGGATAGATTTCCCACATATTTACATTGTGTGAAGCCCATTTCTAGTGTCCCTCGCTGTGATATTGCTGGAATATTGCTAAAAGCGGCGTAAAACTATACTCAGTAATTCTAGGTTTGTTTGCACCATACCCCTGCTTCCATGTTTCACCAAAGTAGTAAGCAAGGCCAGAATCTCTTGGGATTTTCGTCTCATATAGGCTGACCGGGATATAACTGGAATACTGATCCAGGTGCTATTAACACCCTAACTGACTATTATATGGGCTTACAATGTGAAACATTTCAGTTATACACACGTCATGACTCACATAGACCCATGAAGGTCCTGCTTAGAATATTGCTGACTGCGGCGTAAACCTACACTCACTCACTCACTCACTGAACAATCACTTAGGACAGTAGTTTGTACCATCTAGTTAATTTGTGTACACACTGTTGTACTGTGTAGTTTGCTTCTGATTGTCTGAATAGTCCATTGTCTTTTTTCAGGAATTCTTCGGTATCAAGTGGATTTCCAGAGTTTGTGTGCCCAGTTTGATGAATACGATGACTATGACCTCGACGATTATTAAAGGACTTGTCCCAAAACTTACTGATGAGGAGTTGGACGCAACTGGGCAAGAAAAGTTGTCGACGGGAAACATCTTCTATAGAATTGTATCTCAGGATCTGCCACTACATTCTAGTGTTACAAACAAGCCATGGCACACCTATGCTCTTATTGGGATGTGCAGGAAACAATTGATGGCCAAGTCCATTTATTGTCAGAAGGGAAATCAGGTCACTTTTGACCTTTTCCTTTTGATCTGTTTAATGTTCATATGTTAAACATTTGAACGGGAACTGAGAAATTCTGTGATCACATTGTGAATTCAGTTCCACATTTGCTAAAGAAATTAATTTAATATGACAACTTGTTTGCATGTGAGAAACCTAGCTTATGTTAATGTATGATATAAATTTGTAAACGACCATGAAGCTTAAGGCTGTAATGAATAAATTACTGGACAGATTAATCTTTGTGTCTATAAACCACTCTCCCGTAAAGTGCATCTTAATGTCATATTTAGTTTTTCTAAGAATTTGCTGCATTAAGGTCAATAAAATATTTACTTGAATAAAATAAAATTACCTCAATTTGAAAATGTCATTGAGTTGTTGTCCTCTAAATTCAGAATTATATTGAAAACACCTGCTTCAACTCAATATGACCACAGTTAATGTATATTGCTGTGTGATATGGTCAAGTGGCAGAATCAAGGCCAAACCCTTCTCTCACTCATGGTTCACCATCCAGTGCATAGATCCCTTATTCGCTAACAATCATCCCTTTAGCAATGAGTCTGTGAGTTGCTTAAAGCAGAAATAAGTTTTTCAACTAGGCATTACTCGATAAAAAATGTTGACATAAGGATTGACTTCTGGCAATGAAAACTCCTATGAGTCACATCCTTACCACATATGAGTTTATACATATGCGTATTGCATTCTACACAGTGTGTTTGGTCAGTTATCAGCGTTTGTGGGGATTGAATATTGTAATGGAAGGACAAAGCAGGTGTTTTTATATGTATTCCTGAAAGACAGTAATAGCAATACAGGGAGCACTGAATTATTATTTTTATTCAATGCCTAATTTCTTTTGATATGAATCCGGTATTTTTGAAGCAACAGAATATTAGTTTGCAAAGTTAATGACATCTTGTTTTTGCTTCACACTGTGTGAAAAAGGTAACGATTCTGGATTAAAGCATTACAATGAATATATTGGTCTTCAAGTCTGAGATGAATTCATAAAAGCTGTTTCTCAAAGTGTTTAGAAGAACAATATATGTTGAGATCAAGCACAAAAACATTTATGGCAACAATTTGGAAATTGCTTGAAATATACACAGTCTAGTAATTTATTCTTCATGGTCTTGTTGGTAGCTGTTTTTATTGAGAGTCTTGCTTTTGACAAAAACCTTGTACATCCATATTTCTTTTGTCAAAGTTGTCAATATTCTTGCATGTAATGGGAATGGGATAACTCATGTTGAAATGCACCAAAAGTGAATACATGAAAAGTAATGAACACATTTCATCATGAATCATCAAGAAGCATGGGTTTTATTTTGGGTTGACGTCCACCATTGTCATAACGAGCCAAGTCAGCTGTACACCCTAGTTCCTCACATTGCCTATTTGCCATGGTATCCATGGTCAACTTTGATTGTTTTTTTTCTTCAGAAATTGAGATGGCAAACTATTCGTAAAAACATAGTAACCAAAATACTGAGTTAACATTTCCCTGAGAATGGTATCGGTAATTACAAATCACCTGAATTATGCTAGTGGAAGGGGAGGTAATCAGAATATGGTCACATACCAAGTAAACTGTTTTCATACAGTTTTTTGCTTGAATGAACTCAAATTCTGATTGATCCTCAGCTGCTTTTCATTTGCTGGTTTTTGTTCATGGGAAATGGTACTTTTGCCAGACTTCTTGAAAGTTTGGGTAAAGGTTTTTAAATATTGTTAAAAATGCTTCTTTGGTACAATGTTAGTGTTTTCTTTATTTTGATAGTATGTTGTGCAGATTTCACAGATATAGATTTCCAGCCATTTATATGAAATACCTCAACTTCATGCTTTAATAACAATTATTTGTCTTACGTAAAATAACTCAGGATAAGTCTTTTTGAGTTGTAGAAAGTCGTTGAGAAACACTGAAATGCAAAAACTTGTTAGCCTTTCTATTTCTTTTTTTTCTAAAGCGGGAAAGGTTTTTGTCCAGTTAATAAATCCCAGATTACACATGATACAAATCTCATGTCGAGAATTGTTTCAATTCTGAATTTGAAGAATAAACCTGAATGATTCCTTACCCCTTGTGTATTTATTATTTGCCTATGGTTAGATGGATACGGAGATGAATATTTATGATCGTAAGAACTAAAAAACTCCATTTCCAGGTATTCATTGTGTTTCTCTAATGTGCTTTCTTAGGTTTGATATGACTCTTGTAAGCTTGTTGTGAAAGTCAATTCTTGGCGATCATTCCATTGGCGGCTTCCATTTGGGACACAAAGTTGTATAAACTTGAAAATAAATGGCAATAAATCTTAAGACCTCCTTTCTAATTGAACCTTCTAGGTCCTTAGTAATTCATGTATTTGTAGATTTATTCAAAATCACACAATCCTGGAGTTGGGAGTTGACATGACGGATGACTAGGTGTTATCAGCTGCCAATAATCAGAATATTTTCACACTATTGATAAACAGCTATGTTATCTACAGGCTAGTTATTTATTACTATTCTTGATCACGTGTAATGATGGTCGTGGAAAATGGATACCCAGTATCCATCTTTATGGTTTGCTATGCAATTGGCCAAGACCTATGACCTATAGTGACAGTATTTGTTCTGTGAATATTTCTTAATCCATTTATTATTTTGTCTTTGTGAAAAAGACCGAAGACTGAAATTATTGGCATATTTTACTGATTCCTGACTGTGACATCTTGTTCCAGTTATTTAATATTTGCTTGTCCTATTGTTGGAGCCTGAGCTGATGAATTCACTGGTTTGAAACAAAGTGGAACTTTAGTAGAATTAAATTACAGAAAGATCTTATCTGCAGGATGACTGGGGCAATGGGGTAGTCTAGTTGTTGAAGCGTTTGCTCATCACGCTGAAGACCCGGGTTTGATTCCCAACATGGGTACAATGTGTGAAGCTCATTTCTGGTATCCCCATCCGTGATATTGAACGAATATTGCTAAAAGTGGTGTAAAATTGTACTCTCGCACACTCATTGGCTGATTTTCTTTTGACAAGTTGAAAATATAATTTGAAAGCATCTGTTCGTTTGTATTGATCAGTTTCGTGAAAGTAACCAGATGTAGAAACACTGAATCTAAGAAACTTTTATGAATAATTATTTTCAGATGACCTAAGTGATATCTGGAAGAAAATTAATGTTTGGATTAATGATGGTGATGCATCGCATGTGTATGACAACGTTATTGTGGGTTGGTTGTTTGTTATGTCCGGCAGGTTAAAAGTTGAAATGTAAATGAATTTATTTTGACCATGCAAGTGGCATTACCAGTTTGGCACTTGGGGTCAAGGTTTCTTGGTTTTACAACCAATATTTAGTTTCATTCTGACCGCGAAAATTAGGAATCAGAGTGGAACGTCAAAAGCTTATGTTGATCATAGAAACTCAATGAGTTTATTTAAATAATGTCGAACTTGTGACGTATGATTGGTTTTTAGCTGAGCTGTCATGCATGACTATGCCAGGTGGCTTGCAGTGGTCTTCACCTCACGAGATATGTCCGATGTAGGCTTCAGAATGAGTTTCCATATTTGAGGTTTCGATTGTCATGGTTCTGTTTAATTCATCTGACGTGGGATAATTGAAAAAACGGAAAAATAAAAATATGGGGAAATGGAAATATGTTGCGTTGTGTATGACCACACATGGCAGTAGACTAAGAGTCGTGACATGTCGACAAATAACATTTTAACGCACATCCTGCCAGGGACTACTAGGTGAAGGAGTCCCTTGTAGCTGGTGGAAACAGCTGTTAAGCTCTTGCTGGGAATAAGGTATTATAGTTGAGATGGGATGAGACTTTGCATATAATGACGATGCCATAATCAGAAGCTGTAATGAGGATGGAAGTAACATACTGGACAAAACAAATCTTGGAATTACCGAGTATGGATGAACAATTTGTGATTTAATGTGACTAAAATACAGATGTTAATCTTATGTTACACATCTTAGATATATGAAGAATTTCATTGTCAATCAATATTTTGAAGGTTGCTCATATCTCTTTCAGTTTGGAGAAAGGCTTGATTGGTAATGGTATGGCATGGAAATAGTATTTCTAGAGTTTAATATTAATCTTGTGTAATTATTCATGCCATTTTGTGTGGCAGCAACAAAATCTAGCACGTTGAAAGAGCTGGACATATAGCTTTTGGATGAAATATTGTTAGTCATGCCAATTTATTGTATATAATTATATAGGGTAATATTAAATCGGATTGGTTTGGGTATAGGAATTAATTGCTGAATGATCATTACCCCCTGAATTGTTCAATTTCACTTGACAAAATTCTATAAATAAAATTCAGTTTTTCTACGCTCTTGTTGTGTTGCCTTTTTAGCTTGTTCACAACTCAAGTCATTATCAAACCTTATAATCACCTGCAACACAAGTATGAGCTTCACTGAAGTATAGAACTGGAATACTGGTCCAAGTGGTGTTAACAACCAGCTTGTTGACCCTAGACAATGTGCTGGTTGTTCAAACAGGTTGTGAAATAATGCCTGAATATGGATGAAGAGAGTACGGGTTTACAACACTTTGAGAAATGTTCCAAATTTTTATGGAAATTAGCAGGCCCAGAAACTAATATGTTTCCAAAATAAGCAATACTGAACATGAATTAGGTGGAGGATCTGCTTGGTCAAACTGATCTTGGTGCTACGCCTGTCATATGTCTGTGTTAAAGTATGTGACTTGACATCGCTGTTGTGGTAAGATTACTTCATGAGGTCTGTCATTCAGTTAATTATACCTCAAATGTACCCAGTAGAGTTGAAACCCTTCCTAGACACATATGCAACTGTCAAGGATGCCAAAATGTATTTACAAAACACCTGGGCCCCGTTCCTCAAAGCCATCGTAGCGCTATGACAGTCGTAAGTCTATGTTAAAGTATGTGAGTTAGCGCTACAATCTTCTTAGCACTACGATCGTTTTGTGGAATGGGCCCCTGATTACATGTTCAATGATTGGGCAGGTTATTAAGTCACAGTGTTCCTGCCACATTCAGGGCGGTGGGGTAGCCTAGTTGTTAAAGTGTTCGCTTGTCACTACTTAGGCCCGGGTTCGATTTCCACATGGGTACAAAGTGTGAAGCCCATGTCTAGTGTCACTATACTCACACACTCCAGCCACATTCAGGCATGAGTACACCACATTGTACCTATGTAGGCAGCTGAAAGAACTACTCAGCCACTTGGCTGCCTGACTCTACATACTGAAAGGGTTTACAGCGACCTGAAACCCCAAACTGTCCGAGTGTGACACTGCAGATTTGTGTCTGTGATCACACTCCAGCTACATGGATTGGTGGGTGGGCTAGCCGAGTGGTTAAAGCATCCACTCGTCACACTGAAGACAAGGGTTCGATTCCCCACGTGTGAAGCCCATTTCTGGTGTCCCCTGCCATGGTATTGCTGGAATATTGCTAAAACCAGCATGAAACCCAGAGTGCAGAGGGGGTGCAGGGGTGCGCACCCCCACTTTTGTGCTCAAAGTTTGTTAAATGACCATTGAAACTTCGGGTGAAATTGAAGTGTGCAGCCCTCCTTTTCTCAATAGTGTGCACCCCCTTTCTCAAAAGCTGTAGCATGAAACCATACTCACACATCACACACGTTCTCAACCACATGCACAGTAGCTCATGTTCTGAGCCACAGGTTTACCTTGTCTGGGTATTAACAATCTGCATTGATGTAACTGGAATATTGCTAACTGCTGATCCACTCTCTATGATAAACAACAGAACAAGGACTTGAGAAATTGAATTCTTTACATGTTAATACTTGCAAACAAGCCAGATTATGTACTAAGTCATCTGTTTCTAACAGAACGTGTACCAACAATCCAGTGAATGGGGGTATATGTGAACATGTACAAAACTCTTAACGCTTCATCAACTGAAGAGAACTGCTTGTACACGTTGGCAAGAGTGAGTGAGTGAGTTGGGATTAACACCACCTGAACATTACATGTTGACATCACCTTGTTGGAAATCCTGAAGTGAAACAGGCCATATTAATGGTTTACACTCTTGTCGGTGAGTGTGTGCTGCGTTTAACCATATTCCGGTCATATCACGGCATGCTGGCTTACTGTGGGAGGAAAACCTAAAGAGATGCACTTTGGTGGACAAACCTCCTCAGATGTTAGCCACTTTGGTGCTGACAAATCACATCCACAACTCTGAAATCAGTAGAGGCTTCTGTGATAAAGCCCCTCAACTCCTGAATCATATCAGGTGGTCAGGCAAGATGTGGGTTGATTGATCCATGCATGTCGGGATCGGGTGGTCAGGCTCGCTGACCTGGTTGACCCGATGCTCATTGCGTAGATCGATGCTCATGCTGTTGATCACTGGATTGTCTGATCCAGACTCAAATATTTACAGACCGCTGCTATATAGCTGGAATATTGCTGAGTGTGGCGTAAAACTAAACTCACTCACTCACTCATATCAGGTGCTTAATGGGCAAGGCTTGGATTACACTTTATCAGGTGTTGGACACAACAGCAAACTGTGTCAGCTCCGACCATTGGGACACGTAAACACCATGACAATGACAATGTAGTGACTGGCATCATGAGAGTTGATCCATGTAGATGTGATGTGATGACATGTATCAACCAAGTGAATGAGACTTGACCATCTGATGATGAACATGAGTCTAACTGTTTCTCCTTCAGAGACTGGGTAATCAAAGCCCTCTGGATGCTTTGAATAGTAGACTCTGTCACAGCTGAAGGATGCAACTCTGGGTATATGCATACACAACAGATAATCAAAATGGAACAATTACAAAATCATGCACTGTTTTATTACTGAATCTCCACACAACTCCATGTTATCTTACGTTTCATTTTTAACATTTTTATTCAAATAATTTTATATATTTTCATTTTGATAATTCAAGAAACATAAATATGGCACATGTTATTTATACACATATATATCTTCACAGCTTCCTTAAACCCAATTGTAAAATGAAAAACTGATTTTTCGCATATTTTAAACATAGCTGTACAGTTGATCAAAATTATACCATTAAAAAAAAGTAGGGATATTGGATTTACAAGATTGATAAAATGCAACTGATGAAGCCAAGGAGGAAACAGATGATGAAGAGAAATTAAGGGAAAATGTGACAATGTATTCCATTCCTTTGGAATTGTTTCATCTGTATGGATATATATATATATCTATATCTTTTTCTCATATGCATATGCATTGGCACTGGCTAGTGGCATGCTTGCAAAATGGAATATCCCCTATTTTTTTTAATGGTATATATTCAATTATATTCAATCACTGGTTAATAGCTAAATATTAACTGATGACATAAAACATCGAGAGAACCTCTGAAATCTGTAGTGATTAAAAATAGTCATAGTCAGACATATTGTTTTCTTAGTTTTCCAGTATCACCCTCAATGAAACAAAACACCGGTGTCCCATCACGATGGGATCTTTGTGCTGTTGTCACATGGACCAAACAACTTCAAAAACTGTATTTCTCAGAGCCCTTGCTCCGGGACCAAGGATATTCTGTGTGTCTTAACACAAGCAATGAAACCAACATCAAATATAATGCTGCTTTTACTAAACGCTCAACTGTCCTCTAACTCTAAGGATTACCATGGGTTTACTTCCAGGATCAAATCGCACAATAACCATGCTTTTGGGATTCATCAGGCAATGTATATTAACCTGTAACAATGTTATAGATGAAAAGCTTATGATCAGGCTGATGTTTGTTGATCTGCAGTACTCTCATTTAATGGAAATACTTGACATCACACTGATGCCAAATTATCTATAGATAAATTGAAGCACTGGACGTCAGAAAGACGTTAATTAACTTGCAGTACTTGAAAACTGAAATACTTGAAATACTTGATGTCAGTGTGATGTTTATTAACTCGCAGTACTGTTATATAAATGATGTCAGAGTGATATTACTCCAACATTCAACAAGATGCTTCTCTTCAACAATCATCTTTGAAGCTTTCGAGGTTTGAGACTTCCCTAACAATGAAACACAATCAACTACATCAAAAATAGTTATATTTCTGTACAGCATATGCATTCATACATACAATTTGACATTTGTTTAGAAATAAACTTCATAAAGTACGAAAATAAACACTGTACATGGTGCTCTACCAATGAACCTCAAATGCTTGTATTACTGAGTCGGTGTCCTGATCTCCACACACAAATCTTGAAGCTATGACAAGTTTATGTAAGACATCATAATAGTACTAAAATATGAAATCTGGAGATCTACTTCCACGCAATCATAATCGTGTAATTCCACCTACCTGCTTGGTAGTTATGAATGAATCTCAATCTGGGAACTCCTGAGATTACTTCATGGTACCAGGCCTGACTGGTAGAAACTATTTCATCTTGACTGTTCATCTTGAAGCTCCTTCCAAGCTTCCTTATTTCAAGGGACACTGGTAACACAGGTTACACAGGTGTATGGACTGTTGTAGGCTAACAGGTGCACTGATTGTATCTAGAAGTCTGACTGTACCTATCTAAGAATGACATGAAGGTGATTCAAGCCTTTTTGAACATGGGCTTCAAACATTCTACCCATTCTGCTTTGTTGTTTTGTTGTTTACTGCTGCACTCAGCAATATTTCAACTATATGACGGTGGTCTGTAAATAATCAATCTGGACCAGGCAATCCAGTGATCAACATCATGAACATCGTTCTACGTAACTGGGATACAATGACATGTGTCAAGCAAGTCAGCGATATAACAACAGATTACTGTACTCCTGACCAATTGACATTCTGTTGATATTTTAAAAATATTCTGACCAAAATAATATCCTGTATAAAACTGTAACTTTTTTGTCTGTAATACAATATGAGAATAAAATAATATGAAAAACAATCCCATTCCCAGAATATTAAATATTCATTCCACAAACAGTGAGGGTTGCAGCAACTGTGTTACTGGTTACAGGAAAATATTGAATCATCGTCCTACCGGAGCTTTGAGTGATTTTCTTAATTATAATTATGCACAGTAATCATACCATGTATCACCATAAAACAAAAATTATTAAAATCTAAATATTTTAGATATTTAAATACTTACCTTACCATAGGTCTTATGCATATTACCTCAAGCTCCGCTTAAAGAGATCAGACAGTCGTTGATTCGCCATTCTATAGAACGGCCACCTCGTGTATCGACGAGTGTACAGGCAACGGAAGTGACGTGATCTCCCCTCCCGCGCAAGCGCGGTCCATCCAAAATCACTTTTACTGACCAGGTCCGAAGAGCCCAGAGAGGGGAGGAGCATCCAGCGTTGGGAAGGAGTTACCGCCCTATGGTAAGGTAAGTATTTAAATATCTAAAATATTTAGATTTTAATAAATTTTAACTTACCTTACCATAGGTCTTATGCATATGGATTCGACAGTAGGGACGGTGGTGTCGGGCTCCAGAGGACTGTCCCACTTAAAACCCACATGCCAAGGGAAAACCAGAAGAAACTACTGAATCGCCAGACTGTCGCAGGAGGCCTGGAACAGGAGACAGATAGTAACTAAAGGCAACCCTAAGGAAAACAAATACACCCAGAGTGTAAGTTAACCTGAAGACCAGAAGGTAAGAAGAAGTAGTTACCTAATGGGCGGTAGGATGGGTGAGTTGCTGAGCAACCACCAGTGGACCAAACGATTGAAGACCTTCCACGCCCTCGACGGCCAAATCCCGCGAGGTAATGACTTGCTAAGACAGTAGAGGACTTCCAAAAACAACCCTCCATGATGTCTGGAACGGTGCAGTTCCTGTGGAGAGCCATGGTGGATGCCAGAGCCCTAATCTCATGCGGATTATTGGCTGTAGGATGAGGCAGATCTTATGCGCATCGTGAGGGCGGTCGGGATGGTAGTATCGGAGCCAGAGCGCTAGCGTATTCTTATTAACTTCACCTTTGGCCACAGAAGACAACGGGATGAACAGTCTCTTACGAGACTGCCTCCTGGAAGATGACTTGGCAATATAAATCTTAAGTGCCCTCACGGGACAAAGCAGCTGTTCCTCAGCGTCGTGAGGTCCTAGAATGGAAGACAAAGGAGGGATGGAGAAGATCCTATCCGGTTGTCCCAGCAGCTGGTTCTTGGCCACGAAATCCCAAAGCAGTCCGAGATGAACAAGACCATGCCGTGACTGCTCAAAACGCACCCTGGTGACATCCAATGCGTGAATCTCACTAACCCTAGCTGCCGTGGCCAGGGCCAAGAGAAAGGCTGTCTTCCTGGAGAGGTTCTCAAAAGAAGCCGTGTCCAAGGGCTCATAAGGGGGACCTCTCAGATGACGAAGAACGACGTTAAGGTCCCAAGCAGGAGGACGGAGCTTTGCCTTCTGGTCCTCCAGCTTAAACGCTTTGAGGACGGGCGATGAGTTCTGGCACCTTGGAAATCTTTTGTCGCGACTTGACCGCCAGAACGGAGTTAAGAGCCGATAAATAAGTTCCTATAGTGTTGCCCTTGAGACGCCTGGACTTCCGAAGAAAGAGAAGGAACTCTGCTATAAACTGAGGAGAAGCTTTCAACGGGTCCTTGGACTTCTGTGCACAAAAAAATTCTCAAAAGAAACCCACTTATCATCATAGAGTGATCTTGTGGAGACTCGATGAGCACGAGCAATAACCTTGGCGACACCCGGAGAAGCCCTTGGCCTTCAGCCTTTTGCAGATGATCCAACCGCACAGATGAAACCGAAGTCGGATCGGGGATGCCACTGTCGACTGTGGGGATGCCTGAGCAGGTAAGGCCAGTCTGGTAGCTGTTGCGGACTTCTTTCGGCGAGACGGCGCAGATCTGGGAACCAGGTTCTGGCTGGCCACCAAGGCGCGACCAAAAGCAGACGAATCGTCTCTGTCCGCTTGACCTTTGCTATTACCGCTGGCAACAGAACTGGTGGTGGAAAGCGCATTACGCCCAGACCCTCCCACGACAAGGACATGGCGTCGACCGCCCATGCCGCTGGATCTGGAATCGGAGACACGCATAAGCGGCAGCTGTGTGTTGAAGCGAAGTCGCAAACAGGTCGATCAGAGAGGCGGCCGTGACTGTGACAAAGAAGTTTGAAGCGCTTCTGGATGTAGCATCCACTCTGTTGGAGACGGTTTGCCCGGCCTTGAGAGAGGCGTCTGCCAAAACGTTCTTGCACCCTGGGATGTGTCGGGCTCTGGCGCTGATGCCATTGTCGTCCAGGAGACTGGCCAGCTGGAACGTCTGCTCCAACAACTGTTTGGACCTGGTCGTTCCCTGATTGTGAATCAACCACACCACCGTGGAATTGTCCGACGCTATCAGGAGCCTGGTGTTCCGCAACAGAGGCACCCAGTGTCGAACCGCTAAAATGACTGCTTGCAGCTCCAAGTTGTTGATGTGCCATCCTAGCTCGGTGCCGGACCACAGCCCCGAGGTGGTCTGGTCGTTGAGGTGTGCACCCCAACCTTGAAGAGACGCATCTACGAACAGTTCGTGATCGTGAACAAACTCTGTCAAGGAGACTCCTGCGCAGACGTTCGACTCGACAGTCCACCAACGGAGGTAAGCGTGGAGATGCAGGGGCAAAAGGAACCTCAACTGAAGGTCGTCCGCCTGGATGTAAGGCAACAGGAAGCGCTGTAACGGCCGAAGCATCAAGCGACCTCTGAGCGTCAAGTCCTGGGCTGAGGTGAGGAGACCTAAGAGGGACTGCCACTCCCTGAGCACGAGCGGCTGGGATAGACCTCGGTTGGCGAAACTGACAATCTTTCTCCAGCGATCTAGCGGAATCCTGACAAGGTCGCAATGTGTCAGGAAGAAGCCTCCTATAAACGTCAGTTCCTGGGACGGCTCCAGGTGGGATTTGTCTATGTTGATAATCCATCCCAGTTGCTGCAAGAGATGAATGGCAAAGTGCATCTGTTTGCGAAGCAACTGAGGGTCGAGGTGGTTCATGAGACAGTCGTCTATATAAGGGTCGAAGTCGATGCCCCTGAGATGGAGGAACCGGGTGATCGGCGAGGTAATCCGAGTAAAAAGCCACGGGGGCCGTGGAAATTCCAAATGGAAGCACTTTCCACTGGTAGTGGGACCCGTTGAAAAAGAACCTCAGGTACTTTCTGTGACGGTGGTAAATGGGCACATGCAGGTAGGCATCCTGAAGGTCGAGGCTGGCCAACCAGACCCTGGAAGCAGCAAGCTTGGCTCGTAGCTGTTCCAGGGACACCATGCGGAAGTGAGGCGGTTCCGAAAGATAAAGGTGGTTGAAAACTGCCATGTTGTGAATCATGCGTAGTTTCCCTGAGTCCTTCTTGGGAACCAGGAAGATTGGTGAGTAGAACCCCGGGGACTGTCGGGGGTCTAGCACTGTCTCTATAGCTTGTTTGCGTAACAGAGTGTGGATGCTGTCTGCTAGCAGTAACTGTTGGTCTGGAGCATACACACGTGACTGGGGCGTTGAAGTCAGAGGCGGCGACACGGCGATTGGCAGCTTGTAACCGGTCCTGAGAATGTTGGTGACAAACGGGTCTTCCAGGATTGTCCAATTGGGCCAGAAGATCCCCAGTCTCCCGCCTACTGGAGTAGGACGAACCGGCACTACTGGGGGCGGAGGTCCCAGTCGTGTTGGGTCGCAACTTCAGCTAATCGGTAAGGCCGCCCCTACCCTGCCGAGGCGTCGAAGGGGTCCCGGGACGATCCTGCTGACGGCGCTGAAAAACAGGTTCGGATCTGCCACGGCCACGTCCTCTGCCAGAGGCGTCGCGGACGGAGTCTCTTCTCGGGACGTAACGGCGCTTCCCTCTACCCCTTGCAGATGATCTGCCACGAAAGGCCGAACTCAATGCTTCGAACGTAGACAAAGAAACCTCCGTATTGGTAAGCTCTGCGTGTTCCTTATACACCTCCGGAATGCCGTCATTAAAGAGGAAACGAGACGTAAAAGGGGCTCTTAACAGTTTCCTTTTAAACTCTTCCTGCCAAGAACAGGGCTCCAGGAAACCCATCCGCCGAACAACAGTTGTCATGGCCAAAGCCGCCCGGAGGTGCGCCAGCAAATCATGCAACACCTTACCCTGCCATTGAAACAGGGTGGTAAGATGTTCTAACCTTGACGTGTTGTCTTCCGTCAAATCCCAAGCTGCAGCCGAAGTTGCAGAGGCCAACGCTGATACAGGCTTCAACATCCGCTTGAGTTCCGCATCAATGGCCAACATCTTGGAGTCCTGCACTCGGTAAGATGACTGTGGGGAACCCGATGCTAGCTTGGGCTCCGTGGGGAACCCGATAAGCGCTTGAGGGACTCATCATGAGCCGCGCCTCCATCCGCGAAATCCAAACTATGAATCTTGTAGTCCCCTTTGCGTGACTTAGGAGCCTTAATAGTGGTATTGAGAGACAAAGTAGCAAAATCAGCGTCCAAAGAAGCCACAGCATCGGCCACCATCGGGTGAGGCGGGAGGAGTAACTCCGGAGAAGACCGAATAGCCTTCGGGTCGGCCGAACCTGAAGAGGGAGAAGGACAATCCGGCAGTCTGTCGGCAATCCAGTCGAACACAGCAGCAGAGAGGGAGGTAGGTGCCCCATCATCATCATCCTCTTGCAACATTTCCTCATTATAATCGGAGAAAATAAGCGCTCCTCAGTGTCCTCCCAGGACACGGTAGGAGCAGTAAATCGTTGACCCGGCAGCAGGCTTCGGTGGGCTTAACCGATGACAACTGAGAAGCAGCACTCAAAGTAACTGTCGGGAACGTGGACGCCGCGGCGCGGCGGCGAACAGGAGGTGACCTTGAACGGGACCGACGGTATCGCCTACCACGATCGGTGATCGTGGAGCCTCTCCCTATCCTTGGAACGTCACGGGAGAGCGAGACCTTGAGTCAGACCGACGACGGCGTAAGAGAAGTATCCGAACTAAGACGAGGACTCCTAGACCGATGATGCTGCCGAGGAGACCTGGAGCGAGATCGTCGAGAACGATGGGAACTTCGGCGTCCTGGCGTCGGGAACGCTCTTCCATTAACTGACGTTGTAGGTCCTCCTCTCTAGACACTGTAGCCTTCCTGGGGATACGGTAGTCTGCCAAAGCGCCGAGGTAGCGCTGGCGTCGGTACAGGCAGCATCGGCGTCAGCATGGGCGTCGGCGTCGGCATATAGCGCCCGGCGTCCATGATGGGCGTCGGCGTAGGCATCGGCGTTGGTTGAAGCAACAAGCCAGCAACGGAGAATCAAGTGCCACAGGCGCCGGAGCGCGAGGGACAAAGCTAGGCAGCGCGCTGGAACGGTGCTAGCTTGGGCTCCGCAGCTGCCGGCAAAGAGGCGTCGAAGCAACTTCTGACCTCGGATGCGACAAAGCGTCCGAGGTGGGATAGGTCAACAAAGGCGTCAGACGGGGCTTTGGCTTCAAGCGCCAGCAAAGCGAGGCGCAGGGTGGACGGCTGATCTATCACAGGAGAAGAAGCGTCCGACCCGCATACGAGGGGAGAAGATCCGGGGAGTCCACAGAAGAAACAGGGGAAGACATTTTCCTCTTCCGTTGTGACAAAGCGTTTCTTCTTAAGCTGAGGTAGGCCTTGAAATCTCGCGGACGGACAGCGAGTACAAAAGTGACAGCGCTTCGTCAATGGAACAGGCAACAGTCGCACAGTCTGGGCACCAGGGGTGTGGGTCCTTGGCAGACTTCTGCACCTTGCAGATGCAACAAAACTGCCGGGTCATGCACACAAAAAGCTGTAACACACAAATGTGAAACGTAAAAACCTAGAAACATAACCCCTGCAGACGAAAAAATGGAAGCACCCCTACAACAAGAATGGGCACGCCCAAGTAAGTGGGACAGTCGTGTAAACAACCAAGATGGCTGCCCCCACACTGAGCCGAAAAAAGCGTGAAAACACACACAAATTAGGCAAGAAATAAGAAGGTACACATAAATAAGCATGAAACAGAAGGTGGAAGAACCCTAGAGGTATCAAAACACCCAAACATGCCACGTGGAAAATCTCGGAACGTGGGGACACACCCCAAACCGAAGTGAAAAAAAAAACCAAAACACGAGGCAGCCAGGTAAGTGAAGTTACTTGTAAATTATGTTCTTCACCCACAGAGAAGAGACATAAGATAGAAAAACATACATACCAATAACTTTAATATCTGAAATCTATTAGTAAGTGTCTGAAAACTTAGCGAAACAAAAACGTCTGACAAGCAAGACGCTTGAAGTAAAAGTGATTTTGGATGGACCGCGCTTGCGCGGGAGGGGAGATCACGTCACTTCCGTTGCCTGTACACTCGTCGATACACGAGGTGGCCGTTCTATAGAATGGCGAATCAACGACTGTCTGATCTCTTTAAGCGGAGCTTGAGGTAATATGCATAAGACCTATGGTAAGGTAAGTTAAAAATAATATGTTTTAAGTACATTGTTCAGCTATATGCAGCAAATTAACCATATTACTATACACCAACACACATGAGAAATGAGCTATCATCATCATCATCATCATCATCACACCCATCCATCACCCAAACAACCAACACCACCCACACATACTTGCCCATTTAAAAAAGCCCATGACACTGACAGTTTCCCCTTGAATAGTCAACTGTGTGCTAAAGACAAAACTCTATGCTCAAAAGCTAGGTGTATAAATTCTACAACTACAGGGCCTAGTTCTGAGTCTGAGTGAGTGAGTGAGTGAGTGAGTGGGTTTAAAGACTGCTTTGACCTAGGGATTAGCTGATGCAGGTCATGCGTTATATCCATCGACTCAGGGATCATGATGAAGCTGGTGAATCAGAGATCCAACCCATAACCCACATCTAAGGGACATAACTCTCTACAGTCAATTGAAGTGTTAAACACCACTTGAACTCAAGCCTCAGCAGGCTTCCTGTGTGAAAAATCATGATGAAGTAAGGTCAAGCTATTGGCACTCTTAGTCGGCACATCTGACATACCCATTTCAGGGAAATTAAACTGTTCCAATTCATCAAAGGAAAAAGCGAAAAACTATAAAAATGTCCTGAAAAAGTGAATGTGATGCATTGCCTTTGACCCTTACACTCCCAACATCATTGTGTTCTGGACTCTCGGACACTGTTGTATCTGTGATCAAATCATTTACACTTTGTCAGGAGTGTGAATCCAGTACAAATCACATGAATGTCTAGATAATATTTGAACTTATCAAAGGATTTAGCAAGCCAAGACTGGCTTCAAACATTCAATTCTGATGTCTGGGCAGGTCTGTTTCACTCTAAAACAAGAGAGTACACCCCTACATAAATGTGAACCCCTGAGAATGGCATCAACACTTGATGTTTCTTAAAATATAGGTTAGTTATACAAAATGCTCAACGCACCAACAATATCTTCTCAAGTAAGTATTGCAACTGATTGTACAGGTGAAACATAACTAAACAACACACCAACTGTCTTGAATCAAAATGCCACGGCATGTCAGTATATGACAGTTCTAAATGCCCTTCACACTATGGTAAACTGATCCACATGGCAGCATGTGGTGCCACATCCTCACTCCCCGTCCCACGTTGTGCTTCACCCTCTGTCTGACAAATGCACCATGTTGTACCATGTGTCTGACAAACGTCACAAGATCTTGGGACACGTTGTTAGTGTCTGACAAATGTCACAAGATGTGCCACGCCCTCATTGTCAGCTGACTGTCACAAGATGTTATGCTTCTCCTTGTACCTCTTCCGAGCAGCCTCATACATGGCTTTCTTTCTGTCTTCCAGGGACATCTGGCGGTTGCCTGCATTTCTTCCAAAGTTGTCTGACTTGAACGTCAACTGTGAAGGCTAGAATAAAGGTTGAGTGAATGAGTTATTTTGGTCAAGGGTCACAGTGGTACAATTGTTCTTCTATATCAGTTGGAGTGAGTGAGTGATGTTTTACGCTGCTTTTAGCAATATTCCAGCAATATCATCACAATATTACACATTGTACCCATGTGGGGAATCGAACCCGGGTCTTCGGCGTGACGAGCGAACGCTTTAACTACCACTGTACCAGGCTACCCCACCGCCCAATATCAGTTGGAAGCCAGAGCTGTGATCTCAATATCTGTTTGTTCCTCAAACCACACTCAACATTATTCCCGGTACTTGATGGTAGCCTATCGAGACAGGACCAGAGAGTGATTGATGTTACGATCTTTATTTTATACAACCCATTAAATCAGGAATTGTGCCCAATTAACCAACAAGCATTGGTATGGCGCTATTTTAAGTTTGGTTTTATTAATGCATAAGCATTGGAATGGAGCTGGTTGTATGTAGTATTATAGTATAATAGTGAAAATAGTAAACAAAATTTAATTCATAAATGGCTAAACTTACACAAACTGTCTGTTGAACTGGAGGTGATACAGAGTTACCCTCTGGAGGTGGTATGTCCTCTGGTGTGAACTCCACGTTCCCCTCCAGGATGTTGGTGATGACAACATCCACATCTTCACACCTGTCTGAAACACACACCACACCTGTCTGAAACACACACCACACCTGTCTGAAACACGCCTGCCTGAAACACACACCACACGTCTGAAACACACATCACACCTGTCTGAAACACAAATCACACCTGTCTGACAAGCCCATCACACCTGTCCGACACATGCATCACCTGTCTGTCTGAAACATGCATCAGATCTGTCTCAAACACACATCACACCTGTTTGAAACATGCATCACATCTGTCTCAAACACTCATCACATTTGTCTGAAACACACATCACACCTGTCTGAAACACATCACATCTGTCTGAAACACACATCACACCTGTCTGAAACACATCACACCTGCCTGAAACATACATCACATCTGTCTGAAACACACATCACACCTGTCTGAAACACACATCACACCTGTCTGAAACACATAAAACCTGTCTCAAACATACATCACATCTGTCTGAAACACACCTGTCTGAAACACATCACACCTGCCTGAAACATACATCACATCTGTCTCAAACACACATCACACCTGTTTGAAACATGCATCACATCTGTCTCAAACACTCATCACATTTGTCTGAAACACACATCACACCTGTCTGAAACATACATCACATCTGTCTGAAACACACATCACACCTGTCTGAAACACATCACACCTGTCTGAAACACACATCACACCTGTCTGAAACACATCACACCTGTCTGAAACACACATCACACCTGTCTGAAACACACAATACAAGCATATCTAAGGTGCTGATAAAAAAATCATAATCAGGCCAAATCTGAAATTGAAACCCATGATCATAGGATCATGCAAAGAGTGCTGCTTTCATTTACCTAGCTCTGCTACAATAGTGGCAATAGGGACATGTGGTAGTACACTCTTCACTTGGTCTACCATGACCTTGACCTCTGGGGCAACTGTGATCTGATTGGTTGTGACTGGCGGTGAGGGGGATCCTTGAGATTGTTGTTTAGCTGCCGGAGCTTGTGTGATTTCAGCAGCTGGAAAAAGTTGAATCTGCCCTGAGAATACACTCATCATAAGTTCAAGAAATTGATAAAATAATAAAAAAAATAAGCAAAACTTTGTTTAAACATAAGGTCATTAACTGTTCCTTTGTTCCTTTAGCTGAAGGTTTTACCAGCTACACTCATGGTCAACAGCATGAACAGCTGTCGATGCTGTTGCATGTTACACAAGTCACAGATGGTTGTGCATAGTCAAACCCTGTTAACAGCCCTGCCACCACTACTTTCTGTTAACAGCCCTGCCACTCACTACTTACTACTGTTAACAGCCCTGCCACCACTACTTACTGTTAACAGCCCTGCCACCATTACTTACTGTTAACAGCCCTGCCACCACTACTTACTGTTAACAGCCCTGCCACCACTACTTACTGTTAACAGCCCTGCCACCACTACTTACTGTTAACAGCCCTGCCACCACTACTTACTATTATTAGGCACGGGTGAAGCTGGCAAGGGGTAAGACTGCCTCTTGAGGTAGTCAGTAATGTCAGAGTGGGTGTACGCTGTTGCCGAGACACCCAGACTCCGACACATATTCTGTCGCACTCTTTCAGAAAACTCTTCAAACAGCTCTGCTTCCTTCTTCTCAGTCACTGGCAAATATCTGTAAGACATGTCAAAGTGATGACATGACATGGCATTCAGCCTAAACCAAAACATAAACTGCTGAAGACCAATTCTAACATCAGACCTTCAAATGGGTTGCTGCAGATCAATTCAATTCAGTAGCTAGAATGAGCGAGTGAGTTGGGTTTTATGCCACTTCTAGCAATATTCCAGCAACATCACAGTGGGGGACCCCAGAAATGGGCTTCACACATTGTACCCCTGTGGGGAATTGAACCTGGGCATTTGGCATGACGAGCAAATGCATTTAACCACTGTGCTACACCAAGGCCCTCTTCAGTAGCTAGATCTTCATGGTGGAACTAACACGTACAGCATGCTGCTCATAGCTAATCAACATTTGTTATGTCCAGGTTGATGTATCCTAGTTTGTGTTTGTGTGTTTGTTGGCTGCACTCCAATATTCCAGCTATACAACTGTGTGATTACAATATGCCATTTAGAAAGTGGTCAAATGCAACATATGTTATATTTGGGATTACACTTTCTTAGTGAAGTACAAATTCTAATACTTTTTTGGGTTGAGTCCCATCCGGGATTCGAACCCACACCCTCAGAGTCAGGCACCTAATCGCCAGCACACAAAGTCATCCGCCTAACCCGCTCAGCCACAGCGACTTCTTTTGTGGAAGTCAGACAACTGGTAGTCTAGACTGCGGACTTTGTGTACCCTCTGTTAAGTCCGTAAATTGGCACGGACTCAACACAAAAATGTACTAGAATTTGTACTTTACTAAGAAAGTGTAATCCCAAATATAACATATGTTATACAACTGTGGTTGCTATAGCCGGGGAATGACACTATTTCACGAAAATACACCTAACTGTCAGCCTCATAATCCCCGAGAGGTGATTATCTGATGGTCAACCATTATGTACACCTGATATTTTTATCAAAGCCACCACAAAATTCAGTGTAAACCTAAAGTGGACCTATGTTTACTTAACAACTCACCGTAATTTAAATATTGTGTATGGAACAAAAAGGCACCAGAAAAGGTCACTCCACCAAGTACTTTTGACTGTGGACTGAAACAAAAACAAACATCTGGGTAGTGGAAATACAATCATCAACTAACATCAGCTAACATCAGCTAACATCAGACTAACACCAAACCTTACCATCACCTGATAATGTACAATTTGTGTGACTTTCAGGCCACTTAACGCTAAAGTTTAGAATGTGGCACTTGATTACCTGCATGAGACTTTACCTTGTATTTTTGCGATTTACAGTCAACAATGTTAAAAGCTATATGACTGATACTTCAGTAAGTCCACCATGAAAGGATTTGAGACAAACGCAGCAAATGCTAAGCAAGATGGCTTCAGATACTTACGACATTTATTTTGAAAATTTCTACTCTGCTTGCTTGAATTGTTATCTGAAACAAAGAGAAATAATAACACCAGTCAAATTACCATCTCATTCTACTGGGTACATTCACTGCTATGCAAACAGAAGCATATTTTCAACAACAGCACATGCCTGAGGAGACGGCAGGTGTACATGTGCTTAACGAGACACCAAGTGTACAACATGTGTCAAAGGAGACAACAGGTGTACTACATGTGTCAAAGGAGACAATAGGTGTACATGTAAATGTGCTACAAGGTGACACCAGGTGTACTACATGTGTCAAAGGAGACACCAGGTGTACTACATGTGTCAAAGGAGACACCAGGTGTACTACATATGTCAAAGGAGACACCAGATGTGTACTCGAACCATGTCAAAGGAGACACCAGGTGTACTACATATGTCAAAGGAGACACCAGGTGTAAACATGACACCAAAGGAGACATGAGGTGTACTACATATGTCAAAGGAGACACCAGGTGTGTACTACATGTGTCAAAGGAGACACCAGGTGTAGGTGTACTACATATGTCAAAGGAGACACCAGGGTGTACTACATGTGTCAAAGGAGACACCAGGTGTACTACATATGTCAAAGGAGACACCAGGTGTACTACATGTGTCAAAGGAGACACCAGGTGTACTACATATGTCAAAGGAGACACCAGGTGTACTACATGTGTCAAAGGAGACACCAGGTGTACTACATATGTCAAAGGAGACACCAGGTGTACTACATGTGTCAAAGGAGACACCAGGTGTACTACATATGTCAAAGGAGACACCAGGTGTACTACATATGTCAAAGGAGACACCAGGTGTACAACATATGTCAAAGGAGACACTACAGGCGTACTACATATGTCAAAGGAGACACCAGGTGTACAACATATGTCAAAGGAGACACCAGGTGTACTACATGTCAAAGGAGACACCAGGCGTACTACATATGTCAAAGGAGACACCAGGTGTACAACATATGTCAAAGGAGACACCAGGTGTACTACATATGTCAAAGGAGACACCAGACTCCAGGTGTGCTACGATATGTCAAAGGAGACAACATATGTCAAAGGAGACACCAGGTGTACAACATATGTCAAAGGAGACACCAGGTGTGCAACATATGTCAAAGGAGACACCAGGTGTACTACATGTCAAAGGAGACACCAGGTGTACTACATATGTCAAAGGAGACACCAGATGTACTACATATGTCAAAGGAGACACCAGGCGTACTACATATGTCAAAGGAGACACTAGGTGTACAACATATGTCAAATGAGACACCAGGTGTGCTACGCTTGCTTCATTGTGAGGCTGAAACCCTTGAAACCCTCAGAGTTCAAGGTGTCGAACAGAGTCACTCATCCATTCCACTACCTGACATTGCTGAAGATCACATCATCAGTACCTGTGTGCTGTACACAGTACCAAGCGAGTGAATACAGTTTTTTTCCACTTTAAGCAATATTCAAGCATTATCACGTCTGGGGACACCAGAAATTGGCTTCACACAATGTACCCATGTGGGGAATCGAAGCTCAGGTGTTTGGCGTGATGTTTGGCTACCCCAACGCCCTAGGAACCGTACTCTTGGTACATTCCAGTACTAAAGTTCCGTTGTTTAGAACAAACAAGGGCCCAGTTAGAGAATTTAAAAACACTGTGATTATCTAATGTGTAGCTTAATATTATTTGAGCTTTCTTAACCAGTTGAACCAGCTTGTTTCCCTCCTTGAGTGGTTATTTTTATAATGTTGCAGAACGTAGTGTCAAATTATCAAATGAAATACAAGGACAAAATGTGCAAATACTCACAGGCTGTATTAAATGTCCTAATTCAAATGGCAGAGACCTGGAAGAAAATAATTCATAAAAAAATATTAGGACATGTAATTTTTATTTTAGAACTGACTTTCACTTTGAACTGTTTGACTCCCACTTAATAAAGGATCACACTACAATGCATAAACACAAATTTGAAACCAATTCTTAATCATTTGTCTATGTGAAAATTTCTGCGACAGAGTTGTCCATGAACCTGTGGCGTAATTATTGACAGATGCGTTCAAAGACATTTCACAGAGATGCTGAATAGTAAGGCTGTAACGATTCACTCGCATATTCGGTGAATCGAACTGTAGCCCTTCATGAATTCAATTCGTTATTCGTGGTCACCAGCACCAAATATTAACGAATATTTACGATGTTTTTAAGGGAGCATATTTTACTTGAACCCTTGTGTACTTTTGGAAAGTGAGATATGCAAGAATGGCACATGTACTAGCATTGCAGTAGCGTAAGTCATGTTAGTTTGCCAAGGCTGCACATGGTACTGTCGACTACAACTATTACATACCAAATTGGTTATTGCTGTGACAAATCAAAACTGTCAACATGGGCATTCCATATTATACATCAATCACTTAACTACAACATAGTATTAAGTGAATAATTATTCATATTCGTTACCCAATATTCATGATCATGTATCATATTAAGCCACATAGTGTATTCGCATTTGCAGCCCTACTGAATAGATGCTGGAGTTAAGTCATATACTTCTGCAGATCATTCCTGACTGTCACAGTCAGTCTAAGCACTGATTGTGTTCATGCTTGGGGATTTCCTTAGGACTGTTGAGACGCTCCATGAGTGTACTCATCATTTCAAGACCACAGTGTCATTAAAAACATAAATGAGAAAACACTGCATTCATATGCTTTGGATTTAATTTCTGATCATAAATTGTATGAAAGTTGTACACCAATTGAAATGGCACAGGTTGGCGTCTCCAGCTTGAATGGCAAGTGTCACCACTGCAAATGTCTGTAACAACTGACAAATCTCCGGTTCCACAGCAAACCTTTTATTCCGTGCCATCTGTACACATTTCTGTTTTCTGCTGCTTCTACTGTTGCCGGTTGAAAAAACGTATTGCAAAACGAACTCCCAACTGAAACTGCATAACATTGCATGCCCCTGTCCCCAAGTTATCTCCCCTTTGACAGTCATGTGACACTCGATCACATAATCTTAATCTAAATATAACTTAAGCATTTGACCGCAACAGCGGAGTGAGTGAGTTTAGTTTTACGCCACACTCAGCAATATACCAGCTATATGGCAGCGGTCTGTAAATAATCGAGTTTACGACAAGACAATCCAGTGATCAACAGCATGAGCATAGATCTGCGCAATTGGGAACCGATGACATGTCTCAACCAAGTCAGCGAGTCTGACCAGCCGATCCCGTTAGTCACCTCTTACGACAAGCATGGGTTACTGAAGGTTCAAGAGCAACCCTCCCATCAACATAGCATATATCTGCAGCTGTCTTGCTTACTAAACTTACCAAAATTTTAAAAGACCTATCTTTCCACTTGTTGTGGTCTTTTCAGGAAAAAATAATAAGGGTAAAGATGTACCTGGAACAAGAAAAGATTCACAATGACGGGATATGATCTTATATTCTCATATGTTCTACAATCAATCAAACACATTCACTATAATTGAATATCATATGGTATCCCCTACAGCAGGTGATATCAGAAAGATACACTATGATTGGCTATGGACAGATTAACTATCATTATATGACTGACTGACTGACTGAGTTTGGTTTTCGTTTCTTTCAGCAATATTCCAGCTATCAAATGGGCTTCACACATTGTACCCATGTGGGAAACCCGGGTCTTGGAGCCAATGCTTTAACCATTAGGCTAAGATTAACTATCATTATATGAAAAAACTGGGGTGTCCTTAAGTTCTTTTAGTGGTATAATATCAGCAGTGTCTGACTGCAACTTTAGTACTTTTATCCATACTGAATTATCACAGGTAGATGTATTTCTTACCACTATATATTGATTTTACATATTTGACCACTTCTTCTTTATTTTTATCAGGGCTGATTTCTTGACAACCTGTCACCCACTGCAGTAGTGATGAAACATGCCAATCCAGCAGCTGGAATAAGAAACAGGAACTTGAACAATGGTACACATGCTTGAAAACGTTTCGAACAAGAATATTTGTTTCACACAAACTTAATTCAGTGTTTGCCTTAAGCATAAAAAATTAGGAGTCGTCATGACTCCCCCGTGCCATGAGTGAGAGTCATGGACATGTTTTTGGAAGTCAACTTCAGTTTGGAACTTTCATCAAGACATCAACTGCGATTGCTTAATAATGACAAAAAAACAAGGTAAGGCAGGTCAGATATTTAATCAGCACTGAGCAGTGAACTGGCAAACATTTAGTTTTAGAAGTTTAGATTATCTGAACTAAGGACCCAGTAGCACTGCGTCAACAATGACGCAAGCTTCTAAATTCACTGCGCATTTGAGATAATTTGTGCATCATGGCAAACACTGTTTAAATCATATTGGTGCAGAAATTTATTGCAGTGGTTAAGCCCATGTGAATGAGCAAAGGGACACAATCATGGCGCAATAAGATCCAAACCCATCAGCAGTTTTCAGGTCATGAAAGGGACATAACTCTATATTCCAAAGGTTAACACGATTAACTTATCTTCCTTAGTTTGTACAGCAAAATCACTTTGTTGTGACAATCTGAAAACTGCAGTAAGGAATAGGTATTTCGATTGATTGATTGATATTCACACCATCTTTAGCAATACTCCAGCAATATCATGACAGGGGACACAAGAAATAAGCTTCACACATTGCAAACATGTGGGGAATCATCATCACTGTGACGAGTGAACGCTTTAATCACTAGACTACCCCAACACCAACATTAATGAAAGGGAGGGGTGTGGGATGGGGGACTGGATCATATATTGCTCCAAACTCCCCTTCCCTAGTCCCTAATCTCATGGCTACTAACACAGATATAAGTTTGTGACAAAGGTAGGAGTACTGTACTTACACAGATGTGAGGTACGACTAAGCTTGTGACCAAATGGTCAAGTGGTGAAATGTGGTCACAGACTAAAATTCTTGCACGTTTGTCCCAATTTTCATCTCCGTCTGTTGATATTATAATACCAGCAACACCAAACATGAACCTCAGGATCACACTGGAATAGAAAGATATATCTCAAAACATGATGTTTACTTGAACTGTATTTCACACTCAGAATTCAAATTGAAAAGAGGGATACTGGTTATAGATATCTGCTCCAATAGCATTTGAATCAAGGTACCCCTAATCAGACTACAGGACCGATAATTAATTAGCCTCTGATTTTGTAGGTTACTTTGCACTTAATCTATAATAAACTGTATTGTTTCAGCCCAAGATAGTCACTGTCCCTCCAAATAGAAAGACCATTCTGAAGAAGTCCGTCCCTGTTCAACACAACAGTCTGTCACATGTCAATGCAGCAACACCCTGATGCTACTCAATAACCCCTCATAAATCTTAACAACAACCGACTGGTCTTATGATCATAATAGATACAATGTGTATGTGTGAGTGAGTGAGTTATGTTTTACGCCGCACTCAGCACTATTCCAGCTATATGACGGCGGAGTGTAAATAATCGAGTCTGGACCAAACAATCCAGTGATCAACAGCATGAGCATTGAACCGATGACATGTGTCAACCGAGCCAGCGAGCCTGACCACCCGATCCTGTTAGCAGCCTCTTACTACAAGCATGGGTTACTGAAGTTTCATTCTAACCCGGACCTTCACGGGTCAATGTGTATGTGTAATGGCCCTTCCATACCTTATATATGTTACATGTATGATCCTCTGTGCTAAGTGAAGCACTTGACATTAATTAAACCAATCACAAATCAATGTACTTATGTTTTACTTAGCAAAGGTTTCCAAAACATTACATAAAACCTCTCAAGTTCAAACAACTGTAAGTTGTTAAGAATACCAAATCCACAGGCAGTTTCTGCAGATGTGATACTGCGATAACAACATATTTCACAGAAAATATATCACTGTATTTGTGAAAGCATGATGATAAACTTGTTACAGATGTCACCTGTGGGGTATATGAGCTGGCTGTTTGTGTATACACCTTGATCAACATGATCAAAGATCAAAGAAATGAAAACTAAATCATTGTTAACATCTGACATGTTCAAATCTTTGAAGGGCATTTAGAAGTGGAATACATAAGAAAAGTAACGTGTTTCTGCTTACCTTCTAATGAACCATGTTTTGGGGAGGAGAAAGGAGATGAGGAGAGCATGCAGTGAGATGAAGAAGCGCAGGACGGCTAGCACCAGCCCTAGTGGGAAGTATATTATGATTGGCACCATGGATATCCCATCTGGCAACCTGCAAACAAGAAGAAAGCATGTTCAGTTACAATGTTTACAAACCTGTTGGGATTAAGAGTTAGATGTTAGGTAAAACAGGGTTTAATTTTGCATTAAACAATTCACTAATTCTGTTTTTAAAGCGATATGCCTCACTTCTTTTGGATTCCACTTGTGCTGGGACGAAACATTCAGATGGAACTTGCATTACCATATTTTAGTTTGGCTAGGTTAAGGAATTAAGCTAACATTATTATTATTGAGATAAGATTTCACCACAAAGCAATGATTGTTATCTTGCTCACTGGGTGTAAATGGTCCATGGTTGACTTAGTGTGTGAAACACATGTTCCAGCCACTTTGTTCTGTAAAATTTCAACATGTTCAAACTTGAATTGAAATACTGGTGCATACCGGTACTCACTCAGGGTAGCTTCCACATCAATTGTTTAACAATTTACACTGGTAACTGTTAACTTAAAGGAGAAGCAAGCACAGGATTGTATCCCTAACACAACCATAACTAGTGGTGTAGCGATTCATCGATAGTATCGATGCTTGCATCGTCAACTACGCGATACGAGTGCATCGATACAAAACACATTTAGGCAATATATTAGGATCTATATATTGCAAGGGTCCACGATACATCGATGTATCGCCACAAATGACTGAATGACTGACTGAGTTTTGGTTTTACGCTGCTTTTAGCAATATTCCAGCAACATCACGGCGGGGAACACCAGAAATGGGCTTCACACATTGTACCCATGTGGGGATTCGAACCCGGGTCTTCGGCGTGATGAGACAACGCTTTAACCACTAGGCTACGCCCAGTATCGCCACAAGAGACGATATATCCCGATACAACTTCAATACTACTTAAAGTTGTAAGGAGTATTGCATTAGGAATAGGAAGGGAGTCTCTTTGAAATTCCTCTGAATTTTAAAAAAAAATCAAACCTTTTAGGAATTTGTTTGTCAGTGTCTGTTATCTTTGTTACATGGACAAAGGAGTTGCTGTATAAGTGAAAGAGAGTGAACATTTTTCAAACTCTCTGAACTGTAGAATACTTGTCTTTAAGTAATTGCAATATGTTTTAGTTGTTTGACAAATAACATCGTTTATTAACAACTATGAAAGATGTCTTAGTTTTGTTAAGAAAGAGAACAAAGAGAAGGTAAAATTTAGAAAGCATACTTAAGAGTTTTTTTCAGTGATTCTGAATTCTGACATAAATTACATTCAATTGTTTGTGAAAGAATCGGTGCCGAAACACACCTTCCCGAAGGAAACTTCGGTTTCAAACTTATATATGTTAGATCAAAGTATAATGAATATGTTTGACTGTACTTTCTTAAGCATTTAATGCTGAAACTTTATTAAATGAACAGCTTTTTAAGTGTGTGTGAATGTAACACAAGATCTGCTGTATAACAAATAAAGATTCAGTCATTTTATCTTATCATATATGTTCTGCTATTAGAAATTGCAAAGTATCGGGATACGTATTGTATCGCCACCATTGTATCGTGATGATAATTGTCTCACAGGTTCTTTGCCAATACTTTCATGATACATGTATAGCATCTTGCCTCATTAAACTGGTATCGGGATGTATCGTCTCTCCACTTAGACCACAATACACAGCTCTAACCATAACCCTATGGACTGACTGACTGAGTTTGGTTTTACGCCGCTTTTAGCAATATTCCAGCAACATCACGGCAGGGGACACCAGAAATGGGCTTCACACATTGTACCCATGTGGGGATTCGAACCCGGGTCTTCGGCGTGACGAGCGAACGCTTTAACCATTAGGCTACCCCACCGCCCCATATAACCCTATGGAGGCACACACAATTGTCAGAGAGACAAGCTGAGAAAATTTGTATAACATAGCTTTGTTTGGTTAAATGCAGAGTGTCTAGACAAGGTAAGTCAACTCTTAGCGACAAGTCATAATGCTGCCACTATTGTCTTTCTTGTGCAAGAAAAATAATGATTATGACATCCCTCTTAAATAGTCACATTACTTAAACAGGCAATGTATTAGTAAAAGGAATCTGCATGTTTTAATTTCAAATTCATATCATTACTTTATTGTAAAAATATTTAGCACTACAGGTAACATGCAGGTGCATAATGAGATACATCTCCAACAAACTAAACAACAGTGTAACCTTGGTTTATGGTCACATGATACTTGCCTTTGGAAATTTAAGTTCATAATGATAGACAACATGACTAAAAATATTGAATATCCATGGACAGTAATGAACAATGTAAAGTAATCCAGTTATACTAAAGAAACAACCCTACATTATCACCCCAAATCAACCATGTCACAATATCCCATGCATTAATGTGCTAAATGTTTGCAGCATCTGACACTTGCTAACCAAAGCTCTGTGATGTCAGTCAAGCATCTACTCTAGGCTGCTGGTACCACGCTGAAAAAATGTCCCCACAATCTCAGAGAATAAATTCTAAGATGTTAAGAATATTAAGTAAAAAAAATGACACAAATTGTCAATGACTCTGCACTATTTCACTACTTGAATACATGAATATTATCACACTGTTTCCAACAGTCTTGATTTTATTTCTGTTGGCAACAGTAGCTCCATCTGTGAGTTTACTATTGATCATGTTAGAAAATACAACGCCCAACTATTGAAAGGTTCCACTTGTTACTGCAATAATAGTGTCTTCCATTACCATTACACAGAATTAACTTTTGTAGGTATGATGTAGAAGTTTGTGCACACTGCAAATGCATTTGTTTATCTCCCTACGCAAATTTTGGTCCAGAGAGTGAACAATTGGAAATAACACCACCTGCAAGAAACATGAATCCGGGTGCAAAGAATAAAAAAGTAGTTATCCATAAAACGTGTCATGTATTCATGATAAAAATGTTGCGATATTTTTATATATACCATTTATTTTGCTTCCAAATGACTATAAGAGTGTCTGGTAGGGTGAGATGATATAATCTATTCACCAACCAATAAATAGTATTGTGAGAAATAGATACATCTCAAGAAATAATATTTAGTATCACTTCACTGATCCCAATTGCCTCCTCAGTGGTAAAAGTTCCTTACGTACCCCCAACCTAATTTTAACTATAAACTGTAGACTAAACTATAGTGTTTGCTCATCAAAAAAATAGGCGGGGGTACGTAAGGAACTCTTTCCACCCTAACAACTAACTACATTCGGGTGATCATGGTAAGTGACATTATTGTGTTGTTTTCTGCCATTATCACCCCACTCGCGTCTTTCAATGACCACGGACAGAAACAAATCTTTAAATCTAACAACCGCATTTTATTCGTTAAGCGATGTTCAGTTCTATATCTTCCTAACCTACTCAATAGACTCAATATTTTCTGTTGCGTTCGCCTTTAGGCTTCACCTTTTCTGCATTAGCGACTGAACCTTGACTGAGTAGATCGTCCCAAATTCTCTCACCTGTTGAGTTCCAACAAGCTGCGAATTTCCATTTTACCGAGCTATAATAAACACTCAAGGACTTCAATTTCAATATTTCTTATAAATTTCTTTACACGAATTAATTTCTGACGGTAAATAGGTTCTTTTTTCATGCAACCCAAAACACCATGGGCGCCGCCATGATGGGCGTCGAACTATGGGTAATGTAGCAACTTCCGGTGTTAGACGCACATGTCAATGTTTTGACGTAGCGCACTGGTACGGGTATTTCATTCGTGAGTCCTTAATATTTATTGAACTTTTTCTTTACGTTTAGAGATGGAATCCTTTAATTGTTTGGAAATTTGAAATCCCTGTCACTACAATTGTTTTTGTCTGTGAGGAGTGATGCGAGCTCCTGAGGCAGACGATTCATTTAGCACCTCTTCATCCGTTAGTCAACACCATATTGAAATACCGCCATCGTCAATCAACATCGTTACAATAACAACGCGTCACAATTACAAAATAATGAAGAGATAGCTATCATTTTGTTTTCGATACTAATTTTTCGTTTGCAGTATTTTTGTTGATGTCATTACACCAAGAAAATGTTATAGTTGTTCAATTAACCGTAAAGTGAGTATGGCACTGACCATCTAGGCGTGACCATGAGCACTAGTTTGGAATACGTCCCCACCACTTTGATTGTTGTTTGCCATAAGAGGTGATTTGTCATTGTAGGTGACATAGTTATCACTGACTGACTCCGTGGGACATGCTGCTCACTCTATCAACCACTGGGTTGTCAGGGACAGAAAGGGTTATTTACATGCAGCCTTGGTATAAGTTAATTATCACTAACTTTCTTAAAATCAGAATAATTAAAAAAGTAAAGACTGAACTTCAATGAGACACTTTCCATTTGTTTCCCTAAATGTGTGTATGAAGGTCGATTTGTGATGTCCTTACAGACAGTCCCTTGTCAAGCTCAGTCATGTTAGCCAGTAAATCGAATATGTGACACCTCATATACCCCATTGGTAGTGCAACAGTGTGAAAGTCAGATATAAGTGTCACAAAACAGTTCAGAGAGGTAAATCTGGGATGTTCAGAGAGATGACCTCATTAATTCACTAACAGACTAAGGCTTTCCAGTGAACAGGGTATTGTGAGGTGTTTATAGAGTTTGTGTTGCATAATTCTAATGCTAGGCCAGAGTGCATAAATTCACCATAAATTTGTTTCTTTTGTTTGTTTGTTATTTAACACTGCACTCATCAATATTTCAACTATATGGCGGCGGTCTGTAAATGTATAATGGACTATGTGTAACCGGAGTGGTCTCTTGTATACCACAATGGCAAATAGATTGCATAGATGTCAGTTTAATTGCAAAATAATTGAAGAAGGCCCTGTGGAAAAGGCCCAGACAATCCAGTGATCAATTAGCATTGATCTACGCAACAGATACTTTATGACATGTGTCAACCAAGTCAGCGAGCCTGACCACCCGCTCCCGTTAGTCGCCTCTTACGACAAGCATGGGTTACTGAAGACCAATTCTAACCCGGATTTTCACAGGTGGTTATTTTTATAAATTTGTGGCTCTGGTAATACTTGAATTACTGTTTGAGGTGGCATCTTCACACTTGCTTACTCATCTACTCAAGATGGGGAGCTGATGCATTAGACAATGATAGATTTGGTGTTGTTCTTAGGTCTGTCAGATTACTTTGAGGACAGTAAAAATTTAGTTCCCTGAAATATATCAAATATTTGTGGTTAAAGCGTTTTCTCGTCACAACGAAGACTGGGTTCGATTCTCCACATGGGTACAGTGTGTGTACCATGCTGTGATATTGCTGGAATATTGTTAAAAGTGGCATTCAATCATTCTCACTCAATCACCCACTTTTTGACTTGATAAGATTATTGTCAAGTTGATCAATTTGTACAAATGACATGTTTAATTCAAGAGATCTTTTGAAACTTTGTGTCCTTTAATGATAACAAAATCAACTAGGCCAAAATGTGGACAAAATGAAGCCACATGACCCCACATGACCCCACGCAGTCATGAGGTTACTGTCAACATTTGTGTGACACCCCAACATGAACAATGCCATACAGTAGTCTAGACTTTCAGTCATCACCTGCTCTGCCCCTACAGAAGTGTCCTCACGTCCAGTGTCACAGTGAATAACATTTCCATTTGTTAGGGTTGTTTATTATGAAGGTGGTTATGTCAATACAGAGCTTGTCAACAGTGTCATATGAGTTTGTCATAATAAATGTTAATGCTGAATTTTAAGTGATTCTGTTGCATTTGATATATCCTAACAGTTTATTTTCAGTTGTTTCCATTAACCCAAATATAATAAGGCCACACCAACTATTCAATAAGTGCAAACAAACACTGATTTATGCAAAGCTCTTTTATATATGTGTGATATCATTTGGAAATGCAGCCCTCTGTCCCCACTCTTCAGGAATGCTGAATGGCTCAATTTGCTTCAATTGCTGTTACTTTGTGAATATTTTAGTCAGATGTTAAACATTTCTTCAGTTTGCCATGTGATATGCCCATACCATGGAGGTGTTTTTGAGTACTTCAGAACCAAAGAACAACAGGACTCATAAAACTGAAACAGCTTACATTGCTAAGGAACAATTCAAACGAAGAGCTCCTGTCGATTGAGAGTCTACCTGCATAGTGGAAGGTCCCTTTTTCTTTCCCTGATGCTAAGGAAAATTCCAACCAAAAGGACTTGTCGATTATGCATAAATTATGAATGGTCTCTAAAAATTCCTGGCGACTTGTGGGAGATCAGTAGACTGAAGGATTTGAATATATATTACTTGTTCCTCTCTTTCTTTTTTTCTTGATAAGGGGACGGTAGGGTATGGATATAATCCATATTCTAATTCAACTTAGTATGTAACACTAGTTCTGATTGGTCAGGGCGTGGGGTAGCGTAACGGTTAAAGCGTTGGCTCGTCACGCCGAAGACCCGGGTTCGAAAATCCCCACTGGCACAATGTGTGAAGCCCATTTCTGGTGTCCCCTGCCGTGATGTTGCTGGAATATTGCTAAAAGAGGCGTAAAACCTAACTCAGTCAGTCAGTCTGATTGGTCAATGCTATAACTTTCCGACCGTATAATCAGCATATACGATCGCAATTTGAAAACCGATTCACCAAAACCTTAGAATGTATTCCTACACAATTGCACATTTGCAGAAGCCCTTGGCCAATTAACTCCCCTATCCAGCTAAAATGGGTGGAATTTGTGTTAAAAAAAGACAAAATAGTATCATAAATTTAATTTTGAGTTCAAACAACTTACTCGCAACGGGCTGTTGACCAAACACTGTTAGATCATGAAACAAGATTATGACGTCATTATGGAGCGTGACGTCACCTGCTGTGACGTCATTTGACCACAGAACTGATAACGGCCCGTAGTTGAGGAATCAGCGGGCCGCTCATTTCTGATAACTACAGAGTGGTTTCATCATAATTCCGTCCATTTTATCTATAACACTCTGATTTATTCATCATTGTCAGATTTAGACAGTGTGCACATAATAAACGTGTTGAAGTTGGAATATAGGGAACTACTTTTTCTGGCGATGGAGTAAGTTCAAGGAGTGATATGATTAACCTTTGACCTGGTTTAAATAATGAATTTCTTTCACGAAAAAACAGCGTAAAATGAGTTGAATTTTACCCCAACCCCCCTCCTCGCCTTGATATTGCTGGAATATTGCTAAATGCGACGTAAAACCAAACTTACTCACTCACTCTTTCTTGATAAAAGGTACCGGGAATTGACGTCTTTAGGCCCACGCTAAATTTAGCCCAGGGGCGAAAATATGGGATTTTTTAACGTATTTAAGTCCATGGACTTAAATTTGAATTTAATTCTTTGGTGTTTAGAGTGACGCCCCTTTCCAAACGCATGGTGAACCTTGACGTTTTCAACTTATGTAGTGCCTCTGCAAGGTTAGGACGTTTACAGAACATTTTGGACACCGGTTACAGGGCAGTTATTAGAGGCAGAAATTGATCATCTTAACCCATGTCATGTGCATGCAGTTGCAGTTAAATTGAACCATACATATGGTCATTCAATTTTGAATTTATAGACCAGTTTCCTCATAAAAGAGTTTAAAAAAAACCTGATTCTTTTTATTTCATCAAAATACTGCACGATTTGATTGGATAACCGATGACCTCTCAGGTCACGTTGTGACGGAACTACTTGTTCATTCATAACAAACACGTGAATTCATTCATTCTACAACTTAGATGCATTGTGGGAATGTAAACATTGCGAACTTTGCCGTGTCGCTGTTTAATTGTCAGTCGAACCGAGACATTATATCCGTCGAAAAACATAAACGCAATGTTTCCACCAGTGATGTTAGCCGAGTGAAGCAGTTGCAAACCAAGAAACGGGGTGCTACGGAGTAGTTTACGGAAGGAGGCTGTACGAGAGGCGATGACAACTGACATGCATCCTGATGTCGGTAACCAAGGGGACAGACGAGAAATGGCGTAGTGACGACATTACAGTGTGACAACATGCAAAAGTGTATGTCAGAGCAAAATTCTCCCGCAACCTCTTTATGAAACCGGTTTCGGTTTGAAACCACAACAATACCAAAACTACGCTATTTTGTCAATTTAATGCATGTAAGACGTGGGTAATAAATAAAATACCACACTCGGTCTCATTACATACGAATTATACGAACTCCTGACCTTCCTATGGTTTCAGACCTTGCTTTCGCTCGGTCAGATACCATAGGAAGGACACTCGTTTCGTATAAATTGTATGTAATGAGAAATTGTGTAGTATTCTCTATATGTTTCATCACTAGAACAGTGATTTTCCTGGTAGAGAATTCCTGGTAGTTGCATCTATAGCAAACATCACAGTGAAAGAAAGATGTTGAAATCCATACATCATATCTGTGAACTTCTAAAATGTGATGTGAGATAATTTATTTAGGAGATAAACATCATGTATTGGCGAATTTTCGGGTGTTATTGAGTATTTGAAGCACGGGAATTCATTTTCCCGCGCTTCAAATACTCAATAACACCCGGAAATTCGCCAACACATGATGTTTATTGACATTGTAAACACAAAAGTAAACCAAAAGGTCCACACACGTTTTTTTGTGTCTGCTCTCATTGACATCGAGGACAGGTACAGCAGTGAAATGTCATCAGCTGGCCGTTTCGTCTGTCTCCCATGGTAGCATCTGCAACTGCTCATTTGTGACGTCATTCGGACTTTACGTCACAATATGATTTTAATGACGTCATCACAGCTGACAACGTAACAATACAATGGTGTGAGCGATGTTTATATGTATTAATCCGCAGAGAATTTCCGGGAATCAAATGCTATTTGATCACGTTTTTCAACCAATCAGATTAAAGAACACAGTGACTTTTGGTTTACAATCTTGCTTTACATGATAGTATGATAAATAGAGAGTTCAAAAAAAGGTTGCAGCTACACAAACGGAAAAAAGTTAATATTGCACTAGAAAAGGTTATTGGAAAACCCTAAATATACATGTACCAAAGCTTTGCATGAAATTTGATATCATGTATCGCGCGTACACTTTGTGTACCATGAACTTACTCACATTTTACATGCTTTTTTGACACCTGAAGTTCACACACCTGATATTGAATGTGGTGAAGTAAGTCAAATCTCTTTCAAGGTATTTTTCATACTACATGGTTTTAATCGCAGAATATATATGCTTTTATTGTTTGGGTAAACTGGAGTATAATCGCCAGTGACTGAAGGGATGGTGTAAGTCCAGCTAGGGTCCATGCATGTAGCAAAAGTACTGTAAGTCCCCATAGTGATGCTTGATTATTCTCTAGCCTCTGAATGTTGTGGAAAACATGTTAATTTCAACCTAAACTGCATGTAAGTCATGCCATGCCTACAGAAAATCAACATCTCCACGCTGACAGCATGTATGATACAGGAGACCAGAATGGAATAGGAATTAAAAAAAAATATTGATTCATCAATAAAAAAAGATGTTTATAATAACAGCATACTCAAATTAAAATTGATAGGGGGAGATAACTCTTGCCCAGGTTTACCTCAGGATAATGCTTGTGTGGCGGAAGTATGATTAGAAGCAAGATAAAGGGAAATAACTGATACGTGCTGCTACTGTCACATCCCGTCGCATACAGATTACGGTATGCGCATAAAGAAAGGTACCCAACCTCTTTAAGTAAAAAAACACAAATTATCTTTTTGCATTAAAACATGGCATTACATCAAATAATGCACAGTTACTTTATTCCAGTAGTATATGTGAAATTATAAGATCATTGATTGGTCAAAAGATTGCTGCTGAATGTCTACAATTCACATCAGACTCGCATGTGTCAACATTTTTTTAACCTTGTTTTTACAGAAAACATGTTAAATATGACTTGAGTGTTAACCTGTACACAATGCCTCAATGTGTGGTGTGTGGGTTGGAGGACTTTGAGGAGAGAGATGGGCTGTACTACTGCACCACATGCCAAACTCAGACTCAGGTAAGCTATCATAGATGTTAATTCAGGATGAAAGGACTCTCTTTAATTACATGGTGCCTTAAAATAAATTTTTTTTAAATCTTAACAATTCAAACAAGTTTTTTGAAATTTTAGCAATGGTAAAATTCCTCTCATTTAATGGGAGTACTTTGTATGCTCAAACAATTTAAGCATGAAATGTGGACAAAGAATACGAAAAAGATATTTCGGTGATTTTGATTTAACATTTATGTTGATAAAAAATTAAGTAAAATGTCACAAACAAATTTTGGTTTAGTATGTGTGGTCATTTGTTTATTTGACTTCCCACAATAGTTCCTTGACTGTTGACTGCCATAAAACAGGGCATGGGTGCTCAGTCGTCTAATGTGCCACAGTTTGCTGTGCACTCTTGCGGCACTTGAAAATGCTAGAAATTTAAGATGTTGAATTTTCCAATCTAGATTTGCCTCCATTATTTTTCTGGGTATGTAAGAACCATACCCATGCTCATGTGTTTCACATCAGAGACCTGCTTCATGTCGAGCTTTCCTCCCTCATTAGGCAGACATCCCATGATATATCTGGAATTATTTCCTACTAGGGCAAAAATATCGGAGTTCATACTTTCCATATGATGCAAAATCGCAAAAGGGCAAAATATCGCTTTGTCATGGTGATGCGACGTCATGAACAGTGGTATGACGTCACGTTCTTCTGTGTCGTTGCGTTCTACATGCAGCGACGGCGGGTAGCCAGTCTATTTTTGAAAGTAGATTTGGGTTTATTTACCTCAATTTGACGACTTTGGTAATAAACAGAATATCATATTCGTGCCCATATCATCCTATGTTTACAACACTCGTGCCTGAATATCGATATATCCCTTGCTCTTGCTCGGAAAATACCAACATTTCGTGTCATAAACATAGTATGGCATGTGCACTCATACAATATCCTCTATTGCTGTCGAAAACCAGGTTAAGACTCAGTATATCAAGCCTCTCTATTCCCTATTGTAATTCTTTCTTGCTTCTGTAGGACTTGATACTTGAAGTAGATGAGATTCAACAATATGATGACGCCACGGATGCCCCTATTAGTCACAGGGGAAAGAGGATCTATCAACAGACGACAAAGACCTCCAAACCTGAAGGTACATGGGGGAATACGAAGTTATCACTTGAGTACCCATGATAGGTTTACAGCATGGTATCACCTTAGACAAAGCAGGAGGTATACCAACTGAAATCCTGGTAAAGATCCAGGTTAAAGTTGATGTTCAGGAAGTTATGCTTGTGACTAAAAGCAGTCTTCATTATATGATCCAGAGCTCCAGATAAGATTTAGCTCATGTGGGTACTGTACCCACTGTATTGTTTTGGAGTGGGTATTATGAATGTTGAGTGAGTATTTCTTTTTCTGTTACCCACTGCTTTCAAATATGTGCGTATTTCAGTCATTTTACTCACCTAAGTATATGCCATTGAGTAAGTTTACTAAGCAGGTATGTTCTGCCTTATGTCATACCTACCGTATATTACCGTCTATAAGCCGAATTTTGAGGACCAAAAAAAGCAGTCTGTAGAAGGGGGTCGTTTTATCCATGGGTTACGCTTTCGTCAAACCTTTTTCCAGATTATTTACCTTTTAAGTTCTAAGTTGTTTTTGCTGGGCATTGTATTATTTGCAGGGATTATGATTACCGTGTGTATCTGAGCCGGAAATAGCAATCAGCTGTGCACACGTTTCCCGGCAATCAAGTTCAAACATGCACAATAATATAACGGGACGAATTCTGACACAGTCATCAGTAAAATATAATACAGAATACTCTGAGAATACTATTATTTAACCCAAAGAAATATAACCTAGCATTGTGTAATTTTAATTACAGTTTTTATGTAAAATATATATAATCAACACTAAGGTTATACGGACCCTCATGAACGTGGTAAGCAGAAGTTGTAAGCACATGGAATGGGGTAAAATACGGAAGCCGTTTAAATTCACACATTTTTACCGATGGAAAACGAGGCGGTAAGCAAACCAACTTAAATATAATGGAAATGATTTCATAAAAACCCACTCATCCTATACTAACAGTACAACTTGATAGCAATCGATGTATTTTTCATTACGCAAGCGATTTTTATATATATATTCTGTACGCATTTGTTTTAAACTTTCTGCGTATCTAACATTTTAAATGCGTAATTGGTACGCAACAATTATTTTTCAATGCGTAATTCTATGCGTATTTTACCCGGATACGCAGCTTATCTGGGCCTCTGATGATCTAATGCTCTATGATATAGAGAAACTTTTTATGTTGATAACACTATTCCCTGAGAATTTATGAGGGTGTGGGTTCGAATCCCAGATTGGACTCAACTCAACAAAGTACTAGAATCTGTACTTTACTAATGTAAGAAAGTGTAATCTCAAATATATCATATGTTACAGTCACTGTGACATTAGCACAGGTGCTTGTGAGGAGAAGAGTGAAAGAACAGTAAAGTAAAGCATTAAGTGTAGATTCTTACATCTTTTCAAGCTGAAACTTTTAGCTTGAAAACGGTAAAAGAATCTATACCAAAATGTGGGGATCAGGATATCAGACTCACTGACTTGGTTGACATATGTCATCGTATCCCCCATTCCTTTTTATGAGTGCAATGTGTATGGTGATAATTATGTATAGACTCAGACTTTATCTGCCCTGTGGGGATTGCATGTTGGAAGAGACCCCTTGCTGGTAGTATGAGTTAGGGTTGCTGGTAGTATCAACTATGAGGTGAATATGATACATATCACGAATATTGGGCAACGAATACAAATATTGGGTAGCGAATACAAATATTGGGCATCGAATACAAATATTGGGCAACGAATACAAATACGAATACAAATATTGGGCAACGAATACAAATATTGGGCAACGAATACAAATATTGGGTAGCAAATACAAATATTGGGTAACGAATACAAATATTGCGCAACGAATGCAAATATTGGGCAACGAATACAAATATTGGGCAACGAATGCAAATATTGGGTAAGGAATACAAATATTGGGCAACGAATACAAATATTGGGCAACGAATGCAAATATTGGGTAAGGAATACAAATATTGGGCAACGAATGCAAGTATTGGGCAACGAATGCAAATATTGGGTAAGGAATACAAATATTGGGCAACGAATGCAAGTATTGGGCAACGAATGCAAATATTGGGTAACGAATACAAATATTGGGCAACGAATGCAAATATTAGGCAACGAATACAAATATTGGGCAACGAATACAAATATTGGGCAACGAATGCAAATATTAGGCAACGAATGCAAATATTGGGCAACGAATACAAATATTGGGCAACGAATACAAATATTGGGCAACGAATACAATAACAAATCAGTATAAGTTGATCGATATTCATTATTATCAGTGAACAGTAACAATATAAATTGTTTGACCTTTTCTGACCATTTAGACAGTGTTAATTTATCATGACAATGGCCAGTGACTACATTATTGTCAAATTAAATATGTGTTAAATATAATTCTGTTTGGCTTGTATATGTATTTTCCATTTTGACAGATAACACCAAATTCAATTAAAAACATTCCTTTAAAAAATACAAGAATATTTGATTCGAGTGACCATGAATAATGAACAGAATTTATGAATGGATACAGTTTGATTCACTGAATACACAATTGAATCATAGCAGCTGTAGTATAAGGTATAATGGATTGGGTGGTAAAATTCTTGGTGGCACGTCATCATTCTCTGATGGTGTGTATCATTTGTCGTTATATCACTCAGTCACTGGGTTGTCTAACTCGGTTATATTCGGCCACAGTGGTATAGATGGAATATACCACTAGTGCGGCATTGAAGAACAATGAGTCTATAATTTGTGTAAGTTGAATGTTTGTTTTGACAGAATACAAGGGCAGACCATGGACTATCTATGAAGCCTATCAAATTATCCTCAAACACCAAGTGCAGGCCTTCATCAGACTAGGGGCACATGCTAAACTAGAGGTATGACTTTTTCATTGATGGGGCGCTATTGTGAAGCTTGGTGGCAACCTATGATTATGGGTTCAAATCCTGCTTGTACGTGAATATGTGCCTAGGTTTTTCAGCACTATAGCAGTGTTTGTGAATTTCATGTAAATGGTAGACGTATAAGACCTGCATCCCTACCAGTGTTGACCTGTGGACACCAGGTAACGATTGGTCTTCAGTAACCCATGCTTATTGTAAGAGGCGACTAATGGGATCGGGTGGTCAGGCTCCCTGACTTGGTTGACACCAGGGTTTTACATAGCTCTTCGAAACTAGGATTCCTGGGGACTCAGGGCATATTTTTTTGAGAGTCCATTTCCAAAATTGGGAGTCAATCAATTTGCATGAAATCAATGATAATGGATGCTTCCCATTTGATAATGATTACAGTATGATATGTGTTACTTTCAATGTCATTAGAATAAAGACTGTAAATAAAATGTTTACACATTAATATGGGATGTCATTACAAACTCAGAAAGTTCTTTCCCACACAAAAAATTATACTGTGTCCACAAGGACTAACAGGATTTTAGTTTGGGGGTACTTCACCAAATTTCTGCTTCCAATACGCAGGAATCTTGCGTCCTGTAAAACCCTGGTTGACAAACATCATTGTATCCCATTTGTGCAGATCAATGCTCATGCTGTTGATCACTGGATTGTCTGGTCCAGACTTTATTAATTATAGACGCCGTGGTGTTAAACAACAAACAAACAAACAAACCAAGTAATGGTGTTCTTACAACATCATGCTAATACACCATGTTATAACTGGGGGTACTGTTCACAGTGGTGTTCAGTCCAACTCACTCACCCATTGATCGTTGGGACTGGTTGGGACACAACGTTAAGCATGCACTGTGACATTGATCAGAGTATGAATATGAAGGATATAGAATAGTCATTAAATTAACAATAGGCCTTAGGTGTATATAAATGATATTGTTCTGCTCATTTTTATATATTACATGCCTTGATTAATATTTGATACAATTGTTTTTGACACTTAGATTGTGATGCTACTACAAATTGTTAGAAGCTCAGTTTAGACACTCAGACCAGACACTGTTTAAGAATAGCAGTTACATGCATGTGGAGATGCTGCTGTACATGCATGCTACTGTTACAGGATGGATGTTTCATTTCAGGAGTTTGTGTTCCGGTTATGGGCTGTATATCTCTCTAAGCTCAAGGTGGCCTTCACTGAGGATGAACAAATCTACCCAGAAGCCCTCAAGAAACATGTCCGACACAGGTAACATGATGATGAGTGCGTGAAAGTGTTAAGGCCAAACTCACAATATTTCAGAGATGTCACTGTTCCCTGTTAATAATCACTGTCTTCTCAACAATGTGATATTTGAAAGTACAGGTGTGGTTCCTGCCTAACTGACATTATCTATATGTACTAAACCGATGGGGATATTCATGTTATACTGAGGCAGTGGTGGATAATAACTAGAAGCCACACACACACAGTGTAGTAATCTTGAACATGATGATAAATCCCATTTCACCTCGATCACCTCACCTGTTGAATAAGTGAAGGTTTTGTTTTGTATTAGAGAGAAGTACCATGGCACCATGGAGAACCCAATTGTTCCGGCTGTGCGGAATATCAGGATGCACAAGAAGAGGAACCCCAACAAGGTAGATACTGTGATAATATGACAAACATGGCTGCAGTCAGTGATCATACGCAGCAGTATTGTACAGAAGCGTAACCTAAATTCGTGGATAACCTTGATTCGTGGATTGCGAAAATTATCATGCTAGCTTGTAAATTAAGTCTCGACTGATGTCACAAAGCGGTACTTTTGATGTACATACCATGCCACGACTCGCTGACAAAAAAGTTCCGAATCTCTGCATTACACGCAAGTACACTAAATATAATTGTCCAGCATTGAGATAAATAGCCCCAAATCACTAATACCACCATTACCAAATTTTATTTTTACAAAATGTCAAGTAAAAAAGATACCGTTAGCACCAACGTTCTCACTTCTCGTTGTCTGCTTTCCTTGGTGTCAACACTTATTGCAGTGGGATGTCGTACATAGTGGTATAAAGTAACCGATTACGTATTCCACGAAACAAGGTGACGTCACATTTTGTGGGCACACGAATGGGTGATGATTGGAAATGGCTTCTGTAAACAAACGTTTTATTCACGAGTGGAATATTAGGCATCTTCAATTTGCTGAATCAATGAATAAAATAATCAGTGCGCATACAAAATGAAATCATGCATTTAAAATATGAATTTCGCCGCACTTCCTTTATATCCACGAATCAAGGTTACGCGAGTGTATGTCTATGTGATAGTACGAGAGTTGGAAGGTTTCGCAGTGTCCTAGATATGACTTGTAGTGAGTGAGTGAGTGAGTTTGGTTTTTATGCCACTTTTAGCAATATTCCAACAATATCATGGCTGGGAACTCCAGAAATCAGCTTCACACATTGTTCACACATTGTGTTGGGAATTGAACCCGGGTCTTCGGTATGATGAGGGAACGCTGTAACCACTAAGCTACCACGCCGCCCTGACCGTTGTAAGTTCATCTAGTAATTTAATGTCGCTTGAGAAGTGGATGTTGTTTCTATCTGCTGTGTTTTGATCCCATGCCAGTGTCACAGCAAAAGATGTTAAATGATGGTGACCCGTGAAGATCCGGGGGGAGAATAGGTCTTCATCAACCCATGCTTGCCACAGAAGGCGTCTATGCTTGTCGTAAGAGGCGACTAACGGAATCGGGTGGTGAGGCTCGCTGACTTGGTTGACACATGTCATTAGTTCCCATTTGCGCAGATCGATGCTCATGCTGTTGATCACTGGATTGTCTGGTCCAGACTCGATTATGTACAGACCGCCGCCATATAGCTGGAATATTGCTGAGTGTGGCGTAAAACTAAACTCACTCACTCACTCACTAAATGGTGGTACTTGTTGTTACCCTGCCTCAAGTTACTACAACAGACAAAGACTTGCCACCTTGGAGTTGCATCTCACGGGCTAGCTCAATAAAACCCAATGTGTTCACCTGTACAAGCAGCCCCCTCTCAACGTGCATCCACACATGAATCCTTATTGAATCACATTTCATCTGACCTCATCCTTCCAAGATGCATCTTATGTGCAGAAAGAAAAAGTCACACCTCCAATTCTCTTCTGTTTAAATTACTGTTTATTCTGTAAGGGTAAATCAAACATTTATCCCTATCACAATAACTGGTATATGATTTCCTTAAAGAATTTGAAATTCTAATTTGAATGAGTTTGGGTTATGTGTTTTAGAAAGTCACAGCATGATGATTAATATGATAGCAGGTGCTTTTGTCTTGGAGTATAGGAAGTGTTGATATAAGGTGTTGTCTACATAACAGCAATTTATCTGACACTTACTTTATATATTTGCCATGGTAACCATGGTAACTGCCTCACCTTTACTGAATTTGAACACATTCTGATTAGATTTGATGAAACCATTAAAACTTGTCTGCTTGTATATTCATATGTGAAATGTACTCACGATTGAGACTTGGAATTGTAGTTCAGTAATTTGTTTTGATATTCACAGACTAAACTCATACAGTGTTTGAAAATATAGCATGGTCCTTATCACAACCCTAATGTGGACAGTTAAATATATAGATTCCATGACCCCAAAGACTCAGGAATAACTTAATTGTTAACATTGAGATACATTCATAAAAAAGTTACTAACTTTATTTAAGAATGCCGTATTTGATGTGGAGGGTGTACAGATCACACGAGAACCACATTGGTGACATGTTACAGGTAGTGAACACTATCAACCCAGCTTCCGTAGAGGGTGAAGAATTTTATGCGTGCGATGACCCCACGAAGGAGGATGAGGACGGGTACCCCACCTCAGAGTCTGAAGAGGAAGTGGACGAAATGTATCCCAAGACAGCCGACTATATCCGACAGGACCAGGATGATCTGTCTGACGTGTCTCTGTTTGATGATAAATGTATTTTGAAGGTATTCATCCTTTATCATAGGCCTGAAACAAGTGACCCACCTAATCCTTCACTTCAGTTGTGATCCCAAATGTTCAGCTAGTTTTCAGTAGAAATTTGTCATAATATGTATGAAATATAGTTTAAATACCTTGAAATTCTTACATATTTCTTAAGGGAGTGTCCTTGGAAAGATGTTTTTGTTTCCCTGGTCCTCAGCATTTCATTTAAGATCAGGCTGTAATATTGCGGACTGATTTATATTTAATGTTGCTGAATACAATATAGCTTTAATATTATTGCTGACAGCGATATGTCTGTCATCACTGGTAATGTTGCTGAATGTATCTGTAATATTGCTGACACTAGTGACAGGGATATGTCTGTAATATTGCTGACACTAGTGACAGGGATATATCTGTAATATTGCTGACGCTAGTGACAGGGATATGTCTGTTATATTGCTGACACTAGTGACAGGGATATATCTGTACTATTGCTGACACTAGTGACAGGGATATATCTGTAATATTGCTGACACTAGTGACAGGGATATATCTGTAATATTGCTGACACTAGTGACAGGGATATGTCTGTACTATTGCTGACACTAGTGACAGGGATATGTCTGTAATATTGCTGACACTAGTGACAGGGATATGTCTGTCTGTAATATTGCTGACACTAGTGACAGGGATACGTCTGTAATTTTGCTGACACTAGTGACAGGGATACATCTGTAATATTGCTGACACTAGTGACAGGGATATGTCTGTTATATTGCTGACACTAGTGACAGGGATATATCTGTAATATTGCTGACACTAGTGACAGGGATATATCTATAATATTGCTGACACTAGTGACAGAGATATGCCTGTACTATTGCTGACACTAGTGACAGGGATATGATCTGTCTGTAATATTGCTGACACTAGTGACAGGGATATATCGTGACACTGTAATTTTGCTGACACTAGTGACAGGGATATATCTGTAATATTGCTGACACTAGTGACAGGGATATGTATCTGTAATATTGCTGACACTAGTGACAGGGATATGTCTGTCTGTAATATTGCTGACACTAGTGACAGGGATACGTCTGTAATATTGCTGACACTAGTGACAGGGATATATCTGTAATATTGCTGACACTAGTGACAGGGATATGTCTGTTATATTGCTGACACTAGTGACAGGGATATATCTGTAATATTGCTGACACTAGTGACAGGGATATATCTGTAATATTGCTGACACTAGTGACAGGGATATATCTGTAATATTGCTGACACTAGTGACAGGGATATGTCTGTAATATTGCTGACACTAGTGACAGGGATATGTCTGTAATATTGCTGACACTAGTGACAGGGATATGTCTGTCTGTAATATTGCTGACACTAGTGACAGGGATACGTCTGTAATTTTGCTGACACTAGTGACAGGGATACATCTGTAATATTGCTGACACTAGTGACAGGGATATGTCTGTTATATTGCTGACACTAGTGACAGGGATATATCTGTAATATTGCTGACACTAGTGACAGGGATATATCTATAATATTGCTGACACTAGTGACAGAGATATGCCTGTACTATTGCTGACACTAGTGACAGGGATATGTCTGTCTGTAATATTGCTGACACTAGTGACAGGGATACGTCTGTAATTTTGCTGACACTAGTGACAGGGATATATCTGTAATATTGCTGACACTAGTGAAAGGGATGTATCTGTAATATTGCTGACACTAGTGACAGGGATATGTCTGTCTGTAATATTGCTGACACTAGTGACAGGGATACGTCTGTAATTTTGCTGACACTAGTGACAGGGATACGTCTGTTATATTGCTGACACTCGGGACAGGGATATGTCTGTTATATTGCTGACACTAGTGACAGGGATACGTCTGTAATATTGCTGACACTAGTGACAGGGATATGTCTGTTATATTGCTGACACTAGTGACAGGGATACGTCTGTAATATTGCTGACACTAGTGACAGGGATATATCTGTAATATTGCTGACACTAGTGACAGGGATACTTCTGTAATATTGCTGACACTAGTGACAGGGATATATCTGTAATATTGCTGACACTAGTGACAGGGATACGTCTGTTATATTGCTGACACTAGTGACAGGGATACGTCTGTTATATTGCTGACACTAGTGACAGGGATACGTCTGTAATATTGCTGACACTAGTGACGGGGATATATCTGTAATATTGCTGACACTAGTGAAAGGGATATATCTGTAATATTGCTAATTGTGATGGTTAATCTGTACCAGAATTGTCTGTGATATATCTATGCTGACTGTCATTTATGTGCATTATTAATGGTTGTAGCTATGCATTACTGATGTTTACAACTAACACTGTCATCTCCACCGACACACCTCCAGACCAAGGCGTCAGTGAACCGCATGATGGCTATGCAGATAGAGTGGGTGAACCTCTCCAAGCTGTTGTCTCTGTGTCAGCTGGGTCTTCTTTACACCAACAGCGCTACAACAGCAGCTGATATTGTCAGGTAGGGTTAATTGTAGGTGTGATTTTAGGAACAAATATTATGATCTCTGAAAATATTACTTGTATCTGAAATATTACTTGCATTTCCTATTTATATCCCAAGAATCTAGGATTATACTGATCTTTTCTCTTACTAGTGATGTATTTGCTTAACAGTGGTAAAGTTCATATTTTGTTTAAGGTTGATAGACTAGAGCTCTAAAGATATGGTTGGTTGCAATACAATACATATCCTGATACTATGGGTGCAATATGTTTCGTATCCTCATACAGTACTTTCGATTCGTAGGTTGATTAACATGTTTTTGCACGATATATTGTACTGTGTCGTATGTATTGTGATACAGTGGTTTTAAAATGATGTATTGCATCATGGGCCTTGTATCAGGATATGACACTGTATCATCATATTGTTACTGTAAACAAGTAACAGAAAAGTAAGGATGGGATTGAATTGACTGCTGTCATATTTAAAACCTCCTAAATCATTTTCATGAAATTAAGATCAGGACAAGGCCCCTCAACTTCATTCTTATGTTTGAAACTTTACCATGTAGTTTTGTAATGTTACCTTGACATTTTTGTTGAATAACATAGTTCTCAATTGAGCCTTCTTGAAACATCTCCTCATATTTTTATGTAATTACAAGGATTTAATGTTTACAGTAAGTTTGATTCTGTAGTAGTATGAAATACATGATAAATCTATTGCCTAGATGTAAATTTGACCTCAGTTTATCCGTGGAGACGTAGCACATGTTAATTAGATGCTCCTGGGTAGATAATCTGTAGGTACACCAGATTTTGTTAATGATAATTACACCATCACATATTAAACAGCCATCAACTTTGGTTCCATTATCACCACAATTTGTATTACATGGTTTCCTTGGCAGGTTGGTGGAAGCAGGTGAGATCCCGATACTGAAGTGTCCACGCTCCTTCCTGAAGAATTCCAGTACGGCAGTTACGACCCACATCTCTTTCTTACTGTGAGTGGGGCAGTGGGGTAGCCTAGTGGTTAAAGCATTCGCTCATCACTCGAAGGCCTGGGTTTGATTCCCCACATGGGTACAATGGGGAAGTCTCATTTCTGGTGTACCGTGCCGTGATGTTTGTGGAATATTGCTAAAAGCGGTGTAAAACCATACTCACTCACTCACTCACTCTTGCTGTGAGTATAACTCATAGTAAGATGTGGCTAGACCCACACATACTTAATTGGTCAACAAGTCAATGATGACAGTATGAACAAAGAGCATCATTTAGGAGGTCAAGTTTGTGTGTTTTGAATGTACAGTAAGATTACTAAAGTACTGTCGGAAATGGAAAAAAACTGTTTTTCACATTTATATCTACAATTTAGGTAGATAATATATGAAAGTGTGAAATATCTGTTAAACTAAGTTCAGCCTAACTACAGTCTTAGTGGGAGGGAGATAGGAAATGTAAAAGAAGGATTTTACTGAGGAGATATTAGTGTAGAAATGAGCAATGCAGGTTTTTTTCAAAGTCCGAAGCGACTTATTTGGAGCAGACCATGGCTTTATGTAAATTAGTGTGCGATGATATTGTATAACAAATGACACTTTTTCAATGACCATTTTGAAATTAGACTAAGCTTCATTATAAACGATAGCAGACGTAAAAAATATTAACTTTAATGCTGAAACTATTAAGGATGTAGATACCATTGAGTCTCACTATCACTATAAAAGGTACAGGTAGGAGGGGTTGTCTCAAAAGCAAAACCAAGAAGGGTGTTGCTGACGGTAGTTGGGGTCGGGCTTGGGGATAGAGATATTAGCTAAGATAAGATAATCAGTAGAGACACATTCAATACACATGAAAAAGCATAAAATATATTTGAGATGACCCCTTGTGTCTGTGGGCAGCACGTGCATTCTATGCCAAGTGAGTCACGGTCCGTCGTCATACCTGGTTGAGCGACCTAATTGCCATCTATAGTCTGATCTTTTGTTTTCAGCAGCTATTCATATTTTTTCAAAGTTTTGCCTGATTTTACGAGTAAACATGCTTTTCTGGATATCCTATTACGCATCCCACTGAACTCCCAGTTAGGCTGATATGGGTTATTTCGACATATGCTAAAGTATCTTCAACGAAATGTCACTCTATGCAATAAACAATTATCCATAAAGTGGCATGCTTCATTTTTGACTCAGTGCCGATCAAACAATGATAATGATATGACTTCCAAGTGTACACATCTAGCGTGTTGTTTGCAATCACACACACACTCATGCTCATGTGGCTTTCAGGAAATACCTAAGCCTCATGCCCTGAGGTACCAGACAGGTAACATGGCACACTTCCTTGGAATCAGCATCCTCCCGGGAGGTACCTGTCAGTGAGCTCATCAGCAAATACATCCTGATGCTGGATCTCCCAGGTGAGGTGCTACCACAGATGTTACCCATATGCACACAGGTTTTACTTGTCATTTAATGCTGACACAGCAATTTCCCAGGGACATGATGACAGTTAGGTTATAACTGAGTCCTGACCATACACTCTAGTGATTGACATCAAGAGCACAGATCTACATAATTGGGATACAATGACCTGCAGTATCCAAGTCCGTGAGTCTGATGACTCGATCTGCACACAGGTCTAGTAGTGATAACCTGTTGCTGTCAGACAATCTCTTCAGGGTATATAAAACATATCCCATACCTGCTTCCCACAATGACGGTTCCCTTTGATCTTTCCTTCGGTTCATTGGCAAAATCTTAATGGAGTAATACCTTTGAGATGGTTCAGATAAGTTCAGACAATCAGACAACCAAATGCAAAAGTTCTCTTAAACAAAAAATATGAAGACATATTTTGTAAGTATTTACCCTGGTGACCCGACCATCTTTCTGTTTCAGGAGAGTTCCATGGGCTAGTGATGTCTCTGGTATCTAAGCACCCCCCACAGTGCCAGTTCTCCCCTAAGGCTAAAGGAGCAGCTGCAGGTCTTCCCTTCTTCGATGGTCTTGCTATGGCATACATCATCCTGACTCTCAAACTGTATTTTGGGCTTGATGACATCACAGAAGTGTGGGTACCATTGTGTTTGAAGAATCATAATAACCTCATGCTTGCTGTAAAAGTGACGTAATTGGATGCCAATTTGGATGTGACTTTTCTCAGGCTTTCTTCAAGGTCTGGCTTCAAACTTGAATTATGAAATTTTAATGTGCCCCCCCCCAGCACACTTATACACTTAATAGTGCACTCTTTTAGGTCTAGATGGCATGGTACTTAGAAAGAAAATGATGTCATTCCACAACAATTCTTTTTTGGCATTGGGAACACTTCGTATTGGACATGCAAAAATTCAGTGTACTTGTCTGACATATTAACCATTTGTACTGAGTAGGCCTTGACATTGATAAATTTTACGATGACATTGATGAAATTGAAATGTTATTGCAGCTTTTGAAGTTAATGTCAGTTTTCTGTGATCATAGACCTGTGACCATTGAACTCAGGCAAGGTTTGGCTGGTCCCAACAATGATATATCTCTGATGTTGCTGACTGCAATAGGAAATAACAAACACTTGCTGATTATTTTATTGTGTTTGTTCATTCAGGAAACTGTCAGAATATTCAAGTGAAATCAAGCAACTAATTCAAAACAGTAAGTAACACAACACTAATGATCAACTCTGTACAGAGTTGTGCCCCTTGGGCACACAAGAACCAATGATTGTGGGTTTAATCCTCGTTCATCCCAATTATGCTTCTGAGTTTGTCAGCCCCATACACTTCCTACTGGATGTCACCGCAAGTGGTAAATGTCTGAAACCAGGGTTTCCTCCCATGTTATGCTGACACATTATGATATATCTGGAATACTGTGTCATAACTTGAATACTACGATATAACTAGGATACTGTGTTATAAGTTAAATACTATGACATAACAAGAATAATGTGATATAACTGGAATACTGTGAAATAACTGGAATACTGTCGAAAGTGTCGTTAAACTGAACACACTCACTCATGCTTGTTGACAAATGTCTGCTTAGTTCAGATTGGTTCCAATTCATGTACTGTACTGTGTAATATTTATGAAATATTACCGAAAAGGATGGAAAGAGTGCAATACATGCTTGTTTCGAAAGTCAGTATTTGAATGAGAGGTACCAGCAACAAAAGTATTTACATTTGACTGTGGCCCAATAAATCAGCCTTACATCAACTGAGTGAGTGAGGGAGTGAATTAAGGCAAGTGCTAGTAATAGTCACTGCAGCCTGCATGTAGTCGTGGTCCAACAACAAGCAACCCAGTCAGGCCCCCAATCCCAAATAGATGGCCTCCTCATTCAGCATTGGTTACTTTTACTATTCTGGAATCTGCTAAAGTTTTGTCTGTAAGTGGAAACTGAGATGTAATTTTGATTCGTACTTTGGCCTCCTTCCTGTAGAATCAGTCACATGAGACAAACTTCTGTGCAATAACTTGCTTGTCAAAGCATGGGACATCACATCGAGAAGTTGTGTTGTTTCAGGACATGAGCTGTTTGTGTTTGAGGACTGGAAGACCCACCTAACCGAGAAGCGGGCTGAATGTCCAGAACATGTCTCTCTCTTCAGTCATGTGTGAGTGTTACATACTTTCAAGGACATTCTATAGGTGATATTTTACATTGACCCTTTGTTTGACCCACTTGACCATGCTAATATGACTACCTTACAAGCTAACTGGTGAATTATGTTATTACGATTATCAATGATATGAAAGTATTACTATTATCAATGGAATGAAATCTCATGTATGTGTTATTAATAGTGGAGATAATGATCATTCTCCAAGCATATGGCTTCTGTAAAATTCGCTTTTGAGAATGGGCTGGTGGGGTAGCCCAATGGTTAAAGCGTCCGCTCATCACGTTGAAGACCTGGGTTTGATTGCCAACATTGGTACAATGTGTGAAGCCTATTTCTGGTGAGAATGATGAACTGAGGAAGATGAACAGTGGTGTATGTCTTAGGATGACATTTGGTTTGTTTAAATCATCAGACTCTAGTGTTAGTTAATAGTGACAATAAAAGTGCAAACAGTATTTGAATATCTATGCTTACACCAATTTGTCATTTGCCTCCATTGACATGTTAAGCTGTCCACTACATAGTCAGGTTAAGTGCAGTGCCAGTGACTCATATTCTTGTGAAATCAGTTTTATGGTCATCATGGTCAGCTTTGATAAAAGATCTTGGTGCTTATATTGATTCGGGCCTGTCTCTAGATTCGCATGTGGATAAGTTGTGTCATACCTGCTATTACCACCTCAGACTCATTGGGACGATTAGGAAGCACATCACAATGGAAAGTGCCCACACTCTTGTGAGATGCCTTGTAACATCCAGATTGGATTACTGTAATAGCCTTCTATACGGACTCACCAACGGACATCTCAATAAACTCCCAAAAGTCCAAAATACAGCAGCACGTATTATATCCCTTACCACTAAACGAGACCATATCACCCCTGTACTCTCATCATTACACTGGCTTCCAATCAAGTTCAGGATTGACTTCAAACTTCTTTGCATTGTGTATAAATGTTTGCATAATCAAGCTCCTTCATATCTCTCTGAACTTCTCACTGTGTACTCCCCTACCAGAGCTCTCAGATCTCAAGACCAATGTCTTCTCTCCGTCCCCAAAGTTCTCCTTTCATCTTTTGGCAAGAGGTCTTTCCAGTACGCTGGTCCTACTCTGTGGAATTCTCTCCCTCTCCACATAAAGCAGTCATGCACATTGGAAACTTTCAAAATTAAGTTGAAGACTTTCTTTTTTTCCAAAGCCTATCCCTAAAATCAATCTTTCTGTCATCAATTTCAATGTATATTTATTTTGCTATTTTATCCTCTGTATGCATTGTATGTATGCTTTTATGTAGCGCCTTGAGCATGTATCAGTGGGTGGAAAATGGCGCGCTAAAAATATCCATTATTATTATTATTATGTATTATATACGTTTGTTATCCTCCTTGTAATGGTTTTGAAGATGAAAACAATAATCACTTGTAATTTCCATCAGTGATCTGACAGATGTGAACAATATCGATATCCTGCTTGAGAGCTACTTCAAATCCAACCAGCACCGTCGCCGTGCTCCACGTTACTACAGATCTCCGAAGGGAGGTATGTCCTCAAAGTTGAATCTTTTATGCTACATCTTGAACTTCTTTACGAAGGCTGTGTTTTATGGCCTCATTGACTTTAAAATATGTTTTGACAGGGATGGACTACAAATATCACATGATAACACCTCATGAAATAGATTAGATGGTTATAGTTTGTGACCTGATTCGTATCTTGCTCAAACACAGGTATTCACTGTTGTCAAAGACAGAGTGTGAGTTCTTTCTGCTGAGCACACCACTACAAAGCCTATTGTTGTGCCAGCTGTGATGGCAACCATTACACTCCTGATAAAATATTGATTCTAGTCCGCACTTATGCTTTAACGCTTATGTTCCAAACATTACGATTGTTTTTACAAAGTATTTGTATGCATAATATATCAACAAGAGCAGACTGTTAGTACAGAGGTCACGAAGTGTTATTAATTGCATGATCAGATGATGTTTCTTTGTCTCATTATGAAGTTTATGAAGGTGTTTAGTTTTGATCATGTATTTTAGCAAGAATGTAGTATGCAGGGTTCTCAGAAGGTTTTCTAACGGTCTCTTTTTGTTGTTTTTCTAAAACAACAGCTATGTCACAAATATATCTTTAAATACATAGAGGCTAGACAAACCAGTGGCTTCAATGGCATTATGAGCTATGTCTTATGGCAATCCCATTTCAATCAGCTCAGAAAATTTGCTGGGGCGGTGAAATAGCCTAGTGGTTAAAGCGTTTGTTCCTCACGCCAAAGACCCAGGTTTTATTCCTCACATGGGTACATTGTGTGAAGTCCCATTTCTGGTTTCCCACATCATAACATTGCTGGAATATTGCTAAAAGTTGCGTAACACCCAATGCACTCACTCACTCACAAGAATGTTGTAGGGACCTTTTCTTACCTGGCAACCCATGAAGGTCAGGGTTAGAATATTGACCTTCAGTAACCCATTCGTGTCGTAAGAGGCAACTAATGGGATCGGGTGGTCAGGCTCGCTGACATGGTTCACACATGTCATTGGTTGCCAATTGATCGATGCTCTTGCTATTGATCACTGGATTGTCAGGTCCAGACTTGAATATTTACAGACCGCCGCCATATAGCTGGAATATTGCTGAGTGTGGCGAAAGGGTAAACTCAACTCACTCACTCACTCACTCACTCTTACCTGGCATCCTGATAGATGATCTCTCATGTAAACATGTTACATAAAGCTCTTTCCAGTTACTAAGTTAGTGATTTGTTTTGTAGTTGACGAGAATCGCTACCAGCAGACAACAAAGGAAGACTTAGCTCATCCTTTCAAATTAGTACGTGAGAAGATGGAGAAGTCTTCTGATACTGTACAAGGTGAAGGTCGTGATGGAGGAGAAGGTCATGAAGACAAGGAAAGATCGATATCAAACGACAGTCGTAAATTCATATGTAGCAGCATGAAACACATCACAACCCCAACAACATTTTTGGACGACCTTGACCGTCATGGATTGTCAGACGACACTATCTACAGCTCATGCATGGAATCTGAGGATGAAGAGGATTTTGAAGGCGGAGGTGGTGATGATGATAGTTCACTGTGCAGTGGCACTGAGTCCATGTCCGTTGACTCATTTGATAACTGTTTGCCTCAGAAACCTAAAAAAAAGAAGTCGGCTGTAAAGCAAGCTGTGAGACATGTGTTGACCAAGATGGAGTTGAATGAGAAGCTTCACATTCCACACATCAAGATGGCTGAAGTCATGAAAGGACATATTTGTGCTAGCAAGAACTTTGTGATATTTAAGAAGGTTCTTTTAGATGACAGAAAGAAGCCTTTGGAGTTATACCGCCCTAAGTCCTACTGTTGGCTCCTGAACATTTGTAGTGAGATTGTCCGATGCTCGCCTTATGAAATGGACGTGTTTGTCCTTCATCTGTCCTACATCTATTTCAGCTTCAGTGCTCTGAGACACAAGCTTCCAGGAAGGGACATCAGGAGATTCAGAGACAAATATTTTGCCTATGAGGAGGAAGAAGACAATGACTTTGTTAGGTATTGAAGGAGATACTGATCTTTTTGTATATCTATATGTGAAAGGACAAAGCAGATTGAGTTTTATGAGGCTGTTGAAGAAAAGAAGGTAAAAGAAGAATATCTCTGTGTGTGACATAGTTCCATGGTTATGAATGTGCTGAACATTTAGAAAGTATCTTGTTTCATGTTTTCAGAACGTTAACTGTGTTGTTGAAGCGGTTCATTAAAAAAGACTTTCATGTTGAATACTTTGTCAGATATCAGCTGTGACAATAAAATCATAGTGACTCCGTTAGTGTTCCATATTTCATACTTATATATATATATAGGATTTCCTATATTTAATGTGCAGCTGGATTGGATGGTTCAACTTCTTCACTCATTGTTCAGTGTTGAATGTTTGTGCACACTTTTGAGAAAGGAGGGGTGCACACTTCATTTTCACGAGAGTTTCAATGGTCATTTAATAAACTTACATATTCATACCCAAAATATTTGTGGCTTTTAATCCGGTTTGGACCTCATTACGTTTCTGGTTTTGTCAGCACCTTATAAAAAATAGCATGGAATTACCAAAGATTGGTAAGTCACTGCTTAGAACCTAGTTGCTTTATTTAAGGTGAAGAAGGTTCCCAGTATCCCGTTCTTTTGACTCTTTACACTTGTGCTGAGCATAAATAACATTAACACATCAAAAGCCATTCACAGATTTCAATTCCTATGCCACCATTAAGAAGTAGGCAGCAGAGTTTAAGCACGGCAGGAAGAACTTTGAAGACGATCCTGTCCTTGAACTCCTGATATATTTTATAATGTTTTATGTGGTAATATGTGATGCATCAAACCTATATATTCTGCAGATTATATATATTGTTTAGTCAATGGATGGCTATAACATATATGTTGGAAAAACCAGGAACTCGGGTAGATTTGTCTGTACAAAGTCTAGAGGTCTCTTCACTTGAAGGGGCGGTGGGGTAGCCTAGTGGTTAAAGCGTTGGCTCGTCACGCCGAGGACCCGGGTTCGAATCCCCACATGGGTACATTGTGTGAAGCCCATTTCTGGTGTCCCCCGCCGTGATGTTTCTGGAATATTGCTAAAAGCGGCGTAAAACCAAACTCACTCACTCACTCTTCACTTGAAAATACCCATGCACAATTTCAGCTTCCTTGCACAGCTTTTTCAAATTCTGTTGGAGGTGTTGCTTTAGAGGGAGAATATCTATAGACAACAGGGATTTTGTTTAGTTCTCATGTGCAAGTCGTTATGAGCTCCACAAGTAAAGTTTACATATGTAACCTGGTAAACTGTTCACCAAGACATATTCGGGCACCTGGTCTAGGAGGAATGGAGTGGAACGTGTTTCAACTTTGATGTGGCTTCTTGTTCATTTAATTCCAGCGTACTGGTTCTTCACAAACTTTTGTGGGTTGAGTAGCCTAGTGGTTAGAGCTTTCGGTCATCGACCAAGTGCGCCATTGACATATGATGCATGAGAAACACGTAGCAAGCCACATTCACCGAATATAAAATTTTTGCTTGTTGAACGCCTTATGGTAACGTACTATTGCCATCGTGAAAGGAGGGGTTTTGTTAATCACTAGCTGCAGGTGTGTTATACACACAACAAATAGGAGGGAATACAAACATTTGACGTCATTGACCGAAAATGAAGTCAGAAGTTAAACTTCAGTTCAGCCTCATCTTTTTGTAAACAGTAGAAAGTTAGGTTGCAACGGCAAAAAGTCACGTCGGCCATGACGTTTTCAGTACATCGACAAATATTTATGAACATACATGTAAAAGTTAACGGAAAAGTTTGTTAACATGTAAATTTGGAGTGAACTTTTTTCACATTCATAGTAAATATTCATGTCTTAACATGGACAGTAAGTGATAATACACTTGTTTATTTCGGACGTGATCTTAAATAAGTGAAATATGTGAGGATGACGGAATAGCATGGTAACACAACGCAGATGAACAAACATTATTCTAAAGCCGCAATATATTTTAGTAGAAAATGTTTTAATAACGTACAGATTGCCTTCCTGCATCAGAGGGCGTGGTGTTCATGGCTAATATTCACAAAGAACTTAGTTAAGCACACCCTGATATATTAAATGAGCCCCGATCTTAACCCTTTGGAGTATATCTGGGACATGATTGGTCGTCATGTGCAACAAGGGATCCTCCTGTACAAAAAACCAATTGGAAGCTGCTTTACACGAGGAATGGCGTAGACTGCCCCTTCACAGGATCAGGAGGCTGACAGGGTGTATGAGGAGGAGAGTGCTTGCTGTCATAAAATCACATCGAGGTTACACTCGGTACTGGCTTCGAATCGTCTAAGACACGCAAAATGACACTTTGAATGTTCACATTTACCAATAAATTCAACATTAAACATTCCAGTTAAAACTTATACAGACATGGTTTTGTATGAAAATCATTGTTTTTTAAAATGAACAATTATCGTAATAAATTCAACATTGATTCCATTCATTTTGTCGTTTGTTATTAGTCAAATGATCATACAGGTCAAAAAATTGTTCTTCCATCGTGATTATTACGAGAAGTTTTGTGTAGGTGTTAGAAACCTATCATTGCAAAAATACAGGCTTTTTTAATTAAGTTCTTTTTGTATATGTGAGTTTCAGGAAGAGGTGCTATTTCTGTTATCGATGATGTAACATCGGTTTGTGCCGATATACATTGTCCCCGTTCTGGTAGTACTGTAGGCTATAACCTGGCTACAAGAACACACTGCGTTCACACATGTTGTGTGTTATTCTATGGTTATGTGCTTCATGTGTTTTGCAAGGTTCAATGGGAACACATGCGCCATGTTTGGACAGTGAAGCAATCAAAGGGGTTTTGTTGATTTGTTTGACGTTTTTCTTAAATCAGATCAAAGTGAGACTTATTTTTCACGCCCATAAGAACTTGATTGTAATGTTTCGACATGAGCATATGTTTATGGATCGAAGAATTGCCTCGGGCGTTATTGTTGCCGATGCATCAGAATTTGAAACGTCCTTCACATGTCTTAGAGAAAAAGTTTTGGAAGCTTTACCGATGCCCTATATGTTAAGACAGGTTAAGGACAGGAAACATAGATAAATGCGGTGCAGACAGAGGATGCAGAGTACAGAGTCTGGGGTTTCACATACAGATTGATAGTCTGTCTCACAGTCCCTGAACCACATTATTTTACCAACTGCCAAGCCCTATCTGCAGTGCTAAAGCCCTAAATAAAGCAAGTCTAGATTTCCTCGGGTTCAGGTTCTGAATCTCTGGTCGCCCTGGGGCCCCTTTTCAATTTAAATGGGCTTGTTTGTTACTATCAAAATTATATATATTCAGAGACTGAGCGTTAGTCTAACAGACTGAGTGTAGACGGGAGTACAGACGGGGTCTACAGAGGTTTGGTACAGACAGACACCAGACATAGGATGGCTGCGAACACCGAACCCCTATATATGGATTGAACAAACTGAGAGTGACTGAGTCCGTATAGTTTTAAAACGCTTTTAGCAATATATCAGCAATATCACGGCAAGGAACACCAGAAATAGACTTTATACATTGTACCCATGTGGTTAATTCAACCCGGGCTTTCGGTGTGACGAGCGAATGCTTTAACCACTAGGCTACCCCATCGCCCCGAACAAGACAAGAGTCCCCAGAGTGTTTTAATGAGTAATTGTGATATGTGACCCTCAATGTTTGGAATAAAACGTGAAGAAAACTTTGTCAAGTTTGAAATTGATGTATGCGCCAGTTTGGAATCTTCATGTCATAAGTTGTAATGGGAAATATACCAACAGAGTTTAATGAAGGCTAAAATATGAGGTTAAACCATTTCAACATTACTAAACGGGAACAATCTAGGGATCATCTCACTTGTTTGTTGTCTGATAAACATGATTTCTCATGTTTTGAAGCAAAGCCCAACTTTACAGAGAAGCTAAAAAGGTTATAATTATTACACAAAGTAAGTCCTTTTCGCTGACTAACACACTAATAAAGAAACTGAATATCGATAAGTTCAACAGTTTATTTCAATCATTCAATGATGTATCACTCTCTTTGTACAAGGCAGAAGGCCTGTTACTGATGTAACAAGTTAACATTCTTTGCATGATCAACATGACAAAAACAGGACACTACATGGCAGTGTATGCAGTCGTTTTGGTAATCTGAAGATCGTGGTATGTTGGAAATGCCTTCCACATCATTAATGCGAAAGGAAAGCTGACCAAGGGCTAGGCATCTGTCAACAGATACGAAATTGAAGCTAGAGAAAATGGAATCATATCTTCTTTCCATCTGATTTCTCTAAACGTTAGATTTTGTAGGTGGGACAAAATCCGTTTCCAAACTTGTTGGAAATGCCTAGCCTTGGAACGGACACCAACAAACGTTGTTCTCAGCATATTCACTTGAAAACTTTAGTAATGTGAAGGCTGTGGTATGTTGGAAATACTCTCCCGTAATCATTGATGCAAAAAGAAAGCTGACGAAGGGCTAGGCATTTTGAACTATTAACTGATACGTGTTTCTACAATTTAAACTGGAGGGAGAAAATGGCCAAAAACATCAATATATGATTTCTTTGAACGACGGAAATTTGTAAATGGCACTAGATGTAGATTTAAACCTTCTGTGATACTGATGAACTATTTCTGTAGTTAGAATATAACACAACTTACTCAACACTCACTAAATGGTGCACCTCGTTGCATCACTGTTCTTTTATGTCTTGTGTCAACGCAACAAGTTTCCAAACAATCTAGCCCGTAGATAACGTTTTGGGAGGAGTGTTAGATATATAATATGTGGTTACAACTTCCTGATGGCTGAAACTCTCTGTACACCATCAATACTTGTGGTAGGCATGTCTCTGGAGGTCTCTTAAATTCAAAAGCCCTTTACACAGTTCCAGCTGTGAATTGGCATTGAAGAAACACAAGTTTGTCCATTGAAGGACATCTACACGTTTTGTTGCACATTGTTAACATCCTTACGAAGGTGAAAGGTCACAGGGAGATTATCTGAAGGTTTTGTTACTGGAAAGTAGGTAATCTTAGGACTTTTGTTCTTGAGTTCCCATGTACATGTCCTTATGAGTTCCACAATAAAGATTTTCACAAACATCCTGGCAAACCTTTCGCCTGGACATGCACGAGCACCTGCTCCAAAAGGAATGTAGTTGAATCGTTGGCCACTCACACGTGTCTTTTCGTCCATTTCATTCCAGCGTTCAGGTTTGAATTCCTCCTTGTCGTCAAAGAGTTTGGTTGTTTGATGCGTGTCTCGTATGCTGTAGATCACAGTCCAGCCCTCTGGAATCTGGTAGCCCTGTGAATGGAAAATAGGAAGATTGTAGGAATGTATATCAATGTTAGTCGTGATATAAATAGGGCTTTAAGTGAGACTTGACTATCAGCTTTACGTATTAAGGAAAACTGTAGATTCTGATCTTGTTCTTTCCAAAATGTGGATTTGGTTATTTGATGAAAAATATTAGGATATTTTGCCTCATGGAATCTGTGTGTTATTGCAAAATTTCGTTCAGTAATATGAACATTGCAAACTTCATCGTGTTTACAGCTCTTTGTGGATAAGATTTTATGTTTAGTTAATATATTTTGTTGTCCGAATTTCTTGACTAAGATAGACAAGTGACCGTTGGTTATAGTAAAAACTTACCTCAATCTCCATTGTTTTCTTAACCTTCCTGAATCCACCACCAACAGGGGGATACACTCTGAGCACCTCCTTCACCACGTGATCAACGTAGGTCAGTTTCTTTAAACTGTCAAGAGTCAGCTCGTCTTCAGAACTCAATAGTCCATTCTCTTCCAGTTCTTCTTCGATTTGTTTTCGAACTCCATCATCTTTGTCCACTGAAGGACATCTAGACGTTCTGTTGCACATTCTTGTTAACATCCTTACGAAGGTGAAAGGTCACAGGGAGATTATCTGAAGGTTTTGTTACTGGAAAGTAGGTAATCTTAGGACTTTTGTTCTTGAGTTCCCATGTACATGTCCTTATGAGTTCCACAATAAAGATTTTCACAAACATCCTGGCAAACCTTTCGCCTGGACATGCACGAGCACCTGCTCCAAAAGGAATGTAGTTGAATCGTTGGCCACTCACACGTGTCTTTTCGTCCATTTCATTCCAGCGTTCAGGTTTGAATTCCTCCTTGTCGTCAAAGAGTTTGGTTGTTTGATGCGTGTCTCGTATGCTGTAGATCACAGTCCAGCCCTCTGGAATCTGGTAGCCCTGTGAATGGAAAATAGGAAGATTGTAGGAATGTATATCAATGTTAGTCGTGATATAAATAGAGCTTTAAGTGAGACTTGGCTATCAGCTTTACGTATTAAGGAAAACTGTAGATTCTGATCTTGTTCTTACGAAAATGTGGATTTGGTCATTGATGAAAAATATTAGGATTTTTTGCCTCATGGAATCTATGTGTTATTGTAAAATTTCGTTCAGTAATATGAACATTGCATACTTCATTGTGTTTACAGCACTTTGCGGATAAGATTTTTGTATGGTGGAATATTTTGTTTCCTGAATTTTATGACTCAGACAAGTGACTGTTGGTTTTAGTAAATATTTACCTCAATCTCCATTGTTTTCTTAACCTTCCTGAATCCACCACCAACAGGGGGATACACTCTGAGCACCTCCTTCACCACGTGATCAACGTAGGTCAGTTTCTTTAAACTGTCAAAAGTCAGCTCTTCTTCAGAACTCAATAGTCCATTCTCTTCCAGTTCTTCTTCGATTTGTTTTCGAACTCCATCATCTTTACCTAAAGCCAGTAGTGTTGAATTTGCCGTGCTTGAACTGGTATCATGTCCTGCAAACCATAGTTCCAAGACTGCGTCTGCCATTTCGTCTGCGGTGAGTGAGGCAGCCGTTTCATCAAGATTCTTCAGTTCATCAACGAGGGACCACTGTTGTGTCTCCCTGTGAAGTCTTTTCTTAATTTCCTTTATCAGCTGTTCTCGTGCTTTTAGACCCTATATCAAAAAGGAAAGGTTTAGGTCAACTTCATTGATAAAATAAGGATGGATTTTGAATGATATAAAAATGCAGCAATGTGTACATTCAGATATGTATTCACTGTATTGTTATGACACGTTATTTGCCCAATGCACTGGCTGGAACTCTGAAGGAGACTAAATACGGTAAACAGTACCAAATGCGTAGTTATTTTGTACATACCTTGGACAATCCTGATCCAGGCAGTTCCCATGGCAGTGAAAACAAGTTGCCCGTGAAAGTCTGGAAAGAGCTGATTATTGACTGCAGGTTCTGATCATCAACATCAAATCCAATAAGGACGTTGGCAGCAAGTGACATTGCCAAGCGTTTGCAAATATCTGTTCCGAATTGTTGCCCTTTGCTGCACCAGTCCAAAATATGGTTTCTTACAAGTTTTTGAATTGTTGGAACATGTCCTTGTATAGCTGCAGGAGCTAAAGCCCGGAGGAGTAGCTTCTTCCTGATCCTGTGACTGTCAGGACTTGCATTTGTTAGTCCACCTGGTCCCAGCAGACGTTGGAGAGATCTTGGCTGACTGGCCTCAACATTGACGTGCTCCCCCATCAAAATATGGCGTACATTATCAGCTCCGATGATTCTGATGGTAGGCTGTCCCAGAAGGTGGGTCTTGTATACGTTGCCGTACTGTTGCCGCCGAGATAGGTAGTAGTCAGAGCCCTGAAGGGAAAATGAATGTACTTTTTAGTTAAGTCCCGTAAGTCCAAAATCCTAGAAATGCGGTGTGACCTGTGAAATGTGATTCAGCAGGCAAGTGATCGATTTAGATTTAACAGTAAAAGTAATTAATAAAGCATGACTTACTTTAGTTATTAATGAGAGTGTCTCGCCCACCAATGGAAAGCCCATAGACCCCGGGGAGGGGCAGTTTGCTGCGTGCGTCCACCGCATGCTGGTAATACTGACGCCACAGCCAGGTTGCTATGATGATGGCAAGAAATGACCACAGCATGAATCGCGAGACGTCTTGAAGCATACCATCGTGGGGGTCCAAAGAGAGTACCTCGGCACCTTGTTGTGGCTCACTGAAGACAGAAAAGTACAATACTTCAACCATTTATGTTTAAGTCATGAAGTGAAATGACTGATTGCTCATGGCACCGTTGATCCAAGCCCTGCCTTATGTCACAACGTTCGTTAATGTTAAGTGGACCCAATATATTCACACTATCGGCCATTAGACAACAAAAGACACTTACCATGTATTTGTAGGTTTTTGTTGTACACCAAAGAAATTCACACTTTTCTCGGAAATGACCAGCTGGGTGAAAGCCTTATCGTGGACAATGTAGCGTATGGTTGCCATCGTGAGAGGATGGTGATTTACTACTGTTTAATTGTAGATGTGCTATATATGACAGGAAGGAGCCAATGAAAGCATCGATGACTAACACGTCATTGTTTGTAACTGAAAACAAAAGTTGAACCAAAGTTCAGCGTCAAAACTTGTAAACAGTTTCAATTTAGGTCACAGTTCAGGGAGAGGTGCTAACTCCATGGAGGACGTTGTTGACTGCTCGGGTTATACACGTGGACAAACACCATGAGTGAGTGAGTGAGTGAGTGAGTGAGTTGAGTTTAACGTTGCACTCAGCAATATTCCTGGTATATGGCTGCGGTCTCAAGCACCATGACTTCTGGAAGTATCTTAAAGCATATACGGGCTTCAAGGTCATAGACTGCAACACCTTAGCACCTTCTGTATTAGGAGTTGTATCATTATCTGGGCAATCAACAGGAATTGAGAATTTTGTAAATGTTGCCTTAAATTATGAAGTTATCATGATGCCAAGCTTCCAACTGGGACGAATTATGAAAGAAACCATCATTATGGGCAGAGATTTCTCTTTGTCATGAAACGAGTTTTGTAGGTTGTACTGCGAACACATTTGTGTTTCAATACATTCTCCTGAATTGTACACTTTGTTTTAATCGAACATTAATGAGACAAATATCACTACGTGTGGTATCTTAGTTTCTGTACGTAACTCCGGAACAATTGAAAACCCATTTCCGACATCACAAAACATGTTTGTACTTGTGTACCGTTCACCAAATAGGGCATTGATAGCTGACATCATTGTCGATAACTGGATAGACACATCCCCTCAATTGCGAACCTGAAAATATAGTTGCAGTTTCTTGTCGATGGAAATAAAATACTTCAACATTAAATAAAATATATTGTTTGTCACGCCTGTACAGAAGACGATCCTGTCCTTGAACATCTGTTATGTATTATGCGGTAATATGTACTTATATTTTCTGTATGTTATATACACAACTTGTTTGAGTGGCATTTTAGTGAGTGGCATTTTAGAAGTTGAGACGTACACTATAGAACAAGTTTTTATGGATAACAACTTCTTTGTTTCGTGAGTGCGACGTTTCGATACAGATTCTTGTACCGTTGTCAAACGCCATAAGCCCACCATCAACCGTGACCAAGGATACTTCATTCCCTCAGCTTATGATCCACTCCTTCACCAAGCCCAATCTATTGTATAAACATCGCACCTATTGTATAAACATATCATTGTAACTACTCCTGTATTTATAAATCTCTGGCTTCCATTCACTATCCTTTGTGTACTCACTGGCTTCATCAGCTTACTGCTTAACCAATTATGACAATTATGTTGTTTCCTTTGTCAATTATGTTGTTTCATTGTTATATACAGTATATATATGCAGCTCCCACACTTCATGTATCACTCTTGCTTGACAACGGTACAAGAATCTGTATCGAAACGTCGCACTCACGAAATAAAGAAGTAGTTATCTATAAAAACTTGTTCTATAATGTTATATACACAGTTAGTTAATGGAGTGCTTTAACGTATCTTGGAAAAGCAGCAACTCGGGTAACTTTGTCTGTACAATCTAGATGTCTCTCAACTTGAAAATACACATGCGCAAGTTCAGTTTCAGTGCACAGCTTTATTAAATCCTGTTGGAGGTGTAACTTTAGAGGGAGAATATCTATAGACTATAGGGATTTTGTTTCAGTTCTCATGTTCAGGTCGTTATGAGCTCCACAATAAAGGTTTACATATATAAACTGGTAACCTTTTCCCCATGACTTATTCGGGCACCTGGTCTAGAATGAGTGAATTTAGTTTTACGCCTCTTTTAGCAATATTCCTGCAATATAAAAGGGCTTCACATACTGTGCCCAACCTGCTCTTGGGGTAATGAAGTGGAACGTGTGAGATTTCTTGTCCATTTGATTCCACCGTTCAGGTTCTTCACAAACCTTTTGTCAACAACAGTTGGGTAGCCTAGTGGTTAGAGCGTTAGCTTTCAAGTCCGCCATTGACATATGATGCATGAACAACTTTTGCCAAACTACGTTCACCGAACGTGACCTTAATTGAGTGAAATATGCAATTGAACAAAGATTAAATATTTTTCTAAAGTCACCACATGTTAAAGTGCAAACTGTTTTATTAACATACAGATTGCCTTCCTGCAGAAGACGTGATATTCATGTTTAGTTGATACATAGGTGAGCTTTGAGGAAGAGGTCCTTCCATCGGTTTGTGCCGACATGCATTGTCCCCATTCTGGTAGTACTGTAGGCTATAACCTGGCTACAAGAGCACACTCCTTTCACACATGTTGTGTGTTATTCTATAGTGATGTGCTTCATGTGTTTTGCAAGGTTCAATGGGAACACATGTTCTTGGTTCGTACAGTTAAGCGATTTAACGGTGATTTTCTATTTCATTCGACAACATTTCTTCAGGACGTTTACTTAAATTAGTTCAAAGTGAGACATATTTGTCACGCCTGTTATAGTGCAAATATTTCATTAATATTTCACGTATAAAAGTATAATAACTGTGATATTTGAAATTTATAAGAATTCACGAATGCACCTATATTGTGATTCTCTTTACACAAATGAGGGTAACTCAGGTTGTAAAAACATGTCGCCAGACACAGATATAGTGTACACAAAAGCATGACAAAGGCTGCCGTTTCATTTAGACAGACGCATTTCAGACTGACCGCCGACTTGTTAGTGGGATTATCACAAATTGGTTTGCGTGTCAATCTGGAAGTGTAAGTTTCACAATATAAGTACATTTGTGAATTTCTTATAAAGTTCAAATATCATGGTTATTATAATTTCATATGTGAAATATTAATGAAATATTTGCACTATAAAAGGCCTCTAAGAAACTGATTGCAATACTCCGGCATGAGATTGTGTTTTGGTGGACAGGTGCTTGCATTCTGCCCCACCGATATAAACACGTGCAACGGCAAATCAATTGATCAACTAAAAACCAGGGGAACTCTCAAAGGGGAATCGCATCTGCATTATTCTTGTCACCGATGCATCAGAATTTGAAACGTCCTTCACATGTCTTCCAGAAAACGTTTTGGAAGCTTTACGGATGCCTTAAATGTTATAATAATAATGAGTGTATTTTTTTAGTGTTAAATACTCCAAGCACTACGTGTCTGCTCCAAGCGCTTGCACAGTACTTTATTGGTACCACTTTATCACCCCGGATAACCCAAGCTGCCAATTCTATATTCTTATAAACCACCTTGGTGGTACAAGAGCATATATTGTAAACATATATAGAAATTCAAATTCAAGATGGGAGTAAACAACATATTAACATTATTTTCTGACAAGAGATGATAGATGTAGGATATATTTTGATAGATTTACTATGTCTCGAGATGTTTTTACAGATAATATTTCGTGAACTTTGTTTCATTGGGAAGAGAGGTTAGATGGGAGGGTAAATATTGTTTCCTCAAAGTACCTAATGCTTTGCAATGAAAAATATAGTGATATTCATCTGCGATGCCTGCGGCCTGCGGCATAGTTGACACGCCTTGGAATATTATGCCTGCGGCCCATCTCAATAGGTAAACTATGGTTACATGTTCTAAATCTCAATAATGGTAAAGAAATGCGTTTTGGAAGGAGGAGATGTACATCAAAATTGTGAAATGGCTTTAGGTGCTGATAGTGTATTCCCTTGGGACTAGAAATGATGTCATTGTGCCAGTTTGGGATAAATTGATCTTTAAGAATATGTTCTGTGAGGCGCTAGAAGGTTATAGTCACATGACTTTTCCCACCGAGTACCCATTTTCTGCTGGGTGAACAGAGGCATTTCTAAGGTGAGACCACATTTATCACATGTGTTTGGTTGTGGGACAGGACTGAAGTCCTAGAAACCCTTAGGAGTCAAGCAGTCAAACACGGTCATCCATCCGAGGCTCTCCGCACCCAAAGTTGATTACCTTCACCTGATTTGAGACCTGAGCAGTCTGCACGGGTCCATATGCCACCAGTCAGGTTAAAGACAGGAAACATATATAAATGCGATGCAGATAGAGGACACAGAGTACAGAGTCTGGGGTGAGGTTTCACATATAGATTGAGTGCAGACATGAGTAGAGATGGGGTCCGCAAAGGTCGGGTAAAGACAGACGCCACACATAGGATGGCTGCGAACACCGCACCTTACATATGGATTAAACAAGCTAAAGGTGAGTGATTGAGTATGGTTTTACTCCGCTTTTAGCAATATTCAAGCATTATCACGACAGGGGACACCAGAAATGAGCTTCACACATTGTGCCCATGTGGGGAATCGAAGCCGGGTGTTCCGCGTGACTAGCGAATGCTTGAACCCACCACCCCGAACAAGATAAGAGTCCCCAGATTGTTTAAGGAGTAATGAAACAAGTGCCAGAATGGAAAAACTGACAAAAGGAGCTCGGATAAACGAATGTGATATGTGAGAACAACCCTCTGACTGCAGGAAACCATCACCAGCACTGTCACTCTTTTGTCACGAAGAGCATACAACGCCTGGGTGTCTCCCAGAACATAAAGACCGACAAATGATTTCAACAGGGTGTCACAATAGCTGCCTGAGATATACAGTTAGTTCATGGATGTGGAAGAGGTGCCAGAGGTGCCAGAGGCTCCATCATGATGTGAGTGGTCAGACTGTGTAGCATGGTTCATAGTGTGCCATGATGGGGTGCAATGTAAGCCCGTATTTCAAATGGAAGAAAACTTTTGGCAAGTTTGAAATTGATGTATGCTACAGTTTGAAATCTTCATGTGATAAGTTGTTATGGGAAGTATAGTATACTAATAGAGTTTAATGAAGGCTAAAATAAGGTCTTCGATCATTTCAACATTACCAAACGGGAACAATCTGGGGATCAACTCACACGTTTGTTGTCTGATAAACATAATTTCTCATGTTTTGAGGCACAGCCCAACTTTACAGAGAAGCTAAAAATGTTATAATTATTACACGAAGTAAGTCCTACTCGCTGACTTTCACACTAATAAAGAAACTAAATGATAATAAGTTCAAAAGTTTATTTCAATCATGCAATGATGTATCATTATTGTAGAAATAACTTATATATTTACACTCTTTTTGTACAAGGCACAAGGCCTGTTACTGATGTAACAAGTTAACATTCTTTGCATGATCAACATGACAAAAACAGGACACTACATGGTAGTGTATGCAGTCGTTTACATATATGACATATACATGGTATACATCTACTATTGCCATCAGTGTATCTCAAGAGTATCTACAACTCAAGCTTGATCACTCAGGCATATGATGACTGGCCCACTTAGTCTGAAACTTGTAGGTTATCACAAAAGTTAGTCTTTAGCACGTTGGACACTAATCAGTTACCAAAATATTGGAAACGATACCATTCCCTGCTTTGAATAAATGCCACAACACCCATATCCATAACTGTAGGACATGGCCAACCGGTGACACCGACACAAACACACGGAAGAGCAAATCAAGTATCTCTTGTCAGTTGTTCTCAACGTATTCACTTGATAACTACATATATATTTTTTGTTTAATTTCTTTTGGTAATCTGAAGATCTCGGTATGTTGGAAATGCCTTCCCCTTAATCATTAATGCGAAACGAAAGCTGACTAAGGGCTAGGCATCTGTCAAAATATAGGAACTTGAAACTATAGAAAATGGAATCATATCATCACAACTTACACAGTATAACACAGCTTACTCAACACTCACTAAATGGTCCACCTCGTTGCACCACTATGTTCTTTTAGGGCGTGTGTCAACGCAACAAGTGTCCAAACAATCTAGTTCGCAGATAAAGTTTTGGGAGGAGTGTCAGATATATAATATGTGGTTACAACTTCCTGATGGCTTAAACTCTCTGTACACCATCAATACTTGTGGTAAGCATGTCTCTGGAGGTCTCTTTAATTCAAAAGCCCTTTACACAGTTCCAGCTGTGAATTGGCGTTGCAAGCTCCCAAGTTTGTCCATTGAAGGACATCTAGACGTTCTGTTGCACATTCTTGTTAACATCCTTGTGAATGGTGAAAGGTCACAGGGAGATTATCTGAAGGTTTTGTTACTTGAGAGTAGGTAATCTTAGGACTTTTGTTCTTGAGTTCCCATGTACATGTCCACAATAAAGATTTTCACAAACATCCTGGCAAACCTTTCGCCTGGACATGCACGAGCACCTGCTCCAAAAGGAATGTAGTTGAATCGTTGGCCACTCAAGTGTGTCTTTTCGTCCATTTCATTCCAGCGTTCAGGTTTGAATTCCTCGTTTGCTGTAGATCACAGTCCAGCCCTCTGGAATCTGGTAGCCCTGTGGATGGAAAATAGGAAGATTGAAGGAATGTATATCAATGTTAGTCGTGATATAAATAGGGCTTTAAGTGAGACTTGGCTATCACCTTTACATATGGAGGAAAACTGTAGATTCTAACCTTGTTCTTACGAAAATGTGGATTTGGTTATTGATGAAAAATATTAGGATATTTTGCCTCATGGAATCTGTGTGTTATTGCAAAATTTCGTTCAGTAATATGAACATTGCAAACGTTATCGTGTTTACAGCGCTTTGCGGATAAGATTTTATGTGTGGTGAATATATTTTGTTGTCCGAATTTTATGACTCAGATAGACAAGTGACCGTTGGTTATAGTAAAAATTTACCTCAATCTCCATTGTTTTCTTAACCTTCCTGAATCCACCACCAACAGGGGGATACACTCTGAGCACCTCCTTCACCACGTGATCAACTTAGTTCAGTTTCTTTAAACTGTCAAGAGTCAGCTCGTCTTCAGAACTCAATAGTCCATTCTCTTCCAGTTCATCTTCGATTTGTTTTCGAACTCCATCATCTTTGTCCACTGAAGGACATCTAGACGTTCTGTTGCACATTCTTGTTAACATCCTTACGAAGGTGAAAGGTCACAGGGAGATTATCTGAAGGTTTTGTTACTGGAAAGTAGGTAATCTTAGGACTTTTGTTCTTGAGTTCCCATGTACATGTCCTTATGAGTTCCACAATAAAGATTTTCACAAACATCCTGGCAAACCTTTCGCCTGGACATGCACGAGCACCTGCTCCAAAAGGAATGTAGTTGAATCGTTGGCCACTCACACGTGTCTTTTCGTCCATTTCATTCCAGCGTTCAGGTTTGAATTCCTCCTTGTCGTCAAAGAGTTTGGTTGTTTGATGCGTGTCTCGTATGCTGTAGATCACAGTCCAGCCCTCTGGAATCTGGTAGCCCTGTGAATGGAAAATAGGAAGATTGTAGGAATGTATATCAATGTTAGTCGTGATATTAATAGGGCTTTAAGTGAGACTTGGCTATCAGCTTTATGTATTAAGGAAAACTGTAGATTCTGATCTTGTTCTTACGAAAATGTGGATTTGGTTATTGATGAAAAATATTAGGATATTTTGCCTCATGGAATCTATGTGTTGTTGCAAAATTTCGTTCAGTAATATGAACATTTCAAACTTCATCGTGTTTACAGCGCTTTGCGGATAAGATTTTTTGTATGGTGGAATATTTTCCGAATTTTATGACTCAGACAAGTGACTGTTGGTTTTAGTAAACATTTACCTCAATCTCCATTGTTTTCTTAACCTTCCTGAATCCACCACCAACAGGGGGATACACTCTGAGCACCTCCTTCACCACGTGATCAACGTAGGTCAGTTTCTTTAAACTGTCAAAAGTCAGCTCTTCTTCAGAACTTAATAGTCCATTCTCTTCCAGTTCTTCTTCGATTTGTTTTCGAACTCCATCATCTTTACCTAAAGCCAGTAGTGTTGAATTTGCCGTGCTTGAACTGGTATCATTTCCTGCAAACCATAGTTCTAAGACTGCGTCTGTCATTTCGTCTGCGGTGAGTGAGGCAGCCGTTTCATCAAGATTCTTCAGTTCATCAACGAGGGACCACTGTTGTGTCTCCCTGTGAAGTCTTTTCTTAATTTCCTTTATCAGCTGTTCTCGTGCTCTTAGACCCTATATCAAAAGGAAAGGTTTAGGTCAACTTCATTGATAAAATAAGGATGGATTTTGAATGATATACAAATGCAGCAATGTGTACATTCAGATATGTATTCACTGTATTGTTATGACACGTTATTTGCTCAATGCACTGGCTGGAACTCTGAAGGAGACTAAATAACCAGTACCCAATGCGTAGTTATTTTGTACATACCTTGGACAATCCTGATCCAGGCAGTTCCCATGGCAGTGAAAACAAGTTGCCCGTGAAAGTCTGGAAGGAGCTGATTATTGACTGCAGGTTCTGATCATCAACGTCAAATCCAATAAGGACGTTGGCAGCAAGTGACATTGCCAAGCGTTTGCAAATATCTGTTCCGAATTGTTGCCCTTTGCTGCACCAGTCCAAAATATGGTTTCTTACAAGTTTTTGAATTGTTGGAACATGTCCTTGTATAGCTGCAGGAGCCAAAGCCCGGAGGAGTAGCTTCTTCCTGATCCTGTGACTGTCAGGACTTGCATTTGTTAGTCCACCTGGTCCCAGCAGACGTTGGAGAGATCTTGGCTGACTGGCCTCAACATTGACGTGCTCCCCCATCAAAATATGGCGTACATTATCAGCTCCGATGATTCTGATGGTGGGCTGTCCCAGAAGGTGGGTCTTGTATACGTTTCCGTACTGTTGCCGCCGAGATAGGTAGTAGTCAGAGCCCTGAAGGGAAAGTGAATGTACTTTTTAGTTAAGTCCCGTAAGTCCAATATCCTAGAAATGCGGTGTGACCTGTGAAATGTGATTCAACAGGCAAGTGATCGATTTAGTTTTAACAGTAAAAGTAATTTATAAAGCATGACTTACTTTAGTTATTAATGAGAGTGTCTCGCCCACCAATGGAAAGCCCATGGACCCTGGTGGGAGGGGCAGTTTGCTGCGTGCATCCATCGCATGCTGGTAATACTGACGCCACAGCCAGGTTGCCATGATGATGGCAAGAAATGACCACAGCATGAATCGCGAGACGTCTTGAAGCATACCATCGTGATGGTCCAAAGAGAGTACCTCGGCAGCTTGTTGCGGCTCACTGAAGACAGAAAAGTACAATACTTCAACCATTTATATTTTAGTCATGAAGTGAAATGACTGATTGCTCATGGCACCGTTGATCCAAGCCCTGCCTTATGTCACAACGTTCGTTAATGTTAACTGGACCCAATATATTCACACTATCGGCCATTAGACAACAAAAGACACTTACCATGTATTTGTAGGTTTTTGTTGTACACCAAAGAAATTCACACTTTTCTCGGAAATGACCAGCTGGGTGAAAGCCTTATCGTGGACAATGTAGCGTATGGTTGCCATCGTGAGAGGATGGTGATTTACTACTGTTTAATTGTAGATGTGCTATATATGACAGGAAGGAGCCAATGAAAGCATCGATGACTAACACGTCATTGTTTGTAACTGAAAACAAAAGTTGAAGGAAAGTTCAGCATCAAAACTTGTAAACAGTTTCAATTTAGGTCACAGTTCAGGCAGAGGTGCTAACTGCATGGAGGATGTTGTTGACTCCACGGCTTGTACACGTGGACAAACACCATAGCATATACGGGCTTCAAGTTCATAGACTGCAACACCTTAGTACCTTCTGTGTTAGTGTAGCAGTGACGTTTTCACGTTGTATTCTATACCTTGTAGCTTGTCTTATTTAAAAAGTCAATTTACATTTATTCAAAAACATTTCCTTTTTGTTATCTACAGTTTTGTGGGTAACAGTATTTTTCATGGTAATCTCTGTGCCTGTTCTCTGTGTTGACCAGGCTGATGAATATCCATATCACGTGTGTTTCATGTTAGAGCGATCTTTGTTATAATATTGAGGATTTTGATTGGAACATATGCTTCAATAAGATAACATCTGGTGGTGACTTGTGGTTTCCATTGTGTTCTGAGAGCTGAACATGTGAGGTCAAGCCAGAGTTGTAGAGCATTTTGTAAATGTTATAGTTTGGTAAACTGGTTTAGGCTGTTAAGTATTTAAACCTAATGTTGTATTCTACTAGTATTTTATTCACATGTGAATTCTTTTGAAGTTACCTAGTAAGTAGAATTTGCGTGCTCTGATACTGACTGCTAAGAATGTGATGTGCATGATATATGCTAATTATGGATGCGTGTTCGATGTGTAGATATGATGATTTTGTATTACTAGAGTTTTACATCACGTTGCTGTCGGGCAGAGTTATATAAAGGAGTCTATTTGTCTTATAGACGTGCGAGCTAATTTTGAATATGAAATGTCAAACATGTACTTTTTATTGTCATATGGAGAATATATCCATCTTATTGAATCTCTACTACAAACTCAGTATTATTATCCACGTGAAACAATTAAAAGGGAAAAATGTTCGTTATTAATGTATTCATTTATTGTTCAGTGTGATCATGTCTTACATGTTTTTCTCCCTTTTTCATAATATAATTGCCAATGAATCTATTAAGGGTATTTTTCTTATGCTCGGAAATAAACATATTCACACTCCACAGCGAGTGGTGTTTTCTCAGCGTGAGCTGTTACAGTAGCAGTTGTCTCATTGTCGGGGCAATCTACATGAATTTATCATTATGTAAATGTTGACTTACATTATGAACTTATCTTGCTGCCTAGCTTCCAATTGGCACGGATTTGATAAGAAATCATCATTATGGACAGAGATTTCTCTTGGTCATAAAAAAACGAGTTTTGTAGGTTATACTGCGAACGCATTTGTTTTTCAATACATTCTCCTGAATTGTACACTCTGATTCAAACGTATGGTTCATGTAGTAACACAAATAACACTACGTGTGGTATCTCAGATTTATTTCGATTTATTCACGTGGTCAGGTAGACGAGTATATATCTATGTCACTCTGGAATCTGAGCGCTCCCCTCAATTGGAATCCTGAAAATATTGTTGCACTTCCTTGTCGATGGAAAAAAATACTTCAACATTAAATAAAAGATATTGTTTGTCACGCCTGTACAGAAGACTTTAAGCAGGAAGAGCTATATTGTGATTCTCTTTACACAAAGGAAAGTAACTTAGTTGGGTTGTAAAAACATGTCGCCAGACACAGACATATTGTACACAACAGATAACTGTTTACACAAAGGCTGCCGTTTCATTTAGCCAGACGCATTTCCGATTGACCGCCGACTTATTAGTGGGATTATCACAAATTTGTCAGCGTGTCAATCTGGAAGTGTAAGAATTCAAAACATAGGTACATTTGTGAATTCTTATAAATTTCAAACATCATAGTTATTATATTTTAGTATGTGAAATATTAACGAAATATTAGGACTATGAAAGGCCCCTAAGAAACTGATTGCAATACTCCGACATGAGATACTTGTGCTTATGGATCACTATGAAGCAGTTGTTGGACAGGTGCTTGCATTCTGCCCCACCGGTATAAACACGTGCAACGGCAAATCAATGGATCACCTAGAAAACCAGGGGAACTCGCAAAGGGGAATCGCATCTGGCATTATTCTTATTATTCGGCGTGACGAGCGAACATTTTAACCCACTACCCTGAACAAGATAAGAGTCCCCAGATTGTTTAAGGAGTAATGAAACAAGTGCCAGAATGGAAACACTGACAAAAGGAGCTCGGATAAACGAATGTGATATGTGTGAACAACCCTCCAACTGCAGAAAACCATCACCAGCACTGTCACTCTTTTGTCACGATGAGCATACAACGCCTGGGTGTCTCCCAGAACATAAAGACCAACAAATGATTTCAACAGGTTGTCACAATAGCTGCCTGAGATATACAGTTAGTTCATGGATGTGGAAGAGGTGCCAGAGGCTCCATCATGATGTAAGTGGTCAGACTGTGTAACATGGTTCATAGTGTGCCATGATGGGGTGCAATGTAAGCCCGTATTTCAAATGGAAGAAAACTTTTGGCAAGTTTGAAATTGATGTATGCTACAGTTTGGAATCTTCATGTGATAAGTTGTTATGGGAAATATAGTATACTAATAGAGTTTAATGAAGGCTAAAATAAGGTCTTCGATCATTTCAACATTACCAAACGGAAACAATCTGGGGATCAGCTCACACGTTTGTTGTCTGATAAACACGATTTCTCGTGTTTTGAGGCACAGCCAAACTTTACAGAGAAGCTAAAAATGTTATAATTATTACACGAAGTAAGTCCTGTTCGTTGACTAACACACTAATAAAGAAACTAAATGACAATAAGTTCAAAAGTTTATTTCAATCATTCAATGATGAATCATCATTGTAGAAATAACTTAAACACTTAAACTCTTTTTGTACAAGGCAGAAGGCCTCTTGCTGATGTAACAAGTTAACATTCTTTGCACGATCAACATGACAAAAACAGGACACTACATGGTAGTGTATGCAGTCGTTTACATATATGACATATACATGGTATACATCTACTATTGCCATCAGTGTATCACAACAGTATCTACAGCTGAACTTGGTCACCCAGGCATATGATAACTGGCAAAGTTACTCTGAAACTTGTAGGTTATCAGAAAAGTTAGTCTTTAGCACGTTGGACACTAATCAGTTACCCCAAAATTGGAAACGATACCATTCCCTGCTTTGAATAAATGCCACAACACCCATATCCACAATTGTAGGAAATGGCCAACCGGTGACACCGACACAAACACACGTTGTTCTCAGCATATTCACTTGATAACTACTGATATACTGATTTGCGTTTCCTTTGGTAATGTGAAGCACACGGTCTGTTGGAAATACCCTCCCTTAACCATTGATGCGAAAGGAAGATGGAAGGGCTAGGCATTTTCAACTGATACGTGCTTGTACAATTTAAAACTGGAGGGGGAAATGGCTAAAACATCAATATCAGATTTCTTTGAACGGCGATGTTTGTAGATGGGACTAATATAGATAAAGACCTTCTGTGATACTGATGAACTATTTCTGTAGTTAGAATATAACACAACTTACTCAACACTCACTAAATGGTGCACCTCGTTGCATCACTATGTTCTTTTTTGTCTTGTGTCAACGCAAAACGTCTCCAAACAATCTAGTTCGTAGATAACGTTTTGGGAAGACTGTCAGATATATAATATGTGGTTACAACTTCCTGATTGCTTAAACTCTCTGTCACAATCAGTACTTGTGGTAGGTATGTCTCTGGAGGTCTTTTAAATTCAAAAGCCCTTTACACAGTTCCAGCTGTGAATTGGCGTTGCAGGCTCCCAAGTTTGTCCATTGAAGGACATCTAGACGTTCTGTTGCACATTCTTGTTGACATCCTTACGAAGGTGAAAGGCCACAGCGTTCAGGTTTGAATTCTTCCTTGTCGTCAAAGAGTTTGGTTGTTTGATGCGTGTCTTGTATGCCGTAGATCACAGTCCAGCCCTCTGGAATCTGGTAGCCCTGTGAATGAAAAATAGGAAGATTGTAGGAATGTATATCAATGTTAATCGTGATATAAATAGGGCTTTAAGTGAGACTTGGTTTTCAGCTTTACGTATTAAGGAAAACTGTAGATTCTGATCTTGTTCTTACCAAAATGTGGATTTGGTTATTGATGAAAAATATTAGGATATTTTGCCTCATGGAATCTGTGTGTTATTGCAAAATTTCGTTCAGTAGTATGAACATTGCAAACGTCATCGTGTTTACAGTTCTTTGTGGATAAGATTTTATGTGTAGTGAATATATTTTGTTTCCCGAATTTCTTGACTCAGATTGACAAGTAACCGTTGGTTATAGTAAAAATTTACCTCAATCTCCATTTTTGCTTATGCTCGGAAATAAACATATTCACACTCCACAGCGAGTGGTGTTTTCTCAGCGTGAGCTGTTACAGTAGCAGTTGTCTCATTGTCGGGGCAATCTACATGAATTTATCATTATGTAAATGTTGACTTACATTATGAACTTATCTTGCTGCCTAGCTTCCAATTGGCACGGATTTGATAAGAAATCATCATTATGGACAGAGATTTCTCATGGTCATAAAAAAACGAGTTTTGTAGGTTATACTGCGAACGCAATTGTTTTTCAATACATTCTCCTGAATTGTACACTCTGATTCAAACGTATGATTCATGTAGTAACACAAATAACACTACGTGTGGTATCTCAGATTCTGTACACAGCCCCGGAACAATTGAAAAACCAACCCCAACATAAGAAAACGTGTTTGTACTTGTGTACCGTTCACCAAACACGGCATTGATAGCTGATATCATTGTCAATAGCGTGAAAACAAACCAGTCTGTAGAAAGGTTGTAGTGACTAATACTGTCCTTACTCATCACGCATGAAAGGTCAATGGAAACATGGCATTATGTTTACAGCAGGAGCATTGTTTTCGATTTATTCACGTGGTCAGGTAGACAAGTATATATCTATGTCACTCTGGAAACTGAGCGCTCCCCTCAATTACAATCCTGAAAATATTGTTGCACTTCCTTGTCGATGGAAAAAAAATACTTCAACATTAAATAAAAGATATTGTTTGTCACGCCTGTACAGAAGACTTTAAGCAGGAAGAGCTATATTGTGATTCTCTTTACACAAAGGAAAGTAACTTAGTTGGGTTGTAGAAACATGTCGCCAGACACAGACATATTGTACACAATAGATAACTGTTTACACAAAGGCTGCCGTTTCATTTAGCCAGACGCATTTCCGATTGACCGCCGACTTATTAGTGGGATTATCACAAATTTGTCAGCGTGTCAATCTGGAAGTGTAAGAATTCAAAATATAGGTACATTTGTGAATTCTTATAAATTTCAAACATCATAGTTATTATATTTTAGTATGTGAAATATTAATGAAATATTAGGACTATGAAAGGCCCCTAAGAAACTGATTGCAATACTCCGACATGAGATACTTGCGCTTATGGATCACTATGAAGCAGTTGTTGGACAGGTGCTTGCATTCTGCCCCACCGGTATAAACACGTGCAACGGCAAATCAATTGATCACCTAGAAAACCAGGGGAACTCGGAAAGGGGAATCGCATCTGGCATTATTCTTATTATTCGGCGTGACGAGCGAACATTTTAACCCACCACCCCAAACAAAAATAAGAGTCCCCAGATTGTTTAAGGAGTAATGAAACAAGTGCCAGAATGGAAACACTGACAAAAGGAGGTCGGATAAACGAATGTGACATAAAGACCGACAAATAATTTCGACAGGGTGTCACAATAGCTGCCTGAGATATACAGATAGTTCATGGATGTGGAAGAGGTGCCAGAGGCTCCATCATGATGTGAGTGGTCAGACTGTGTAACATGGTTCATAGTGTGCCATGATGGGGTACAATGTAAGCCCGTATTTCAAATGGAAGAAAACTTTTGGCAAGTTTGAAATTGATGTATGCTACAGTTTGGAATCTTCATGTGATAAGTTGTTATGGGAAGTATAGTATACTAATAGAGTTTAATGAAGGCTAAAATAAGGTCTTCGATCATTTCAACATTACCAAACGGAAACAATCTGGGGATCATCTCACACGTTTGTTGCCTGATAAACATAATTTCTCATGTTTTGAGGCACAGCCCAACTTTACAGAGAAGCTAAAAAATGTTATAATTATTACACGAAGTAAGTCCTGTTCGCTGACTAACACAATAATAAAGAAACTAAATGACAATAAGTTCAAAAGTTTATTTCAATCATTCAATGATGTATCATTATTGTAGAAATAACTTATATATTTACACTCTTTTTGTTCAAGGCAGAAGGCCTGTTACTGATGTAACAAGTTAACATTCTTTGCATGATCAACATGACAAAAACAGGACACTACATGGTAGTGTATGCAGTCGTTTACATATATGACATATACATGGTATACATCTACTATTGCCATCAGTGTATCTCAAGAGTATCTACAGCTCAACTTGATCACTCAGGCATATGATAACTGGCACACTATCACAAAAGTTAGTCTTTAGCACGTTGGACACTAATCAGTTACCAAAATATTGGAAACGATACCATTCCCTGCTTTGAATAAATGCCACAACACCCATATCCGCAATTGTAGGAAATGGCCAACCGGTGACACCGCCACAAACCACACGGAAGAGCAAATCAAGTATCTCTTGTCAGTTGTTCTCAACGTATTCACTTGATAACTACTGAAGTATTTTTGTTTTAATTTCTTTTGGTAATCTGAAGATCGTGGTATGTTGGAAATGCCTTCTCCTTAATCATTAATGCGAAACGAAAGCTGACCAAGGGTTAGGCATCTGTCAACAGATAGGAACTTGAAACTAGAGAAAATGGAATCATATCTTCTACGGAAAGACATCACTATCTTATTTGTCTGAAAGATATAACGTAGGTGGGACAAAACCCGTTTCTGAACTTGTTGGAAAAGCCTAGCCGTGGAACCGACACCAACAAACGTTGTTCTCAGCATATTCACTTGATAACTACTGATATACTGAATTGCGTTTCCTTTGGTAATGTGAAGCACGCGGTCTGTTGGAAATACCCTCCCTTAACCATTGATGCGAAAGGAAAGCTGGAAGGTCTAGGCATTTTCAACTGATACGTGTTTGTACAATTTAAAACTGGAGGGGGAAATGGCTAAAACATCAATATCAGATTTCTTTGAACGGCGATGTTTGTAGATGGCACTAGATGTAGATTTAGACCTTCTCTGATACTGGTGAACTATTTCTGTATTGAGAATATAACACAACTTACTCAACACTCACTAAATGGTGCACCTCGTTGCATCACTATGTTCTTTTGTCTTGTGTCAACGCAAAACGTCTCCAAACAATCTAGTTCGTAGATAACGTTTTGGGAAGACTGTCAGATATATAATATGTGGTTACAACTTCCTGATGGCTTAAACTCTCTGTACATCATCAATACTTGTGGTAGGTATGTCTCTGGAGGTTTCTTACATTCAAAATCCCTTTACACAGTTCCAGCTGTGAATTGGCGTTGCAGGAACCCAAGTTTGTCCATTGAAGGACATCTAGACGTTTTGTTGCACACATTGTTAACATCCTTACGAAGGTGAAAGGTCACAGGAGATATTATCTGAAGGCTTTGTTACTGGAAAGTAGTAATCTTAGGATTTTTGTTCTTGAGTTCCCATGTACATGTCCTTGTGTATGAGTTCCACAATAATATTTTCACAAACATCCTGGCAAACCTTTCGCCTGGACATGCACGACACCTGCTCCAAATGTATGTGTTGAATCGTTGGCCGCTAACGCATGTCTTTTCGTCCATTTCATTCCAGCGTTCAGGTTTGAATTCTTCCTTGTCGTCAAAGAGTTTGGTTGTTTGATGCGTGTCTCGGATGCTGTAGATCACAGTCCAGCCCTCTGGAAACTGGTAGCCCTGTGGATGGAAAATAGGAAGATTGTAGGGCTGTATATCAATGTTAGTCGTGATATAAATAGGGCTTTAAGTGAGACTTGGTTTTCAGCTTTACGTATTAAGGAAAACTGTACATTCTGATCTTGTTCTTTCCAAAATGTGGATATGGTCATTGATGAAAAATATTAGGATATTTTGCCTCATGGAATCTGTGTGTTATTGCAAAATTTCATTCAGTAATATGAACATTGCAAACTTCATCGTGTTTACAGCGCTTTGCGGATAAGATTTTTGTATGGTGGAATTTTGGTTACTGATGAAATTGACCGTTGGTTTTAGGATATTTTGCCTCATGGAATGCTTTTACCACACTATAACTTCACCACGTGAAAGGGTTTCTTTAAGGTTCAGGTCAACTTCATTGATAAGACAAGGATGGATTTGGAATGAGATACAAAGCAGCAATGTGTTTTGAGTTTAGTTTTACACCGCAGCCGTTTCAGCAATATTCCAGCTATATGGCGCAGCAATGTGTATGCATCATAATATGGAACGTCTCTATCTACCAGAACATTCAGAAATGTATTCACTGCATTGTTGTGGTAAGTTAGTCTCTCAATACACTGACTGGGATTCTGAACGAGACTAAATAACAAGTACCCAATGCGTAGTTATTTTGTATATACCTTGGACAATCCTGATCCAGGCAGTTCCCATGGCAGTGAAAACAAGTTGCCCGTGAAAGTCTGGAAGGAGCTGATTATTGACTGCAGGTTCTGATCATCAACGTCAAATCCAATAAGGACGTTGGCAGCAAGTGACATTGCCAAGCGTTTGCAAATATCTGTTCCGAATTGTTGCCCTTTGCTGCACCAGTCCAAAATATGGTTTCTTACAAGTTTTTGAATTGTTGGAACATGTCCTTGTATAGCTGCAGGAGCTAAAGCCCGGAGGAATAGCTTCTTCCTGATCCTGTGACTGTCAGGACTTGCATTTGTTAGTCCACCTGGTCCCAGCAGACGTTGGAGAGATCTTGGCTGACTGGCCTCAACATTGACGTGCTCCCCATCAAAATATGGCGTACATTATCAGCTCCGGTGATTCTAATGGTGGCTGTCCCATGATGTGTGTCTTGTATACGTTTCCGTACTGTTGCCGCCGAGATAGGTAGTAGTCAGAGCCCTGAAGGGAAAATGAATGTACTTTTTAGTTACATCCCGTAAGTCCAAAAGCCTAGAAATACGGTGTGTGGTGTGAAATGTGATTCAGCAGGCAAGTGATCGACTTTATAACAGTCGAAATAATCAACAAAGCATCACTTACCTTAGTTATTAAGGAGAGTGTCTCGCCCACCAAAGGAAAGCCCATGCACCCTGGTGGTAGGGGCAGTTTGGTGCGTGCGTCCACCGCATGCTGGTAATACTGACGCCACAGCCAGGCTGCTGTGATGATGGCGAGAAATGACCACAGAATACAACGCGAGACTTCTTGAAGCATACCATCGTGGTGGTCCACAGAGCGTACCTAGGCACCTTGTTGCGGCTCACTGAAGACAGAAAAGTACAATACTTCATCCAATTAATTTTTGAAGTGAAATGACTGATTGCCTAGGGCACCGTTGATCCTAGTTTTGCCTTATGTCACACAGTTCGTGAATGTTAACTAAACTCAACATATTCACACAACCGACCATTAGACAACAACAAACACTTACCATGTGTCGGAAATTAGCAACTGTTTGAAAGTCCTATCGTGCGAAATGTAGCATACGGTTGCCATCGTGACAGGAAGGTGACTTACTACTGTCTAATTGTAGATGTGCTATGAGCCAATGAAAGCATCGATGACTAACGCGTCATTGTTTATAACTGAAAACAAAAGTTGAACCAAAGTTCAGCCTCACAACTTGTAAACAGTTTCAAATTAGGTCGCAGTTCAGGGAGAGGTGCTAACTCCATGGAGGATGTTGGCGACGCCTCGGTGTGTACACGTGGACAAATGCAATAAATTCTGGAAGCATTGTGTAGCATCTAAGGGCTTCAAGGTCATAGACTGCAACATTCTTATGTGGCTTATAACTTCAAATACGCAGGAATTGATAAATAATGATTATGAGTAGAGATATCTCTGGGTCATGAAAACGGTTTTGTTAACTTTAACTGCGAAAGCATCAATACATTTAATAACACAGATATCACTGCGTATAGTATCTTAGTTTCTAATTCCTGAATTCACATCGTTTTGAACGAACATTTGATAATGGAAACATCAATTGGGTATCCAGTATCTATATGAAAAACTATTGAAAAATGAACCCGGACATCAGAAAATGCGTTGTACTTGTGTACTGTTTACCAATGCTGACATCATCGATAGAAAATTTGTAGTGATTAATCCTCTCCTCACTCAACAGGCAGAAAAAACAACAAAATGTTTACAACAGGAATTTTGTTTTGGGTTTATTCACGTGGTCAAGTGGACAAATATATAACTATGTGAACCATCCCCTCAATTGAGAACCTGTTCTACTTACTTGTGGATAAAAAATAAATGCTTCACTATAAACTAAAATATTTGTTTTTGTTCTTTTGTTGCTAACACTCATCGACCCAACTATCTAACGCTGGTTTTGTTGGTGTATTTTTATGTACCTAACGTTAATGTAACAAGACATGACCAAATGGCATACCCAGAATAATACTCTATATTATCTGAATTCAACCGGTACAAATGCATGTGTGTTATGTTGACGTGATGCAAGGTTCAGATTGTACATATTCGTGCTTTCCCAGTGTGTGCAGTTCTGTGATCTAACGAGCTGTAGTATTCATGATTTTGAGTTTTTATGAGTTGATTCCGAAAACCTTTCTTTTGTTGAGATTTTCGTTTCGCTAAAATCAAATCAAAGTCAGAGTAAGTTTAGTTTCACGCCGCACTCCGCAATATTCCAGCTATATGGCGGCGGTCTATAAATAATCGAGTCTGCGCCAGACAATCCAATGATCAACAGCATGAGCATCGATCTACGCAACTGGAATACGATGACATGTGTCAACCAAGTCAGCGAGCATGACCACCTGATCACATGACCACCTGATCCGGTTAGTCGTCTCTTACGAGAAGAATCAAAGTACGTCTTACAGAAAGATTAGGCGGACGTGTTCTAAGGAACGGATGTGGTGACAGATAGAGATGGAACACAGACGTGCAGCACATACAGATGGACTACAGACACACAGAACACATAAACAGATGACACATATGTATACGAAATCATTAATGAACAACATAAATCCAAGAGTGATTCCTACAATTTTGGTCGAAACAGGCGATCATACACAGGCATACTGGAATGCACATGACTTATCTCAAAAACTATGGGTCGCATGTTCACACTGTGCATAAAGCACACTGGGGTATTCATTTCAAATTTCTGTTTGTGCACTACGGTTTTCTAAACTGATTGCAATGACAATTATGCTAAAAAGTAACTTTCGTTGACAAGGCAAGAAATAGTCTTTCAGAAAATACACGATGGTGAGTTATTAGCATTTATTACTCGCCCGTGGAAGATACTGCAGTATAAAATTTTTACGTCAATAGTAAACTAGTGTAATACCGCTAGACATATGACTTCATAATGGTTACAGTTATGACGTCACAATGCAAATACCTCTCTCACAATGGTATTAGACCTTGCTTGACTCGCGGAAACTTGACATGAGAGTCATCATACTGTAGGCAGTTTCTATCAATTTATGTTGGAGAGTAACAAACAGAATACTAAACTCGCTTCCATGAAATACCATTACACGGAAGGTCGTTTAGTATCCTCTATGGTGGAAACTTAGCTACCGGTCTAAGTGGATTTGTAAGGAGACATATGACCGCCGTTGAAGTAAAGGATCGTAAGCTTACCCAGAGTGTTTTTAATGAGTAATGAAAAAAAGTGCCAGAGTAGTATCACTGACAAAAGGACTGACTGACTGACTGAGTTTGGTTTTACGCCGCTTTTAGCAATATTCAAGCAACATCACGGCGAGGGACACCAGAAATGGGCTTCACACATAGTACCCATGTGGGGATTCGAACCCGGGTCTTCGGCGTGACGAGCCAACGCTTTAACCACCAGGCTACCCCACCGCCCCCTGACAAAAGGAGCTCGGATAAACGAATGTGTTCGTTGAGAACAACCATCTGACTACAGGAAACCATCACCATCACTGTTACTTCTTTGTGGTCACGATGGACATTACCTGGCCTGGGTGTCTTCCTGTACATAAGGACTGACCAATGAGGTGAACAGAATATAATAGTCACTGAGATATACATTTCATCAAGTGGTGGCGCGTGGTCCTGTGCTTAAAGCTCAGGTCACAAATCGGTGAAGTTAAGCCGCGTCGAGCTCGGAGAGTCCTTGGATGGGTGACCGTGTTTGGCAGCTTGACTCCTGAGAGTTTCTAGGACTTGAGTCCTGCCCCACAACGAAGCACATGTGATACATGTGGTCTCACCTTAGGCAAGTGAGTTTGTTCAAAATTGCCTCTGTTCACCCAGCAGGAAAATGGGTACCCGGTGGAAAAAAGTCATATGACTATAACCTTCTAGCGCCTAACAGGCAGCTTGGGTATCCGGGGTAATAATGGCCTTGATTGTTAGCGCTATGAGCATACCTAGTGTGGAGTTTGGCGCTATATAAATGGACACATTATTATTATTACTGAATCATTGATGCAAAAGAGATGCCGTTATATTCTGGTCATGAGATGCTACATCATGGTTTTAGTGGTCAGAGATACATTGTTCGTGGTGTGTCATAGCTCATCGATGGTAGAAATTGTTGGTTGTCTGGGCCACTGTCCATTATTTACAGAACAACTATTATAAACATTAGAATGTTGCTGTGAGCGGCATTGAGCAGGAAACACACATATTCCCTAACCGTGAAGTTTTGCCCGTATTTGAATGAAACCTTAAGAAACCTCTTGACAAGCTTGTCATTGGTGTATGGGGCAGTTTTGAATCTTTATGTGATACGTTCTGATGGAAGGTATTCTAATGGATTTGAATGAAGGCTACAATAAGATGTGGACTGTTACATCAGTACGGTGAGATTCTATGCATGATCAACATGTCAAAAACAGGGCACTACATGGTAGTGTATGCCGTCGTGTACATATATGACATATACATGGTATACATTTACTATTGTTAACAGTGTATCAACATGAACTATAACTAGTTGAGTGTACTACTGAATCTGAAGATTTCTTTTCAATCGGACCAGAATCGAAGAAACAAAAATATCCACATCTGAAGAGTATCTTCAATTCAACATGACCATCCGGGCATGTGATGTCTGGCGTATTGACTCCGAAACGTGTGGGTTATCAGAGGATCTAGTCTTAGAAGGAAGACAGGGTGGCCACTAATATGGTACCTTAAAGTAAACTATACCATTCCCTTCTTTGAATAAATGACAAGAAAAACTTTTACTATACGTGTAGGAAATGCATAACAGACACAGACACACGTAAAGGCAAATAGAGGAATCACTTGTCAGTTCACTCAACATATTCACTTGATTTCTACTGATATATTACTATATGTTTCGTTTATAATTTCTTTTGATAATGTGAAGTCTGTTGGAAATAATCTCCCCTTAATCATTGATGCGAAAGCTGAAGAATCGCTAGGCAACTGCCGATTTGTAACTGTGAACATATTTGGCATTACGTGCAGAGAATATGGAATCATATCTCCTGGCAAGGGATATCAACTCTCTGTTATTGTCTAAAATTGGGTGTTACCTAGGTAAGTTGGTGGAACACTCGCTCACCATGCTGAAGGCGTGGTTTTGATTCCCAACATTTTCAAGTTTTTGAATTTTTGGAACATATCCATGTATGGTTGCAGGAGCTAAAGCCCGAAGGAGTAGCTTCTTCCTGTTGTGACTGTCAGGACTGGCATTTATTAGTCCACCTGGCCTGAGGAGGCGTTTGAGAGATCTTGGCTGACTGCTCTCAATATTGATGTGCTCCCCCATCAAAATATGGCGTACATTATCAGCTCCGGTGATACTGATGCTGGGTTGTCCAAGAGGGTCTGGTGTATACGACCAAGATTGTAGTCCGAACACAAAGGGGAGATAATTGTCCTTATTAGTAAAGTTAAGGTTGCCATGATGATGGCAAGACGTGAGATCGCGAGATGTCGTGTGGTACCTCGGCTCACTCAAAATAGAAAAATACAGTTCATCAACAACTTAATTAGAGTGAGTGAGTGAGCGAGTGAGTTTAGTTTTACGCCGCACTCAGCAATATTCCAGCTATATGGCGGCGGTCTGTAAATAATCGAGTCTGGACCAGACAATCCAGTGATCAACAGCATGAGCATCGATCTGCACAATTGGGAACCGATGACATGTGTCAATCAAGTCAGCGAGCATGACCACCCGATCCCTTTAGTCGCCTCTCACGACAAGCATGGGTTACTGATGATCAATATTCTGACCCAGACCTTCACGGGTCCATTTAATTAGAAGTGACAAAACCCTTTGAACATCCATAAGATATGTGTGCGCAAATCAGTGTTTGTTATGCATTAATTAACATATCACAAGCATACGTTTTTCAAAATACGGCGGCGGTCTGTAAATAATCGGGTGGACCAGACAATCCAGTGATCAACTTGTCAATCAAGTAAGCGAGCATGACCACCCGATCCTGTTAGTCGCCTCTCACGACGAGTGTGGCAGACTCAAATATATATATATATATATATATATTATTATATTAAGTAGCAAGTTGGATGACATTGTTTCCACTTAATGACTCACTCTATTAAACAATAAGAACACCTGTAAGAATCTTAGTTATGCTTTATACTATATTTTACTCTTAGTCCATAGCTCTGCATAGTAAGCCTTGTAACTCTCAGTCTAACCTCCACTAAATGTCACACTGCATGCTTTCAACACTCTTTGCTCCAGCTCTCAGTCATATCTATTGTTTTACTGATAGGCCAAGCTGGCCACAGCTTAACTACAATGTTCAGATTTTAAACTCAGATGCCGTCTTGTACTGTTGAAGGAGAGATATAACCAGAGTCATGGGAATTTTATGACGATTTAAGGTTGGTTCATATTGTATAAAATGTTGTATATATGGATAGTTTCTTGTTTACTATAATTAGAAATATAATTATAGTGGCATGTAAGTCAGACTTGGTTTACTTGAAATATAATATATCTTATAAATATGTATAGTTGAAGATGAACTATCAGATAACTGTGTTATTGTGAGTATATGTATTGTTTATGTATTGAACGCAATCCTAAACATTATCAACTAAATATTAGACAACTTATAAAAGTAATTACTAGTCCGCTTGAATGCATGCCCGTAAGTTTGATATGTGTGATTGATTGACACATATATGTAATATTACATGCCATTTCATGTTTTATTTGTGTGGCGAATGCAATTGTACTTTTAAACATTATTTTATATCACATCACTTGTATATATATTGTCCTCTGCATACATACGTATTTGTTATGCAGATCTGTGAGTGTGAGGTACAACCAGCCTGGTATGTAATACCTGACCAGATTCCCTATATACCAGAAATGTATTTACTATAATATTTCCTAAAGATACCTACAGTATGTCTTTATGACCGTTGTATATTTGTATACATATTATGTAACATTATAACTTGTAACATAGTTCAGATGTATTTAACTAGGTGTATTTTATATACTTAATGAGTGATTTGAACATGTACATATTCATGTGATTCCATTTAATATACTTTCTTATGTGTTCTTTCAGGCTGTTTAATAAATAGACCAGAATAAACGTATCGGCCTCACAACCCACAGCCGCTTGTATTCTTTGACGGACGTAAACAAAGCGCTGTTATACAAGCATGGGTTACTGATGATCAATATTCTGACCCAGACCTTCACGGGTCCATTTAATTAGAAGTGAAAAACTCTTTGAACATCCATAAGAAATGTGTGCGCAAAGCAGTGTTTGTTATGCATTAATTAACATATCACAAGCATACGTTTTTCAAAATACTCCAGGTGGTCGTCAAAAGATGAGCATATCCAGCCTTCTGGAAGTTGAAATCATCCTTCTCGTCATGCAGCCTTCTGGAAGTTGAAATCATCCTTCTCGTCATGCAGCCTTCTGGAAGTTGAAATCATCCTTTTCGTCATGCAGCCTTCTGGAAGTTGAAATCATCCTTCTCGTCATGCAGCCTTCTGGAAGTTGAAATCATCCTTCTCGTCATGCAGCCTTCTGGAAGTTGAAATCATCCTTCTCGTCATGCAGCCTTCTGGAGCGGTTTTGTTGCACCGAACCTTTCTTCTTTTCTTCATTTCAAGTTCATGGTAAATCAGTGGAGAGGAATTGGCTACTTTGAATGATGTTAGATAATAGATATAACTGATGCTTGAGTTAAACGTCTTGGGCGGCGTTAAACAACAATCAGATAATCAATAGACTTCTTGGCCTAATTACCTTTTTTCGATTTTGCCAATACGAGCAGAAATTCTGATCCACTTGCATAAAGAAACAGATCCTCAAAGTGGGGAGCACAAGTAGTGCCCATAAGGATGTCTACTTTTTGTCTAAATAGTTTACCCCCAAATGTACGTAGTCGATGTTGGGTTGGTGTATTTTAGTATGGTAAAATAAGTTTTGGGAGTTACCTCCCTTGGCCCACACCAAGGGTGTGTGTGGCAAGACAGTCAGCGAAAAACCACCCATCGCATCCAGTTGTATTACTGAAGCCATAGTTCAGCTTTCCACTCAGATTTCCACATGGGTACAATGTGTGAAGCCCATTTCTGGTGTCCCCCGCCGTGATGTTGCTGGAATATTGCTAAAAGCGGCGTAAAATCAAACTGAGTCAGTCAGTCCACTCAGATTTGTGTGTTGAGTTTGGCACGGTTTATGACATACCACTTACTGCTGTATTTGAAACCTTAAAGCTTATCTGGCATCCTAAGCTTGTGTACAGATTTCATCGCAATACATATGGAAGCCCAGATTCCTGGTTGTTTTTGTGCCCACAGTGTACATCTTTATTTCGCGGGTATGTATCTTCGAGTAAAACCAATGAGGAAGTCCTGTATTTCACATATTATGAATTTTCAGTGCCATTCAAAAAGTGAGCAGATGTAAGATCGTGCTCTGATAGACGTTCTGATGGACGTTCTGATGGAAGTTCTGATGGACGATAGATCCAGTAAGTTTCACTGAAATCCATCGGGTAGTTTTTGAGTGAATGCACACACACACACACACACACACACACACACACACACACACACACACACACACACACACACACACACACACACACACACACACACACAGAGAGAGAAGAGAGAGAGAGAGTTGAATACATACCCTCTGCAACAAACCGTCTGTTTTGGCAGAAGCAATTATGATCATAGTGAATATTATGCATACATATATCATTTAGATTCACGATATATAATGGTAGTAGAAAAACACACATCACAAGATACATTTTGACATACTACATGCCTATGTTGTGATAGGTTTATAAAGATATATGTTTCTCACATTGGTGTTGCAGCTCGATTGTGGGTACCATGATTCTGAATCCATATCCAGTACTGATTACAATTATCAGTGGTTTCAAAAAGTAACATGCACTTCCCACGGAAAGCATTTTTGCTACATAAGCCCCTGCACTACAGCTGAGACTGTCCTGCTTCGAGGAGACCCATAGCAATATGTCGATTGGAAGTTTTTGGTCTGAGAATGTTACTTGAATGTAAATGCATGATTTTCCGAGTTTACAAATTTCAAATTCAGGAAATTAAAGTTATTGTCTGATTTCGAGACTCCTTTTCTGGTTTGTGCAAACGTTTGGAAGCAATATCAAGAACTGTACTCTGCAGTTGATATTGTGGGCTTTTACTGTCTGTAATCCCATCCACCAGCAAACATTGCTGGAGTCGTTAAATTTCTTTCAGTGACGCAGAGTACTTGTTCTTTCTTTGGGCAGTCCCAATCGGTCCTGCAGGAGAGCCAACAAACCTTCGTGTGACCTTGTCCTGCGTCTACGCTTTTGTGGAGCAGAATAGTGCAATGGTAAGGCGTCTGTCTATCACACTGCAGGCCCAGGTTCGATCCTCGGTGGAGTCACCTAGGTTCGGGGCCCAAAGTAGGCACATTTGCGTAGTATCCTTGGGCAAGTGTCTTATTTAAAGCTCTGTTCGCATGGAACCCAATTTGCACATGTGTAAACTTGCACCCTAATGTATATTTACATACGTATATAAAAGCAAATTTGCTATGCGTTCGCATGACGAAATTGGGGTGTGTGTATTGTTAGATGAGTAAACAACTTGTTGCCATGTGATCCTTCAGTCTATAACCTTTCCATGGAAGGATACCGAAGAAGATTTAGGAGACAGTTCCCTTGGTGGATTGTATCATGAGAAGAATGTATGGAAGATTCACAGGCCAACAACCTGGTGGGAGCATATCTACAGCAACGGAACAGACCCAGAATGGATCCAGAATTTCCGAATGCACAGAAACCTGTTTCAAATACTCCATGGCCAGTTGAAAGTCTACCTTCAACCGCAAGATGGATGGGTTAGGTCCTCAATTTCATCAGAGAAAAAGCTTGCAGTAACATTGTATTGGCTCGCCTCAACTGGAGAATACCGTACTGTGGCTAACCTGTTTGGCGTGGGCAAATCAACAGTATATGACTCTATACACCAAGTATGCCAGGTCCTAGTGGATCACTTAATGGAGACCTACGTTATCTTACCAAAAGGATGAGGAGCTGGATCTTGTGATCCAAGGTTATGAAAGGCGATGGAATTTTCCAAACTGTGCTGGATCCATAGATGGCACACATATACCAGTCAAGTGTCCTAAAGGAGCCCACGGTGATTGCTTGAACAGAAAAGGCGCTTACTCAATTGTAATGCAAGCCTTGTGCGATCATCAGTATGTATTTCGTGATATAAACATCGGTTGGCCAGGCCGTGTCCATGACGCAAGAATCTTTGTAAATTCGGAAATCTTTCACAAAGGCGAGTCTGGAAAACTGTTCCCTCAGTTTCATAAAAGGGTAAACCTCCCAGGAAGAGATTTTAACCTCCCAACTGTTATTCTCGGAGATGGAGCCTACCCTATGACGAAATGGCTTCTGAAGCCATACAGCAACAGAGACAGTCTGGCGGAGGAGCAAAAGGTATTCAACTACAGGCTCAGCAGGGCTTGAATGACTGCGGAAAATGCCTTTGGTAGGTTGAAAGGCCGTTGGCGATGTTTACAAAAGCGTTTGGACGTGGATGTAGGGTTTGCATGTACCGTTGTTGGTGCATGTGTTATACTACATAACATCTGTGAGCTGAATCATCAAGGATACGACGAGTCTGGGAGAGAGGAAGATGACCAGGGTGATGAGTGTGAGATCCGTGATGTTGACAATCTCACCTTAGGCAAACTGTTGCGTCAACATCTGACAGAAGCCTTCTGTCTTGGACTACTTTAAGGCTAGATAGCCTTGAATGAAAGAAAAACAGTACAAACTGAAACAACTTGCAATACTAAGGACAGTTGTTGTACTCCATATATTTGTAAACATTCTGTTTTCGTTTTGTTCTTTTGTCCAGAATATAACACATTTGCTTTAGACTGAGGATAAAATAGTTTGTGGATTTGCTTTTTCCTTAAGGGTTCATAATTGAGTCTATGTAGAGAAGCCAGTTTCATTACCAGAGATTTTCTTAAAATCCAAAGACGGTACAGTGCTATGCTACGTACGTGACTATAGTGTAGAATCACCCTGGGTTCGTCTGTATCATCCGCAGTTCACAGGTTTCACTGTATCACATAACCACATTGATGATACATGCTTTCCTCCTGCACTAAACTGGCACTGCCTCGATATAACTGAAAAAAGTGTTGAGAGCGGCGTTAAACTTCACTTCACTCATTCTTAAAATCATTTTAGATGAAATTATTAAGTTCATTTACTAAGGTTGTAAAATCGTATTTGTTTCATTTACCTTAATTCATAACTACTTTGAACGGCTAAAATGCGTTCCCTGCATTTTGAATGACAAATACAAATAATTCAGTAGAAATAAATTTGATTAACATCCAAAGAAAAGTAAACTTTGAAGTAATAGCAAAATAACTTTCATCTAACTTATTATCTCTCGTCTCTCGATTTGTCTCTCGTCTCTCTGACTCTCGATTACTTTTCTCCGTTTCAATGGTCAACTTTTCCATCTCTAGTTTATTCATTTCAAGCTCAATTTTTCTATTTCAAGGTTGACATACTTATCTTCAATCTTCTCGTTGCTTTTCGTGAATCCAGACATTACAGTTGTCATGGCCACCTCAAGTTTGCTTTTCTTAGCTTTCTTGTTCCATCTTTAGCTGAAAACAATGAGCGCTTTCGTGGTTGCTGAATCTTTGGAAGAGCGTCATCTTTTTCAAGGTTATCTGCATTGATTTCAAGTCTTGGCTCTTGCTCATGGTCATGGTCAGAAGGAAGAGGAATATCCCCTTTGTCAGCCTCTGACACTTCTGCATCAGGATTAACCTTTGTATCACTAGAGACGTCAGTATCTATGTCATCATGGGTTTTATCTATTGTAGAGCTTTCAATAATCTTTACAGGAGAGGAGGCAGGTCGACATCCCAGTATTTCATCAAGTTTCTCAAAATGCTTGCAGAGTGAACGGCCTCTACCACTCTTCTTCAGTTTTCCCTTACACATCCTGTAGCTTCTTTTGAGAGTGTGCATTTTAACCTTACATTGTTCTGGTGTCTTTTGAAATCCATAGTCCTCAACGGCTGAAGAATAGTCTTGTAAATACATGTATTGTTGGTTTTAGGATCATCAAGGCTTTCCTCCACATGTAACTCTTGCCAGATGTTCAACAAAGCTAGAGTGTTTCATTGTCTGACCAGGACGCGCCCTGCCTCTTTACACTCTCTGTCATTTTGGACGTCTGATGCACAGAGAAGCACTGTGAGAGTGAAGACAACAATTCCCGCCAAAACTATAAATAGATCTTATGCAATACTAACCTTTAAATAAGTTTTATGAAAGTTTAGCTTTCTAGACATGCTTATTTTGCACATGTGTAAAGTTATTATGCGTTCGCATGGGCCAATTTGCTTACCATGCAAATCTGCACATGTGTAAAAGTATATTTACACCGTGGACAAAGGACCTGTTTCCATACAGCACTGTCTTTACTTTGGGTACAACAAGCAAGTTCTTATCCTGTGAGCGAAGAGATCGGGAAGGCGTGTACACGGTTAGAAGATTGGGTAGATAGGAAGGCGCAGTTCCAGTGAGACAGCGGAAAACAAGGCATAAGAGTTTAAACTTGATCCGGAACTCGACTGGAAGCCAGTGGAGAGTGTACAATATAGGAGTAATGTGTTCATATTTTCCAGAGCGAGTCACAATGCGGGCGGCGACGTTCTGCACTCTCTGTAGCTTGGCTATCTGGGTCTTTGATGCACCGGCCAGTAAACAGTTACAATAATCAAGCTTAATCATTCCAAGTGACAATACAAGAGTTTTGGCAGATTCAACTGTAAGACATTGGCGAATATGTCCAATGTTGCCGAGTGACATGAAACAGGTTTTTGACAAAATGAGATACATGAGAATCAAGTGACAAGATTGAACACGCCCAGGTCTTTGACTTGATCATCCTAGTGCAAATTTGCACGGTGTGTAAATTACGTCCGCATGGACCAATTTGCACATGTGTATTTTATTTGCATACGTTTGTATATTTACATGGTGTGCAAATGGGTTTATGTGAACAGGGATTTAGTTCACCTTCCTGTAAAATGGGTACCCGTGAGGATGTGCTAGCAATGTGTGTAATTAGTTCATTGCGCCTAACAGGCAGCATGGCTGTATGGTCTTTTATTTAGTCATTACATCCATGTGACATTGCTGTACATGACGGTCGAATCCCAATCATTATAATTTTCTCTTGACAGTCTGGTCTAGAGTAGGGAACCCGTGATTATCTGGGTTAGAATATTGATCTTCACTAACCCATGCTTGTTGTAAGATGCGACTAACGGGATGCGACTAACAGGAGCGTTCGCTCGTCACGCCGAAGACCCGGGTTCGATTTCCCCACATGTGTACAATGTGTGAAGCCCATTCTGGTGTCCCCAGCAGTGATGTTGCTGGAATATTGCTAAATGCGGCGTAAAACCATACTTACTTACTCACTCCTGCATCAGCAAGGGGAATGTACATGATTTCGAACATACAACGGTGACGGATGGTGTAGCACGCAAACATGTGTGTATTCTACAGCACGCTCTGGTTGCAACACCTGATATGTCCATGCTGGCAACGCTCTCATAAATTAATTAAATTAAAGAAAATATTCAATTCAAGTTTGACTTAAATGTTTGCTTATCTCCCAAGCAGACAGGAATGATAAGAAATCGTAAATGAGAAAAAATGGGGAGTAACTGCTTTGTATTTCTAGAATAACATTCATGTATACAAAAACCAGCATTGTTTGTCTCGTTAGCTGATCGCCCACATTCAACCAAATTTGATAGTATTGCAGATTTGACTAGTAAGTCTCTTTATATAAAGGGCCATGTGGGTCTAGCTGGATGAGGCCGTGGATAAGCGGTGAAGGAGGTTGCACACCTGGGTGGGGGCAGTCCTGGCTGTAAAAAGTCACGATCTTGGGTAAAAACCCAAACCACTTGCAATAGTGAGTGATTGTCTGATCCAGACACGATTATTTACAGACCGCCGCCATAGCTAGAATATTGCTGAATGCATTCAGCAATATTCTAGCTATGGCGGCGGTCTGTAAATAATCGAGTCTGGACCAGACAATCCAATGATCAACAGCATGAGCATCGATATACGCAATTGAGATACGATGACATATGTCAACCAAGTCAGCGAGCCTGACCACCCGATCCCGTTGGTCTCTTACTACAAGCATGGGTTGCTGAAGATCAATTCTAACCCGGACCTTCACGGGTCCAACACCCAGATAACACTTGTTGAGCAACGCACCACCCATTACCTCTACCACAAGCCATTCAGGACATATTAGGTTTGTTTACGAATTAGTAAATGTGTTGTATATCGGAACGGTTTACTGTATGTGTACAGTAATGCCATTGTGGGTGAGGTGAAATGGGTTTATCGTTGTACTTGTTTCGCTCATATGACGACGTGCATGCGTGTGCATGTTTGGCTACTTGTACTAGCCCAGACTGTAGCTGGTTTTATAGTGCTAGCTCACTGAGATACCATGCCGCAGTGAAGCATGAATACCCCGCCCAGACACATTATACTGACTCTCGAGCCGACCAGTCCATGTTGTACCCATTAATGCCGATCGCCAGACAGGGACCATCAAGTACCACATGTTAACTTCTTTTGGTATGACTCGGCCGGGGATCGAACCTGCGCCCCACCGCTCTCCGGGCGGACACTCTAACCACTACACCACGGAGGCGGTTCAAACAATAAGAGCCCACAGCATGGACTAGGAAGTATTAAAATGGGGGCTTTCATTTAAGTGTACGCAGATTAAAGATTGGTGCTTTAATGTACATATACTCAGACTAAAGATTAGTGCTTTAATTTCAGTATTCTCAGACTATAGGTTGGTTTACTTAAATGCCCCACAGTGGCACAGTGTTATGGAACCACAACACGTTAGTGTCGCTTGCAGCAACATTACCTAATCGATATTGGGATGGATGAAACGAGTTGTAGAACGTTGACTTAAAGCTCATAATGTAGGTTCATCCACCTGGGATTGCCCGGCCCATCATACCGCAATGGACTGTTTTCTGTCCCAACCACGTGTTAAAATGTCGGCCTTACATGCCACCTGTATCACACACATCAGCAATATTGTCTGCACTGTCGTCAAATAAACGACGTTTGTGTATAACTGTAACAATACTGGCGCCGAATCGCTGACCTTATGATGAACAAGATTCATTGTTCTCTGGCCTTAACTGTAAGTGCACTGGCATCAAACTGCAACCTTGACGCATCACATAAAGTTCTGTGTCGCACATCTGTTGTTTGTTTCAGCGTTGTTGTTCACTGTACTCCAGGCCAGTGCTGTTAAGCCAACTTACAGGCATTATGTCAGTGAATTGTTAGTTAATTACCACTTGGCAGTGAGCTTTCCCTCTTATGTTGTCTTTCTTGAAACATGTTCGACACCAGTGGGATTCGAACCCATAATTTCCGTATTGAAGGTGAACGGAGAAAGGCTCCTGCCACGTCGACATATAACATATGTACTAACAAAAAACATTAACCACTTCTAAAATGGCTTTCTAAAGTGGCATTTAGAAGTTGGTACGATGAACAGCAGAGAGAGCTCTATGGATATACAACTTCATATATTGTTAATATGAGCTACTAACACGTTATCAAGCCAGTGATGTACAATACTAGAGGCAAGGCAATAAACATGCTAAAGTTTGAACACTAAGTTGCTTCATGTTCACACAAATAGTAAGGTTGATGTACAAGGCTGGAGAAATACGGTACAGGCATACATGACACAAAGAAATGAGGCACATATACATGACACATATACATGAGGTAGAGACAGATATGACACATATACATGAGGTACAGACAGAAATGACATATACATGAGGTAGAGACAGACATGGCACATATAGAGGAGGTACAGGCAGACATGACACATAGAGAGGAGGTGCAGGCAGACATGAAACATATAGAGAAGGTACAGGGAGACATGACACATATAGAGGAGGTACAGAGAAACATGACACATATAGATGAGGTACAGGCAGACATGACACATATAGAGGAGGTACAGGGAGACATGACACATATAGAGGAGGTACAGGGAGACATGACACATATAGAGGAGGTACAGAGAGACATGACACATATAGAGGAGGTACAGGCAGACATGACACATATAGAGGAGGTACAGACAGACATGACACATATACATGAGGTACAGAGATACATGACACATATAGAGGAGGTACAGGCAGACATGACACATATAGAGGAGGTACAGGAGACATGACACATATAGAGGAGGTACAGGAGACATGACACATATAGATGAGTTACAGAGAGACACATGACACATATAGATGAGGTACAGGCAGACATGACACATATAGAGGAGGTACAGGGAGACATGACACATATAGATGAGGTACAGGCAGACATGACACATATAGATGAGGTACAGGCAGACATGACACATATAGAGGAGGTACAGGCAGACATGACACATATAGAGGAGGTACAGGGAGACATGACACATATAGAGGAGGTACAGGCAGACATGACACATATAGAGGAGGTACAGGCAGACACATAACACATATAGAGGAGGTACAGGGAGACATGAAACATATAAATGAGGAACAGGAGACATGACACACATATAGAGGAGGTACAGGAGACATGACACATATAGAGGAGGTACAGACAGACATGACACATATAGAGGAGGTACAGACAGACATGACACATATAGATGAGGTACAGGGAGACATGACACATATAGATGCAGGTACAGGCAGACATGACACATATAGATGAGGTACAGACAGACATGACACATAAAGAAGAGGTACAGGCAGACATGACACATATAGAGGAGGTACAGGCAGACATGACACATATAGAGGAGGTACAGAGAAACATGAAACATATAGAGGAGGTACAGGCAGACATGACACATATAGAGGAGGTACAGGGAGACATGACACATATAGAGGAGGTACAGGCAGACATGACACATATAGATGAGGTACAGGCAGACATGACACATATAGAGGAGGTACAGGGAGACATGACACATATAGATGAGGTACAGGGAGACATGACACATATAGAGGAGGTACAGGGAGACATGACACATATAGAGGAGGTACAGAGATACATGAGACATATACAAGAGGTACAGAGATACATGACACATATACATGAGGTACGGAGATACATGACACATAATAATGAGTTACAGACAGACATGACACATATACATGAGGTACAGAGATAGATGACACATGTAGATGAGGTACAGGCAGATAAGACACATATAGATGAGGTACAGACATACATGACACATATAGATGAGGTAGAGAGATACATGACACATATACATGACACATGGGATACATGACACATATAGATGAGGTACAGACAGACATGACACATAACGAGGAGGTACAGAGATACATGACACATATACATGTGGAACAGACAGACATGACACATATACATGAGGTAAAGAGATACATTACACATATAGATGAGGTACAGAGATACATAACACATATAGAGGAGGTACAGGCAGATAAGACACATATAGATGAGGTACAGAAAGACATGACACTTACAGAGGAGGTACAGAGATACATGACACATATACATAAGATACAGAGTTACATGACACATATAGATGAGGTACAGACAGATAAGACACATATAGATGAGGTACAGAGAGACATGACACATCTACATGAGGCACAGAGATACGAGACACATATAGAGGAGGTACAGAGATACATGACACATATAGATGTGGTACAGAGATAGATGACACATACAGATGAGGTACAGAGATACATGACACATATAGATGAGGTACAGAAAGACATGACACTTATGGATGAGGTACAGAGATACATGACACATATAGATGAGGTACAGAGATACATGACACATATAGATGAGGAACAGACAGACATGACACATATAGATGAGGTTCAGAGATACATGACACATATAGGTGAGGGACAGATAGACATGACACATATACATGAGGTACAGAGATACATGGCACATATATATGAGGTAGAGAGATACATGACACATAAATAAATGAGGTACAGAGAGACATGACACATATAGATGAGGTACAGAGATACATGACACATATAGATGAGGTACAGAGATACATGACACATATAGATGAGGTACAGACAGACATGACACATATAGATGAGGTACAGAGATGACATGACACATATAGATGAGGTACAGACAGACATGACACATATAGAGGAGATCAGGCAGATAAGACACATATAGATGAGGTACAGAGATACATGACACATATACATGAGGTACAGACAGACATGACACATATAGAGGAGGTACAGACAGACATGACACATATACATGAGGTACAGAGATACATGACACATATAGAGGAGGTACAGGCAGACATGACACATATAGAGGAGGTACAGACAGACATGACACATATAGAGGAGGTACAGAGATACATGACACATATAGATGAGGTACAGAGATACATGACACATATAGATGAGGTACAGAGATACATGACACATATAGAGGAGGTACAGACAGATAAGACACATATAGAGGAGGTACAGACAGACATGACACATATACATGAGGTACAGAGATACATGACACATATAGATGAGGTACAGGCAGACATGACACATATAGATGAGGTACAGGCAGACATGACACATATAGATGAGGTACAGAGATACATGACACATATAGATGAGGTACAGAGATACATGACACATATAGATGAGGTACAGAGAGACATGACACATATAGATGAGGTACAGAGATACATGACACATATACATGAGGTACAGAGATACATGACACATATACATGAGGAACAGGGATAGATGACACATATAGATGAGGTACAGGCAGATAAGACACATATAGATGAGGTACAGAAAGACATTACACTTACAGATGAGGTACAGATATACATGACACATATAGATGAGGTACAGAGATACATGACACATATAGATGAGGTACAGTTATACATGGCACATATAGATGAGGTACAGAGATACATGACACAAATAGATGAGGTACAGACAGACATGACACATATAGATGAGGTACAGAGATACATGACACATATAGATGAGGTACAGAAAGACATGACACATATACATGACACATGAGATACATGACACATAACGATGAGGTACAGAGATACATGACACATATAGATGAGGTACGGAGAGACATGACACATATAGATGAGGTACAGAGGTACATGACACATATAGATGATTGCAGAGATACATGACACATATAGATGAGGTACAGAGATACATGACACATGTCGATGAGGTACAGACAGACATGACACATATAGATGAGGTACAGACAGACATGACACATATAGATGATGTACAGACAGACATAACACATAAAATGAGGTACAGGCAGACATCTATGATGCATACATATGGGGTTCAGAGATCTGTGACACATACATATGGGGTTCAGACATCTATGACACATATATATGGGTTTAGACATCTGTGACACATACATATTGGGTTCAGACATGTATGACACATACATAGTGGGTTCAGACATCTATGACACATACATATCTGGTTCAGACATGTATGGCAGATACATATGGGGTTCAGACATCTATGACACATACATATGGGGTTCAGACATCTTTGACACATACATATGGGGTTCAGACAATCTGTGACACATACATATCTGGTTCAGACATGTATGACACATACGTATGGGGTTCACACATCTGTGACACATACATATGGGTTCCGGCATCTGTGACACATACATATGGGGTTCAGACAATCTATGACACATACATATCTGGTTCAGACATGTATGGCACATACATATGGTTTTCAGACATCTATGACACATACATATGGAGTTGAGACATCTATGACACATACATATGGGGTTCAGACATCTATGACACATACATATGGGTTCAGACAACTGTGACACATATAGTTGGCGTTTAAACAGACATGATACGGATAGATGAGGTGCAGACAGACATGACACATATATACTGCTGGAATAAAGCAACTGTGCATTATTTGATGTTTTGCCATTTTAATGCAAAAAGATAAGACTATGATTTGTGTTTTCCTTAATCACTATCTAGCTGTTGACAGGACAATATCGAAATCTGTATGATTTGACACTCGGCATCAATATCGAAATCTGTATGATTTGGCACTCGGCATCGTGACACTCCCTTGAAGAGATGTGGTGCCAAAAATCAGTTCACAAATTCAGTATCGTGTGTCCACCATTGGCGTTGATGCGGGCTTGGCAACGACGCCGCATAGACGACCCTAAGCAATTGAAAAAAGCTTGATGAATGGAGCGAGTGAGTGAGTATTTATGGTTTTACGCCGCTTTTAGCAATATTCCAGCAAAACCACGTGGGGGGATACCAGAAATGGGCTTCACGCATTGTACCCATGTGGGGACTCGAACCCGGGTCTTCGGCGTGACGAGCCAACGCTTTAACCACTAGGCTACTCCACAGTCCCCGATATTCTGAAAGCCGTGGCATGACCTACATGCAGTTTAGGTTGAAATTAAAGGTGTTTCCACAATATTCAGAGGCTAAAGAATAATCCACCGTTCTTCAATATAAGGTGTGTGAACTTCAGGTGTAAAAATGCATGCAAAGAGAAAGTTCATTGTGCACAAAGTGCACGTGCCACGCGCGATGCAGAGTTTCATGCAGAGTGCTTTGCTACATGTCTATTTAGGGTTATGTTTTCACATAACCTTTATTTTATGCAGTTTTATGTTATGCATAGTAACATAGTTACATAGTATTGATGTAAGTGGGGTAGAGACAAGGTAACATTTGCAGGGCAAATGCAAGTTGAAAAAGCAGGACGATTCAACAGACATGGTTCAGACAATAGGACACATGTACACATGGTACCCGATCCCAAATGTTGTCGACTCAAAGGTACACGGAGTTCCACCATGGGACACTTGCCCCGCCGTGATAACCGATGGTTACCTTCCTTAAATTTGGGACCCCAAAACAAGGTCTGACAACATCAGTATTGAATGACAGGTAGCTCACAACTATGGAACGTACTACTACTACTACCAAGTGTTGTATCACTGACAAGTAACATTTAAACAGTGTGCCGGTTCAATAATTCGGTTAAGGAAATAGGTCAAGTTATTATTAGACAGGGCTATTCAAGTCGTTCGTGCTGAAAGCATTGGGATTCTAAAGGCGGCATATTACACATCACACTGTTTATTCTGGTTCAACGGAAAGTGTTTCGATTGTTACTTTACAATCTCCAAACTGTAATGATTTTTGTCAACCTGCACCACACTGCTACACAAGGTGATAGTGACATACACCGTACTTAGGCTAACCTCGACCAAGAGTTATCGATCGTTGGAGGTACACCCCAAGCGTGTGTTCGTGCTCACCTCACACGAACTCGTAACATTTAGCATTCTGTATATTATATCTATTCTTCAAATAACAAGCCGTCAAATTCACGCATGCATCATGTGTGTGTCTTATGTGAGAGCCTACAGCTGGGCGTGGAAGGGTCTATTCACTTCACACCTGAGAGGAGAGGTTGATGCAGGCCTTGTGACCTCGTGAACTGAAGAGATTCAGTGACCCAGTCAGCTCTTGTAATCTAAGATAAACACATGATTTCCCTTTGTGGAGTATATTTGTATTTTTGTGCTTGATGTGAATTGGGAATATTATATGTCAGACTGATGGAATATTGCGACACTCAACATCCAGTACACATGTAACCAACATCACACAGGAGGGGGCGACACATTCCAAGGCTGACCAAAGCATTACCTTGACTTTCACTACGAAGAATGTTCACATATTACACTGATGCGAGAAAGTAATATTCACTGAAACAAACATAGTTTACACTGAAAGAGATACTTATTGTACATAAGTGCACATTGTGTGTGTGTATGTGCGTGCGTGCGTGCGCGCGCCGGTGTCTATTCAAAATGAAGGGGTATACCCCCATACATACATACATACATATATATATATACATACATACACATGCACGCACGCACGCAAGCACGCATGCACGCATGCATGCATGAATGCATGCATACATGCATGCATACATACATGCACACATGCATACATGCACACATACATGCATGCATGCATACGAACATGCATGCATGCATGCATACATACATGCACGCATGCATACATACATGCATGCATACATGCATACATGCATGCATGCATGCATGCATACATACATACATGCATGCATACATACATACATACGTGTGTGTGAGTCAGTGCGTGCTGCTCAGCTGTAAACTTCAAATGCTTCTTACCGATTTTTATACCGATTTTAGAATTCATTTGTAGATATGGGTTTGTATGTTGCTAATATTGTTTGTAGATGTTAATTAACCAACATAAGTTGACCAATACATATACTGTACGACTGCACCATATTTACGGACATAAGAAAAGAACTCATTCCAAAGAAAAACGATTTGCATTACATATCTATTAATTCACTCTTCAATTCTCGAAACTCCGAAATCATACATAATTTAGCTAAATATATTTGCCAAGTGTTTAGACAACGAGAAGAACTGTAAACTCTAACTTACTGTTAAATTGCTTTGAATGTTTAATGAATATGTACAATGGGTCGTATGGCCTTTAATACGAATAAACATAATCACAAACATACTCACTCATAGGTTCATGCACAATATTGTTCACGTATTGTTAAACAATCAAAGAGTGATGTGTTATTATTGATTGATCGTATGTAATACTTTTGTTGGTCAATATATAAAAGCAATAATTATATATCATGTCTATTGTGTTCGAATCATAGTATGATTTGTTGACTGATTATGTCTTGGCACGCCCTAGCAAAAGGATTTATATTTTCTGTTGTATGTCTCACTCTGCGGGTTCACCCTATCCACAATGAATGATAAAGTCTCGCAATAGAAGATCTAACTCTCTGTATTCCTTCCCCAGCTTTCATTTGGTGTCAGAAGTGGGATACAGAGCAGTTATTGTGGAAAAACCCTCAGGGAGACTGAGGGTACAATATGTCGCAGCTTGCTTCTGATGAGGACACTAAAGTTGCTGTGACGGACCCAATCTCATGGAAGATGGAGATGTTTGTGATGGAGCTAGAAACACTTCGACAGAAAAAAAATCAAGGGGAAGCATTATCCGCTAATGTCAGCAAGCTACTATAATTGCCATAGGTCGGCAACTCCCGCGCTTCAAGGACAGACATCGATGAACCGACCACATGACGCTTGAAGAGTGGATTTCTGATATGAAAGTCTGCTGAGACAAGGAAGTTGTCCGAAGATGACTATGCTGTTCTTCTTTGCGATAACCTTGGTGGACGAGATCACCAGGAAATCCTCGCGACAGGAACTGATGCCAAGAGGTCCCCGTTCAAGATCATAAAGACTTTGAGGAAAGTCTTTAGAGAAGGCAATGACCTACCAGCAGCCCACCACCGGTTTTACTCGTACCGTCAAACACCAGAGAACGACCTCGTAAATATGTTCCTCGCCCCGTATGGTTTGCCTGGTCCTCTTGGAATAAAGTGTTTTGGTAAAAACATCGGGGGTAAACATACAGATATGGTACAAACATTGGGGTAAACATACATATGTGGTACAGACATTGGGGTAAACATATAGATGTGGTATAGGCATTGGGGTAAACATATAGAAGTGGTACAGACATTGGGGTAAACATATAGATGTGGTACAGTCATTGGGGTAAACATATAGATGTGGTACAGTCATTGGGGTAAACATATAGATGTGGTACAGACATTGGGGTAAACATATAGATGTGGTACAGACATTGGGGTAAACATATAGATGTGGTACAGACATTGGGGCAAACGTATAGATGTGGTACAGACATTGGGGCAAACATATAGATGTGGTACAGACATTGGGGCAAACATATAGATGTGGTACAGACATTGGGGTAAGCATATAGATGTGGTACAGGCAATGGGGTAAACATATAGATGTGGTACAGACATTGGGGTAAACATATAGGTGTGGTACAGACATTGGGGTAAACATATAGGTGTGGTACAGACATCGGGGTAAACATATAGATGTGGTAAAGACTTTGGGGGGTCAATATAAAGATGCAGTTTGTTATTTGATAAGTAGATATTTCACATACAGGTTGGGTACAGAAAGATATATCACATATAGGTTGGGTACAGAAAGATATATCACATATAGGTTGGGTACAGGAAGATATATCACATATACGTTTGGGTACATAAAGATATTACACATGTAGGTTGGGTACAGAAACACCACACATTTCGATGGTGTTCAAGGATACATGGCAGATATAAATGGGATACTGACAAGGGGACAAATGAAGTTGAAAAGGAAGGACAGGGCAACACGCAGGGTTCACAAAACAGGACACATCTACACGTGGTACCCGAACCCAACTGTACTCGACTCAAAGGAACTGACTCAGATAACTGTACTCTTTCCACGCTGATAGCTGTATTAAAAAGAAGGACAGGGCAACGGGCCGGGTTCACAAAACAGGACACTTCTACACGTGGTTCCCGAACCCAACTGTACTCGACTCAAAGGAATTGACTCAGATAACTGTACTCTTCCACGCTGATAGCTGTATTAAAAAGACGGACAGGACAACAGGGAGGGTTCAGAAAATAGGACACATGTACATGTGGTACAAACGGACGAGAGACATACTTGATCGACTCAAAGGTACTTGGAGCTGACACAGATAACTGTATTGCTCCATGCCTACTCCCCTTGAGATCCCAAACAAGGGGTGACCTTATTATCATGAAAGATAGTTCACACCGTACCACCACGATCAAGAGATGAATCACTGACAGATAGTATTATACATATGTAGTACTCTATACAGCCAAACATCATGAGTCGACTTACGTTGTCTGGAGTGAGTGAGTGAGTTTAGAGTTTTACGCCGCACTCAGCAATATTCCATCAATATGGCGTCGGTGTGTAAATAATCGAATCTGGACCAGACAATCCAGTGATCAACAGCATGAGCATCCATCTACGCAATTGGGATACGATGACATGTGTCAACAAATCAGCAAGCCTGACCACTCGATCCCGTTTGTCGCCTCTTACGACAAGCATGGGTTGCTGAAGATCAATTCTAACCCGGATCTTCACGGGCAACGTTGTCTCGAGGTAAAACTCTACTCCGTGTGTATTCCTTATGTATAGTCAGTTTAGGGTTTTGTCGAGCTGGGACAACTCGAAGTATGTATGTATTTCCCTTCACCTTTCACCCACAGGTTGTGAACACTTACTGACATTAACAGTGCTTACTTGTGAAGTGTAACCATTTTTAGGTGAAGTGAAATGGTTTGAACGTCGCTTTCAAGATTATCATTGCTGCAGTAACTAGTTCGGAGAAATGCCTGTATTATGGTGTTGCCCACTCAAATATTTTGTACCATGCCGTATTTAACAGGTATATACTGCCTGACCAGTCCTGGTTTAATCCTCTGCCGAGGGTCAGACAGGGCAACAACAAGTAGCACTCATCTAACGTCTTCCTAGGACGTAGCCGAGGATGAAGACGACGACCTCACTCTCCCCTTAAGACGCTGACTGTAGAGAACACCTGGACCTATTGAAGGTCCATTTATCTTTTTAATCAGACCGACCCGTGAAGATCCGGGTTAGAATTGAGCGAAATATTCTGTAGTACAGCGTTAAACCCATTTCACCTCACCCACAATCGTATTGTTTGATTCTTCTCGAACGGCACAGAGGATACTCATGGTACATGCACAATCTGGTTAAGACAGAAAAGGTAACAAATAAATAGCATCATTTGTCCTTCATTCTTTGTTAATACTATAGCTACGTTGGTGCAGGAACAAAACATAATTCTGTCGATAGATGGACTGTATTTTGTCACAACATCATATGACATTACTGTACACATATAGTAAACCGTTCCGATATACAACACATTTACTAATTCCAAATAACCCGACATGAAGATTCGGGTCAGAATTGATCTTCAGAAACTCATGCTTGTCGTAAGAGGCGACTAACGGTATTGGGTGGTCAGGTTCGCTGACTTGGTTGATACATGTCATGTATCAACCAAGTCAGCGAACCTGACCACCTTACAGGTATTGAGAATTGAGGTATAAATATGACAAGGGTGTTATTATTGGTAACCTGACTCACATGCTTGGATGGACATTGTACATGTAAAATATCCCAATTTCTTGTCCATAATAATAGTTCACGGGCTCGTCTTTTGTCTTCTGCCTATCACCAGTAAAAACAGGTAATGCAAGAATCAGTTGTAAATCAGACCGCCTCGGTGGTGTAGTGGTTAGAGCGTCCGCCCGTCTTCAAAAGACGTTAAAATATGGTACTTGTTGGTCCCTGTCTGGCGATCGGCATTAATGGGTACAACAAGGACTGGTCGGCTTGGAGTCAGTATAATGTGTCTGAGTGGGGTATTCATGCTTCACTGCGGCATGGTATCTCAGTGGGCTAGCACTATAAAACCAGCTTAAGTCTGGGCTAGTACAAGCAGCCGCACATACACATACACACGCATGCACGTCGTCATATGAGCGAAATATTCTCAAGCACGACGATAAATCCAATTTCACCTCACCTCAGTTGTAAATCAGGACAAGTTGTCACATAGTGAAGAGTTCCTCTTTATGTTACTTTTCAAGACATATAAATAAAGTTACAAAATATTAAAAACATGGCTTTATGTATTGACAAACAATGAAACCAAGCATCCACAATCTTAGATGGAATGTCCCTCCTCGTGTACGACCAGCTAACCTACTTCTCCCCGGAATGTACTGAAACTACCCACGTTCCGGCCTCAGTATGCGGCTCAATAATTGGGTTAAGGAAATAGGTCAAATTATTGTTAGATAGGGTTATTCAAGTCGTACTTGCTGACAGCATTGAAATTCTAAAAGCGGCATGTTACACACCAAACGAAAGTGTTTTAAGTATTACTTAACATTGAAACTTCAAATTGCAATAGTTTTTGCCAATTGCAATACAGTGCCACACAAGGTATTATAGTGGCATATACAGTTCTTAGGATCACCTCGATCTTCAGTTATCGATCGTTCTCTGTCTCGCTTAACCACAAGAACTCGCAACATTTAGTATTATCTAGTCTCCATAACATGACAAGCCGTCAAATTAAAGCATGTCTTTTGCATATCTTATGTGTGCCTACTGCTGGGTGTGTTCGAGTTCGGTTGAGGAAAGGTCTATTCACTTCACGACTGAGAGTAGAGGTTGAAGAAGGCTGGCCTCGTGACCCAGTGAGCGAAAGCGATTCAGTGACCCAGTCGGGTCATAGAGCTGTTCCAACTGTTGGAGTTACACCCTCGTATTCTGTCTACAAATATAGGAACGGGGTAGACGTGTTTCTCAAATACATGAGGACTGGAATTTTATCATATCACGAGAAATGGCAGAGTCGGGATTATTTGCTTCGTGTTCCTACATATGCAGGTAAGAAAGCTTATCTACATCCCCCTATATATATAATACAACGGCGCCTTGCAGTCTAATGTAATCTAAGATCAAACACATCATTTCGCCTGTGGGGAGAATAAAATTGTAATTTTGTGGTTGATGTGAATGTGGGAATATAATATGTAAGACTGATCGATCATTGCGACACTCAACACCCGGTACACATGTACTCAACACCCTCTACAAACTTAAACAAACATCACACAAGATGCGGCGATGAAGGCCATGTCGGACGCTGTTCAATGCCCTACTGAGACTGCGACGAAGAATGTTCAGAAATTAAGTGAGAAAGTAAAATTCACTGAAACAAACATGGTTTACATGTAATAGAGATACTTATTGTGCACGTTGTGTGTGAGTGCGTGCTTGCGTGCGTGCGTGCGTGCATGTGAGTGTTCATGTGCTTCTATTCAGTGTAACTGTCCTTAGCCTATTTGTGTCAGTGTGTTGGTGTATATCGATGTATATTGGTTTATGTTGGTGCGTGTCGGGGTGTGTCCTAGTTTTGAGTAGTCCCGTCTTTATAGTGCACGTTCTGTCTCTCCTTCGTGTTCCTCAGTAAAGTTACTTTTACATTTTGACCTGAACCCGTGTTATTCAAGTGATCACATTGATATACTGTAGATAGAACACGTGGTAGTTCCAACATCAGGAATAGAACCACAAACCACCCATCACAACCCACGTGTGCCACCACCCAGAGTAACTTACCGTCTCGTTTAAAATAGTTTCCATCTCATACATGATACGTGTTGGACCATATTTAAGAAATAACGGACAACATGGTGTAGATAAGGTTAGACACCTTTACTCTGTGGCCAAAGTATTTTTAAGAGCCATCAGAATCGGGATAAATGACACAATACTCAATTCCCATGTAAACAAATGTATTTGGTTTGCGAATTTTGACGCCGAACCTTTAGTTCCATGAGCCCAGTTCCGATCTGTGTTCACAAGTCGTATCAACATCATTACAGAAAACACTAACATTTCAGGTGTATCCGGGTGTCTAATGTACAGGAACCGATTAGTATTCAGTGTCTTTCGTGTTCTCGTGGAGGTGCTTGTTTAGTATATATAACGTTTCAGGGTATAATGTTTGGACATAGTCGTCAGTGTATAATGCTTGGACACAGTCGTCAGTGTATAATGTTTGGACACAGTCGTCAGTGTATAATGTTTGGACATAGTCGTCAGTGTATAATGTGTGGACATAGTTGTCAGTGTATAATGTTTGGACACAGTCGTCAGTGTATAATGTTTGGACACAGTCGTCAGTGTATAATGTTTGGACACAGTCGTCAGTGTATAATGTTTGGACACAGTCGTCAGTGTATAATGTTTGGACACAGTCGTCAGTGTATAATGTTTGGACATGAACGTTAGTGTATAATGTTTGGACATAGTTGTCAGTGTATAATGTTTGACGATACTCGTCAGTGTATAATGTTTGGACACAGTCGTCAGTGAATAATGTTTGGACATAGTCGTCAGTGTATAATGTTTGGACATAGTCGTCAGTGTATAATGTTTGACGATACTCGTCAGTGTATAATGTTTGGACACAGTCGTCAGTGTATAATGTTTGGACATAGTTGTCAGTGTATAATGTTTGGACACAGTCGTCAGTGTATAATGTTTGACGATACTCGTCAGTGTATAATGTTTGGACACAGTCGTCAGTGTATAAAGTTTGGACACAGTCGTCAGTGTATAATGTTTGGACATAGTTGTCAGTGTATAATGTTTGGACACAGTCGTCAGTGTATAATGTTTGGACATAGTCGTCAGTGTATAATGTTTGGACATAGTCGTCAGTGTATAATGTTTGGACACAGTCGTCAGTGTATAAAGCTTGGACATAGTCGTCAGTGTATAATGTTTGACGATACTCGTCAGTGTATAATGTTTAGACACAGTCGTCAGTGTATAATGTTTGGACATAGTTGTCAGTGTATAATGTTTGGACACAGTCGTCAGTGTATAATGTTTGACGATACTCGTCAGTGTATAATGTTTGGACACAGTCGTCAGTGTATAATGTTTGGACATAGTTGTCAGTGTATAATGTTTGGACACAGTCGTCAGTGTATAATGTTTGGACATGGACGTCAGTGTATAATGTTTGGACATAGTTGTCAGTGTATAATGTTTGGACACAGTCGTCAGTGTATAATGTTTGGACACAGTCGTCAGTGTATAATGTTTGGACACAGTCGTCAGTGTATAATGTTTGGACACAGTCGTCAGTGTATAATGTTTGGACACATTCGTCAGTGTATAATGTTTGGACACAGTCGTCAGTGTATAATGTTTAGACACAGTCGTCAGTGTATAATGTTTGGACATAGTCCTGAGTGTACAATGCTTGGACATAGTTGTCAGTGTATAATGTTTGGACATAGTCGTCAGTGTATAATGTTTGGACACAGTCGTCAGTGTATAATGTCTGGACAAAGTCATTAGTGAGTCCGTGTGCTCAGCAGTTATAGACATTCGTTTCACTCGATAATATTAGTTGCTGAAAAATATTTAATATGTAATGTTTCCTCAGTGAACTGCAGCAGAATGTCGAGAACATCTTCACCGATCACGATGGTATCCTCGATAACGTCTTGCGGTACGTGCTATTGTCCTTGCTTGCCATCATCATGGCAACTTGGCTATGGCGTCAGTATTACCAGCATGCCGGTGACCCCTGCAGCAGACTGCCCCTCCCCCCAGGGTCCATGGGCTTTCCTTTGGTGGGTGAGACGCTGTCCTTAATCGCCAAAGTAAGTCATGCTCAGTGAGTATATAACATTTTTAAAAATGAATTTGCATGTTTCTGTGTTAAGACTTATTCTATGTAGAAAGGTTTTTAACCCGCGAAGATCCGGGTTACAATTGGTGTTCCGAGGCGACAAACGGGATCGGGTGGTGAGGCTCGCTCACTTGGTTGACACGTCATTGTATCATAGTTGCATAGATCGATGTTCATCCTGTTGATCACTGGACTACCTGATCCATACTCGATTATTTACAAACCGCCGCCATATAGCAGAATGTAGCTGGCATATAGCAGAATGTAGCTGGCATATAGCAGAATGTAGCTGGCATATAGCAGAATGTAGCTGGCATATTGCAGAATGTAGCTGGCATATAGCATAATGTAGCTGGCATATTGCAGAATGTAGCTGGTATATAGCAGAATGTAGCTGGCATATAGCAGAATGTAGCTGGCATATTGCAGAATGTAGCTGGCATATTGCAGAATGTAGCTGGCATATAGCAGAATGTAGTTGCCATATAGCAGAATGTAGCTGGCATATTGCAGAATGTAACTGGCATATAGCAGAATGTAGCTGGCATATAGCAGAATGTAGTTGGCATATAGCAGAATGTAGCTGGCATATTGCAGAATGTAGCTGGCATATAGCAGAATGTAGCTGGCATATTGCAGAATGTAGCTGGCATATAGCATAATGTAGCTGGCATATAGCATAATGTAGCTGGCATATAGCATAATGTAGCTGGCATATAGCATAATGTAGCTGGCATATAGCAGAATGTAGCTGGCATATTGCAGAGTGCGGCATAGAGCAGTACACATGCTCATGTCACATACACCCGTGTTGACGCGAGACATGATTTAAGCGACTTCGACAATTAAAGATCTAATACATTCAATATCCCTGATAAATAGCAAACCGAGTTATATAAATGAGATGATGAACTAATCTGCTTCAAGATCAAACCGCAAGATAAATTACTATTTCTTTAAGGTAGAACTCTTTCCATGAAAATGCACAAAAGGAAATCCGTTAAAATACAGTAGTAAACGAATCTTTAGATTTCTAAAGTAAAATTAGCCCGATGCAACCACGAAATGTAACATCGAACTGAACCGTACAATATGTGGGGCCCAAAAGTGTGAATCGAGAAAATGACCTGTCTGCCGCAAGTTCTGATTGTGGCCATTGAGTTACCGTTTCGATGTCTCGGGGTATTGTAATTCCAGTGAATTCGCTATATGGATGAAATATTGCAACTTTACATATAAGTGAGTGAGTGAGTGAGTTTGGTTTTACACCGCTTTTAGCAATATTCCAGCAATATCACGGCGGGGGGACACCAGAAATGGGCTTCACACATTGTACCCATGTGGGGAATCGAACCCGTGCCTTTGGCGTGACGAGCGAACGCTTTTAACCACTAGGCTACCCCACCGCCCTACCTTACATACGAACTCATTCACACTGTGATGAGTAGTGTCAATGGCAGTGCTGTGAGCATTTAATCCTGAGCGTCCAAGATGAAGTGCAGTAGTTATTCTTCAGCTAACGAATGGTCTTGCTGGTTTTACACAAAAGGTGAAACTCTGTTCGTGTGTAGGCCAGTAGCCTCAGCATACGACAATTGTTGCCAGCTGCTTTGAGTCTGAATTCAGACAGCGGATAATGTACGCCAGAGTTTGCAAGTTGGTCTCATTACATGCAGTTCAACATGTGCAGGAATTCACAAAGTATCATTCTTTTCAAAACGTTGATTAAGCAATGTATCCATCTTTAATATTTCATAAACAATGTTACTTCGCGAAGCATTGAAATTTCTCGCCGAAATATGCAGTGGAGGAAATATATTTTTGTTTTGAGGTTATAACCGTACCATTCTCTCCCCTTCAGGGCTCTGACTACTACCTATCTCAGCGGCAAAAGTACGGCAACGTATACAAGACACACCTTCTGGGACAGCCTACCATCAGAATCATCGGAGCTGATAATGTACGCCTTATTTTGATGGGGGAGCACGTCAATGTTGAGGCCAGTCTGCCAAGATCTGTCCAACGTCTGCTCGGACCAGGTGGACTAACAAATGCAAGTCCTGACAGTCACAGGGTCCGGAAGAAGCTACTCCTCCGGGCTTTGGCTCCTGCAGCTATACAAGGACATGTTCCAACAATTCAAAAACTTGTAAGAAACCATATTTTGGACTGGTGCAGCAAAGGGCAACAATTCGGAACAGATATTTGCAAACGCTTGACAATGTCACTTGCTGCCAACGTCCTTATTGGATTTGACGTTGATGATCAGAACATGCAGTCGATAATCAGCTGTTTCCAGACTTTCACTGGCAACTTGTTTTCACTGCCATGGGAACTGCCTGGGTCAGGACTGTCCAAAGTATGTATATGCATTTTGTATTAGGCAAAAAGGTCTTTGTACATGGATTTTCACAAAAATTGTTATATTGCGTTTCGCATTTCGGTTTTGCAATGTAAATAAATGAGGTAATGTTAACCGGATGTCTGCAAGTAATCCAGTTTTGTTCAGACAAATGTGAACCCCACTTCCTCAAAAGTCGATTGATCATTGGGTTCTGGCTACACAGTATTTGCTGAGATGAGAGTTGGTCCACAACAATGCAGCGAAGCCCTGTTTCGATGCAATGTTGACCTTTACAAATTCAAAATTCAAAATTCCTATACTTTTGTAAAATTCAACACTTGTTTTTGCAAGTTAGTTGACTTTTACCTGCTTCTTTTAATGTAGGGTCTAAAAGCACGAGAACAGCTGATAAAGGAAATTAAGAAAAGACTTCACAGGGAGACACAACAGTGGTCCCTCGTTGATGAACTGAAGAATCTTGATGAAACCGCTGCCTCACTCACAGAAAACGAAATGGCAAACGCAGTCTTGGAACTATGGTTTGCAGGAAATGATACCACTTCAAGCACGGCAAATTCAACACTACTGGCTTTAGGTAAAGATGATGGAGTTCGAAAACAAATCGAAGAAGAACTGGAAGAGAATGGACTGTTGAGTTCTGAAGACGAGCTGACTTTTGACAGTTTAAAGAAACTGACCTACGTTGATCACGTGGTGAAGGAGGTGCTCAGAGTGTATCCCCCTGTTGGTGCCGGCTTCAGGAGGGTGAAGAAAACAATGGAGATTGAGGTAAAGCAAACATTAATACATCTTCAATGTTTCCATTGAGTTGCAAGAAAATCAAGGGAACGTATTTGATGACCCCAGACAGAGATTTTAAAATAACGAATGATTGAATTCTTAACCTCTCTGAGATGATGAATCATTGAAACATTGCATACTTCTCAGTTTCCTCCGTGCAAACACGCACTGTACCTTAATCATACCTTTATGTTTGATTCCCAAGCCATGGTCCTCGCATTTTCCACTCTCCCGCGTAAACGTAAAAGCGCGTAATGCGTTAATTAAACAAATAAATTGATCTCAAACATAACCACCCCTCACAATTCATGGTCTCAGAACACTTCTTGATTTTGAGTAATAAACCATGGATTACATAAAGTCACTTTGAGCTGAGACAGTTTCTTCGAGCACACATATCTTCGATGCAGAACAAGCATACACATTAATTTTAGATTTCCTCTTCACAGCCGAATCCCCCCATCATGTATCACAAGGGAAGATAGTACATACTATACCTAGCTCCCTGTTTCCACGAGATCGCCTACTGATAAAACTAGATTATCACGGCAATATCATGTCAAGTAGTGAGTTCTGGGAGATACTCATCTACTGTACATATGATCTTCAATAACATTAGCTTGTCACCAGATTGTTGATGACCCGTGAAGATCCAGGTTAGAATTGGTCTTCAGAAACCGATGCTTGCAGTGGGAGGCGACTAACGGGATCGGGTTGTCAGGCTCGCTGACTTGGTTGACACATGTCATCGTATCCGATTTGGGTAGATCGATGGTCTTGCTGTTGATCCCTGGATTGTCTGGACTCGAGTATATCCCGGCCCGGCTGGAATATTGCTGAGTGCGGCGTTAAACAATAAACAAACAAACTTTGGGATAATTCATTGTCTGCTCCCTTGAAATTAGTCCATTAGTCTGATAATAAATTGTCTTAGGGCCAGAATCTGCAAGTTCTATGCCCATGGCCCTTGTCCACAAACACTGAAAAGGCATCCCCACTTGACGGACCTTTACCGGAATTTCAAAAAAATGGACCCTAATTAATCAGCACTGGTATAAAACGATTATCCTACCTTATGTAAAAGCCTTGATCTCTGTCTGATTGGTCCACGTGACCCTGAACAAATTACCATATATGCCCGATGCACGGCCGTACACCACCCAAGCACCATTGATGAATAAATATTTGTAAACCATTTATACCCCGCCCCATGGAAAAAACCTATGCGTCCACGGCAGTCAGTGAACCGTGAACCTGTGGTTCGGATCGACTAGTCGGTACCATGTTAGTAAAATATATTATTGAATTTCAGTTTTTTTTGTAATGTTATGTTTTACAAAATGAGAGATTTAAACATTCGGTAAGATAAATTCGTTGTAGCATTATGATCCGGGGTATACGGGGATTTATGCGTCCCTCGTTAGGTTTTATCCACCGGATAAAACCTAACGAGGGACGCATCCAACTCGGTGGATAAAACCTAGCGAGGGACGCATAAAACCCCGTATACCCCTCATCACAATGCGACAACTTATAATGTACCCTCTAAAGCGTTGAAACGACACAGAGGTAAATCTACCATTTATAGCCACAAAGGGTAGTACACGTCGCTTTCTAAAGTCCAGACAATCACAGATGGTTTATTTGGTCATTGTTCTTGCACTTATCATCCAGTATCGCTGACACGTAGTTGAGATCATAAGTTGCAAGACACCATGAGCAGTGGGAATGTGAGCCTCATATAGAATTAAGCTTTTACATGGTGATTGTAAATAACAGCGACAAACCCCTTTCCACACCAAAAAGAAATGTCTGCAGGGTTGAGCAGGCTTGATACTTCAAACTCCTTGAAAATATTTTTTGCAGCCTGTCACAGCGTTTAGCACATGTTTCATCTCAGCACCAGTATAAATCAGTATTTCTGTCACCCATGTGCTTTCTTCCTGTTTCAAGAATTAAGAGCCTTGAAATCAAGAAAAAGAAAGGTTTATGTGTTTCCCGACAGTCCACGTTGACAGTGATGGCTCATGTCGCCGTCTCAATTTTAGTGATCCAGAACAATAGGTTTGAATCTCCTTGCTTCATTGCTGATATTTTGTGTGACATTGTTCCAGTCAGTCCAAAAATGCACTCTTGTCAGTCATCTCTCAGCGCTACATACAGCATTGCGGTTAATACCGAGACTACTGTAGATTCCTCTCCAGTTAACTTGTGTGAATCTCCTTTAGCAATGCAACCATTCAAAGTATTACAAGGAAGAGCAAAGTAACTGTTACGTACAAGGCGCTTAGCTAATGACTTAAATCTTCTCTCCACAATGATGCAGTTATTTAGCAAAATTACGTTCCCGCGCCTCCACAACTTCGTAGTCTCCATCAATCAGACTTTAATTAAGAACAGACTGCATTTGTCTTGAAGCTTATTCAATAGGACACCGCTGGACTTCTACAACCTGATCATGTAAACACTTGCCAAGAGTAATAGTGAAATAGACCTGAGGTTGAATATTTTGTTGTGACTTCACCTTCAGCAAGCCTCATGAGCGGCCAGCCTAGTGATGTCAACACCACACACGGTTGCTTATCTGGGTCTGAAACAACATCAGTTTGTAAATGCCCTTCTCGAACATTCTACCTATCAACAACTGTATTTCAGTTGACTCGATATTTGAATATTAAAATCTCTGATAAGTTACCATTCAGATTGCACGGTATGTGGTCTGCAGCGTAATGCATCATAAGTAACTGTCCATGCTTCTTTGACATGAAGGCATGTTGCGTCATAATCATGAACAGCGTTGTCTTTGGGAGAGACTTTGCGCACAGTTGATTCCTCCAAGGAACTGAGAGTTTTCAGTCACTGGATGTTTACTTCCTTCGCGACCAAGATCCTTGGCAAAAGTGCTAGTGCAATGTCACTTGCAGTCAAGTGGCGCAGCTGTCCGAAAACTTCTTCCATTCGAACCAAAGGCAAAGACTGGAACCAATTGGAAGTACACATCTTGTGACTGTATGTTTTGATTTGATGTAAAATATTTTGAAGCAACATATATAATAATTTAATAATCAGGACGTTTGTATAGCGCTGATCTCCACACCACGAGCTCATGGGAATGTTCTAAGCGCACACAACAGTCAGTTTTAATATCTCCCAAAGAGATAGGTCTTAGGATGAGTTTTAAAAACGTCAAGTGAGGGAGTCATGTTTGGATTTGAGGCAACTGAAACACAATTTCTTATTCTTTACTAGCTTTTGTCGACGTTCATCAACAGTCTTGTTTGCATAGAGTGGACATCTCCACACATATGACATTTTCATTTGTGTTTCAGCCTTTGTTTGAGTCCATGACTGATTATGAGCCGGAGATTCCTGCTTCACCCTGGCTGGAACTTGTTAACCTCACTGTGCTTGAGTTTCACAACCATATATAGGGCTTGGCTGTTTTATTCATCAATTTAAAATCTAGATGTGGTCGATCGAAAGGCGAGTGTAGATAGTAGTGTTACCACTATACCTAAGAGGGTATTGCATATTTTAGAGTTTATGTTTTGTCTTTTAGACGTAACAGCATCCCACGTATTTCCATACCCTGACCTGCCAGGCATCAACAATTATGATGATTTCTGCCATTAGAAAAATGCCGAAAGGAGCTGGTGTCTATATTCGCTTCTGTTACTACGGAATTTGCTGACAAATTCTGCTGAGGTAAAATTTAACGTTATATCGGTAACACAGCCATATCGTGACGAGACAAATTCTGAATGTGCTTAGCTATATCGAGTTATTAAGAGCCATTTATAATAATTACACATAGTAGAACACCTAGCCGTAAAATGACATTAGAAAAATGCCAAAGGACCTTCTCAGTTTGTTCTGAGATGCTGATTTACCTTTTTTAACAGCTACACGAGCCATTTATTGAAAAAAGCATAAATCATCATAATAATATCAACGGCCATGTAGATATGATTCTAAGCTAAGATTTGAGACCACAATCGTATTGGAACAGGGCGACTGATTGGCAATGTGTTCAGCAGATGTACGTCACAACGCACAGTTGATGCCAACATTAAACAACATCATTAAAACAGACTATGAAATTACTATCGTGTGCAGGAAGCTTTGATTGCACTCCCAACTGACCAGAGACAAATCCCTGGTTTAATATTTGTGATCCGAAATGAAGGGTGATCCGTGTCACTGTTGGTTCGAATCCCGGTTTGCCATGATTATGGCCATACCTCTGCAGGTGGGGGGTCACAATTATTGCCACTTACATCATGAAGGGGATGTAACATAGATACCGTTCAGTTTCACTCTTATGCTCATTGTGTTTTCCACCCACAGGGCTACCAGATTCCAGAGGGCTGGACTGCGATCTACAGCATCCGAGACACGCATCAAACAACCAACCTCTTTGAAGACAAGGAGGAATTCAAACCCGAACGCTGGAATGGCATGGACGAGAAGACACGTCTGAGTGACGAACGGTTCCACTACATTCCTTTTGGGGCAGGTGCTCGTGCATGTCCGGGCGAAAAGTTTGCAAGGATGTTTCTGAAAATCTTTATTGTGGAAATAATAAAGATGTGTACTTGGGAACTGAAGAACAAAAACCCTAAGATTACCTACTTCCCAGCTACAAAGCCTACAGATAATCTCCCTGTGACCTTTCACCTTCGTAAGGACTTTGACAAGGCTGTGCAACAAACAGGATAGCTGTCCACCGATTATCAAATTCTGGTGATATTGATGTAATGGTACATATAGCACTTTTGATTTGCAAAGGGTTTTTTTTATGGTAGGAGAACTCCAGATTGAAGAGACAATCTGAGTTCCTGGTAGTTAAAAAAGTACGTTTAAGCCATTTGTTAGTAACCTTTATCATATATAAACTCTGTCAAAAAGAAACGCAACCCCTGTATTTTAGAGATTTTGATCTGAAGTTTTAAGACGACACAGCATTTTATTATTTAAGACAGAAGTCTGAAATTTGGCAGAATAATAACCAAGATGGGCATGTTTAAAATTGTCATTTCAAAAGTCATCTCACAGACACCAGTTTGTCACCAGGGGGCGTCTTTCTCAGTATCTCGTATGAGCACCACGAGCTGCAATCACTGCACGGCATCTCCTTGGACAAGAACGGATAAGACGCCGGATTCTTTCCTGGGGAATGGCTCTCCACTCCTCCTGCAGTGCAACGCCGAGCTGTTGCAGCGTCTGTGGCGGCGGCTGACGTTGACGTACGCGTCGACCCAGAGTATCCCACAGGTGTTCAATAGGGTTGAGGTCTGGTGATTTAGAGGGCTATGGCAAGACATTGACGTTGGAATTCTGCAGAAAGTTCATTGTTGCACGTGCAGTATGAGGCCGGGCGTTGTCTGGTTGAAAAATCTGTGTCTGTTGGTCAATAATCGGGAGAAGGTGAGGCTGTAATACGTGGTTGATGTAACGTTGGGCTGTCAGGTTCCCTTCAACGATCACCAAGTCTGATTTCTGGTTGTATGAGATGGATCCCCAAACCATAACGCTTTCTCCGCCAAATCTGTCCCCTGTCGGACGCAGATGGGCGCAAAACGTTCATGACGTCTCCTATACACACGTTTTCTTCCGTCGTGATGTTGCAAAGAAAACAGGATTCATCAGAAAACCAGATGCGCCTCCAGTTTTGTAAAGTCCATATCCTTACGTTGTTGCACCACCTGAGTCGTCGGCGGAGATGTAGGGGGCGTAGTACAGGTCAACAACTGGTCTACAGGCACGTAAACCCGCTTCTTTCAGACGGTTCCTAATCGTTTGAGCTGACACTCTCCTCAAACCTGGTATTTGTGTGGCAGTCACGGTTGGTAGAGCATGCCGATTACGCAGGTGATGGACCCGGATGTACCGATCTTGAAGGGGGTCGTGATTCTTGGCCTTCCACTTCTCGGGCGATCGTTGGTCAAATTGAAGTTGTTGTAGCGGCTCCAAAGTCGGGATATCGTTGTTTTGTGAACATTTAGGTGCCGTGCAACAGTTCCAAAACTTTCTCCGGCTTGAACACGACCAATGGCGATATTTCGGTCAGCAGCACTCAATCGTGGCATTTTTCACACAGCTTTTCATGCGACAAATGAATGAATATAATACGAAAGCACATGGGCTTTTATACACCCCTACATTAACTGCCATTTTCATGATTTGCATGTGTTTTTTGTGCGAAGTCACCATGAGGTCATTTCATGCGTTGTGACGGAATAAGCAATAAAATACACTTATGCGTACAAATGCAGTTGTTTGGATGGTAATCTTCATTAATTACGTGTATAATTTCAATACATTCGAATAACATTTAGTTTGGAAGCAATAACTTCATTCAAACGAATTTTTTCATATCTGAGGACAGGGGTTGCGTTTCTTTTTGACAGAGTTTATATACTTTGTATTTAATACAATACTCTATGATTACACTGCTTTGTTGTTGGTTGCTTTCACAAGATTTTTTACGAAATGATGCACGGTTAACGTCCAGTTGGTAATCAATACCTGACAATAGTCACAGCCAGCCCCACACAGAGGTATACCCCACGTACTCAGGTCATCCTGTTTATAGTCACCGCCGGCCCCACACGGAGATATACCCAACGCCCTCAGGTCATCCTTTTTAAGTCACAGCCGGCCCCACACTGAGGTATGACCCACGTACTCAGGTCATCCTGTTTATAGTCACAGCCGGCCCCACACTGAGGTATACCCAACGCCCTCAGGTCATCCTGTGTATAGTCACAGCCGGCCCCACACTGAGGTATACCCAAAGCCCCTCAGGGCATGCTGTTTATAGTCACAGCCGGCCCCACACTGAGGAATTATACCCCCACGTACTCAGGTCATCCTGTTTATAGTCACAGCCGGCCCCACACTGAGGTATACCCCACGTACTCAGGTCATCCTGTTTATAGTCACAGCCGGCCCCACACTGAGGTATACCCCACGTACTCAGGTCATCCTGTTTATAGTCACAGCCGGCCCCACACTGAGGTATACCCCACGTACTCAGGTCATCCTGTTTATAGTCACAGCCGGCCCCACACGGAGATATACCCAACGCCCTCAGGTCATCCTTTTTTAAGTCACAGCCGGCCCCACACTGAGGTATGACCCACGTACTCAGGTCATCCTGTTTATAGTCACCGCCGGCCCCACACGGAGATATACCCAACGCCCTCAGGTCATCCTTTTTTAAGTCACAGCCGGCCCCACACTGAGGTATGACCCACGTACTCAGGTCATCCTGTTTATAGTCACCGCCGGCCCCACACTGAGGTATACCCAACGCCCTCAGGTCATCCTGTGTATAGTCACAGCCGGCCCCACACTGAGGTATACCCAAAGCCCTCAGGGCATGCTGTTTATAGTCACAGCCGGCCCCACACTGAGGTATACCCCACGTACTCAGGTCATCCTGTTTATAGTCACAGCCGGCCCCACACTGAGGTATACCCCACGTACTCAGGTCATCCTGTTTATAGTCACAGCCGGCCCCACACTGAGGTATACCCCACGTACTCAGGTCATCCTGTTTATAGTCACAGCCGGCCCCACACTGAGGTATACCCCACGTACTCAGGCCATCCTGTTTATAGTCACAGCCGGCCGAACACCTAGGTACACCCAACGCCCTCAGGTCATCCTGTTTATAGTCACAGCCAGCCCCACACCTAGGTATACCCAACGCCCTCAGGTCACCCTGTTTATAGCCACAGCCAGCCCCACACCTAGGTACACCCAATGCCCTCAGGTCATCATGTTTATAGTCACAGCCGGCCCCACACCTAGGTACACCCAATGCCCTCAGGTTACCTTGTTTATAGCCACAGCCAGTCCCACACCTAGGTACACCCAACGCCCTCAGGTCATCCTGTTTATAGTCACAGCCGGCCCTACACTGAGGTATACCCCACGTACTCAGGTCATCCTGTTTATAGTCACAGCCAGCCCCACACAGAGGTATGACCCACGTACTCAGGTCATCCTGTTTATAGTCACAGCCAGTCCCATACCTAGGTATACCAAACGCCCTCAGGTCATCATGTTTATAGTCAAAGACGGCCCCACACCTAGGAACACCCAACGCCCTCAGGTCACCCTGTTTATAGTCACAGTCAGTCCCACACCGAAAGTATATCCCACGAACAGAGGCAAAAGTTTTTGTGGCATAAAATGGTAATCTTGTGAACGAATATTTGTATTTGAACCAGGAATTGTGTACAAATGGTCGACGACGCTTAACCAAACAATTGCTGTTCAAATTGCACGATTTTTGCAAGAAGCCTGACGTATTCTAGAAAAATGGCCGGTACCGTTCAACTTAAAAGTCCAAAGCATCAGATGCTTAATATCATTTCGTAGTGGCTGCCCTCCAGTAACCCTCAATACGGTGAATTTGAACCGCGAACCGTCACAGATCCCAGCCAGCAACATCTAGTAAAGTCCGTACATATCTGACAACAGAGGCGGGCTTGCGAGAACAATCTACATGTCTATGGCATCTGTGCAAGTTGTCAGCCAGACGGCCAATTCTGACGCCAGACCACCGACGTCAACGTCTCGAGTGTAGCAGAAAAAAACGTTACTCGAGCGCTGTACAGCAGTATCACAATCAGAATAGTGTTAATGTGTTACTATGATGTTACAAGACCCTGATTCTTGACCCACTGAACACTGGGACGATTCTGACATCAGATGAGCTCTTCAACAAACGGGACGGTGGGGTAGCCCTAGTGGTTAAAGCGTCTACTCTCGTCACGTCGAAGACCGGGTTCGATTCCTCACATTGGTACAATGTATGAGGCCAGTTTGGTGTCTTCCGCCGTGCTGTGCTGGCATATTACTAAAAGCGGCATAAAACCATACTCACTCACTCACTCTTCAACAAGCCTGCAGCACGGACATGGACTGATCTTAACCAGAGTGACCTCAATGAAGAGGTGCGTCAGGCCTGCCTCCGTGCAATGCGGATTAACACTCGCTACTGAACTTAAGCTTGTTTGCCCCTCGCGTTGTGGCTACCTCCCATATACCGGGTGCGCTGTTCCTATGGACTGTTGATCGTTACTGTATCGTAAAACCTGTGATAACATTTTATACTCGGTAGTAAAAGTCGCGATTACTTTTGATTGTACTGCCATGGAAGATGATGATTGGCACGAAGCCAAGCCTACCCAGCCCTGAAAAAATATCCACGTTTCCTTCACAGTATATAATGCCGACGTGTTAAATGAAGTAATCTGGTGTTGTTAAAGTAAACAATGTTTGTTACAAATATTCTAAAATGTTTTGTGCTTTTCATCAGGTGGCAGATCAATGCACTGCGTGATACTCCATGGACCAACACCTGGCCAGTTATAGCAATCCAATCGCACGTGGGCAGCACGTACCGGGTAACCTTATTCACAGACTGATGATATGTTAAAGGGGAGACTTTAAGATAACTTTATAATAAGAAAGGTTTGGTGAACCAACGTTAATGGTGGACATCATTCTGAAAGATAGTGATTACAACCTAGAGACAATGTCATAAAGCAGCAGATGAGCCGAGGTCAACACGGCAATGTCTATCAAAGGTTTATAGCTTCATCTAAAACAATCAAATAATGCTGTAGCGGGCTGAATCTGATGGTGGGTATCTGGTACCTAATCAGTCACAGTAAACACAACTCGAACGCTTCTGGCGATCCTGCCACAGATTCTGCCATTCGGCTATTGCAAGAGACACTGGTTGCCATCCATCGATATCAGCGGATTGGCCAGAACACACCAGCAAACTAATGACGTAAAAGGACCGTCAGCGTTCAGGCCGAGATGAATGACATCAATACTTGAAGGCTTAACGAAATCTACGTTCCAAGAAAATTATCATTAAATATTGCGATTTGTTCACCACATTTTGCAACAGATACACCATTGTTTTGGTCACTTGTTGATCTTGACTAGTGCTTTCATGTAGCCAGTGGTCACACGTTATACCTTGTTGTTGGGGATAGTGCTCAGGTACTTGTGGTCCATCTTTAAATAACCAACGAAGATGTTATTATCAACCACGTCACCTCTGAGTACATGACCTACAGGTTGGTCTCAGTATCATGGGTCATAATATGGGAAACTGACCGTTGTGAGATGAATGTTATTATTGCCTCTGTTGTTGTAATGAGGGTTTTGTATACTGCCTTTGTATTTAATACAATACTCTATGATTACACTGCTTTGTTGTTGGTTGCTTTCACAAGATTTTTACGAAATGATGCACGGTTAACGTCCAGTTGGTAATCAATACCTGACAATAGTCACAGCCAGCCCCACACAGAGGTATACCCCACGTACTCAGGTCATCCTGTTTATAGTCACCGCCGGGCCCACACTGAGATATACCCAACGCCCTCAGGTCATCCTTTTTTAAGTCACAGCCGGCCCCACACTGAGGTATGACCCACGTACTCAGGTCATCCTGTTTATAGTCACAGCCGGCCCCACACTGAGGTATACCCAACGCCCTCAGGTCATCCTTTTTTAAGTCACAGCCGGCCCCACACCTAGGTATACCAAACGCCCTCAGGTCATCCTGTTTATAGCCACAGCCGGCCCCACACTGCCCCACAGGTATACCCAAAGCCCTCAGGGCATGCTGTTTATAGTCACAGCCGGCCCCACACTGAGGTATACCCCACGTACTCAGGTCATCCTGTTTATAGTCACAGCCGGCCCCACACCTAGGTATACCCCACGTACTCAGGTCATCCTGTTTATAGCCACAGCCGGCCCCACACTGAGGTATACCAAACCCACGTACTCAGGTCATCCTGTTTATAGTCACAGCCGGCCCCACACTGAGGTATACCCCCACGTACTCAGGTCATCCTGTTTATAGTCACAGCCGGCCCCACACGGAGATATATACCCAACGCCCTCAGGTCATCCTGTTTATAGCCACAAGTCACAGCCACGCCCCTAGGGTACACTGGTACACCCAACGCCCTCAGGTATCCTGTTTATAGCCACAGCCCACGTACTCAGGTCATCCTGTTTATAGTCACCGCCGGCCCCACACGGAGGTATACCCAACGCCCTCAGGTCATCCTTTTTAAGTCACAGCCGGCCCCACACCTAGGTACACCCACGTACACCCAACGCCCTCAGGTCATCCTGTTTATAGTCACCGCCAGCCCCACACTGAGGTATACCCAACTCCCTGAGGCCATCATGTTTATAGTCACAGCCAGCCCCACACTGAGGTATACCCAAAGCCCTCAGGGCATCCTGTTTATAGTCACAGCCGGCCCCACACTGAGGTATACCCACCCCCTCAGGTCATCCTGTTTATAGTCACAGCCGGCCCCAGGCACACTGAGGTATACCCCACGTATACTCTCCTGAGGTCATCCTGTTTATAGTCACAGCCGGCCCCACACTGAGGTATACCCCACGCCCTCAGGTCATCCTGTTTATAGCCCCACACACAGCCGGCCCCACACTGATGTCACAGCCACCCCACGTACTCAGGCTCATCCTGTGTTTATAGTCACAGCCGGCCCCACACACCTAGGTACACCCAACGCCCTCAGGTCATCCTGTTTATAGTCACAGCCGGCCCCACACCTAGGTATACCCAACGCCCTCAGGTCACCCTGTTTATAGCCACAGCCGGCCCCACACCTAGGTACACCCAACGCCCTCAGGTCATCAAAGCCGGCCCCACACCTGTTTATAGTCACAGCCAGCCCCACACCTAGGTACACCCAACGCCCTCAGGTCACCCTGTTTATAGCCACAGCCAGCCCCACACCTAGGTACACCCAACGCCCTCAGGTCATACTGTTTATAGTCACAGCCGGCCCCACACCTAGGTATACCCCACGTACTCAGGTCATCCTGTTTATAGTCACAGCCGGCCCCACACCTAGGTATACCCCACGTACTCAGGTCATACTGTTTATAGTCACAGCCGGCCCCACACTGAGGTATACCCAACGCCCTCAGGTCATCCTGTTTATAGTCAAAGCCAGCCCCACACCTATGTACACCCAACGCCCTCAGGTCATACTGTTTATAGTCACAGTCAGTCCCACACCGAAAGTATATCCCACGAACAGAGGCAAAAGTTTTTGTGGCATAAAATGGTAATCTTGTGAACGAATATTTGTATTTGAACCAGGAATTGTGTACAAATGGTCGACGACGCTTAACCAAACAATTGCTGTTCAAATTGCACGATTTTTGCAAGAAGCCTGACGTATTCTAGAAAAATGGCCGGTACCGTTCAACTTAAAAGTCAAAGCATCAGATGCTTAATATCATTTCGTAGTGGCTGCCCTCCAGTAACCTCAATACGGTGAATTTGAACCGCGAACCGTCACAGATCCCAGCCAGCAACATCTAAAGTCCGAACATATCTGACAACAGAGGCGGGCTTGCGAGAACAGTCTACATGTCTATGGCATCTGTGCAAGACGTTCAGCCAGACGGCCAATTCTGACGCCACACCACCGACGTCAACGTCTCGAGTGTAGCAGAAAAAACGTTACTCGAGCTGTACAGCAGTATCACAATCAGAATAGTGTTAATGTGTTACTATGATGTTACAAGACCCCCTGATTCTTGACCCACTGAACACTGGGACGATTACGACATCAGATGAGCTCTTCAACAAACGGGACGGTGGGGTAGCCTAGTGGTTAAAGCGTCTACTCGTCACGTCGAAGACCCGGGTTCGATTCCTCACATTGGTACAATGTATGAAGCCAGTTTGGTGTCTTCCGCCGTGCTATTGCTGGCATATTACTAAAAGCGGCATAAAACCATACTCACTCACTCACTCTTCAACAAGCCTGCAGCACGGACATGGACTGATCTTAACCAGAGTGACCTCAATGAAGAGGTGTCAGGCCTGCCTCCGTGCAATGCGGACACACTCGCTACTGAACTTGCTTGTTTACCCCCTCGCGTTGTGGCTTACTCCCATATACCGGGTGCGCTGTTCCTATGGACTGTTGATCGTTACTGTATCGTAAAACCTGTGATAACATTTTATACTCGGTAGTAAAAGTCACGATTACTTTTGATTGTACTGCCATGGAAAGATGATGATTGGCACGAAGCCAACCCTACCCAGCCCTGAAAAAATATCCACGTTTCCTTCACAGTATGTACCGACGTGTTAATGTTAGTAATCTGGTGTTGTTAAAGTAAACAATGTTTGTTACAAATATTCTAAAAATGTTTTGTGCTTTTCATCAGTGGCAGATCAATGCACTGCGTGATACTCCATGGACCAACACCTGGCCAGTTATAGCACCAATCGCACACGTGGGCAGCACGTACCGGGTAACCTTATTCACAGACTGATGATATGTTAAAGGGAGACTTTAAGATACTTTATAATAAGAAAGGTTTGGTGAACCAACGTTAATGGTGGACATCATTCTGAAAGATAGTGATTACAACCTAGAGACAATGTCCTAAAGCAGCAGATGAGCCGAGGTCAACACGGCAATGTCTATCAAAGGTTTATAGCTTCATCTAAAACAATCAAATAATGCTGTAGCGGGCTGAATCTGATGGTGGGTATCTGGTACCTAATCAGTCACAGTAAACATGTCCTCGAACGCTTCTGGCGATCCTGCCACAGATTCTGCCATTCGGCTATTGCAAGAGACACTGGTTGCCATCCATCGATATCAGCGGATTGGCCAGAACACACCAGCAAACTAATGACGTAAAGGACCGTCAGCGTTCAGGCCGAGATGAATGACATCAATACTTCGCTTAACGAAATCTACGTTTAAGAAAATTATCATTAAATATTGCGATTTGTAGATCTCGCTGAGATGAAATATAAGCACAGCGAGTACTCTCGGTGAGACATTTCTTGCTAGTTTAAGTTTTCAGATGTTGACACATATTCATGTGGGTATGGCACAAGTAGTGTCGTCACTATATGTATCGCAAGTACAGCATTAAACAATGTTGAGTCTTTGAATGGCATTTAGAAGTGATACACACAAAGGACAGATTTTTATTGATGACGGACACGACGTTTCGAAGTATAATCTTATTCCTTCATCACATTCACCTGTTGCGAGAGTAAGAATATACTTCAAAACTGACTGGGTTTTACGCCGCTTTAAGCAATATTCCAGCAACATCACGGCGGGGAACACCAGAAATGGGCTTCACACATTATACCCATGTGGGGATTCGAACCCGGGTCTTCGGCGTGACGAGCCAACGCTTTAACCACTAGGCTACCCCACCGCCCCTACTTCAAAACGTCGTGTCCATTACAATAAAGATATTTACATCCATAACATTCCTGCCTTTATAAAAAAAAATGCTGAAAATAGGTCTAGGAATGGTATCAATGTAATGCTGACATTAGGGACAGAAACAGGTGAACTTCTGTTATTGTAACCTATGTTTTTACGAACTTAGTATTAGTCATCCAGGCTTTCATTGGCTCCCACCTGATATATATACCAAGTCTGCAGCTAGTGACTGACATGCTACCTTCCTTTCAAGATGGCATCGGTGCACTACATTGTGCAGGAGACGGCTTTCAACCAATTGCTGATTCCCGAGAAGAGTTGGAATTTCATTGGTGAAGAACAGAAAGCCACCAACACATGGTAAGTATGTTTGTTGTCTTATCATATAGAATTAATATGCTGGGTCTGATTAGTCAGTCATGTCATTCTTGTTTACCAATCAATCAGGAGGTGCCCCTGTTGCAAGCACATAGACGTTTGATTCGACAGAACGCAATGCTTGGATAAACGTAGACTTAGGCAAGTCAAAGTCAAGACAATGTATTCTATTTTGACAATCATTTCACTCTATGACTTCAATTCAGTGGTTAAAGAGTGAGTGAGTTAAGATTTAAAGTCACATCGGCAATATTTCAGCCAAATCGTGACTAAACTAGTTCTAAATTCATAATACATACACATAATATATATAACCCTGTCAACGAAGGACAGTAAAATTACGAGATTATCACAAAATGAGGTAAAACTAGCTAGTACATATCTTTAAAAGTAGAAAACTATTTTTGGACAATGCAGTGTAAAAATGGGCTATAGATTACCAGCAAGTGAAGGTAAATTACTCAGTGGTTAAAGAACTGAACCTTTCCATTTACAGTGAGCCGCAGCAAAAGGCCGAGGTACATTCCGTAGACCACCACGACGGTATCCTCGATGACGTTTCGCGATTCGTGTTCGTATCCTTTCTCGCCATCATCGTCACAACCTGGCTGTGGCGTCGGTATTATGAACATGCCGGGGACCCCAGCAGCAAACTGCCCCTCCCCCCAGGGTCCATGGGCTTTCCATTGTTGGGCGAGACACTCTCCTTAATAACTAAAGTAAGTCATGCTTTGTATTAATATATTATTTCTCCAGATTTACTCTAGATTCAAACGATCTTTTTGTGGCTGGTAAGGTAGTTTATTCAATGTGTAGCGTTACGTGGCAGTGTTATTTATTGTGTAACACTGTTTCGAGTGTATAACATTGTTTCTGTTGACATTCAGTAGGGGTATATTGTGTTATATTTAGACTTGTGCTATATTTAGACTGAGTGTTCTAGAAGGTAGTACAAGGTACCAAAACTGAAGTATGGTCTAACCCAGAACATCATGGAAAGTTCCAAAACAGTTACACTATATAAGGGGCGTGCTTTTGCGTCTTCTCACATTACATCACGCGTTACAAGGAGAAAAAGATGCCTTTTCACCTTAGATACTCACCCAAGGCCTATTTTGGAAGCCTGAACAGACATGCAGTGAGTATGATCAACACTTTCATTATTACTATGCTCGTTGTTTGTGTGTACTGCCTTTGATTTTGCACTGCCACTCTATTGTGCACTGCCATTATAATCCCTTTGTTGTGATCTATCTCAATTTGTAAACGTAGTTAATTGTTACTTATATCTCATTTCTTTGTCGCTTGACTGACTGACTGAGTTTGGTTTTACGCCGCTTTTAGCAATATTCCAGCAACATCACCGCGGGGGACACCAGAAATGGGCTTCACACATTGTACCCATGTGGGGATTCGAACCCTGGTCTTCGGCGTGACGAGCCAACGCTTTAACCACTAGGCTACCCCACCACCCCTCTTTGTCGTTTGATGTCATATCAAATTCTTTTGCAGACTGATTTCTGGTTACCTTATATGTTCAAGTTGGGAATCTGCACGTAAGAGTAAACAAATCAGTTCCAATGAAGCCCCTTTATCTCGTCATTGCCATTTCAAGTCAAATCATCTTGATTACCAATTATCTTCAACAAGGTCCCTTTGTTAATAAGGACGTCCTCAACAGATATCAAGTTCAACTGTACTAAAAATACTATTTTTTCCCCTTCAGGGCTCTGACTACTACCTGTCTCGGCGGCAACAGTACGGCCATGTATACAAGACTCACCTTCTCGGACAACCTACCATCAGAATCATCGGAGCTGAAAATGTTCGCCATATTTTGATGGGTGAGCACATCACTGTTGAGAGCAACTGGCCTAAAGCACTCAAACGTCTAATGGGACCCGGTGGACTACTAAACGCATGTCCTGACAGCCACAAGATCAGGAAGAAGCTACTCCTCCGGGCTTTAGCTCCTGCAGCTATACAAGGACATGTCCCAAGAATTCAACAACTTGTCAGAAACCATATTTTGGACTGGTGCAATAAGGGAGAGCAACTGGGGACAGATGTTTGCAAACGTTTGTCGATGTCTCTTGCTGCCAACATCCTTATTGGATTTGACGTTGACAATCACAACCTGGAGGCAATAATCAGCTCTTTCCAGACTTTCACTGGCAACTTGTTTTCACTGCCATGGGAACTACCTGGGTCAGGATTGTCCAAGGTATGTGATTTTTTACCATACTACACAGTTGCAGGGCTGCAAACAAGAACAAATTGAATTGCTGGTCTTTGATCATATGATGTGAGTGAGTATGTTAATGCTGCTATATGTCATGGCACAGACAGCTGTATTCGAGGTTTATCACGGCAGCCTTTAAGTGATCGCGTTTTGGCCAAGGCAAGTTTAACCTTTCAAATAAGTTTGAGGAGATGAGAGCGATAGGGCAAATGATAGGTATCACTCTTTGGATGTTATGGTGAAGTTCAGTCTGGTTCCATATTTTTACATGTTTTCAAGTAGGTTGAAAATGAGCTGTTTCTGTTGATGTAGGGTCTGAAAGCAAGAGAACAGCTCATAAATGAAATCAAGAAAAGACTTAACAGAGAAACACAAGAATGGTCCCTCGTTGACGAACTGAAGAATCTTGATGAAACGGCTGCCGCACTCACCGCAGACCAAATGGCAGATGCAGTCTTGGAATTATGGTTCGCAGGAAACGACACTAGTTCCAGCACGTCAACTTCAACACTACTGGCTTTAGGTAACGATGATGGTGTTCGAAAACAAATCGAGGAAGAACTGGAAGAGAATGGACTATTAAGTTCTGAAGAAGAGCTGACTTTTGACAATTTAAAGAAGCTGACCTACGTTGATCACGTGGTGAAGGAGGTGCTCAGAGTGTATCCGCCTGTTGGTGGCGGCTTCAGGAGGGTGAAGAAGACAATGGAGATTGAGGTAAAGCAAACACGCAGCCACCAACTCTTGTCCCTTAAATATTCCCGTAAGCTGGAAATATATTCTTGTACCAACATTTTGTTCTGCAGCGCAAAAACAAAATGCCTTGAATTACTCGAGATGCTTTACCGCTGAATTATTTATATCGCATGTTATATTTGGGATTACTCTTTCTCAGAAAAGTACATATTCTATTACTTTTATTAGGTAGACTCCCATCCATCAAAAATAGGCTGCATTTTGGCCCCATCATTTTATCGAAGTCTCGAAATATCCCCAGTATGATGACTTCAAGCCCCCAAAACATGACAACTTACAAATATGAATACACAATGACATTATTAGACTACCAGTTGTCAGACTTTCATGTTGTGGAAGCCCCGGTGGTTGTGTGGGTTAGGCGACTGACTTTGTGGGCTGGCAATTCGGTGCCTGACTCTGAGGGTGTGGGTCGAATTCCGGATGGACTCAACCAAAGAAAAAGTACTAATATATGTTCTTTAAAGATAAACTGTAATCCTAAATATAACATGTGTTACATTTGAGCACTTTCTAAATGACAAAAAAATGACGAATGCATCGAACTCTTACAACTTTCTTGAAACACACATGAGATATGGTTTTATCAACAACAATGATTATTCTGGTAAACTCTTATATTCAAACTGTGGTCAGCTCCTACAAACCTAAGGGATGCAAACTCTACATAGCACAACATATATAATAGTTTAATGACAATAGTTTTTGTACAGTTCTCCGTGCTGGCTGCAGAGGCATTGCAACTAATACACTCCTTTTCTCCACCTACAGGGCTACCAGATTCCAGAGGGCTGGTCAGTCATCTACAGCATCCGAGACACTCATCAAACCACTGAACTCTTTGAAGACAATGAAGAATTTAAACCTGAACGCTGGAATGAAATGAAGAAGAAGACACGTGTGAGTGCCCAACGATTCCACTACATTCCTTTTGGAGCAGGTGGTCGTGCATGTCCAGGAGAAAAGTTTGCAAGGATGTTTCTGAAAATCTTCATTGTGGAACTCATTAGGACATGCTCATGGGATCTAAAGAACAAAACCCCTAAGATTTCCTACTTCCCAGTAACAAAGCCTTCCGATAATCTCCCTGTGATCTTTCACCTTCGTGAGGACTTTAACAAGAATGTTGGACATCCTTGAATTGATAAGCGTTGGTGATTTAATTGTTGACTGTAAGTTATTGTTTTCAGGAGAGGAGAACTATAGATTGTGGAGACAAGTCTAAGCTTACATCATCTGTTGGCTACCTTTTTGCCCGCCTACAAAAAAGTGTTCAGCTAACAAATAGTTGAAGTAAACACACGAGTCTTGGACAAGTCTAGATTCACAGTTTGAAAAATCATGTTACCACAAATCATACATCACACAATAATCTCCGAACTGTATTGTTTTGTTCACTTATTGATCTTGGTAAGTGCTGAAATTGCTATATTTATCTATTTATTTGTGCTATAACATTAAGTGCTTACATTTATGATACTACATTCTTGATCTGGCTTTTCTGATCATGTCACGGTACAAGCAGTTGAATGCTCACATTGAGCAAGTACGTAAGGAATAGCACTGAGAACAACGCAACAATACCAACCACTTACCATGATGCAACGACATTAACAATGTTGCCAATCTGCAAAGATGTGTTCTAATTTTCATTGTGTTCACTTTAATTTGAATTGATACGATTTCATATCCTTGTATACCCTTTGTTACGAGTTAACTGCCTACCTTCTTTCTTCTCGTTTCGTAAAGGCATCACGCCTCAGGCATCGCTTTCTTGAGATCACCTCTTGATACTAAAGCCAGAGGAAGCCAGAAGGAAAGATGCTGTTATTTGAGTGACGTAATCTCTATGTCCCCAGGAGGACTGAAAACTAAATTATAGTTTTAGTCTTCATTCCTATCTATTAGCATAGTTAGCAATATAAACTTTACATGCACCATTTGATATATTATGATATATTTGCTTTAGTGCCCGGACTAAGAGTCCAGCTTGTGAAAGAGTACTTATTTCAAGTTTCTTTCTGAATAGAGTTAATACGTGTAAGTGTTCAACCCTAATGCATCTGGGTCTGTTGTTGAAGAACCACCCTGTGTTATATGTATTGATTACAGATGTCTCAGTGTAAGGAAAGAGCTTAATTAATTTATGAGGGTGATTTTGGGTAATCTTTGCAGCTGGGTTTTGGAAGTATAAGACTTAGACCCTGCCAGGATGCTTTGAATGATATTTATGGAGTGGTGAATTAGCCACTAAAGTATTTATAAAGACACAGCACTGTTCTTGACATGTGACCAGTGGTGTTTTATGAGCATTTATCATGAGTCACCGTGTGTGTGTGTGTGTGTGTGTGTGTGTGTGTGTGTGTGTGCGTGTGTGTGTGTGTATTGCACTGCCACCGCACTATTGAAGTTTATTGTTTATTACTTTACTTTACTCTTTATTAATTTCGTAATAAAATTGTTATTTTACAACATAACAGTTTTTGTTTGTTATTTTCAAGCAGAAATAGTTTTTGGATATATGAATGGACACCCAACAGACATGTGGGGCTCGTAAGGGAGCTAAAGAAAATGAATCATGCAAATTATCATCTTTTCTGACATATCACACTTATTCCAATAAGGAAAGAAAGCAGGATACCTTATTGATAACGACTTCTTTATTTTAATATCTTTTATCCATAAAGTATCATACTATTCTTATTATTCATCACCTAAAATGCCAATCAACCAGATCACACTTATTGCGCCCTTCCCTGAACAGAAAGTGTGGAAGGTTTTCGTATTTCGTTCAAAAGGACGCTGAGAGTTCAAGATGGCCAAAACTATATTTGGCACAGTGTATTCAGAGGTAAAGCACGGGAAGTAACTCTGCCTCATTACTGATTTTCGGTTTCTTAGGCTTCCGAATTTGTTCCTGAAGCTTTTAGGTCTGTTATTAAAAGGGATATGTTCTCCTTTTGTTGGTTTTTCTAGCGAGAAAGAAAATGTATTTAATATGCGGTATACGTTTGAGAAAGTAAGATTTTGTTAGATCCTTTTTAAGCGGTATGTGTCAGTTACTCCAGCCTTTTTCTTTGGTTGATAATTGTTCGCAAACACAAGGTGTTTAGGGTTTGCAGACCGGAATTTGCTCATCCCCTCCTTGTTCTCGTTTTAACTCAGTTTGTTCTCAAAAGGTGTACTTCTTCTCCAATTGGTTCTTATGACACTTCTGGATTTTCGTCGAAGCCTACACGCAGATATAGCTTTAATTTCTAAGTATAAGAATGTATTTGTCTTCCCCTCATGTTTTTTGTGTATGCCAAGACAACCTTTTTGTTGTTTAAATAATGAGGAGCTTTTGTATACCAGTCATCAAAGCCTGTTTTTAGTGAGAGAGGGCACTTAACCAATGGCAGTGAAGTCATTGTGTTAGGTGACAATTTCGATGTACTGTTAATGCCGGAATATTCAAGAATCTGAATTGAGTGAGTGTTTGTAGTTTTATGCAGCTTTTAGCAATATTCCTGCAATACCATGGCGGGGGACACCAGAAATGGGCTTCACGCATTGTACCGATGTGGGGAGATAGAACCCGAGTCTTTGGCGTGATGAGCGAATGCTTCAACCGCAAGGCTACCCCATTCTGGAAAGTTGTTAAGAATATTTAAGTGAATTAGAGCATGTGGCTCTAATCTGATACTAAGTTAAAGACGACTGGTCGACTGAAGATATTTACCCCTGGATATTGAGCCTAATCCAATTATTAAAGGTGATACCGACTGTTACTGTTTCTATAACCTCTGATATTTTGTTTAATACAGCCATTGTAATTGAACTGCCACTCTATTGAGTACTGCCATCATATTTACTTTGCTCCATACATGGGTAAACCTAGTTATTTCATAATACAGTTGTTAATTAAAAGAAACGTGTTTATTTTGATTCCATAGAGATTTTGGAAATATAATCGGTGCGACCCGGGAACACACAATCATTGGTTTTGGGCGTGACCAAGGGACCTAACTCTGCGCAGTGAATTGCCGAGGTATAGAGAACCGTGCGACCTGTGTGCCACCTATGTGTCCTAAGACAAATTCACCAGGTATACCTTTCAACGCTTAAACCAACCATGTCATGCTTCATGTCGTGGGTTACTATCACCCGCAGTTTGATACAGACTATATAGTCACAGATCGCTGTGTCGAATTTGAATGGACCTACGTAAATACTTCGAGTAATCCGAGGTTCGACAGGACAAGAAAAGGCGGACGTATTTTATATGCCGCTTCTTTTGGTTTTGTATTACACATGGTCACGGTCGTTTCAACTTTCAAAGTGAAATGACTAACCAAGTTCCTTCACAAAAGACCATCCTATACTCATAATATGGAGATCACAGATCACAGATCAGGAGGCGAATCGGTTTGTTTTACAAATTGCGAACTCAAAACATGTCAACTGAATGTGTTTTCTAGACTGATATGTACCCATTTGCTATCCTGGACGCTATACCCTTTTGAATTAATAAATGGATTCCTCGTAAATTATGGTGCAGAGTACGCCGCTGAAGTCTTTCAAAATGTTTAGTTTTGTTTCAGAATCTATGCTCAGATTCTGGCTTAGCATGCTGGAGGAGTTCATATGATTCAAGGTGGCGGATGAAAAGAGTTATCTCCCTTTGACTATCACAGCGTGAATATCTTAAATTTGAGGCGTCTTAAGTTCAATTCATCACAAGGACAAATTTGAGTATAAAGTTATTTGAAGTTTTAAGGAGGCTCATTTTCGCAGGGTTATAATTTACAGGCAAAACTACAGTATTTAAAAATCCTGAATTCTGCACAGGCAGGGAGTGGGTGAATGGATTAATGAGTGGATAAAACGTCATTTGGGGAAGTAGTTCTGTGATATCAAGAGAAACTCTAATAACGCGTTGACGGCGTCGATGAATTACACTGATATGGTGAGGTGAAATTGGGTTTAACGTCGTGCTTGAGAATATTTCGCTCATATGATGACGTGCATGCGTGTGTATGTGTATGTGCGGCTGCTTGTATTAGCCCAGACTTAAGCTGGTTTTATAGTGCTAGCCCACTGAGATACCATGCCGCAGTGAAGCATGAATACCCCACTCAGACACATTATACTGACTCCGAGCCGACCAGTCATTTTACTACCCAATAATAATGCCGAGCGCCAGGCAGGGACCAACAAGTACCATATTTTAACGTCTTTTGGTATGACGCGGTCGGGGATCGAACCTTCGACCTTCCGCTCTCCGGGCGGACGCTCTAACCACTACATTATGGAGGCGGTCTCACTGATATGGTGCCAAGTGAGATATATATAATTATTATCGGGGTCAATCCAGCCCACCAGCAGCAGATCCTGACACGAGGAAGGGAAGTAATTCCTCGCTATTTACCATTAGGTGTTCCGTAACACTCCATGCTCCATTCAATGTTAAATCATGGAATTTATTAGCGGTTGTCTCTTCTTCTGTAACCCAACTCACTCACTCACTCCAAAGCAACTCTGGACGTGCAAAGATGTCATGTTCATTCCAAATAATACAGCCGAGATGTCCTTAATCAGCTGGATACAGACGTAAGTGAATGAGTGAGTGAGTTGTGGCGGCGGTACCCCTTCTATCATGTGATGTTGAAAACAGAATTTGACACAGATACAGTCTTGCATGGTTACAATGTGCATACGATGGTAAGTAATGGTTTTCGTCGCTGTGAGCAACCTTCACGACATCACAACGGACAGTAAATGCTGAGATTCTTGGATAGTCAAACGACTAACTGATAGTCAGAGCAAAGATCTCCCTCTTTGAGAGCCGATATCCACCCGATCTATATCACTCAGTACAGAAGCTTGTGATACCGGGGAACCTATTATGCCCCTCACCATCCACGGAGACGATAATGAGGGACATGCATTCAATTAAAAGATTACCACCTGAGCGCTGTACGAATTTCCAGTAACAAGTTACAATCTAATGAACCTCCTCTTTACAGTTATTACGCACTGTGATTAACATCCTTTCATAAGCATAGCACAAATGATTTCACACTGGATGATCATTTTGACGTTTTAGGTTAAAATATATCAGCTTAGAAATAATATTTAAGTGGAAATAATAACCTAGAAACATAGGATAATAGCAGCTGCGATGGTTTTATAATTCCTGTAAAGTTTGCAGCAGGCTTCAGCTGCACGATCTCAAAGCAGTCAAAGCAGAAGGGTGGAGAGATGAAACATGTCCGGTATAAGAAACATGTCCGGTATAAGAGTTTATGTATTGAGTGTTACCTTATAATGTAAATACCCGTGAAGATCCGGGTTAGAATTGATCTTCACTAACCCATGCTTGTCTACCCGTGAAGATCCGGGTTAGAATTGATCTTCAGTAACCCATGCTTGTCGTTAAAGGCTACTAACGGGATCGGGTGGTCAGGCTCGCTGACTTGGTTGACACATGTCATCGTATCCCAGTTGAGTAGATCGATGCTCATGCTGCTGATCACTGGATTGTCTGGTCCAGACTCGATTATTTAAAGACCGCCGCCATATAGCTGGAATATGGCTGAGTGCGGCGTATAACTGAACTCACTCACTCACTTTAACGTAAGTGATTAAGCTGCACCACTTCAGTGACTACTGATAGTGTTAACAGTAATCAAACATTGATTCTCACTGCCAACTCATTGTCTGGAGTCGAACCAGGTTTTCGGCGAGACAAGCTTGCACATCAACCACAGGGCTAAACCTCTGTAGCATTTACCTTTCAAGATGCTTCAAGTGAACTGTAATACAGAAGCATGACAAAATGATAAATAATATGGAAATATATTCACTCCTACACCACATGCTAACGAAAATAAAGAATGAAATGCCACCATAAATGGTTTGATACAGAATGTCAACAGTTAAAAGAAGACAGATGTAGAACACGCAATAGATTTAGAAAATATGAAACTGTTTTTTCGGAAAATTGCAATGACATTTGAAACGCATACAATGCGACACACAGACAGGAAAGGAAATGCTTTCCCTGCTTATACATACGAATGCTTGGAGAACAATCTCAAGATATCAAAGGTCTCCTGGAATACAGATTAGACATTAAAACCTTAAAAATGGTATTAAAAATAATATTGGTCTATGTATTGGAGGGATCTGACTAGCATGTGCGAACCTTTGGTATCATCCGTATTTGTGAGTGAATATGTGAGTGAGTGAGTGAATATGGTTTTACGCCGCTTTTAGCAATACTCCAGCAATATCACAGTTGGGGACACCAGAAATGGGCTCCACAGATTGTACCCATGTAGGGAATCGAACCCGGGTCTTCAGCGTGGCGTGTGAACACTTTAACCACAAGGCTACCCCATCGCCCGACCATCATTCATAAACATTTGCTCATGATATATATCACAATCCACTTTGCTCTGAGTTGTACGTATATATTTTAATTTTATTAACTCCATAACACAAAAATGACTAAAATTTGAATGCATCTGTTCACTTTTCGGTTTCTTTAACAACACACACACTTTCGTTACTAACAAGGGACTTGTATCTTGTGCCGATGCTACGCGTAACATTTCTCATGATGGTTATCGATAATTGTTTTTTTGTACAATCTCTAATACGGAGTTTATTAAGCTAGAGAGGTATGTTCTATTTGTTGTTTTGTCCAGGCCATATCATTTCAGACAAACTTAACGTAACGTTTGATTAGTTTGAATTGGAAACTTGGGAGCCCCAAAGACGTTAATGAGGCTATCTTTTTTATGAACGACTTAGCATGAGGTATTCGTGACACTTTTCAAATTATATGTGTACTTTTGAACATGAAACTACATACTTTCGTGGGTATTTCAGTAATCATCTCTAGTCTATTCATGCAAGGGAAGCTTCAGTTCAAGATTTTACAGGGTGTAATGATGCATGTAACGTTGTCGACGTGAATAAAGAGTTCGTCTACATGCATGTAAATATCAAACGTCAGAGCCGAGGAACATTTAGCCTCAACCGATACAGATTCCATCGGGCGTGAAAGGACAGCCAGCTACAAGAATTATAAGAATGCATGCATTGATCATTTACCATCATAGCTGACAATGTCATACAAACAGCGTGAGTGGAGTCGATGCTACATTTATTGTGATTAACTTTGTTGGTTGGTTGTTTAACGCCGCAATATTCAAGCGATATGGCGGCGGTCTGTACATAATCGAGTCTGGACCAGACAATCCAGTGATCAACATCACGAGCATCGATCTACGCAACCGGGATACTATGACATGTGTCAACAAAGTCAGCGAGTCTGACCACCCGATCCAGTTAGTCGCCTCTTTCGACAAGCATGGGTAGCTGAAGACCCGACTGCTGTTATAACCCGGATCGTTACGGGTGTATTGTGATTATCATTATTATTGTTTATGTAGGGTTTGTGAATAACAAGAAAGCATGTAAACTGGCATAATTCCGATTTGAATAAGAATTTTAAATTGATTTTCCCAATATACATGTCAGATCAAATGCAATGGTTCATGGTGGATGGGGTAGATGCCTTCTATTTGAATATTATGGTGGCTCATTCGGGCCATCATATATTCAAAGGTAAAAATAATCAGATATTATGACTGAAATTCTCAAAAGTTCTTTCATCTAGAGCCCCCACAAAATATTACAAGGCAATGATCTTATAAGATGTTAACGGAATATGTAGCTGGTATATTATTTTAAACTGCTAGTGAAACCTTCATTAATATATTTGTATTGGTACCTGGTACCTGAACAACATGTAGATGTCCTTGTAACGATCTCTCAGTCGGGAATCCTCGACATAATAAGGTTCCGAGAACCGTTTGTGACATTCTAGCTGCCGAGGCTAAATATCCTCGTCTGTGTAACTCCTCCCCTCTATATATATTATATATCTGCGACATGTACGTGATTGAGTCAAAATTGTTTGGCTCAGTGTATGGAAGGGCATAAAGTACACAGGTACACAGGCCACACATCAGGTACACAGGTCACACACATCAGGTACACAGGTCACACACACAGGTCACACACATCAGGTACACAGGTCATACACATCAGGTACACAGGCCACACACATCAGGTACACAGGTCACACACATCAGGTACACAGGTCACACATGCACACAGGTCACACACATCATGTACACAGGTCATACACATCATGTACACAGGCCACACACATCAGGTACACAGGTCACACACATCAGGTACACAGGTCACACACATCAGGTACACAGGCCACACACATCAGGTACACAGGTCACACACATCAGGTACACAGGCCATACACATCAGGTACACAGGTCACACACATCAGGTACACAGGCCACACACATCAGGTACACAGGTCACACACATCAGGTACACAGGCCATACACATCAGGTACACAGGTCACACACATCAGGTACACAGGCCACACACATCAGGTACACAGGCCACACACATCAGGTACACAGGCCACACACATCAGGTACACAGGTCATACACATCAGGTACACAGGCCACACACATCAGGTACACAGGTACATCAGGTACACACACATCAGGTACACAGGCCACACACATCAGGTACACAGGTCACACACATCAGGTACACAGGCCATACACATCAGGTACACAGGTCACACACATCAGGTACACAGGTCACACACATCAGGTACACACATCAGGTACACAGGTCACACACATCAGGTACACAGGCCACACACATCAGGTACACAGGTCACACACATCAGGTACACATCAGGTACACAGGCCACACACATCAGGTACACAGGTCACACACATCAGGTACACAGGCCACACAATGTAGCCAGTCTGCCTTTACGTTGTCCCTGTCGGTCCCCTTTAAGTTGTCCCTGTCGTGACGAGTGTACAGCGTGTAGCTTATTCCATACAACAAACACGCAAACTGCCAATTCTTCAATAAAGTGTGACTGAACACACACCACGTCTGTGGTCGAAGAATAGTCATTCCGTTACCAAAGTCCCCCCGCTGGGATGCTGGGGCACATAATACACACTGCCAGTGTTTCCCCTGGGTTTCCACGACGGAAAAGTTTCCATATCTTCCAGAAAATGTCTCACTTATTCTGTGCTTCACATAAGAGTGCACTGTGAGAGTAAGGTGGTAACACTGTCTGACCCCTGCTTGTCTTTTCTCACTTTGTGTCGGCAAAATGAATCAAGAAAGAAAAGGCAAACCCAAACAAACCAGAAACAAAAGAGGTGAGGTGAGGTGAGGTGAGGTGAGGTGAGGTGAGGTGAGGTGAGGTGAAATTGAGAATATTTCGCTCATATGACGACGTGCATGCGTGTGTATGTGCGGCTGCTTGTACTAGCCCAGACGTAAGCTGGTTTTATAGTGTTAGCCCACTGATATACCATGCCGCAGTGAAGCATGAATACCCCACTCAGACACATTATACTGACTCCGAGCCGACCAGTCCTTGTTGTACCCATTAATGCCGAGCGCCAGGCAGGGACCAACAAGTACCATATTTTAACGTCTTTTGGTATGACGCGGTCGGGGATCGAACCCACGACCTTCCGTTCTCCGGGCGGACGCTCTAACCACTACACCACGGAGGCGGTCCAGAAACCAAAGACAACAACTAATAAAGAAAACAACGTAAAAGAAACAGAAACAAACATTAAATATACAACCAACCCCTCTAAAATACAAAAAGCAAAGATATAAACAATATACAGCAAACCTCAAAACAGACACAAAAAACTCAAAACCCGAAAACCCACGGCACATCGAGTTGCTTTGATTCACATTACGGCATGAATATTCTGTTTGTGGTGTATACAAATTCGCCACCAACTGACCTCATACTTATCCAGTCTTGACTTTATACAATGAAGGAAACATGAGAGCCATCCTCAATACACGCAGGATAGGATTCAGAATACGTTAATGATGTTTTATTGTACACAAGTGTCAACGTCTTCTACCGCCGTCACATCGGGTTTCCTCACACATACCGTAATTTACCTAATAAATAGTGTAATACATGGTGGCATAAACCTGCCTCCCTCACTCGCCCACGCTCATGCGGAAGATTCAACCAAGGGAATCTTGGCTAAATCAATCATAACAGGATCACAATAAAGAGTTGCATTTCAAGAAGAGCAGATAAATACGTTAGCACTGAGGAAAGGTTTTGGAGACGTGAGCTGTCTGAAAGATAAATATACTTCATGCACGTGGTTTAACAACTATGCAAGTTAATTCCTTAAGTTTGAAAGAAGACAGTAAAGGTTTTATGATGCATTACCACAATTCAAAAACTGTATATATACACTTCCTTTCAGAAGTTTAGACTCACTCGTGTAAATATAGCCACTTCTTCAGGCAAATGTTCTAAACTAAACTTTGCAAAATAATCCATACTGTTTAAAGGTACTGTTTACACATGAACTGATGCATTGTAAAACAAGTTCGTTACGTTGAAAAGATTATAATACGTGCATGTACACTTGATGACACTGTACCGATTTAGCTGTAAGTGGCGGGGGTGTAACCTAGTGGTTATAGCGTTCGCTCGTCACGATGAACATGAAGCCCATTTCTGGTGTTCCCTCTGTGATATAGCTGGAGTATTGCTAAAAAAGCGGCGTAAAACCACACTCACTCACTTAGCTGTAAGGGGGCTTAGTGGCTTCAGACAAATATATGATGTACTTCATTCCCAAATAATGACCTTCAAAGAAGCATAAAAGTGGTTTAAGAATTAGAAACACGACTCTTTCCAAAAATGTGCACCATCTAATAAATACCCTCACACAGACCTGAAACCACACACGCATCAGTGCTGTGTTTTCTTGGTGCCTCCTTCCCCCATGAAAAAAGGCAATTACATTAAAGGACACCGCTGGGATGAACGTGTGGATTGAAGATCGCCACTTTATATACTATCGGAAGTATTTCTGTCAGGACAACAAACATCATTCTCTTGGAGAGTGTAATTCCAGACCTGACGATGTTTTGGGATCTTTGAAGAAATAACAAAACTGAGACAATATTGCGATTTGCTTGCTCCAAGGAGATGGTGAGCAAATCTCACTTGATTCAAGAGGATATGCAGAGTCAATAAAATGTGTAAAATTGATTTGAGTAATTGTCTGAGTACTTTGTGAATGCTGCAATCATCTGTACTTATGTGGGGACAGTCGGGGGCCGTCTCGATATACTGTGTGTGTTTTTGAAAGCCACTAATGTTTGACTCAAGGGGTAAATGTAAAGATTTTCACTGTGATACTTTTGCAAGACACGCGCGAAATAGTTTCTAAAAAACCAGGGTACTGCTATGTGTCAGTCCTCACTATCATTCTGTCCCAGGTCTGTAATGATCCCGCCTGCGTGAGAAATAGATATAAGTATTGTTTTATATTAGTGTCATGTTGTGCAATGTCGTAATTGCATCCCATGGGCTCGGTTACGTTTCGGCTCTTGCCCTAGTGCACTGGTTACAGTATTTAGACTTGGAGTCAAGAGTAATTCTAGAAACTTCCGGAACACATAGCTTAAGAAAAGAACTTTCTTGAAGCTTTTTCTTCTAGGCACTCACATTACATCCGAACCAGCAGTTTGTGAAGATCGATATTTCCACCCTTGGCCTGTTAATGAAGCGTCATCACTGTTCCTGCAAGGTGAATATCACCGACGTTATTGATACCAACACTGCTGTTACAGCTGATACTACCACAGTAACTGTACTGCCGTCAACTGTTGCACCGCCATTCTACTGTTGTTACGGTTAATACATTTGCCGTGACAAAAGGTTTAAGAGTCCCCTTTGAACCAGCAAAATAGAAGACAGTCAAGTCTAAAATATTCAATGATATATTGAGCAAACAATGAGCAAACTACAATGAATGATAATACAGATTTCTAGTACAATGCAGTTGAGTCACAAATCTAAAATATTGGGTCACACATATAAAATATTAACTGACATTTTTGACATTTACAGTGAGAGCAGATATACTGATGGAAGGTTGTTTACAATGACAATAGACGAATAGGCAAGCCCGATCAGTCTTGAATGTCGATCAGACGATGACGATGGCAGACAGATGTATATAACTCCAGTCCCCCCGCACAACGCAACAACCAGCCTTAATATAGCTCTTACACAGTTCTCGAGCATTCTAGTAAAGGTAGGCAGCAGCACTATCCACTAAGAACTTTATAGAAATCCGTGGAACACTCCACGGCATGAAGTCAAACACGTTGCCAAGGGAGGCAACTCTGAAGCGCTATCAAGAAGGCGTGCCGCTAAAAATACTATCGCCATTGAACATATATGATGCGAGATGCGAGCCAAAACCCACACTCAAAACTTTAAACATTGTGACCCATAATAATTATTACTCAATCAATGATATCACAAATTACAAAACACACACTCTCGTAACACTGTGTACTCTCATTGTGACGTGGTGGGCAAGATAAGGCGCCAGGATAGTGGTCCATGCCAGTGAGCTTAAAGTTCCGGGATCGAGCCCACCTGTGACCGGGTGTAAAAACCTAGGAGTCAACACTTGTGTACAGACTCTTTCAGTGTTGTCACAACCCCTAGTGTACAGTAGACAACCCTGTGCACTTAAGTGAATGGGTACCTTGGAAGGATGGGAAAGCCTCATTAACTCGTAGTGGCTGCAAGAGTTGTATGGTCCCCAGGGAGTTCATATTGAAAATACGATGTGCCGTTGAGAATGACATCCAATGATCCAGGAAAAACAACTTGTGAAGCGCCTTAGAGTGATCTAGAACTACTAGAAGTAGTTCAGATATGGCGCTATAGAAATGTGGCATACAATCATACATAGTAATATAATTGTAATGGCTTTGCAGTAATTTGTACTGATTCGTAAACCTGGTTAACTGCAATATACACATATTTATTGTTCAAATGTAGGTTTCACGTAAACTCCTTTTACATTTAGATTTCATTAATATTTCAACTTCGAAATCGCAGCTTGACAATGTATGTTATACTTGTTGGTACTGCTAGCATGTAACCCTTCATGTTGGGGTCACTTCATGAACTGACCAGCTATAGAAGCTTGCTGGTACTGCTAGCATGTATTCCTTCATGTGGGGGTCACTTCATGAACTGACCAGCTATAGAAGCTTGTTGGTACTGCTAGCATGTATCCCGTCATGTGGGGGTCACTTCATGAACTGACCAGCTATAGAAGCTTGTTGGTACTGCTAGCATGTATCCCTTCATGTGGGGGTCACTTCATGAACTGACCAGCTATAGAAGCTTGATGGTACTGCTAGTATGTATCCCTTAATGTGGGGGTCACTTCATGAACTGACCAGCTATAGAAGCTTGTTGGTACTGCTAGCATGTATCCCTTCATGTGGGGGTCACTTCATGAACTGACCAGCTATAGAAGCTTGTTGGTACTGCTAGCATGTATCCCTTCATGTGGGGGTCACTTCATGAACTGACCAGCTATAGAAGCTTGATGGTACTGCTAGTATGTATCCCTTCATGTGGGGGTCACTTCATGAACTGACCAGCTATAGAAGCTTGTTGGTACTGCTAGCATGTATCCCTTCATGTGGGGGTCACTTCATGAACTGACCAGCTATCGAAGCTTGTTGGTACTGCTAGCATGTATCCCTTCATGTGGGGGTCACTTCATGAACTGACCAGCTATAGAAGCTTGTTGGTACTGCTAGCATGTATCCCTTCATGTGGGGGTCACTTCATGAACTGACCAGCTATAGAAGCTTGTTGGTACTGCTAGTATGTATCCCTTCATGTGGGGGTCACTTCATGGACTGACCAGCTATAGAAGCTTGGTGGTACTGCTAGTATGTATCCCTTCATGTGGGGGTCACTTCATGAACTGACCAGCTATAGAAGCTTGTTGGTACTGCTAGTATGTATCCCTTCATGTGGGGGTCACTTCATGAACTGACCAGCTATCGAAGCTGGTTGGTACTGCTAGCATGTATCCCTTAATGTGGGGGTCACTTCATGAACTGACCAGCTATAGAAGCTTGTTGGTACTGCTAGCATGTATCCCTTCATGTGGGGGTCACTTCATGAACTGACCAGCTATAGAAGCTTGTTGGTACTGCTAGCATGTATCCCTTCATGTGGGGGTCACTTCATGAACTGACCAGCTATAGAAGCTTGTTGGTACTGCTAGCATGTATCCCTTCATGTGGTATCACTTCATGAACTGACCAACTATAGAAGCTTGTTGGTACTGCTAGTATGTATCCCTTCATGTGGGGGTCACTTCATGAACTGGCCAGCTATAGAAGCTTGTTGGTACTGCTAGGAAGTATCCCTACATGTGGGGGTCACTTCATGAACTGACCAGCTATAGAAGCTGGTTGGAATGATTTCCCCATGCATTTGTCGAGCGTCAAGGAGTTGCACACAGTAAAAGTTAGAATTACTTTTGAAATGAACCCCAAAATACGAAACGTTCCGCCATGTTTATCAATTTCGATTGATCAAGGCCGTTGATTGGATCGGTGAGATCAAAGAGTAACTCACGTGCTCCTAATTTCTAGTCTGGCTTGGTATGTAATGATGTCTCGACTGTGTGGACTCACAAGGATCAATTGACGAGAACACCCAGTTAAAGGTGTTACCTTATAACAAACATCAAACAACTAATTTGTTTGCAAACTCCACCGTTTGAACCACCACAAGTAAACGAACAGCGAAGTTTGCCATGTATAGAATGTTGTAGAGACATACAGGGTTGTCGATCGTTGTATGATAAACATTTATACACCAAGGTTGTGTAACTGGTCAGAGATAAATCTATGTATCCATCCATCCATCCGTCCGTCCATCCATCCATCCATCCACCCACCCATCCATCCATCCGTCCATCCATCCATCCACCCACCCACCCACCCATCCATCCATCCATCCATCCATCCATCTATCCATCCAACCATCCATCCATCCACCCACCCACCCAGCCACTATCATCATCATCATCATCATCATCATCATCATCACCATCATCAATATATTAATAATGTTTCTGTCCAAGGATTTTTCCCTTCCCAAGAAACTGAAACGTCAAAAAGGAAATGCAAAACACGGATTATATCGCAAGAATTAAGATTAAATGTTCGATGATAACTAGAAAAGGTCCACCTAGAATAGCAGAGATCTCACAGTAACTCCAACCTACACTCTGTAACTAAGCGGCGGCTGACCTAACAACAGAGGATATTCCTTGGCTGTAATTAATTTACCGCTATGATGGGCTTGGTTTATTCCTGCTTAATACTGACATGTTTATTGTGTATTATATATATCATCCGCCGGAGTAAACACATATAACGAGGACATGTCTGGTCACTATGAATTATGGACAATCCAGATCTGCAATAAAATATTCCTTGAAAAAATTCTCCCCCATCTCATGTCACTCTGTACAATATATATTTGTTGAATCGCGCTTCTGTGATTGTTACACTTGTGTGAGCTTACATGAAGACAGCTAAACTGTCAGAGCATTTGTGTTAGAGGCTGGCATGAACGCTTCGGAATATTTAATTTAATTTACTACATCAAAACTCACACATTGTATTAAGCAGAACCTTCACGATATTTGAGCTTTTCTTTTCAGCAAAGTTGATTGTCTGTCATTTTGAGAAGATCAAGGCGATTATGCAAGGGCATCAAACCGTTTACTTGATAGCAGAATACGGGACACCCCCCAGCCCCCCTCCTTCTATAAAACAACGATAGGGTGCATCAGTACATCAGTTATGAATGTTTAAAGTCACTAAAATATGTAAATCTAAGTCGGTAATTCGATTTTGGACCTATGTTAGAAAATGAAACATGACCTCAACACTGAGCGTGGTAATCAATATTGATGACCATGCATAGGAGTCTTCTAAAGGACCATACTACGGTGCGAGGGGTACAGCCAATCAATCAATCAATCAATCAATCAATCAACCAATCAATCAATCAATCAATCAATCAATCAATCAATCAATCAATCAATCAATCAATCAATCAATCAATCAATCAATCAATCAATCAATGTTTTATTACCGTCTCGCTTGTGTACATGTTACAATGCATACAATATTTACATAGTTATAAAAATACACAACCAATCGCACAGCGATTTACGAGACACAAATAAATACTAAAATAGAATCTGACATAGACGTATCTAGCATGATAAACAGCAGAGAATATAAAAAAAAATATATTATGGCAGGATCTGGAGGTGTGAAAGACCAGATCCGGGTGTCCTAAAATATTACTAAAAAACTGGCTGGTTGACAGGTTATCTAGGTCTGGCCATTTTCCCTTGGTGGCACTGACGAAATCCTTCCGTTCTTCGTTAGTTAGTTATTTGCTTTATTTAGCGTCGCACACACAACTAAGGCATTTCGGCGACGGGGTATTATTAAGAAATGAGGGGGAACAAAAAAGATAAATTTGAAAGAGTGGTGTTACTACCCGTTCTTAGTTGTAAAACGGACAGGTTAAAAGCACATGTACATATATCTCGTCCTCTATACAGTCTTTACAGTGGAAACAGAGTCTCTCATCTGGGGGAATATTTCCGTAACGTCCTGTTTCCACTCTCCGTGGCACTACTCCACATCACTTCAGCTCACTGTCGTTAGCAATCGCGGGAAGAGGACTGTTCTTGAGCTGATGTTGACAGCAGAGGTCAGTATTATTGTCCTTCTAATTATCAACGTTTGTCATCTGAACGTCTTTTTATCCCCTGTCACATGTTGGAGAGTAAGACTGAAGCGTCGCTGTTGAATAGCCATTGACCACTGACCTTCCTAAGGCCATCAGTCACCACTTATTATCACGAGATCACGGGCTACTGCTGTTGTCCAGTTTTGTGTTGACAGGTTACTGTATGTATTCAAGGCGTCGTGACACTGTTTGAATGTCGCCCATGATGGCGTAAAACGATACTCACTCACTCTACAAGGCATCGTGTGAACAATGGATGGCCAGAGTTTACTTAGTGACAACAGGGTTGCCTTAGTGTCCCCCTAGATTGTGTCCCCTGTCGTCAGTAAAGGTAATCACAATACATGTATATACGATGTATGTAGATATCAAGCTCCCGTGGTATTGGACACTGTACTAACGCTGAGCCGAAGGCGGTGTTTCACTATAGTGTTTTTTTGTAATTTGTAATAACATTGGTAAGATGATGGTTGTTATGAGTCACAATGTTTAAAGTTTTTAGTGTGGGTTGTAGGTCACATTTCGAGTCATATATGTTCAATGGCAATGCTATTTTTAACGGTACGCCTTTTTGATAGCGCTCCAGAGTTACCTGCCCTTGACAATTTTTTGTTTATCTTGTTGACTTCCGTTCGAGAAAGTACTGAGTGAGTAATGATACAGCCACGCTTTCCTCGAAAGTTCTAGAATCTGCGTCAGTATATATAAAGGCTGGTTGTTGTGTTGTGCCTCACAGAACCACACACGGACTGGCACACGGAATTACGGGACTTTTGGAGTTGCCTACCATCGTTGTTTGCCTTCGTCAACATAGTCTGACCCTGACACTTCCTGCTTGACTCCTCTCATTTGTAAACAAGCTTCATTTAGAATATGTGATCTCACTGTAATTACCAAGGCTCGTGGTGAGTTGATATTTTATATTTGTGACTCAATTGCATTGTACTAGAAATCTGTATTGTGCTTCATTGTATCTTGCTCATTGTTTGCCCAATATATTATTGAATATTTTAGACTTGTCTGTGGCAATTTATTAACCGTAACAATAGTAGAACACAATCTAGTAAACGAGAGGTGTAAAGTTCCACTCTAGCTTTGTTATTGAACAGGGCATCATTAGGTGAAAACAGAACACAACAAAACATGTACAGAACAGAACAGAATATTATTAATATAGGAGAGTCCGACGTTTTGAAGAATATTTTTGACTACTTTTAGTTGGTCGAAATCAGCATTCTGGAGAGATGATCTAAATTTGTTATGAGGAATTTGGGGAAATTTACTAGTTTCAGTTATAACTTACACCAGTAGCTGATGATTTTTACTTTTATGTGAACATTAATAGGATATCTGCGCGTTACAACAGCCACACCCAAGCCACGTGAGTTCTACGTTGTTGGTGCCTCTTTAAGAAAGTCTTTGATATACACCAGAGTCACTCTTTGAAGATGAGTGCAGCATTTCTATGGAAAACGGCCATTCACATAAAGGTCTGTGTAAGAGAAATGGTGACGATAAACGTATCATAGTCATGTCAGGTTTTCTAATTGCATCCCTGTCTTACCCGGGTTGTGTGGGACACAATATCGCACCAAGAGAACTATGACAGACACTAGATGTTAACTGACAGAACATCAACGCACACGCCGGAGTGAGTGAGTTGGGTTCTGCGCCACTTTTACAAATATTCCAGCAATATCATGGCAGGGGACACCAGGAATGGGTTTCACACATTGTACCCATGCGGGAAATCGAACTCGGGCCTTCGGCGTGACGAGCGACCGCTTTAACCACTAGGCTACACCACCGCCCCCGAACACGCCGGAATACAGGTCTCGTTTTACATTTCAGGCTCTGTGTAAGATGTAAGATGGTGTTCCTAGTAATATATCTAGTGAATTTATTTCCTCGTGTTCCCGAGCAGGGAAACTATCAGTATAACAATTTCTTCCAGTCAATTTCATTGGTACCACGGCGCCTGAACAGGAACAGCGTCCAAATATTGATGACGTTGCACGACACCCTCCTGCTACACTGTGTTGAAGAAATATTTTCTGAATTAGACAACGTAAATGTCTTACACCTCGAGTCGTAACCACAGGAGTATTAAAGACATAAACTAATTGAGGACAATCTAGAAAGAGGTTACATCTGAAGAATCGCTTGTGTTCGCAAAGAAGCATTTCCGCAATGAATATGTGGAAATAATCTCCAACAAATTACAATTTACAGTTGCGCTGAGTGAACTTATTTGTCAATCAATATCGGGAGGCTTATGGCCTGGTTCATCCACGTCCTCCTCCACAGCGTGATAAAGACGCCATGTTTGATCTTCAATACGAATTATTATAGGTGTGGTATCTACTAATGATGGCGCTGACCGCTCTCTTCGTCTCACACAAACACTAATCACTCCTTTCATCTCATTTCCTCATTTTCCACTAAACTGGGCCTCAAACCGAGATCTAGTCGGGAAATCATCCTCTTGTAGGTTTGTTTGCCGTTACCGCCAGGGACATCTCTCTAATTCAACAATTATAATCAAAGGTGTCAGTAAGTAAGTGATCGGTGATTGTAAATTTGTGACCTCTTGCCGTATCACTTATCATCTGTGAAATCCCTCCGCGTTACCGGGAACTAGTTTTGAAGCCTTCAGGAGGTCATTGGTCAGCTGGAACTAGGTTTATGATGATGAAATGTGTGCTTTTCTCACTCCAAGTACTTGAAGGCAATACAGAGGTCCGAGAGAGGCCATCTTGCTCCATCTACGATGCAAATATGATCATACTTAGAGGATGAATTAATTCTTAATGTTCGGAACGTTTCTATCAGATTGAATAAAATGTGAACAGCAAAACTACCACTAGAAATTGAACCAAGTTGTATTTTTCAAAATACGTAAAAGTGTGAAAATAATAAGTTATTTTGGCTAATCACTCCTCAAACGGTTTGCCGAATCCAAATTTGATGAGTGGCGAACCAACCCAAATTACAATAAGGCTTACTCACATCAGGTGACAAAATACGATTTGGTAAAATATTGATAAAACAAATATTTTTTTGCAGTTAATAATTTAATTAATCGGTAGTGCTTACCGCCAATGAGATTGTGAAGAGGATATCCAGTGAGTGACTTTTTCCAGCACTCACTCACTATATGCCTCCTGACCAATATGAAGCAACTACAGCATCGCGTCTCCAGTTGCAGTTGTAACAATGAATAATTAACGGTTGCCAATGAAATAGCGATTACAAAATTGCATTTACGTAAAAAGAATATAAACTGATGATTCAATTTTTCAGGTCAGTGGCTTGTGAAATTATTATTTTGTGAACTAATTATAAAAATCGCTGTCCAATTTCACGAAATATTTCAAAGAGCATGAATTATCAGTATAATACGGTGCCTTCTAACACTGTATGAAATTGTCCTGTTTTGTTTGAAGCGTAATATCGACACGAACATTTTATTGCAATTGTGAAATGGGAAACTGGGAAAGCTCAAGGTGTGATACATGTAGAATGACAACAGTGAGTGAGTGAGTTTAGTTTTACGCCTCACTCAGCAATATTCCAGCTATGTGGCGGCGGTCTGTAAATAATCGAGTCTGGACCAGACAATCCAGTGATCAACAGCATGAGCATCGATCTGCGCAATTGGGAACCGATGACATGTGTCAACCAAGCCAGAGAGCCTGACCACCCGATCCCGTTAGTCGCCTCTTACGACAAGCATGGGTTACTACAGGTTCAGTCTAACCCAGACCTTCATGGGTAGAATAACAACAATGACTACGGATGTATCGCTACGTTTTAAGATTACATTTTAAACAAGCATCTGCTCTTTCTTTATCCATACATTCACAAATATCAATAAACGACTGTTGACAAACACTTCCACCAGATTTTGTCATTCTTGTGTCACTGGTTTTGTGTATCTAATATATTTCGGCCAAATTGGATTTGAACCCTAAAAACTTGAAAACTATTTCCACAGTCTTAGGATCTCTCTTCAAGAAGCAGAGTTCATTGTACTGTTCCGATTCTGTGTTAAAATCCATGTTTATATATGACAGTGTAATTTCGTTATTTTAAAACGATTTTGAAGTTGTTGTACATTGCTTCTACCAAGATTCAGCAGAAGTTCAGAGCATTGTGTTTCAAAATTATCAATTATCAAGAATGGTTTACTGACTAATATAAGCGTGATGTGCAAGTTATAATTACTAATTTAATGCTTTTGGAGTTTAAACTCTGCAGGTGCAAACAAAGTATTATACACAAGTCATGTGAATTTCTCATGCATTAGGAATGATTTATGCGGGTAGAATAAAATACGATCAAAAGAATATCGAAGACCTTAGGGAAATGTAAAAATGCAACCACCTGGGAGCGCGGTGGCCAAAGCATACCAACATGTAATGGTCGTGCAACATGATTTGTTGGGCTTTGAAAACGTTAGATTTTCACTTGTCTGACATTACAGTTGTACAGCAAGTGAAAAGTGAAAACATGCCATGACTGACAATAGCTCAACGCAACAACGCCATCGGCCGACTGCAGACAGGCGACTCGGCCGTAGTATCGCCAAGCACCATTACAAGACAATGGAACCGTTAACAGACACAGGTGTCAACACGTGACCTACCCAGATGCGGTGGACCATGTGCCACAACAGAGTAGGTTCGTCACGTACGTGACTCGATAGATAGCGAGGAACCGTCGCACTGACTGACAAGTAACGTCAATGTCACGAGTATGGTCACTACAGCAATTGACAAGTGTTTGGTTTAGTGAGTCTCGCTTTTGCTTCTCCGTACAGACTGAAGACATTGTGTTTAGTGACGGCGTGGGGAACGTTATGCTCGAAACTGCACACAAGAAGTGGACAGGTCTGGTTGCGGGTGGTGTAATGATGTGGTCCGCAAACACCCATACTGGAAGTACTTACTTGATATACGCCCAGGGCAAGTTAAAGGTACACCGTTACATACATGAACATTATCGGTCACAATACGTAATTTCTCAAAACGCCTGAGAACGGATGTTGGAGGAAACACAACATCCATGAACTGTCTTGTCTGTCAAGGTTTCCAGATCCCAAAACCATCGACCATTTCTGGGATGCTCGTGATCAACGTCTGCGATCACATCATCAACAGCCACAGAAACTCCCACAGCTGCCACAAGAACTTTTGGAAGAGGGGTGGACAGTCCCCAGACCAGAATCTGTGGTCTGATGGATTCCATGGGCCGACAATGCCAGGCAGTTCTGGTCTCTAATGGGGACGAGATATGGATACCATGCCATGATAACCTCGGCCAGTTACAATGATTCTCAAATTTCAAGAATTTATTATGACTGTTGAATGTTGAAAATACATAAATTAAAGTATAACTAAATAAACGTTGACAAGCGCAATCCTCTCTCATCTGACATTATACCACTACCAGTAGCTGTGTAAAGCAATCTATTTACTCTGAATAAACAGGCTAGGTCAATAATGGAAGCCCATGTACCTATTACCACTGTTACTATATTTTATGCTGTCACTGTTATTGTAACAGTGCCTCCATTTTGGACAATGACCCGAAACCCTTCAAGAGACAAACGCCAACAGTTTCAGTGATGACATAAAAGGATGGGCAACAAGGAGCAAACATTAGTAAAACCACCACAATGGAAGAGGTGCTGGGTTCCTTGTCTGACCCGTAATTCTCACGTAATGAGATTCCAAAGAACAAATGATGAATGTGCTGCGGTCTGCTGTTGAACAGATGGTTAAACTGTGGACGACACGTAATTATATCCATAGATTGTCCCAACGTAAGGCGACAATGATACATGCGTACACAGATAAACGACTGACAACAGTCTATCCAAGAAAGAACAAAGCACAATTGATGCTTGCACCTTCCTAAGACAGATTCTGGCCAATTGACCATGGTCATCCAATCATCGTTGATTTCCACCAGTATCGATGTCGCTGACCAGTGGCCCTAGATTACGCCTTCCCCCAGACGCATTTGTCTTCCTTTCATCAGTAAATGAGGGACAAGAACGCCGATGGGTTTCGTAGGGAATCTGTGACACATATCCGACACAGGTTAACATCGTCATCGTGATAAAGCACCGTAGATAAGTCTTTCTGAGTACACTAATGGTTGAGATATGGTGGATATTGTGGATATTTTGACATGAAATCGATGTCAGTTTGAAAAATGCTATGCTTCATCATCCACTTAGCGCGTGGCTCGAACATGATAATCTTTGAAGTGTATATTCGCTGACAGTGAAATAGGTTCAGCGTTACTGGATACTTGTTGGGACAGGTGGTGTGACATTTGATGACCCACTTGCCGTAATTCAGAGATTGCATGCCTTAAGAAATATACCAGCAATATTAGAACGCCCACAGACACTGGCAGTAATTGGGGAAATCTCATAAGAGGCGAGGTGATAAAAGTCAAAATAGGCAAGGCAATTCGCCTTGATATATAGACCTTGGAAGACACAAGGGTGATTACTATTTATCACACGAACCATTTTTCCAACTTTCTCAGTATGTAATAAGTAATAACCAATGTCTTGTGTAGAAATTACAGCCACCCAGCGTTAATGGCGTTGGTGGTCACGTCATGTGATCAAGACGTCATGATAACTGATGGCCGGTAATTACATTATTGCGATATCTCCTTCTTTGATCTCATCCAAGCAGTGTCGCCAGTTGAAGCCAGTTCAGGGTGAGAACACGTTTTCCAGGTATTTTCCAAGGCTCCATCATAATCTACCTACAGTTTGTTTCTGTCACACTCGCTGACTTCAGCCCTGCTCAAATGTTTGATATTAAACCGATAGACACGTGTTTAAATGACTTAGTGATACACGCGTGTTTTTAGAAAAACTTAGTGATCGACACGTGTTTAAGTGACTTAGTGATCGACACGTGTTTAAGTGACTTAGTGATACACGCGTGTTTAAGTGACTTAGTGATCGACACGTGTTTACAGCGACTTAGTGATCGACACGTGTTTAAGTGACTTAGTGATCGACACGGGTTTAAGTGACTTAGTGATCGACACGTGTTTAAGTGTCTTAGTGATCGACACGTGTTTAAGTGACTTAGTGATCGACACGTGTTTATGTGACTTAGTGATACATGCGTGTTTAAGTGACTTAGTGGATGTTCCTTAAGTTGATGAAACATTTTCTCCTAAAAGGACAGAAAATGTCAGACTCCTACCTAATTAGAACGTACATGCACGGACCCCCATGATCCTTCGAACTCATTTCGTAATATCATATCAAAAATAGAAATATTGACTTATAGTGCGTGATTTAATGTTGGTTTGTTATAAATATCGCTATAACTGACTGTATTAGGGTAACCATTATGGTGACGAAATATCATGAATCAGGATGACGCGGTTTCACCGTTCTGGTCAAATGTCAAGTTAACCAGCCTATATAATATGATAAAGAAGGAAGAACAACACGTTATTTAACCATGTTAACAAGATCAGTATTTCATATTACCAATGTGGCAGGTTCACAAAAGATGTGCATTTGAATGTTATATTCTTTCTCGGTATATGCGGGAACAGAATGCAGGTTGTGAAAGAATGTGTGATATCCTTGCAATGTGTGGCGGTGGGGTAGCCTACTGGTTATAGCGTTCACTCGTCACGCCGAAGGCCCGGGTTTGATTCCCCACATGGGTACAATGTGTGAAGCCTATTTCTGGTGTACCACGCTGTGATATTGCTGGAATATTGCTAAAAGCGGCGTAAAACTAAACTTACTCATTTCTCGATATGTACAGACGTACCCGGTTCCACTGTATTGTCCATTTAAAAAACAAGCCTCTTAATAAAAGGTGAACAATTAACAATGCTGTCCGATTCACGTTCGATTCGGTTTTCTATCCATGCGAAAACAATGTTGTATCGACAACCGCGTAGATTAAATTACCGCCAACCACGCATGAGACAACCATGTACAGGCATGACAGGAACAGTGTTGACAGTAATCTGTACTATTGATTATATGTGCATAGGGTTACGCGTGCAATTGGTTACGTCTTCGTGTTTTAGTTGTACAATAACACGGTATTAAGGAGAGGAAGAAATAATTTAAGCAGACAAGGTCAGTTCGTCTTGCCATAACCGTCTGTGTGGGTGTCGACTCACATTCTCTGCCACAATCTGTACTTTAAGGAAAACGTTAGCTCACAAAATACAATCTGGTATTCGGACGACATAACTAAAGTATATATCAACTGGGTTAGTGATATGTAAAACATTATGTATTCAATAAAGAACATGGCTTGTTACAAAAGACCCCACCACACACACATTAAGAAAAGGGGACATAATTTCACTATGCTTAGGACCAGGTCAATGAGCTTCAGGGCATTTTTTGTTCATGACCAAAACAAAACAAGCACAGTATTCGTGTTCATGTCTCATATATTTCGTTTGATTTCATGTACACACTTTGCATTGGTGACAAATGCAATACGTCATTTGAGTATAAAATGTATGATGAATTCAGGTATGTATGTGTTGCGGCTAAATGCTTTTTTGGTCAAAGGCGACGTTTCAGAATAATAGTTGATGATTTTATGCAAAACAGATACCAGTGATCGGTTAGATGCTGTTTATGAAATTCGCCAAACATACACACGATAACGTCATGAAAGGTAAGTCGTTAGGTACTAAAAACGGGGGGAGATTTATGGTGTAACTAATTGTCAAATTTGCTTCGTCTAAAAGTACTTCGGTTAATATCAACAAACAACCAAATTACAGCAAATTGCAAAACTGAAAAAGAGTTTTAAAGTTTATTCGACTTTGAAGTTAATTTTTGAAGAAGATAGGCTTATGGGTCTACTCCCATTTGTGAGAACTCCCAGTTGTGAGACTCCCAGTTATGAGACGTGGAGTAGGTAATTAACAACGAAAACACACCATACTCCCCTGTCTGATAGAATGGATTCACCCTAGCTAATTACTGATTTGCTATGTAACTGAATCTTGTGGAGGTAACTTAATGAAACTTTATAAGATAAATTGATTAACATACTCAGGTAAATGTCTTTAATAATTAAACACATAATTAAATCAACTCATCAATGAACTATGCCTCATGTGGGTACTGGGCTGATCCCACTTTCCTTGCAGGGATGTGGAAACACCACCTATGTGCACTGAACCATTAATTAATGTGTCTCACAACTGGGAGTTCTCACAAATGGAAGGACACCGGCTTATGTGTCCCTGTCCGGCCGCGCTATACCGACGTCCGCGTAAGGCTTGTACTTGTTGTTATCCTGGCTGCCGCTCCGCCTTCAGGGCTTATCAGCTGGAGTGTTCTGGGCCCAGATTTTCGAAGCTCTCTTAGCGCTAAGATAGTCGTAAGTGCCATACATTAACATTAACTTACGACTATCTTAGCGCTAAGAGAGCTTCGAAAATCTAGGCCCAGGACTGTACGCCATGGTGCCTCAGGGAGCTGGCATCGTAAAGCAAGCAATAGCCCAGGCTTGTACAAAATACCACACATACACACGCACGCATGCACGCACCTGTATGCACGTACGTCGATACATAAGCCAACACACCTGAATAACCAATGCCAATAAATCCCATTTCAGGTCAACTTCATCATATCATGTATACTCGTGTCCACCAAGTGCTCTTCCGGAACATATTGTGTTAGATATAGTCCAAAGGAGAATACTTGTACATTACACCTCACTCATTACCCATCATCCCCTGCACTAGCAGTCAAAGTGGCTCCCCCTGATGAGCAGTTGACATCGGAAGTAGCAGTGAGGGAAGTGAATGGACCGGCAATAAATATCCGGGGATCGTTAGTGTCAAGATGGACATAAAATTACCGTCATGGGCTTACTGGGACTTGGCAGTGTCCAGGAAACTTAGATCTCCGTGACAGATATGTATATAACAAGGCAAAATAAACGATTCCGCGGCCTCGGGGGTTCATTTGCAACCAGTGCGTCTAACCAATTTAAAGGGACGTAATTCTTGGAGGAACGCATTAACATTAAAGCGTATTATAAGCGATAACAGTACGTTTATATAAATCTAAATATTAATTGAGATGCATTCATTAATGACCATCATAAATAACACCATAAACAGTTATAAAGTGACGTGCCAGCTTCAAAATGCATTAATGCTGCTACGATAAAGTTAATGCAGGTCGTTAGATAAAGTTAATAAATGCATATTCCGTTAATTGACAAATTATCGAGTACACAAGGCACGACGAAGCCCTGACACGACCAGTCATCTACTCGCGTCTCTGTAATTATGGCAACAATAAACCGATGTTTGGTGGCTGAGTATCCGTCATAAGGAAGTAGTGCCGTTGACCGGCCAGCCTGCGTCTCACGTCGTTTATCAAATCGTGTGTATTTGCAACTGATTAAAAATTGCATTCGGAGCAAATCTTTCCCTTTCCCACACATATGTTAAAATCAATACCTATCACAGTGTAAAGATGAGTGAAATGACTTGTATTGATATATTACCTGTAAATGGTATTGATGTTTCTGGAAGATTCACGATGGTTATCATCGTGTTTATCGCAAACTGTTTCTTGTTGCCTCAAGTCGCAAACATGAACAAATGGCCTATAAACACTCCTAACTCAGCACTGGTCCTATTTTCGGTATGCATTTAACCTATAGGAGACTCAATTAACCTGTCAAATAAGCCAAATAAATTTAAAAAAAAAATTGAATTGTGACTGAGTATATAAAAAAAAAGACGTTTTGTTTATTCTAATTCTGGTCGCCAAGTCGGTCGTAATTTACCTGCTGTCCATACAATTACGCTTGCTTCTGCCCTTTGTTATCATGCAATATATTCCAACATTATTTTCACATTTATTGACACAGTCATTTTATTAACATGTATTCAATTGATACAGATATATTTTGCAGCCCGTGGCTTAAGCGGAACATTTAAAAAGTCTTCATTGTGTTGCCTTTAGTTCTGCTGCACCCTAATGCAAGGGATATTCTCAAGGAAGAGAATCTCATGAATTGTGATTGTGACCCCATGGCCCACTACATTAAACGGTTTGATCATGCTCTGGATGCGGTTCTGATCGGAGCCCTTGGGATCCCTGGCCACACATTGCCCAGTACCGCATGGAGTTGATCTAGATTATGAGGCGATACAGGCCTCATACCACATCGATGTCTCTTCCAAACCCTATCACGATAACGAAACTCTGCAGGTCTGCCACCAACACATCACTTTGATTCCTATGTTTATGAAAGGAAATTGTCTCTGTTATATCATATGATCATGTTTAAATCGTAGGACGGCCCCATTTAACCCATGTGGGGAACCCTTGACGAGCTGACGCTGATACCATTTGGCTACCCAATTTGCGATGTAACTGGAACTTGCTTTTATAAACAATTGCTATAATCAACTGATTTTATTTGAAAAGTATTAAAGATTAATTTTACCCCTAACCAATGTTTTATACACGCTACATATAACGTGACTTGCTGCACCCTTAACACATTACTTCACCCACATGGTTACAGGAAGTATTTACACGTATATCAAACGAAACCTGTATTGTCATATGTTCATAATTATAACAATCATAAAACAAACCGTCTTTGTTACTAGAAAGTGACATGGGACTCTAAGCTATTTTCATAAAGATAGGTGAGTGAGTGAGTTAATATTTAACGTCACACCGGCAATATCTCAGCCATATCGTGACGAGAACATATTTGAGTTGAGTTGAGTTGAGTTGAGCTTTACGTCACATCGGCATTTTTCCAGCCATATAGTGACGAGAACAAGTTTGCATTAGTAAATATTGTAAGTACATACTCGGAATGAGTTTTATTTCAAAGACATTTATTGATTATATTGTCATTCAAAAGCAGAAAAAAGTCATAGCATCAAATTTAAAAGCAGGCGGATTGTTACATTTCATAGTTACAATTTATGGTTGTTATATTTCACAGTTACAATTTATGATACAGATCAACTTCCCTCAGGTAGTTCAGTATCAGATGGGCGCTCACGCGTGAGAACAGATCTTTAGGTTTGTTGCATCATAATGTGAGTCCCTTGCAGGCGATAAGTCCACGCATTCAAGCAGGATATGCTTGACGGTGAACACACCTCATCGCAAAGAGACACACATGGGGGTCCATCTCCATCCGTTTTCAGCAGATAGTCATGTGTAAATCGACTGTGGCCAATACGACATCGTCGTAAAATTACCTCATCGCGTCTTGACTGACAACCCAAGTAGGTATAACCGATTGTTGGCTTCAATTCATGGAGTTTGTTTCTTCCTACTTGAGTGTCCCACCTTTTTGCATCAGGTCCCGAGTATAGCTTTTGATAGTGGGTTTGAAGTCACTGTATTGACATTGAAATGGAATATATGTATATGATAAAAACCTGTCTACGAAGGACAGTAAAACAACTAGAATATCACAATTACAACTAAAAATAGTGTGGAAAGTTAAAACTAATAGCACTATTTGGACAATACAATATAAAAACTGGCTATAAATCGCCAACAACTGAAGGTAGATCACCAAATTAGGGACCATGGGGACTTACATTACTTTCGCTACCTGCATAGACCCTAGCTGGATTTATATCATCCCTTCAGCTGCTGGCGACTGAAGTCAAATTTAGCCAAAATTAAAATGACAAGAATACTACATTTAAAACAGCTGGTAAATTTTAATTTCCTTTGAATGTTTCGGGACGTACGTACCCTCTCAGGAGGACAATAATTTTACGCTACTTCAACCTCATAAAGATAAAAACGGTAAGGATAAAACATATAACAATCCGTCCCCATACGATTTGCAGCACAATCATGTATAACCGGAACACACCGATCATGGTCGTTACAACTCGGCGTACTTTGTACCGAGCGCTGCTGATTGACAATATCATCGATTTCATTTTGAAAGGAGGCAAAAGTATTACAACAAACCTGTCTTTTGAAGATTCTGAATAAATGACATCTTCCAGTTCTGATGGATCCATCTCGCGTTCAACCTGGGTGTATCGCTCCGAGCTAATCAAATAACGATGGACATTGTCTCATCAAAGGATTTAAAAATGAGAAACAATTTCAGAAAATTCGAAAACGACAGACAAGAAACTGCCTTATTTCCGCATGCTTGTTTTTTTGTACGTGAAGAGGGAGAGTGTTGAAAACTCATCGTATACTCCTCACTCCACGATAGGGATTTGTTTAACTGATCACTTCCGTGTAGTTGCGGTGAGATTGACAGGCCGGCATCTGTCATTCTGTCTCGAGCAAAGCTTGAAAACAGTTGCCATTTATTTCAACATAAAATGTCTGTTGGACACGTGTAAGGAAACAGAATCGAGAATAGTGTGAAAAATATTCTAATGAAATATTTCTTCCTAGCTATTACTTATCATTGGCACTCAGACCCTTAGATACCCACCGTTGTTTTCCTAAGTTTTACATACTCCTTACATACGCGAGGCTTGGCGTGGACACGTCATAAGTTATATTTGAACATATTCTTTGACGTCATTTCACGGCAATACCAACATAAAACAGCGATACTTTTGACAGATATTAATATTCATATCAAGATAACATATGGAAATAATTCAACTATGAAAATAGTTTGGAATCGACCAATTGACTCTAAGCCGATATTTCTTATGAATATGGAAAATGTTTTGTCGCCCTTCAAAAACAGAAACGCCCATTACAAATAAAAGTGTCTGCCATTGTTTTTTATCATTCACTCACGTAGTCTCTCATTTGACACAAATATAACATTTTAAAAGTTTTTTGGCTTTTGCATTCTTGGATAATCGGTGATACTCGTGTCCCTGTAATTGTGGTAACAATACGCCCATCAGTATTATAGACACAGTATCATATGATCCGTGATCACAGTTTGACTTTATCCGTGATCACATAGTCTGACGTGATAAAAAAGTTGCAGCTCAACTAAAAATAGTACACCATTACACTCACTATTTTATTTCTCTATCTCTTTTCTGGCGCTAACAATTGAAAAGGAAATGGGTGTTTTATTTCTCGATAACGCTATCCCTTCCCTCTAGCCATCTAGATTCGCCATATCGACCGACGGTGTATCTGCCATGTTCAGTCACAGCGCTCTGAGTCCGCGCTAATTGCCCAGTACCTATTGACCGTTTCTTTCTTTACAACAGAGGAATATCACAAGTTTCGTTAATGACCAAGAAAATCGCCTATTCATAAAAGCGATTATTGAAAAATTATTCCAGTTGATATCTGTTGAGGAAATTTGCAATCTTCTCTCATTCTACGCTTCATAAACTAGTTCTAGCACCTCCAAACTTTCTCCGCTGTTAAACAATTTGCTTGAGGTTATTTCGGGTATTATTGTGTTAGAAAATCGACATTGCAATAACATCGTTCTTCACTCGCAAAGTGTAAAGCTACATCTCTCCAGGGCTGCTAGTTCGGCTATTGTTATACAAAGGCTGGAGGAAGAAAAGACCTGATTTGTATTTGGACCCTTCAGTACAACAGTAATGTTTATTTCATGTCATATTACCCAGCCTGAGCTGACTTTGTTATTCCCGTTATAAAAGTCCCTTCGATCTTTATCCGTTCTAAAGCAGCGGGTCGTTTTGTACAAACCCGTTTCCGGCGTCATTAATTTGCAAGTCTCATATATAAAGTAAATTGTTCGAATCAATTACACGATTTTTGGACTTCAATCTAGTTGAAATCGTCATTCTCGTTACGTATAATGGTGTCGACATGTTGCCGCGCCATTACACAATAAACATCGAGCTGATACGACGTCTTGTAAACGCCTGTTTGAAGTGTTTCACATGGAACAGAGAAACAGTCAATAAAAAGTCTATAAAATAACATTAAATTCACAAAGCTTGCGTAACCAGAAAACAAATCTGTTTCCGTGTGAGTAGTCTTACATGCTGTAGGAAATTTGTTCTTAAACTTACACTTTAAAGAGCAAACTGTATTTTTAATTAAAAAACCCGATTCTGCTGAACCTAATAATCGGCGAGGCTAAAACAGCAGTGTTCGTGTGTTTATTTATACCTTGTATACCGTATACGCTTATGTTTTTATACCTTTATGATTCACAATACGTAAATTCAATATATTACATTAAAACATGCAATTCACGATATACTTGTGTGAAAAGAGGTTCAGCGTGTTAGAAATTTATATTTGGTGACAAGGCAACAGTTCTTATCGTGTATCCAATAAATGTCATTCCATGTAACTTTCAAAGTTTTATATAAAAATGACAGGGAATCTACAAAACAGTACTAATAATGAAACGAAATGATTTTAGCATTGCTCTGTTAGCCCAACAGATAATTGGCAAATGTGGAACACGAATAATGGTCTTAGTCTCTATGTTTAAGACACTTGAACGCAGATCTCTCCATGTTGAATCGACAAGATGACATGATATATACAATATACCGTTAACGATTGCGTCTATGATACCTTGTTAGGGAACAGTTCTCGCCAAAATGATTTGTCATCTCTGAGCCTTTCAATCTCTGAGCGATTTCAATTGCAACTTCCTTCTGGCACGAACTCACTCCACTGAACATCATTACCTACCATCCACATCACCAACGAACACTATTCCCAATAATCACCACTGTTCCCAATATGCATGACTATCTCCACCAATCCTCACTGTCCCCTTTGAACATCACTATCCCAATAATCACCATTATCTCCTAAAATATCACTATCCACCATAAGCATCCCTACCTTATAAACATCACTATCCTCAATATGTATGTCCACCATTCATCACTATCTGCTTGTAAGATGACTAACTCCCACAAGCCTCACTTTCCCCAAGGGACATGATTGCCCCCAATAAACACCACAATCTCTCCTGGACATTACAATTTCCAAGGTTTCCAAGCATTAATCACTATTATCTACTCTAGAGTGAGACCACAAAAAACAATCAATTTCAAAAACACAATATGCTTATCTCCTAAATGACAATCACAGTCCCCAGCAAACATAACAACATTCAATGGACATCCCCATCACCAATATACATGACCATCTCCACCAATCACCACTATCTCCTTTGAACATCACTATCACGGAGAAACATCACTATCTCAGCCGACCCCCCCCTATATGTGTACAATGTAGTCAGAAATTCTTAATCGTAAAATGTTCCCTGTTATTCCACTTCTTCGAATCTATATGGAAGTGACTGCGTTAAAGCGGCTTCAGTATCACACAGTTATATGTTCTAATGCTTATTTACACAGAGACAGCGTCTATGTTCACAGATGTCACTTAAGCCAGGACAAGGATGGACATTAGCACCAGGCTGTAGAGCCCCTTTAAAACAGTGTTCAATACACAGGATCAACCAGGTCAACGTTGAAGAAACAAACCAATCTCCAACCCGAAATAACCATTCCGTGACAGGTATTACATGGTTGGCTCTGCTGGCAATGACCCTCGTCTCACAAGGCCTGACCCCCAGCGTCTGCGAGTGTTGCCCCCCAGCCTATAGAAAACACTAACACTTCAACGTCCGCAGTGTATCCCCAAGGTATTGGTAATTGCTGGATATGGCACTGGGGCCTCTCTACTGGCCGGTCGAGCTGACCAGTCCCTGTATTAGCATGTAAATCAGGGTTTCGTATTGATTCATTGCACGAGTAATTGAATGTTTAAGAAAGTGAACAGTTGGCTTGTCTGATTGTGTAGATAGTTTACTTTGAGGCGGCGTAGCTCCCTAGGTCATTGCGAGAACAGACTCTGTCAGGCTTCATTACAATCAAGGGAGGTTTTTCTCGCAACGATAGAAACAGTTCAATATTATTTGACAGCAAATCACCCAGAGCTGTGAGGTTATTACGTATCAATAAGAATAGATAGCTGTTAGGCTATTAACTACCAGGGAACCACTGGGCTTGTACATAAATAGTGTTATTGAGTCATATTGCTATTGCAAGACATTATCTGAATGTACATCACCTCCAGGTAGATGAGTAATTGCATCATCCACGAGGCTTCTCACTGAAGTTCAAAATGTAACAATATTGAAAAGAAACGATAGGGCGATAACGGGTTTTAAACATAGTGATAATATAATGGGTAAAGCATTGCACGTGGATAACGGTATCGATCTTCATACGTTGAGCTGACGTTGTTAAACGCTACGTTGAGCTGACGTTGTTAAACGCTGTGTTCTGCGTTACGTTAAAGCTGACGTTTGACGTTGTTAAACGCTACGTTGAGGTTGACGTTGTTAAACGCTACGTTGAGCTGACGTTGTTAAACGCTGACGTTGAGCTGACGTTGTTAAACGCTACGTTGAGCTGACGTTGTTAAACGCTACGTTGAGCTGACGTTGTTAAACGCTACGTTGAGCTGACGTTGTTAAACGCTACGTTGAGCCGACGTTGTTAAACGCTACGTTGAGCTGACGTTGTTAAACGCTACGTTGAGCTGACGTTGTTAAACGACGTTGAGCTGACGTTGTTAAACGCTACGTTGAGCTGACGTTGTTAAACGCTGCGCTCAGTAACGTTCTAGTTTGATGTCGGGTTTGCACCAGACAAACAAGCGAACGCATTACAAATAAGCGGTGGTATAAACGGCCGAAACTTCAAAATGTATATTTTTACATAAGGTGTTTATCATAAAAAATACTGAACAATAAATCTCTTAAAGTATGTTGTCAAATTGTATCAACAAATGGTGGTTTGTGTAAATTCACTTAAATATTATGCATAAAGAAATGTTCATGTATTTGTGTGTAATTATGTTTTCAGCAGCTTCTCAAACAAAACAATGCTTTTGAATGAAAATGTATGATAGAAACCCTTTCCATATCCGTAAAAATATATGAGTCGATTTTACCATTAGGACTACATTCTGTGCATGTGTTTGTATGTTTAACGCCCCACTCAGCCGTATTACAGCTGTACTCCATCGGTCTGTAAACAACCGACACTGGACCAGTGAGTGATAGCATGAGATACAATGACACGTGTGTTTATGAATGATACCAGGTGATGATACCAGGTGTTAGCGAAATGGTGAGGGTATCCTGCCCGATCGAGAGCAACTATCACACGTGCATGTAGCGGAAAGTAAGTTGTTCACCTGGAAAATCCGGGAACGTATGAAACAAGTCGAAATAGGGAATTACCTCAGACATATACTTTGTGGCTGATACATGAAATAGTGAAGTGTCTACATGTCTACCACAAACGTTTTGAAAGCTTTAACTGTGATGGAATAACTTGAGTTCTGAGAAAGAGCCGAATAACGCTTTTTGAAATGTTGGTAAAAATATGCATTGTAAACTTTAATTGCAACGGTTTTTATATATATCCCCAACGGATGATGTTGAATGGCAGTGTCTATACATGTATAACGTAAAGGGGAATGTATTTACTAAAATGGTTGCGTGCAGTTAATATACAGTCAACACCAGAGAATAATCGATATCGATTATCTGCTGAAACCGATTCTATTGGGCGCAAAGGGAAAAATAGTAGTGAAAGGTAAGCGAATGGATCACTGAAACTTGGTGAAATGACCAGGGTGACAATGTCGTGATCTATCGCTAACACCGCCACTCACACAATCTGCTGAAAGAGTTTGGTTGTAGCCCCAGGTCGCATAGCAGTACCTCTGTCATGCGACGACGGTCAGCAAACAATTTAATAGCGGGATAGCCTAGACACGGAAAGTGTCCCGCCACACAGTGATGCCGCGTGTGTACAGTGGTTGACAACATGGTGTCAGCTGTAAGGGCAGCATCTTTATTTTTGTGTTTCTCATCGACGGCCGACCCAACTAATTTTATTGCCGCCACCACCCAAAAAACCCCAACAACAACAGCAAACAAAACAAAAAACCCCCAAACAAACAAGAAACAAAACAAAACAAAAAAACCTAAACCTCGAACCTAAAACGTACCACCTCGTCATATTAATCAGTCGCTGCCACAAGTCGAAAGAACGCGAGAAATTGTAATAAGATTTACAATAAATTATTCAGATAATTTTATCTTTATTAAGTTTTATTTTTTAGTTCAGAATTTGGTGGCTACGTGAAATACATAAATAAATGAGGCCCTAACTTGTACATTCATCAACGTACTAGAGGCATAGCTGGGAATCACACCAGGCAGGTGACGAGATCATGTTGATGTCCATGTGCTGTGGTTGTAATGCTTTCAGGAGTGATACTTTACTTAATATAAGTGGTTGTAACAGTTTTCACACTTGAATCATCATACATTCAATTCTATTACCCTATCATACACAGTAATATTTATAAAATCATCAATTTATTACGTTCTGTGGATGGGCTCATTTCATTCCATTCTGAGTCAGTCCCAGTTACCATATTAGAGGCTTTATCCACACAAGAGAGCGTATTTTGATAAAGGGACCATGAATACGACTACACTATTTGCTGCGAAAATGATCGTGCTCCAATATTTCCTTCTATTTAATGGGCCTTTAGTGTAGGATCGATCTAACCCGGTAAAGACTGTTTGCTTTAGATATTAGGGCCGCCATGTAATAATGAGTCTTATGATAGTATCAAAATAGGGAGATGGATGATGGAATCAATGCCTATACTGTAGAGGGTCTGTAAATACGATTTTGATAATGGCATCTTTTAAATTAGATTTCCTTGCCTTTCCAGAACCCCTATCGATGTGGACAGATATGTATATATAGCTTCATGACGAGTGCCGGTACATACGAGCAAAGAAATGCACTTAATTATTAGAGATTACTATGCTTGTTGATGAATGTGCTGTGCGGTGCGGTGCGAAGCGAAGGGTGTGTCTTCCTCAGTCGCTGTTTGGATATATAGATCTTGAAGTCTTGAATACAAATATTTACTGTCTTGATATTTGAAAATTCATAGTTACATGTAGGATTCCACATATATATTGTATGATACAAATAAATTGGTCTTTTATCACCATTCAGTGATTGAAACTTTTAAAACAAGTTACATGGGGAGCACCAAACATGGATGATTCGTGTGCTCCAACTACATGAAAGCAACCAAACGTTTTGTCCTACAGCAGAAGCGACTGTACATCTCCGTCTATATCATGAGCATGTGGTTAGGAATCACTATCACACCAGGCCCCGATTTCTCGAAACATACTTAAGTTTTGACTTAAGTTAGAGTTTTTACTCAAATTTGAGAAAACGCATTTCCCAGAATGAACTGAAATCAATATTTAATTCAAACATAGTAGATAATTTGAGTTTGGTGAATAGAATACTGAAGTTGTTTGGGCTCTTTTTATTTAAAAAATACAGATTAGTTAAAATTCAGCCGTTTCAAATAGTCAAACTCAGTTTGAAATTTGAGTAAAAACTTAAGTTTGTTTCGAGAAGTCGGGGCCAGGAGTTCGCGAGAGGGCTAGCGTATCCACCCCACCCTCCAGCATCACCCGACAGTGATAAATGTTACAAACAGTTGAAAAGCAGCAGAACATATGTAAAAAACAAAATAGAAATTAAGAACAAACAAAAGACTGTTGGACAAACATGCCCCGTGTGCCATCAAAAAGATGTCCCAGAGATTGGGGTCTCCCTCGTACAACGAGGATGTCGTCTGTGCTAAGAACCAGAGATGTAAGGCTGAACGTCAGTGGAGAAAGTCGAAGTTAAAAGTACATCGGCAAATATACAAGCATGCAAGGAACGCTGCTACTATGCAAATGAGGAAATCCAAGTCTGACTACTGTCATTTGAAGATAAATGAGTGTACAAGTGATGCCAATGCCCTGCATGACTTTGTCTTTTCGTTGATGGGTAAGAAAGTAGGAACAGTTCTTCCGGATATAGATGATGACAAAGAGCTGGCAAATTTGTTCAACACTTATTTTTTTGGATAAGATTTAAAATATCCGCACCTACCTTGCATCTGAGAACTCTAATGAAGCACCAAAACTACACTCTACCTTTCGTCGTTTGAAGGTGACGTCTTAAACTGCTTTCTGGTCTTTTCAGACCAGGAGATATGCAAAATTATCTCGGAAAGCAAACCAACAACTTGTGATCTTGATCCCATTCCAACCAAGATTCTAATAAAGCATATTGACGTTTTGATTCCGGGTATCACAAGAATCGTCAATGAAAGTCTGAGTTCAGGGTCTGTCCCTACCACCATGAAGCAAGCCATTGTCAAGCCCCTCATAAAGAAGCATGGCGTGGATTCATCAGAATTCAGAAACTACAGACCTGTGTCTAACTTGACGTTTATGTCGAAAGTCCTGGAACGTTCTGTTAAGGCCTGTCTGTCTGCACATCTATCTCAGTATGACCTGTTGGACAAATTTCAGTCTGCATACAGAAAGGGTTATAGCTGTGAAACTGCACTATTCCGCGTTCTCAATGATCTGCAAGTTGCTGTTGATAATGGGCAAGTTGGACTTCTCGTACTCCTGGACCTGTCTTCAGCGTTTGACACGATAGACCACGAAAGACTCATCAGAACTCTGGAGACTAACATTGGTGTGACTGGGACCGCCCTCAGCTGGATTGAATCCTATCTGTCCAACCGAACACAATCTGTGATTGTCAGGGGTCACACATCAGATCAGACTGTTCTCAGGTATGGTGTTCCACAGGGGTCAGTTCTGGCCCCTATTCTATTTACTCTGTGTACGTGTGAGCTAGGTCAACTGATATCTGTCAATGAGGTAGATCATCACTTGTATGCAGATGGCACGCAACTGATGAAGGTGTTTCGTGCCCTACACTCTCAGTCGAATCTTCTAAACATGGAAATCTGCATTGATGACATAAAGCGATGTATGAACTCAAATATGCTCAAACTGAATGACAGCAAGATAGAAGCTTTACTAGTGGGCACTCGTACCAATCGTACCAAAGTGAGGAAAACTCAGATACGTGTGAGGAAGTCTGACATTCGGTTTTCAGGCAAAGTCAAGAACCTCGGAGTCCTATTTGACCAGGAACTCTCCTGGGAAGCTAATATCAGTCTGACGATCAGGGCCTGTCACTATCAGCTACGAAGCATCGGGGCTATCAGACACGTTCTTCCCACAAATGCGGCCCATGCTCTTGTGCGCTCTTTGGTGTTATCACGACTGGATTATTGCAACAGTCTCTTGGCCAACGTATCAAACGAGCAACTCCAAAGGTTGCAACGTGTTGAAAACACAGCAGCCAGGATTGCGATGAGGTGCAAGAAATCATCCCACATAACTCCAACTCTGATCCAGCTTCACTGGCTTCCTGTTCATGCAAGAATTGAGTACAAGATACTGTCCTTAGCTTATCAATCCTATCACCATTCTGCTCCTGCTTATCTGTCAGAACTCACAAAAACACTATGAACCACTACGATCTGCAGACCTTTGTCTCCTCTGTGTGCCAAAGCCAAAGCTTAGATGGTTTGGGAAAAAATCCTTTTCCTTCAACGCAGCAACATTGTGGATTAAACTGCCTTGTGACTTGAAAAGAATTGAAAATCTCAGCACTTTTAAAAGGGCTTTAAAGACCTACCTGTTTAAACAGTTTTACAACACTGCCTAATCTACAAATTACAAACTTTGTACATACCAGTGGACTTTGTAAGCGCTATGAGCATTCACCTAGTGACGGAAGTTAGCGCATTATACATGCACTTATTATTATTATTAACAAACGACTGCAACCACAGTCCAAGAAAGTCTATTTAGTTCCTAATATGGCTATTGACTGTATAGGTGACATTGATGGTATGCTTCTTGATACTGTTTTGAAACATATGGTCAATCTGTAATTTGACTCCACTAAATTAATAAAATAATATTTGTTTACATTTGCAAACAAAGGGATGGGAACTTTAACCTGAACATACTCAGTTTCCCTAATGTCTAACAATTCAGGCAAACAGGAGTAATTTCATTTACTGTTACGAACCCCATGTCATCCACATTGTTCAGTTCTTGGAACTTTTTGCAGAACATTCACTTGGCCGATCCCGATGACAATTTACAATGTTCTTGGTTACAACCACCATTAATGGGTTTTCTATATCTATATCAGGACCCACAATGAAGAAACAAACTCAAACAAAATCACCCTCAAGACAGTTTGACAATATGGTGTCAGGTGTCAGGATCGGATATCAAGGTTAACTTCACCAACTCACTCACTCAAAACTGAAATAGAATTTGAAGGAATTTGCTGTTGTTTGAAAGACGATTAGAAATGATGAAGAACGATAGTCCATACATGTTCAACATGTTATAACCATAAATACCTATCATCCCCGAACCTCCAGCTTTATGTAGCAGCGTTTATGTCAATCTTAAAGAAACTTGATATATCTATTTTGAGTATTTTACAATGTTTGGCTTTTCAATTCAGTTTTCACCGTGGTTTTACAAAATAAGTCACTTAACTACAAAATAATGCAAAAGTCAAAATGAAACTCGCCATGAATCCGGCTTTGTAAACACAGTCTGAATTAGCTGGAAAACCACTCTGACAACGCGCGGAAACGTGAACATTGGTGAGGTGAAAGGAATAAGAGGCTTGAGGCCGATTCCGGGGTCATTCCGTCCATCCATTACAGAGATTTCTGCAGGTCCTTTCACTCAGGCAACTTTTGGGTGATCTATCACCATGTGAGGATCCTCTCTAGAGAAGCTGAATGGAAAATGATATGAATGTAAACCATCAATAGCACAGCCAGTGGCAATAACGGAACTGTTTTCAAGCAGTTTAAGGCATCATGGAACGATCTGTATTGCACTTGGTCGGTTCATCTTTTCAAAGGCATTGCTTCAGTTAAATCAGAATGTCGGTGTGGTGGACCTGAAGATGTTAGACGGCACTGTCCATGGTTCGCTCTGACAAAGTGAGTGAGTGAGTGAGTGGGTGGGTGAGTGGGTGAGTGGTTGAATGGGTGAGAGTGAGAGAGGAGAGAGAGAGAGAGAGAGAGAGAGAGAGAGAGAGAGAGAGAGAGAGAGAGAGAGAGAGAGAGAGAGAGAGAGAGAGAGAGAAAAGACTTATCTCGTTGGTTGTTTGGTGGCTAATGAAGAGATTACATTTCCTTCTTCTGTAGGAATTAATTTCTTTTGCACTAATAGTTTTGTTCAACAACTGCCATGATCTTTCGATTAGCTGATTTCGATCCAAAACTATCACTAAAATGCCCCCACACTGAGAAACGCCAACGTCGATCCATGTGGCATTTCAGTCATTGACATGTACTTATTGTCTTTGTATGAGAACGTGCCAGACATTATTCGTCTGAATTCCAGGGACTGACGAGATCCGGAGTACCCACGTGTCAGTGTATATCTAAGCCGTTTAACATGAATTCATAGTACATGTACATGGCCAGAGTTGCTGATCGATTATTCTTTCGTGACAGAGACAAACATATTTCAAGTTGGATGAGTACGATTTATACTCATTAAACAAAGTTTGCATGAAAAAAGGGTTAAGGTTTTTATTATATCAATTCTTCAATTTCCCAAAGTAAAGGATTTCGACATATCACATTGCGAGCAAGAACACCAAACGAAGAAACGATGTAGAAGAGACTTGTAGTCGCCTGAGCAAGGAATTAGATCATTGGGTAAAACAAACTAAGCGATAGCGCACTCTCAAATTTCACTTTTGAGAAACATTGTCAATTTTGATCTCGCCCCCTGTTAAACTTTTATGGAACCCATTGACAGAGTCCTGCATTTATATTTTCAATTTGTTTGATGATGTGTTTTCGTCCATTTCTTTGTAATAGAGTGTGTATTGGTTTAAGATGAGGAGCAAGTTTGTGTAGAATTGGTGACATATGTTTCAACCAAGCACGTACAGGTTGGGATACAGCTTCCCCTGCAGCTTCAGCCATACAGTCCACCGTGGTGCGGACCGTACTTGGTGCGGACCGTGGACAGTTGGTAACATATCTCGTAACCACTCACCTACAGGGTACGACAAAACTGATTATATTGTTTCAAACTGTAAAAGCTTATTGTCCACCGGTTCACATAATGAGATGAATCCCATTAAAGGTCACGTCAAAAGATCTTTTTGACTGCCAGGAAGCAGACCCGAGTATCCTTCCTGATCGAGCACCTGTCTTACACTGGAGACGTCTGTTCCAAATTGTGCTTTGTCTACACACAATTTTAAAAAGAAGAAATTTAATTATTTGGTGAATATTTTATAGATGACGTTGTATGACAATATTCCTCACAGCAGATATCTTCTCTTTCCAATCTTTCTTCTACTGAAGCCAATAATAGATGATTATTTCAACAGATTCAGACGTACAGTCAGTGATTGTCTTTCGGAATACCTCGTCTTGCATCGGGGTTGCATGATTAGATTATACATTTTGAATTTCAGTTTCAGAGATCGTAAAGTGCTCTGATTGGTCGGCTGAAAGGTCGTCTTGACATGACGAGTAACAGGATATCTTTGGATGTGAGTGTAGATTACTACGATCTGATTTTGATGAGATTAATCATGTTTTCACTGTGATTGAAACTCCAAAGTATGGGCATACAATGTAATAAGAATGAAGTCATTTCTTGTTTGTGTGTGAAGGTGCACAGATGCGGTTCCTCCAACGTGACAGGACTGTTTGAAAGTTACACAAAAAAATTAATGTGGAATGGCTTCTACAAAGACTTCAAATGAACTAGTTCATCCAATTATATAGCAAGAGAACAGATTTACCGATGCCTTCAAGAATCCTCTCCTAAAGCTTCATTGTTATTAAATAAATCCGTTAGAAATTCAATAAGTTTACTCCTAAGATAAAAGTAGTAAATTAGATTTTTAACTTTTTTCTTAAGAAATACACTTTAGGGAGTAACTGTAGGTAATTGGTATTCTGTGCATACAAACATGAGTTTTTCTCAAACAAAATATAAATACCGCAGCACACATTTGCCCTTGCATGGATATCCGTACGTTATTAAAGACTAAAAAAATGCGCAAACTATGCAATCAATCAACGGACTTATATAATTCCAGGATAAAAGAAAGCCTCTGATCGAGTTTCTTTGAAGTCAAGACACTTAACTAGAAGAAAAAATAAGTTGCTTATCAAATTTGATTGTGGAGGCTTTGAAGAATGTAAACGCCTTTCATAACATATAGGGCACACTGAAGAGTTGATAACATTATTGATATAATATCTTAGATATTTTTTGCTAAAATGGCTCCTTGATCGACATGTGCAATCCAAAGCGGTTATTTGGGAATATTTAGAAGGTTGAAGAGTCGGAAGCGTGGAGACAGGTGATTAAGCATGAGTGATCAATGTGTAAGCTCTAGAGTGCAGGGACTTAACTATGGATACCATGGAAAATACTTCCAAAACCTGCTGGTTGGAAGATCATGTGCCTAGATGCAGGAATACTTTAATTAGTATAATAATGAATAGATCGCTTTTAACATTCACACAAGAGTGAAGTAGCTATGTTTAAAGTGACTGAGTGAGTGAGTGAGTATGGTTTTACGTCGCTTTTAGCAAAATTCCAGCAAAGTCAGGGTGGGGGACACCAGAAATTATATCCGTGTGGGGAATCGAACCCGGGTCCTCAGCGAGACGGGCGGACGCTTTAACAATGAGCCTACTCAACTGACTTTGAAGTATTTCTGTTATCCAAAGGCAGCATGTCACTTCAGCGTGTGACGTAGGCCCAGAGGAGCGGGTTTCAGACCTTGACCACGCTGCTGAAACTCACGTGCACAACTTCTGTCCATACATATCAAGGCTCGTGATCAGGTTGACCTGGGATTCGAACCCAGGACAAGCGGATCTTCACCCCGTAAATAATTCCATCCCTAAGCGACGACAGGGTGTGTTGGTAGTTGGTTTAAATCCTCATTTGCCTTAATTGTGATCTTTGGTCTGTCTTTACTTGGAATTTGAAAACCTAGCTGAATGTTAACATCATTTGAGCCTCATTCTAAAATACCGTTTCACAGTAGTACGACTAATTTCACTCACTAACCCTGAGACTCCTTTGCACGAACAACAAACAGCGCCACCATGATCGAAAAGCTAAGTTATTTTCTGGTACATGTGACAAACACGGCTATCAGTTTGATACGTGTGTAGGTTATGTGTCCAATAATCAGTCGCACATGACGTTACAAATAAAACGCTCATTCCTATACCACGTCGGTTAGACGGGATCGGGAAACAATTTCCGATTGCATTCCAATCAACACCTAAAGTCAACAGACATGTGCTGGATAAACAAGAATGACTTTGAAAGCTCATGTTATATGAGAATTGGCTATTATCACTTGACAACATATTTAAATTTTAAACATACATCGTGTCCATGAAAGTTCCTCGTCTCTCGGAGGAGAAACTCCTCCGTGATAGAATCAAACTCGATGGCTCGCAGTGCAGGGGATGACAAACATTATTTCAGACTGAATGATTACATGGCGAGAGCGACGAAACGGTTTTTAAAGGAGGTGAATGTTTAGGGAATCGCGACGAATTGCCAATCGGAATCTAGTTGGGACACCTTGTCCCTTGAACTATACTGCATACTTGTATGCCAGACATCAGTGAATATTTGACGTGATGAAATAATACTTCCGCTTCTCCTTCTCAACACAACATCACCATCTACCTCAGTCACCACATTGCCACCACACTCCTCCTGTTCATCTACCATAACTTCCTCCTTCAATAACCACCCCAATCACCATCCACCTTCTCCATATCGCCATGTCTATCCTTTCATCACTACCATCATCACCACGCTTCGCCTATATCTCACCCTAACCATCCTCTTTCTCCCTGATCACAACAGCATCACCATCCACCTCCTCCGTTTCCAATCACAATGTCACAATTCCCTTCCAGCACTATCATCTTCTTCCAGCTCCCTATTACATTACTATCTTTCCCTAATCACCGTCCTCTTCCGCCTCTAAATTAGCAGAATCAGCAGAGTGAGTGAGTGTGAGTGTGAGTTTGAGGGTGAGAGTGAGAGTGAGAGAGTGAAGAAAGAGATTATGGTTTTACACCGCTTTTAGTAATAATTCAGCGATATCACGGTGGAAAACAGTACCCGTTTCCCTTATGATCATCCTCATCACCACCACCACCACCAACACAAACAACACCTCCAAAACTTCCAACACCAATCTCCTTCTCACCGATCTGTTTGATTGACCAACCTCCTTCTAACCGATCACTCTTGCTTGACAACGGTGTACGAATCTATCGCGAAACGTCGCATCATATATAACAAAGAAATTGTTTTCCATAAAGTTCCTTCTTACTCCTTCTAACCGTCGTCATCACCGGCCTCTATGGACTGTTTCCATTATTAACGCCATCTCTAATAAGGTACAAGAGACTTTGTAACACCATTTGATCATATTTTGATAATCGGGCAAATTTACTCGAGTCGCATTATAAAAGCTCTTACGTAAACATCCTCACGTCTAGCATCTCACGTCAGCATTACAAAAAACATGATAACCCCGTACCTTTTCAATCAACCGGAATAAGATGAAACAATCACGTCTTCACGTTTCAGAGAGCCCTAAACACCAATACCGACACGCCAGGAAACTAATAGTTCGTGATTCAGAAATCAAATTCCTAATGTTGAAGAAAGTATATGGTGAACAAAAATTATTTCAGTAAAACTGAAAAATTCCAATTATTTTAACATTGATTTCATCCCAAGTTTCTGGACATGGCATATTCTCTCAGGATTGTAACATCCTTTCTTCTTTTTCGAAAACAGTTTTTCTGACGCTGACAACTGTCCTTTCAAACTAGCTTTTTTGTCAAACGATAACGGATGAATATAACCAGAGTTTCAATTAGTTTTGCATTGCATAAAATGGAAATGTTGATAAATGGTAAACAGGCATATTTGATTGATACACTGAATATTGTTTGACATGCCTACATCAAAAGTTAAGAATTCCCTCGGCGTTTTTGCCAACAGATGAATTCTATGTACATCAGTCCTCATGTGACAAAGACCTGTTTATGCCTGTTAGACATACTCAACTACACGGTTATTGTCACAAACATAAGTGATCCTAGCAATGAGAAAGTGACTCCTACTTCCATCCTGCAGTATGTTCGTGTTGTGATTGTTGTACAGTCTCAATGTGACATTCGTGGGGATTTCTGGTAACACAATGTTCCCCAGTATCAATTGTTTGTCATAAGAGCCGAATACTTGGGATCCAGTGGGGTTCAGCTACTGGGATGATTATATGCCAACGTATTCCCATTTAGTCATTCCCTATAAACAGTAGTAGGTGCCTCAGATCGATGTACAGCATAGCGTAATTTGGAGAGCCATTCATGATGCCGATAGAGTGTATTACAGTAACCGTCTCGAAACTATCGGGAACCAAAAAGAATTTTGTGGTGAGTGTATTAAAGAGGGACTGTCTGGGGTTGCTGTCTAGGTTTAGACATTGTAATTAGTGGCTTGTGAGACGATGGGGTATTTCCGCTGTATAATAAGGATAACACTTAACTGCTAGCCTCGCGGGGATTCTTGGTAACAATAGGTCCTCTGGAACCAATACGTGCCGTAACAGGCGACGTAATTCATTGGGTAGTCAGGACAACGGGTTACAAAGAACCGAAGCTGAAGTTCACTTTACTACTAAAGTTAGAATTAAGGTTACGTTAGTCCGACGTTAATCGGTTTCACAAAGTATCCTCAGAATGATCCTAATTCAATGTGCCCATAGACCTGTGAAGATCCGGGTTAGAATTGGTCTTCTGCAACCCATGCTCGGGCGGTCAGCTCGCTGACTTGGTTGACACATCGTATCCCAATTGCGTGGATCGATGCTCACGCTTTTGATCACTGGATTGTCTGGTCCAGACTCGATTATTTACAGACCGCCGCCATATAGCTGGCGTTAAACAACAATCCGAACCAAACCAATGTGCCCATCTTATGTCTAAAGCTTCCATTGTTGGTCGATAAGACATTTCCTGAAACCATTACTGAATATTATGTTAAAACACGATTTTATTCTATTTTTGGATCAATTTGTAAGTGCCGAGTTACATATTCATCAATAAATAAATTAAACTTTCAAGACCGGTTTTTCACACACACACACACACCTGTGACCTTCTTTAACTGCTTGTGTTCTTTCGTAGCCATTGTGCAATCACGTCTTTAGGAGCAGTATCTAATTAATCCTAGGTAAACATTAACACATAACGACACTAGTCCATGGGCTGATATAGGTGAAAGTTTATCATATGTACATTCAATTTCCAGGTGTTTGCAGCCTGGGTGCGGGGGACTTTTCAGGGTGGGAAAAATTTGGGAAAATTAGTTTTTGTATTTTTCGCAAAATACATTCTAATAACTGCTTTCTATCAGGAACTATAAAACTATTTAAGGTTTATTGATTAGTTACCGGTACAGGAAGACATTTACTTTGAAATATTTGGGATATTTTTTTTTTTTTTAAAAAGATACATTCTTATAACTGCCCTTTATCAGGAACAATGAAAATATCTACCGTGTATTATTTAGTTAGAGGGACAGGAAGACTTTAAATTTAAAAATGCATTGTGTCTAAGGGGGAAATCAAACTTGAATGCTGTTTTTCTACACTGTCTAGTTGGCAGTTGGTTTAAGAACGTATTATTCCTTCAATTGCTCTGAAATGATCAAAATTATTGTTACAGCTATACTTAAAGCATGATGGTTTATTCTCACTTTGGCTTTCTATAACATTGAGTTACCATTACTTATATGTATGTACCTTTATGCCGAATCATCATAGATTGTGTCCAGAAGACTTTCAATCTAAACTTCGTCTGAATCCTAAATTCTACTCAAATCTAAGTGTTTGCTCGATATTATGTCAGTCAACTCTTGTGGAAGGATGTTGCCTATGGTCCATTGACATTTCAGAGCATTTACTCCCCCTTTCAGCCACCCATAGCCCACAGGGTGAGCAACACTGGGGTGATTCTTGTCAGCATTGATCCAGATCAAGGCCTGGTGATTCCATGCTGTATGTGCATATGTAGGGAGTCTCTGCAAGGTGGAAGGAGTCTCATTTCTACACCATCATAGCTTGTCATAGTCTGTCCTCCCTTGTGTTTTAACTTCTTCACGAAGATTTGGTAGCGAGCCTCATTTACATTGTGTGTGACTTGACCATACATATGACAGACAAAGCAGACCAAAGAACTCAATAAGTCAGTAGCTGTCTCATCAGAAAGTCCTATCTTGGAAAAAGCATTCTCAAAGTCAGGGTGAGATTCGAGAAGCTCAATGGGGAGAACTTTGCCGCGTCTGACAAAGGCACTGGGGGTATCACGTCCTGTAAATGCATGAAGGGCTGGCTGGACATTGCACAGAGTGGACCCTTTCAGATTGATGACACTTTGTACATCCAGAAGTCTTCGTTTGTCACCAGTGCCTGTGTCAAATAGAACAGAAGTTTTCACCTTTCGAACAACCTTCAGAAGCAGAATCAACACATCTGTATCAGCTGATCATGTCACAACTTGTGCAGCAGAAGGATGCTGAGCATTAACATGCAAAACGCGAAGAATGATATAGTGTCCGCTTCTTCCTGTGATGAACACAAAGCATTCTATGGCGTGTACATCCTCAAATTTGTCAAATTTAAAGTCTTCCTGTGCCTCTAAGTAAATAATAAACGGTAGAAATTTTCATTGTTCCTGATAAAGGGCAGTTATTAGAATGTATTTTGTGAAAAAACAAACAAACTCATTTTTCCAAATTTTATCCCCTGCCCCCCTTTTGGGGGGTCACGGCATAAAAAATCCCCCGCACCCAGACTACAATAAACCATCTCAAAGTCTTTTCATGCTTTAATTATAGCTGTAACATTATTTTTGATCATTTTAGAGCTATTGCCAACTGTTTTATTTTTTCCTTAGACGCAATACATTTTTCAAAGTTAATGTCTTCCTGTACCGGTAACTAATCAATAAACCTTAAATATTTTTATAGTTCCTGATAGAAAGTAGTTATTAGAATGCATTTTGTGAAAAAAGCAAAAACTAAATTTCCCAAAACCCCCGCACCCAGGCTGCAAACACCTGGAATTTGAATGTTCAAATAATAATAATAATAATGTCCATTTGTATGGCGCCGTTACCACACACTAGTGTATGCTCATGGCGCCCGATGATAAGGGGGGGGGGCGGTCACCTATATCAGCCCATGGACTACACATTCTGTAGTACGCCATAGTTTTCAGAGGAATAATCATTTGATCGGATATCACACACAAGGGGAGGTGGGGTAGCCCAGTGGTTAAAGTGTTCGCTCGTCACGCCCAAGAACAGGGTTCGATTCCCCACATGGGTACAATGTATGAATCCCCTTATTGGTGTCCCCCGCCGTGATATTGCTGGAATATTGCTAAAAGCGGCGTAAAAACATATTCACTCACTCACACACAACCTGCAGTGCATCATGGATATATTGTTCTTCGTCATAATAACATTTATAAGAAACATACTAGTCCTTTTTTTGTGGATAGATCTTACTTTGGGATTCAGAATGCTGACAATGCATGACGTCTTAGTGCAGCTGACAAATATTGGATAATATAGTTATTATCGATAAAATAATTATCGATTAGAGTAGAAAACCATGAAGGTAAGTTAGCACTATTTAATAGAAGGAAACTTGCACAACCGTGTGCCAATGTCGGGAGCCGTCCTGCGCGTATCCAGCGACAAGAGGCAAGGTTCATGGTATTTTCAAAGACAATAAGACTTCATGCCGCTTTAGCATCAAACCAGAACATGAAAAAATATCGACATTAGGCAGCGTTCAAAGTTGTCGAAGTTAAGTTAAAAGCGACAAAACCATTTGAATAGTGATTTGAAATCCTCATTGTACAGTTTACATGATTAGTGTTTATGAATCATTATCCATCAAAGATGATATTAAAGAGAAAGTCTACTATTTTACGGTTGGGATCATCCCACGTACAATCATGAATGAAGGCAAGTCTCTGAATGATTCTTAACATTTGTCTTACTCGGCAGTTGTCTACATCAACTGGTTAGTGCTCTGAACCCCGCTTTGAACATCACAATAGTGCCAGGCTGATGTGGGACTGTTGATGATGCAGGTGTTGAGCGTATACTACCTGGGAGCATCCACAGACCAAGGTTACAGTACCGACAAACTTAATCGACGTCATCGACGAAGTTTTAGAATCATCAGCGGTGATTTGATAAAAATATACCGGGATCACTAATATTCCATCTTGAACTTCAATTCTCCGAGTAAATATTTGAATATTCGAAAAAGTAAAAATAGGCGAAATTGACGATGCATGCATTTTTACCTTCCCTACAATGAGCGGATATCGCAGAAAGGGTAATTTCCCACAGAATTTATACACTGATGTCTGATTGTGATGTAATTTTGATAATGTTTTCGACACTAAAGTGAAGAGCATGGGCATCTATTTAAGATTTCAGTAGAAAAGTAGGAAATACCGAAACATTCATGGACGGCTTGGCAGGTCCAGTGCGGGTATTTGCTGAAAGAAGATACAGTTGGAAAGACAATGACGCAAGTTGAATGTTACACTGTTTGGTTATATCTACGTGGTAACACCTTTTGTACAATGCCTACGTTTTTTGAAAGTGCGACGTCATCACAGTGCGTCACTGACCGGTACACGGAGCCAGATGACGACCAGGCAACATGAGGGTTCAACCAGTAGGCTATGCATCGAGACACAGTAACCAACCTGTTCCTGCACCACGTGAAATATGTGTCTAGCAAGGTCTAATGACGTCATTCGTTTATCAATTGTCACGAGTGACGTCATGTTGCAAGGGGAATAAGCCATGGCATGTCTATTATGGAAATAAAGATCTTGGTAAATGTTCAAAATGTAAATCGATATAATGAAAAGAAATACATTAGTAACTTGTGATATCTGTACTGTTTTATCTTTGAAACTACTAACAAAAGAACTTTTCATGTTAAAAAAGTGCAAGACAAAAAATAAATGGTGAACTCGTCCTTTAACAAAACAAAGATACAGAATATTCGAACTTCCTGTGTCTGCACGTGGGCTGTGCAGCTAGTGAGTTTTGTTCAATTTAATACAATATATATAAAAATAATTAAACAGAAAGCCATAACCAATAAATGCTCCTGAATGTGAACCTGAGCCTATTAAGGCAGTGTTGTAGAAAACACTATGCGGGGATATGATCTAACAGAAACTAGGGTTTATTTAGAGACAAAAGAGACGTGCGGAGTGATACAAATTGCTTGAGAAGATTTGACGTTGGTAGAGCTGAACCAGCGTGATGTGATAGCTAGGGATACCCTTGGGGGTAGCAGACTTGCCTGTCAGTGTTGGATATTACGACTATGATAAATTTAGACTGTCTCGGGGAAATTCCCTCGCATGATTGAACGAAATTGCTGCATCATCCATCATTAGGCCACACAGAAGTGAGTTGTGCTGTAGTGCCAGGTCCGGAATACGGCCTGGACTGTTTTGTCACAGACTTGAGCAAAATGGTAAACGACCACGTTGGGGGTCAGCTTTGATGTCAAATTGACGTAAGGATCATCAAGCTTTCGTATTTGTTCTTAAAAGAACGACAGGTTTGCCAAGAGGCAATATTTACATGTTACTTGCTGGACTTCATTTTGAATAGATGTTATTTTGAAATATTAATCATATTACCTATGTGACTGCAAGGGATCGTGGGTGGTGTTATTTATAGTGGCGCCGTAGGTAAGTTAGGAAAATGACCGATGGTTGGATGGATGCTGTTTAACGCCGCATTCAGCAATATTCCAGCTACATGGCGGCGGTCTGTAAATAATCGTGTCTGAACCAGACATTCAAGTGATCAACAGCATGAGCATCGTTCCACGCAATTGGGACACGATATCATGTGTTAGCCAAGTCGATCCCTACTCGCCTCTTACGACAAGCATTGGTTACTGAAGACCAATTCTAACCCGGATCTTCACAAGTTGAAAATGCACAGGACGTTTATGCACAGGTACCGTTATCATCGTGTGTAGATCTCTTATCAGTAAATTTAATATAACCCGTTGGCCCTAATTACCGAGCAGAGCTCATCGCCTATACGGACACGACAGATTCAAATGATCACATGCATAACAAATAAATGATAACATCAAAATTGCGATTTTTGTGTGCGTAAAATACGTAACTTTGAAGTGAACGGCTATTTGTTATTATGACAGAGTAAACGATATGAATACCCCTTAAAGAAAGACGCTGATAGTTGATAGTACATATTAAGCTTTTGTATTCATGTTCATAGACAGTGCAAAATAAAAGATCACAACCCCCAGGCCTATCTTCATGCTGCCACTGATCGTCCGACTCTGTGACGAACCATGCTCAGAAGAATGTAACGAGAGCTTTACTGTCATTTGTATTGGGGATGTAATCTCAAGTAGATGCCCCACTAGTCTCAAGGAGCACTCGCACGCTTTCACAGAAGCCCTTCAAAGAACAAAGACAGAATGCCGTGAGCTCTGTGGGCGTTTGTCCACATGAAAGCAGACTGTGTTATGCCGGCTATTGTATCTGACCAACACAAATGCTGCACTGCACATGTATTACTAAAAGTAAATATAAAACGCCAACGCTAGAGAATAACCACTTTTATTTAACAGGCTTTACAAACTGATTGCAAATACAAACATCCTGAAATCGATTTCCTGACTTTAATGAGTTTTATGACTTGTTTGGTTTGATGAGCTTTACGATGCACAGTATATGATTGCACCGAAATACAAGGCTACGTGTACAATATAACATAGCACGCCAACACCAGCCAATAATCAGTCCCGTATATCTACCGAAACCAATTCGGTTGGGATTCAAAGGCACAATAGCGGACAATAACACGAATGGTTCACTGAAAATCGGTGATGACACAACAGGTAAGAATGATCTGTTACATGTTAAATTGAATTATGAAGTTTGTTTGATAAAATGGTAGGTGCACGATTTGATAATGATATTTATGCTGTGCCAAAGAGGCACTTGACAATTCCCAAAGATAGATATGTCGATAAGCCTGGGCGCATGCTCTTGTGAGGTGGCGATTTCCAAACTGAAACAGCAGGTTAACAAAGAAATCTGTACGCAAAAGAATTCAGTGCGAACCCAAAAAGCAACAAAAGTTAAAACTCTTTTCGAAGAGGGTTGAAGACACAAAGAAACAAATCTATGCATCATCCTTTAGTTTTAACGCCGCACAGCAATATTCCTGAATAATCGATTCTGGACCAGACATTCCAGTGATCAACATCATGCGCATCGATCTATTCAACGGGGGAAACAATGACATGTGTCAACGAGGGCCAGTAAGCCTGACCACCCGATCCCGTAAGTCACCTCGTGCGACAAGCACGGGTTGCTGAAGACCAAATTGAACCCGAGATGAACAAAAACATTAGCGCCTTTCCACATTCAAAGCAATCTCTGCTAAATCCGAAATCGACTATACGATTTCAACTATATCATGAACATGTGTTTGTGAATCAGTATCAAATAGTAATGATACCAAATGTTCGCAAAATGTGAGCTTATCCAACCCAAATGGTGTCTAACATCACAAACACATGCACAGGCAAGTCAATGTTCACCTGAACAAAATTGAAACAAAGCGGCGAACAGTTGGAACAGGTCAACATAGGGAGTCAAAGTTTCACCGAAGCTTCGAATAATCGTGATCAAATAGCTTAGCAAGAGTCGTTTGGCACCCTTAGAAATCTTGGAAAGATAAGCAAACTCTATTGATTGCACCACTAAACGTGTGCCATGTAAACACCAAGACTGATTTTTTTTCTAAAATAGATCCTTTGACGTAGGACAACAAGAATGGCTGGTTGTTGGTCGAGAAATGTTGCTTGTATATTCATTGCCGAGATCCTACTTATCTGCGCTTCAGAGATGGAGCTAATGAGACACTGATTTATTCTTTCAAGCTTTCCCACAAGTAATATTCCAGTTGAGCACGAAACTACCAATATGAAATCCCCCTGTCACCCCTACAACTTGGGCAGCAAACCCCTTTATTGTCGGCATGTGGCCATGGAATGAATTCCCGCTCCTCTGTGAGATGGTTCGCAATATTGAACCCCGTATTGGGACCCTCCAGCATGTTGTGTCTATAAAGTGAGTGACTGTCGGACATGTCTGTGAAGTAAGTAAGCCACTGTTTGCAATATTCCAGCAATATCACGGCGGGGATACTAGAAATGGGCTTCACGCAATGTACCTAAATGGGGAATCGAACCCGGGTCTCCGACGTGACGATCGATGATACCACGATCACTACTGATTCACTACTACTACTGAACTGTAGTAATGTTTTCACACAATTGCCGACAGTCAACCCCCTTTCTGTCGACTTCCTTGTCAGTCTTTTCCCCTTACTAATCAACGCAAAGGCACGCATCAGGTTTACAATTCGATAAAGCATGACTAATGTTTTGTTTCTATGTAACTGCGATGTAGAAATAATTGATTTTATACATACTGAACATGCACTATCGATAATGATTTCGGCGCTTCTAAAGCCCTTACAGAATAGTAAGGAAACAATTATACATCGAAAGTTTCATGCATATTTACACTCTTAGAAAATATATGTGTAAACTGATGCTGGCTTTAGCTTGAGAGCAGTGGAATATAGAGAAGTCATGATTCAAACCCTCTTGCAAAACTGCACACTGTAAATGAGAAAAGACAGATATTATCCCACTATATCCAAAACATTTAAATGTTTACTTCTCTCGATTAACGGTTTGCTGTCATTATGGATCCCCTGAACCCTTCTCTAAAGGTTTTCTAAGACATCCATTGTACGACTCCAGCAATATTATTAGCATGTGCTTGTGAAACATCAGTTGAAAGACGATGCGTAAAAATGATATATATTCCTAAGAGCGGAAACTGCCGTGAAAGATATATCATAATCTCTGTCAAGTTTACGAGAAAGTCAATATTCATTTATCAAAAGCAATGAAATAAATAATACGTGATGAAAACTAGACACATAAAACGGTGTCAATTAAGTTTTTAATCAAGGTTTACATCCTGATACTGATTGTTCAATGTTCAGTGCTTCTTGGAATCATGGTTTGCCTTTAACCTCTTGAAGTCTACAAATCAATATCATGTAAGCTGCAGTTCGCTCTTTGACTTTTCTTCATATTAGGAAATATCGTAGATATGAAACGAATGTGACAATCCAATTTCCTCGCGGCAAACAAGTCCTTTGACCGATGTGATGATAATGTAGCGACACGAGCATGCCCAGGGCATGGCTACAGATCAAATATATTCATATACTGTAAATTGACATTGGATGCACTATTACTATCATTACATATATTTTTGCTTTTGAACATTTCCTCATGACAGCCCTTTATGTTTCCAAGCCACTCATTTCTCCTGTAAGTCAGCATACATAAGTTGCATGTTTCCACGAGCCTTGATATTTCTTTGATATTGCATCTTAATCTAATTTACGTAATCTGTACTCATACAAGAACAATAACCAATGTTGTAAGACATAATATGGGGATTTGTTAACGTCAGCGTCAGAGGAAAACCAGTCTCCAATATCTGTCAAAACACATTCTGTAGGGCGCAAATGCAAAAATAACCCTGTTCAACAGAGAAAGTAATTTCAGTTTCAGTTTCAATTAGTAGTTTGTAATATAAATTTAAAATTGGTTGCCAGAGAATGAGGCAATCGGACTTTTTCAAGATGAACATGTTATTAACTTTACGTTTCTGATATTGTATGATAGTAAACATATTTTTTGTATTCGTAATGTTGAGCTTGTTCATTCTCTCCTTTCTTTAAAACATACATTAAAACATGTCTTTGAACAGCGTCGCGGACAGAATAGATCACGAAGGTTTCAAAAGTAGTTTCTCTTTATCTGTTTAAAAGATCCAGTTGGAACATTCTGTCACGGTGCCAGTGTTCAGACGAAAACACTCATCTCAGTCCTCCCAATGAGACACCGACAGGTGGCGCTATTTCTCCCAGAATCCCTGTTCCGGTGTGAGCCATCATCTGCAGGAGTAGTGTACGGTAGCCAGGGGCCCAGTGGACCACTCCAGGACATACATCTCAATTACGGATATACTAGTAGAAACTTGATGTTTCCTCTGTGACCAGTTACTGCCAATTAAGTCCACATCAAAGCTTGCATTACAGACTTCTAAGACTCTAAGCCTAATGTGGACGCATTGCTCTCTTCCAAGATATGTCTGGAAAGAAGCGTCCTTGTTTCAGTTTTTAGATAGTTCGATAATGTATTGCATAATGAGTGAGCTAGTTTTTTTTGCTACGTCGGTTGGAACAGTATTTCAGTTATATGACGCTGTGCTAGAAAATGTACACCCCAAAACTTTAATCTCACTTGTCACCACGTCTCTGGCAGGTGATGTTGGACTTTACTCAGCAGATAATATTAAAATTTGTGTGAGTTTTGTTTTAAGCCGCTCTTAATAGTATTTCAGTGACACGGTGTGGCAGCATGGAAGGCAATCCCCGAAGGATCGAACGTCGTAGACGTTAACCACTATTGTGGTATAGAATAGAGCAGATTTAGTGCTGAGCTGGTATGAATTTGGGATTACAATCAGCGATCATCGGATCTTGGTGCTATAAATGTTTTTTTCATTCGAACTTATTGAATTATGGATCATAATAATATTACTGTGAGTATCACACATTCCAGCAGACATGGGTGATAATTTTAGTTTTAACAGAATCCATCTAGTTCAATCTGTATCAAACATAACTCTGTCAACTTGATGTTGAAATTAAATCAAAGTAAATGTTGAATACCTTAGATGTAGACTGACGTTGTATTATTTACTTTAATTAAGGAATAGAGTGCATGGCCGACACAGATGCATTTAATTGCTAACTAACAACTGATAATCTACCTGGGGGGCTATGGCCTCACGGGTTGTTCAGTCTTGGTTGGAGTGTAAAACAATGATATCCATGAAAAGCATGAAAAGCATCAATTACATCAAAGTCATTTATTTACGGTCCTTAAATGTCAGGAAGTCGTAATTCTCTTAAACCTCCGTTAATATCCTAACTCGAGATTTTAACCTAAGCTTGAGCACAGATTATGTAAAGATCACAATAATTGCTTTGCAAAAGTTACTTTTGAAATTTGAACTTGTTCAATTGTACGCCTTTGTTACCGTTTGGTCTGGATGAAAATAACTTTGATAATGTTGTCTGAGTCTAACATATAATCGCATAACGATTTGCCCTTTTGTCAGCTCCATGTCAAATTGCTCGTTGAGGAAGTAATGATCTCACACAATAGTTTTATGGACCAAGTATCACAAATATACAAAAGAGTATGGTACAATCACATATATTTCCGACCACATGGCTATTCGTAGCCTAATGGTTATGGTAGCTTAGTGGTTAAAGCATTCGCTCGTCACGGCGAGGGTCTGGGTTCGATTAACCACATGGGAACAATGTGTGAAGCCCATTTCTGGTGTCCGTGGACATTGCTCGAATATTGCGAAAAGCGACGTAAAGTTTTACTCACTCTGGTGACATAATGTTTTTCGTTAACAGACGGTACCAAACACTATTTGATAGCGAATCATTTACATGCTGTTGTCGAAATCACACTATGATTTAGCGGAGATTTCTGGAGACATGTAAAATGCATTGTTGTAGACATTTAGGGTGTGTTTTGAATGATGTAACATTAAGATGTTTTAACATGAAGCAAGACTTGAAGTCGGCACTGTAAATAGCGGCCATTTATATGACTTCCATCCGCGCTGACTCTCAACACTAATGACTAGAATAACATCCTGTAGTCATGGTGATTTAGCAGAATAAGAAAATGCTCAAAAGAGGCTTTGCGTTTTTCAGTGGAACGTGTTTCCTGTTTATAGGCATGAAGTTTCTACAGCTAGTTTGCATAGAACGAAACACATCAGAGATTAATGCTGGTACAAATACCTGAACTTTAGAAGAAAGCGATGTTTCCGATTGCAAAATGACTAGGATTAAAATAAACATATTCTATGCAGCAAACTCTTCACCATTTGATCCACTCCTAAATAATTTAATTGTAGGAACAGCTGAAATAACTTGGAGGATGAATGTCCATTTTTGAATCCTTTTGTAAAATGTGAAGAAAAGAAAAGCGTTAAAAATGATGAGATGGATTTTGTTTGAACTCTCGTTCTTTTACTTTCACCGATGCTGCCACGGGGACACAAACACAGGGCACTAGTTGACAGAAACAAATTGTACTTGTCATGTGCTGTGAATAAAATCTCTTGCATGTAAACAAGATGGCTTGGATCTAATCACATTATTGCCCCTGATTATGTCGTAGTCTCGGGCTGCGTTTGAAGTTGTAGAGTTCTTGTCTTGTGGCTTTCCTGGAGCCAAGAGAAAGTAACAGAGATGATCGGCAGAGCATACCTACTTGTAACAGAAGAAACCATTTAAACCACGTAACTGGTTTAACTTTCAAACTTTGCTCTTGGAGAAAAAGGCAACACCAAAGTTCAATATTCGGTGTTTTCTTACATACAAGACTTTGGTAAAAACAGTATAAATACCAGTGAATTTGATCCAGCAAGAGTCCACATGTAATGATGAGTATTTGTTTCCACCACGGAATTATGCTAGCTATCGTGGGTGATACTGTTCCAATTGTCATTTTTTACATGAATTCAGCAAGTTAAAATAATGAGCAATAGTTTTATTGTCTCATTTCACATTTGATATTAAAGTTATTGATTGTACATGATTACTATCCAGTCCAATCCAGTGTTTACACTACCTAGGACGGCGGTGGATAGATAACATGTAGTGTAGCAGATGACGTCTTCGCTCTCTATTGGATTGAACCATGAACGTGGAAGGTCTGTGGGTCGATCCTTGGGCGACTCACACCCAAAGACATTTACAGTTGGCACTTTGTGTTTGCTCTGCTTAGAGTTTGGCTTTAATGAGATAAAGCAGTGACTGATTGCCTCGAAGTCAGTTGAATAACCACATAAAAGTCAACTATATTATTTTCATCATATCTATAAGTTTGAAATCAAATTGTCCCCACAATGTAAACTAAGTGCCATAGACAATGGGCCCAGGTGAAACGACACACGCCACTCTAGGATACGACCAATAAAACAGTACGGCGTCAGGGGATATGATACCGAAATCTCTACGCTTTACCTTAAAGACCTGTTTTATCCTCCAAATGTGAATCGATGTATCACCATAAGCTTATCAGACTTCCTCCACGCGAAGGGCACCGAGGGTCTACACACACGCAGTTAAACTACATATCTCTTGGTTACCTTGATGCTTAGTTGTCTATCCTATTACAACTGAGTTCACACTAACGAACTTGGGGGAATTCCCTGAATGGCAATACTAATATGACCACAGGAAAAGATCGACGTGTTTTATCACCCTGCAGCAGATGTTTCCAAGTTGCTGATGTTTTTATTGCCCGGGTCTCGAGTCTCGCCATATGGTAACGGTGCTGATTGGGTGATATCCCACAGTACAAGACAATGGCTGGGTACTGCATGGCAGCATACCAGTCCCCCCTGTCAGCTTCAGTCGTGACTTCACTGATGTACGGTCAGGGAGCATTGGATAACGATGGCGCGATAGACTGAACACTCATAAAACAAATACACCATTTACAGTTTCATCGATCGTCCATTTTGGATGTGGCGGTTGTGATGGTGAATATAGAGTCTGTTCCCATTTCCAGGTAGTTCTACGTAATGGTTGTCATCATGTTTGTGAGCTGTTGTCATGACCTAACTTATGGCCCCTCATCAAGATATACGTCACCTCGTAGATTGTTCGTCTCCAAATTGCCCTCCGTTTACAGATTAGTCTGATAGTCGCTTTTACTTGGACGGTAAGCGCACATACGACATATTTTCGAGGTACCTTAAACTGTCCCTTCCAGTAAATGAGTTGCACTAATATAGAGACTAAAACAATTTATATGTTTACGAAACAAAATGTAGTTTTACGTTTATGTAATATATGCGAAAGAACTCTATCCATAATCAAGAATTCCCAGATTGATGACAGCAGAGTTGATTTCACGGTACAATTCCAACTTTATCATGATGATGTGTTTGTAAAGTACTAATTAAAACGTCAAGGCTGGAGACCAATCAGTGATGACACCAGGTGTTCGTGAAAGGGGTAAGAGTAACACTAAAGAAAGGTTGATATGGACTAAAGTACGTAAAGCTACAATGTGTAATACAAATAAATGTATGTTAATAACTGGTTTGTCTCGTCCAGACCGCCACCATAGAGCTGGAATATTGCTGAGTGCGGCGTTCCAAATCTGAACCATACACTGTCTAAAATGGGATGACCTTTGATGGTAAAAATTTGATATGGAGAAGTTTATTCCATAATTATGTGCCATTAATAACAGTCTCGGATATATTTACGCACAAACACACTTTACATACACCTAGTTCTTTGGTTGCAATTCAGCAACGCAGACAGATGGACAACAAGGTAGTGGTGGTGGAACTGGGTTTAACGTCGTGCTTGAGAATATTTCGCTCATATGACGACGTGCATGCGTGTGTATGTGTATGTGCGGCTGCTTGTACTAGCCCAGACTGAAGCTGGTTTTATAGTGCTAGCCCACTGAGATACCATGCCGCAGTGAAGCATGAATACCCCACTCAGACACATTATACTGACTCCGAGCCGACCAGTCCTTGTTGTACCCATTAATGCCGAGCGCCAGGCAGAGACCAACAAGTACCAAATTTTAACGTCTTTTGGTATGACGCGGTCGGGGATCGAACCCGCGACCTTCCGCATTCCGGGCGGACGCTCTAACTACTACACCAGGGAGGCGGTCCTGGACAACAAGGACAAGTCATCAGATGTTTACTCCATGTTTTCACCGTAAGTGATTGAAGAAATTCATTGTCTTCTAAAGATATAGTGATGATGACATATTATGCCATTTTGCCAAACATCTCTTTGACTACAGAATGTTTTGTATCTTGTAGTTGAAAGGATTTCTTCATGTCACGGAAGGAACCTACAGTGAGAGTAGGATGGACAATGTCAAAACCTGCACATATTGAATGAACCAATTTGTCCTTTGCAATACTTGTCGAAGATGAAGGTCAGGGTCACACTACTGATGACATTTTGGTATTAACTTTCTTAACCGTGCATGTCAATAGTTTCCATATGCGGTAAGTCAAACGGCTAAATAGGCAGCCAGGGCCTTGACGGAGTACAGTAAAATGGACCTGCTATACGGGTAAAAGTGACAGTATATTGTCGAATTGATACCACACTTACCCTATCTGTAACTGTACCATCCATACGGCCAATCTAAACTCTCTGTACCATATGTCAATATACACACCAGTAGGTGTAAGGTTGAACATTTCCTGCTGGCCCATTTACCTGAGATGCCACAACTCCAGATAGCTTTGTGCTACATGCATTTTTAGATGGCCAAGGAGACAGTATATTGATGATAGCTACCAGTAGCAATACCATGCAGAAAGGATTCAACAGAATTGAAGTACTGTTGTTCAACACACATTTACGTTTCTGTGCAAAGTGTATGAAGGGAGAATTCTATTCTGCAGACAGGAGTTTCTCTCCAAGGGTGATATGGACAAGTTCAAGTGTGTTTTATATTGAAAATCCAAGAAGACACAGAACAGTTGAAATATTTAGAAATGTCTTGCACCGATATATTTAATTAGAGACTAGAATTCAGCTGAACTACGTTAATCGGGACAATATCTTCACCCGAGAAATGAAGTCGTCCGGATTAACGAATCTATGGCCCTAAATAAAAGACCTATCTATATTCATAGACGTTCCAAGTATCAAACATCCGGAATGGCGGATCTATTGACTAACGAAGTCCAGCCTAACGGGATTTCCTGGTATGTAAAACTGACTGTACTTACAGTTAAAGACTTACTGAGTGTTACCAGGTAATAGTGTCTTTTCATGTGTGTAATATATATGTTAATGCCAATTACAGATTACACAGGGACTTACAACGCCCCAAAGACTAGTTTACTGGCACTTCTTTCTATCAGGGATATAACATTCAAGGCCTCAATTAAGTATCACACCGTTTTATGGTTAACATATGAAGAACATTTCCAAATCTGAGGCATCATTGACAAACATGATGTCTGATATTAACCACTGTTGAGCCATCTGTGCCCTTGGGTTTTCTGGTGAACAGTTGAATTGCGTTTCATGTATTTGTGACGTGTGCCGTGGATAGGGCAGCATACGCTCAGAGTTTCTCGATCACCTGGTATCATCACTATTTGATAGTGGTTCATAAACACATGCTTCTGGTATGGTCGTATAATGTACTCCGCTTAAGGCAGATTTAAAAACATAATTATTGAACCTGCTTGACAACGGTACTAGAATCCGTATTGAAACGTCGCACTCACGAAATAGAAGAAGTTGTTATCCATAACGTTTGTCAATATTGAACTTCCCAACTAAAATGCCACTCAACGAAGTGTTTTATATAGTTAATGGTATTTGTAAATTTGAAACATCGACGGAAATGCAGTGATTCGTAACAACATGTTAGTGATAAAGTCGAAATCGTACAATCGAATCTGATCTTGGCAGAAATTTCAGGTCGCTGTGGAAAAGGTTTTGTGGTTTTTATTTCAGTAATGTATTTGCCTTTAACGCTCTGTAGAATTTATTTTGTTTTGACTGTTTTCTGACGTTGGTATGGAGGATAATTAGGGACATCCCTATCGTGTCAACAGTTGATATTTACTTGGTGCTTCGTTTACAGGGAGAAGCGTACTACAGACCTGCATATCGTGAACCGCATCGGTGAAGCATTTCAGTCTTACTGAATACGCGTTTAAGCGATACACACGTGTAGAGATCTCTGGTGTCATACATTCTTTATATATCATTTCAGCAGTTAAAGTTTCCAGTAACAATATTATAGTTCTTTCGGTATATAGTTTGAACGTAATGGGATCTTTTATCCTTCTAATTTGTCAAAGTTAAATCAAATATTGAAGACTGCAGGGCTATATCATATCAATTGATATCGACTATTTATTCAAGCCATATGAAATAAACTCTGACTATAATGTAAACAAACCAGTGCGTAGTAAAATCGATAAATGAATATCCGTCGTGGCTGAAATTACAACTGAACTCCATTTGGCATTGGTGCATTTTATGTTCCAACACACAGCTCTGCCTCAACCTTTGACCGATGTGATGATAATGTAGCGACACGAGCATGCCCAGGGCATGGCTACAGATCAAATATATTCATTTACTGTAAATTGACATTGGCACTATTACTATCATTACATATATTTTTGCTTTTGAGCATTTCCTCATGACAGCCCTTTATGTTTCAAGCCACTCATTTCTCCTGTAATTCAACATACATTAGTTGCATGTTTCCACGAGCCTTGATATTTCTTTGATATTGCATCTTAATCTAATTTACGTAATCTGCACTCATACAAGAACAATACCCAATGTTGTAAGACACAATATGGGGATTTGTTAACGTCAGCGTCAGAGGAAAACCAGTCTCCAATATCTGTCAAAACACATTCTGTGTGGCGCAAATGCAAAAATAACCCTGTTCAACAGAGAAAGTAATTTCAGTTTCAGTTTAAATTAGTTGTTTGTTACATAAATTTAAAATTGGTTGTCAGAGATTGAGGCAATTGGAATTTTTCAAGATGAACATGTTATTAACTTTACGTTTCTGATATTGTATGATAGTAAACATACTTTTTTGTATTCGTAATGTTGAGCTTGTTCATTCTCTCCTTTCTTTTAAAACATACATTAAAACATGTCTTTGAACAGCGTCGCGGACAGAATAGATCACGAAGGTTTCAAAAGTAGTTTCTCTTTATCTGTTTAAAAGATCCACTTGGAACATTCTGTCACGGTGCCAGTGTTCAGACGAAAACACTCATCTCAGTCCTCCCAATGAGACACCGATAGGTGGAGCTATTTCTCCCAGAATCCCTGTTCCGGTGTGAGCCATCATCTGCAGGAGTAGTGTACGGTAGCCAGGGGCCCAGTGGACCACTCCAGGACATACATCTCAATTACGGATATACTAGTAGAAACTTGATGTTTCCTCTGTGACCAGTTACTGCCAATTAAGTCCACATCAAAGCTTGCATTACAGACTTCTAAGACTCTAAGCCTAATGTGGACGCATTGCTCTCTTCCAAGATATGTCTGGAAAGAAGCGTCCTTGTTTCAGATTTTAGACAGTTCGATAATGTATTGCATAATGAGTGAGCTAGTTTTTTTGCTACGTCGGTTGGAACAGTATTTCAGTTATATGACGGTGTTCTAGAAAATGTACACCCCAAAACTTTAATCTCACTTGTCACCACGTCTCTGGCAGGTGATGTTGGAATTTACTCAGCAGATAATATTAAAATTTGTGTGAGTTTTGTTTTAAGCCGCTCTTAATAGTATTTCAGTGACACGGTGTGACAACATGGAAGGCAATCCCCGAAGGACCGAACGCCGTAGACGTTAACCACTATTGTGGTATAGAATAGAGCAGATTTAGTGCTGAGCTGGTATGAATTTGGGATTGCAATCAGCGATCATCGGGTCTTGGTGCTATAAATGTTTTTTTCATTCGAACTTATTGAATTATGGATCATAATAATATTACTGTGAGTATCACACATTCCAGCAGACATGGATGATAATTTTAGTTTTAACAGAAACCATCTAGTTCAATCGTAATCAAACATAACTCTGTCAACTTGATGTTGAAATTAGATCAAAGTAAATGTTGAATACCTTAGATGTAGACTGACTTTGTATTATTTACTTTTATTAAGGAATAGAGTGCATGGCCGACACAGGTGCATTTAATTGCTAACTAACAACTGATAATCTACCTGGGGGGCTATGACCTCACGGGTTGTTCAGTCTTGGTTGGAGTGTAAAACAATGATATTCATGAAAAGCATGAAAAGCATCAATTACATCAAAGTCATTTATTTACGGTCCTTAAATGTCAGGAAGTCGTAATTCTCTTAAACCTCTGTTTTTATCCCTAAGCTTGAGCAGAAATTATATAAAGATCACAATAATTGCTTTGCAAAAGTTGCTTTGGAAATTTGAACTTGTTCAATTGTACGCCTTTGTTACCGATTGGTCTGGATGAAAATAACTTTGATAATGTTGTCTGAGTCTAACATATAATCGCATAACGATTTGCCCTTTTGTCAGCTCCATGTCAAATTGCTCGTTGAGGAAGTAATGATCTCAAGCAATAGTGTTATGGACCAAGTATCACAAATATACAAAAGAGTATGGTACAATCACATATATTTCCGACCACATGGCTATTCGTAGCCTAATGGTTATGGTAGCTTAGTGGTTAAAGCATTCGCTCGTCACGGCGAGGGTCTGGGTTCGATTAACCACATGGGAACAATGTGTGAAGCCCATTTCTGGTGTCCGTGGACATTGCTCGAATATTGCGAAAAGCGACGTAAAGTTTTACTCACTCTGGTGACATAATGTTTTTCGTTAACAGACGGTACCAAACACTATTTGATAGCGAATCATTTACATGATGTTGTCGAAATCACACTATGATTTAGCGGAGATTTCTGGAGACATGTAAAATGCATTGTTGTAGACATTTAGGGTGTGTTTTGAATGATGAAACATTAAGATGTTTTAACATGAAGCAAGACTTGAAGTCGGCACTGTAAATAGCGGCCATTTATATGACTTCCATCCGCGCTGACTCTCAACTCTAATGAATAGAATAACATCCTATAGTCATGGTGATTTAGCAGAATAAGAAATATGCTCAGAAGAGGCTTTGCGTTTTTCAGTGGGACGTGTTTCCTGTTTATAGGCATGAAGTTTCTACAGCTAGTTTACATAGAACGAAACACATCAGAGATTAATGCTGGTACAAATACCTGAACTTTAGAAGAAAGCGATGTTTCCGATTGCAAAATGACTAGGATTAAAATAAACATATTCTATGCAGCAAACCCCTCACCATGTGATCCACTCCTAAATAATTTAAAGGAACAGCTGAAATAGCTTGGAGGATGAATGTCCATTTTGAATCCTTTTGTAAAATGCGAAGAAAGAAAAGCGTTAAAAATGATGAGATGGATTTTGTTTAAACTCTCGTTCTTTTACTTTCACCGATGCTGCCACGGGGACACAAACACAGGGCACTAGTTGACAGAAACAAATTGTACTTGTCATGTGCTGTGAATAAAATCTCTTGCATGTAAACAAGATGGCTTGGATCTAATCACATTATTGCCCCTGATTATGTCGTAGCCTCGGGCTGCGTTTGAAGTTGTAGAGTTCTTGTCTTGTGGCTTTCCTGGAGCCAAGAGAAAGTAACGGATATGATCGGCAGAGCATACCTTCTTGTAACAGAAGAAACCATTTAAACCACGTAACTGGTTTAAACTTTCAAACTTTGCTCTTGGAGAAAAAGGCAACACCAAAGTTCAATATTCGGTGTTTTCTAACATACAAGACTTCGGTAAAAACGTTGTAGAATCACGTAGGCAGTATAAATACCAGTGAACTTGATCCAGCAAGAGTCAACATGCAATGATGAGTATTGTTTCCACCACGGAATTATGCTAGCTATCGTGGGTAATACTGTTCCAATTGTCAGTTTTTTCATGAATTCAGCAAGTTAAATTAATCAACAATTAGTTTTTATTCTCTCATTTCACATTTTATATTAAAGTTATTGACTGTACATTACTATCAAATCCAATCCAGTGTTTACACTACCTAGGACGGCGGTGGATAGATAACATGTAGTGTAGCAGATGACGTCTTCGCTCTCTATTGGATTGAACCGTGAACGTGGAAGGTCTGTGGGTCGATCCTTGGGCGACTCACACCCAAAGACATTTACAGTTGGCACTTTGTGTTTGCTCTGCTTAGAGTTTGGCTTTAATGAGATAAAGCAATGACTGATTGCCTCGAAGTCAGTTGAATAACCACATAAAAGTCAACTATATTATTTTCATCTTATCTGTAAGTTTGCCATCAAATTGTCCCCACAATGTAAACTTAGTACCATAGACATCGGGCCCAGGTGAAACGACACATGCCACTCTAGGATACGACCAATGAAACATTACGGCGTCAAGGGAAATTATACCGAAATCTCTACGCTTTACCTTAAAGACCTGTTTTATCCTCCAAATGTGAATCGATGTATCACCATAAGCTTATCAGACTTCCTCCACGCGAAGGGCACCGAGGGTCTACACACACGCAGTTAAACTACATATCTCTTGGTTACCTTGATGCTTAGTTGTCTATCCTATTACAACTGAGTTCACACTAATGAACTTGGGGGAATTCCCTGAATGGCAATACTAATATGACCACAGGAAAAGATCGACGTGTTTTATCACCCTGCAGCAGATGTTTCCAAGTTGCTGATGTTTTTATTGCCCGGGTCGCGAGTCTCGCCACATGGTAACGGTGCTGATTGGGTGATATCCCACAGTACAAGACAGTGGCACACCAGTCCCCCCTCCCCCCCGTCAGCTTCAGTCGTGACTTCACTGATGTATGACCAGGGAGAATTGGATAACGATGGCGCGATAGACTGAACACTCATAAAACAAATACACCATTTACAGTTTCATCGATCGTCCATTTTGGATGCGGCAGTTCTGATGGTGAATATAGAGTCTGTTCCCATTTCCAGACAGTTCTACGTAATGGTTGTCATCATGTTTGTGAGCTGTTGTCATAACCCAACTTATGGCCCCTCATCAAGACATAAGTCACTTCGTAAATTGTTCGCCTCCAAATTGCCCTCCGTTTACAGATTAGTCTGATAGTCGCTTTTACTTGGACGGTAAGCGCACATACGACATATTTTTGAGGTACCTTAAACCGTCCCTTCCAGTAAATGAGTTGCCCTAATATAGAGACTAAAACAATTTATATGTTTACGAAACAAAATGTAGTTTTACATTTATGTAATATATGCGAAAGAACGCTATCCATAATCAAGAATTCCCAGATTGATGACAGCAGAGTTGATTTCACGGTACAATTCCAACTCTATCATGATGATGTGTTTGTAAAGTACTAATTAAAACGTCAAGGTTGGAGACCAGTCAGTGATGACACCAGGTGTTCGTGAAAGGGGTAAGAGTAACACTAAAGAAAGGTTGATATGGACTAAAGTACGTAAACCTACAATGTGTAATACAAATAAATGTATGTTCCAAATCTGAACCATACACTGTCTAAAATGGGATGACCTTTGATGGTAAAAATTTGATATGGAGAATTTTATTCCATAATTATGTGCCATTAATAACAGTCACGGATATATTTACGCACAAACACACTTTACACACCTAGTTTTTTTGGTTGCAATTCAGCAACGCAGACAGATGGACAACAAGGACAAGTCAACAGATGTTTACTCCATGTTCTTATCTATATTCATAGACGTTCCAAGTATCAAACATCCGGAATGGCGGATCTATTGACTAACGAAGTCCAGCCTAACGGGATTTCCTGGTATGTAGAACTGGTTGTACTTAGAGTTAAAGATTTACTGGATGTTACCAGGTAATAGTGTCTTTTCATGTGTGTAATATATATGTTAATGCCAATTACGCCCCAAAGACTAGTTTACTGGCATTTCTTTCTATCAGGGATATAGCATTCAAGGCCTCAATTAAGTATCAAACCGTTTTATGGTTAACATATGAAGAACATTTCCAAATCTGAGGCATCATTGACAAACATGATGTCCGATGCTAACCAATGTTTAGTCATCTGTGCCCCTGGGTTTTCTGGTGAACAGTTGAATTGCGTTTCATGTATTTGTGACGTGTGCCATGGATAGGGCAGCATACGCTCAGAGTTTCTCGATCACCTGGTATCATCACTATTTGATAGTGGTTCATAAACACATGCTTCTGGTATGGTCGTATAATGTACTCCGCTTAAGGCAGATTTAAAAAAATAATTATTGAACCTGCTTGACAACGGTACTAGAATCCGTATCGAAACGTCGCACTCACGAAAGAAAAGAAGTTGTTATCCATAACGTTTGTCAATATTGAACTTCCCAACTAAAATGCCACTCAACGAAGTGTCTTATATAGTTAATGGTATTTGTAAATTTGAAACATCAATGGCAATGCAGTGATTCGTAAACACATGTTCATGATGAAGTCGAAACCGTACAATCGAATCTGCTCTTGGCAGAAATTTCAGGTCGCTGTGGAAAAGGTTTTGTGGTTTTTATTTCAGTAATGTATTTGCCTTTAACCCTCTGTAGAATCTATTTTGGTTTGACTGTTTTCTGACGTTGGTGTGGAGGATAATTAGGGACATCCCTATCGTGTCAACAGTTGATACTTATTCGGTGCTTCGTTTACACGGAGAAGCATACTACAGACCTGCATATCGTGAACCGCATCGGTGAAGCATTTCAGTCGTACTAAATACGCGTTTAAGCGAGACACACGTGTAAAGATCTCTGGTATCATACAATCTTTATATATCTTTTCAGCAGTTAAAGTTTCCAGTAACAATATTATAGTTCTTTCGGTATATAGTTTAAACGTAATGGGATCTTTTATCCTTCGAATTTGTCAAAGTTAAATCAAATATTGAAGACTGCAGGGCTATATCATATCAATTGATATCGACTAGTTATTCATGCCATATGAAATAAACTCTGACTATAATGTAAACCAACCAAAGCGTAGTCAAATCGATAAATGAATATCCGTCGTGGCTGAAATTACAACTGAACTCCATTTGGCATTGATGAAGTTTATGTTCCAACACACAGCTCTGCCTCAAAACCATGCTTCACTGTCTTTTATAAACAAATTTTAATAGGGTTCAAATTCAAACATGGAAAATATTTTTAATTTCTGTAATCGAACACCTACATGAAATGAAATACAATACAAACTTTGACTGGCGTGGCTATGTCAGCGTCTCAGCATCACATGCCATGAGACTGGTACAGCATGGAATCAACTTCATACACATCCACGATCACAAAACATTGTCACAATGCCCTTGGTCTTTGTTGCTGGTGCGCATCGTCAGTTTCATGAAAAGATTAGTTAATTACAAACGTGATTGTTACTCATAAAATGCCAACATCTCAATTTCTTTCTTTGATTGGCATTGTAGAGGTTGAGGAGATGAAGAATGAGGACAATGTTTATAGATATACATCTTCTGTATTCTGTACATGCGACGTTTCTACATGGATTCTAATGTCGTTGTCACTCATTCTGCAAAACGTCAATGTTTTTATTTTTTCCCTGTTACATAAAAGATACAAGTATCCAGTGGAGTTTAACAAATGTGTGTTTCGAATCCACACTAAATGTAATCTTGCGTTGGGTGTTATTAAGAGCCACTCACTCGCTGACATACTAGTCTGTGGATTGGGGTAGCCTAATGGTTAAAGCGTTCACTAGTCACGCCGAAGACCCCGCATGGGCACAATGTATGAAACCCATATCTGATGTCCTGCCGTGATATTGCTGGAATGTTGCTAAAAAGCGGCGTAAGACTAAACTCACTCACTCACTCACATACTAGTCTGACATTGTGATCACACAAGCGTTAACAGAAGTCATTAGTCGTTCCTGAACCGGAATCCCTATATGTGCATTGCATGGAGTGTGTTCTTCTAAATTTCCTATCAAAAGTGAAGGAGTGCGTGAATGAGTTTAACGCCACTTTGAAGAGTGGTCCAGTTGTGTCAAGTGGTATCAGCTCCATGTGGGAGAAAAGCCCGACTTCTATCAGTTCGGTGAAACCAATGAACACATGAGTATGGAGCTGACAAACCCAGAAACCTAACAGGGACAAATTAGGATCTGACTGCAACAGGTTTCTGGCTTGCCCAAAGGACGTAAGTCATTGCCGCAAATTGTGGCGTCTGAGACAACACGGCCACCTGTGCCACCAGCAATCGATTGTATCAGATTACATATATACGCCTTTGAATAACCCCCAACCTTTTTTGTATAAGGTTGAACACAACTCTTGACATACATCCACAATAGCCTCATCGGAACTCTGTACAAGGTATGTGAGTCTTCCTGTCTGTGGTAGTGAAGAATCCTCTCAAGTCTCACATACCTCATATCACTGAGTGACATCAAAGGATTAGAACCAATACATCGAAAGGAATCCTTTGGATTTTCTTGTCTTGTTGAGAAGAATTCCTATCCTGGGCAACGTAAAGACAAATCGAGTTGCCAGATACAAAGATCAAAATGGTCTTTCGTTGGGTGAATTGGCTTAAAACATGTCTGGAAGTATTTAGGCTGTCATTATATGTCTGTGTACCTGTTAGATGGGAAAACGACATTCTGTTACCAAGTACCTCAGAATCAATAGCATAATGATATTTTGATAATGTTTAGCCTTGTAAATTACCAGTCTTGTGCTTTTCAATTTGACGTATTAAACCATACAAATTAGAAATTGATTTTATGTACATTGTACTGCAGATGCATTTTGCATCGTAAGTGATGAGACTTGAAAGGTCCGTGGCATTTGTTACCGATTGCATGCCAGTTACTAAAACATGTGTCTATTCACATCTCAAAAGCCTCCAACAATGATTGTGTCGCATACATGTAAAAGCAATACATCCTTTTCCATAATCAAAAACAATATTTGGACATTCCACTGCAGAATGTTTCATACGGTAGTGGATATGTAAAGGACGTTATCAGTCAGGCACTGGGAAACAAAGACAACATTGTGTTTTTATTGTCCTTGGTGGGATGACATTGAAAATGGTAATGATAATCACAACAGTGACAAAGGGGCAATAGCAGCATCTTTACCCAAGAACAACCACCACCACAACAACAAGCAACTGCTACAAAAATACTATGGGTGATCCGTATACCCCATAAATTGGTGAACATTATTGACTTGCTTCAGGTCATGAAGCTAGATCTAAACTGTATTTAATGTTTCGAGGATTAACTACGCCTCACTGTAAATAAGAAATATGCCTACTATAAGCCATAAACTAAAAGAGGAATGAGAAAAAGAGAACACATAATAATACCCACAAGGCCTGAGCACATAATTCCATCAGTAATGTCTATAACAACGTTTCTTTCGAGTGCGAGTCAAATATTTATCTCTGTGCACAAATTTCAGACATTCCATGTTTGTTCAGGAAAAACCCAACTTCGTTGTAAAACACATTGAACGGCAGTCGCAAAAACGGCATACATTGAACGAGGTCATACCCTCTACATCATTATCTGTTGTTGGGAACAATCAATAAACTGACATTTTCTCAGTTTCTTGATGCAGCTGTTCCTGTGAAATTGACTGCTCTGATCCGCAAGTTAACATTTCTTGCTTATCATCAACTTCAGGTTTCTTCAGGTAATGATGACAGTGGGAAATTGCCGGTAACAAGTTTGCCTTTCTCTTGTCACTTGTTATGGATAACATGGAGAGAACCTATCTATTTTATTTGATCATAATCATATTTAAGCTATCTTTAGATCTTTTAGAGTTTTAGACGGCACAAACCGATGGAATTATCCACGGAAAGCGCTTTACAACAGGGATTTGCAAATTGAGTCTTGATCTCAACTGTTGATCTGAAGCAGTGAGTCTTCCGAATGTATGTGAGAATACTTTTAGTGATTCATGTCATAGGTCCCTGGACACCAGCCCTGGGGTCTTATGCATGGTGGACAAAAAGTCCATACATCATTATGTCACTGATATAACAGAGATCACCGTTTCTGCATATACAATCTAAATTAGTCCCCCGAGAACAACTATCTGTTGCTGTAGTCGGTTATAATGCGATACATATGGCTGATTATTAACATAACTAAAAGGCTCCTTCGCCTAGGCATATTTAAAAGTGTTTATGGTTTAAGATAATGTTCCCTTTATTGGTATATTTGTATGTGCAATTACGATGACTCATTGTTTCTGTTTCTCAAAGCAATTACAGTTTTGTTGCCAAAACAAACTCCCGGGCATCGTTTCGTGCTTTTCGGTGTGAAGGGAATCGAATGCAGAAAAGTTACATTAGGCACACGTGGCATACATTATACTCTTCTGTGCTTGTACCCTTCCGCGCCGTATGTGGTTGTAGAGCAGAGTTAATAATGTACGGATGAAGTGGAACCATTGCCACACCAAGGCTCTCATAGTCCAACAAAGAGATGCTAATTTTATTGTTTTTGCTGATTATCTGTTTAATCCTCAATATTCCAGCAACATGCCGGCAACCTACAAATACTGATATTGTGGATGAGAGAGATCTGGAATTGATATTTTGAACCAACACGTTGGCGCACGTTGAACTGCAATTAACCTGCAGGTCATCGAAATGGATCATCGGATGTATTCAGGCGCCCCTTTCTACATGCGTAGGTAAGTGGGGGATGCTATCAACCCGGAAGATAACGCTGATGACAGTGTGACGGGGTAGTTGCTGTGTTCCCCATGTGTCCACGGCGTTACGTGGTTGAAAAAAAACTACTGAGATACGAAAGGGGAGGTAAGTATTTAATTCCACCTGACCAAAATACCACTAAAATAATATTAAAGAGGGTATTACCATCATTAGATACAATGAGAATAAAATAATAAACGCTACTACCATCCTACGATTTAATGGGACGATGGGGTAGCCTAGTGGTTAAAGAGTTTGTTCGTCGCGCCGAAGACCCGGGTTCGATTCCCCACCTGGGTACAATGTGTGAAGCCCATTTGCTAAAACTTGCTAAAATTCTCTGACTCACTCCTACGATTTAATACAAATAACACCATAGCATTGCCATGACTAGAAACTGAGAGCGTAACATCCCTAGAAACCCTTCCTAGATACAATCAATAACTCCATAAAGGCTATATTACAATCCCTAGATACAACGTCAACAGCATCGCAGGGTAGTTATCATGTCTAGATTTAATGTCAATAACATCATAGAGAATATAACTATCATTATACACAATGATAATAACACCTTAAAGATTATTAATGTCCCAAGACAGAGTGAAAATAACGGGCGTTAGCTTTGCCATGTACAGTACAAACAGCCCAGTGGAACAATATATTCTCGGTTACTTTAAGACTACAACTTTCTAAGCTATCACACTCCAGGTAGAACGAAGGCACCTCAATAGAATGGACCTCCAGAAGGTATACACTGCAGATGGGATGTTTATCTCAAGTCTCAAGCTGATTCGGACTCGTCTACTGTGCTTTCAATAAAGAGTTTACCAAAGGCTCTTTTTCAAAGTTTCTTTCGCATTGGAATGAAATCCTGTTCGTTGCGGATGTGATACAAAGGTGTCCAGGATTACAGGAAATGCTGCTCTTTTAGAGGTATGGACTGTCTAAACACGCCTGCAAGAACGGAGACTGTCATTATGTATCCGTGTCGCTGTTAGAAGAGAATACAACATCATTCCATTACTGAAGTGCCCCGACTCTATAACAGTACGGAAATGTCCCCGTAACGATATTTTGATAATGTCTGGGCTAGTATATCATTGTAGCCTTACGGCACGGTATGTGTGGCCTGCCCGATTGCACAAGTACACTGAAGGCGGCTGTGCTACAGTTGAACATGGACTGTTTCGTACCTCCATTATCTCACAAGCTGTATGGCTACACTCCAGGGACAACATGCTCCCAGGGCTGATCGAATGTAAATACAAGCTACAAAATCGAGTCCATACCTATGAGAAGTCTCTGTCCAAAGCAGATTCGATTGTAAAATAAAGAAACCTGCCGTACATGCCAACTGATGAACTTTGAAATAAGTGTGTTAATGCTCCCAACTGTTCCATACTTACAGGAGAAAGCTACCTTTTGGTTCCTGAGAAATCGGTCAGGTGAGGGACTCATCCTTGCATATTTGTCTTTTATCTCCACAATATGTATATATCAAAATGGTCTAATTAGTATCATGCAAAGTCTACAATATAGTCTTTCTCTCACTTATTTCATGGCTAAGTGACGAGTAACCAGTGTGTAGATGTTGCGTAATAAAGTTAGTGTAGCCAAGTTCGCTAACATTTCCTGTCCCCAGGGCGTGTGGAGTTGTTAATTTTATCAATCGCTGGTTCAGACTCAATGGCTTACAGATCTCTTCGACATGAATGGAACAATGCTAACTTAAAGAAAGCGAGGAAAGCTTGTTCCATGAATAGTAGCATTTTAAATTTAAAGAAGTTAAAGTTTGTTGCTGGAATACAACTATTTGAAGGATGTCAACGTTAGGAGAATTGGTGTCGGGTAGAACAGGGTTAGTTACACTGTATTTGACAGGTGATGTTGGATTTACTCAGCAGATAATACTAAGATTGATCTAGGGGCCATTTGAGTGAGTTTAAGCCGCTCTAAAAGTATTTCAGTGTGGCAGTATGAAAGGTAATCGCCGAAGGAATGAACGTCGTAGACGTTAACCACTGTTAAATCGATATCAAATCATCTAGTTAAATCGATATCAAATCAAACATAACTCAGTCAACTTGATGTTGAAATTAGTTCATACTAAGCGTTAGACGATTAACTTCTGGGATTCCTAAATTACATAAGCATAACCGGTGACGTGTGTTACGGAAGGTGTTTTTAACGAAGTTGAATACCTTAGATGTAGTATGACGATGTCTTATTTACTTATTTAGTGAATGGTCGATACAGTTGAATTTAATTGCTAACTGACAACTGATAATCTACCTGGACATATGAGGGTTTATGGCATGACGAGTTATAGGTTGGAGGGTAAAACAGTGATGCCATCAAAAGCATCAACTACATCAAAAGTATTTATTAACGGCCGTAAATGTCAGGAAGTCGTCCTTCTCTTAAACTGCTGTTAATATCCAAAATAGAGTTTTTAACCTAAGTTTTAGTTTGATTATGTTAAGATCCCAATAATTGCTTTCCAGACAATAATTGCTTTCCAAATTGAAATTTGAACTTGTTCAATTGTACGCCTTTGTTACCATTTTGTTAAGATGAAAATAACTTTGCTAATGTTGTCTGTGTCTAATATATAATCGCGTAACGATTTGACCTTTTGTCAGCTCCATGTCAAATTGCTCGTTAAGGAAGTAATGATCTCACACAATAGTGTTATGGACCAAGTATCACAAATATACAAAGAGCAAGGTACAATCACATTTATTTCCGACCACATGGTTATTCGTAGTCTTATAATTATGGTAGCTTAGTGGTTAAAGCGTTTGCTCGTCACGACGAGGGCGTTGGTTCGATTACCCACATGGGAACAATGAATGAAGCCCACTTATGGTGTCCGTCGATATCGCTCTCAGGTATATTGCTAAACGCGTCAGGTTATACTAACTCACTCAAAGTGGTGTGGGCTATCTCTCAGGGTCCAATGAACTATAGCAAATCTTTCCTTCGAACCTTAATTTACACATCTTGGACAAGTTACAAAAGTTTATCTTGTTTACGAGTGAGAATTCAAACCTATGAAAAAAACCAGACCATATTTATTATAATCAAATTCGTTTACAAGTGCGAAAAAAACTCGTTGTAATCATAATGTTTGTTACACATGTCGATCTCATCAAAAGCTGTCACCATATGATCTGGACAGTTCGTCAAAATGACAACAAACAGAACTTGCAGTTAACGGAGAAAACCATGTATGAAATGTTGACAACATCTATGTAAAGACTGAAGGCACGACATATAGGGCCAGAAACCGGCATGAGTCATGAGCCCCAATTGTATGGCCTTCTCTGTTTCTTTTTTTGAGATGAATCGGAATGTCTGCTCAGATTGACAAAATATAAACAAGGTAACTCGGTCAAGAACATTAACTTGCTCTTATATGTACCAAAGACTTGACATGGTTGAATAGCATCAAATGTCCAACTCCCTTCCACGGATTTACCTATATATTACAAGACCAGTCTGTTTCATACTGTGATCTATGCATACCTATTCCGAGACAGAACACTATCCACACAACTGTTTAAGGATAAGGATGACTTTAACCTTCCAACATGCAGACAATTTTTCCTCTATGTCAAGCAGTAGTCCTGCAACTGCAGACATTGGCTACTACGTTTTATATCTTTGAGGAATATTAGTGTATGATCTTTCTCTCTAGATTTCAAAGACCATCATACGATTCGTGTTTAAGTTATTTGATCACGTGTACACCATTCATGGCCTCAGAAAAAACTTTCAAAAAGCTTAATTGTATATATAAGGAGAACCATTCCAAATCGGACGCATCAATGAAAATATATATACCTTGATGTATACCATATGTTTGGGTTTTTGTTCAAGTGAACAAGAGACTTGCCATCGCATGTTTGTCATGGGTGACACCATTTGAACAGGAATTGCCAATTGTTTCCTTAACAGCTGGTATCAAACACTATTTGATAGTGAATCATTAACAAATGTACATGATAGTCGAAATCGCACTCTAGTTTAGTGGAGATTCCTGCAGACATGTAAAATGCATTTTAATAGACATTGTGGATGTATTTGGAATGATGTAACAGCAAGATGTTTTATCATGAAGCAAGACTTGAAATCTCCACTGTAAATTGCAGCCATTTATATGACTTCCATCCCTACTCACTCTCAACACTGATGACTGGAATATCCAACATCCTAATGACAGAGTCAGGGTGATTTAGCAGAATAATGAAATACCTAGACGAGAATTGTGTTTTTCTGTGGGATGTGTTTCCTGTTTTCAGCTAGCTAACGTTCTACAGCGAGTTTGCATAGAACGAAACACGTCTGAGATTAATGCTGGTAAAATATCCTGAACTTTAGAAGAAAGATGTTTCCGAGTGCAAAATGACTAGGATTAAACTAAACGTATTCTATGCAGCAACCACCGCACTATGTGATCCACTCCTACATAATTTAATTGTAGGAATAGCTAAAATAACTTGGTGGATGAATGTCCATTTTTAAATCCTTTTGTAAAATGCATCCGTTTATTGGAAAGAGTTAAAAATGGTGAGATGGATTTTGTTTGAACTCTCGTTCTTTTACTTTCAGCGATGTTGCCACGGGGACACAAACACAGGGCACTAGTTGACAGAAACAAATTGTACTTGTTATATATGTGCTATGTATAAATTCTCTAGCATGTAAACAAGATGGCTTGGATCTAATCACATTATTGCCCCCTGATGATGTCGTAGCCTCGGGCTGCGTTTGAAGTTGTAGAGTTCTTGTCTTGTGGCTTTCCTTGAGCCAAGAGAAAGTAACAGAAATGATCGGCAGAGCATACCTTCTTGTTAAAGAAGAAACCATTTAAACCACGTAACTGGTTTAAACTTTCAAACCACGTAACTGGTCTAAACTTTCAAACTTTGCTCTTGGAGAAAAAGGCAACACCAAAGTTCAATATTCGGTGTTTTCTTACATACAAGACTTTGGTAAAACCGTTGTAGAATCACGTAGGCAGTATAAATACCAGTGAATTTGATCCAGCAAGAGTCAACAAGCAATGATGAGCATTGTTTCCATAACGGAATTATACTAGCTATCGTGGGTAATACTGTTCCAATTGTCAGTTTTTTCATGAATTCAGCAAGTTAAATTAATCAACAATTAGTTTTTTTATTCTCTCTTTTCACATTTTATATTGAAGTTATTGACTGTACATGATTACTATCCAATCCAATCCAGTGTTTACACTACCTAGGACGGCGGTGGATGGATACATGTAGTGTAGCAGATGACGTCTTCGCTCTCTACTGGATTGAACCATGAACGTGGAAGGTCTGTGGGTCGATGCTTGGGCGACATGCCCAAAGACATTTACAGTTGGTACTTTGTGTTTGCTCTGCTTAGATTTTGGCTTTAAGGGGATAAAGCAGTGACTGGTTGCCTCGAAGTCAGTTGAATAACCACATGGAAGTCAACTTTATTATTTTCATCTTATCTATAAGTTTGAAATCAAATTGTCTCCACAATGTAAACTTAGTGCCATAGTCAACGGGCCCAGGTGGAACGACACACGAAACTCTGGGACACGACCAATAAAACCGTACGGCGTCAAGGGAAATCATACTGAAATCTCTACGCTTTACCTTAAAGACCTGTTTTATCCTCCAAATGTGAATCGATGTATCACCATAAGCTTATCAGACTTCCTCCACGCGAAGGGCACCGAGGGTCTACACACACGTAGTTAAACCACATATCTCTTGGTTACCTTGATGCTTAGTTGTCTATCCTATTACAACAGAGTTTACACTAACGAACTTGGGGGAATTCCCTGAATGGCAATACTAATATGACCACAGGAAAAGATCGACGTGTTTTATCACCCTGCAGCAGATGTTTCCAAGTTGCTGATGTTTTCTTTGCCCGGGTCGCGAGTCTCGCCACATGGTAACGGTGCTGATTGGGTGATATCCCACAGTACAAGACAATGGCTGGGTACTGCATGGCAGCACACCATTCACCCCTGTCAGCTTCAGTCGTGACTTCACTGATGTATGACCAGGGAGGATTGGATAACGATGGCGCGATAGACTGAACACTCATAAAACAAATACACCATTTACAGTTTCATCGATCGTCCATTTTGGATGCGGCAGTTCTGATGGTGAATATAGAGTCTGTTCCCATTTCCAGACAGTTCTACGTAATGGTTGTCATCATGTTTGTGCGCTGTTGTCATGACCCAACTTATGGCTCCTCATCAAGACATAAGTTACCTCGTAGATTGTTCGTCTCCAAATTGCCCTCCGCTTACAGGTTATTCTGAAAGTCGCTTTTACTTGGACGGTAATGTCTCCCATTGACTATAACACTGTCGTTACGTTGTGGAAGCAGTTCTAAAGGCAAGAGTCTTCATGTGATTAAAACAACGTATATGTTTTCGAAACAAAATCTAGTTATACGTTTATATGATAGATGCGAGAAAACCCTTTCCATAATCAAGAAATCCCAGTATATTGACGGCAGATTTGATTTCACGGTACAATTCCAACTCTATCATGATGATGTGTTTGTAAAGTACTGATTAAACACTCAAGGCTGGAGACCAGTCAGTGATGACACCAGGTGTTCGTGAAAGGGGTAAGGGTAACACTGAAGAAAGGTTGATATGGGTCTAAACGTAAAGCTACAATGTGTAATACAAATAAATGTATGTTGATCATTGGATTGTCTGGTCCAGATTCGATTATTTACAGACCGTCGCCATATAGCTGGAATGCTGCTGAGTGCGGCGTTCCAAATCTGAACCATACACTGTCCTAAATGGGATGACCTTTGAAGGTAAAAATTTGTTATGGAGAATTGTATTCCATAATTATGTGCCATTAATAACAGTCAAGGATATAGTTACGCACGGATATATATAACACACTTTATATACACCTAGTGGTTTGGTTGCAATTCAGCAACGCAGACAGATGGACAACAAGGACAAGTCAACAGATGTTTACTCCATGTTCATTTCACGGGAAGTGATAGAAGAAATTCATTGTCTTCTAAAGATAGTGATGATGACATTTGCCATGAACATAGAGATTTTTTCTGGGTTACATCTTCTTTTTATTCTCGAGTACAACGTTTCAGGGCTTTTTCTGGCCCCATCATCAGGTAAACTGAACAGTAACTGTTAACTCGGGCCGTGACGTCACAATGCTTATGACGTCACAATGCTATGACGACGCCATACATGTGGTGGTCAATAGATACAGATGACATGGCTCATAGAATACATGTTATTATGAATATATAAGATGTCATTTACTGAAAAATTAATGGATCAATTTAGAACTGTGCAGATACTTATACAAAATTGTTGATTGAATTAGAAATGTACAGAGACGTATTTATAAATGTATAGAATGTAAAGTAATAGCAGTGTATACATAGAAATTATGCTTTATACATGGGAACAGTGACGAGGGTAGTGTATTGTCTTATTGTTTTATGTACCATGCATTTGGGAGGTAGACACCCTGGTCCCTGTTTATTGCTGGTTTTGTGCGTTTGATGAAGATAGCTTCAATCAACTTGCGTTTACGCCAGGCACTGATGTTTTTTGAGAGGACTTCAGTTTCCCAGTCAATTTCATGATCGGGATTATTCATAATGTGTTCAGAAACTGCAGATTTTAGATCTGATTTGTCCACTGAAGTTTTTTTTTATCTAATTAGACATTTGCCATCTTGTCAAATCATCTCTTTGACTACGGACGGGATGTTTTGTATCTGGCGTGGTAATTGAAACCACCAATGCCTCCAGGGATTTCTTCATGTCACACGGAAGGAACCCACAGTGAGCAAAGTAGGAGGGACAAAGTCAAAACCTGCAGCCACGTATTAGTGTCAAAGTACATGAATGAACCAAACGTCTCTTTTGCAAACACTTGTTGAAGGTGAAGGTCAAGGTGACACTACTGATGACATTTTGGTATTAACGTAAACGTGGATGTGAATAGTTTTAATATGCAGCTAGGGTCTTGACGGAGTACGGTGAAACTGGCTTTTGGCGGCAGTACATTGGCGAGTTGATATGATTTCTTTGTGGGAATTAGACACTTACCCTATCCATAAGTGTACCATCCATACGACCAATCTACACTCTCTGTACCATATGTCAATATACACACCAAAAACAAAAGTTTGAACCTGCTGGGCAACGGTACTAGAATCCGCATTGAAACGTCGCACTCACGAAATAAAAGAAGTTGTTATCGATAACGTTTGTCAATATTGAACTTCCCAACTAAAATGCCACTCAACGAAGTGTCTTATATAGTTAATGGTATTTGTAAATTCGAAACATTGACGGAAATGGAGTGATTCGTAAACACATGTTAGTGATGATGTCGAAATCGTACAATCGAATCTGCTCTTGGCAGAAATTTCAGGTCACTGTGGAAAAGGTTTTGTGTTTTTATTTCAGTAATGTATTTGCCTTTAACGCTCTGTAGAATCTATTTTGGTTTGACTGTTTTCTGACGTTGGTATGGAGGATAATTAGGGACATCCCTATCGTGACAACAGTTGATACTTATTTGGTGCTTCGTTTACACGGAGAAGCATACTACAGACCTGCATATCGTGAACCGCATCGGTGAACATTCTTTATATATCATTTCAGCATTTAAATACAGTTAAAGTTTCACAGTAACAATATTATAGTTCTTTCGGTATATACTGTAAGTCCCCATGGTCCCTAGTATGGTGATCTACATTCAGTTGTTGGCGATTATTCACATTGTATTGTCCAAAATAGTTTTCTACTTTTAAAGATATGTGCTAGTTAGTTTTAACTCATTTTGTGATAATCTAGTAATTTTACTGTCCTTCGTTGACAGAGTTTTATATTATATGTATCATGAATTTAGAACTAGTTTTAGTCACGATATGGCTGAAATATTGCCGATCCGACTTAAAATTTTAACTCACTCACTCACTCTCTTGGTATATAGTTTGAACGTAATGGGATCTTTTATCCTTCGAATTTGTCAAAGTTAAATCAAATATTGAAGACTGCAGGGCTATATCATATCAATTGATATCGACTAGTTATTCGAACCATATGAAATAAACTCGAACTATAATGTAAACGAACCTACACGTAGTAAAATCGATAAATGAATATCCGTTGTGGCTGAAATTACAATTGAACTCCATTTGGCATTGATGAAGTTTATGTTCCAACACACAGCTGTGCCCCCAAACCATTTTTTATTGTCTTTTATAAACAAGTTTTAATAGGGTTTAAATTTCTGGAAAATATTTTTAATTTCTGTAATCGAACACCTACATGAAATGAAATACAATACAAACTTTGACTGGCGTGTCAGCCTATCAGGATCACATGCCATGAGACTGGTACAGCATGGAATCAACTTCATACACATCCACGATCACGAAACATTGTCACAATGCCTTTGGTCTTTGTTGCTGATGCGCATCGTCAGTTTCATGAAAAGATTAGTTAATTACAAACGTGATTGTTTCTCTTAAAATACCAACATTTCAATTTGCTTCTTTGATTGGCATTGTAGAAGTTGAGGAGATGAAGGATGAGGACAATGTTTATAGATATACATCTTCTTTATTCTGTACATGCGACGTTTCCACATGGATTCTAATGTCGTTGTCACTCATTCTGCAAAACATCAATGTTTTTATTTTTTCCTTGTTGCACTAAAGATACAAGTATCCATTGGAGTTTAACAAATGTGTGTTTCGAATCCACACTAAATGTAATCGTGCGTTGGGTGTTACTAAGAGCCACTCACTCGCTGACATACTAGTCTGTGGATTGGGGTAGCCTAATGGTTAAAGCGTTCGCTAGTCACGCCGAAGACCCCGCATGGGAACATTGTATGAACCCCATATCTGGTGCCCCCCCCCCCCCCCGTGATATTGCTGGAATGTTGCTTAAAAGCGGCGTAAGACTAAACTCACTCACTCACTCACTCACATACTAGTCTGACATTGTGATCACCGAAACTTCATTTTAATTGTAGAACAAACAGAGGTCATTAGACATTCCTGAACCGGAATCCCTATATGTGCATTGCATGGAGTGTGTTGTTCTAAATTTCCTATCAAAAGTGAATGAACGAATGAGTTTAACGTTTCTTTGAAGAGTAGTCAAGTTGTGTCAAGTGGTATCAGCTCCATGTGGGAGAAAAGCCCGACTTCTATCAGTTCGGTGAAACCCATGAACACATGAGTATGGAGCTGATAAACCCAGAAACCTAACAGGGACAAATTAGGATCTGACTGTAACAGGTTTCTGGCTTGCCCAAAGGACGCAAGTCATTGCCGCAAATTGTGGCGTCTGAGACAACACGGCCACCTGTGCCACCAGCAATCGATTATATAACATTACATATTTACGCCTTTGAATAACTTCCAACCTTTTGGTGACATAAAGGAAGTTACCAGTCTTTTGTATAAGGTTGAACACAACCCTTGACATACATCCACAATAGCCTCATCGGAACTCTGTACAAAGTTTTTGAGTCTTCCTGTCTGTGGTAGTGAAGAATCCTCTCAAGTCTCACATACCTCATATCACTGAGACACATCAAAGGAGTAGGACAAATAGATCCAAAGGAATCCTTTGTATTTTCTTGTCTTGTTAAAAAGAATTCCTATTCTGGGTAACCTTAAGACAAATTGAGTTGCCTGATACAAAGATCAAAATGGTCTTTCGTTGGGTGAAATGGTTCAAAACACGTCTGGAAGTATTTAGACTGTCATTATATGTCCGTGTACCTGTTAGATGGGAAAACGACATTCTCTTACCAAGTACCTCAGACTCAATAGCAGAATGAAAATGATATTTTGACAATGTTTAGCCTTGTAAATTACAGTCTTGAGCTTTTCAATTTGACGTATTGAACCCGACAAATTAGAAATTGATTTTATGTACATTGTACTGCAGATACACTTTGCATCGTAAGTGATGAGACTTGGAAGGTCCGTGCATCTGTTACCGATTGCATGCCAGTTACTAACACAGGTGTCTATTCACATCTCAAAAAACTCGAACAGTGATTGTGTCGCATAAAAGCGATACATCCTTTTTCATAATCAAAACAAATACTTGCACATCCAACTGCAGAATGTTTCATACGGTTGTGGATATGTAAAGGACGTTATCAGTCAGGCACTGGGAAACAAAGACAACATTGTGTTTTTATTGTCCTTGGTGGGATGACATTGAAAATGGTAATGATAATCACAACAGTGACATAAGTGGCAATAGCAGCAGTATTACCAAAAAACAACCACCAACACAACGACAAACAGCTACTACAAAATAACATGGGTGATCCGTACACCCAATAAACTGGTGAACATTATTGACTTGCTTCAGGTGATGAAGCTAGATCTAAACTGTATTTAATGTTTTGAGGATTAACATCGCGGCACTGTAAATATGAAATATGTCTACTATAAGCCATCAACTGAAAGCGGAAGCAGAAAAAGAGAAGAACACACAATAACACCCACAAGGCCTGAGCACATAATTCCATCACTAATATCTATAACAAGGTTTCTTTCGAGTGCGAGTAAAACAAACTCAGTTTCCGTTAGAATACATATTTATCTCTTTGGAAACATTTGAGACATTCCATGTTTGTTCAGGAAAAGAAAACTTCCTGCAACTTTCATTGTAAAACACATTGAACGGATGGAATTTCCAATATATTTTCGTTTTATCCCTGAAAAAATGTATGGCTACTTGCTGTTCGTGGGACGATATGCAGAATGCAGATAAATCACAAGTACGGCAGTAGGAAAAACGGCATACATTTAACGAGGTCTGTCCCCCCAGACTTATAGATAGCGGAGAGCCGGAAACAGGTGAAAATAGGTGTCCAATATTATTTCAACAAACACCTTATGCTAGTGAACTGGCCAAAAGCACATGCCTCTACCACGCCATCGACAAAAATCCTTTCGAGACATATGTGGGTTACTGCAGATCTTGACCAAATCATTCCATGAGCCCCTGGCTACGGACAGATTCCTGGAACATGTTTTGGAGTGAATGTTCAATACTATTGTGTTACTGGAATCAGTGCCCCTATCACTGGGGTGGGTACATGGACATGAAGCTCGAGTTCGCCACGACTTACGTCGATGGATTCGTAACTAGAACTTGATTCTGACACTACAGTCAATACATAAATAAACGTGACTTCTCTCACATGGAATACAGTGTCTACAAGTGTCCATTGACGGACAATAGTTTACCGAGTAGACAACCGCTTTACAACAGGGATGTGCAAATTGCGCCTTAATCTCAACTGTTGATCGAACGCAGTGAGTCTTCCGAATGTATGTGAGAATACTGTCAGTGACTCATGTCATAGGTCCCCGGACACCAGCCCTGGGGTCCTGTGCATGGTGGAGAAAAGTCCATACACCATTATGTCACTGATATAACACAGAGATCACCGTTTCTGCATATACAATCTAGATTAGTCCCCTGAGAACAACTATCTGTTGCTGTAGTCTGTTATAATGAGATACATATGGCTGATTATTTACATAACTAAAATGTTCCTTCGCCTAGGCATATTTAAAAGTGTTTATGGTTTTAAGACAATATTCCCTTTATTGGTATATTTATATGTGCATTTACGATGACTCATTGTTACTGTTTCTTAAAGCAATTACAGTTTTGTTGCCAAAACAAACTCCCGGGCATCGTTTAGTGCTTTTCGGTGTGAAGGGAATCGAATACAGAATAGTTACATTATAGATACATGGCAGACATTATACTCTATGTCTTTGCTCATCCTGATGCCGTACGTGGTTGTAGGGCTGAGTTGGTAATGTACCGATGAAGTGGAGCCATTGCCACACCAAGGCTCTCATAGTCCAATAAACTGACGCATATTTTATTGTTTTTAGTTGATTTTCTGTTTGACGCCATAATCCTTAATTTTCCATCAACATCCTGGAAACCTACAGATAATCATATTTTGGATGAGAGAGATCTGGAATTGATATTTTGAACCATTTGGTGCACGTTGAACTGCAATTAACCAGGTCATAGAAAGAATATACCAGATCTATTCAGGCATTCCTTTCTACATTCGTAGGTTAGTGAGGGATGCTATCAACCCAGAAGACATCGCTGATGACAGTGTGATAGGGTACTTGCTGTGTTCCGTCTGTTTCCACGGCGATACGTGGCTGAAAAGAAACTACCGCGATGCGAAAGAGGGGGTAAGTATTTAATTCCACGTTTAGATCTATTTTAATAGTCGTAATACCTGACCCAAATACAACTAAAATAATATTAAAGAGGGTATTACCATCATAAGATACAATAAGAATAAAACAATAAACGCTACTACCATCCTACGATTCAATGGGGCAGTGGGGTAGCCTAGTGGTTAAAGCGTCTGCTCGTCACGCCGAAGACCCGGGTTTAGATTCTCTACTTATGTACAATGTGTGAAGCTCATTTCTGGTGTCCCCCGCCGTGATATTGCTGTAATATTGCTAAAGGCGGCGTAAAACCATACTCTCTCTCACTCACTCCTACGATTTAATACAAAGAACACCATAGTATTTCCGTCACTAGAAACTGCGAGCGTAACATCCCTAGAAACCCTTCCTAGATACAATCAATAACTTCATAAAGGCTATATTACAATCCCTCGATACAACGTCAATAGCACCACAGGGTAGTTATCATATGTCAGTAACGTCATAGAGTATATAACTATCATTATACACAATGATAATAACACCTTAAAGGTTATTAATGTCCCTAGACAGAGTGAAAATAACAGAGCGTTAGCTTTGCCATGTACAGTACAAACAGCCCAGTGGAACAATATATTCTCGGTTACTTTAAGACTACAACTTTCTAAGCTATCACACTCCAGGTAGAACGAAGGCACCTCAATAGAATGGAACTCCAGAAGGTATACACTGCAGAAAGGATGTTCTGCAGTCTCAGGCCGATTCGGACTCGTCTACTGTGCTTTCAATAAAGAATTTACCAAAGGCTCTTTTTCAAAGTTTCTTTCGCATTGGAATGAAATCCTGTTCGTTGCGGATGTGATACAAAGGTGTCAAGGATTACAGGAAATACTGCTCTTTTAGAGGTATGGACTGTCTAAACACGCCTGCAAGAACGGAGGCTGTCATTATGTATCCGTGTCGCTGTTAGAAGAGAATACAACATCAATTCCATTACTGAAGTGCCCCGACTCTATAACAGTACGGAAATGTCCCCGTAACGATATTTTGATAATGTCTAGGCTAGTATATCATTGTAGCCGTACGGCACGGTATGTGTGGCCTGCCCGATTGCACAAGTACACTGAAGGCGGCTGTGCTACAGTTGAACATTGGTAGTTTCGTACCTCCATTATCTCACAAGCTATATGGCTACACTCCAGGGACAACATGCTCCCAGGGCAGATTGAATGTAAATACAAGCTACAATATCCAGTTCATACCTATGAGAAGTCTTTGCCCAAAGCCGATTCGATTGTACAGTAATGAAACCTGCCGCACATGCCAACTGGGGAACTTTTGAAATAAGTGTGTGAATGCTCACAAATGTTCCATACTTACAGGATAAAGCTAAGTTTTGGTTCCTGAGAAACCAGTCAGGTGAGGGACTCATCATAGCACGTTTGTCCCTGGTGCCCGCAGTTGAAATATGTACCGCGTAGAGATGGGAAAGCCACATTAATTCGGTGCACCTAGTGGCTGCAAGAGGTGTATGCTTCCCAGGAGTTGAGATTGATAATGCGATGTGCCGTTGAGACTGACATCCAATGATCGAGCACCTTGAGCATTTACTAGTTGGATATGTACGCTATATAAATATCCTATAATAATAATAATGTATTTATCAATATGGTCTAAATAGTCTCTTGTAAAGTCTACAATATAGTCTCTCTCTCATAAAATGTTAATATTCATTTGTTTAATTCACATATTTCATGGCTTGCTGATGAGTGACCAGTGTGTAAATGTTGCGTAATAAAGTTGGTATGGTGCGAGTTCGCTAACATTTCGTGTCCCCAGGGCGTGTGGGGTTGATAATTTTATTAATGGCTGGTTCAGACTCACTGACTTACAGACCTCTTCGACATGTATGGAACCATGCTAACTTAAAGAAAACTAGGAAAGCTTGTTCCATGCATAGTGGCAGTTACAATTAAAAGTTTGATGCTAGAATAAAACTTTTTGAAGGATGTAGACGTTAGGAGAATTGGTGTGGGGTAGAACAGGGTTAGTTACACTGGGAGAGGTGGCAATATGTACAAGTGAGATTTTTACATCCAGTAATTGATTTCATTATGAACACACCCGGAAAAACTTCTTAACATCAACAAAGAACATGTTTGTTAGATTACATGAAGGTAATTTCGCCCTGGTACAAACATAATTCATTGTCTTTTTGTAAAAAGAAGATATTAGTGTTCATAAATGCTTTACTTTGGAAAAAAATTGTTTTCGACACATGGATCACGATGATTATAGAAAAAGTGAGTTATAACTCATGTCACTTTCTTGCGTATTAAGTCCACGCCTTTGTTATCAAGATAGTGAGTGTATTTGAAGACAGGCCTGTTATTATGCTACGTAAATCTGATCATCTAAATAATCTGTTTCTGGGTTGTTTTGATTCGGTGGTAAGGTAACAGAGCTTTGATCGTATTGAAAATACCGCGACAGGGGTGATACGTATATAGTACTTCAACACCGCTATTGAGAAGAAAACAAAACTGATAGAGACTCGTTATTTCCAGTAATAAGGAAAACAAGACCCCTTATCTGTGTATATCGAATTGGGTATTTTGGACACGGCGTTATAATGACATTGATTTTTCTACATTAGTTCATCAAAGCCACTTCATCATGATGTTAAATATTTCCTTTAGATTTGTCAACTAATGAAATTATTAATAAATTTTCAAAGTTGCCCTGAGATGAAATTAATTCTCGAATGAAGCCGGATCAATAAAGATGCTCAGTGATGGAAGAGGAAAAGTTAGGGCTTATAATTTTAGCTGGTGGAAGGAGATGAGTGTTGAGCTGTTTTGTATAGAAAATGCCGAAACACTGTCAACGCTCTGTTCTTCATTAAATTATATTTTTAAATGTCTTTCATATCGTTGTTTGTTTACCCATCTGAAATACGACATCCACAGTCATCAGAACAGCCGTACACCCCACTTCTGGGCACAGTAACAGACAATTCTGATATTCCAAGACAGAATACTAGTATCCACGCGGTCATCTGATTTAAATGTACTTCGAATGACGTTCAGACGGTATCAGCGCATGTCCGCTGCAGCTCTGCTTACAGAAAGCTGGGTTGACGTTTCGAACAGTAGCACTTGCTTTCGTTAACATATTAAGGGCTCCATTATCGATATACACATATACTTAAAAATACTTTGTTCCCCCATCACAAATTTAAATGTACTTTCAGCACTCCAGGAGTTGACTAAACAGTATGTGTATCTATACCAAACCCATGAAGTACCTCATGAATCTAGTTGACCCGTTACTTTTGTAGCACGTACATCTAACCAGCATCAGCAGAATAATAACAAGAAGAAGAATTATGAAAGATGCAACATTTAATAACACTAGGGAAAAGACGATCGTAAATCCGATATTTGCTCTGGAAACATTTATTCATCCAGATCGAATGTATTCTGCCACCTTTACATGATATGTGAGGAAACATGGAATATTACCATATCAGATATGTATACTGCTTATGGCGTGTAATAAATAAGCCACAGTTATCTTCAGGGCAGGACCTACATGACCTTGTAGCGGTGTCAACCTGACCTTGACCTTCGTTGTTGCTGCTTCTGTCACTACGGGCTGGCAATTTCCAGATAGGGAACGACACAACAACATTCATCACGGGACACTTCACCTGCCGGAGTTGAACAAATACACAATCGCCAAGAAATCGTGTTGTGTTGTCGGTTATCACAATCATCTACTGTAACGGATACGAACCAGCAAAGGCCATGTTGCCTGAGACCCTTCATTCATTCTCATCGTGTCTCCATATTTCAAGGATACTCAAGCAAGAAAGGACACAGGTTATAATGCATCCCACTCGTGAATCCTTTGCTATTGCTCAGAGGGATGAATAGAGGTTTCGCCATTGTTTTTTTGTAATATGGGAAATGGTATTTGCTGGGGCTAAATGGGTGAGCAATGTTGAAGAAAGAGACGTTGGTCGTAGACCTAGATTTCGGTGAAGAAACGGACAAGAACGCGGCGTGCTGACAAACCAAGGGTCCTAAGCGGTGATGGGAATCGATGGCAGGGGAACGCACCTCTTGATCAAAGTTATGGCATCTGAAAGACCTGAGTACTATGCCAGAGAATGACCCCGGGATATGCAAGTAGGCGTCCCTTCCTGTGTGTGAAACAGCTGCTTGTATATACTTGGTTCCAGGCTCTCGCCCACGTCTCTACGTCCCTGTGAAAGTACTAACAACTTCGTTCTTCTTATTACGCTGACGTTTTGATCTGTTTTGATTATATTACTGTTTGATAAATTGCCTCTTTCACTTTGTTTGAACTGACTTTCTTCTTTTGTGATGGATACGAGCATGACTGGCCTCGGGCATTGGTGTTATGTTAAATGACAATGAATACCGTGTGCTTGCATTTAAATTTTCAATTTAGTTGCAAATGTTAAACGTTTGATTCCTCATTGAATTGATGGTCTATAAAACATGGAAATATGAACGTCAATTGATACGAAACCTGCTTGAAAGTGTTGTTGGTATTGACTGTATCAGGACGAGTGAATGTTGTGTCATCCCATCTATTCTAGCGTGGTATGCGGTCCTCCGTTCAGCGCCAAGGTGACATATCGAATCGAGGTCAACAATGTCGTTGACGATGTGAGGTTGGACGGGTGACTGTGTCCGGCTTATTGACTACTCTAGGTTTCTGGTGTCTCGGCAATTCCCTATATGTACACATGCTGCGTGATATTCAACCGAGAAGTGTTAAAGGTCACATGCAACGTAAAACACTTTGCAGATTCTGATACCTTTCGGTATGGACTTACCGAAACAAATCGTCAAAAATGCAAATTCAACTTATAAAGTTGAAAAATAACGCGATGAAAAAAACCGCGCGAAATCGGAGTTCAAACGTTTCACTAATTTTCCCCCCACTTTTCTGGGGAAAACGGGTTTCAACAGCTGGGCTGCGCTCATAGCACGTGCGCAGTGAAATAGGTTCGCGCAGCTTGGAAGCGGGCTGTCCGGTGAATACTCGGTGAAGGCTTTGGTGTGAGCTATTTTTCTAATGTTTTGTTGATATCTCACAGGCGCGAGCTTTTTATATGTTATGACAGTAAATTAACTGTTTATATAATTTCACCACACGTTCTTCTTACCGCGTTACTTTCTCAGTTCGATACTTAAAAGCAATGTCATTATTTAGCGTTGACAGAATTTCTAACTGTGATATAGATATGTCGTTGTCACAGACAAAACTCAATGTCTTGTTTTATTGACACCTGTGTGTCTGCCTGCCTGTCTGCTAATGACAATATTTAATACACAGCTGCTATCACTGACCACATGCAATTTGAACTTAACACCAATCAGTTTATACACCATAAACAAAATGCATTGATTTATGGCCCGAGTTCGGTCTCTGTCACATTATGTAATTACACAGACAGGCAGGTGTGATAGTTGAACACTTGACATGTTATGATGTCTGTTGATTGCAAAATGTTATACACAAAAAATGAGCACGTATTTACAAAACCCAACATCTCTACATACACACACACACAATAAGCCGTGAGCCGCAAATGAACCAGCCGTTACACTTGAGTGCACACCCACCCGCTCTGACTGAGTTCGGTATCCCGGCTGCTTCGTTTCTTGGGAAGTAAAAACCGAAGTACACAATATTGCACTTTTGATTTGCGATTGTACGCTTATAATTTTGTTTATATGTTTTTTCATAACCAGCAATGTATATTATGTGTTACGAATAAGTGATAATTGTGTTTTAATTATGTTTGATTTTTTGGTTGCATGTGACCTTTAACAATCTCAGTGTCAACCGTCAAAGAGATGATGTTGTTTAAAGACAGTAACATACAGGGCTTTCAAAATTTAAGCAGTCTTTCCTTTTAAAGGTCGATAATGCTCCCGTGGACAATCCCTGTCCATGTCAGTTTGAAACACATACGTCTTGGCTGTGTAGATTGACACGTCATATATATTTCAATGTGTTACTTTGAAGCTAAGTGTTACCGATGCTCACGGCCATCAAGTTTCAATCAAGTTTCCATCCTTTGGGAAAGGAATGAATGTGTATGACAAGCTGCAGGTGTTATCCACTCTAATCAGTCTTGCATACGTTGCACTGCTAGAATAATAGCAGCTAAAGTGTCTATGCGGAATAAAACACTATTCACTTAGTCATTCAATCCCCCTAAATATGTGGTGCTCCCAGACCGGTTCCAAAACCGCCAGGCGCGGTGGAGTAACCCAGTGGTTAAAGCGTTCGCTCGTCACGCCGACGAAGGACCGGGCTTGATTCGCCACATGGGTACAATGTGTGAAGCCCTATCCTGATGTCCCTCGCCGTGATATTGCTGGAATATTGTTAAAAGCAGAGTAAAACCCAACTCACTCATTCACTCAAAACCACCACTGCACACACAACAGTTAATGAATACCCTGTAGGTTAATGTGGTAATGTGACAACTAACTTTCTTGTCCCTCATACGCAGCTTGGGCAGTATACCCTCACTTGAGCTAAGAAAGAAACTTGTGTGCTCAATTATCCATTCTAATTCAACTTAGTATGTAACACGACTTCTGATTGGTCAATGCTATAAATTTCCGACCGTATAATCAGCATATACGGTCGCAATTTGAAAACCGATTCACCAAAACCTTTGAATGTATCCCTATACTAATGGGGTAACGCTGCTTTGCAGGACATTGTCGTTTGCAGAAGCCATAGGTCAATTAACTCCCCTATTCAGCTAAAATGGGTGGAAATTGTGTTATAAAAGACCAAACAGTATCATACATTTAATTTTAAGTTCAAACAACTTTCTCGCAACGGGCTGTTGACCCAACACTGTTAGATCATGAAACAAGATTGATGACGTCATTATGGAGCGTGACGTCACCTGCTGTGACTTCATTTGACAACCGAACTGATAATGGCCCGTAGTTGATGAATCAGCGGGCCGCTCATTTCTGTAACTAGAGGGCGGTTTCATAATAATTCAATCCATTTTATCTATAATACTATGATCAATTGATTATTGTCAGATTTAGTCTGTGTGCACATAATAAAACTGTGTAGTTTGAAAAGGTAACTACTTTTTCTGGCGATGGTGTAAGTTTGAGGAGTGATATGATTAACCTTTGACCTAAAGGAACTTTGACCTGGTTTAAATAATGAATTTCTTTCACGAAAAAACAGCGTAAAACGAGTTGAATTAGAATGGGGATAACTGTACTGTGTTTGACGAATTGGGGACGTATACCGGTGGTTATATAGCCGCAAATTTATCGTTATATCGGCTCAGCGCGTCCCCTAATTTGGTCGAGGTAAAGAAGCTGCTATGAGGTAGTCTAATAGTTTAAAAATCAGTCACTTTTTATCCTAGAAATATCTATAGACATGAGTTAAAACAAATCTGAATTGACTTGAACGTACTGTTGTTTTCAATATATACTCATGCCAATAATGGTTGTCACCCCCTTAAATGTTTTAATTGGAGAGGGGTGTGGGGTGGGGTGAAAGGTGTGTGTGGGGTTTGGGTGGGGAGGGGGGTGACAACCATTAATGCCATGAGTATAGTATGACATTAGTTGACACTCTGTGTCATCTGTTCTTAGCTTACTTCAATGTCGTTTCATTCCTCTTTATGTATCTCTATATCTTCTATTTATTTCCCTACTAACTAAATAAATGTTTCTTTAGGAATTGTTTTCTATAATTCTTTTTATCGGTATAGATTCGCTATTCTAGTGCCCGTCTATGAGAAAGCTAAAAATTACAACCCTCAAGTATTTTGGCTGACGAGAAAGAGTGATAACGACCACTTTATATGCTATCAAAATAGTCTTCCGTCTCAGTTGATAACGTACCGACTGAATCACTGCCGCACTTAAATACTCATTGTGAGTAAGAGGCAGCTGAAAAGTACATGCCTGTCATTCTTGATTTGGCAAGAGGCTTTGGTGTTCTTAGAAACACCTCGATGACTTTGATTGCTCAGTCAGAACGCAATGTTCCCATAACCATTTAGCAAAAATAACTCTGGATGACCATAGAGGTGATGTCCAAATTGAAACACGGGGTTTAAAACAAAAGCTAAATCTTAACTACACAAGATAAATACAAAAGTAGTAAACAAATAGTTTTAGGTTTGCGATGAAAAACGGCAACATAGTAGGTGAAATAAGTGGCAGAAGCAATAAGTGACAGCTCTTACTACTAATGGTAGTACAATCACGAATGTTTAGACTTTTTGTTTATTTGTAGAAGCTTCTCTCCTTTCTTGGATCACGAATGCTGATTTCCTAAGGTCGGAAATGGGTGTTTCCAAATAGATGTGTTCAAAGACGTTCTTGGCAAGTTGATTGGAAACACGTAAGGTTGAAATTTCCCTGTTTTCGCTCCTATAAAGACACTCGTAAAGACAACCTTCTTGAAAACGTCCCATCCTGAAGTTTCTAGATCCACCATGCATTTCATGTACATGGACATCGCAAGGGCAGATAACTCTAATTCTAGTACAACATAAACCCTGAACGCCAGAGAATGACCAGTCTCTATTACTTGCGGGAATTATTAGTCCGAGGCAAAGTAGCTGTGAAAATTGTATGACTAGATCATTCCAATAAGCGTTAACACCAGGTGTTCGTCAATAACAGTAAGCATGTCCTGGTAGCATTTAAAACTGACATAGTTTGCGCTGAAAAGAAAGTGTTTGAAAGGAAGGAACCACTCGATGCCTTTGCCTGTTGTTGGGACCAGGCCATTTTTGTGTTTGATACTTTAATTTTTTAATTTCAGCAGTAAATCATTTGCTACCAAGGACAATAAACCCAAGTATGCCTACACTACATTACTTACACTTAACTGTATATACGATTGAAGAAACCTAAAACACAAACAACCGACAGAAACTGCACACCAGTTGGGTCTTATGCTCTCGATACCTTTTCAATATATAGGTAATTAATCATGTTCAGGATGTAGCTAGAAACGTTCTACGAAACTCTTCACTTTGAGTGCAACAGATTACTTAAAAATTACTTCATCAGAAACATGGTAGAGCACGGGACGTTATGGGAGCTCATCTCAGTCGTACTTCATCAACGGGACAATCCAATAACGATGTTGCTTGAAACATATGTTACTCCTCAACTGTTTCCGCTATTGTTTGAAAGGGAGATCACATGAGTTATATGTGAAGGCTGGAACCCGTCTTTTTGAATCGATGCATTTAGATCGTAATATCAAGAGAGAAAACGAACTATTCCTTGTTCAAGAAGAACGTAACTAACAAAAGTATAAGAGGAAAGAAGAAAATACCAGACCATAAATGTATCCATAAACCACAGTCTGTTCTCTCACTGCATATGATATATTTTGAAACAATCAATACCAACATTAAACTCTGTAAGTTGCAATTCGGCAATAACACCCTCATGAAGAGATATTTATTATATAGAAAATAACTTAAAGGAATGTCATGATAATTATTTGACGTTTAGTTACAACTAACGTTTCAATATTTCTCGGGCCTCTGAAAATAATTCCCATTGAAGCCGTGGGTCCGTTATATCTACATCTACATCACAAACAAAAGCGAAACGTAAGGCTGGGTTGAGTATAGACTTAAGTCACCCATTCACTCATTCTTTGCTGTCTGGCCTGTGAGCAATTTCTGTTGATTTCGTTTGTGAGAAGGAACTTCACAGTGACTTTACACACGAAATATAACAGCATGTGACAAACTGCCATACCACATCACTTTAAATGGACTTTCACATTGAAATGTAAATGCTATACCCCAAAATAATTTCGGATTCCACGGACGTGTGTATTGTATGCCTGATGTTATTCAAATCGGTTATTTACACATATCAGCAGCGTCATCCACCGGTATCTATATATATGAGGGTAATATATGTCAAAACAAACGTAATTTAGTGACATGATAAATCGCCTGTCCAACCAGCCGGCCACAGCCATCCATCAGATGATTCCTTTATCTTAACCCTCGTGACAGCAAGCACACGCTGTGCATATGGACATGTAACAGTATACATGAATGGCTGGATCCAAGACCGTGCTGCTTGACAGATGAGGGTTTTATAAATGTTTAACATACATGATCAATGAAGGAATTTGCTTGACAGAGATTACACCAGACATGAATATACAAGCGTGTGTGTCCTTGCAAGTATAGCACAAAGATAGACACCTCTTTTAATGCGCTGTCTGCTATACCAAGTATCTGTCTAAGGAGTGTTAGCTGAGAGAGTGGTCGCTCCATCTCAGTATTCGGATCGGACCAAGCACATTCACAGCTTTTAGTGACAGAACAGTTGTGATGATTTTCAAATTCATTTGAGTCGTTTTTGACTTTATACAAAACTTTGTGATGCTGAAATCGATAAATCAATATAGATTATCGATTTGAAACACAATTAAAACTATTACTGCTGTAATGATTCTAGATTGACAATATTGGATATATTTGATACTTCCAAGTATTAATGCCATCGATACTTAATAATAATTTTGTTTTATTAAAATAACAAATATTAAAGTGATAATATGCACCTTAACAAACAGAGGTGAGCAGTATATTTATTACTCACTTATACATTGCAAATTGCCTAAATTTACCATTGAAAAGGGTGAGTGAGTGAGTTTAGTTTTACGCCGCACTCAGCAATATTCCAGCTATATGGCGGCAGTCTGTAAATAATCGAGTCTGGACCAGACAATCAAGGGATCAACGGCATGAACATCAATCTACGCAATTGGGATACGATGACATGTGTCAACCCAGTCAGCGAGCCTGACCACCCAATCGTTAGTCGCCTCTTACGACAAGCATACTGAAGATCGATTCTAACCCGGATCTTCACGGGTCCTTTGAAAAGGACTTTGTTAGTATCAGAGTAGCTGATGATTCGATCATACATTGTTCTCTCAGCATATCATTATCCTAGATGGATTATAAGTTGCATAGTTTCAAACTATGCTCATAATAGCAAAAACACAAAAAAATCACAAAGTTTGAAACTCGTGTATTCACGATTTTATGCTTTATATCCGTCTCGCTTAAGTGTTGGTGGGTGGTGAGCTTCTGTCATGAAGATTACTGTAATTTCCGTCAAGACACGCCATTTGGGATTACATCAGATGACAAGGTGGAGGCTGTTCACTTGGGAGGATACATATATCTGCAACAGGAAGTTCAAGGTCCCTCGCGAGAGTTTTGTGATGATTCGTCCACATCATGTGATGATTGAACTGTTATAGACTACGATAGATCATAGGTAACTGCAGACTCACAGACGAAATCAAGTACAGTATGTCAGTGATGGAGCTAGTTTCAGAACGCATACATGGTGCGAAAAAATGGAGTGTCTACCTTCTGGCGAGAATGGGGGACGTTGCGGAGTACAGATGCAAAGTTAAACCAACTCCCGAATTGGAATGACTAGGTGATGCCAAATACCTCACGTCCGCACATGTTATATTACACGGTGTGTCATACAGATGCATGTTTGGTAATCTAAACGCTGATATGTCCCAAAATCAAATCATGAAATGGATCCTTGATGCAATGGACGGAGTAGAGTAAGTTAGTAAGTTTTTGCTCTCAGGAAATGTGAAGGTGAGAGGTGAGAAATATGTTGAATTATAACTATAAGTTATAAGTTTTCCGGCATGTTCCAACAATTAAGAACAAACATGTTCGTGACCAAAGGTGCTTTTAGTCCATGTCCACGCATTACTAAAACCCTAGTTATGTTAGCTTGTTCTATACATGCAGGACTCTTATGTTACATAAGGACCATGTTAACTTTTACAAAATATGCTTCTCGTGTGTCTGAACACATTCCATATAACAACATCCAACGGTTTAGCTCAATGCATATATTATGCAGATCCTGACACTTATCTTACTTTTTTCTTTGTGACAATTTTAAGATCAAAGGGTTTAATTAAAACATCACAAGGTCTCACAATACACAATTTTACGTTTGTGTAGCTCTGTGCCTTTGCGAAATAACATGGAAAGAGCATGAATCGATTCTGTGGCATTCATTATAACGCCTTCAGGATGAGAACTGAATAGGGTTGAGGATAATATTATCACTAGACTATTTCGGGTATAAGCAATGGACTGATTAAATCAGGTAATGTGTTCTTAAGCCACTAACATAACAAACAGTGCAATACAATTTGAAATTCGCAAATGATGTCATCCAAAGATTGTGCAATGAGGGCTCTGCAAATAGTGGTTGTCCCTTGACAAGACTTTGGTAATGGCTAATTCTGTACAGACGTAATGGAGGTAAGGGTTTGTGTGACGACATCTGTGGTACATCAGACAAATTGGCATACACGCTTCTTCATGCATATTGTATTGATCAAAGTGTATAGGACTCGACATAGCATGTGGCAACCAGAAATAAGAAGCATTATACGGCATAAAGCGTCATTATATCTGACAACACAATATTCCCCAATTGCTTTCTGTTCCTGAGACAATGTCTTCTGTATTCTTGTGAGCCATAAGTATTATTAGAAATGACACATTCGGTCACAAAAGACAATATATATCGTTGTACCATCTCTGTTTCTCTGCAAGTGTCTGTCACGCCCGGCTATTTGAGGCATGTTCCTCAAAGTAAGTACAGGCGGCAGACAAGGAGATGGGTTACAATATCGGAGGCCATGGAATATGGATGCCAAATTGTGCCGATTAGAATGTGAGGAAGGAAGATCATGATGGCAGTCCCTAATTATCCTGTCAACGGTTGTGTAAAATCCTGATAAAGTGATGGCGGAATGTGAAGTGGGAACGACTTGTCCTCTGCGGCTGGCCCAAATGGGCGATCGATGAATCTCTAAACGCTGTATTTGTTTTATGAGCATTCAGTCTATCGCGCCATCGTTATCCAATCCTCCCTGGCCGTACATCAGTGAAGTCACGACTGAAGCTGACAGGGGTGAATAGTGTGCTGCCATGCAGTACCCAGCCATTGTCTTGTACTGTTGGATATCCGCCACGAGGACTATTATCGCATGGCGGGACTTGGGACCCGGGTAATAAAAAACATCAGCAACTTGGAAACATCTGCTGCAGGGAGATAAAACACTTCTATCTTTGACTGTAGTAATTTTAGCACCCTATAAAAACCACGAGAATCTTTGATGTGAACTTAATTGACAGTAAGTAGTGACAGAGGAAGTATCAAGTTAATACGAATACAGCGAATTCGTTAAATCGAGGTTCATATAGTTAATGAGTCTGGGTGTCGGGATGGATCGATTTTAATTCACATATTGATTCAAATTTTGATGCTGAAGGCGACTTTCTCCGCCTTGCTTTGACCTACTGATTTCTCAAGGGAAGACTTCCAGGGAAGAGTTTATTTAAATCTATGAGCTGTCTGTCTCAGAAATAATCACTTGGTTATTTATATGGTAACGGGTTAGGATACATCTAAGAGAAAGATAACAATTTAACTTCGTGTGAGAACTATTACCAACGAGTTGGGTTTGGACGATGAAGACTATGTGTTTCGTCCATGGCATCCAAGGCACTTAAAAGTACATACACCTAAATTCAAAGTTCCTTTGGAGTATTTTTAGGACAAAATTAAGAGTCGCGCCAGATCGTTTTAACTGCCATTTCTATTTCGATTCTTGCGACTTCTGTAGAGGTGTGTTGTTAATCTGTTTACCACGGAAATAAGTGACGGCAAATGGTGTTTGAAGTCGAGGATGCCCTGCATCAAACAAGGTGGAAAAGGCCATTCAACTTCTCACTGATCATTTCACTTCATGTGAATAAAAAATGTTTACATAAAAGATACTAAAGAAACTACCATCTTTTACCAATTTACCATTGATCAATGAATATATTGTGGGTATACTACTAGAAGGTTAAAATAGAATAAAATCGGGTGTTCTGTAACTTTCCACATGTACTTAAAGCATAATTAATAATAAATCAATACCCCTGGTTTGATGTCAAGGGCACGGTGTTTCTCCCAGACGAGTCAGTATCCAGTATCCACTGGGAGCACCTGGCTTATAAAATACTTGTTGACACCCTATCTCACATACATTGCTCTACATTCCCTATGCTTGTACGTTATTACTCTTTCCAGATCTGACATTATCACATTTGAAACTGATACGGAAACCAGAGGACGTTATAAATAGTTATTACGCATTTTCTTTCAATTCAAATCCAACGAACGTATTGGGAATAGCCTTCTGGGTAATTATTTGCTACCATAGCCATATTTTGATGGGATAGTTATTTTGCTTCGTTGCCTTCTCAATCACATTTAGCACAATATGCTGAGGAGAAATACCATGAATCATCGACCCTAATTACTTCACACGACTGGTTGCCATCTAATCCCTCTAGTGTGAAATCAGTATCCAAATCCAAGGTATTTCAATGTTTTTGTTTGCTTTATTACCGGGAGAAGCAAGGATACTAATCGTTAAATTTAAATTGGATATTCGCTTTTCTGCTCGGTAATGATCATGACCATTTCACCCACCGGTATGAGTTGCATTGCATGAGGATCTCTATACAAGAGACGATTACAGTCTGCAGCATATATCGAAATATGTACTTTAGAACACACTAATGCATAAGTAAATGATCGAGTAAACGCTAACACCGATTTCAACTACGAGTCTTGGAAATCACCTGATTCAGCTAAAGGAGTATGTGGTTTGTCACTCGACAAACGGAACTTATACTCCCAAAATACACATGTTTAAAAAATGTACTTAGATTTACAATCAAATACGTAAATACATGATGGAGTTAACGGTAACACCGACTTCAACCATGAGTCTTGTATACCACCTAATTGAGCTGAAGGTAGAAGGTAAGTTTAAGGAATGTCGTACATGGTTATCTATCGGTTAGGTCCCGTAAGTCCGACCTTTGGATGGGTGTAAAATCAACTGGTCGGTTTGCTGGGGTCAGTTCCAACATTCTTATAGGATGCATTTTTATGTAAGAAACTGAATAACTCCCTACTAATGAATTGAGTTAACTAAACTCACTAAACCCACTGGTACACATATTCAACATATTTCGTTGCCTGAGTGAACACATTTTACAGTTTGTAGAACACCAGTGTCTTAATCCCTTAAACCAACACCGTTGTCACAACATCAAGCATTAAAGGATTTTTACCTCGACCAGACCAGAATTTTATTCTCAAAATGACAAAATGTGATATAGAGAACATACAGGTATATATAAGTATAGATAAATATTTATCCAAAGGTCGAACTGACGGGACTGCCCCTATCTATCACCTATAGGCAAAAAAACAAAACAAACTACGATATTACGTTAGCTTGGGGGTCTAAGTACTATGGCCATGTAAAGGACAGGATACAACGTCTCACTGTGCTCAACGCCTGATGGTCAAAGGGGCTGGACACGGGGAAAAGGTAGCGTTCAATATTCTTGCACTAATATACCTATGTGCATACACGTAGTGTCACTGTTTGTCATAATCCGGGCTAAAACCGGTTATTTAGTGCTCACCCACTGCTAGTTTCGACACCGAACGCAAGACACGGAAACAACAAGTACCGTTTGAGTTCACGTGGTATGACGAGGCCACAGGATCAAACCACAATTCTTCCACTCTCCAGGAAGAAGCTCTATCCAACAGATCACGAAGGCGGTCTGTGATCCAGCATTGGCGACCCGTGAAGATCCGGGTTAGAATTGATCTTCAGTAACCCATGCTTGTCGTGAGAGTAACGGGATCGGGTGGTCAGACACAATGACTTGGCTGACACATAACATCGTATCCCAATTGCGTAGATCGATGTTCATGCTATTGATCATTGGACTGTCTGGTACAGACTCGATTATTTACAGACCGCCGCCATATAGCTGGAATATTGCTTAGTGCAGCGTAAAACTAAACTCAATCACTCACACTAGCATTGGCAGTCGTAATACACACGTCCTGTAACTGCAGTGGTCATAGTAAGAGACCACACTTATTCCAGTAACATGTCACCATGACAACCATGGGTCCTTACAACTGTACGTTATGTCATCGCCGCCTTCAAGAACAATTAATTTGTTCAACAAATTCCTCACAATTTGTTCCAAAAATATTGATTTCCTTGTATTTGTTTTTGTCTCCTATTACTGCACCAACCACAGACATAGTTGGAAATTAATTGCCTAAACGCATCCGTCTCATATCTAGCCTAAATCTGCTTTAGTACCACTCAGACCAGACTCCGCCTAATAAAGCAAAGAACGTTCACAGATTCACCAGGATTTATTTTCTTTGCCCTTTTAAATTGCACGACAAGTGCGTTTGGAGTGCTAATTGAGAGGCTGAGGAAATCGACTTGAGCCGCGCCTACTAATACACGGCAACGTAATTTGCCGCGTGGCTCTCGGCTTGTTGGAAGAAGGTGTTACTTACAAACTCGGGAGGCAGCTTACCTCCAGAACTGGAGCATGCAATCTGGAAGACATCTTGCAACGAGGAACAATGAACTGTCCCGCACAAAGGGCAAATATAACAGACAAAACCTGTCCACAGCCACAAGAAACATTTGCTAAAGGCAGCGTCGATTGTGACTTTATCATGAGCATGTTGTGCGTATGGATCCACTTTAGATAGTGATGATACCAGGTGTTCGGGAAGAAGTTGGAGTACCCTTCCCCTTGTCATAAACACATGCAAAGGCAAGTCGTTGTTCATGTGAAAACAAAACGGACATATTGGCTGACATCCATTTATTTGTATTCACTTGTGCGCACATACTTCTTTTCATATTGAAATCCTTCCCGTAATAAGCGTTATTCTATATTACCTAAAATAACACATATACCTTTCATATATTTATTCCTAACATTTACAGAAGTTGTCATTTAATGTGCAAAGGGCATTGAAAAACAGGTGCAGATTTGTGCATTGTTAGTCCTATCCTTCACCCACAAGCTGTTCCACTATCAACACTATCACTACCATATTTCAGTCATACCCACAGTTACAGCCACTGGGGCGGTGGGGTAGTCTAGTGGTTAAAGCGCTGGCTCGTCACGCCGAAGACCCGGGTTCGAATCCCCACATGGGTACAATGTGTGAAGCCCATTTCTGGTGTCCCCCGCCGTGATATTGCTGGAATATTGCTAAAAGCGGCGTAAAACCAAATTCAATCGGTCAGTCAGTTACAGCCACTACAATTGTGTGGTACCATGTTTCACTGAAGTACCACAACACCACCGCTACCTCCATGAATACCATAGTTCCCTTCATGGTCGTCATGGTATCTATCTGGAATACCATCTGCCAGTATCTTACTGCAACGGTTCCAGTTTTCATGAAGAGCAATTTCATCACCACTGTAATTAAATAGATGATTGTCCTCAACCCTGCAAGACGGAAATGGGCATTTCAATTGAAAAACACACTGATATCCCCGGAAAATCCGAAATGAAAATAAAATACAAACCAGGAATGTTTACTAACAGAAAATGAAGATGTAAGACCTACAAAACACCCAGGTACCACCCTCGGAACATAGGAAGCATCTCCTTCAAGATTCTGCAGTGAAGCTTGTAATTGTGCTTGTCATGTCCAGACTGGACTACTGTAATAGTCTGCTCACTGAACAATCAACTTAGATCAGATCCAGGGAATACAGCTAAATCCACAACACTGCCGCCAGAATGTTTCCGGAAGCGAAAGGTTTGATCATATCAAGTCAGTACTGGAACAACTCCGCTGGCTACCAGTCTCTGCCCTAATCGACTACAAGCCGCAACTACTCACTCCGTACAATCACAAGAGCTTAGGTCTGAAGACAAGATGCTTATATCTGTGCCACGTATAAAATCCTGTACATTTGAGAAGCGATCATTTCAATATGCAGAAGCCATCATTGGAATGAGTTCCCTCGCGGTATCAATTCTTCAAGACGAGGACTAAAACTCTACTCTTTAACCAGTCATTTCCAACCTGATCTCCACCGTCCTATCTATTATCATCAACATCGTATGTGCACTGAACAAACGTTTTTATGATTTACTGATTAAAATGAATAAATACAGCGAAGAGGGTTCGGCGGAACCTGCACAGTCAGGCTTGTCAGGCTCGTGATCAGATCAGGGTCAAACACACACACACACTCCACACACACACACACCTCCTGTACACGCACCTCATACAGCGAATGGATGGCTCAACCGAGTCGAACCCACTCAGAACCTTTCGGTGGAAGTGAGGACTCCCCAATATTGTAGCCTTTTGCAACCAAACTGTGAGAAGGGCTGTGTAACTGGCAATAAAGCCGTGTTCTCTGCCGATGTCAGTCAACAGATCTAGAGGTACCAAAAGTAAGATACCAAGAGGAATGGGGAATCGGAAAACATGGTAATTAGCCTGTAAGCATTACATTTCGTCCGCGTATTTGCCATGTTTATTCTGAACTTTACCAATCACATTAATGTTAGAAGGAGACCGAATCCAATGACAAAACAGTGCATTATCAAAAAGAGCATGATCATGTTTGCTGTCCTCGAGACTGAATTGTAATATTATTCGTATCCTCTCTAGCCTTTGCCGACATTATGACTACTCAACACCATCACGACCACTGTAATATACTACCCATCAAAAGTTTAGACTCACTAGTGTAACTGTACCCACTTACATCACTCAACTGTTCTATATTTTGAATATATTCCATACTGTTCAAAGATACTGTTTACACATGTATTGTAAAACAAATTCGTAATGTTCGAAAGATTATTGTCATGACTTCAATAAATGATGAAACTCAGCCCTTCACATGCACGATATTTACACATGCCTTTCAGCAATTTGATGCAGGATATTCGTGCAATTCACCTGCATAAGTTTTGCAGTTGGTTCAACTAGGCTAGTGGAGATTTTCATCTTCGATGTAACCACATACATATACATAACATATAGTGAGTGCTTTAAACTTTTGATGGGTGGTATATTTAGTTATATACATATAACCAACATTATCATGTCTATAACTCACCAATACACTCAGTACCACTGCTCCACATACATCATCTATCACCTCCACCACATGTCTATAACTCACCAATACACTCAGTACCACTGCTCCACATACATCATCTATCACCTCCACCACATGTCTATAACTCACCAATACACTCAGTACCACTGCTCCACATACATCATCTATCACCCCCACCACATGTCTATAACTCACCAATACACTCAGTACCACTGCTCCACATACATCATCTATCACCCCCACCACATGTCTATAACTCACCAATACACTCAGTACCACTGCTCCACATACATCATCTATCACCCCCACCACATGTCTATAACTCACCAATACACTCAGTACCACTGCTCCACATACATCATCTATCACCTCCACCACATGTCTATAACTCACCAATACACTCAGTACCACTGCTCCACATACATCATCTATCGCCTCCACCACATGTCTATAACTCACCAATACACTCAGTACCACTGCTCCACATACATCATCTATCACCTCCACCACATGTCTATAACTCACCAATACACTCAGTACCACTGCTCCACATACATCATCTATCACCCCCACCACATGTCTATAACTCACCAATACACTCAGTACCACTGCTCCAAATACATCATCTATCGCCTCCACCACATGTCTATAACTCACCAATACACTCAGTACCACTGCTCCACATACATCATCTATCACCCCACCACATGTCTATAACTCACCAATACACTCAGTACCACTGCTCCAAATACATCATCTATCGCCTCCACCACATGTCTATAACTCACCAATACACTCACAGTACCACTGCTCCACATACATCATCTATCGCCTCCACCATGTCTATAACTCACCAATACACTCAGTACCACTGCTCCACATACATCATCTATCATCTCCACCATATGTCTATAACTCACCAATACACTCAGTACCACTGCTCCACATACATCATCTATCATCTCCACCACATGTCTATAACTCACCAATACACTCAGTACCACTGCTCCACATACATCATCTATCGCCTCCACTCACCACATGTCTATAACTCACCAATACACTCAGTACCACTCACTGCTCCACATACATCATCACATACATCATCTATCGCCTCATATCCCCACCACATGTCTATAACTCACCAATACACTCAGTACCACTGCTCCACATACATCATCTATCACCTCCACCACATGTCTATAACTCACCAATACACTCAGTACCACTGCTCCACATACATCATCTATCATCTCCACCACATGTCTATAACTCACCAATACACTCAGTACCACTGCTCCACATACATCATCTATCACTCTCCACATGTCTATAATCACCAATACACTCAGTACCACTGCTCCACATACATCATCTATCAGTACCACATGCTATACACTCACCACATACTATCATCATATCACTATCACCCCACCACATGTCTATAACTCACCAATACACTTCAGTACCACTGCTCCACATACATCATCTATCGCCTCCACCACATGTCTATAACTCACCAATACACTCAGTACCACTGCTCCACATACATCATCTATCATCGCCTCCACCACATGTCTATAACTCACCAATACACTCAGTACCACTGCTCCACATACATCATCTATCGCCTCCACCACATGTCTATAACTCACCAATACACTCAGTACCACTGCTCCACATACATCATCTATCACTCCCACCACATGTCTATAACTCACCAATACACTCAGTACCACTGCTCCACATACATCATCTATCACTCTCCACCACATGTCTATAACTCACCAATACACTCAGTACCACTGCTCCACATACATCATCTATCACTCCACCACATGTCTATAACTCACCAATACACTCAGTACCACTGCTCCACATACATCATCTATCACTCCACCACATGTCTATAACTCACCAATACACTCAGTACCACTGCTCCACATACATCATCTATCATCTCCACCACATGTCTATAACTCACCAATACACTCAGTACCACTGCTCCACATACATCATCTATCATCTCCACCACATGTCTATAACTCACCAATACACCTCAGTACCACTGCTCCACATACATCATCTATCACCCCTCCACCACATGTCTATAACTCACCAATACACTTCAGTACCACTGCTCCACATACATCATCTATCGCCTCCACCACATGTCTATAACTCACCAATACACTCAGTACCACTGCTCCCACATATCATCATCTATCACCTCCTATAACTCACCAATACATCTCAGTACCACTGCTCACATACATCATATCACTCTCCACCACATGTCTATAACTCACCAATACACTCCACTGCTCCACATACATCATCTATCACCTCCACCATATGTCTATAACTTCCAATACATGTCTATAACTCACCAATACACTCAGTACCACTGCTCATACATCATCTACCACACATGTCTATAACTCACCAATCTCAGTACCACTGCTCCACATACATCATCTATCATCGCCCTCCACCACATGTCTATAACTCACCAATACACTCAGTACCACTGCTCCACATACATCATCTATCATCTCCACCACATGTCTATAACTCACCAATACACTCAGTACCACTGCTCCACATACATCATCTATCACCTCCACCACATGTCTATAACTCACCAATACACTCAGTACCACTGCTCCACATACATCATCTATCACCTCCACCACATGTCTATAACTCACCAATACACTCAGTACCACTGCTCCACATACATCATCTATCACCTCCACCACATGTCTATAACTCACCAATACACTCAGTACCACTGCTCCACATACATCATCTATCACCTCCACCACATGTCTATAACTCACCAATACACTCAGTACCACTGCTCCACATACATCATCTATCACCTCCACCACATGTCTATAACTCACCAATACACTCAGTACCACTGCTCCACATACATCATCTATCACCTCCACCACATGTCTATAACTCACCAATACACTCAGTACCACTGCTCCACATACATCATCTATCATCTCCACCACATGTCTATAACTCACCAATACACTCAGTACCACTGCTCCACATATACATCATCTATCACTCTCCACCACATGTCTATAACTCACCAATACACTCAGTACCACTGCTCCACATACATCATCTATCACTCTCCACCACATGTCTATAACTCACCAATACACTCAGTACCACTGCTCCACATACATCATCTATCACCCCACCACATGTCTATAACTCACCAATACACTCAGTACCACTGCTCCACATACATCATCTATCACTCTCCACCACATGTCTATAACTCACCAATACACTCAGTACCACTGCTCCACATACATCATCTATCACCTCCACCACATGTCTATAACTCACCAATACACTCAGTACCACTGCTCCACATACATCATCTATCACGCCTCCTCCACATGTCTATAACTCACCAATACACTCAGTACCACTGCTCCACATACATCATCTATCACCTCCACCACATGTCTATAACTCACCAATACACTCAGTACCACTGCTCCACATACATCATCTATCACCTCCCACCACATGTCTATAACTCACCAATACACTCAGTACCACTGCTCCACATACATCATCTATCACCTCCACCACATGTCTATAACTCACCAATACACTCAGTACCACTGCTCCACATACATCATCTATCATCTCCACCACATGTCTATAACTCACCAATACACTCAGTACCACTGCTCCACATACATCATCTATCACCTCCACCACATGTCTATAACTATAACTCACCAATACACTCAGTACCACTGCTCCACATACATCATCTATCACCTCCACCACATGTCTATAACTCACCAATACACTCAGTACCACTGCTCCACATACATCATCTATCACTCACCCACCACATGTCTATAACTCACCAATACACTCAGTACCACTGCTCCACATACATCATCTATCACCTCCACCACATGTCTATAACTCACCAATACACTCAGTACCACTGCTCCACATACATCATCTATACATCTCCCTCCACATGTCTATAACTCACCAATACACTCAGTACCACTGCTCCACATACATCATCTATCACCTCCACCACATGTCTATAACTCACCAATACACTCAGTACCACTGCTCCACATATCATCATCATCTATCACCTCCACCATCACCCTCCACCACATGTCTATAACTCACCAATACACTCAGTACCACTGCTCCACATACATCATCTATCGCCTCCACCACATGTCTATAACTCACCAATACACTCAGTACCACTGCTCCACATACATCATCTATCATCTCCACCACATGTCTATAACTCACCAATACACTCAGTACCACTGCTCCACATACATCATCTATCACCTCCACCACATGTCTATAACTCACCAATACACTCAGTACCACTGCTCCACATACATCATCTATCACCTCCACCACATGTCTATAACTCACCAATACACTCAGTACCACTGCTCCACATACATCATCTATCACCTCCACCACATGTCTATAACTCACCAATACACTACCAGTACCACTGCTCCACATACATCATCTATCACCTCCACCATCTATCACCCCCACCATGTCTATAACTCACCAATACACTCAGTACCACTGCTCCACATACATCATCTATCACCTCCACCACATGTCTATAACTCACCAATACACTCAGTACCACTGCTCCACATACATCATCTATCATCTCCACCACATGTCTATAACTCACCAATACACTCAGTACCACTGCTCCACATACACATCATCTATCACCCCCACCACATGTCTATAACTCACCAATACACTCAGTACCACTGCTCCACATACATCATCTATCACCCCCACCACATGTCTATAACTCACCAATACACTCAGTACCACTGCTCCACATACATCATCTATCACCTCCACCACATGTCTATAACTCACCAATACACTCAGTACCACTGCTCCACATACATCATCTATCACCTCCACCACATGTCTATAACTCACCAATACACTCAGTACCACTGCTCCACATACATCATCTATCACCTCCACCATGTCTATAACCTCCACCATATGTCTATAACTCACCAATAAACTGCTCCACATACAACATGTATCATCTCTTCCACTGTAACTACCATACATCCCACTATGACAAACATGTTGACCATGTTCGAGGCATTTTTCGAGGTGGGACCTAATATCAATCTATGTAACTGAATAGTGAAAGTGGTGTTAAAACGCCTCAGTGAAGCACGCTGAAAACTAACTTCAGCTATTTAGGAGGATAAGGGAGAATTGAATATCCTGTAATCTGCAGTGCTCACAGAGGCTGGCTCAACAACGTCCACGCCAGCGTCAGCAACCGCTGTTACAACCATTGCTATTTCGTAAGGCTAGGTATCTTTTAGCACATTTTAAACTGCACCGTTATATTAATTGTTCTCTTCTAACCAGATTACCGATATGTGTCAGCTTAAATCGATATTTTACAGAATAGATTTCGTTCATGCAATTTGTAAGACCCACCAGCTTACACATTAATCCCACATTAAATCTGTATGAATTGCTCACGCAATTATCCATGGGTGGCTGAGCGATATTGATAAAACGTTCAATTAGGAAAAAGATCGAAACTTCACTGACTAATGTTGTTTCAGATGCGTAAGCAAAAACAGTAAAGAAGACATGTTTGTGATTATGACCTGGCGTAATTTGAAACGAAGCAAAATATCACCAACAAACAATGTTAAAATACAAACTATCAATTTAGACAATCTAATCAGACATTTGTTAAGCCTGGAGATAAAACAGCTGATATCAAATTCCCCTCGCGATGGTCACATTTCCAGTAATCGTGATTCAATTTATTTTTCTTGTTGACATTGATGGGGCCTAGCTCAAATAAACTGCCAACGGTCCCGTGGGAACCAAAAATATTATCTTCAAGGGCGGTGCTCAGATGTCATTCGAAAAATATTTCGACCCGGAAATAGGTGAAGAAATCGTGCTTCGGTAAACAATCTCATCGAGTTTTTCACAACCCTACATGGGCATTCTCCCATTCTGTATCTTTATATCAATAAATGTTCAGGGTGTGTCACAACAACACATTTTTGAAGCAATCAAAAATACATGTTCTTATTATAGCTTATAGAATTTGAAATAAATCTGTCGTTACTGCAGATTTGAATGCTGCCTTCCATCTTGTACAATGTGATTAGACAAGAAACCTTGCATTGCGGAAACGTATTGTCTTTGGATAAGCACCATCAATTTCACCAGAATGTACAATGCGATTAGTCAAGAAATGCGATTAGTCCTGTAGGCAAAGTATTTTTACCAAAAGTCTTGAGAGTATTTTTTGTATAAACACATTCACCTTATTCTAAACTGCAAACTATTGATAACCGCATGCCTTTCGTCTACATTAATATTTGCACTCAGCAATATTCCAGCTATATGCAAATAATCGAGTCTGGACCAGACATACCAGTGATCAACGTCATAAACATCTATCTACAATAATAGACATCTGCTGATTTCAGGACAGATCCTCAATAACTATCACGACTCATGTTGTCACCTGTTATAAGTGTTTTTTTCCACCATTGGCTTGGTTTGAATAGGATGTGTTTACAATCTCGAAATATACGGTACCTTGCATACTGCGGCACACACATTCACTCACTCATCTCATTCACTAACACTACTAAACGCATTTACGCGTTTACATAACATTGAGACCTCTAGAGGTTCTATTGTATGATGTATTGGTGGATTGCACGCTGAAATCTGCTCACTAAGTTTGATCAGGAATTTCATGAGATAACGGAAGAAACCTGACGTCACCCCCATCTCCCATTACATAACGGTTGCTTCTTAAAGAGGTCTTCGTCTACCCCAGATGAGGCCGATCAATCATCTACAAGTTTGCCCAATCCTACAAGCCCAATTTTGATTGGATTACGTCTACAGTTACCACAAGGTTGTGACCTTCAAGGTCAAAGTTCTGTTCAGTCCAGCGACATTCATCCCCGCCATCTGTGTTTGTCTGGGCTCGAAGCAGGGAAACTCGTTTCTTACACATACCCTCATTTATCGTAAACTAAATTTTGGATGTGAAATTGATTGGAAACAGGCAGTCCTTGACTGGGATTACATCTGGGATGAGCCAGCAGATTGGGTGGCAGGAATGAGAGCACCGAGGCTATATAGTGTGTCCTGTCCAGTCCAGGAAATATTGATATAATGATCCTCGGCAATACCATCAGCCTTAGCGTCTACAAGCAGAATAATACGAGGACTTCGTTCAGATACTTCATATTGGGTGCAAGATGCAACGATGTTGTTTTGATTAGCATGTGTTGGATTTACAGCGTACACTCATATCTGCATAGTGAGTCTCCCACAGCGACCGAGACCTTCTGCACTAAATTAGTGAGTGGATGAGTTGGGTTTAACGCCGTTTTGAAAGGAGTGTCAGTCAGCTCACAGAAACTAGGCAATTACAGACGCTCCTGTTTTCAGTATACGCTTTCTTGTCAGGTCTTCTATCATCAACACTTTAACAGCAAAAAACATCCGATCAGTCACTACAGAACGGTGCTTTTCTTATTCGAAACCTAACAGTTATTTTTTCTCAACGTTATTTATTTATTTCTCGACTGAACTTCAAACGGGGATATAATAATCAAATGAGATTCAAGTCAGAGTAAATTTATAAAAATACTTCTTCCCGAATGTTTGGACACGGCTGATAATGTTTATTCATAGCTAAGGTGACACAACACCTTTTAATCGGAATCATTTTGCACGACTGATGCAATAATATACCCGGAGCTGCATGTGTAAACATTTTAGGGTAATTCGTTTCTTTTTCGTATTGTCCGAACGTCTGTTAAAAACTGTCGCTCCATCAATGGCAGTGACAAAAAGCCGTCGGGAATGAACGAAATGTACCGTCACTGGTAACACAAAGCTGTGTCAATGATGCATATGGTTATAAGTATATGTACATAATGTGTCATTAATGCAAGAGTGGGTGGCCATTCTCTATACAGTGTTGCGTCTTGAACGAAATGTATCATTGCCATCACTGGTAACACAAAGCTGTGTCAATGATGCATGTGGTTATAAGTATATTACATAATGTGTCATTAATGCAAGAGTGGGTGGCCATTCCCTATACAGTGTTGCGTCTTTAGGCGTGCCTATTATTACCACACGTTCGAATCCAAGATAACCGATGGCTTGTCATCAACACATTCTCATGTATTTCCTCAAAATGGTAAACGAGCTGACAGACTATAACATTACGTTGAAGACAGCACATTCGGTCATATACCGTCCCTTTTCAGTCATTTGTCAGAAATATGAAAACGTTTTGGCCATGTCATCATACAACTGCTATACATACACGTTGTCCCATTTAAAACGTTTTCGGCTGATATGCATCTGTATGTATAGAGGCAGCTTAGAAAACACGTAAGCAAATCTGAAACGTATGAAGTAGTACTAGTCATTGTCAAGGTATGATTCCTGTCATAATAATTTATTAGAATAATGTTCATTTAATTGGTCCCACAACAAGCAGAGGAGAAGATTCATTACGTTATTGGAGTTAGTCATAGAGGGATATTTTAGGTCGAGCCGACTAGAACGTTCCAGAAAATGAATACACATGAAAGTAGTGAAAGGTAACATATGTTATATTTGGGATTACACTTTCTCAGAACAGTACAGATTCTAGTACTTTTGTTGGGTGTGAGTCCCATTCGGGATTCGAACCCACACCCTTAGGCTGTGAAAGTCGCGATGGCTGAGTGGGTTCGACGGCTGACGATTAGGTGCCTCACTGTAAGGTTGTGGGTTCGAATCCTACTAGAATCTGTACTGAGAAAGTGTAATCCCAAATATAACATGTGTTACGTACCAGGAAATGTTTGCCAGCTGGCTTGTTTATGCAGCCTTCTACATCTTAGTGGAGAGATTCATTAAGACTTAAGTAGAATTTTGTTATGCAATGCTTTGTCCAAATTGCTGAATCTGCTGAGAAAGTTGCAGATTTTAAGCGTGTCTTTCTTGTAAAAGCATGTCTTGAAATTAGATTTTTTTCTGTAAATAAACACAAACAAAGAATGATTATGAACTTGGAGTATCGAAAACACATACTTTCTGATCAATATCACCTACAAACGGTTCGATGTGTGTCCAACGTCGTGATAAAGGCGGAGTATTCCAGAAAGCCACGTAACACCTAAATTAGATCAACTAAAAATGTTCGAATTAAAACTTGTAATCCACGAAATCAGGTGAAGTAGCCCAACATTATCGTGCTTTCAGTGTGTGAAATCGAATTTAGCCCATCCTTCCCGTGAAAGGCTTTGACCGCAAAATTCTTTGCTTTGCGATTTCAGAGAAGAAACATTCCAGAAAGGTTAAAACTGATTCCTAACTGATATTAAACATACAGATTAAGTTTCGTTGACCCGGCGAGCTTCACGGAATCTATGCCTGGGCATTAAAACAGATAATTGATTGTATAAGCCAAGAATTAAAATGGCCGTCACTCCCTCTTTGAGGGGTCAATGCTTTTTTGGAACACCATAATTGATAATTTGATACGGACCATGTTTTGATGACATTGAATGATCTATATGGTCCTGCCAGCGACATTAGTGTACTGTAAGTTTCATTGAGGGTTAATTCTCATTTGTCAGTGTCAGAACTAGGAACATCCCTGTTTTCTGTTTCGCCTCTGAGAACAAACGCTGCACAGATGGTTTCATTGCAAAGAGTCATGTTTTGTTGGATAGTTTCAATTGACCAATGATAAATTACCGCAGTTTGCCCTTGATATTTCCCACTCCAGTACAGGTGGGTTGAGTTTTGACATGCTGATTATGTATGCGGCACGTACAATTAAATAACAGCAGCTACATGTGGTACATATGTAGAAATGGTATATCTCCGATCGAACAGTCGACAGGGGCGGTAGATAGCCTAGTGGTTAAAGCGCTCGCTCGTCACGCCGAGGACTCGGGTTCGATCCCTATATTGGTAAAATATGTTAAGCCCATTTCCGGAGTCCCCGCGGTGATATTGCTGGGATATTTATAAACGCAGCGTAAATATAAGCTCAATCAATCATACAACCGACGATGCTTGTAGCAGAGATTTCTTGTCGCTTTGTCCCTGGAATTTACCACTCATTATTGTGGCCTTTTTAACTATTGTATTCCAATCACCGTCCAACTATGAACAGACTTGACCTTTCTTGGCCATTTTGCACATATTCTGTCTATCCAGTTTGCCTTCTACGCCTTCTGGAATCTGTTAAATAATAATTATGTTCATGTACAAGCGCGACACTACATACGTGCAATACTCTTGAACTCCACATTTAACCCCAAATCACCTGGCCTATTTGCAACAACGTGCCGTCATGTATTACACAAATATAGAAAAAAAGCAGATATCAAAATGTAGAAGGCAAAAATGTAGAAGGCAGGTGCAGTTGCTGATCGTACCGCCCTGTAATGTTACTGGCGAGAACCCATCTCAATGGGTATAATATTAGAAGCACAATGAAACACAGATTAAAAGCTTAATACTGGCATTGACAAAAGGCTATATGTCGTTACGATATACACCGATATGGTTACATGTGACACCCTGGCAGCTTCAACCCATCTCCAACACTTTGATATTCCCTCTAATGATAACCTTACCCTTAGATGTGAGCAACTTGAAAGGAAAGTGAGCTGGTAAATTTGCACTGAAACGATTGATCTTCTCTTAAGACTGTATAATACGAATATATAGATTGACACGGAACAACTCAAACAGGATAACAAAGGAAGTCTGGATTAAAGAAACATTTCTTATGTCTTTATTGTCGCCATGAACAAATGCTGTTTGAAATGTGGTGTTCCGAGTAACCAAAATGGCGTCCTACAACCGCGGCTTAAGATGCAATACTTGTTTAAGATTTCTTTACGTCATTTTGCCATTATTAAATATGATATAAAATGTTGCCGCCTCACTAGCAATTGATAATTCCTTCTCTCATCACTGAACCAATGCCCCTTATGTGATGCCTTAGTATGGAGGAACATTACATTTACCGTTTCAAGGCTTTTGAAAGTAGTCGGTGGAGCACAGTTATCAAAACTTTAGACATTATAGTGGAGATTACGTTCAGTATGCATATTCCATCGGGGACCATGAAGCGACTCTAGACAGGCTGTGGTCGTAACGTGCCCCACAATGTGTCACATCTTCATGGTTTCACCTCCTCAATTACCCAGTAGTTCCTACTTATTCTTGAGGGGCCAATTTTCTCCTGTTGATGGCGTCAGCCGAGTTGTTTGGCAATGAGCGCCAGTGGGGCTACTGTGTTTTACACGAAGTATACATCAATATGGTTATGGTTTCTCCTAATGAAACCGACCACCTTTTGGCTAATTAGGGAATGTATCGTAAAATATTTTATGAATAAGTGTCATTGTTATCTGTTGAATATAAACAAAAGAAATGATCGGGCCGTTGAATGGCATTCAGAAGTTATACACATCAGGAAGATGTCAACGTTTCGGGGTATATCCTTACCCCTTCATCTGATGAGTGAATGCTATGAGGCAGAGAGCATACACATGTACATGTAAGAAATGCATGAGTACATTAGTGATTCAGTAATACTTAAACTTGTCAATCATATTATGACATTAATTGAAGTAATCCTAATGCTACAGTCATACTGAGATAGAACGAGTAAAATCAGTATAACCTTTCTTATAACACTACTGTTCCACATTACATTGGTCTCCTTGAGTAAATCCTGTATAATTTTTAAATGCTAGTAGTAAGCGTTTTCATGACGGTGCATAACAGGAATTTTATTTGGAACAGACGGCGCGTGTATACTTAATAACCCAAAAATGTTTTTATACATTATTAGTTTAAAAACAATTATGAATTAAGACTCTGCAATGCCATTACGTCACATTACAATGCGGACGCTTTTCAGCTAAATGAAAAAAACCCAGCCAATTTTGCGACTTCCAATGTATCACATGTATCTTTATATTCAATTGTCATTACACCAAGTATTCGCGCGAAAAACTGAGCGTATCTTGTACAACTTGTGGTACTCGTCACAGAGTGAGTGAGTGAGTGAGTATGGTTTTACGCCGCTTTTAGCAATATTCCAGCAATATCACGGCGGGGGACACCAGAAAAGGGCTTCACACATTGTACCTATGTGGGGAATCGAACCCGGGTCATCGGCGTGACGAGCGAACGCTTTAACCACTAGGCTACCACACCGCCCCCTCGTCACAGAGACATGCATACAGAAACATAAGGGTGGATGACCTTTAGGTTTGCTTGTGTATCTCAACATCTTGCCAAATTTATGCATATATGTTCTCAGTGAACAATTCCGGCATTTTACAAATTGTATTCTCAGAAAACTCCTGAGTTTTGGACACATTGTCGTGAACCGTTTGAAGATATATAGAGATCACCTCGTTTGGTGACTATTTGTTCGGTTGTTTGGTTGTTTAGCGCCCCACTTAGCAGTAGTCCAGTTATATTACGGCCGTGGGAACATCAATCAAGTCTGAACGAGAACATCTAGTGATTGACGTCTTGAGCATCGATCCACGCAATTGGGATACGATGACATGGCTGCAAGCAAGCCACCAACGATCTGTTGTGTAGTCCTTGTATGTTTATTGAATATATTGTATATTTAACATTTCTGCACCATACATAGCTCTTTCGTAACGGAGATAGAATGCTTACGTCCCATCAACCTGCTATCCAAACTTCTGTAGTGGGTTCTTAAGTATTTGTCAGGATGATGGGGGAAGATTGCTCATTGGCAAAGGTCCAATTCCCCATTTGAATACAATGTGTGAAGGATATCCCTATTATCGCTTATCATGGCATTACTTGAATATTGCTAAGAGCTATGTATGGTCTTACTGACCATGACTTATTATATATACACATGCAGTTCATCCGGATACAAATGAGGAGAGCCCTAAGGAGAAGTGATTTACATATATCTTTGTGTGTTGATGTCATCATGTCCTAAAAGTGAATATGCACTTCAGAAGATTTGAAATAGACTTTGAACAATCTCGTTTAATGTCTGGGAAACATCCTAAACATATACCCACGTCCTCCGTTTGACCAGTTTAGCATCCAATAAGAAGGTTGATGGATGGAATCTGACATGGTTCGAGACGGCACATATATCAGAGAGCATGATTGTATCAAGTCTGATGTATATAAAAGGTACCAATAGATAAAGGTCAGCAGCAGTATTCCTTAAATGATTGATATGAATCATATCTGTAAGACAGTTGGAGGTTCTAGACACCTATAACAATAGGCAAAACAGTGTTTCACATTCATCAGTTACTAAAGGAGTTTTTAACATTGTATTTTTCATGCCAGTTGGACAAATTGTGGTTCAGATGTTGAAAAACAACAGAAAAGTAATTGTCTGTTTCCTCTTTTCCAGTAGAGAAAAACAAACACCAGGGAACATTATCATAAAAACAGCGATCCAGTAACCCCAGAAGGTGCATATCCCTTGAGCTGCCTTTGTCAATATTATAGCACCATCATCACTAGCCACCACACAGTCTTCTAAATGACAGACAGACACATCGCACACGTTATGAAGTTAAACTTCTTTGGCATATTCCCTCAACTGCCAGTAATATATTTAACGATGGCCCTTCACTTGTAAATATGTAAATTAATGCACTGACAACGTTATGTACGAAGGTTTATTTAGTGCTTTGATGAAGAAAACACCGACGAAAGCTTTGACGAAAGCAATGATGACCATCATGTTGGTTAAGGCATGCTGTGAACTAATGTATCCTTACTCATTTGTTTCCATACGCGGAGCTCAGACACAACTCAGCATAACTTTACGGAATACCTGCTACGATCAGTCTATATAACGAGATTATCGCTATCAAGTAGTGATGACACCAGGTGTTTGCGAGTATGTTATCGAATTCTGAACCAGCCTCAAGTTTCCTCACTGTTGAGTCAAATTTAGAAATGTCCCCCATATGCCTACCATAAACTATGTTTATGCTTGTTGATAACAACATGAAATTCTTGTTTCTTTATTTTATTCCTGAGTCTTAAGTTTCAAACATTAGATTGACTGTAAAATAAAAAGAACTTAATTAAGTATATGGCTATCATGTTCCCTAAATTTACACATCTACTACATAATGGCATATATATTGGACAATGTAAATTACAGCAGAAACTTGAAACTTACACAAATACAATGTGTGAAACCAATATCTCAACTGCACTGAATAAACAGGAAGCTTAATATTTCAAATATCTTTCATACAACTTTAAAGCAAAATAATACTTGTGAACAAAATTTGAAGTCAAAGCCAATTTCCACAAGTCAAGTCCAAAACAGCTATAAAACCTAAATTATGAAAAATTATCTTATCATATATGGTACAAGTTAAGAAAATGCATTTACAAACAAATTCCTCTTAATGCATTGTAAAATAAGTGAATAAATTTGGCTTACCATTACTTTAGACCTTTCATGACTCCTGCCCATGTCCAACATGTGCATGCAGCACAAACCACATGGTGATTGTGAACACCCCAATATTAAGTTATCTCCCTTATTATTAAGGCTGACATAAAATTAGCACCTCTTCAAAAATGAAATGCAGCATTCAAAACTATGAAATAGAAATAAACCTTTTAACCATTATAACTAATTAATATTGCAGAATACTGGTTCAATATGAAAAGGTAAAGTAGTGGAAATATTATCAACTATATTGTTTACTTCCTTAACCAATTGAGCCATTTTAACTGAAGTAAATGGAAATCAACATTTTGACCATTACAATGCTTAACCAGGGCCGTGAATGTTGTACCTGGATAAAATACCATTAGAGTGAAAGATATATTAGTAGAGAGAAAATGCCGTAGTGTGCCTCAAAATAGTATGTTTAAGACAGTGATTTAGGTTGTACATTTATCTCTTTGTCCAGATTCTGTACGGTCGTTTGCAGTCTTTTACATACGTTGAATGGACACGTCGCCAGTTGGTCAATCCAACAGATATCTTTCTCAGTTAATATACCAGTGGATGGCATGAAATTCCGCTTCCTCTCTTTCAGTTTTTCATTCTGCAAAAGAAAACACCACGCACTGACTTAAACCATTCTGAAACCGCACTCAATTGGCATATTTATAACATACGCTTCGATAGTGTGCATAATGTATCATTTACGTTAAAGTTGTGATCCCAACTGGCAACGATGTTCATTTTTTGCCCATACTTGATGAGTTACTCACCATCGGTGTCGTTGTCTTCTATACAGCAGTCCCTTGTGAATATTTGACAAACAGGTTGGTGGAGTTATGATGAGCCCTGGAAGCCTCTCGCTTTCACATTCTACAACACACGCCTATGATTATAGGCATTTATGGAAATTGATTTTGTCATAGAATGCTGTTTATGTTGAAAGTTACATGGCTATTTAGAATGCAAGTATAAGGATGACAATGAAAATGTTTGAAATTAGAATAAGATAAGCAATACAGGGGAGGAACGATCCACCACCTCATCAGAGGCTGCAGAAAGAGTTGATGCCTGCACATATCTCCATATTGACCGCGATTATTCAATAAAACGTATTCCCAAGATAACAATGAAACTACTGTATGTTTGAAACCAGAAAGAGAAGGATGGTCATTTCCAGTTAAGATAAAATGGAAACATACGCGTAAAACTATTGGCGTGGAGCCATTAAAGGCGATAACAAAGGAAGTTTGAATCAAGGAGTCATGTCTTATTTCTTTATTATTGGCATCAATAACGTCCTATTGATATTTGGTGTTTGATGCCACTAGGATGGCGTCTGGTATCTCCGGATTATGAATCATTCCTGTGTTTAGTTCGATATTAAATAATTTAGCAAATACCAAGTGTCACATAAAATGTTAACGCCTCAGTACGAATTGATAATGACTGTTTCAAGACTAGCGATAGCCCTCTCAGACGATGAGTTGTTAGGAATGGTCATAAAATATGTTAGCTTACCTCTTTTCATTTCTATGGTTTTGTGACGTATCTAGCCCCATTCCAGGCATTTGCGTTAGCGTGGAAATAGTGGCGTCTGAACGCGATAATCTGGTGACTGTATATTACGAGCAACGATCCAAATCGCCAGGACTTCATGCACGGGGACATATAGTACAGGTCAAACAAGGAATTGCATCAGATATGAGTTAAATGATGAGTTAAATGGTCCCGACACGTCCACCAACCTAGTTGCATGATCATCCGCATGACTGCTAAGGCAGCACTCAACAAGTCTGTGACACAACTTCATATTCCACACTCTCATTACGAAGCTACCATTAGATCTCATATCCATGATCTGATGCAGAAGAAGTGGGACACCCAAGTGGATATAAATAAATTACATGTTATAAAACCCTATACTGGTTACACCTACTTGGGTTGTCATTCCAGATTTGATGAGGTCATTTTAAGACGATGCCGTATTGGCCATTCTCGATATACTCACGAATACCCGTTGAAAGGTGAGAATCCTCCGTTTTGCATCCCTTGTGATGAGAGAATCACGGTCAAGCATGTCCTGCTTGACTGTGTTGATTTTTCCATCACAAGGGAAAAGTAGTTCAATGTCAAAACATTGAAGGACCTTTTTGGTAATGCTAATTATCTTTTATTTATTGAATTTTTAAAGGAAATAGAACTTATTGACAAATTTTGATTGTTATGTATTGTATATAGATATACTTTTTTATATTTGGAAGCTTGAATTAGTAACTTAGATTGTTAGTGGCTGTATCAGTACACTTAAACTTACCACATTTTAAAACGTAGCATTTTTGAGAGTTTACATTAGGGATTAACTTTCCTACAATCACCAGAGGCTGAAGGGATGGTGTAAATCCAGCTAGGGTCCATGCAGGTAGCAAAGGCACTGTAGGTCCCCATGGTCCCTCGTATGGTGATCTACCGTCAGTTGCTGGCGTCTTATAGCCTGTTTTTAAATTGTGTTGTTTCCCTAAATATAATAGTTACATACTAGTTTTACACACAATTTGTGGTATTGTAGTTATCGTACAGTCCTTCGATGACTGGATATTTAACAATTTGTGTTTATGGCGTATGCAAACTTTTCCCGTCACTATATGGCCGATATTGCCATATTTACGTTAAATTTTAACTCACTCACACATCCGCATGATCAGTTGCATAGTAGAATCGCCTACTGATGTAGACGCCGTAACGTGGATTTGATAGTAGCATAATCTACAGATATTTGTTTAAAAGTATAGATCATTGCAATTGGTTGATATAAATCTGGTTTCCATCATTCGACCCTAGATACACATAGCCTCAGTAGAAGACACCACCCCGCTTTACATGCGCGTTGCGTATCCTTCAACAATTTCAAGTTAATTGTGTTAATCTTCAAAATTATCTCTTAACAAAAATAGGAAAGCGTCCATTTTCTTCTCATGGATTCTTTTGCATTTCTTGTTGTGTAGTTCGTAGGTTTCTGTTAAGGTGTGATCATAAAATCAAACAGACAGTTGACCTACTCCCCCGTGCCTCTGTGACATTTACATCAAACACTACAAAGTCATTCTTTCATTGTTTTTTTGTACCTTCTTTCTGACAATTTCTTTGATCTTTCAGAATAAAGAAAAATATACTTGCACCAAGGATATATCAGATGTGTGTTTTTTTAAATGGAGACATTTCTGTCTAACGTAATCACAGCCGCGAGACTTGTCACGGTGCGGCCACTGGCCTAATAGCAAGAAGTAATGTCTTCCAGGTGGAGTCTAATTTAATGAATGAACCACTGCATATGGAACTTCTGTCGGACTCCCACTCCTGAAGATGAACCGATATGCGATGTTTCATCAAGGCTGAATGCACGCTGGTTAGTTTGGGTAGGTGTTATGTGTGGGTGTACGAGGTAATCTGGGTTGCTCAGCGGGAGTTCTGAAAAGTAATGGTTATAATGTATTGTTTATAAATTTGGTTCCTCTTTCGGATAGGAAAATGTATTTCTTGAGGGACGCGCAGACTGGGACATGACTCTGTCTTTCACAGAAATGAAGATCATAACAAAGAGGATCAATGCAACGCTATTAAACATCATCAGCAACAAAAACTAACCCCAAAACAAGAACCCAAAACAACCCCCCAACAAACCCCTCAATCTCCAATAACAACAACAACAACAACAACAACAACAACAACAACAACAACAACAACAAAATATGAAAAACCCAGCTTGTTGTAGAACGGAATTACTTGACGTGTATGACTTTCTTGATGTGAAAAGAATGGTTGCTTTTCCTAATATCCATGGTTTTAGCTTCAATGGACATGGAAGGTACCAGAGATGTGGTGTGACAACAGCTGAGACATGATCTGAATGGCGTTTGCTATTGCCTCCATAATAAAACACCGGTGATATTCTTTTTTTCTGACACTGACGAAGGAGGACGAGCAACCAATCGACGTTGCAGTTCACTAATGTCGCAACAGCGATTCTACACAATGATTGCCAGTTGTTTCTTAAAACCCTAACTGAATAAAGTAACATTCAGTTAATTTGACTTTGATAAATGGATGCTTTCTTCTGTGCCATTCTACAGACATCATCCGAATGATACATTGATTTCCCCCGCATTTCGAGCTGCGCTCTTCAAGACTATTCTAAATATGAAAGAGATGCGTTAGTTGTAATTGTATTTTGATGGATGGTTTTGCATTGGGAATGACTTTATGACTACCATGTTCCACAACCCTGATCCATGTCTGGGAATCGAATCAATTTCCATCTTTCGAGGTGTATGATAAATAAGGGGAACTAATCATATTGTCCACCTTTGGACCAATGAATATCGGCTTGACTGTTTGAATTATTTAGTGACCATTACACCGTCCGTCATAACATGGGTTTGCTACTCTGACGTCATCAGGATGTAACATCAAGTCGAAATGAAATTTAGAAGATTAACATCACAATTATACACTCGTTGTCAGAATTTATAAGTTAATGCCGCTTGGTCAAGATATTTTACCTAAAGACAAACCGTTAAACAACAAAATATTTGGGCAGGGGCAACAATAAATGACATTTGTCAGAGACACTAGAGACACCTACCCCCATTGTGGATTGTTTGTCAGAGACACGAGAGACACCTACCCCCATTGTGGATTGTTTGTCAGAGACACGAGAGACACCTACTCCCATTGTGGATTGTTTGTCAGAGACACGAGAGACACCTACCCCCATTGTGGATTGTTTGTCAGAGACACGAGAGACACCTACTCCTATTGTGGATTGTTTGGCAGAGACACGAGAGACGCCTACTCCCATTGTGGATTGTTTGTCAGAGACACGAGAGACACCTACCCCCATTGTGGACTGTTTGTCAGAGACACGAGAGACACCTACTCCTATTGTGGATTGTTTGGCAGAGACACGAGAGACACCTACTCCTATTGTGGATTGTTTGGCAGAGACACGAGAGACGCCTACTCCCATTGTGGATTGTTTGTCAGAGACGCGAGAGACACCTACTCCCATTGTGCAGTAAAGGGAAGATATGTTCACGATCTATTTGCTTGTGAACAACAGAATGTATTCACACGACCCCATTGTCTATAGTTTAGAGTAATGCTGGGTGCCGGTTGTGAGGCAACCAAAATATACACCTCCTAATATATTGATGGTGAGTGATATGTATGCTAACATCTGTAATCATCCCTAATTGTAAGGGATCCGTCATCAAATATGTTTCGACATACACACACACGCACGCACGCATAATCATAAGTACATGTCACTTGGTGGAGATATTTTATGAGCTGGGAACAACACACTTGATTTCATCGTTCTGTTACCGAAATGCAAACGGTGAAACAGCAAAATATTTCGGCTGGGGCAACAACATATTATATGTTTGGTTAGAGACACTGAAACAGCTCACTTCCACTGTGCAGTAAAATAAACAAATTTTCTTTGCTTGCAAGCAACAGAATATATTCACACGAACACATTGCATTTAGTCCAGACCGCCGGGTTTTCACTCACACACGCGCATATAACATTCGAAGTTTTGAATGGATTGACGACTTTTCCAAATGTATCCAAATATTGTCCCCAAAATATCCAGTAAATTTCAGCGACAAAACACTTAATATCTTAGAAAACTACTAAAGCAATAATGTGTACGATACCATCCTGTCCTACACCCTTCACAAACACACGTAAAGGCAAATCAAGTGTTCATCTCAACAATCTCGGGAACACTTCTTATTGAAGACAACATAAATAATTGCATCGAATATCAATGTAAATACCCTACACTGTATTATGATGGAACCGTTTCAAAAGACTGAAATAACTGAAAATGAAATATACTTCAAAAGGAATTATGAAACCCCTAATTCTGTCATATTATTCTGGTAAATATTTCATGGGACTATTTTGGTCCATAGCCAAATCTAAGAAGTGATACTGATAGATACCACTATAAACTCATTCAGCCGTAGGTACAGACTTTTGATCTGTAGTGCGTTTAAAACTTGCTAAACAAGACTCTTGTTTAAACAAATTAAGGTTACGGCAACTTTATTGTCTTATCTGACGTATTTACCGCAACAAAACTGGACAATTATGACAACGTAGCGTCTATACAGTCAGCGGCGGCGTAATGTGCTAACATCCTTATTGGATTCTCCCAACATTGTTACTGTGTTAAGATACTGAGTCTAATAAAGTCCTTGTGGTTATTTCAATGCCTCTGTACTCCACGTAAATTGGGTTAAGTCCCTTAAGTGCAGACACGTAGAAACACTTATTGATGGTGAGCATTAGACTCGACGGCTAGGGCGTCTACGCGGCTTCACCGTAACGCTTCATTAGGGTCAGTCTCAAAAGTGCAAAGCTCATATAAACATGTTGATACCATTAGAAGAAAAATACGCTAAAGCCCTTCACGGTAATAGTCGACATCTGTTATACAAAAGTGAGGCCACCCATACAGTCACCCATTTTACGTTACTGACACAGCCTTGTCGTGTATGTGACGTTACACTGACGTGTAAACAGAGTAATCCCAAGAAGGAAAAACCTCTGTCAAAAATGATTTTAAATAATTAAAGCGAAAAGTAAAATTTAGCATTACCGTTGTGCTAGATTGGAGTGTATCATACACTGCACGAGTGGGAATGCCATATACAATACTGTTGATTAAGGACATACATCTTGTACTCCTCAGTTGTTTTCAAGTCCAATTCAGGCAAGTCAGTGGTTTATAGAATGGTCGTAAGTAGACAAGGAAACAAACAAGTCGATTTTTACACACGTTTCGCTGGATTTATGTTGATCCGAATCGATATACTACCATATCCTGTACTGTGTTGATAGTCTTCTCCCTGAATCTATAGGATAGTCTTCTCCCTGAATCTGTGGGATAGTCTTCTCCCTGAATCTATGGGATAGTCTTCTCCCTGAATCTATGGGATAGTCTTCTCCCTGAATCTATGGGATAGTCTTCTCCCTGAATCTATGGGATAGTCTTCTCCCTGATCCCATCGAAAAGTCTACAATCTGATCCTATGAGATACTCTACGGCCCACCCCATGGTCCTACGGCCCTACCTGGTCCAGTTAAACAGTGTACTACCTGATCCAGTGGGCTAGTCTACTGCCTGATTCCATGGAATAGTCACTGCCTGATCCAGGCGACAGTTAACTGCCTGTTTCCAGGTGATGAATTACTGCTCAATTATATGGAATGGTCTACTGCCGGGATAGAGTACAAGAGGCACCGAGGCATAGTCTAAGATCCGGGTCCGTGGTTATATACCCTCTCGGAATTAAACAATATTGAGAATTTTGAGTTAATCTATTCTACAAACTTCTTAAAACTTAGCTATAAAGCCTTTTTAGACTTATGAGTACTCCTAGAGTAAGCAAAAGAATATTCTTGGAAATTTCTTAGGACTCCTCAAAATGGCTGCCGTTCCACACAGCCGTCCCCTCAGAGAGACGTTTTATCTATAATGTTACGAGACAATATCATACCTTGTACATCAGTGTTTCAAACGGGGGTTGCTGTTTGTAAACAGAATTAGAAAGAATCCTAGAGGTTTCAAACATGTACTGACCCACAGAAGATTATAGACTGATTTGGAAAGGGCTACAAGGATCTTATTCCAGAATCATCTGTCTGTTAGAGGCATGTAAAGAGAGCTAGCTATTTACTCTCTTCTCACATTTCAACTCAATCCACAGGGAGAAAAGCATTTTGTGTGATCACTCTCTACCCTGATGTACTCTTGCTCAGACCTAATTTCCAAAACTGTATAAATGATATGATCATTGTCTTTATTGATAAATTATAATCACAGATCTTCTATGTCATTACCACCCGTGAAGATCTGGGCTAGAATTGATCTTCAGTAACCAATGCTTGTCGTAAGAGACGACTAGCGGGATCGGGTTGTCAGTCTCGCAAACTTGCTTGACACATGTCAACGTATCCCAATTGCGTAGATCGATGCTCATGCTGTTGATCACTGGATGGTCTGGTCCAGATTCGATTATTTACAGACTGCCGCCATATAGCTGGAATATTGCTGAGTGCAGAGTAAAACTCAACTCACCCACTGTATATGAAGAAGTCAGAGTTTGTACTGCCACACTATTTTGTGCTCTCAGTGACATCTCTGTATATCATTGTTAATTGCAGCACATTTCTTTGTTGTTTGTTGGTTTTACACTTAGTTCCCGGTCAACTATACTTTCAGTTTGGGAATCAACACGTATCATGAGATTTACATTGATCGTGGAAGTATAAAATATGTGTGTGGATAGGATTGGAAGCAAGCACTTTTGTGACTGATCCGCTAAGAGAATCCTTCCGATCACATATTGAGAGAAAGCTTGTTTTAATAAAACAAATAGCATCTTACCTGAAAAGTGCTTGCCTATTGCACTTGCAGCATGCAGCACCAGGTATATATTCAGTTGTGCCATCAGAGTGAACGATGATGTCATGAACGGTCCCAATTCATACCAGGTAAGTTTTAGGTAAACAAGAGCGTTCATGAACATCGCGTGATTTCCAGGCGTCGGTTATTCAATGTACTTATGTTCGAATATAGACAGCACAATGCCAGTATGAACGAGCTGTTTGTTTTAGAAGGTCGCGTATTAAATGAGAGGTCTCAAACTGCTGGCCTCTCCTTGGGGACAGTGGCCACCCTGCAAATGCTAGATACTTACACCACATTACTGACCCCAACCAGGACCACCGTCACATTACAACAGGCATAATGGTGTTTCCTGAACTTGTGGACATTAAAGAATAGATGAACTTGTTAAAAACCATTGACAAAATTGCATCAATACAGATGATACCCACCAGACTGCCACAGGGAATTTTAACCGATGTGCACATATGTTTAGCCTGAACTAAAATGGGCATCCCCTATAAATTTTGATTGTTAGAATACTTCCTGTAGCAGCAAGAACACAAATGCGAAACTCGCGCCACAGAATTTATTCATACCACACATGTGACGAGGTTCAAAAAACTACAATAAAAACAAACAAAAAGAACCTCAGTTATACAAACACAAACTCATATCAATACAGATATGAAAAAGCCTTTTTTACATAATTTTACTCATTTTAGGCCTTATACACTGTTACAGAACCATATTCGTTATTTCATCTAGGCTCAGTCATGAAAACAATGCAAATAACAGAAATAGACAGTTCACATGAAATTTCCCTTCAAATTACACATTTCCTACCAAAAAACATAATAAACACCAAAAAATAGCAGATATTCATTACATTACACTTTCTCTAAAACATTATGGTAGGATACAGCAAAAATTGTTACTTACACCTTGTGTTCCCACTTGGACCAGGTGCATGACCAATATGGAGAGTCAGTGACTTCAGCCAGGTAACAAATTTGAAACAGCCACCAGGTGGTGATGATATGCAAATTAGGTCAGCTGACCCCATGTTTGTAAACAATGACATGTGCTTTTGTTTTGATTACAATAAGGAGTAGAATCAATGTTTTGATTTACTCATCTAAAGAAGTGAATTAACTTATTGGAGATGTAATTGATTGTAGATGATGATTTTGAAACATAAATATGCTTATAGATGATTGTAATAAGCATTTTGTACAAAAGTGAAAAAATATGGTTTTAGCCTTTACATACTCGGCCTCTTAAACATATATAACATGTTTAACACAAAAAAATAAAGGCCAAATACTACATTAAAGCTGAAAATTCAAGCAGAAAACACACAAATTCACTGGTTGCCTGCAAGCAACAACACAAGCTTGTGGATAGGCCTGCGTAACGTAGACCCCTGCGTCTTCACAGTTACAGTTCGGACATAACCTTGCTGATCAGGCTCCGTTTCTACGATGCGTCCCATAGACCAGTAGGTTCGGGGTAAAGACTCATCTTTCAGCAGTACAATGTCTCCTACTTCAAAGTTACGTTTCGGAGCATTCCACTTTTGACGTTTTTGTAAGGTAAGGAGATACTCATTTTTCCACCTTGTCCAGAAAAGGTTGGTCAAATGTTGAACACATCTCCAACGTTGACGCATATAGACATCATTCCTCTGAAATGTTCCAGGCGGAGGAATAAAGACTTGTGTTTTCACCATGAGGAGGTGATTTGGCGTTAGAGGCTGGAGATCAAGCGGATCATCAGACGACGTTGTCAAGGGTCGGGAATTTACAATACCTTCAACTTCAGTCAGCAGTGTTCTGTAGGACTCATCATCTATTCGCTCTCCAAACTCTCGCAGTAGGGGATTAAGAACAGTACGCACGGAACGTATAAGTCGCTCCCACACGCCGCCCATGTGACTAGCTGTTGGTGGGTTAAACTTCCAGGAAATGTTGCTTTTCAGCAAGTACTCATGTAATCTAGACTGATCCATTTCTTGTACAGATTGTTCAAGTTCTTTTGCTGCCCCGGTGAAGTTTGTACCATTATCACAATGGATTTCCTGTACAGGTCCTCTTCTTGCGATGAAACGACGCAAGGCCTGTATGAAAGAATCTGTGCTCAAGGAATTTGCTACTTCGATATGGATAGCTCGACTGGTGAAACAAGTAAAGAGAGCCCGCAACGTTTCACGCTTTTTTCTTCCTTCTTTCACTGTATGTGGGCCGAAGAAATCCACACCACAATATGCAAAATGGAGGAGCTGGATTAACTCTTTTCTCTGGTAAGTCCGACATGAGCTGAGTACTTGTCTGCCTCTTATATCTTCGACATGTTGTACATTTGTTGATGACGCTGCGGACTGTGCTATTTGCCTTCGTTATCCAATAGCGCTGTCTCAAAGTAGACAGTACCTGTGAACGTCCAATATGTCCAGAATTCTCATGAATCTCTGATGATCAAGATACTGATAGGACTGGTACAAGGGATCTGAATAGGATGCTTCATATCTTCAGATATGCGCTCGTGATAGACGACCTCCAACATGCAGTAGTCCGTCATGAAGAAATGGGCTCAATCTGCGAATTCCACTATTCCTATTCACTGACCCAGATTTCCTCAAGTCGTTTATCTCTGACCTGTAATGTTCTGATTGTATGAATCTCACAATAGATGTTTCAGCATCTTTCAGTTCTGTAACAGTGAACTTCTGATCAGTTAGTAGGGATTTGATATCACGTTTCATATTTCTCTGATACAAGATTTTGGCTAATCGTTGGTAGACTGCAACAGCTCGTTTCAGGCGATACCAAGAGGAGTAGTAGTTTATCAGCTTCATCAAACCACCACAACTTGAACTTTGAGACTGTTTTACACTCACAATAGCGATACACACTCCTCGCCGCAGTGTGGTCTTTGTCATACAAAGTGTCAGCAGGCTGGGATGGCCATTCTGAATAAGGTAGTCTCATGAATCGTGGACCTTCAAACCATGTTGCTGACTTCACTAGGCCTTCACAACTGCTTCCTCTTGAAGCGATATCTGCTTGATTGCTGTTTGAATCCACGTAGAACCATTGCTGAGGAGTAGAAAAGTCTCGTATCAGTCTAACCCCTGTTTTGCTCACGAAGACAGGAAATCTTCTGTGCTCACTCTTGATGTAGTGAAGGACTGTGGTTGAGTCTGTGAAGTAGGTGATATTCTCATCGTCAATGTCCAGTTCACATAGCAGTTGTCGTCCGATCTTAACCGCCACAGTCAGCCGTCAATTCGAGTCGGGGAATACTCTGGGTTTTCATAGGTGCTAAACGTGACTTGCCCATGAGAAGTACTGTATGGATGTTGTTGCAGTTGTCAGAAAGCCTAATGTAGGCTGAACATCCATATCCGTTTGTGCTGGCATCGGAAAATACACAGAGCTGCTTTGAGACAATGTTGCCGAAATAATCAGGCTTCATGCAACGATCAATTTTCAACGACCTGAGAGATTGAAGGTTTGCAAGCCACTGTTTCCAGAGTTGCTGATTCTCTTCACTGACAATGTCGTCCCAGTCAAGTGATTTGTCTTTACACAAGTCCTGTAATATCTTCTTGGCTGGCAGGAGCACAGGTGATACTAGTCCAAGAGGATCGTACAGTGAAGACATTGTCGATTAATATACCTCGCCTTGTCAAGGCTTTGTCTGGTAATACAACTGCATATTCAAATGTGTCCGATTCGGTATGCCACTGTAATCCAAGTGCTCGTTCTACAGGCAACTTGTCATAGTCCATATCTATTGCTTGAATATCTTTAGATCTGTCTTCAGGAGGGATAGACAAAACCACTGCTTTGCTGTTACTGACAAACTTTGCCAGTTTGAATCCGCCTTCCATGCTTGCTGACTGTAAGTCTTTGATAAGTTTGATGGCGTTTCCTCAGTACCCACAGACTTAAGACAATCGTCTACATAAAAGTTTCTTCTCAGAGTTTCTGTCACACTTTCATCATATTTCTTTTCAACCTTGTCAGCGGTTGCCTTGAGTGCGAAGTTAGCGATAGATGGAGATGACACGCTTCCAAAGACCTGGACCGTCATGCAGTATTCCTCCAGTTCTGCGCCTAGATCTCCATTTGGCCACCAAACAAAGCGAAAGAAGTCCTGATGCTCAGCTGGCAACCTGACCTGGTGAAACATAGCATCTATATCACCCATGAAAGCTATGCTGTTTTCTCTGAAGCGAAGAAGAACGCCCAACAATGAATTCGTGAGGTCGGGACCCTGAAGCAGTACATCATTTAAACCCAGACCTTTACATTTCGCACTACAATCGAAGACCACCCTGATCTTTGTTGGTTTCTTCGGATGGTAAATGCCATGGTGAGGTAAGTACCATATACGTCCAGGTTGTGTGTTCAGTTCAGCAGGAGGGATCTTGCGTGCATATTCTTTCTGGAGAAGAGATTCTACAAACATTACATAATCTCTGTGATACTTGTCATCCACGAGCATCTTTTCTTTTGACCCAAAGCTCTCATGACAGCAAGCTCACGATTGTATGGCATAGTCTGATCCAACTTCTTAAAAGGTAGTGGAACTTGGAAATGTCCATCAATGAAACAGTGTTGACCTTTAACAATTTCCATAAATCTCTCATCCTCCACTGAGAGTCCCAATTCACCAGGTCGTTTACCTTGACCATGTTCACTAAAGTCCTGTTCAAACATCTTGAGAACTGTTTCTGACAAGCACTCATTAGCTGTTGTGACTGGACGCAGAAGAATTCTATTGCACACCACTGTATTGTCTTCTCTGTTGTGCTTCACCTGTATAGGGCCGTTGATTGTCCAACCATGTCGATAGCGAACAGCAAACAGATCTGACAACTTGTCTGACCTTACTTCAAGTGGCTGGTGTGCAGAAGAACAGTTGATGCCTATCAGGAGTCCAATGTCAATGTTTGGCTGGTATGGAGGCAATGTATCAGCTATACCTTGAGAATGCTTCCATTTTTGTAGAAGTTGACGCTGAGGGATATGACTGTGGTCTACAGGCATGACGTCTCGACAGAATGTCTTGGGAAGAAGAGAAAGATTGTCATCAGACAGGTCAGTGATGATGAGATCATGTATAACATCAGTATCAATCACTTCCGTTCCGTTCATGGTAGTAAGCTTCAGTGTGGACTTCATAGCTTTAACATCCAGTCTCTGCTTCAAGTCATTGGTGATAAAGCATCCTGTGCTTCCATTATCTAGAAAGGCATACGTCGTGATTACCTTGTCTTGACCCTTCTGTTTTACTTTGACAAGAATGATAGGCTGCAGAACTGTTTCTATGACACCTGTCCCAGTGACATTACAGGCTGTCTCCACACTTGTCTCTTGATTACTGGATCCAGACAGTACTTTACTACTTGTCTTTGGAGAATCTTCAGGCTTGTAGTTGTAATCATGTAAGGCTGTGGGATGGCGCAATTCACAGACTGCACAAACACGATGTTTCAGACATCCCCTGGAAGTATGGTTAGCACCATAGCAGCTGAAGCACCTGTTGTTGTCACGAAGGTAAGCTCTTCTCTCTGCTAGTGACTTCTGTTTAAAAGATTCAAAATTGTCAATATCATGCTGTTTCTTGCAGAAATAACAGAACCATTTCTCATTGTCTTTGGAACGCTTACCATTTTTCTGTTCATTGCTGTTTACTCCTGCTACAAAACTGCTGAATTCTTGCCTTCGTGAAGACTGGTTGCTCCTTTTGTTTTCCTCTCTTCGACGTTTTGTCGATTCTTGGACAGCTGTCAGGGCTTCCTTACCAAAAATGGGCTCATTCGCTGACTTGGCTGCAAAATCAACAAAATCCACTAATGCCTTGAAATCAACAGCCCTTTGTCCACCCATTCTAAGTTTTGTGACCTTGTCTCTCCATTTGTTCTGCAAGGTGAAAGGCAGCTTCTGTACAATGGCCTGTAGGTTTGGAGCATGATTCAACACCGACATGTGAGAGATGCTATGCATAACATGGTAGCATTTAAACAACAAGACAGATAACTGTTTGAGTCCAATGTTGTCATCATTCTTGATTGTCGGCCAAGAAAGTACTTTGCTCAGATAGCTTCTGGAAACACTATATGGGTCACCATATTCATTATGCAAGAGCTGACGTGCAGTCCTGTATCCCTCTGTAGGCTCTATATATAAACAGCCTGATATCAAGTCCTTAGCCTCACCCTCAAGCTGCTGGCCAAGATAGTACAATCTGTCAGCATCATTATTTGTGTGTGGTACAATGCGAGCATCAAAAGACATGATAAATTGTCCAAATTCCATAGGATCCCTTTGAATGTAGGAACTTTTGTCTGTGGCAATAACATTGCACTTGTCATCTGCCTATAAACTTCTGTCATGATATTACTTGCACTTTGCCCTGATTCATATTAACAGACTCTAGTGTACTGGTAGGGAGGTGCCTGGGGTAGTTACTGGAAGTAGCTGGATAGCTTACATACTCACTGGGATGTGGCTCTGATTTAAAGGTAGTACTGCGCAGTGGATATGTATGCTTTCTGGGCTCTGTGTCTTGCAAAGGTAAGTCTGTTCATCTGGTCACTTGCCTTGAATACATCTTTCACCGCTGTCTGTTCAATGTCATCATTTTCTGCAGTGGCTTAAAACTTTCTCACGTGCCTGTACCTTGGCTATCTCAATGTCCAGCTGTAACTCCTTGACCTTCTGTGCAGCATCCATCATAGAACGCTCTGCAATCAATTCTGCAAGTTTTGCTTTCTCAAAAGGTACGAGCAGATTTGGTAGAACTTGCATAAGACAAAGTAGACTTCCCACCTTTAGATCTATGGCTGTGCTGTGAACCCTGTAGGACACTGAATCATATTCAATTTCCGCTAATAACTCACGTTCCTGTGTCTTGATTGAATCCAACACCTGCTCCCGGAATTCTTTCATTGCCTGTAACCTCTCTTTAGCCTGAACAGTATAGATGTTGCTTCCTCTGGAGACTCCATCTCCCTAGTGTAAGATTCAACACATTTCTCATAGCTGAAACACAAATCATGATATCTACTAAAACATGATTTAATCAAGTGTAAATTGTCAGCATTAGAATCATTCAACAGTCTAGTGAGTTCATTTTTACACTTGGTCACAGCAGCGAGTGCACTAGTAGCACCCCTTCTCAAACCACACAAACGTTCAGCCCTTCCTTTCTCCGTTAGGACCCGTTGACGAGTAGGACGTTGACTAAATTCAGTCTCATCATAGTCTAGAACATCATGTCTGTACACTGGTGCAATACCAAGTTCATCATATGTCCTACAATCAAATTCACTATTGCCACTTCTGTCAGACATATTAATCCTTATAAGGTCCTACAAAACTGACAAAACACAAATTCAACAGAACTGTCACAATTCACAAGTCACCATTCACTTTCAACTGTTATCTTCTGACTTGTCCTGGCATTCTGTTACGTTGTCACTTCAGTCCTGGCCCGGCTGTCCACAACAGTCCATCTTCTCGTTCAAAAGGTTTTGAACTTTGTAGCAGCAAGAACACAAATGCGAAACTCGCGCCACAGAATTTATTCATACCACACATGTGACGAGGTTCAAAAACTACAATAAAAACAAACAAAAAGAACCTCAGTTATACAAACACAAACTCATATCAATACAGATATGAAAAAGCCTTTTTTACATAATTTTACTCATTTTAGGCCTTATACACTGTTACAGAACCATATTCGTTATTTCATCTAGGCTCAGTCATGAAAACAATGCAAATAACAGAAATAGACAGTTCACATGAAATTTCCCTTCAAATTACACATTTCCTACCAAAAAACATAATAAACACCAAAAAATAGCAGATATTCATTACATTACACTTTCTCTAAAACATTATGGTAGGATACAGCAAAAATTGTTACTTACACCTTGTGTTCCCACTTGGACCAGGTGCATGACCAATATGGAGAGTCAGTGACTTCAGCCAGGTAACAAATTTGAAACAGCCACCAGGTGGTAAGGATATGCAAATTAGGTCAGCTGACCCCATGTTTGTAAACAATGACATGTGCTTTTGTTTTGATTACAATAAGGAGTAGAATCAATGTTTTGATTTACTCATCTAAAGAAGTGAATTAACTTATTGGAGATGTAATTGATTGTAGATGATGATTTTGAAACATAAATATGCTTATAGATGATTGTAATAAGCATTTTGTACAAAAGTGAAAAAATATGGTTTTAGCCTTTACACTTCCTACTAGTGATTCCACTAAAATCATGCAGAACATTCATGGAGATAAGATCATTATTCATTGGAGATGAACTTTATTTAAAAACCAAGTGTTTATATAAGCTTAGAACATATTTTTCTATAAACTTAGAACAGGTATTTATATAAGCTTAGAACAGATTTTTCTATAAACTTAGAACAGGTATTTATATAAGCTTAGAATAGATTTTATATGAACTTAGAACAGGTATTTATATAAGCTTAGAACAGATTTTTTCTTTTGACTTCAAGTCTCAGTGTGTATTTGCAGAATTATCTAGGTAAATATCGATCATTATTCTGCATCACTGAAATATATCACCACTTTCCTTCCCAATCATTGATTCTTTGTCCAATTATGACCAATCAGGATGTAAAGACAATTGAAAACGATTGAGGCTTGAACAGTGTGCGTCGTTTTAAACTGCCAAGGTTTTTAATTCTGTTTTTCTGCGGGTCAGACGATTTGAAATCGTTTACGTTTAGACCTTCTTCATTCTCGACGCCCGAGTGTTGTGCCATTGCCTACATTTCGCCATATTGCCGACAAATGTTCTCCGAATGTGTACAAGTAAACCACTGGCATGGACCAACAATATGCAGTTTATACAAAAACAATGTTGAAACAAACATGTCACCACGAAGAAACTAATTTAGAAAGGAAAACACATCTAAGCGGAAATGAATTAAAACATTTATTGTGCAACGGCATGAATATGTCAGCAGGAGCCTCCTGTCGCAAATCATAAAAAAGATAATATGCATTGCTGTTTCTTTAAGTAATTCAGCGTTTATAGAAAATATTTAATAAATGAATATTCAAGTTAGGAGTACTTATGATTGGGAATAGGTTCTATCAAATATAACCCCATCGATTTTTGCCAGAGGTCAGACCATTTCCTGCAGCCGACCTATTTAAATGGCTTCTCTTATTTCACATTTGTTGACAAACCGTTCAAGAGAAAAAACAGCAACTCAGTCACTGTCTAAGCAAATATCATTGTTTTACTAAAACATTTGATTACTTCGCCATCATGTTTCGACGTCTCGTGTTTCGTAAGCAGAGAGGTCATTTATTGCATTCCGGAAATGATAAAGACTGTACTATTGGCAAAAAGATAGCATTGCCCAAATCAATTCCACCTCTTTGTCTGCGGCTGGCGATTAATCAAGACTGGCACTGGTACTTCTCGTTTTGAAGGGAGGTATTTGCAGTGTTTGCCTTCCTGGTCTGTACAGAAGTATATAACGTGAACACAGAGAATGTGTGAAGGTTCGACAACTTAATGACCTCCCGGTGACTTCTCCAGTGACCTGGGTCGATGTTTCTGCTTTTGTGGACGGATGTCCCGGAGTTTCATCATAAGCTCAGTTCCATTTATCTGTGCAGAGTCAACTACCAAAGAAAGGTTTGAGCAAAGAGATTGAACCAACCCTCACAGTGTTGCAAAACGAATACATTTTCTTGAACATGTTTTTGTTACTTTTTGCAGAATCTCTGCACTTTTACATAGCAGATGTAATCAATGAAAGAACTCCTCGTATTATTTAGTTTCCTCAAAATCCGCAAATGCACTCGATTTGTTTGTCCTTCTATCACTTGATTGTCTGTTTTCACAGGCCACTGTGGCATGAATGCTTTACGGTTTCAGACATTAAATACTTGGGTTTTTTTGGTGCAAATTGTGTCACCTTCTGCCGGAAGCGCCAACACCCGGTGTCATCATTGATGTTCAGTGGTCCATATAATTCATTAGTTATTTTAGCTTTTCCGCCAAATGGAATCTGTTTCAGTTGATAATAAAGATTTGGATACTAACTTACACTGAAATGTTATACTTTCGATGTAATTAGTGCCAATGTAATAAGTATTATCTAGCTTTATTCTCTCTAAGGCACGACAGCACACATAAAGATCGTCATTCCCTCCAGAAGTGATCAGCGTTCAGTCTTCGGAGATCAAAACTACACGTACGTCTCTTTCTCAATATGCAAAATGTGCTTATTGTTGATGTATCTTTTGCCATAAAAGGTTAATGTGGCATTCAGTACAGCTTTCAGTTTACGAAATATATGGATATACTCACTGGAATAATAAACCAGCAAAGCGTAAAAACGCCTGGATTTATTCTGATTCACCTACACAATAAACTGACAGTTGCGTGTCTGTAATTGGAATCATTGTTTATTTTTGTCAATATTGTTCCTAAAACAACCACCTGTTAAGATTTCAGCAATGACATTTGAGAAAATGTTTTTGCTTTCGTTGTTCCTATTTATAAGAAACCACATTGGCCCTTAGCTGTCTTTAGAATTAAACAAACCACAATGATTCCCCACGTTTTTATTAGAGACACCACACCACCAGCAGGGACATGGCCTCGGTTCCGCGTTTTTCGATTTGTGTTCTGTCGTTGATATTTAAAGACGGATGGTTTGAAGGTAACATTTGAATATCAGATATGGTGGAACGTCCCAATAATACCCCTGAGTGTCCCCAGTCATTAGACATTCAAATGTAGAATATTGGTTGACATGCGAATATCGGTTATCAGTAATCGATTGTAGCACCAAAAGACAGTATTTTATTGGCAATGCTCCGTAAAGAAGAAGCAGTGTTTGCCGTATAGAGAAATACCGAAAAACATAATTGTTCATATGACAATGAGTATGACAATCATGGACAATGATAAACACTATTATGATGTCATGGTCGTGACGTCCTCAATGATGTCTGTTTTAAACCAATGAGTTCTATTCCCTACACGTGTAATGCCTATTTCTGAAGTCTCTATTCTTGATGTTGAAGACGGCTTCCACCCCACCACACGTATCCACTACCATGTTACAGACAGTATGAACGCAGTATTAAGCATGCTCTTTGTATGGCTTTAACTAACTCGTTTATCATGAACCATGTGGAAACTACCCACAACATGTTTGATGCACGTAATGTGATATGTGTTGCAGCTCCAGATAGTGTAACGAAAACACATCTCTATTGATTGTGGCAGTTAATCATAAACATTATTCACAAGAGGGCTTGGACTTTATGTGTGGAATTACAAAGGGGTCGATGCGCGAGAATTTTGATGTGTTAATCTAGTGTGACATTTAGACCCTTTCCTCGTGAAAGCATCGTCTCGGCCCAGCATTCAATAACTCGTTTGTTCCACTGTGTAGCCCGGTTAGATTTCACATGTAACAATATCGGCATCTTGCTCAAACGTGATATTTGCAGGAAATTCAGAAATTGCACATTGTTGATTCAATTTGTTGAGGTGGTCGAAGTCCAAAAACGGTCATGTTATGAAGGACTAGAACAGACTGTTTTGGTAACAGAACGACGTCACATATGTTCATATACATTCACATATAAACATATAAACACTCCATACTCTAGTTATCGTGTCAATGGAAATAGACCTAAATTCGAAATTCACTGATGATGTTAATTACTTGAACTGTTGTGAACAGACATGATGGACCGAACCAAGACAATACAGAAGCGACTTTCATTTCTAACTTTCATTACCAGCGACACGAAGTCCAAGGTAAATCAACCTGTCATGTCTTGCCTTCAGAGTTTGTTGATACCGAGTGTCGAGGTCAAGCTGACAAAGCTAAAGACACCTTAGGAAGTGTTGTAAACCTCTGAGAGAAATGTCTAGCTATGATAATATATTTCTGACAGTGTATGTGTGTTTTGATTGTTATTATATCCATGACGTATACCCCATGTGTTTTTTTAAATGATGCACATTAGCAAAATTAAAGTATCAAAGTCTTTTAAGATCGGCTGGTAAAAGTGTATAGCTGCTGGCTCACTGTTAGAGCTAATCAGTGACACATACCTCGAGACAGGTGTAAGTATCAGGTCTACAACTAGTGTGACCGTACGCTGGACAGTACTCTGGACAGTACGCTGGACAATCATCTCAGCTGACAGGTCTTTCCAATGCTGTTAGTGATATACGGCTCCTCATAGTTGATAACTTATCTTGCAACGTGGTACAAGAGCCATGCGTCAGCTGAGTTTAAAGCGGCATTTCCGTTATACAATGTATGACTATTTCAGTATACCGTTCTGACGCTGTTGGGAAGATATTGCTCCTTATAACAGACAATCTTGCGCCCTTTTCATGCGTCAGCTGATTAACATTGTTCTCTCTGCATTTGTAAAATTCTTAGAATATTTACACTACCACTTAACTTGTTTATGCACCTAAGATAACGAGGTTATTTCGTTAACTATTGTAAAATTGTTCTCTCTGCATTTGTAAAATTCTTGGAATATTTACACTACCACTTAACTTGTTTATGCATCTAAGATAACGAGGGTATTTCGTTCACTATTGTAAAATTGTTCTCTCTGCATTTGTAAAATTCTTGGAATATTTACACTACCACTTAACTTGTTTATGCATCTAAGATAACGAGGGTATTTCGTTCACTATTGTAAAACTGTTCTCTCTGCATTTGTAAAATTCTTGGAATATTTACACTATCACTTATCTTGTTTATGCATCTGAGATAACGAAGGTATTTCGTTCACTATTGTATAGTTATAGCAATGACACAATTTGCGTGTACAGTTCAGGATGAAACACGTTTCGCCCAAGAAGCCACTTTGAGCCTCCTTTTGGTAACAGTGCCCAAAGATACGACACTCCATAGTCATTCAGCCAGTCGTCCATCAAGTCTACTCCTCATCATATTGAGGGCATAATGACCTAGCGAAGCCATCATGTTGACTGCCTTACATCATCACCAATTAACCATACTGATGTCCAATAGGGTAGATATTTCCAGATAGCAGTCATTGTGAACTAACAGCTAGCCATTAGGTCTGATACTTTTCAGGGTCATCATAACGCTCTACTTGCCCTACTTGTTCACACAGAAAGGCTCTTCAGCCAATAGCGAAAGACCCTTTGGGGACCTAAAGCTCCCACTATTTGCGGACTTGTGAGTTCCATTGCACTAACAACAGTAAACGCACCAGTGTCCATAAGCTGAAACGAGGTTTATATGACAGGACACTTCCCGTGAGCCATCAACATTCTATTAACCTCGACTGTTCTCGCTCTTCTTCATTCAAGGAAGTTCAAGCTAGGTTTCCAATCGCGGTTCCACAAAATGGTTGAATCTTGCTTCCTACATTATGGCGTCTGGTACATTTTAGACTACATAAAACAATTTGTAGGATTCGCTTCTGTAAGTTTTTAGATAGATCTCAAGGAACAAGGCATTTCTAAAAGGGACACCAAAACGTCGGATGCGTTGTTAGACACGCGCGGGTTATCAAACAGAAGCGCCAATAAGAACAAATCGTTTTCTTCTGTATCCTTAATTGTGCCTAAATTACTTTATTTCTATTATAAGTTCGGAGTGTTTTTGCTACTTAGGGTTTCCCTTAGTTTGATGAGATGAGCAAAAGGTCTTTAGACATGAATAAAAGAATCTCTTTCTCTGCATGTTACAAATGAGGCCTACAGTCGGTAGTAATGAGGACAAAGGGCTGCCTGACAGCGAGACATTAATCCCCTATTTCAGCACCCTTGGCTAGCTGCGTCTAATCTTCCTCATAAAAGTCAGCATGCAATATTCCCAGCTAAGATTTCCCCAGTAAAATTATTTTCAAATCACTGTTTAATGGAAGAAACAAAATTGTCTCGTTTGGATTTTGTTGGCCTTACCTGCTGCAGTTGTACTGAAAAACGTTTTACGTGTCTTACTGTAAGAGAAATTAAGTTTCTTTCTTTTATGGTTCGTTTAAAGATAAAAACGTCAGCGATAATGAGATCTTTAACTACATGGAGACACTTTCCCTAATATTGTTCTCATGTAAACTGGTTTTCCTTGAGAGATATAGCCATTGGTGACACATTAAGGATAGACCATAAAATAATTTCCCAATGATCTGGAACGGAATTTCAGACAGTTGCTGAATGGGCTTTCTCTATAACGCTAGCACATTAGCGACAGTCAATCCTTTTTCTTTCCACATAACAGGGGAATTGTGTTTGCGATCTTACGGAAGATTAAATAATATGGCGTAAGTATTAAATTATACAAGGTGGAAAGGTAAGATTCATAAATTGTGCTGCATTGACTGATAGTCCTCGTTATTGTAATACTAAACATAAAAACCCAAATCCAAACACTCACTCTACGATATTTTTTTCATGTGATAGTAAAGCGAAAAATCCTGTTCAAAGTCATAATAAATCTGTACTCAAAACAGTGTCAATTTTGCAGTTCCGATTTTGTCATGAAATGAGCCTGGGTTCATAATTCAAAATTAGATGTCAGATGTTTGCGAATAGCTGGGCGAATTCTGCTCCACCGATGGCATCGGTCACAAACACATGATAAGGCACGTTAATTGATTCCCTGAAAAAGTAATATGATAAACTTTTGTTAAAAGGTCCAACCCAAATCTGTATCCTTATCCCACGGTGGAGTTGGCTATTTGAAATCGCAATAGTGTGAATTATATGATACTTGATCCTACTTCTGGACTATTTTTGTCTGCTTTTCAACTTTCAAGGAGTGAGGTGAAATTGTATTTGACTTCACGTCAAAAATGCATGTCTGTGTGACTGCCGTTACGCGTTTGAAGTTATGATGCATTTTAATGCATTATTCGCTGTTTATATCCCATCAATACCGAGCACCAGATAGGGTACCCTGTTTTGAGGTCTTCAAGTCAAAACATTGATTACAGTCTCGTTTTCTGTTGACTGGGTTCCGTCTTATTGCGCAGCTTAGTACAATAACCAGTCCAGAATTTTGAGACCAAATCATTTAACTGGATACATAAATATTAATCAGTATTATTTGATACATCTAAGCACTTGTATATTGCAACACTACGCTTCTTATAATCCTTCCAAAAATGTCGTGCAGGGTGCTCTGTCGTACAGCGAGCACTGACAAACAGAAACCTGGAAATCGTGGAAATCTCAAAACGAGGCTCTGGCGCTAGAAAAGTTTGGCGGTCTTGTACGGATTTGATATTATATAAATCACATTGCGCGTTACAGAATTACACTGAATAAGCGTAAAAACACATAACAGGTGTAACCAGTGAGCCAGATGCATTGTGAATCATTTTACGACCTCATCAAACTGGGGCAGTCTGTGACGTCTTAGTTAAGGTCATGCTGCCTACACCTCGCCATAAAATATAGAAATACGATGTTATTAAAGATTAAACTTGAAATTCATTTAAAAATACCATTTTCCTATGAAACAAGGAATGGGAATGTAGTGTAACCATAGTTGTTTGTGATGTCTATTTTCACTTTCATACGAGAAAATTCGGATCGGCTGAAAAGTAGGTCATTGTCTTAATAGGTTAATGAGACTCATGTTTCGGTTTGTGGTATGACGCGATCTGTCTACAAAACCCACGGTTGTTGGAGGCAAGGCGACCTGATCATAAACTGATGAATCCTGACCCCACCCAATCACTGTACCATTCACATGTACTGAAATGCAAGTCTTCAAAATTAAAATCCAATAAGTTTTTAGTAGGAAACGTCGCATCAGCTGTCAGCCGATTCCGACAATACGGAATATACTGTCTCGTTATATATTCACATTAAGGCTGCATGTTCGCTCAGAACAATGCATTCCATTGATCAAGATCTTATTATTACCTGCTGATTCCCAAATTGAAACTAAATATATAGTTAGCCATGAATTGGCCCATACCAGAACCATATGTATGAAACAAACAAACACGAAAGAAGTGTGCTGTAATTAACAATTGTGTGTATTCCAAAACTAACCGTGTTAACAAATCGATGCTATTTCAGTTCAAAGGAATCACTATGTTGTGGAAGTACACATTCGGAGGCAATGTAATACAAGACCAGTGATAATAGCAATGAAGTCAAAAAGGTACCAAGAGACTCCCGATAATACAATTATGAATTGAAAAGTGAAACGTTTTACTGTATGCTGAATATGTGTCCATCTCTGATTTGGATCGTTTTGGCTAATGTGTTGTATCCAGAAGAATCCCATGTAACGGTACAATCAGGAATTTGCTGGCGTATTACCCATGTATGGCATGTGATACGTGAACTCCTTTACTGGGTACCCGTTAAGATCCAGGTTAGAGTTGGTCTTCAGTAACCCATGCTTGTCGTAAGAAGCACCAAACGGGATCAGGTGGTCAGACTTGCTGACTTGCAGGTTTACACATGTCAATTGCATAGATCGATGCTCATGATGTTGATCACTGGATTGTCTGGCCCAGACTCGATTATTTACAGACCGACGCCATAAAGCTGGAATATTGCTGAGTGCGGCGTTAAACAACAAACCAACCAACCAACTTTTATCAGGAGTAAAGTTTTGGTCCAGGTGTCAACTCGCAATGTATAGAGCCCACGAGGATACAGTTTTTGAAGAGTGTTTTATTTGTCTCCAAATAATATTGCGTCAATGCGGTTTAATTGGAGTGTAATTCGATATTCGCCGACACACTATTTTTAATGACTAATGTTTTGCTAAACATTACTCAATTGAAACTTTACTAGTTAACCATATCATTTCTCAAGGGGATGCGATAAAGCATTTATAGATATTTATCGATTAAGAATACTGTTCATAGTATAGCTTTTTAGGTCTCAGATGGTAGGAATAAGTTTTAAATTTATTCTTTACAAATGATTATCTCAATCATAAATTGCAATAAATATAAAAATCACCTGCGAGTGTAGGCGAGCATATGCAGCGCTTCCACGTAGCTCGTCAAACGGATATACATGTATACGTTTCTTTACTGGAGTGTGGGTACAGTGAAGACATTGAACAAAGTCGGAATTCCCCTGTGTTTATATATTCACAATTGTCGCTAACAATCACTTTAACATTTCCCACATACATTGTGAAAACGAGAAAGTAAGGGTAACACCTAATCGCGGCATGTACGTAAATCTTAGTGTCTAGTTGTTTTTATCGTGTCCGTCATTTTGACGTCATGAACTTGAAATCAATGTACCTTATGAATTGTTATATATTTGTCTTCAAGTCATATACTGCGAAAGTGTAAACCAAAATATAGCACACACTGCAAGTTAATTATGCTGTTTCTTTTCACGATTCAACATTTACCGCAAAACTCCAATATATGTATGAATGTGTAAGGAACGAATACATTCTGTAAGGAATAGGTTCTGTCAAATATAACCTCATCGATGTCTAACTGGGAAGTGTCCTTGTGACCACGTCTTGCATCTGACCCAGTTATATGACCTCCACCCGATCCATCTTTTATGACAACCGCTCAAAAGTAAAAGCGGAGTCGATGTCTATCCACACAAACCGCAACATATCATTCTATTAAAACATATTAGATGGTTTCATCGTATTCTGTTTCATTACAAAAGATGCTAAAGACTACACTATTGGGGAAAAGATGTTCCAAATCAACTCCAACTCTTTGTCAGCGGTGGGCGATTAATCAAGGCTGCCACTGGTACTTCTCCTTTAGAATGGTAATATTGCAGTGTTTGCCTTTCTGGTCTGTATGGAGGTATATACCATGAACGCAGGGAATTGGTGAAGGTTCAACATCTTTATGACCTTACTCTCACAACTTGAGTGGTCCCTGTTACCGATTGATCAGCAGAGCAAGTCCTCAGTTTTCTCGCATCTATATTCGGTGATTCTACTCACAACAGCACTGAAACAGATCGTCATCCCTGCCAGAATCGGGACATCCATAATCAGAGATCCAGATAAAATGTGAGGTCAGTCACTACCTCCAATGCCCCAATCTGTTAAATCTGCTTGTTGCTTATGGATCTTCATGTTGAGTGAGTGAGTGAGTTTAGTTCTAGCAGTATTCCAGCTATATGGCGGTGGTCTGTAAATAAGTCAATCCAGTAACCAACAGCATGAGCATCGATCTGCACAATTTGGAACCGATGATATGTGTCAACCAAATCAGCGAGCCTGACCACCCGATCCCGTTTGTCGTCTCTTACGACAAGCATGGGTTACTGAAGATCAATATTATAACCCGGACCTTCACGGGTGTTTGACATAATGGTGCCAATGGAATGTAGGGATCTGATGGATAGGTATGTAAAGTTTAATAAGTAGGAAAACAAATATCAAAATATGGAACGAAAATGGATGCATTCAGATCCACCAGCGTAACAAACTGTCAAATGCCTATCTATGACACAAGTTTTACCGGTTGTTAATTTGTCTTGATATTGGAATTTATTGGATTTTGTTCTGTCACTGATGCATAAGAGTGGAAAGAGTGAAAGTGATGATACATGGTGAAACATGGCAGGACTATCCCCGAATGTCCCTTGAACTATTCATTGGACATTAAAGTGGTGATTACTGGGTAACATGTTGATAACATCACCAGGAATCGATTGTGTGTACACTCTTAAGCAAATCGTTTATTGTCGTATACTGTAATGAAGAAGCAGTATTTTCTGTGTAGAGAACCACTTGAGAAACAACCATGGTACACTCTGACAACAACATCGCACATCTGTAATACTTCTGAAACAAATATATATTCATAATTGTACAATCGACTCTGCTTTCAGCAGAAATTTCTTATGGATGTGCAACGGGTTTTGTCGCTTCTGTTTAAGTGGTATAGATTGTCCTCAAATTTATCGTCCTCACACTTGGGGCTGGTTGGAAACAATCAGGCCGAGAACGAGCCCCACGTACAAAACAGTCGCGACTTTGAGGACCATATCCAACTGAAACAAAATCCTGTTAAAAAGCATGCAAAAGTAATGTCCACCCGATATGCACGTACGCAGATGCTGGAGGGTCGTTCTTGATTTTGTTACGAGTTACGAGTCGAAAGGAGCGTACTTGTCCATACAAAGAAAATAACCCACAAATAGAAATGGAAAAGAGTTTGTCTTATCTATTTATATGAGATATTAACTGAAAATAACTTTTTTGTTAACTAGCAATGATGTATGTTTGTGTTTTCTTTCACGCCGCACTCAGCAATAATTCATAATTATTGCAATAGTATTTTCATATTGATCGAGAATTATCGATATATCAGGATACACGTACCATTTGATCTCAAAGCTTTTTAGTGATCAATTTCTACAGTTTTCAGTTGTTCAGGTGTCGATCTTCGTATTAAATATATTAGTTAACAGGGATGTAATATTTGACACACTACATCTAATATGTGCAGTTTTTAAAATTGTTTTATCACGTTACACATTTACACCTTGGGAGCTCTTTATCTTTTTAATCTTCCGTGTAATGGACATTGGCAAAATATAGTTCCACAAAACATGCTGATCATCATATACTAACATGATACTGTTTGGCTGCTAATACAATATTTGGGCCAATCAGTTTGATGGTTGTATCGGGGATATTACTATCAGTTCTAATGCTGTAAGAGTGCTGTATGGTATGACACCAGCAGACACTGCACAATCTTCTCGGCTTACACGTCAATCTGATGTTATTGGAAAGATATTGCTCCTTATAACGAATAACTTATCTGGTGCAAGTGTCATGCGTCAGCTGACTTTAAACAGTAAGTTTCATCTACCCAAGGATACATGAAATCCTCACATATTCATATGTTTTCATAAAACGGGGGTAGTATTTCGTTCATTATTGTATAATACTGTCGATGGCATAAATTGAGTTTACAAACACGTGTTGTTCAAGAAGCCACTTTGAGCCTCCTTTTGGTAACATTCCCCAAAGATACGACACTCCATAGTCATTCAGCCAGTCGTCCATCAAGTCTACTCCTCATTATATTGAGGCCATAATGACGGCGCTGTGGTACCAGCAAATTTTGACTGACTTACATCATCACAAACTGATAGCCTGTATTCCGTACAGCAATCATTGTGCACATAACAGCTGGCCATTAGGTCTGATACGTTTCAAGGACATCATAGCAAGCCGCTTGTCCAAACAGTAAACGTCGCTACCCTCTTCAGCCAATACTAGAAGACCCTAGGGACCTACTGTCCAATTGTTGCGTATTTGAGAGTACTTTTGCACTAGCTACAATGGAGCAACAATTCATGAGCTACAACTAGGTTATATGCTAATATTCTTCTGTGAGTTATCAACGTTCTACCAGCCTCTGCTGTTCTTGGTCTTCTCCATTTTGAAGTTCAAGCGAGGTTTCCACGAAATGGTTAAACCTTGCTTTCTACACGTTGAGGCCTGGTAAAATTACAAAAACGGTTAACAAAACGCTTCTGTAAAGGTTTGGATCGATCTCAAGGAGCAAATTGTTTTAGAGCATTCCAAAAACCTATTCACGATGATTGAGTGAGATGTGTTGTATCATAGGATTCCGTTATATTATGGTATAACAGGAAAAACACGCGTGGTCTTTGTTTACCACGTGTGTGTAAATATCAGCGACAAACCCCTCTCAACACCCAAGCGAAATTTCTGTTAAAAGCACAGTCGGTTGTACAATAACTCGACTGTAGTTATTAAACCATAGCAAATAGTGATGATCCCATGTGTTCATGACAAGTGATCGTATCCTGCACCTCCCGTGGCACCAACGTGCAAAGGCAAATTAACTAAAATGACCATATGGCATATGGTACAAGTCAGAATATGACCATATGGTACAAGTCAGAATATGACCATATGGTACAAGTCAGAATAAAGAATTTCATCGACATATATTTTTATACGTTAAATAAGAAATGTCTTCAACCAGTCCTCCATAAAATATTTTGAGAGCCTCACTGATGCCTGAAATGTTGTGATCTTGATCGTATGGAGCTCTTTAAGTGAGTGAATGAGTGAGTGAGTATAGTTATACGCCGTTTTTAGCAATATTCCAGCACCCCCAAAAATTGGTTTCACACATTGTACCCATGTGGCGTGACGGACGAACGGTTTATCCACTAGGCTACCACACCGCCCCGGCGCTCTTTAAAATCTTTGTTGAAGAACGTGTTGGATTGCGCCTCAAAAGCTATGAAGACACCAAAGACCGTTTGCTGCTACATTCAACAAAAGTGTGTGTGTGTGTGTGTGTGTGTGTGTGTGTTCATGCATTCTTGTTGAGAGAGTTAGTGCAATCCACACTTGCCACTAGTCTCCTTTGTGTTTTGTTCAGTTTGGTAAATTGGCGTTTTCATCGTTTGTGAAGGATATCAGAGATCATCGATATACCTGAAGCTTAATTTCATTGTCTTGGCTGAATTACATTGGTTGTCCTCAACAATCTGAAAATTCGGATTCATATACTCATGCACCCATGTACGTTGATGACAAATCAGGAACCACAGTATAGGTGTATGTTCACAAAAAAAGTTTCAATTTACAATATAGAATACGAGACAAAACGAGACAGTACGAGACTAATGAGAGACACTGGCATTTGAAACCTATGTCAAATTGGGACTAGATAAGATGAAAAATGAATATTTTGAGTTTTCCAATTTTGAAATATGCTATAATCCTTTCATTTATCTGTCAAACGCCATTTTTTATAATATTGAAATATTGTGTCTCCTGTGACACGATTCAAGAGATATTTGAGATATGAGTTTGTAAACCAGAAAAGAAAATTCAGTCAACACAGTAATAGCCTTTATATATGAGGGACATTTCTGTTTATCTGTCCACTGTTTTATCTCTTCGCATCTGTTCCAGATCCACGGAGTTCACGACTGTTCTATATAATAACCTCATGACAGGAGAGGCGGTCAGATAGTCGAAAGTACTTTGTGAACAGTAAGTAGATTTGTTTGATTGTCATTTTAGAAGTTGATGAACAACAAGAAAGGTACAATACTTCATGGATAACAACTTGTTTATTATGTTATAATGGTGTAGATTCTTATAGTGAGTAGACTGTAAGCAATAATGTGTGTGAACAGTAAGTAGACTGTAAACAATAATGTGTGTGAACAGTAAGTAGACTGTAAACAATAATGTGTGTGAACAGTAAGTAAACTGTAAGGAATAATGTGTGTGAACAGTAAGTAGACTGTAAACCGTAATGTGTGTGAAAAGTAAGTAGACTGTAAACAATAATATGTGTGAACAGTAAGTAGACTGTAAACAATAATATGTGTGAACAGTAAGTAGATTGTAAACAATAATATGTGTGAACAGTAAGTAGATTGTAAACAATAATATGTGTGAACAGTAAGTAGATTGTAAACAATAATATGTGTGAACAGTAAGTAGATTGTAAGCAATAATATGTGTGAACAGTAAGTAGATTGTAAACAGTAATGTGTGTGAACAGTAAGTAGATTGTAAACAATAATATGTGTGAACAGTAAGTAGATTGTAAACAATAATGTGTGTGAACAGTAAGTAGACAACAATAATATGTGTGAACAGTAAGTAGATTGTAAACAAGTAATATGTGTGAACAGTAAGTAGATTGTAAACAAGAACATGTGTGAACAGTAAGTAGATTGTGAACAGTAAGTAGATATGTAACAACAATAATGTGTGTGAACAGTAAGTGTGTGTGTGAACAACATTGTAAGCAACAATGTGTGAACAGTGTAGATCGTAAACAAGAACATGTGTGAACAGTAAGTAGATTGTAAACAAGAACATGTGTGAACAGTAAGTAGATTGTAAACAAGAACATGTGTGAACAGTAAGTAGATTGTAAACAGTAATGTGTGTGAACAGTAAGTAGAATGTAAACAATAACATGTGTGAACAGTAAGTAGATTGTAAACAGTAATGTGTGTGAACAGTAAGTAGAATGTAAGCAATAATATGTGTGAACAGTTAGTAGATTGTAAACAGTAATATGTGTGAACAGTAAGTAGACTGTAAACAATAATGTGTGTGAACAGTAAGTAGATTGTAAACAGTACTGTAAGATATTATATGCCGATTTCAAAGCACAATCCAGCCATCGCCCTGTCTGTCAAAACAATTACACTGATTACAATTTTCTCTATTAATATAGATTGCTCTATTAATATAGATATATATATATATAATTGTATTATAGTATATGTATTATTTCATTTACTGTTCTACATTTACATACAGGTTATGCATATTATGATGATATGTTTGGTCCTGTGCTCTTTCATCATCAGCGGGACTCTTGGTAAGTTTCACTGTCTTATATTGCTTAGTATTTTCTAGGTTTTCTGGAAATGTTTAACGAAAATCTCTCGCTTTTTCCTTTTACATGGAAGAAAGTCTCTTATCTCATAGATCAATGAAACTAACAGATCTTGTAAGTTAGTTGTGAATGTTAATTGTCTAATGGGTTTATAGAATGTATTATGTACATGTACACTTAAAGTGAAATTATCCATTCACGAACGTTGGTTTGTTGTTTAATGCCGCACTAAGCAATATTCCACCTATATGGCGGCGGTCTGTACCAGACCATCCAGGATACGATGACATGTGTCAACCAAGCCAACGAGCCTGACCTCCCAATCCCGTTAGTCGCCTCTTACGACAAGCATGGGTTGCTGAAGACCAATTCTAAACCGGATCTTCACGGCTCTCACGAACAACGTGACAAAATACTCTAACATACTCTAACAGCATGTTTGTTTTTTGTGCGTGACATGGTGACATTCTACAACTTCCAGGCTCAACTCCCCAGTGTTTTAAGTGTGATGGTATCTCATCTCCGGGCTTCTGTCATTCCACCGAGACTTGTGCCAGAAATGAGGTTTGTTGCTACAACTGCACAGAAACGAAAATTTGTGAAACAGTAATTGTGAAGGTATTCCTGAAAGTTATACTATATATTTTTGACAACTGTTGGTTACTTTCGCTGGTTGGAGCTGCTTTAGATTCGTTTTGCTTTGTTGACTTATGCTACTATGTCATCAAATGTGATACACTTAAGAGACCCGACGCTGCACCTATTTTAGGTATTTAACGGTAGCCGGTAATGATTCTTATTACTCGTAGGCGAAATGTAGATATTGCATCAAAATCAGGTAATATGATACACCCAGCCGTATCACTCATACTGCATATCTTGACCACGTTGAACACCAGACACCGTCCATTAGACCATGTGATTAATACTCACGCAGTTTGTTTATGAACATGTGGACACTGTTTCAACAGTGGGGGAAACCTTGTTTGTTTTCAGTAACCTGATACATTCTGTGGTTAGTTCCATATCAACTAATTACTGGATAACACATATAGTGCTGCTGAGAGATCCTAAAACATAGGGACTTTCTTAGCATTTGGCTTACGACTATTAACGAGGTGTCAAAAGCATGAACATCCCAGAAATATTTTTGAAAATTTACAGATTTGTTATACGAGAGACATCACATACGAAGATGGCCGGAAAGCGTACAGAATGGGTTGCCAGGATACCAACGTGACTATTTTTCAGTGCCGTTTGATTGAAACTTGTAGTGGACGTCAATGTCTCTCGTAGCGGCGACTAACGTCCTTTCATAAAGTAACATTTTCTCAATAATTTGTTTATACATAAGACTTGCAATATCTTCCCTCATTTGGTTTAGACCAGGACACCTCAGTTCAGCTTATAAAGATTCTTCAATGTGTTCCTTTTAAATTTGATTGTGTATACAAATGTTCTTTCACATATTTACATTGCAGTCAATTATGCCATTTAATTGCAATCAAACTCTTGTACTAAAACAGACACCACTCTTTCTACATGCAGTAGCAAATGTCGTATTCCGTATTCCATGCCTCGATGACAGGTTTGCAGACTCCTGCAGCAGCCACAGCCTGTGATTGGTCGAAGGGGATCAGGGAACTCCTCACCCTGTTTTCGATGTTGCCAATCAAGTTTGTGCAACAAAAACATATGTGAGGATGGCAGTAGACAAACAACTCTTTCATCTACCATGCCTACAAGCACAGCTCAGCCTCAATGTGAGTTTTGTCTCCGTGACAATGATGGCCTACGGTTTTGACGTTTGTTACAGAACTCAGAGATGTTTTCAGAGAGTGTCATGACCGGAGTTAAAGACTATATATAAGACTATATATAAGACCATGTTTCTGAAATGTGAAGTCAAAGACCTCAAAGTGTTTATCTGGCTTGGGGGAACATGAGCAATGTTTAGTTTTACCTACATCGTTATTGAAGAGTAAATGGTCATATGATCGAGGAACATGTATACTCGAAATGTGTTTATCATATTGAAATACTGAATTTCAAGACAGGACTACGCCTGTAAATGAATCCAGCTGGAATTCACCACTTGGTATATCAAGCCAAGGTTGTAATAGAATAATAAAACATACATACAAAGTGTACTAATAAACATTATCATCATCTCCTGAGCATTCCGTTTTAAGCGTGTACTCCCTGACTTGAACAACAACGAATATTGTATGAGCTGATGGTATGTTAACTTTGGTTATTGTTGTAGATGTGTAACATAGAGTGTGGCATGAACTTCTCTGAGGTTAAGCAGGGTGGTTCTATTTCCAGAGTGAAAGGAAGATTTGAACAGGGCCAACTAATGTCAGCAGATCACTTTCATCCATTTTAGGAGTAATATCTGGAGTTTTCAACCTTTTCCCAGCTTGTCCATCTGGATACGTGAAGGGTCCAGATTCCTGTCTATTGTTCAACACTACCAGAATGCCCTGGGAGAAGGCTTGGAGAAACTGCAGGGCTATGAACGCCGAACTTGTAACACTTAACAGTGCTGACAAATCTCTTTTTTGTTGCAAACCACATGCCAAGTGGAACTATGGAAGCTGGTAAGTACCACCTCTATTCTACATCAAGATTTCTGTGGAATCACTATCCCCTGTCTCGGCCGGGGCACATGAGGATTATGTTTGTTCACATAGTAATGAATAGTATGGAAGTCACATAAAATCTTTAAAAAAGATATGGTGCATGGGCTTAGGTGTCGCTTTATGTCACCAGAAAAAGACACACAACCTCTCGTTTATGGAGAATGAGTCTGGCACCAGTTTTCGAAATCAGTCTAGGGTAACGACATATAACTGCAATAGTTCCTAGGAATACTTGTCCCCATTCTAACACTACGTATGCTCAAGATTGAAAAACATGTAACCAATATGCACTAGGGGGAGGTTACTTTGTAAAATGTAAGGCACCGCCTCGATAAGCATGGAAACATTCATTCAAATAAGACAAAACCCGTTTCCAGATCCACAAGAAATCCAAAAGCAGAGTCTAGATTCCGACTATATCTTGAGCATGATTTTGTTAATCACTTTCAAACTAGTTATGGTAGCAGGTGTCCCTCATTCAGACGACTGTCTTAGCGCGTTCACACAGTTTGCACATAAGATATTCTCTGCATACTTCGTTGAGGCTAAAGGATTCACTGTCATAATCAAAGTTCTCAACGAAAACAGTATGTCCTACACACCAATGTGAAGACAAACACATATATAAATTGGAACTTATACACATAATGTGCCCGACAAACATTACCGACATAGGGATATTGAAAGTGGCGTGACAGGAATCTAGTGATTGCTATAGTCATCAACATGAACGCTGAGTAGCATCTTACAAACGTCGCAGAGCCTGTCAATCAAGCCAAGAGGCGAGATTCCGAACCTTAGTGTGTAACGAATCAGAACACACACAACTGCATATGTCAGGAAGAAGGCGGACAGATGAAATTTGAAGCTGCGACTGTTAAAGCATTTCAGACTTAATAAGTCTGGAAGGTAAGCCTAACGGACACAACGGAAGTACATCTTAGTTGGCACAGAGTAAAACGGTTATTGTGCATTTGGTCACTTTATGGAGCTTTCGAAGTGAATTGCCCTGACATGACACCGAATGACGATCCAGTTCAATCGCTGCTGAGACCATCTTCCTTGTTTCATTTCGAGGGAACTGTTCGCCAGGAAATATACACTCTGGCAAAAATCAGCAAACAGAATCATTGTTAAGTTTTACTGCCGTGAATGAAATGGTATGACATCTAAAGACAAATGGGAAAGACAAATGTTAACGACCAACAGTCCATACGAACAGCGCACTTGGCTCGTGAGCCACAACAAAAGAGGGTGTTCACAAATAAGTTCACGAAGTCAGTCGCGAGTTCATCTTTGTCTGGCACCTTCGCTTCAACTAAACTAGAATGAATGTCCAGGGGAAGATCATCCAGTATCCGAGGAAGGATTTGGCGGAGTTCCTGAAGCGTTGATTCTGGGTGACAAATCTTGCGGGCCAGGCTAGCACATTCACATTGTTCTGATAAAGATACTGGTGTACAACTCGAGTAACGTGTAGTCCACTCCTCTGGAGACGTCGGTCGAACAACTGATTGGCTGTGTCTTTGACCACACTCTCTCTGGTTCAACTGCAAAAAATCATTCTTTAGATTACCAATGAAAACCTTCATGTCACAAATGACCTTGACAATAAATCTTTGAGCCAAGACGACGCTCGATTGTAACACAAAAGTTGTGAAATGTGGCCCCGCTAGAGCTGCTGAAAGTTTTCGACATCCACCGAAAGTTGTGTACACGGAATTGTAGTCACTCTACTGTTCATATAGTCTGGTTGGCATTGAGGTTTCATTATGAATCCACACATAAGTCTAAATCTCAGATGTCGCCACAGACCGAGTTTTGTTTTGTTTCTTACAATGTCGTAATACAACATGAACAAATTGATTGTTTCAGACGGCACTGCTGTTTATTGGACAGGGGGTTTGTACGACGACGTGCACGACGTCTGGCTTTGGAGAGACGGCACCATCGTCAACGTGACAATGTGGGCCAGAGGGAATCCCAACGCATACGCCGGTAGTCCCTTGTGTATCATGCTATTGAAGCCACGGAGCTGGAGTAATTATCCCCGTGGTTCATGGTTTTCTAACTTTTGTAGTGTTGAGGAAACTTTTATTTGTGAGATTCCATTCTCCGTGTAACTGAGCTATAAACATTGCTTGTATCAAAGTTGGGATGTTGGTGTTCTTTATGTCTGTGTACCTATGCTTTAGGCCCTGTGAGTCGGAGGTTGTGAAGTATAACAAAATATCCCTTTTCAGTGTTTTTTAAAAGCAGCAAAATAGCACCTAATATATTTTGGAGATAAGCATGCGATTATGATGCGTATTTATTCCATACATGAATCAGTAACTAAAACTGCCTTTCTTTGAATACCCTTACGCAAAACTGCTCACAAAACTCGACTGTTACTGCTTAAGTTACTGCTTTTAGTCTGCTCTTCAAAACGGACATAATAGTTAATATAGCATCATTAGAGCCGTTCACACTTTCTGACATTAATAATGTTGCAAACAATAAAGTGTAAGTTTTTATTTTATAAACATAACATAGGTGTGTTCAGATAACTCTAACACAAATCTAAACTGTTGCTGGAAATGCAAATACACGAACTGTAAATTATATGTGTACAGTAACACCTTCTTCAAAATGTCATGAGGTTTGGTCTTCGCAGGAATCATTCTCCCACCGTTATATCCCTCCTGATATTTCGAGCATATTGATTACTTCCCCATATATTTTACCAGGATATGGCTGAAACTTGAACATGGCATTCCTACATCTTCACGTCTTGCCACTTTGCAATCTCAAGAACAATATGATCCATAGTACCAGGTTTTAAGGTCGATCCAAATGGAAGTATTTCTGGGTTGATGCAGAAAAGTAAAGTGTTGCTAAAAAGGCGTGGTTTGTTAAAACGTAGTGTCAACATAAAATCCGTATCTCCAGAATCTGTTGTAAAGTAAGTCGTACTTGTAGCGTCCATGGTATCAGCTTGTGATTCTTATGTGGTCCTTTAGCTGTGTTTGAAAATAATAATGATAGTTTTGAAGACAATGTAGATGTTCAGATATGAGAACAATCTTGCACTTCATATATCACTTCAGGGATGTCGAAAAAGTCGATTCATATCCACAACTGACCATTCTTGTATCGTTCGTTACTTCATGAAACAATCAAATATATATCGAATCTTCTGTCGTTGAATCACTCGAAGAACTTAATGTTTGTTAGTTCCGTAACGTAGTCGTGCCTCAGACATGGAAACAGACAAACGGTTTCATTATAAAGTATATATTCAGTCAGCAATGTCATTTTTCGTGATGTTCAGGTCCTGTCTCACGACTATGCTGTAGTTACACTGGTATAGGTATGTATTACGTGATGTTAAGGTCCTGTCTCATGATTATGCTGTGGTTACACTGGTATAGGTATGTATAACGTGATGTTCAGGTCCTGTCTCATGATTATGCTGTGGTTACACTGGTATATATAACGTGATGTTCAGGTCCTGTCTCATGACTATGCTGTGGTTACACTGGTATAGGTATGTATAACGTGATGTTCAGGTCCTGTCTCATGATTATGCTGTGGTTACACTGGTATAGGGTATGTATAACGTGATGTTCAGGTCCTGTCTCATGACTATGCTGTGGTTACACTGGTATAGGTATGTATAACGTGATGTTCAGGTCCTGTCTCATGACTATTCTGTGGTTATACTGGTATATATAACGTGATATTCAGGTCCTGTCTCATGACTATGCTGTGTAGTTACACTGGTATAGGTATGTATTACGTGATGTTCAGGTCCTGTCTCATGATTATGTATGGTTACACTGGTATAGGTATGTATTAACGTGATGTTCAGGTCCTGTCTCATGACTATGCTGTGGTTACACTGGTATAGGTATGTATTACGTGATGTTCAGGTCCTGTCTCATGACTATGCTGTGGTTACACTGGTATGTATAACGTGATGTTCAGGTCCCGTCTCACTGGTATAGGTATGTATAACGTGATGTTCAGGTCCTGTCTCATGACTATGCTGTGGTTACACTGGTATAGGTATGTATTACGTGATGTTCAGGTCCTGTCTCATGATTATGCTGTGGTTACACTGGTATAGGTATGTATAACGTGATGTTCAGGTCCTGTCTCATGACTATGCTGTGGTTACACTGGTATAGGTATGTATAACGTGATGTTCAGGTCCTGTCTCATGATTATGCTGTGGTTACACTGGTATAGGTATGTATAACGTGATGTTCAGGTCCTGTCTCATGACTATGCTGTGGTTACACTGGTATAGGTATGTATTACGTGATGTTCAGGTCCTGTCTCATGATTATGCTGTGGTTACACTGGTATAGGTATGTATTACGTGATGTTCAGGTCCTGTCTCATGACTATGCTGTGGTTACACTGGTATAGGTATATAACGTGATGTTCAGGTCCTGTCTCATGACTATGCTGTGGTTACACTGGTATAGGTATGTATTACGTGATGTTCAGGTCCTGTCTCATGATTATGCTGTGGTTACACTGGTATATATAACGTGATGTTCAGGTCCTGTCTCATGATTATGCTATGGTTACACTGGTATAGGTATGTATTACGTGATGTTCAGGTCCTGTCTCATGATTATGCTGTGGTTACACTGGTATATATAACGTGATGTTCAGGTCCTGTCTCATGACTATGCTGTGGTTACACTGGTATAGGTATGTATAACGTGATGTTCAGGTCCTGTCTCATGATTATGCTGTGGTTACACTGGTATAGGTATGTATTACGTGATGTTCAGGTCCTGTCTCATGACTATGCTGTGGTTACACTGGTATAGGTATGTATAACGTGATGTTCAGGTCCTGTCTCACTGGTATGGGTATATATGCTGTCTGGTATAGGTATGTGTAACGTGATGAGGTCCTGTCTCATGACTATGCTGTGGTTACACTGGTATAGGTATGTATTACGTGATGTTCAGGTCCTGTCTCATGACTATGCTGTGGTTACACTGGTATAGGTATGTATAACGTGATGTTCAGGTCCTGTCTCATGATTATGCTGTGGTTACACTGGTATAGGTATGTATAACGTGATGTTCAGGTCCTGTCTCATGACTATGCTGTAGTTACACTGGTATAGGTATGTATTACGTGATGTTCAGGTCCTGTCTCATGACTATGCTGTGGTTACACTGGTATAGGTATGTATAACGTGATGTTCAGGTCCTGTCTCATGATTATGCTGTAGTTACACTGGTATAGGTATGTGTAACGTGATGTTCAGGTCCTGTCTCATGACTATGCTGTGGTTACACTGGTATAGGTATGTATTACGTGATGTTCAGGTCCTGTCTCATGATTATGCTGTGGTTACACTGGTATAGGTATGTATTACGTGATGTTCAGGTCCTGTCTCATGATTATGCTGTGGTTACACTGGTATATATAACGTGATGTTCAGGTCCTGTCTCATGACTATGCTGTGGTTACACTGGTATATATAACGTGATGTTCAGGTCCTGTCTCATGATTATGCTGTGGTTACACTGGTATAGGTATGTATTACGTGATGTTCAGGTCCTGTCTCATGACTATGCTGTGGTTACACTGGTATATATAACGTGATGTTCAGGTCCTGTCTCATGACTATGCTGTGGTTACACTGGTATAGGTATGTATAACGTGATGTTCAGGTCCTGTCTCATGATTATGTTGTGGTTACACTGGTATAGGTATGTATAACGTGATGTTCAGGTCCTGTCTCATGACTATTCTGTGGTTATACTGGTATATATAACGTGATATTCAGGTCCTGTCTCATGACTATGCTGTGGTTACACTGGTATATATAACGTGATGTTCAGGTCCTGTCTCATGACTATGCTGTGGTTACACTGGTATAGGTATGTATTACGTGATGTTCAGGTCCTGTCTCATGACTATGCTGTGGTTACACTGGTATAGGGTATGTATAACGTGATGTTCAGGTCCTGTCTCATGACTATGCTATGGTTACACTGGTATAGGTATGTATTACGTGATGTTCAGGTCCTGTCTCATGACTATGCTGTGGTTACACTGGTATAGGTATGTATTACGTGATGTTCAGGTCCTGTCTCATGACCATGCTGTAGTTACACTGGTATAGGTATGTATTACGTGATGTTCAGGTCCTGTCTCATGATTATGCTGTGGTTACACTGGTATAGGTATGTATAACGTGATGTTCAGGTCCTGTCTCATGATTATGCTGTAGTTACACTGGTATAAGTATGTATTACCTGATGTTCAGGTCCTGTCTCATGACTATGCTGTAGTTACACTGGTATAGGTATGTATAACGTGATGTTCAGGTCCTGTCTCATGATTATGCTGTGGTTACACTGGTATAGGTATGTATAACGTGATGTTAAGGTCCTGTCTCATGATTATGCTGTGGTTACACTGGTATAGGTATATAACGTGATGTTCAGGTCCTGTCTCATGACTATGCTGTGGTTACACTGGTATAGGTATATATAACGTGATGTTCAGGTCCTGTCTCATGACTATGCTGTGGTTACACTGGTATAGGTATGTATAACGTGATGTTCAGGTCCTGTCTCATGACTATGCTGTGGTTACACTGGTATAGGTATGTATAACTTGATGTTCAGGTCCTGTCTCATGATTATGCTGTGGTTACACTGGTATAGGTATGTATTACGTGATGTTCAGGTCCTGTCTCATGACTATGCTGTGGTTGGACTGGTATATATAACTTGATGTTCAGGTCCTGTCTCATGACTATGCTGTGGTTATACTGGTATAGGTATATGTAACGTGATGTTCATGTCCTGTCTCATGACTATGCTGTGGTTACACTGGTATAGGTATGTATAACGTGATGTTCAGGTCCTGTCTCATGATTATGCTATGGTTACACTGGTATATATAACGTGATGTTCAGGTCCTGTCTCATGACTATGCTGTGGTTACACTGGTATAGGTATGTATTACGTGATGTTCAGGTCCTGTCTCATGACTATGCTGTGGTTACACTGGTATAGGTATATATAACGTGATGTTCAGGTCCTGTCTCATGACTATGCTGTGGTTACACTGGTATAGGTATATATAACGTGATGTTCAGGTCCTGTCTCATGATTATGCTGTGGTTACACTGGTATAGGTATGTATAACGTGATGTTCAGGTCCTGTCTCATGATTATGCTGTGGTTACACTGGTATAGGTATGTATAACTTGATGTTCAGGTCCTGTCTCATGATTATGTTGTGGTTACGCTGGTATAGGTATATATAACTTGATGTTCAGGTCCTGTCTCATGATTATGTTGTGGTTACACTGGTATAGGTATGTATAACGTGATGCAACTGAGGTTCAGGCTGCAATGCAACGCCTGAGAATAACCGGGGCCGAGGGTCAAATGGGCGTAACTGGTAAACTGGTGGTTAAATGTATACGTATGGATCACTGAAAAAAGTAATTACACCAGGTGTTCCAAAAACACGATAAGAATGCCCCGCTCTTCATGATTTAAAGTTTCATCTTGAACATTTTCAGAGGAAATGTCAAAGGCAAATAATTGAAAAGAATTTGAAGGGACACGACTTGAAAAGAATAATGTCAATTTAGTTTTGACAGTAGTAAGTTCTTGAACATATTTAAAGTGGAAGATCACATAGCAGTTCTTGGAATCAGCCATCGTGATCACTTACTTGACAATATTAACGGTCTTCGTCAGACATGTAAGGACAGTCATAATATTGACGAAGAACGGATCAGTTAGTTGAAGTCTTTTCTTGATATTCAAAGTGAATATAATGTCATCAGTTCATTCTTGTATATCCTGTCAGTAATACATGCTTGACATTTCACTAGAACGCCCTGCCTCGAACGTTCATTTGACATATAAGTCAAACTGGAAGCCCATCGGTAGAAGCATGGGCATTGATTCCCTCGTGACCAACTTGAATGAAGCCATGCTTGATGTTTTAGCAATGTTGTCTTGTGCAGATCTATACGGAACTAAGCACGTTACTAAACAAGAATATGAGCGAAGAAATCTCTAAAGAATACATTCTCATGAAATAGTTTGGAGGAGGCAAAAAGTTTATATCGTACAACATAACACAATGCATTATATACGTAAGCTTGATAAAGACAAAAACAGCTTTACCACTACACGAAAAAATGTTTTTTCACAAAAAAAGGAAATTAACTCGCTTCGTGAACGTAGAGTGAAAACATTTCGATATAATGAATACATATATCGAGAAATAAAAATGGTAATGTCAACCACCTTACATTTCCCTGTCTGTTACCTAATCATATTGTTTCTATTGTTGTTGACAAATCTTTCAACGGAAAGATGAGAGTCCTTGTTTCAGTAAATATCATTGTTTTGTGAGTATATGTTTGACGAATCCGCGACATACCGTGTTCGGTAAAAATAACGTTAACTATACTACTGGCAAAAAACAGCAAGGCCAAAATCAGTCACACCTCCTGGCGATTAATCAAGACTGCCTCTGGGGCAACTTTGATGGGCGATGTTGAAGTGTTTGCCTTTCTGGTAGGTATAGTAGTGTATAACATGAACGCATAAGAAGGGTGACGATTGGACAACTTAATGACCTGCCAGAGCCCTCTGTTACTGTGTTACTGATTGATCAGCAGTGCAAGTTTTTAGAGTTCCCCGTCTTGATCAATTGAAACCTCCCACACAAAAGAGCTATCTTCGTTTCCAGATCAACCTTCCTGGTGATTTGTAATTGATAACCAGTTCTTGAAAGTGACGTTTTGCTTGGGCGAAGGTAAAAAATACTCCGCTGTACTTTCAATTTCATATAAATTATCTTAATCCTTGACATTTAAATGTTCAAGTTTTTGGTAATACGGGAATCTCGGTTATCGGTAATAGACTGTATCTACGCAACGTTTGGCCACACCTCATTTTGTTATTGCTACTTGACTTGTTACACAAATCCTCTCTTAGGGCGTGTCGCTCATGTCTTATCATGGATGTGTTTTGTTAGTGATGGTATTATTCGCGATTTTAGATGAGTCAGTTATCTAACCTTGATTCATGTAGTGAGTTTACTAAACTCATTAGCGACATGCATACACGAAACAATGTATCTGAAATTATCAGTAGCCAACAATAATATTATCTTCTGTCTTTTCCATGCCATGTTGGCATTAAAGCTAACAGGAACGCGCTGATTCAGCAGCAAAAGCGGCTCTTGAACAAACGGCAACACGTACCGAGATCCCTTAAACTGATTGTAAGCCAGTTATACGGCTGTAGGTTAATCAATGTAGGAAATCAAATTGGGATAACAAAACACCAAGCCACAAGATATGCAAGCGATCATTTCTGGTAACCATGTCAATATCAACCATCCTAGAGATGATGTTGTTTCAAGATGGTGCCGTATAGGACAGTCATATTTTACCCATTCTTTCCTTGTAAATGGCGATGATCCTCTGATTTGCATCCCATGTCAATGTGGGGTGGGGTTAAGTTTTAGGCGGGGACGGAACTCACACTCACACTCTCAGAGTCAGAGTCAGTTATTCATTATTGTCTTTATTGCTATAATCACTGCTCTTGTATTCAAATACCTTTCAATTTGTACTGATACTCTATTTTGTCAAAATACATTGTAAATGTACTTCTAAAATGGCACTGTGTATACATAATGTTACGTGTTGACTCCCAACCTGAAACTAATAACTGAGAGGGAATCAGACCATAAAATACCTAGGTGTGAAACCAGGAAAGAGAGAGGGGGTATGATCCTCGGTGAGGCTTTGAAGGGTGGGCACATGTTGTAGTTGTCCCCAGTAGCGATGTTAGTTCCTGTAAAGGTAGTGGCACTTCCTATCTACAGTTTGAAGGCGATTCGACTGTTAACATGTGATGAACTATTACCATCTGCAGACTGAAACAGGTTAGATTGCTGATCATTGGTGAATAATTCCAGCAGGTTGGCATGTGTCTACAATTAGCCGTAATGGGGAAGGAAACGAATCTACGTACGTTCTTTACCCTGAGACTTGCTGAGTCCATGCTTTTATTTTAACTGCGTTTGTTTCTGTATTCATTGTAACTGGTTACATTTGTATAGAGCAGGAATGCAGGGAACAGTAGAGAACGCACTATAGATAAAAACACGATATTAAAAGAGAATCTTAACAATCGTAAGCTAAAAAAACTAAAGTGATAGTGTAGATTCGATTTTTTTTACAAATCAAAGACGCTGACAAAGAGTAAAACGCGGACGACTGAAATAGATGGAGACGTTGGATATTTTCGGGTGTTTTGGGCTGGTGTGACAGAAAACATGAACCGTCATCGACCGGATCTATTTTGATGGTACGTTACAAAAGTCTCATAACCACGGGGAGAGAGGGATATTAATGTGGCGTAAACATGTTTCGCACGGTGTTTGGAATTATAAAGGTATCGATGTGCGAGGACTCTGGTCCGTTACACTGCTGTGATATTTAGACACTTTTGTCGTGAAAGCAACGTGTCGACCCAGCATTTAATAACTCGTTTGTTCCATTGTCTAGCCCAGTACGATTTCACGTGTGGTAATATCGGCATCTTGCTCAAACGTGATATTTGCTAAAATTTCTGCTGAAACAGATTGTTGATTCTGCTTGCTGATGTGGTCGGCGTTCCGAGACCCGGTCCGGTTTATGAAGAGCAAGCAACAGACTGCAATGGAGACAATAAGATGTCCCGTTCTGTCTGGAGGAGTGGGTGTCCTAATTAGATGTCACAGAGTCAGGGGGCTTACAATGTGATGTGGCAAAGGATATTGACAGTCTGTGGTTACTCACTTAAATCTACACCGTAATGTAACTAAAGTATTACACACCAGGTGAGCGCAGAACGGATGAAAGTGTTCCCCTACAGATGGCAGGATTAGCAGAATTGGCCACATCAAAATACATTAGGTCCCTGCTATGGCAGCTATAAGCATTGTGTGAGTTCCAGTTAAAAGGTCCATTCTAGGGACTGCTTTAAGTATCGTGAGTGTTCCAGTTAAAAGGTTAATGCTATATGCAGCTCTAAGCATTGTGTGATTTCTAGTTAAAAGATCCCTGGCAGCTCTAAATATTGTGTGTGTTCCATTTTAAAGGTCCATGCTATGATTTGATTATAGGTTTTGGTGGTTCTTCTTTAGCCCCGGTACCCAGTCCAACTAAATAGCCATTGAGTCACTCTACTCTTCCTAAGATCATAATGATCGTGATGAACTAGAGTGTGACATATCCCCAAACAGTAATCACTGTGTACGTTTGCCGATACGTTTCAGGGGCGTCATAACGTTATAATAACGGTATACTTGTAACTACAGAAAACGGCGCAAGGGACTTCAGCCAGCAGCAAAAGGCCCTCTGTGGACCTGAAGCCCTCAGTAAAATGGGCTTACTTGCATACTTGTGAGTTCTGTTGCCTGACAATAATGGACGTCCTAGCTTCTCTAAAATAAAAGGAGGTTTATATGATAGGACTTCGCTTGTGAGAAATCAACATTAGCCTCCACTGTTCTTGCACTTCTTCATTCAAGAGATCTCAAGTTAGGCTCCTAACGATTTTCCCACGAACTAGTTGAATTTGCATCCTACATGTTGACGTCTAGTCAATGTTGGACGCCATGAACTAAGGTTTGGGGATTGATCCTAAAAAAATAGGACGTTAGGGGAATGCTACACAAACTCGGAAGAACAGTTGAGACAATACATTCGAATCATTATGTACTTTATCTGTTTTGTGTCCGTTATTAATTTACTATCACCGTAAGTTTGGGCTTTTTAATTAGTATCATTGTTCGTTAGTTTGAATCGGTGAGTATGAGGCCTTTACACGAACATGAGGGCAAACAAACGAGATCTTAGTGGTGCTTCATGAAAACTTCATTGATGCCAAAATAAACGACGCTAATTAAGCTCCCTTAGATCGCTATTTTATACAGGTCAGCGATTTGATTTGATTATTTGATTCAATATATACCTAACGTTTACCTGTAAAAGAAGAGTTATTTAAAACGTTTTAATGGGTATTTGATTGAAATGTTTAATGGTTGAACGTCCGTAAAACCAAATTGTTTCATGTTTCATTTCCTTCACCAACTAACTGCCTTGTTTACGATTTATGATAGATGATAAAGGCAGCGATAATAGCATCTTCAACTAGAAGACGTTACTTCCCACAATACTGTTAAGTGAAATTTTCAAATAAGTCGAACATTTATTTTCCAGTGATGGGAAATTTCCGACTGATCGCAAGGTTTTCTCTCAACAATCAACCAAATATGACGTTAGCAATATGTAAAAACAATTACATAATGAACACTTTAGGACTGGTACGTGTTACGATGTGTCCTGTGTGTAAAGTACGAGTGGCTGAAAGGATTTAGGACCAATGTTACTTCGTCATGAAATTAACACAACCACGTTCCTATCCACGAGGTTTTGTTTGAGTTCTGTGTACGAAACGAAGAAAACACTTTCCAGAACACTTGGTACCATCTCTATTTGATGATGGTTCATTAATCGTTTATTGAAATCGTATATGTACAGTGGAAACCATGAAGATCTTGGGTAGAAATTCAGCATCCCATATTTGTTGTAAGAGGCCAGTAAAGGGACCAGGTGCTCGCTGATTTGGTTGATGCAAGGCAGTGTATTCCAATTGCGCAGATCGATGCTCGTGGTGTCAATGACGGGATTGTCTGGTCCAGACTCGAACATTTACATATTGCCGTCACATGAGTGGAACTCCCCCCCCCCCCCGAGAAAAAGAAACACAAACAAACAAACAAAAAAACCCCCCAAAAAACCAACAACCACCAAACTCAACAAAAAAAACCCCAAAACCAACAACCCCAAAACAAACAAACATGTACACTGGATCCTGCTTAATTCCTTAAGGTTTGATGGCGGATGGATCCGGGTTATTTATCAACACAGCCTGCTGGAGTAATGTGCCCTGGGAAATCGAAGATAATTATGTACAAGGTTTCCGAGTCAAATGTTCAACAAAGGTTTTTCTTTTCTTAACTTCGGTTTGACTATCGATTTCTGACCAAAATGACTGGTGAAATAAGGAAGGGATTTTAACGTATTGTGGATACCTGTGTCGTACATGACACTTTCCCACTTTATGGCTTAGTCTAACGTTCTGTAAGTGTGTCATTATGACGTCACAAATATGTTTCAAAGAAGGATATTAACGCACAATCAGTAATATACATGACATTTTAGGACGCCCAGTGATGTCCGTGACTGGAAGATTACTACTCTTTGGGAATTATTTATGTTTACCCAGAGACGTCAGTGAGCTTAACTCCGTAGCTTCTTGGAAAGAGATCGGATATCGGGGAGCTGTATGTGAATTCTTCAATTTTATCTGGGTTCACTGTGGATAACATGTCCTATGTAGATGGTCAGTTTCAGGATTTCTTGAGACACTTCACAAAAAATTGTCGGAAACCGTGCAGAATGGCTTGTCAAAACGTATTGCAACATGAAAATAAATTATTGCATTTTCATGTTATCAAGCGACAGCCATCCTCAAATTAACTATGTATACTCTGTTGCAGTGTGTTAAGTCATGCGCCAATCTTTCATTCCTGAAGATAAATGCGTAGGAAAAAATGATTTCTTGAGCAATCTTAACATGACACACCCAGGCTAGCACCTTTGAAACATGATACATTTTCTCATTTTGGGCGATCGCGAGTTCACAAAGTAATAAGCATTGATCTCAGGTTTGTGCTATATGTAAATATATATAATATATGAAAATATCCACCTAGTTTGCGTACCGTTTTGTGTTTTGAGCAACGCTTTTTAACTCCGGTCTTCAACGTTGCGCTATATAACGACATCACTACATTAACTTGTCAGAACAAGCGCGTTTATAACAAATCAACTCAGTAAAAAACAGACTATCAATTGCCTTACTAGTGGAAACAATGAAAAGGTAACAGTTGATGTCTTTAAAGATCGAGATCAGAAACCATGTAATTGGCGACACTACACAAGTTATTTTCATCTGCAACTGAAACCTGTAACAGTGTAACAGTGTAACAGAGAAGCAAGCGGTTGTGTCTATGCGAGTGTACGGATGTGGTGTCGGTGCACATTGTCAAGATACTTGAGATGTTTCACTGAAAACAGATATTCAATGACATTTATATTAAGGAAACTATTGAATACAGTCTGACATTATAATCTGAAACGTCTCAATTGTTGAGACATGTATATGTTTCATTAAACATTGAATCTACGCTATGCACAGGTATGTTGGTAACTACAAAACTGCAGGATGTATTGAATCAATATGTTAACGAATGCCTTAGTTCATATTTTTACCACTGGTAGCACAAAAGTGATTATAAGAAGTCAAAACGTCAACATCAAACCTAGTCTTTCAGTTGCTACTTCTTTCAAACTGATGTCCTCCAGACGTGCAATGCATCCAGACTTCACCCAGTTCAACCGAGCTGTCATGGGAAATGGCGAGGAAAAACTGCATGACTCTGAACGCCAAACATGTTACAGCTGACAGTGCTGAAAAACTGCTGGCTTGATGAAGACCAGCAGACAGTATGGAAGTCAGCAAGTATCACTGGGACATCAAAATGTCTCCATCACGTATGACATGGTGACCTTATTGCAGAGATAATACTTACTCTTGTGAGGATATTCGTGACCTTATACATTCACAAAGAAGACATTGTAGCAATATGATAACATGTATAGTTACACACCACGATAATCCCCCACTGGCAGCGATGTCCATGGTTCACATATACAGTGCACTCTGTCTTTTCATCTGTTTGTGACGGGTGAGTGACTCAGTTAAAATGTAACGTCGCAGCGACAATATTTCAGCCATTTAGCGATGAAACCAAGTTTACATATACATATACTTTGTACTTTGTCAGTGTTTCGTCTTTATACGCATTCATGTAATGTGTGCTTCATGCACAATCGTATGATCGTCAAAGGGAGACAACTCCATTAAAATCTGTGTATCTCGGACTGCTGTCTAATTCGGACTTTGAAGTCGGTCCCAAGCCGGTCTGAATTAGACAGAGTGCACTGTCAATGGAATCGAGGTTGTTTCACTGTAATGGCTGCTCGACTGGAGGATGGGGAGACACGTTTACGGGTATGTCCACATTGTTTGTTTGATTGAGTTTACTTTTACGCCGCACTCAGCAATATTACAGCTTTATGGCGGCGGTCTGTAAATAAACGAGTTTGGACCAGGCAACCCAGTGAGCAACAGCATGAGCATCGATCTACGCAATTAGGATACGATGACAAGTGTCAACCACGTCAGTGAGCCTGACCATCCGATCCCATTAGTATCCTCTTACGACAAGAATGGGTTACTGAAGATCATTTCTAACCCGGATCTTCACGGGTATGTCCACCTTGTGAGTGATTCTTGGTATTCTGAACTAGCTCACTAATGGAGTCAGTTAGAAGTGCATTTTACGGATCCTTACAATCACGTCCACGACACGTAGGGTTTGACAGGCGGAAGCTTTATGGTGAGTGGGTGGATGGAAGGTACGAATGTCGTTTAAGTGAGAGAGTTACATCGGCATTGTTTCAGCCTTATCGTGACTGAATATGTTTAACCCGCAAGGGCGTAGCTACCATCATGAAAAAAGCCCGGGCTTACACATGATTGTTACTAAAAAGGTTGGGCAAGCCCTGAATACTATATCTAAATATGAAGTTTTGCAACCTATTGGGCTTACACGAAATAAATTGGCTTGCTACTGGCCTGACCCGGCTTAGAAGCAACTCACGTACTATCATGTTACATTTATACCATCTGCGGAACGTGGGTAGTGTTCAACAATTACTGAATGTTTGTACCATCTTTCTGATACAGGAATTCTGTTTTGTGTAATGTGTTACACTTTGGAACAAAGCTACTGAGAGCTTAACGCGTAAACAGTACAGCTACAGTAGACCAAACTGTGTGAGTGTTCGAAGAGATATTTGTTTGGGTGTTAAGAAATTTTAGCATTTGTACAGATATTTAACAGAAACAGAAACCTTGATTTTATGGGAACTATATTCATACCTCATAACCCTACTCCTTTGAGTGGCATTTTAGAAGCTGGGAAGTACAATACAGACAAGCGTTATGGATAACAACTTCTTTACTACGAGTGTGCGACGTTTCGATACAGATTATTTTACCGTTGTCAAGCAGGACTGTATCAAAACGTCGCACACTCGTAATAAGGAAGTTGTTATCCATACACCTTGCAATTGTCTGTGTAACCCTACTCAACTATACATAAGTTGACTAATTTGGTTCCAGTGTGAGGGTCTCTAGTATTGTATTATTTGTAGCTTGTTTGTGTTTGTTGGTTAATGCTGCCCACAACAATATTCCAACAAGTATGACCCCGGATCAGATAACCCGGTGATTGACATCATGTGCATCAATTCTTTGCCATTGGGATACGATAACATGCAGTCCCGACAGCGGGTGACAAGTTATCCCGATTCCGTTAGTCGTCTCTTTCCACAAGCCTTCACTCCGGATCTTCACGGGTAGTATTGTATGTTTCAATCCGGGGTCACGTGTTTCTGAGAGTCCTGTTACAAACGCCGATGAGATTATTTATCAGAACGTGAAGGCGATGATGAAGGCACCAAGCAGGCCATCATTATCACGGACGTACACCATCATCAGACACAGACGTCACTGATACCCTATACTCACAGATAGCAAGTATTGTATGCATACCAACTGGTCCTCCAGCCAATGGTGTTTCAGGGTCATTATACCACACTGCTTGCATATACAGAATACGGCACAAGGCACTTCATCCAATATCCGCAGACCAGTTGGCGACCTAAAGACCTCAATATTTGCCTACTTGCGAGTACTATAGCATTAATAACAACGCACGCATCGGCTTCAATAAACTGCAACGAGGTTTATCATGATAGGACTCTACATCAACATTCTATCAGAAGAGTCTGTACTTCCTCTCACGTCTCTGGTTTGACCCCTAATGATTTTCCCACGAAATGGTCGAAGTCCTATGTGTTTTGCAAACAGACGCTGATAATTAGGAAACGTAATCAATTATATTTGTAGTATGATAGTTTGCCACTTTGTATTATTTAGGTAAATAGATGACTGAACTGTGGCAATTGAAAGAGTATATTGTGTATACTTGTTAACAAATGAGGCCTCATGACTCTTATATCGTTCGAAATGTTCATAAGGGTTACTCATTTAATCATGAAAGATTCATACCTTACATTTCCAAGCCCGGAATTAGGTATAAGATCTAAACAAGAACATCGTTAAGTTTTTGTGTTACTAGCGTGACACGCATCTCGTGATTCTCAGTGTACAACAAGTGCACTAGTCCCTTCCTGATATATTCAATGATGTAATGGTTGTTTCAGAGTTAAATCCCGGGGTGAAAATCACTATTTTTGAACATCTGCTCGGAAAGGTGGTTATAGTCTATGCACCGGTGACATGAAATGTATGGATGAACAAAATGACTGGTCATCTAATCATAAGTACGAGTAATTACCTCTTGTAGACCAACCTGTAATTGGCACACAGTGAGAGAGAGAGAGAGAGAAAGAGAGAAAGAGAGAGAGAGAGAGAGAGAGAGAGAGAGAGAGAGAGAGAGAGAGAGAGAGAGAGAGAGAGAGAGAGAGAGAGAGAGAGAGAGAGAGAGAGACATACATAAATACATATAACTATATACATGTACATACATATTATTTGATACCTTAATATGACGATTTCTTAGAGGATGCTCATCACGTGCCAGATATATGCCGATCGCCTGAACCGTTACTCGCACGTATACTCACGTGGAGCGATTCATGTTTGCAGCAATTTGATTCGCCATTTGAACTCGATTTCATGGCGCTTGGTTTGTATCAATCGATCCTGCATTTGTCGTTTACCTTTGGACGCCCTTAACGGGGTCGATCGTCAACAGTTTTGGTTTGTGGTACCTGTTCAATCTTGTGATAGTGAAACACTGAACCTATTGGCATATACACGCTGACTCCTGTCAGTTTTCAAAGCTCGTAGACGCAACATGACTAATTCTTAGGCAATGAATGAGTGAAAATAGGTAAAGCACGACACAGAATCAGTTAGATTGATAGAAATAATGGTCCACGGAGAGTAAATGGCCACCCTTGAATCAAAATCAGGAATGACGTGCAAGATCTGAGATGTGTTTTGGTTTTACTGTGTTTACGTAAGATCTTAGACATCAACACTTGGCGTTGACATTGATATCTCATGATCCTACTCTCCTTTTCAAAGAATACATACAGGCTTATATACGATTGACTAAAGTCTGGGCTCTTCTGGTGTAGATGGCTTATTGGAACTTGCACTTTTTGAAGTTGTGACGGGAACTTAGTCTGTAGACAGGTGATGGGGTGGTTGGGACTCAACATCAAATGTTCCGACAGGCTGATTTCAGGCCCTCTTTCTTGATGCAGGAGGGTGTGTGACTTCAGGTCCGGATTGTCCACAATTACGAAGTAGTTTATACACATATCCCCGCGGGTTGGAAGTGGTCTGGACGGTCTGGGTCTCGCTACTAAATGGTCTTTAGTGCTTTTAATAGTCTTCTGATTGGTCCTTGTTACTAGATGGTGAGTCAGGTAGGGGCTTAGCCTGAGCGTTGCAGCATTGGGATGTTTACACCGGGGGCTATAGTTGGATAGGCAGTCGATATACTGACATGCACATGGGTACTTGGAACTTTCGTGGTAACCTGTAATGTTGGTTGTTGAGATGGTTGAATAGTGTGGTTTGGTGATGAATGGTGATAACGGGGAACTCTTGCCATAAGTCTGCTGGTAGAAGACCGAGGGGGGTGTGTAGCTGGAGACGGGGTTGATGGTGGTGTCCATGGTCTAATGTATTAGCTGTTGTTATTATCGAATAGTCTGGTGCGCACGACTTTGGTATCTGATCAGTTGGTTGGGCAAGATTAATCGCAGGTTACCGATAACGTAATGCTGGAAGCGTATATGCGAAGCGAGTAGTTGAGCAGTAACACAAAAAATAAAGTTCAGTGTTAGAAACACCCAGCAAGAATAGCAATAGCGATCTTTCAAGCTAGTGTTCCAATACCGCGTCTCATCGGAACCATGCTGATCGAGATCGTTCAGATAGATTGGGAGTTTGAGTGTTTCTGTGAGTTGTCAGATCCATAAGAAGAGCATATGTTTTGGTAGTTGTTTTTACAATTTTTTACATTGAACTGAGACTTATCACAGTTACAGAGAGTTGTAACTTTCGTTCGTTCTCGTTGTAAGGTCGTTCTCTAGCAGCTGTATTTGTATTGACATGGCCGCGTGACACATAACTGAGGTAGAAACGTTGAAAGTGACGATTACCATTTTGGTAAAGGTACACGTGTAGTGTTAACAGATAGAATATCAAAGCATCATAATTAGGGAGAATCTTAGATTCGAACCTACGATTCTAGCAACGTTCTGTCAAATCGGTTTTCTTTGAAGTAAACTGCAGCACCACCTCCTCACTTTACGGTTTCTTCGGTTCACTGCGGTTAACATGTATCATTTACGTAAATCCATGTAGCATTTCCCAATGTGTCTCTAATGTGACATTACTAGAACTCTACTGGTCATATAAAAGTGTCGAACAATTCAGCGAAAGGATTTTCTTCAACGTTATATCGCTTGGAATCTCATACATCTAACGATACATTCCAATGTCCATTCATCAGAAAACATTCCTGCAGTCCCCAGGCTGAATCTAATTAATCGAGTACTCGGGCAACTGCAGTTGTCACATAGCGCTGTGGGAATACTCCAAACCTGTAAGAACGAGATTAGCCAAACTTCATAGGCTTGAAGCATCCGAGAAAGGAGGCAAACACGAACAACTCTATTTCGGAGTTTCCATTGATTTATGCGATTGCTGGCGTGTGTAATTTAATGACTTTATGTGCTGGTAGATCTTAACCAATTTCAAAGGTGATGTATTTTTACGCACTTTAGAGACCAAGGACAATGTTATTGAAGGACAATTATACCCTAGAACGACCAATCATAACGTTTCAGGCATCCTGGTTAAAACATATACTGCAATGATGAAGAGTGAAATTGACTGACAACGTGGTAACTTAACTTGTCCTTTTTAATGTTGTCACAAGGTTTAATAATACAGGGAAGAAGCCTCGGTAACAAAAGCCGTAGTAAATGTCCAAAACGTGTTATCAAGATACAGCTATAGAACGAAGAATTAAGTTTAATAAGACACTGTTTCAGTTTCAACATGACATATGTGTTTCATTTGAGCGCAGTATCTGTTACGGTGCTTTACCTCTCTTTCGGGTCCACGGCACCCAAACTAATACCCATTACGTAATGAACATTAGGCTCTGAACCTTGACACATACTTTGCAAGACATGAAGCGGGTACGAACCCGGACAGGACTGTGTATTTCAGCTAATCAACAACTTTTAACACATAAAGACAAAGTTAAAGGTTTCGATTAGATGGATGAAGATATTCGACTGATGGATAACATTTATCAATTTCATTTGTCAAAATAATATCACTCGATTTGAAAATTAATCATCAGAAGAAAGCGCAATAGCATGATCTGTACAGAAATATGAAACATAAAATACACATGACATGTACAGGCTTTAACCAGTAAAGGTCTTCTGTCTTGGGTCATTTGTCAGAAATAACACATCATCTGTATCATTAATGTAATGATGTGGAGAACAAAAGCTTTTAGGAATCACTCAATTCTGAAACGTAGGTACTTCTACAAAAAGGATTCGGGTGTTTGGATGTTTGCAATTAAGGCGATTCTGCTGCAACTGTATCGATTTCTTTTATCTCGTGTGTTCTTGATGTGGTTGAACTATAAGCAGACTTGGTGTTTTTGTGAACGAAAGAGCACACGAGCAAAGATCGTTATATCTGAAACAGAAGATAAAATAGGTTATTTAATAATGGAAATTCCGTAACGGATGTTCGTAATATATAAGAACACAGTTAAACAAAAGATAACGAGCTTGTTTACAGGAAAGGACAGAAGACCGTGATACTTTGAAGGTTCAGATTAATTCAAAATTGGGAAAAACGGGGCTAATAAGAAACCGTACAGATAAGTGTCTATATATATCTTGCGCTAAAGGGATTACAAAATTGTAGGAAGGTTAAATTTCAAAGGACAAAAAATACAGTTTCTTCTCATCGATAATCTAAATGTAATCAATCTGGGCTTCAGTGACCGCCAGGTAACTGTGATGGAGTATCCACATGTTCCTAGCTGTATCATCAAGATACCGTCTTACTTTTCAAACGGAACCAAGTCGATTGAGTCTCGTGCCATCTGCTATAGAAAATCGCAGTTTTTAACACCTAGAAACGTTGTAGGCGTATTGGAAGCTCGAGGCATCATGTGTCGTGAACACCTGGTGTCATCACTGGTTTTCAGTGATATTTCATAGAATCATCGGCGTTGGTTTTGTGTTTAATGACAAGTAGAATCTGTTTCGGTAGATACAGAAACAGATACATTATATAATTCTATTTCAATGTCACAATTACTTCAGATCCAGAAATGGATGCAGGGTGCACATATCACCTTCCTACAGGCGTACGATCTATACAAATTGTTACAGATGATGGTGTAATTAACTAATGTGGGCATATGTTTTCAACATAACAACACTACAAAACAGTTTAGTTTGTATTCAGCTTGTGATTACCACATACACACTCATTCCTTTAAAGCCCTGACCCTATTTATCACACTTGTATATCTGGTTTGTCATGGATTCTCTAACGACGTATTCGAAGCTTCTGAATGACTGATAAACAGTAGATCACTCAACACAAATCTCTCGAAGGAAATCGTATGAGTTATCACCAAGAACAACCAATCAAAAAGTCATTTCAAGTCGATAATGCATCCCCATGTTACTCTGCACACGATCTTTGAGCTCCCACAATGGGATGTTACGGAAGGATCACACTAAGGGTTCATTATCCGTCCGTAAGTGCTCTAGTTTGTGAAACTTGTATATTAGCTTCTGAAAACACAGGGCATATTCCACAGAACATCCATTATTAAATGAACAATCTAACATCCCTCAAAGGGGGAGTCAAAGTAGTCCAACAAGAGCAAATGGTGGGATGATTGAAGCAGTGATTGCGGCTGGCACCTCCTGGCTGACAAACGTTGTCAGGACTAAGGCCTCCTAAAGGTATCATTAATTCTAAATCACTCCAGCCCACCACATCAAAGATTGCCTGCAAACAATTTTGAGAAGAGATCCCTGTTGGCGGTCGTTGAACGTGTGATGTTCCTTCGAAGATGGTTGGATGTGAAGGCTGAAACATCTTAGATTGATGACTAGATGCTAGGGGAGGAGAAGCATTGTGGGTTTTAAGGGTTTTCAGGGATCAGCTGCCATTTGAAGAGGTATTAGATGATCACAACCGGAATGATTCTTCAATCTTTGTACGAAATGTATTTTTGTTTTACGATACCCTATATCACCTTGAAAGGACTTTCTTATTTGGACTAAATTCACTGTTTGACCGTTTTCTCTGTGCCAAGCATTACTGGAGACTCCATCAACTAACCTTTCCATGCTTAATGAGGACGTATTGTGGCGTTGTGTGTTAACTTACTGTACTTCCTCTACGAAGATGTCACTGACAGACGAGCTACATCGACTGCTGTGTTAACACTGAGAGATTTCGCTGAGATATTCCATAATTCCAATCTTTATTAATCTTGATATAAACCTTCCCCTTTGAAGCCTTTGCTTACATTGCTAAAAATCGCCCAGCTGTTGTTTGACACTGTCATTTAACCTCAGTGCCTTTCAGAAGCCATAATTTCTGCAACAGTTAAATAATTCTGACGAAGTGCCAATCCATTCACTGTCCATTCAGAGACGAGGAATATAGTATGTTAATGCAGAGGTAATCACACCTTATTGTACCCGTTGTTACATTCCATCCACGTGCCCATCCTACCATACCTCACACTACACTGCTCCACAGGGACGTACATATCTTCATAGTATATAATGCATATGAGACATGAGCCATAATGTTAAACGCGGTCACAAAATAACTCCTTATAAAAACATTGTTTCTCACGACCACACATTTAAATTAACATTAATGTCAAGCAACTTCATTTTACAAATACACAAATATAAATAGTTTAACTATGAAACATCCCTGTGTGGTTTGTTCCAGTCATGTCTGTGTCGTGTAATCCTGTCAGAATGTATTCTCAGAACAAGTTTAATTTTCTGTTCGTTTCCGTTCTCAAAGGATCAATGCCCAGTACGTTCCGATATATGTGTTTCCGACACACAAACACGGCACAACTGATGTTCTTTCGCCGTGATTATTGTAGAACTGTACCAAAGAGTTATAGCACTTTCCATACCGTGCGAACAATCTATACATAACTGCTCGTGATCCTGGTGAACCCATCCACCAACATCCAAGGCATACCTCACAAATACGTCTCTCTCAATACCCCAGGGAGAATACTCATAATTTCGTCCCACGCGAAAGCATGATTATTTGAAAGGGGAGCTGAGGGCCCCTGAGAATAGACCCTGTGTTCTGGACGAGCCAGATACATTACACTAGTCAACATAAGGGTCACTATTACTGGATCCAATGCTGGGTTTTGTCTTCCCGGCCTTCAATCATGCCAAAGACATCGTTTATTTAAGGTATTTTATAACGTCCTGGGGGTACAATAATGAGTTTATTTTCATCAATCAGGACTATGAACCACAGGTAGAAATTACAATAAATATTGTTCTCGACTTTGGGTTAATAGATTTTCTTAATTGATTGGGTTTTGTGGCTGGCTTTTGTGAACGTGAGCATACGTGCTTATATGTTCCAGCCCTGCCTCGCCTTAGTTGCGGGTCCCTTTATTGGACAAACTGGGAGAAATGGTTTTTCAGGAATCACTAAATCCAAAATGATCTGTTGCCATGCATCACAATGGTTGCAGTTAAGCGCGTTAATCACCAATATTAGAGATATTCAATATCAGGGCTGATAGGAAAGGAAGACGATTGATATAATAGCACAGTTTTTGCCGAGACCAGAAATACAAGAATAATGAGACACGCCTTCTTCATAATGGAAGACCGGTAGTCGCCTCGCAGTATAAAAACTATACTTAAGAATCATGTCGGTAGATGATAGACTTGTATTACACAATATGCTTCAGATATATTACACACTTCGGGTAATGAACCTATTATTATTTATGAGGTTTTAACTTTGGAAAAAGTAAGCCAGAAGGTTTTATGAAGCATTTTATTGTGCTAGAGTTATAGAAGATTTAAAGCTGGAAATGCACAAATCTTGTCAATGTGTGTATCGATCGCTGTTACACAAAGAAGGTTATTATGATGGCAAAACCCATTCATTCAGTTAATGAACTGATCTAAACAAGTGAATGCACAAGAGCTGTCTAACGGTATATCATCATAATGGGTTTAGCCTTATGTCTCAGTAGATGATGATCGGTGGAACACAAAGGTCTACTTTGCCAATTTCAGTCGCCTTGTTAAACGCTGGTTGGGACCAGCGCACAGAAAGTATGACGAATTATGCTTCCGGGCTAATTCCGAATCACCACCAATCATGCATCATCAACAAAATGTGCATCAGTATTCTTCACTTCGTGTGACCTTGATTCTAACACATGCGCACTGAAGCGGAAACTGGCTGCCCCAACGTTGACTTCCGGGGCCTTGTCGGACTCCATGTTGATTTCTTGGAGTTGGTCTAAAGAGCATGCCTATTTGACCAGCTTTATGGTTGATAGGCGTTCCTTTGATGGGCTTAAAAGATGTTTGTGAAAGATAAATGCAATAAAGGACCCCTTCACGTAACGGTTGATAGAATAAGATAAATCACAACGTTAATAAAGAACGTTGGTTAAGCTACAATTGACAGACAACAAAACACATCCGGCTTTTGCTATTTTAATGCATTATAGGCATCAGACGTGTTTTTGTTTGATTGCGTCCTTTCACTAATAATGCCAGAAAAAACATTAGCAATACGCTTAAAGTGACAAAACATTGTTATCGGGATCCCCGTATTACCATGATTGGGAGTATCGTGTGAAATATAACATAGGATATAGATATTACTATATCGGTTCGCATATGACTGAATGAACAACACACACCTCATCACAAGGTGTTGCTATAAGTCGATGAATAAAAATGAAATCTAAAGTAAATGGTTATTCGAAAGAGGTGTACTTGATTTGGTTATCATTGGAGACAATGCCTTTGCAGTCATTTGGCGACCTTAACGTTTTGATAAGTGAACATTTGTAATTTGCTGGGTTGTCATTTTCCCGGCAGTACGTGTGAGATATTACATAGTAAATTTGACAAACGGTTAGTTATTTTAATTGGCTGAGTACCCGTGAAGATCCGGGTTAGACTTGCTTACACTTGCCATCGTATCCAACTGCGTAGATCGATGCCCATAATGTTGATCTCTAAATTGTCTGGCAAAGTCTCGATTATTTGCAGACAGATGTCATATAGCTGGAATATTGCTGAGTCCACAAAAACAGTAGGGTGAGAGTAATGATGTCAGTTTTTATCAGGCGCGTTGCCCTTTTTGCCTTAGACATCATATTGTAAGCAAATCTAACGTGTATAACCGCCAAATACAATGCTTAACATCAACACCTCCAGTGCTGATGGTGCAGACACATTTACTTCAGGCACAAATGTTAGGTTAGGAATCACGATAGCGTATTTATCTTTGTGAGGTGATTGATCAGATTGTATTTGGAGTAGAGATCAGCCAGTTTGGACGGCTAGGGTATAGAATGGGAGGATAGAGGGTGGTGTCAACACTACAGGAGAACCCGTGTCTGCGGTATAGGTGAGATGTATATGCTAAACTGCCGGTACCAGGTTGGGTGCTTTTGAGGGGTGATTTTGGTGATAAATAGGGGTTTATAAGAAAGTTAATTGCCGAGATGGATATAGTCGGTGCTAAAGAGTGTGTTATCCAAACATGTCAACTAAATAGACCTGATATCAGGATGGGTTGTAGCAGGTACGGACATGTAAGGTATCAGATTATATATGTACGTGACAGAAGTAAGAAGTACCCATGACGGTATTTTTGATGAGAATGAACCAATAAATACAAAACATCCACAAAAGAGTATAATAGTCCAGAACGTATGTCCAAAGAGATTTCACAAAAGACAATGTGGTGATGAAAATTGCATTCAATAATGATAAATATCTCTAAATATATGCCATAACATTTCTTTAAAAATAGTAACTTACAAGTTAGATGAAACCCTGATTGAAAGGTTTTCTTGTAATCAGGAAGAGTCTTTCAGTGAAGCAAAATGTCCTAAGGTATCTCAGCAGTAGAGAAATATAGACGCCATAAACTGGGTGTGATGGGATATTGCTCGAAATGACGGTTACTTAATTAAACCCTCTTGTGGAACAGTTGGATACAGAGGATGTGTTGATGCAAGAACATCCTGAGTCAGCCATTTCATGGCCACGAGTCTTCTATGTGGATCGATTTGTATTTGTAATTTTTTTACGAATCGGCACAGTCATTGCCAATGAGGGTACCGCCAATGAGGGTACCCAAAACTTGTCTCAATGTTCTGTCAGGAAACCAAGCAGTTGCAATGTTTTGGTATGTGGATGCGTCAACAAACTGACCAGACAAAATTGCCAAATAACCTTCATGGAAAACGAATTTATCGTTCAACTTATCATAGCGGTTACTTGAGTAAAGTTTCGTAAAATCAAAGTTTGAAATGTGATCGACATTAACTCATATTCTCTCATATATATTCAATTTGTTTGAAAGTATTCAATAATGTCTCCTCGTCCGGTCCGTGTTGTCAGACATGCCATAGTCGGATCTATAGATTAGAAACACCCGGTGTTCGGACCTTCCCAGGAAGGTTACATATAACTTGTATATAATATGTATACCTTTTGGGGAAGCGACTTTAGTCCCAAGCCAACATATTTTCATAACCCATAACCATTTGCTTGTTTATAGTTTCTTAACACTGAGGTAAAGCGTATAATGTTTGCTATCTTAACATTTTATGTCTCTTTCAAAATGAAAATGTAATTTTTGTAATGCATTCATTCAAGCATAATTTGACAACTCACGTTTCCTCAGAGAAGGCTTGGTTGAAGCGATATGGCCAAATAATGTATTATTCCTCTCTCTATGTGATGGAGCATGAGTAGATTATTATTCTGAATTTTGCGAGACATGCTTGTCCTCTGTTTGTTCAAATCATGTCTCCTGAGACGTTGTCTTTAAAGTTTCTTAATCGTTATTTCCATCCTGTGTCCAAGGAATCCTTTTGCTTGTCACGAAATTGACAGTTGGGAGATTGTATACTGTCACAGAATTGACACAATTACTTCCTCCCGGACACGCTTCTCTGCCTTTACTCCTAGAGAGTCCCCAAGGGAACATTCATTGTCGCAATCGATCGCGCGATGTATACAAGAAAAGGGGTGTTGAAATCAATAATGTCTATAAACTGACACCGAGCGCTGATCGCAGATTACCCGCGACAAAGATACGATTATTTTCACATGGTTGAAGGTATTTAGGATCAGATCCCAAAGACGGAGCAGTTTAAACCACCCTATCGATTCTAAGCTGGGCTGCTAATCTTTCCTGTCCATTTACAACACATCAAGTACACGTAACGACGCCGGGACGGTCTTGACTATAGGTTGAGAGGGATCAGTCGGGAGCTCGCACTATATTAGGCAATCAAGGGATTACTTTCCCGTGAAATAAGGCTTCCCTCATTGCTCTCACACAGTGCCTCACGGAAATGTCAGTCAGATCTACGAAAGCTGTGAAACTTTTTTTCATATATCCCCCAAATTACTCCTCTCAACACTTACATTGATTAATTGAAATATATGATAGAAGTACTTGCCTCTTTTAAGTTCAATTCAGCCACGTGATCTTCACCTTGTATTTAAACATAGGATTGTTTTGGGTGCTATCACCCGGATCACTTCTGGGAAACGGGTTCAAACTGTTTCAGTTAGTAAAATCCATATTTGTTCGTAGTTCTTGGGTGTCATGATTTAGTAATTGGGTTAGCGGCTTAACAAGCTCCCATAATTACCTACATATCTCACAGAGTACCCATGTACTTATTGTAGTATTTAATATACCTAATTCAGAATTTCCAGGCAGTGCGAGACTTCTTATCTACATTACCGCGCTATCTGATAAGACTTGCAAGATCCAGATCTCATATATGGGCGTCGGACGTCAATCAGTTACACGACTTAAGGACATCACCTTTCTAGTTACCCATCATGCATCGTCTGTAGTGGGCGCTGATATATGTAACTGTGCTACCTAATCCACTCTATGTTCAGTTCTTCAAAATTAGTGCTTGTTCTGTTGTTCCATGACGATAAATGGAATATAATGTCCCCGCCTTCGCATATGTTATATAAGCCAGACACATCTATATATAATTAATGTATATCTCCTAGCGAGTTCCAATGATGACAAATACCTCGGAAATATGTGTTGGCCTATCTATGATTAAAATGTAAACATACAGTAAATGATGGTGCATTTTATATTGCTGACAAAATATAAATTTTTGTTTGGATTTCATAACAAATATGCGGAAAACGTTTTAACTGACATGATTGAATTTGAGACTGTAAGTTTTACGAACACAAGTCGATCCCAATAAAGTAGTCTTTGCTGAAATTACAAGTTACTATCACGCGCCTCCCAAATGAAACTTATACTTTTCTATGGAACTATTGTTTTGATTTGTTTAACGTTCAATTTCATTCTATCGAACTGTTAACTCATCTTTTAAAACAATTTTACAATTACAAGTTGGCAAAGAGACCATGTCGACTCGTTTTCACTACCGCCGTAGTATCACGTCACACCACAACGAAGGGAATCTTTTTGTAACGTATTCGAATATACTCAATCATTATGTCAGTGAACGAATGTTGCTAGATTCATAGAAATAATATCATGCCTGTTAGCAGACAAGAAAAGGTGTGTCTGGATGACTTAAAGGAGATTTATGAAATCTATTGGTGACTTCAACACCAGAAAGTGTCTACCGGGACGGATTCGAACTGCTGTAAATACTAACGCTGATGGTAGCTAAGTGGATGGATCACTGGAAATTAGTAATGACACCAGATGATCGCTAAAAGTAAGCGCGTCCTGCTTCAAAGGAATCACCCGCCAATGATGAATGTTCGTGTCGTTATTAAAACCTACCGCCGCACCCAACATATCACTGCTACACGACGCCAGCCTGTATATGGTCGAGTCAGACAATCATGTTATTAATAATGTGCAACATAATGACCTCACGCTGTGAACCACGTCACTCGACCTGAAAACCCACTATTTAAAGTAAAGGTCAGTGAGGAAGGAGTTGGGGAACCCAAGGATTAGGTCATGGTATAAGATTGCTGTATCACTGTAACAAGAGACGAATCACGAATAGTAAATGTCTCTGAATGTCTTCCATTAAAATCCTGGAATGACTTATCCAAGCTATTGATGGTGGAACCTTTTGTGGAAAACTGAGTCGTAAGTATTGTCCTTGCTTAGAAAAATCATTGTTCACAGTACATACGGTTCGATCTACTGGTAACACATAGTGGGAGGTATGTACACACAATCGCTCGCTGATCATGTTAATTTAAACAGTCGGATCACTTCTCTGGCACATCCATGTGAACGATGTCGTAAAATGCTGTATTCCTTCGAGTACAATTATCTTCTCATTGGTTGAACATTTGCTTCATGGTTGTCGCTTAGGAGGCATCTCGACATTCTTAAAATCAGGTAATTTGATTGCCGATGAGGTTGCTGCAGTATATCTAGCTCAATTATGTCACATTTAACGCCTTTAAATATTTAATTAGGTTATAAAGCAAAATCTCCATTCACGTCCCACGTACAACACACGCTCCGTCCGTCTGGGAGTTTGTTAAGAACGACCAGACGCAAGAGAAAAACACAATTACAAGTCAGAGAAGCCTTGTGGGAACGGCAGTCCTCAATCCGTAACTTTGATATATTGTAATGAGGTCATGAAACAAAATCGGGGGACATTTTAGGAAGACGTGGTCGTTTCAAGGGAGTATTTATCGCCATTTAACTCGATATGTGGACATTTCTTTGCCGTTTGCAGGGAACCCTTTGAAGGCATCTTCACAAAGTCCCCACTGAATATCCTAACCCTCGAAAATAGCTCTGGGAAGACCGGAGTAGAAGGCTGATGTGCATGTAATTGATAAGATCAGTCAAGCATAAGGGGGCATGCCTATGTGTCGTTGGATACAATCTAATGTAATGTCAAGCATGCTTAATGTCCGTTGTATGTGCTGTGTACATATTGAGGGGCTTGTTCCCGGTGAAAACAGTTACTGTAGGATTTTAGCGAAGGAAATAGGTTTTGCCAGAACAGTTTTGGTTGAAGCGATAGTAGTAGTAGTAGTAGTCGAAGCAGTTGAATTATATAAGTAATTAGGAATGATGATAAATTTATGGCTATACAACTTCTTTATTCATTGAAAGGCGACATTTCGACAGAGATCTTAATGTCGTCAAGCAAGTGATAATAGGTTGCTTGACAGCGACATTAGATTCTATGTCGAAACGTCGCCTTTCACAGAATAAAGAAGTTGTATATCCATAAAATTATCATCATTCTTTATCACCTCAACTTCTAAAATGTTCATCAAAGAAGTATATAAGTAATTGTCTATGTGTTTGTAGAAGCCTAAGCCGTGCACGACGTGTAGTGAAAGAGGTAGTAGTAGTGTAAAAGTGCAAGGACACTTAACCATACTAACTTAAACAGCGGCATTTATAAACTTTAACAATGAGAAGTCGACATACTTGCTGCCTGGTGAGGTGGCGACATGAATCGCTAAGCAAGTGATCGAAGATGCCTATAATGAATACAGATGATTCCATTGGTCGTGCAGCATACGCTAATCGTGGGCTCGACTGTGTGATTCAATCCGATTATCGTCCTTGATCTGCCAGCACGATGCCCACGCACATTGCAAGCGTGCTGAACGTGAACGGCCAGTGTCACATATCACATCAAACTGACATGCCATAATAATATGAATTGAATACAGTTCGTAACATCGTCGATAACATGTGGTAGTAGTAACGGAAGTACCACCAACAGATGTACCACCAAAACCAGTCTCAAAGGTTAACCATAATTCTAAATGCAACCAAGGAAGGACTTCTAAAAATTTACTAATAGAAGTTCAAACAATGGAAATAGTGTGGATTATACAAACACTTTTAACCTTTAATGGTTTTAAATGTCACAATTCAATTCTGTAAAAACATTTGATTTTTCCAAATTGAACATCTCTATACACCTCGGCCACCTGACAAACCAAAGGAAACACTTCGTTACTTGAGTCGTGGGACATTTGTTGCGAAACCAGGGTGACAAGTTATATAGTTACATCCTTGTGCTATCACAGGTAGCTTAGTCTGTAAAGCCTTCGATTCCCCATACGGATACAGCGTGTGAAGCCCATTACTAGTGGTTCGGGCGGTAATATTGCTGGAATACCGCTAAAAGCGGGGTAAAACCGGACTGTCGCATCATGATCACAGAGCACTGACGTCAGTGACAATGCCCTGGTTTGACTTGTACCAAATGTCTACTGTGTTTTTCAGGTGAACTTTCCTTTGTATGTGACAGGTGCCAAGGGTTGGGAAGGATATGGTCATCGTGTTCACCTTTTACATTAAACAATACTTTAAGTGTTTATATGTTTATCCCCTTTATTTGTCTGGGTACTGAATCGTGGCCTTGAAACCCGTGCTTGCAACCCGTATGTTTGTCGATACAATTGCCTCCTATAGTCCTTGAAGCATAAGGGTAGGCGAAGAGTAACGCGTTCAGATGTCCGGGTTCGTTTCCCAACACTGGCACACTACCTGAAGCCTGTTTCTGATGTCTGCGCCATGATATTGATGTATTGATGCTGAATATGTTGGGAGAAGTGTCACAATACTCGGTCATGTTGAAAGAATTCAGTTCACTTAGTGTATCAATACGAATTCATATTTATTTATACAAAGCCGAGTAGACCAAGGGCTTCATATCGAAGTTTATGCTGATGTCTCTAGAACACAACGAAGCCCAACGTGAAGTCAGTGAAAGGATAATGACATGCCAGTAGGAGTGAAGAACGGGGTCAAACCCAAGAGGTGGTGTGCAGTGTTGTTTATTGAGTCTCGGACCAGTCATTTTGAAAATTGAATGTCAGTTAAATTCCGCTTAGTAATGTACATGTCAAGTGAAAACTTCACCTTTGATACGTAATCTTTCAGGATGACATGGCTGAGTGTTTAACTGCAGCGTTGTTTGATACTGATCTTGTTTTTCAAACATCAAACTATCTCTGGACGCACCGAGGAAACATCAACTATTAATCGCAGGAGAAAGGGTTGTCTTACATTGTTTGAACATTGTCATCAACATTTTCACATCAGTTCACTGTTAGGACAGATTAGACTGGTATCATGAACTGATATAACATGGAGGAGGATTCCTGGGCAGGCACCAGAATATACTGTGTCGACTTGAGCCCCTTTGTAACGACAGATATAGGATCCCTGGTTCACACCATAGGATCGTTGGTCTCACCGAAGTGCTAAACGTCCTAGACCTGCAACACTTCGGACTTTCATATGATAAATTTACTGACTGACTTCGCCGCCTTTTGCAATATTCCACCAACATCACGGCGGGGGACACCAGAAATATAGTAAATTTAAGCTGAAACGCTGAATGAACCTTGACTATTGTTAAAAGCGGCATTAAACCCAAGTAACTCACGTTTGTTTCAGTTCATTGAGGTATGAATCGAAAAACCAGTGTGCAAACTGTATGAATATGAAGTAAATTTAAACGAATTGACTGAAATGTCCAGGACTTTGACATGCATCAAGATTCACTTACATACCAACATACCAAAGTGTTTACACCCGTAGCCTATAAGGGCCAGTACTTGGGACTTAGAATAGGTTTCATATCGCCAACAGTTCCAACGTTTGCATTCCAGATTAGATGTGGAGTGGCCTGTGTTGTTCGTAAGAGGTGACCATATGGATCCTGTGGTCATCTCAGTGACCTGTACCCCAGGCCGCGGATCGCAGTTCACAATATCAGTCACTGGTTTGTCTGGTCCAGACTCGATTTCTTACAGGCCGCCATCTTATATCTACAATATTGCTGAGTGCGGCGTTAATCAACAACTCAAATAAGTGAACAATTCTTATCATCATGACAATATTCATAATTCCGAATCTCAGTTGTACTCCATGCAGCATTTGAAAACATATTTCATTTTCTGCATCAAATCGACCAATCATCAACTAGTTGGCTTGTGACATTCAAGAAGAAGACTTAGATAATCGTAAACGTGTCGTAATCCTGTTGTAGCTTGCCGTGCAAATGCCTCCCCCTACCCCTTATATGTAGGATAGGGGTAACTTAGTTGTAAGGATTGAGTTGAGCTTAAGTGGTTTTATGAACAGACCAGGATTCTTTGACTGACTGACTGACTGAGTTTGGTTTTACGCCGCTTTTAGCAATATTCCAGCAACATCACGGCGAGGGACACCAGAAATGGGCTTCACACATTGTACCCATGTAGGGCCAGGACTCTTTGAAATACAACAACGAGACTGTCAGGACTTCACTGACATTTATTCGTTCAGTCTCATATCAGTGGGTTCCTTGACAACTGAGTGAGACTATGCTTAGAAAGGGCTCTCCCTCAAGGCTTCTTGAACAAATAATTGCTTCCTGAGCCCCACTGGACATTCTGTAAAACACATTAGTTGTCAGAACTAGATGTCAAGAGGCCGTGACCGAGATCAGTGTAGGAGTTCTACTTGAATTACACACTTTAAGAATCTTAAATGTGACAGTCATGTTCCATGGATTGTGAAGGTCATCGTTCGAATCACATTACCGTTGTCAAGACGTTCCGATAATGTCAGTTCTTTGACAAAGCTTGACCATTGGGATAAAAATTTCTCCCCTCAGATATTCCTCAGTGTTGGTTTGTCACGTTGTTCAGCTGCATGTTACGGTCTTTCAAGTCACGGGAGTGTTCGAGATGTCACGTACGATTGTAACTGTCACAATCACGCATCTCTCGTGTCATGTGTGGATTTTGGAGGGATTTATAAGGGAATGAGGGCATGAAGGGTGGTAATATATCGCGTGCGGAGGGGGATATATCACGTGTGGAAACAACAAACCACAGAGGTGTCATCATCTGGTGTATTGAGCACAGGATGAATTATTTGCGTGCGATTACTGTTTGACGTGCGCTACTGTTTTGAGACATGGTTTACTGATAATGAAGGTCCGGTGCACTCAATATCTTGTACAACAGGAAGTTGGACTCTAGCGTCATTTTCATCCATCCATCCATTGTGAGCTGAGCTTGTTTCTGACTCGCTGTTATTTTTCTGAGGCAAAGTCAGTTGGTAAGTTGTGATCGATACAGAAACTGACTTACTTTTATGATATCTGGACACGAATGGACGCTTGATGTTGTACATTGGCTGGTGATAAGGTAGTCACAGCACAGCTTACATGTAACAGGAATCATGTGGTCAATAATAATCTTGGGTAACCCCAACTAGTGTCATTGGTTTGAAGAAGGGACAAATAATATGGCACATGCTCATCAACATTTAATGTCACGTCTAAGATCACCAAGTACGATATGTGCTATAATATCTGATGAAATACATTCGAGGGTCTGAGATAAAAAAGAGGAGGATTGGGGGAAATGGAGGTATATTTTGATAAGTCGGATTGTAAAGGGCTGGGTTGGTCTCGTAGGACGTACATATTACCATGTTGATTTTAGTTTGTTTGTATGTTGTTTAACGCCGCACCCAGCAGTGCACCAGCTATACGACGGCTGTCTGTAAATAAACGAGTCTGGTACAGGCGAACCACAGAGTGACACAATAAGGTTCGATCTACGTAACTGGGATACGATAACATGTGTCATACAAGTCACCTGACCACCCGATCCCGGTAATCACGGTCCCGGTAGACAATTCTTAAACAGATCTGAAACGGATGAATAGGAACTTACATTATTGTTTAGTGTATGTCAGATACACTGGAGCGGAGCAATACAATAAAGTGAAAGCTGTTTAACGACGCAGTTAGCAAAACGTCTGCCAGTACCGTGACGAAACTGTGATTGAAAAGATGAGTAACGACACATGTCTTTGGGGGACAATGACAGACAGTTTGGAAGAATCTGGCGATCCAATCACCAGCAGTTACGAACACCTGGTGTCAGTGGTCCCGTCATAGATATTTCATAGACAACTATTTACGCCCAGTGCAATCCACTTCGGGGATTACAGAGGCGAGTGTTGATATTTTATGCTATCCTGAGCTCGAGGTATTAGAAGCCTACCGTGGCTAACACCTGGTGTCATTACTGATTTCAACCAATCATTTAGACTAACTAATTTTAATAATAGCAAATAAACCCATTTAAATTGAAAAGGAGCCCCAGTGAGACCAGAGATTCAGACACCTGAGGAAATTCTAGACTTGCTTCATTTAGGGCTTTAGCATTGCAGGGAGGGCTAAGCATTGGGGAAAATAATATGGTTCAGGGACTGTGAGACAGACTACCAATCATTCTATATTATCTATTTCATTTTTACGCCAAATGGAATTTGAAATAATCGAAGCGGCTTTTCCGGGTGTTGATGATTTGAATTTTTGCTATAAGGAAAACGTCGATTGTGGACCTCACACGTGTACGATACATAAATGAAATTGACATGTTTGAGTTTCGCCTCGCCGATGGGGAAGTTTAGTGTTTACAGGGTGTACTCGTCACGTCGAAGGTTGGTGTAGGAGTTCCACACATGCAGGGTTGTGATGTGTGAAGTCTATTTCTGGCGTCTCCAGCTGTTAGTGGAAGGAATATTGCTAAAAGCGGCATAAAACCATACTCACTAACTTAAGCTTTGATGTGCTTGCTAAGCTCCATGTTATAAGTCGTCACACTGCAGGAAGGACGTAGAGAGCGCCATGATGCCAGTCATCACATCTTGCATCTCCTGTGTCATGCAAGGATATAGCGGATATCTGAGGGAATGGGCGGGATTAGGGGGGATTGATTGCCTGGTCAAACAGTACGTGTTGTCGACAGAACCACGTTCACGAAACTCCGATATCATCAGATTATTTCTCCTGTACTTTGTACGAAGATACATATCTCTGTGGTGTATTGGAGCTTGGTTCTTCGTGAACCTCTATATATTTTTTCACTTTGTTTGACATAGTTGTAATGTTCGTCTCTTGATGGTTTACAAACGTATCCCTGTGTAACTAGGTACTATGGTGGTAAGGAATGGTGCCTAGCTAAATTATTTGAGCAAATCGGGTTTCGATGATAGCCTGTGTTGTATGTTCAAACTTAAACGATGAAGTGGTGGAAAATAGGAACAATGATAAACAAGTACTCAATCTGACAAAAATCGAAACTTTACCTTCGGCAAGCATCTAATGAGGGCGTTAGCAAAGTGTAGCGTGCTATAGCAATATGAGCACGTCAGCCACTGGTTCGTGACACAAGGATGGACCTTGCAGTGAGGTTACTCCTACACATATACGTGGTTTCCCTTAATGCTATTGTATGTTTCTTGTTTCTGTGAATTAGAAGTATATGCACAATAAATGTATTCAGGAACTGAATAAAAAATATGCAAATACAGCATATCTAATGTTGTACAAGCGCAAGTGACATGTAGAATTTGCACTCATTCACTGTCGGTAAAAATGCTTTTTGAAATAATCACTATTCTCACCTGATGCTATGCGTGGCCTAGTCGGATGAAGCGCTGCAATTCTGCTTTTATCACGGAATCGGTGACCATTGGTTTATAAGTAATTTATGTTTACTCTATATTTTTACCAAGATTAATATCTGAGACAGGCATCATACTAGGTGTTCATACCAAGCGCTGATTTTATGGAAATGAAAACGATAAGAACCATTTCCTCAATAATACGACTTTTCAGGTGTTCGTGAAAAAGTCAGAATATCCTGTAACACGGGTGGCATCCATCAGTAACACATGCAAAGGCAAGGCAAGTGTGGACATGACAAATCAAGGGAACATACATGCATGGTAATACACAAATACGGAATTGCTCTGGGCAACTTTTCTCACTAGTGTGAAATTTTGAAACCGGCACTACATGTGTACAAGGGGAAAAGCACACACCTAAAAACCAACCCCAAACCCCAAACATTTCTGAACCTTCGTTTGCTGTAGAATGAATCAAACAACGCTTGAGCAAGAGTCGTAGGACGCTCCTTTAACACCTTCGAATATTCAGCGGGCTCGATATCTCAAAATATGGAAACCAGTGTCTGGAGCTGTTGGGATATTGGTCAACACAGAGAGAACACTGAGTGCGGGAAGGTTGATGAAGTCTCCTATATGCCGAAAGGAATAGATCAACAGGAATCGTAGCACTTCGTGTCTACTTGGCTGAATGTTCAACACTAAAATTTCACATTGATACTGCCAGTGAGTAAAGTCCATCATTTCACATACTGTTTTCTCAGTAAACTCCAGTTTACATTTACTGCCTTTTCAATAGATTGCCCTGAACCTTTGAAGATAGAGATATAGGTATGTCTATGGCAGCAAAGGGAACGACGTTTTCCTTAAGTTTCTCACAGTTTTAACACAGTTGGACATTGTTACTTTCTGTGGGTTTTCAGAAACTCAAAACAATCCTTCGGGTTGTCGAGAATCTACCTAGTAGTGGGAAACGAGTCACACATTCTTGTTGGAAACATACGGAAAGTTCTACGTATAGTACTGACTGAAGTGCACCCGTTATTGTTTCCAAACTTTATGTTGAACGTGAAATCCTGAAAGTCTTTTCACATCGTAATGCACAGACACTGTCGAAACTAAACTAAAGTGACCAGGCTATAGCTAATTGTGTGAATGCCAGAATTCCACTTAACGAAGTTTCATCACAGTAGTATATCTTGTCTTCACGCGTGATCATCAGCATGGATCAGCTTCACACGTGGTAGCCTCGTTACACATGATGCAATGATCAACATATTTTTAAGTCCTATAGTCTGTTCGCACGTTGATGAGCTGATCACATGCAGTCAGCGAATAGCGATTCACAATTGGATTTGTGTTAAATTACGAATATCTATCTTGGAGTAGTTATCAGATCGGTGCTTATGTAATGTGACTTAGGGGGGCAGTTAATGTAATAATTTCTACTTAAACGATTCCATTTATGAAGGTAAATAATGGTGAACAACACAAGAACTCGGGCGGAACACAACTAAATTATAATTTACAGCGTGGTTTAGTGGTGTTTAAAGAGAATCGATTGTGAGAATATTCCCAGCAATTTGCGGCGAACATCAGTGTTGCTTATACAGATCAAGAGATTTCAAAAGTAGCTCAAATACAAATTCCTGCTGAAGTTGGCGATGACATGTAACTAGTTTCAAAATGTGACTTTTCGACGTGAACTAATCTTAAGTATAATCCTGCCCGAAACATATGTAAGAAATTCGTGTTATTCTATGGCTTAATTTCAGCGATTGCTTAACGATGTGTATTTCTTTGTGCAAAAAAGTGAACAAATATGATTAGTCGTGTATTTCTTTTAAAGGGAGATTAAGCGGAAGACACAGTTTTAGCGGAGCAGTGTGAATGTTGCTTTTAGGAATAAAACCTTTACATTTCCGCCACGAAAGTCTCGCACATTGATCTCGGAACAGGCGTACGTGCTTTTACACCAGTTACAGAATAGTCAGAAAAAGCAAACGAAGGAATTGTAAATGTTTTTCAGCAATTTAAAAGATGAAGGGAAAAATCCGCGGATGATTTGTGGTGTCGGATCTATTGTGTGGAGAGAATGCGCCACTCGTTAGTGTTTGATTTACAACCGTCACTGTTGATCTGGGAGGAACTGCCTTCAAGGATAAGATGTAATGATAAATAGTGTTGATCTTTCTCTTAGTCTAAACAAGCAGCGCGCACCTGTTAATGGCGAGAATCAATGTGGAATATGGTAATTACTTTGTAGAGAACAATGGTATTGTTTACACGATGTGCCCATCGAAGGCAGCAATTTACTCGAATCATGTGTTGTTATATTCAGGAGACATTGACATGTGTGGTAACCCTATATCCTGGCGTTCTGGAAACAGGTGTCTATTCGGGATAAAAGAATGATTGATAGCACAAGCAACGACCAAGTTCGTCGGCGTGTGATGACAACTTTCAGGAAGGTCACACGTTGTAACCATCCTCTTTAGCGCAGGGTATTTTGGAGCTGTTGGGTCCCTGGGGACGACGTGATTGGCTCTTCACCCCGAAGGTCCTGTTCTCGGTCTTTATTTGTTCTATAACTCGGATGCTACTGAAAACAACTAACATTTTGATCACTCACTCACTCACTCACTCTGCATTTGAGGTGAGATGCAGTTAGGAAATGCTTGAGCTTGCAACCAATCAAATTGTCAGATAAGTTGAAGGAGCACTCACATACAATGTATTACGGGAACATCCATTGAATCTTACCTGTCCACAACAGACTGAATAGAGACATGTGGATACGTGGGTTGCAGATGATGAAATAAGAGTGATGAAAATGCCACGTGGTGTTTTCTTGTATGAAGATAAGTGGGATAAACTGTGATGAACAGCAGGAGTGGGGATTATTACTGTCCGCCCCTGTAGTGTGTGCTTAATGAACACTGACAGAGGTTTCTGAGTTATGGAACCTGTCAGTTATCAGTATTAGCACTCCATATACCAGTAGCACAGGCAGGATGGCTCGGTATGTTTCCCTTCGTTCGCGCATACACGATTCAGTACACGTGTAGAGAGGTAGGCATGCAGTATATTGCATATATTTGTATAGTTCTAGGAGAGCGTGAGATATAAATGTAAATTCTGACACGACAAAATAAGTAGCAGAAATCACCCTTGTTAAATTTCACATAAATATCAATCATATGTTGAATACTACTTTATATTGGAATACGTTATGGGTACAGTAAAACTTGTTGTTACACACTAAACTTGGTGAGGGAGAGGAAGAGGTGAGGTGAGGTGAAATTGGGTTTAACGTCGTGCTTGAGAATATTTCGCTCATATGACGACGTGCATGCGTGTATATGTGTATGTGCGGCTGCTTGTACTAGGCCAGGCTTAAGCTGGTTTTATAGTGCTAGCCCACTGAGATACCACGCCGCAGTGAAGCATGATACCCCACTCAGACACAATATACTGACTCCGAGCCGACCAGTCCTTGTTGTACCCATTAATGCCGAGCGCCAGACAGGGACCAACAAGTACCATATTTTAACGTCTTTTGGTATGACGCGGTCGGGGATTGAACCCGCGACCTTCCGCTCTCCGGGCGGACGCTCTAACCACTACAGCACGGAGGCGATCATGGAGAGGAAGAGAGAGAGACAGAGAGCGAGTTAAAGAGAGAGGAAGAGAGAGACAAACAGCGAGTTAGACAGAGGAAGATAGTCACATAGGGCGAGTTAGAGAGAGAGGAAGAGATAGATAGATAGGTAGAGAGAGAGGAAGAGAGAGATATTTAGCTAGAGAGAAAGAGAGGAGCGAGAGAAAGAGAGAGAGGAAGAGAGAGACAGAGCGACTGAGAGAGAGAGAGGAAGAGGAGAAAGAAAGATAGATATAGAGATATAGGTATAGAGAGAGAGGAAGGAAGAGAGTCACAGAGAGCGGGAGGGAGGTTATGTTGTGGGAATCCCCAGTAGCCGTGTTAGTTAGTATACTGATAAGGACGTGACACGTCCTATCTACAGTTTGTTGTGGCGATTCGACCGTTAACATATGATGAAATATTACCATCAACTGCAGACTGAAACAGATTAGATTGCTCATCATTGGTGAATAATTCAAACAGGTTAGCATGTGTCTATAATTAGCTGCAGTTGGAAATGAAACGGAGTTAGGTTCTTGAACATGAAACTTGGCCAGGCACGACGACATTACAAGAGAATACACGAGAATCTCGTAAACGTCTTCAACAAAAAAACCCAACTAAAATGATAGTGTAGATTCGATTTTGAAAAAATCAAAGACGCTGACAAAGAGTTAAACGCGGCCGACTTAAATAGATGGAGACGTTGAATGTTTTGGGTGTTTTGGGCTGGTGTGACAGAAAACATGAACCGTCATCGACCGGATCTATTTTGATGGTACGTTACAAAGGTCTCATAGCCACGGTCTAGTGATCGGGTCCTGGTCTAGACTTTGTAAATAGTACACACTGTGCCACTATAATTAGTTCTTCGTGTTGTTTAATGAAATAAAGGTCGAGGGCAACGACTGGACAATAATAAAGTCTGTGGTTATACGAGCTGGTATTGGACGTGAACAGTTCAAGAATGCTCTTAACATATATATCTGACATAATCCAGATCGAAGATATCATGACCTTAGCGCTTGAAACTCTCACCATCATCTTGCTCAGATCATACCACAGCAAACGTGAGCTAAATTAATCAGAACAAGGATCTTTTCTGATCTTTGCTCACGTGAACCGCCCGGAAATAGCACACCGCCATCTACCGGAAGTAGGATTGATGGAGACTTAGCAGAATCGACCCATTGCCATAGTACATGTCAAACACCGACAACAATACCTGATCAAATATGTCCAAATTACAAATATAACGGACCCTGGCTGATCCGGAAATGCTCATCTTTCGAAACATTATTGTTGAAAACAAATTATCTGATGATTGATCATGTTCACTCCACAGACATTCCCTAAACAACACATCCCTAAAGATTTCATATTTGACCTAGTGCATAGATGTAAATTGGCCTAGCTCAATGTATTTCAGTAACGTGAGGACGTGCCAGCTGGGTGAACGAGAATTTCAGAATTTTCATAGCGTGTCACTTTGATGTAAGAGTATATATCCGAGTGTCAGCTTGATGTGGGAGTATTACAGTAATATCACTGTGTGTCAGCTTGATGTGGGAGTATTACAGTTATATCACTGTGTGTCAGCTTGATGTGTATTCATATCACCTTGATGTGGGAGTATTACAGTTATATCACTGTGTGTCAGCTTGATGTGGGAGTATTACAGTTATATCACTGTGTGTCAGCTTGATGTGGGAGTATTACAGTTATATCACTGTGTGTCAGCTTGATGTGGGAGTATTACAGTTATATCACTGTGTGTCAGCTTGATGTGGGAGTATTACAGTATATGTCAGCTTGATGTGAGAGTATTACAGTTATATCACTGTGTGTCAGCTTGATGTGGGAGTATTACAGTTATATCACTGTGTGTCAGCTTGATGTGAGAGTATTACAGTTATATCACTGTGTGTCAGCTTGATGTGGGAGTATTACAGTTATATCACTGTGTGTCAGCTTGATGTGGGAGTATTACAGTTATATCACCGTGTCAGCTTGATGTGAGAGTATTACAGTTATATCACTGTGTGTCAGCTTGATGTGGGAGTATTACAGTTATCATCACTTGTGTGTACAGCTTGATGTGGGAGTATTACAGTTATATCACTGTGTGTCAGCTTGATGTGGGAGTATTACAGTTATATCACTGTGTGTCAGCTTGATGTGGGAGTATTACAGTTATATCACTGTGTGTCAGCTTGATGTGGGAGTATTACAGTTATATCACTGTGTGTCAGCTTGATGTGGGAGTATTACAGTTATATCACTGTGTGTCAGCTTGATGTGGGAGTATTACAGTTATATCACTTGATGTGGGAGTGTGTCAGCTTGATGTGGGAGTATTACAGTTATATCACTGTGTGTCAGCTTGATGGGGAGTCAACTTATTCAGCTTGATGTGGGAGTATTACAGTTATATCACTGTGTGTCAGCTTGATGTGGGAGTATTACATCACTGTGTGTCAGCTTGATGTGGGAGTATTACAGTTATATCACTGTGTGTAGTTATATCACAGTGTGTCAGCTTGATGTGGGAGTATTACAGTTATATCACTGTGTGTCAGCTTGATGTGGGAGTATTACAGTTATATCACTTGATGTGTGTCAGCTTGATGTGGGAGTATTATTTATATCACTGTGTGTCAGGCTTGATGTTGAGAGTATTACAGTTATATCACTGTGTGTCAGCTTGTGAGGAGTGTTATATCACTGTGTGTCTTGGGAGTATGTTGGATATCACCGTGTGTCAGCTTGATTGGGGAGTATTAGTTATATATCACTGTGTGTCAGCTTGATGAGAGAGTATTACAGTTATATCACCGTGTGACAGCTTGATGTGGGAGTATTACAGTTATATCACTGTGTGTCAGCTTGATGTGAGAGTATTACAGTTACATCACTGTGTGTCAGCTTGATGTGGGAGTATTACAGTTACATCACCGTGTGTCAGCTTGATGTGGGAGTATTACAAATATATCACTGTGTGTCAGCTTGATGTGGGTAACACGTCACAATTTAATTCTGGACTCACAAAAGTCCAGAAACTCTCCGCACTGTGGGCACTTTCTGACAAGGGATTTGACCTAATTAAACATGCAGTTGTTATGAATATATGCCAAGGATGAAAAAATGAAAAAAAATTCTTTCGAAAACTTTAAATTTAACTCTGCTCGCCCATGGGCAGGCCCATGGGCGAACAGTGGCCCATGGGCCGGCCCATGGGCGAGAATGTTTAATTTCGATCAGAATTCATGTTTTGGAGGTTGTAAATGAATGAGTGTATGTTTGTAAGCATCATGAAACAAATTTCGACTCATTTTGACTTAATTCGACTAATTTAGAGCGATATTAAAAAATCTCGCCCATGGGCGAAAAACATTTTGGCCCATGGGCGAGAATATTTACTTTTACTCAAAATATATGTTTTTCCATGTTTTGGAAGTTGTAAATGAATGAATGTATGTTTATAAGTATCATGAAACAAAATTCAACTCATATTGACTTAATTCGACTAACTTAGAGCGATATTAAATAATCTCGCCCATGGGCGAAACACTTTTATTCAAAATATGTGTTTTTCCATGTTTTGGAGGTTGTAAATGAATGAGTGTATGTTTATAAGTACCATGAAACAAAATTCAACTCATATTGACTTAATTCGACGAACTTAGAACGATATTAAAAAATCTCGCCCATGGGCGAAAAATAGGTTGGCCCATGGGCGAGAATATTTACTTTTACTCAAAATATGTGTTTTTCCATGTTTTGGAGGTTGTAAATGAATGAGTGTATGTTTGTAAGCATCATGACACAAATTTCAACTCATTTTGACTTAATTCGACTAATTTAGAGCGATATTAAAAAATCTCGCCCATGGGCGAAAAACATTTTGGCCCATGGGCGAGAATATTGACTTTTACTCAAAATATATGTTTTTCCATGTTTTGGAAGTTGCAAATGAATGAATGTATGTTTATAAGTATCATGAAACAAAATTCAACTCATATTGACTTAATTCGACTAACTTAGAGCGATATTAAAATTCTCGCCCATGGGCGAAAAACCATTTTGGCCCATGGGCGAGAATAATGACTTTTATTCAAAATATGTGTTTTTCCATGTTTTGGAGGTTGTAAATGAATGAGTGTATGTTTATAAGTACCATGAAACAAAAATTCAACTCATATTAACTTAATTCGACTAACTTAGAACGATATTAAAAATCTCGCCCTCGCCCATGGGCGAGAAATACTTTTACTCAAAATTGGCCCATGGGCGAGAATATTTACTTTTACTCAAAATATGTGTTTTTCCATGAAATTTTGGGCGAGGTTGTAAATGAATGAGTGTATGTTTGTAAGCATCATGACACAAATTTCAACTCATTTTGACTTAATTCGACTAACTTAGAGCGATATTAAATAATCTCGCCCATGGGCGAAAACATTTTGGCCCATGGGCGAGAATATTGACTTTACTCAAAATATATGTTTTTCCATGTTTTGGAAGTTGTAAAAATGAATGAATGTATGTTTATAAGTATCATGAAACAAAATTCAACTCATATTGACTTAATTCGACTAACTTAGAGCGATATTAAAAATCTCGCCCATGGGCGAAAAACAGTTTTGGCCCATGGGCGAGAATAATGACTTTTTATTCAAAATATGTGTTTTTCCATGTTTTGGAGGTTGTAAATGAATGAGTGTATGTTTATAAGTATCATGAAACAAAATTCAACTCATATTGACTTAATTCGACTAACTTAGAACGATATTAAAAATCTCGCCCATGGGCGAAAAATAGGTTGGCCCATGGGCGAGAATATTTACTTTTACTCAAAATATGTGTTTTTCCATGTTTTGGAGGTTGTAAATGAATGAGTGTATGTTTGTAAGCATCATGACACAAAATTCAACTCATTTTGACTTAATTCGACTAATTTAGAGCGATATTAAAAATCTCGCCCATGGCGCGAAAATAGGTTGGCCCATGGGCGAGAATATTTACTTTACTCAAAATATGTGTTTTTCCATGTTTTGGAGGTTGTAAATGAATGAGTGTATGTTTGTAAGCATCATGACACAAATTTCAACTCATTTTGACTTAATTCGACTAACTTAGAGCGATATTAAATAATCTCGCCCATGGGCGAAAACATTTTGGCCCATGGGCGAGAATATTGACTTTTACTCAAAATACATGATTTTCCATGTTTTGGAAGTTGTAAATGAATGAATGAATGTATGTTTATAAGTATCATGAAACAAAATTCAACTCACATTGGCTTAATTCGACTAACTTAAAACGATATTAAAAAATCTCGCCCATGGGCGAAAAATAGGTTGGCCCATGGGCGAGAATATTTACTTTTACTCAAAATATGTGTTTTTCCATGTTTTGGAGGTTGTAAATGAATGAGTGTATGTTTATAAGTATCATGAAACAAAATTCAACTCATATTGACTTAATTCGACTAACTTAGAACGATATTAAAAAATCTCGCCCATGGGCGAAAAATAGGTTGGCCCATGGGCGAGAATAATTACTTTTACTCAAAATATATGTTTTCCATGTTTTTGGGGTATGGTGGTTTATCCCTTATTATGAACATATCAATTATTACTTTAGCTCTCACCTACCTCATCATATGTAGTCACTAGGCACTTAAAACATTAGAAGTAATGCCATGAAATGTGGCTCGTCAATGGTATGCGTGTACGAACAGATAATATCAAAACATACACGTCAGAACAGTCAAAATTAAGAAATTGTTGAATATGAAATATTACTGTTAATTTGTAATTTTGGAACATAAACAGTATTGTGAGAGCTTAAAAATGTAACTGCATTGAAATATGTCTTGTCAATCCTATTGACATTTGCCAATAACCACTTCCAAATAAAAAATAAATAGTCCATGCTGCTTCAGAACAAATAAAGGTCAATTAGGAGCCCCAACTGGGTTATTAAGGAGAGAAGTCAATACACTGTCACTTCCTGCCCAGGACGTCACACGTCACCACTCGGGAGCGAAGGGCCTTGTCAAACCTCCTCACAAAGGAAACAAAAGCATCAAAACTGTGTTTTTATTCTACGTGACACTCGGTATGTCGTCATAGTATTCATTGTTGAATAACTTCTATCGTGGGCAACCCCACACTTGCGAGGTGTACCTACCCAGGTTCGCACGTTTCGTTTTAATATTTTGTGATCAATTATTTTGTAATTCCCGTCTGTCCGTCACGGCTATTCTTCGCCCGAGGTTTAAGGGAGTGAGTCTATTATATTAATTGTATTTTTATTGTGTCGTTTAACGAGCTGGACACGGAGTGCTGTTATCATGAATGTTATCATATATTAGTGGGATGCATTGATAGTAATGAAAACTTATAAGAAGATATTGTACCTCAACATACAAACCTATCCCGATAGCTCTCATCGTCACTCTCATGTCAATCCATTGTGACTGTTGCAGTCCTCCTGTACATCCTGTATATATATAAGCAAGTTGGTTTTTTTTTATTTAGGATTTATTATTGCTAAACACACATTTAACCGAGATGAAGAAGGGGTCTCAAATTCCATGTATGCTTTTGCTCTCATAAGTTAGACATCCCATTTGTCAGACACGCCAATTATCAGACAACTTTGGATCAATCAGGCGTGACTGTGATTACAAACCTAGTTTTACCCAGTGGCGTAATAGACCCGTCCCATAGACTAACGAGATGTTTTCATATTAGTGGTTAGTGGTATATTTTAACACTAATTATGAGTTTGTTACTTTTTGTGCAGAAATACTTTGATCAGAATACTAATATTAATTGACTTCGGCTTCTCACAGTTTGTGTTCATAATGTTCACTTTGATCAAAACAGGATTATAGATTTCCCATGTAACTAATTGAGTTACTCCCAGCGGTACAATGGTGGATACGAATGGCTGTTGGGCTTCCTCTGCTCCCCCTATGAATAACTGACAAGAAACTTGAAACCAAGATGGAGTAAACAGTTAAAACATAAACTCAATGAAGCTGCAGGTTTGCACCTTAACAATAAAAAAATCAAAACAACACAAATATTTAATAAGAATAAATAACCATCACTAAGCTATCGATAGTCACACATTCTATTGATGGATCGATAATTTTTCATTTCTACCATCGATTAATTGCTTTCGGAATAATTGCAATTCATCGATAGTTTGATGCATCATTACAGCCCTATTAATTATATGGCTTAATATATTCTTAAGCACATAACTTTGTTAAAGGTAACAGTGCAGTGTACCTGCGTGCAACCAACCATAACTTATGTTGATTTGACGTGTCTGGGACGTCTAACTGATCGGAGGACACCAGAGAGTAAGTTGCATGCAATATTTTTAATATTGCCCTTGTGGATTGCCATTATGATTTGCACACATTATGTTTTGCAGACAGTGTACATCACTATCTATGTAATTGTATTATTGTTATGGAGCGGCATTGACATGCATGTTTATGTTTGTTTGCCAATCCCGTCATGATTACTTGAAGAAAACATGTTTAAACTATACATTGAACTATCCATAGTAATAATATGTAGTCTTTACATTAGGCAATGAGGAATACACAATATATTCAAGACTGAGTTTGATTTTACCTTTTTAAAAATTGTCAATATTTTTGCAACAGCCGAAAAGATTTACCTTGACCTCGTTATGCACAGGTCCGTGGATGTGGTCTCTCGGTATTTTAGAAACTATGTCGTTAAGACAGTTGAGAGTGTTGATCTGTATGCAGTCTTTCTGCATGCATTTTCACGAGATCCATTCTCCCTTTTCCTCTTTTCACTATGAACTTATAACCATTTACACAAAGGTATCTTTCACCACGAAATGTAGGGTGAGCTGAGTTAACACATTTTACATTTGGCAGAAAGCTAGTGTCCTATTCCCTTAAAACAACACCGTCGTCACAACATCAAACATCCAAGGACTTTTACCTCGACCCAAAGAAGGTCTAACCAGAGACCATATAATAGATCTATTATATGGTCTCTGGTCTAACTTACGGGTCTACCCAGAAGACATCAGTTGCTTGATAACGGTTTTAGCAGCTACGCCGAAACGGGGGTGTCCCCAGTTTGCCAGCAGATATTTTAAAGGTTTCAGGTCACTGAACCATGCTAATCTCTTGAAACAACAGGTGATACACTTTTTAGGCCTTAAAATTATCCAGTTAGGCAGATACCGCTCATTAGGCTATGTGGGACTTCATGCCTCACTGGTTTTATGGGATTACGGTTCACCTTACCACTGTGTTGAGCCCGTGAACAGAGTTCACCTGAACTGACACTAACACGAGTGAGTCATTAAATTAATGATTGGTGTTATGTTTTAAACTGAACACATCACTTATCTCGTTGACATATCAATCTGATAAGGTCATAACAGAACTACACAGAAATAACATTGATGTAGTTGCAGGGTCGTGGTTGTGTGAGACCTAAGAAAAACAAATATCGCCAGCTTGAAGAACGGCTAGGGTAGACTGCTGCAAGATGATGTCGAGACTCCACTTGCTTACGGTGTGTCTCACCTTGTGGGACTATGAATAATGATGTATGCTTGTGATATTGTGTATAATGTGATATTTTATAATAATGTATGTTTGTATCATGGTGGTAGTGCTAATATTGCCTAATGGTTGTATTTCATAATACTGTTGATGACTGACTGACTGACTGAGTTTAGTTTTACGCCGCTTTTAGCAATATTCCAGCAACATCACGGCGGGGGACACCAGAAATGGGCTTCACACATTGTGCCCATGTGGGGATTCGAACCCGGGTCTTCGGCGTGACGAGCCAACGCTTTAACCATTAGGCTACCCCACCGCCCCTACTGTTGATGAGATTGATGATGATGATAATATGTATATTGACATAAATGAATGAATGAAGTCACAGCGTCAATTTTATGGGCAGCCAAAATATCCTGGACCATATTACAAACGGACCAACCTGCCCTGCACGCTCATTCATGTGTGTCCTCGTATCCCAGGTAACCCCTGCTGCCTGTTGGGGGTACAGCGCCGAAACGCCGCTTACAATATAATAAAGAAGTTGTATATCCATATAACTTTCTCCGTTGTTCAAATTATCATGGTCTCAACAGATATTGCATTGTCATAAAAATTCAAAGAGATTTTCAAGTTATTGTGTTGTCATCCACATGTTGATTTAGCTGGTTTCTTCCTCATTTCCAATTTCATCATTCTGAGTTTCACCTTAGTTGAGTATTTCAGTGTAGCTCGCAAAGACGAGGTCACGGGCGGAACGATGACGTTTAGTGTATCTCCGCGTTCAGTTACGTAATTTCCGCAAAGCGCCTGCGGCAATTTGCGTCGAAAAAGTCGTTGTGTCCCATCCGTTGGTCTTGTGTATTGGAGTTATACAGCCACGACTTTCAAGTGTATTTTGCTTTCCAAATATATACAATCCATTGATCACTCTGGGCTAGGGTGTGAGATGTACAGGTGCTCGTGAGGGTGTTTTTAAAGACTGACTGCGCTTATCGCGCAGCCAAATATCGTACATTCTAAGGAAATCTCGAATTGATTGTATTATAAGGTGTCGAAATGGTGTTAAATTCTCTTTGTGCATCAACTTATTTGTCATGCAAAATTGGTGTGCATATATGTGATTGAACAACCCTGTTTACTGAGACAGGAATAGGAACTTTGACCTTTCTCAAGACGTGCACATTTATGCGTATATGCTCTTGAAACCCTTGTTTGGCAAGATGTGCTTTTCAATTTTGCTATTGTGTGCATGTTCATATTGTATTTCAGTTTTGAACATATGGTTTAAACATATTTATATTATCAGAGAATCTGGTTTGGTAAACAAGCAAAACATTGCTTTTATTAATACCTCACCGGTACATATAAAATATAACAGAATACACAAGAACTGGATAAACAAAAACGTCAAATTAATTCCTATCATAAGTAGTAGCAAACTGTCACTGACACCTTCGGCTAGGGTGGATAAAACGGGACGCAAAATCCTCGAATACACCGCATCACAATAGTAAACAGAATTTATCTTAACGAATGTTTAAAGACAGACAGACAGCTAGACATAGTTTATCAAAGTGCCCCATGTATGTAAACAAGATATATAATACATATAACATAAACGCATAATGTTTTATATACATCCAGCCTTAACAGGCTTATGAAACACTGTTATCTAGAGGGTCAAAATATACATCATAGAAAGATTTTTATAAAACCATATTTATACATAACCTTAGGCAAAAATATCTTAAATCTCTTCATGTAAATATAGCTTGAAATTCAGTCATATATTTCACTAACAAGGTATTGACCTAGTCGATTTGAACCACTGCTTCACGGTTTACTGACTGCCGTGGATGCACATTTTCAAGGGTACAGCTTCATTAAGCCTTATGCAACCAACCATAAAACGTGCTGTTTTAAGCGGTCTGTCTTTTGGGAGGTCTATCTTATGTACATTCACGTGACACATAAATAAACTATTTTGTCTGTCTTATGGGAAGATACCGTTTTTTCAATGGGGCGGGATATAAATGATTTATTCTGCCTAATGATTTGTACAACACCACCCAAGCAGTGCACAACCGTGCACCCGGCATACATTGTAATTTGTTCGGTTGTAGAAAAAGTCATAGGGAAAAAGTAATAGATTTGGGTAGGAAAAAGTCATAGGAAAAAGTCATAAACTCAAAAAAGGTCAGTATTGATGATGTATTTTTTAACAAGTCATAACAATATTATCATCAACAGCACTACCACATTTGAACCTAACTTATAAAATTAATGTAATCATTCAAGTAAAATACATGACATCAGAAAATGCACTGTCATCATAACACTTTGATCTGCAACAGCACTACATCAGTCAGTTGTCCCAGCATATTTTATTATATTTAACCGAATGTTCCAGCCAATGCCATGAAGAGTTTGGATCACAGTCTGACGGCCAGCGAGTCTTATATTAGCTGCTAGAAGGGAGCCATTTGAGTAAGAGCATTAACTGATAATCCCATGAGTTCATTAATCGCTGTGATATCGTCAAGCTCAAAGCTAGTTAAATAAACAATCAGGTGACTTGTGACTTTTAATCCCACAATCTGTTCATCTCTCCTGTTTTGATAAGATCCAATTGCTTAAAGCGTCACACTAAAGGAATAATTAACTTGAAAGTGAAATAGTATAAACAAAGTAAATAACTGGAGGACATGATGTTTTATAATAGTTATTTTTTCTATGTCTTTTTTTTCATGACTTTTTTTCCTATGACTTTTTTCCGTCCACCATTTGTTCAAGGTCACGTGAATCAATCAGAGATGGACATTATTACACGAGGTAGGGTAAATGTGCATTGTACGTACGTGCTTAGGAACCTTGAACTTGCAGTTACATTTAATTATTTGCGTACAGATATTGGTCTAGAATAATTTATCGATTCGTTTAGTCTTGAAGATGTATTGATGCAGCGACTCCATTATGTTCTTGTTGACATTGTTGGTAGCTAGAGGTGTTCCTAATTTTCACAGTTTGGAGTGAGTGAGCGAGTAAGTTTAGTTTTAGGCTGCACTCAGCAATATTCCAGCTATATGGCGACGGTCTGTAAATAATCGAGTCTATACCAGACGATCCAGTGATCAACAAATTGAGCATCGATCTAAGCAGTTGGATGAGTCAGTTTAGTTTTACGCCACACTCAGCAATATTCCAACTATATGGCAGCGGTCTGTAAACAATCGAGCCTGGACCAGACAATCCAGTGATCAACAGCATGAACATCGATCAGCGCAATTGGGAACCGATGACATGTGTCAACCAAGCCAGCGAGCCTGACCACCCGATCCCGTTAGTCGCCTCTTACGATAAGCATGGGTTACTGAAGATCAATTCTAACCCGGATCTTCACGGGTTCGGCGCAATCGGGAACCGATGACATGTGTCAATCAAGCCAGCGAGCCTGACCACCCGATCCCGGTAGTCACCTTTAACGATAAGCATGGGTTACTGAAGGCCAATTCTGACCCGGACCTTTACGGGTTTCACAGTTTTGTCTTCTTGAGAGGGTACGTATGTCTAAAAACATTTGAAGTAAATTTAGATACACCAGGTTTATAATAGTAGGATACTTGTGTTTTAAGTGATGGCTAAATTTGTGCACAGTCGCCAACGTATGAAAGGACCTTGTAAGTCCTTCTAGGGTGGGTGGGGTGAAGGGGTGGTATGGGAGCATTGAGGGGGGGCAAGGCAGGCTGAGCGAGTGTAGTAATTGAGGGGATGGGGGCCTATGACCGTGGAGTTTGTTATGGATGGTACTTGAGAGGCGGCGGGGGTCGGTGGTGGCTGTAGGCGCGCGGACCTCGGAGGAGACAGTAGTTGTTGGGAGGTAGAGTTGATGTGAAAAATGAAGGAATATAGAGGCGCGCGGACCTCTGAGAAGACAGGTGGTTGGAGAGAGAGGTGAAGTTGTAGATGGCTTGATAGTGAGCAGAAAGTGGATCGAGATTGCTAGGTTGAGAGGTGGGCGCGGACGTCGGAGAGGACAGTCACGCACATATGGGTGAATTTGGAGTGACTACATACCAATCCGTGAAACAATTAAGTAATGAAACAATAGGCGAGAGCTTTCAATACAACTGATAGCTCATGACAGGTAATTAATGACAGATGGTCGGATTGGGGTGTGCTGATAGCTATAGTCCGGGAAAGCCACTTTTAAGAGAACAAGAGTTGAAAATGGTTTGGCTCAACCGGCAATGGGTATGGTTGAGTGATCGTGTGAAAGTGGGTCTCCCGGCAATTCGCTATTAGCTAATCCATGTTACCGTAAATAATCCAGATTTTTAATGTCTCTAAGTTAGTCAAATTAAGTCAAAATGAGTTGAAATTTGTGTCATGATGCTTTTAAACATACACTCATTCATTTACAACCTCCCAAACATGACTTCTGATCGAAATTATACATTCTCGCCCATGGGCCAACCTCTTTTTCGCCCATGGGCGAGATTTTTTAATATCACTCTAAGTTAGTCAAATTAAGTCAATATGAGTTGACTTTTGTTTCATGATACTTATAAACATACACTCATTCATTTACAACCTCCAAAACATGGAAAACATATACTTTGAATAAAAGTAAATATTCTCGCCCATGGGCCAAAATATGTTTCGCCCATGGGCGAGATTTTTTAACATCGCTCTAAGTTAGTCAAATGGAGTCAAAATGAGTTGAAATTTGTTTCAAGGTACTTATAAACATACACTCATTCATTTACAACCTCCAAAACATGGAAAATCATGTATTTTGAGTAAAAGTCAATATTCTCGCCCATGGGCCAAAATGTGTTTCGCCCATGGGCGAGATTTTTTAATATCGTTCTAAGTTAGTCGAATTAAGTCAAAATGAGTTGAATTTTGTTTCATGATACTTATAAACATACACTCATTCATTTACAACCTCCAAAACATGGAAAATCACGTATTTTGAGTAAAAGTCAATATTCTCGCCCATGGGCCAAAATGTGTTTCGCCCATGGGCGAGATTTTTTAATATCGTTCTAAGTTAGTCGAATTAAGTCAATGTGAGTTGAATTTTGTTTCATGATACTTATAAACATACACTCATTCATTTACAACCTCCAAAACATGGAAAATCATGTATTTTGAGTAAAAGTCAATATTCTCGCCCATGGGCCAACCTATTTTTCGCCCATGGGCGAGATTTTGTAATATCGCTCTATGTTAGTCGAATTAAGTCAATGTGAGTTGAATTTTGTTTCATGGTACTTATAAACATACACTCATTCATTTACAACCTCCAAAACATGGAAAATCATGTATTTGAGTAAAAGTCAATATTCTCGCCCATGGGCCAAAATGTGTTCCGCCCATGGGCGAAATTTTTTAGCATCCATCTAAGTTAGTCGAATTAAGTCAATATGAGTTGAATTTTGTTTCAAGGTACTTATAAACATACACTCATTCATTTACAACCTCCAAAACATGGAAAATCATGTATTTGGTTAAAAGCCAATATTCTCGCCCATGGGCCAAAATGTGTTTCGCCCATGGGCGAGATTTTTTAATATCGCTCTAAGTTAGTCAAATTAAGTTAAAATGAGTTGAAATTTGTGTCATGATGCTTATAAACATACACTCATTCATTTACAACCTCCAAAAACATGGGAAAACATGTATTTTGAGTAAAAGTAAATATTCTCGCCCATGGGCCAATCCTATTTTTCGCCCATGGGCGAGATTTTTAATATCGTTTTAAGTTAGTCGAATTAAGTCAATATGAGTTGAATTTTGTTTCATGGTACTTATAAACATACACTCATTCATTTACAACCTCCAAAACATGGAAAACATATATTTTGAGTAAAAGTCAATATTCTCGCCCATGGGCCAAAATGTTTTTCGCCCATGGGCGAGATTTTTAATATCGCTCTAAATTAGTCGAATTAAGTCAAAATGAGTTGAAATTTGTTTCATGATGCTTACAAACATACACTCATTCATTTACAACCTCCAAAACATGAATTCTGATCGAAATTAAACATTCTCGCCCATGGGCCGGCCCATGGGCCACTCGCCCATGGGCCGCCCATGGGCGAGCGAGTTTAAATTTAAAGTTTTCGAAAGAATTTTTTTTCATTTTTTCATCCTTGGCATATATTCATAACCACTGCATGTTTAATTTGGTCAAATCCCTTGTCAGAAAGTGCCCACAGTGCAGAGAGTTTCTGGACTTTTGTGAGTCCAGAATTAAATTGTGACGTGTTAGTTATATCACTGTGTGTCAGCTTGATGTGGGAGTATTACAGTTATATCACCGTGTGTCAGCTTGATGTGGGAGTATTACAGTTATATCACTGTGTGTCAGGTTGATGTGGGAGTATTACAGTTACATCACCGTGTGTCAGCTTGATGTGGGAGTATTACAAATATATCACTGTGTGTCAGCTTGATGTGGGAGTATTACAGTTATATCACTGTGTGTCAGCTTGATGTTGGAGTATTACAGTTATATCACCGTGTGTCAGCTTGATGTGAGAGTATTAGAGTTATATCACTGTGTGTCAGCTTGATGTGGGAGTATTACGGTTATATCACTGTGTGTCAGCTTGATGTGGGAGTATTACAGTTATATCACTGTGTGTCAGCTTGATGTGAGAGGATTACAGTTATATCACTGTGTGTCAGCTTGATGTGGGAGGATATCTGTTCTAAGAGGGCGTGTCAGCTTGATGTTGGAGGATATCTGTTCTGAAAGTAGGGCGTGTCAGCTTGATGTGGGAGTATTACAGTTATATCACTGTGTGTCAGCTTGATGTTGGAGTATTACAGTTATATCACTGTGTGTCAGCTTGATGTGGAAGTATTACAGTTATATCACTGTGTGTCAGCTTGATGTGGGATTGTTACAGTTATATCACTGTGTGTCAGCTTGATGTGGGAGTATTACGGTTATATCACTGTGTGTCAGCTTGATGTGAGAGTATTACAGTTATATCACTGTGTGTCAGCTTGATGTGGGAGGATATCTGTTCTAAGAGGGCGTGTCAGCTTGATGTTGGAGGATATCTGTTCTGAAAGTAGGGCGTGTCAGCTTGATGTTGGAGGATATCTGTTCTGAGAGGAGGGCGTGTCAACTTGATGTTGGAATATATCTGTTTGAAAAGGGCGTGTCAACTTGATGTTGGAATATATCTGTTTTAAATGGGCGTGTCAACTTGATGTTGGAGGATATCTGTTTAAAAGGGCGTGTCAACTTGATGTTAGAGGATATCTGTTTTAAAGGGGCGTGTCAGCTTGATATTGGAGGATATATGTTCTGAGAGGAGGGCGTGTCAACTTGATGTTGGAGGATATCTGTTTTAAAGGGGCGTGTCAACTTGATGTTGGAGGATATCTGTTTTAAAGGGGCGTGTCAACTTAATGTTGTAGGATATCTATTCTGAGAGGAGGGCGTGTCAACTTGATGTTGGAGGATATGTGTTCTGAGAGGAGGGCGTGTCAACTTAATGTTGGAGGATATCTGTTCTGAGAGGAGGGCGTGTCAACTTGATGTTGTAGGATATCTGTTCTGAGAGGAGGGCGTGATAACTTAATGTTGGAGGATATCTGTTCTGAGAGGAGGGCGTGTCAACTTAATGTTGGAGGATATCTGTTCTGAGAGGAGGGCGTGTCAACTTAATGTTGGAGGATATCTGTTCTGAGAGGAGGGCGTGTCCACTTGATGTGGGAGTAATTAAAATGTAAACGATGACGTGATCCAGGTTAAGGATGTTTACAACGTCGGAACAAGTTGTTGCATATGTTGATGAAAGATAATGACTGCTTGGTGACAATACATGAAATAGTACGGGTGTCCAGTGAAATAAAACGAAACACTTCTTTCGCACCTTGAGACCCTTGTATGAGGTCAGACAGTAGCTCAGATAAAATCGATCGTTATATTAATTTAATTTGCAGTGTCTAAAGTGATCAAATTACATTTCCCGCGTTTGAGCTTAGACCATCAGCAGGTAATTTCAAGCAGCATAGAGATGCAAATGGCAAAAGAGCTATTTATTGTAGAAATCCAGCCATCAGGAAAATGTTGTTACCATGGAGACATAATGCAGACTGACTGAGATGTTTGGTTTAAACAGATATACAATGCACATTTAGTCCAACTATCGACTATATCGAACCATGTTTTAATCCCAGAGCAAAGGAAATAAATGTTATTTTCGCTTGAAAAGACAGTTGCCGGACATAAGGGAATGCATGTAAAATCCCCTGGGATTTCATTTATAGAGAAAATTTTAACGTCCAGTCCCGGTGAAACGAAGTAGGGCGCATCCATCCAACCATCCATCCATACGTCCGTCATCTACTCTCAGGATCACGGGATGTCAAAGCAGAAGTTATATATATATATTGCAACATATATACCATATAATTATGCAACATACCTTCTGCTACATACATACATACATACATACATACATACATACATACATACATACATACATACATACATACATACATACATACATACATACATACATACATACATACATACATACATACATACATACATACATACATATATGCAATATCAATGCATATAAGTACTCCTGTACACCGCTGATTTCATATGCACTATTGTACACGGGTGAACTTATATCGTATAAACACTGACAGTGTAAAATGAGGTAGGAGTGTATATATACGCTGTTAGTAGAAGGATATACACAGACGGCAGATGGATGAGGCTGTCTGTGTTGTGACTGTTTCGCGCACCTGAACTATTTTGACACGTTATCAGTCTGCAAGGGCGATATTGATTTATAAAGAGATAGGACTGGAGCAAATTGAGAGGATATGAATTCCCAGTTGGCATTGATTTCTATTTTTCTTGTGTTAGTGTGACGGAGGATGGGTTATTTGAATTCTGCCAGAATCCCATTCTCCTACAGATATGAAATAGAGCTGTGAGCAACTCAACAAGAAGATCGTTAAAACTCAGTGTGGATCAGTATGAGCCTACACTGAACCATGTTACACAAACCGACGCTGTCCGAATTCCGTCACATGACGTCGTCGTCGTTAAGGATAAGTTGGTATATCACGTATTATTAACCTGCCAGTAGGCTCAGTTTGTTGCAAGTAGTGGACATGGACTACTTTGATGAAATCGATACATTCAAATCGTGCATATGGACCCCGAGAGCTGAGGTACGCACCTGCACATGTGAATGTTCCCGGTTGGACCGTGACGATGAGTGTCTCCATCCACACAAGGGAAATTCAAGGCAGCGGATCAACCATGTGCTATGCTTGGACAGTTGGTTGGTATCTCCATCCTTTGATGTTCTATACGGGAATATGTGTACTTGTTTGGGTACACATATGTGTCCTGTTTTCAGTACCATTCTATAATATTTCGGGTGGAAAAACAATGTGGCAGTGTGACGTATTTGACATAACAAGAAAATATTCATCTTATTCAAGTCTTACTGCCTCTACATTGCGGTGCGGAGATGCGTCCCATGGTTTGTTTTAAGATCAGTAGATTTGTATGTGTCACTAAAAAAGGCACCTGCATAACTTCAAGCTTTTTCCCCCAATCCAGCTGAAACGACTGGATATAACCGCACTACTGTTAAAACGGCAGACAATCCAAACTACTCACTCACTCACTATCTTCGACGAGGAGCTGATCCATCTTATGCCCATTTACAGTCTTCACGTGTAATCCCGTTGCAATAAGTACTCACCCATATTAATGATGGTTTTTATAATAATAATAATACTGCCACTGATATAGTCCTGAACTCCGTAGGGGCATGTTCTAAACGCATACAACATAATGGACATGATTACCCCGAATAACCCAAGCTGCCTGTGATACGCTAGAAGGTTCATCGTCATATCCCAGCTGGTACCCAGTTTCTGCTTGGTGAACAAAGGCAGTTTTGAACAAATTCATTTGTATGAGGTGAGACTACAAGTGTTTTGTTGTGGATCAGGACAGAAGACCTAGACCTCTCAGGAGTCAAGCTGTCAAACACGGTCACTCATCCAAGTGACATCAAGTGAGTTGTACGTGAAGAAAACCCCAAAGAAAAATCGAGAAATGGTTATTCAGTTTTGATGTATTTGATATCAGTTTTCCGATTTTGAAGCTTCAAGGCGTTTTGGTATTGTTTTAACATTTTGGTCCAATCCAGTTATTTAAGCCTTCACGTTCTTTTTGTCCGTCACTGACAACGTCAAGTATTAAATTTAGCTTAAATAGATATCCGTGCAATTGCATGGTGAAGACGATACCTTTGTAACAAGTGCCAAACATGTTTAGTAGAAAGAATATGAAAACAAATATCAGACAAAAGCATTATCGCAGATCGCCTCCTGACATACTTGATGTTCGCATAAGGTCCGTGGGTGACATATGTCAAGGAGTGTGAAGAATCAAGTCCCACTGGGGTGATCGTTCATTTTCAACCTGCCATTTTCTGGCGGTTTGGGTGCATGACCTACTTAAATGAGTAGGCTGAATGATGGTACCATTCTCCCCTTTCCCAATGGAGGGTAATTACGTCTATCCATCTGTGTTTGTGAAATCTGGAATCCCTTGGGCGTTATGTGTTAAAAGTCAGGCATGGATAACCCCGGATGTGAGAGACGTGGAATGATCGTGGAGTGATTGGTGGTTAAGGACATGGTGGTGACGGTTCGTCGTCGGCACCGGGTGTCCGCGAAGGGTTGAGCATATCCTACTCTTCCGGTTGCAACCATCGCTCTCACAATTTGCATAAAACGTTTGCCTGTTGCCTGACGGAACAACCAGCAAATACAAGGGTCAAACAAGACAAGCAATGGCCAGCTAGGAAATACAATGGTCAAACAAGACAAGTAATGGTCAACCAGGAAATACATGTACAAGGGTCAAACAAGACAAGCAATGGCCAGCTAGGAAATACAAGGGTCAAACAAGACAAGTAATGGCCAGCTAGGAAATACAAAGGTCAAACAAGACAAGTAATGGTCAGCTAGGAAATACAAGGGTCAAACAAGACAAGCAATGGCCAGCTAGGAAATACAAGGGTCAAACAAGACAAGTAATGGTCAACCAGGAAATACATGTACAAGGGTCAAACAAGACAATCAATGGCCAGCTAGGAAATACAAGGGTCAAACAAGACAAGTAATGGTCAACCAGGAAATACAAAGGTCAAACAAGACAAGCAATGGTCAGCCAGGAAATACAAGGATCCGCTGAGACGATAAGGGTTAAAAATATACAACAAACTAACCAAAGATTCATTTCCACCTCATCTTCATCTAGATCTAACTATGGCTGGATTTCAGGGTCAATTATTCCGCTGAGAATGCAACCATGGAGGTCAGCTTGGAGTGATAACATGTGTTTCGACGGAGATACAACAGACTCAACGCTCTATTTCCGCCCAGAGTCCACCCCGTTGGGGATTATTTGATGATGTTACAAGCGAGTTTGAAATGGGAACATCTGTTAATCCTGTCATGTTAGGTGTTATTAAGGATGTGGGATTTGTAACTGGTGCTAATTGGCGCTGTCTGATTTGTTCTTTGTAGGTCGGCTGTCCAGTCTGTCGTGTCATTGGCCCACTGGTAGCCTATAATGGACTTCACCTGACATGGTTTCGGACACAACAGCTCACAATACCACATCACCAACCAAAGCTATGCTGGGGTACAAAAGGGATTGAAATGTTCGATTGTGATGCTGACGGTCCGTGGTATAACGAAAGTACTGTCCAAGCATCCTTTAACGTGCCTCACTTATATGTGCTTTAACACTGCTCCGATTGTTTACTCTCTGGCGCTGATGTTTCATGCTATGTAAGGGAACTTTCGGAGTGTGTCACATTGTATCTCTGCCACATTCACGGATCAATGGGGTAGGCTGAGATTTCTTATAGTTATGGAAAGGGTGTTTCATATTACAAAACAATTAAAGTAACTGCATTACATTGTAAACCAATAAGCAATTCAATATATTCAATACGAACATTTAATACGTGACAATGTGCCATGTATAACATAGTGGTATATTACTTCCGCAACGTGCTTGAACCAATATCATGTCTATAACTAGGTTACAAATGTCTGAGGGATAGTTCAAGTGCAGACTAGTTTTGATACCAAAGTAAGACAAGTTTTAATCTGAAATGTATTCCAATAATTCAGTGAAACATCTGTAGTCGATGTCTGAACGATCTGTTTTTGATTTCTCGGGCAATGTAAATCAAACTGAATCCCATGTAGGCAAATGATTGATCCGTCATTGCCATTCATTCGGGTCACGTAGAAAACGAAACAGCGACTGTCCGGCTCCCTTATATGGTCGGAATGTGGTAACATATTCAATCACTGTCCCGAGATCAAATTCTAAACGTCAATATACCTCTCGGGGCCCATTATGATCTATTATTTTAATGTGATGATTCTTGCCTGCAGAACTGGATCACTTTCATGGAATGTACGTAAAATATTAACGCCAGTCACAGTGGTTATCAGTAATCGCATGCTGATTTTCGTTTTTCTAATGGCAGACTGATGTTTTGATGCAATATTGTTACGGCGTTTAAAGTTTAATAATGAACAACACTCAATATGATTTGATTTTCATTATTTACAATCCGTGGACCCAGATATGCCATTTGAAGCCTTGACAATGAGAACAGACACCGGTGATTTCCCAATGCGGTTTCCCAGGGCTATTATTTCATAAAGAAACAGTTACAGTCGAACTGATCCTGCTTGACATTGTCGACAATCCATGCATGATAATACGCTCTCATTGCCTGTTTAAACTATTCAACTGAGTTTTACTAACCCTGCTAATGGTCCATTGAAACGTGCCCTCTGAGAAAAGGGAACTGAGTAATATATGAAGGAGAGTCAAATATGTTTTAAATTGTCAAAAGTAGAGTATTTTCGGGTGTTTGATCAATGTTGCAATGCTTTGCAAAGCAATAATACCTTTAATGTAGACATGTTAAGGACATGAACAGGATTGTAGCGATACACCATTTTGACCATATCATGCTGCCCATGTTTGCTCATGTGCAGAGTCAAGTGACGTGCCTTTGCATGTGTTCGTGACGGCTACACATGATGCCTCTCTATTGGATTATTTGAATCGTTCAATGGAATTTAAGTAATATTAATAATATTAATAATTTGTGTGAGTAAAGGTTACAGTTTGACGACGCTTTGAATAATTGACAGAAACATTAGCCTACATTTGTAACACAGATGAGAAAAATCCGTTTCCTTTAAGCATTAAGTTTATGAACAAATTTTCTGGAAATATGTTTTCGTTATGAATGTGCTCTATATTTGGATTAGTGATATCCTTGTGAAATGGATCATATATTCCGTAAAAAAACCGGGCTTAATGTCAAATCGTCATGCAATTTTACATCAGGTTTTATTCTACTGATATGCAGAAAAGCTGTGGTGAATAATATATAACGGCCCTATCGCAGACGCCGGTGGCCATGTTGTAGTGAGCCAGGCATAGGGATGGGGATCGAGGTTATATAACACTATCGCATGTTTGCTTAAGCACACCAAATAGGAACTGGAGAGGAATGGAGGCGAGAACAATTAAATTACTCGCCTGAAAATGTTTGACTTGGTGGCATTCCTCAAACATACGGGCTAATTGATGAAAATAGAAACCCAGCTGTGCCAGTGTAAAAGCTGGAGCCCTACTAGCTCTGAGGTGACTTACAGAATGAATGTTCTATGTTAATAGGTCAGAACAGATTCTGAAGAAATGAAGGAATTGTGTTTTCAGTGGATGAGCAAACATTGAAAAGAAATCAAGGGATCATGTTTTCATCGGATGATCTCACATTGCGAAAGCCACCAAACCATGTTTTCACAAACTTTTTATTGCTTTAGAATACCGAGTGCTTTTTGCTTACAATCAGTAGGAGCAGACCATATCTTGTATCAACACTGATGTTTTCCCTCACTCATTTATCAAATAATATCGTATCCCGTGTGGTGAAATATTCATCGAATTGAAAGCGATAAATACACTTGTCATGGCAACAAATTTACAACTTCATTAATCCCAGTTTGATGCTGACTGGATTACTATATGTTTCTGTTTGGATGAACAGAATAATGCAACGCGGATTTGCAGTGGTTGAACTTAACATCTCAGAATGTTCAATCAAAGTCTCGTTCCACAGAAAAGTGTTAAAGGATGAAAAATATGTATCGCTATTACAATTTCGAATGGTGTTTATCTTCTGAAATGCTGACTGGAATACAATGGAAGTTCATAAAGCATGAGAAACATGTGGGAACAACCGATTTTGTATTTCATTTCGTCGAAAATCCATTTGTTTAAAAGGCCTAATTGAAAACTGAAGGAACACCGCGTATGGATTTCAAATTTTTCCAGAAGACAAAATCTCATGCTGATAAAAAAGACAACCAACACATTATGTCCCTGAAGACAAGCGCCTGTCTCATACAGCATTCTGAACGTAATAACATAAAAAACAATTCAGACAAATAATGCGCTGAAATAGACCCATATATGCAAGGCACATGGAACTTATACAGACAGGAGTTCCTATGGGACCTCTGAAAATCCTCTTTTTTGGAATTTTCAATTTGTTATTCACAAGAAATACTGGTTATTATTTGAAATACATTATACACAATCCCCAAGACTGAAAACGTGTTCCCTTCGATTTCTTAAACATCAGAAGCTTTGACGTGATGACAACACTGCTACTTTCTTCCTTTAATCACATTTCGGTGATACTTGAATCTGGTACTCCTCAAAACAGTCAGATCACTCATTGATGGATGCTTGCCCCAAGTCCAAAAAGCATATCTAGGAGAGTTTCTCTGTAGCTGCTCAGACTTGGCTCAGTGAACTAACCATGTGAAACAGCAATCACCATCCCGTGTAAATTTATCTTGTGAGTCGGTTGGAAAAAATTGATACCATTTGACCAGATTTGAGAGGGATTTTTACCCGATTAAGTGTTATATTCTAACTCAATATGGCGATCAACTAAGGTTCACAATGAACTGCGGTCCTCAAGAGGTCGGATGAGTAAAACCATGAGCATTAAGAGGGAGCGAACTGTAGCGATTTTTCTTTACCTAGCTCGAGATTGACAGACAGATATGTTTTCGAAAGCTTTTGAGAGAAGATAAATCTCATATTTTGTGACTTCTGATATGTTTTCGAAGTCAATACCGTGATAAAGAAATTGTATAGTTTGTTGACATTGGGAACCTTTTTATATTCAACTTTCGTTGAACAGGTTGCCAATGGGAAAATGTAAAAGAGTGGTCATGTGTTTCAGCCATGAACTTAGATGTGTGGGATGACAAGGGAGAAAGAAGGATACTTCTCTCCTTTGAAGCTTGTTTCATGTAGCATTAGCCCCAACATCCGTATACACATATACCCTTTGATCGTAGTTTTGTAAAGTCTCATTAAATTTCCTGTATTACCTTCTCCTGATGATTTTCAACATTTTCACTTCTTTAAGCATCATGATTTACAAGTATTCTGATCATTATATTGCAGTATCGTTTAATGTCAAAGGGCAGTAATTTTCTTTATGAAATATAAGTAGTCATTGTCCAATGTGTCTAACGATACGAAACTAGAACGGTTCACAGTCCGACCTGGATACATACATCAGCGTCTGTCCAAATATCTTCATCTGGAGCAAGTTTTGTAGTGACTGAAAAGGAATATTGGTTCAGCACTTTTAAGCATTAACTGACACGATGGAAGGTAACAGGAAAAACGAAATGAAGAACTCGGCGGGACTTCAGAAAGCAGCGAGACATTTTCTGACATCACGTCGGTGAAATAATGCTGACTGTCTTGGTTTGTCTTCCACTATGAGTCCTCAACTTTCACAGCATTCAATGCATTTATCAAAAAACACATATCATATAATCAAAGCATACTAAAAGTAAATGTCCTTGATACTAAGCAAACCCCTTTACCACGGTTATATCCTTTACATATCCGAACTGAGATGTAAACCAACATAATTGATAACCGACATTCATCAATCTCCCAAACAATCATTAAAAATAGCCTTCCCAATTGCCACAACTGATTTGAGTCACTTCGATATTGAACATTACGTTATATGTAGCTGATGGCATAGTTTTTCATCACTGTTTGCATAACATTTGCCCGGTTCTTTTGGACTGTCTTATCTCAGCAATATACCTACTGCATTTCACAATGTCACAATTCATACTTTCTCAACAACCTTACATACTGATGTAAACGTTAGAATCACAATGCACGTTTCTGTAATCCCCTGCAATGAAATGCATGTATATATCCTAATCGTGTTAATGCAATATACATATGGATAGAATTAAACAATCCACATGTGGCCCATATGTGACACCGGCGGCTGTTGCAGTGAGACCACGCGTTGTACTGAGGTTCGAGGTTATATAACACTTTCGCATGTTTGTATATGCAAACCAAATGGAATGGAGGCGAGAACAATTAAATTACTCGCCTGAAAATGTTTGACTTGGTTGCATTCGTCACATATATGGGCTAATTGATGAAAATAGAAACCCAGCTGTGCCACTGTAAAACCTGGAGCCCTTCTATCTCTGAGGTGACTTACAGAATGAATGTTGTATGTTAAAAGGTCAGAACAGAAGAAAAGAGGGGATCGTGTTTTCAGTGGATGAGCAAACATTGAGACGAAATTAGGGGATCATGTTTTCATTGGGTGATCTCACATTGCAAATGCCACCAAACTATGTTTTCACAAACGTTTTATTGTTTTAGAATACCGAGTGCTTTTTGCTTACAATCAGTACATGTAGGAGCAGACCATGATTTTGAATCAACACTGATGTTTTCCCTCACTGATTTATCAAATAAAACGATTTTTTTGTATCACGTGTGATGAAATATTCATCGAATTGAAAGAGATAAATACACTTGTCATGGCAACAAATTTACAACTTCATTAATCCCATTTTGATGCTGATTTAATTGCTGTACCGTTTCTGTTTGGATGAACACAATAATGCAACAAGGATTGACAGTGGTTGAATTTAACATCTCAGATGGTTCAATCAAATCTCGTTCCACAGGAATGTGTTGAAGGATAACAGGTATCGATTACCACGTAACAATTTCCATTGGTGTTTAACGTACTGTAATGTTGAATGAAGTACAATCTTATGGAAGTAAATAAAACATTAGGTACAGGTGGGAACTACTTATTTTAGATTTGATTTCGTTTAAAATCCGTTTGTTTATCCGTTTTGCTTAATTGAAAACCGTTGTTACAAGTTTGTAAAGAAGCGCTGTTGTTGGATTTCACATTTTTCAAGGAGACAAAATCTACTCCTGATAAAAAAGACAACCAACACATTATGTCCCTGAAGACAAGTTCCTGTCTCTCGCAGCATTCTGAAAGTAATAACATTAAGTTTTGTCAGACATGTGCAAGGCACATGGAACTTGTGATGAAAGGGGTTCAAGTGGGACTTCTGGAAAAGATTAATTTTTGAATTGTCAATTTGTTATTTACAAGAAATACTGGTTATTATTTGTAATGATAAGCATTATACACAACCCCCAAGACTGAAAACGTGTTCCCTTCGATTTCTTAAACATCCGTAGTAACAGACGAAAAAGGTTTGAAACTGAAGAAGCTTTGACGTGATGACAACACTGCTACTTTCTTCCTTTAATCACAATTCGGTGATACGGGAATCTGGTACTCCCCAAAACATTCAGATCACTCATTGATGGATGCTTGCCCGAAGTTCAAAAAAGCATTTCTATGAGAGTTTCTCTGGAGCTGTTCAGACTTTTTGTTGGGTCAGTAAACTAACCATGTGAAACAGCAATCACCATCTCGTCTCAATTTATCTTGTGAGTCAGTTGGAAACAATCGATACCACTTGACAAGATTTGAGAGGTATTTTTGCCCGATTAAATGTTATATTCCAACCTCTTGATAGAGTTTAATATGGCGTTGAACTAACGTTCACAATGAAATGCTGTTCTGAAGACGCCGGATGAGTAAAACCATGAGCATTAAGAGTGAGCGAAATGTAGTGATTTTTCTTTATCCAACTCGAGATTGACAGACTGATATGTTTTCGAAAGCTCTTGAGAGAAGATAAATTTAAATTTTGTGACCTCTAATATGTTTTCGAAGTCAATACTGTGATGAAGAAATTGTATAATTTTGTTGACATTGGCAGCCTCTTTACATTCTTCGTATTGGTTCGTTGAACAGGTTGTCAATGAGAAAATGTAAAAGAGTGGTCATATGTTTCAGCCAAGAAGTTAGATGTCTGAGCTGACTAGGGAGAAAGATCTTTCGCATCAACCCCAACATCCGTATACTCATATATCCAGTGATCATAGTTTTGTAAAGTGCTATTGCATTTCTAGAACTACATCTCTGAATGATTATGATCATTTTAACTTTCTTGAGGATTATGATTACTCTGATCATAATAATGGGCTGCAATTGTTTGCCAAGAGAGGCCCTTACCTATCACATCATTCAAAAGATTTATCAAAAGCAATCATATAATCAAAGCAGACAAACATTACAAGATTGATGAACATTGGCGAGACTTGTATCAGTTGATTGTTTAATTTATGCACATAGTTTGACACGCCCACAAAATCAGTAGCCAATCAACGGGGTGGAGCAACAAACGTGCCGAGGACCTGTCAAACGCAGGAAGAGGCGAGAAGGCCTACAACAGTGAGACTGACGAACTGGAACAAATATGCCAGGAGGAAGACGCATGTGATGGTCAGTGACTGCTTCGGATATCGAAAGGTGGTTTGAATGATCCTGATTATGTTCGAATATCGCCAAAATGTCCTGTGCACAATGACACGGGTAAATAGAAAGGGAATTCACCCATTGTAGGATTCTCCGACAATCCGTAGTGGTGAAAGTAGTAGGCTTTGATGGGCATGGCTAAATATTTTACAGTCAGTTAAACAGAATGTAGGAATTACAACGACCATGACGAAAAGTTCATTTTCAAATTTTGAAAATGGTGCCCCTATATAATCTATCCACCATTTAGTCAGTTCAGTAACAAAGGAGTTGACTAATTTATCCATTTTTACAACATATAAAATGTTGGTAAATAACATCGTAATTCCGTTATGGGCTTTTAGTATTATTTTTTTTAAATGTTCAAAGTACAAATTTCCCACGGTTATATCTTTTACTGACAGTCTTCAACCACCATACAATCATTCAAAATTCCACATTCCCAAATTCTATAATATATTTAACATCGCATAATATGTAGCTGATGGTACAGTTTGTCATCACTGTTTGCATAACATTTTCCTGAATCCTTTCCTACTTATCTCAGTAACATACCCACTGCATACTTGTGTTGTTATCACGATTCACACTTTCTGAACAACATTATTAATATATGCTGATGTAAACGTTCAATTCACAATTAACTTTTCCGTAGGCCACAGCAATGAAATGCATATATATGTATTCTATTTGGAGATAATCCAATATACATATGGGTACGTATAGAATAAAACAATAATTTGTGGTTAAAAGTGTGCAGTTGAAACATCAAGAATAGGAAGTGAAATACTGACTGGACAAAGTGAATTACGGCGCCTTCTGATCTGGAGAAGATTTGTATCAGTATCCCAATGAGAGCAGGCAGAGCTGGAAACATTAAGTTTGGTTTTGGAAGATGCAATGATACAAAGGAGACATTGAGGCGTTTTACATGCTTGAACTAATGTCTTGGTTGAAATATGTATAATACTTGATGAGTTTTTTAGAAGAGATATATTCTGATACCATTGTTAGAGCAGCTGTGATTGGAAGTATATTCTTTAACTAAATGAAACACCTGTAAACATATTTATTGGTGTGGTTTAAATGGCAGCGTAACTAACACCAAATCCAATTTGGGCAAATGGATGTCCCTTCGATACCATGCCATCGGATGTGCAAACTGTTCAACTGAATAGGGGCTCCTTTCAAGAAGCAACCTTTACTAAGGTTAACCTTATATAACTCCCATTCTTTAACACTGCACTAAGGCTACCTCAGTGACTTACGATTACATTAGTGCTTTGTGAAAGGAGGCCCAGAATACGATCTGAATATAGTTTGTAGAATGACTATAATACATAGAAGGATGCATGGAGTGTATATACACGTGTTGTGGTAGGATACTAAAAAGTATAGACTGTTATTCGGCAGTGTAATATAGCGTTAAACTATATTATAATTGTATAGCATTGTTTACGTTTTGATTCGGTATGATAGTAAAACCTTGTGTTTCTACAATAATTTTGTATGAAGGTAAACCAAGTTCTATGGATAGTCAACTTTTTTATTGCAGTCAGTGAGACGTTTCGGTGTAGGTACTAACACCATTATCAAGTACGTTTCACCAACGTTAGTACCTACACCGAAACGTCGCACTTACTGCAATAAAGAAGTTGACTATCCATAGAACTTGGTTTTCCTTCATCTTTACAGCTTCTAAAATGCCTCTCAAAGAAGAAAATATTTTTCTGCTGTAGGTTGTGGTATATTTTTAAATACAAGACGTATTATCAGTGAGGCACAGGAAAGTTAAGAATCACATTTACTGTGATAACTGTGGTAAATAGATTATAGATAATATATTATTTTGACATCAACCCATTAGCGACCTGTTCAACGAACCTCTGGGAAGAATGGCAAAAGGCTTCCAGCGTACAGTTTCTTTCCTTATGATAGTAGTGACTGAGCAAATATATCAGAAGTCTTCCCTGAAAAGCTTTGAAAAAATCTCTGCCTGCCAACGTGGAGTTAGATTTAGAAACCCCCCAATTAAATTATGCTCCATGTCATTGCTTGTTATTACTCTTGAGGACAGGAGTTGCAGATTCACATGCTTTGTTTACTGAGCAAACAGAAAATCTGAACAGTTACAAAGAAACACTCATGAAAATGATATTTGGAACTTCAGGCAAGCATCAGTTAAAGGATTCCCAAGTGATTTAGGGAGTACCAGTTTCCCATATCACCGAAATGTAATTGAGGGAAGAAAGAAGATGTGTTGTCATCACATCAAAGCTTCTTCAGTTTGACACCCTTTTTTTCGAGAATACACGTGAGCATCGGTTCATATTTGACGAGGGTGATGGCGTCAGATAACTGTTGACTGACATTGCCGCTATTTCCGAAACACATTCCGAACAATTATTCTATGGGGATGCGTATAATGAATGTGTTACAAACAACAACCAGGATGTTTAGCATACCTTTCCCCCACTGGGAATTCAGTAATCAATATGCAATCCATTACTATTTTTGTTTTAGTTCATTATCTGTCAAACATGACTTACCCAAAGCCAATGATGCAATATTTATTACTTTCAGAATTATGCAAGAGTGCACAATGCATCTCATGTGAGAGATGTTTTCGTGAAACTTAACTTTGTCTTCCTGAAGAACATAGAGTCCAGCTCTTTGCTGTTTTTTTCAGAAATAGTATTTAATTTGATCTTTCAAAATGGATCTGAGGCTTCCGTTCCAACCTATTATCTATTTATTAACGCCCAGTGTCTTTTAATCAACATTACAGTACATTAAACAGCAATTGAAATGATAATATCAATACGTAATGTTTTTGTCATTCAACGTTTTTTGTACAAAGGGATTTTCAGAAATATTTCAGATGTTAAAATCAACCGCTGGAATTCCTGGGTGTATTATTGTGTTTAACCATACAGAAACAGACAGTAATTAAATCAGCCCCACACTGCGATTGATGAAGTTGTAAATTTGACTCCGTGACAATTGTTTTTCTTTCTTTCAATCGGCTGAATGTTCATCACACGTAATACAATAAAGATGGTTTTATTTGATAAATCAGTGAGGGAAAACATTAGTGTTGTCAGATTCAAGCTGATGTTCTTGTCTCACTGATTGTAAGTTAAAAAACCCAAGTCCAAACACACGGTGATCCGATGCAATAAAGTGTCTCCGGGAACAGGGGTTGGTGACTTCACAATGTTAGATCGTCTAATGAAAACATTATCCCTTCATTTCTACTTCTCTAACCTAAAATCAATGGCATATGCGTTCTGTGTTTTTTCTCAGAGAGAGATTATTCCAACGTACACATTTTCATGGCAATATTTCTATCTTCAGCAATGTTCTCTTGAATTTGAGGATTGCCGCAAAGTCGAACATTTCAGGCAAGCAATTTCATTGTCCAAGGGTTCTCGCCTCCATTCTTCTCCGATTCGTATTTTCGTTTGCTTAGGCAAACATGCAATGATGTCTTACCACGAACCTTCTCCCACAACGCGTTTCCACATTCCATATTGTGAATACAAAAAAAACCCATATTAAAATGATTGGAGACAGAGGCACTGAAACATTCATGGTATAAGGTGTGGCAATTCCATTTTTGACAAGGATATCGCTGGACTACTACAGAGCACTATTATCCAATAACGTAATGATTACAGAGCCCTACAAATCTGTTTTACTATGATATGATATTCAGATATCATCTGTATGATATATCTCACAAAAGTTCAAATCGGTGTTAAAAGTTCTTTCATCACTCACTCACTCTATGAGTAGTCATGAATGGATTGTCTGCTGTTCTTTTACCTTAGCCAAATAGGAACGTGTTTGTTTCGCAACCAGTATAATATATGCGACTAATCCCTTTCTATTACAAGAGGAATGTCTGCTTAATGAGTGCATGTTATCATCGTCGGCTCAAGTGTCAGGTGTGAATGGTCGTCGGTATCAATAAGCATAATACGGTTAGATTAACAGAGGATATTAAACGACCTTCCGTGCAATACCATTTTTATGAAACGAGTTTGATAAAAATGGTATTTTACGGAAGCAAGTTTAGTATTCTGTTTATTACTCTCCAACATAAATTGATACAAACTGCCTACAATGTGATGACTCTCAGCTTTTCTCGTGTCAAGCATGGTCTAATACCATTGTGACAGAGGTATTAACAGTGTGACGTCATAACTGTAAATAACATTGTAGAGTTATTAAACAGTGGCATCTTCAATTGGTGAGTAATAATAGCAGTTACTTTATGAAGCTTCAGAGTAAGGAAACCGCTTTATGACGACCTTCATGCTGGATGCCACCAATCAATGTCACGACACAGACTGGTATATATACTTCCATGGAATCTAAATAATGCATATCAAATCATAGTGAGTGATCTTCACTTTCAAACCGTAATATTATCGCATCAAAAGATGAGGTACTTTTCATAATGAAGAGCAGCATGTGGCATTGAAAATTGACCGCTGTGACTGTTGTTAATATTTTAGGTACATGCCATGTAAGTGTTCTGGCTTTGTAAGTAAGAATAATGAATTTATAAACTTAGATCATAAATAGACCCTTGAGAGTTGTGAATGTACTTAAAGCTGTATGTAATCTCGGCACTGCGATTGCATATGCTACCCGGATCAGGTGAGATGATATTCAGATATCATCTGTATGATATATCTCACAAAAGTTCAAATCGGTTTCTAGTTTCTAAGCAGATATATCCGAATGAATGACATTGCATAATATAGTACAAACTTCGATTATAGATGTGTAATTCAAATTTAAGAATACGCCTCCAATCTCAAGTGCTCTTGCACTGATATCAGGATGTATCTCACAATGTTACAGACATGTCGACTAAGAACAGCCTCAGATTAGTTTACAGATGTGAAACGCCACAATGCTACGAAATGAGACGCTATATTCCAGTTAGAGCTATATTCCAGTTAGAGGTGATATTACCAGGGAACCAAGTTGTATGATTGTATGTGTATATGATTGTTCTATTCTCAACGTGTTATGAATTTTGTGCAAGCACGACAATTCCGAGCGAGCGTTATTCATGATGTAAACGTCAACATCGTCGGCGTAAAAGTCGAAATACGCAGTGACAAGCGTCAATGTGTTCATGAACATTTCAATGATACAAACCAGACCGAAGGTTGTTCGGATTCTGTAGTAAACTCAATGAAACATTTTTTGGCATTCGGCGGCTGTCACGTTAGGAAGAGTTGCGTGCGATTGGCATGTGAAAGGTTGAAACAAGACAGGGCTCAGCGTGACACACCTGCCACCTGAATACGTCCAAGGCGTCCAACAGTAAACTATATATATAACAACCTTATAGCGCGTACGTCACCGTCAATAGCCACGGTACTCTTGCAATGATACTAGCGTTGTTCTGCATGAATAATGGAATGGAATGAAGCTAGTTGACATTGGACGTTTGATTTGGAGTATGCCCGTCGAATCCGGGATTGTCTTGAGAATAGGATTCACGCCATATTAATGACTTTGACATTTCATGGTAAATAACGTAATGGACAGCAGAGTGTTTTGGCCAATTATCTAACAAAATCTTTGGTCGTGTGATGTTCAACGACTTATGCACATATACCGTCAGATGTCCCTGATACAATGTTAAACTATTTATCTTTTCAAAGATATGAAATAAAAATAATAGTTGTGACACCTATTTATTGAATATCCCTACTTTTGGTAACGGTATACAGTGTATGTATATGGATTTGAAAAAATATTGACCCGTTTTGAAATTTTAAAAGGTCAATAGTTCAAACACGCTGACATATATTCATTTTATACATTAGTATAATTTCAAAACCCTACTTTTAGAATTCGGCACAACAAAGTTTACAAGCACATCAAAATACCCTATCACGAAATTTGTATATTATTTAACGTGTTACGTGTCGTGTTCCTGGCTGAAACAACAAGATATCCCATTCAGTTTCCCGTTACTCTACTAACCATATCCTGTTTGTGGATGACCCATGCGTTATAATAAACCCTCATTGATAGTGTTCAGACTCCTCAACTGAACTGTTTCCACCAATTGCCCACGAACCTTTCCGAAAATGGACCCGAATAATAATCGAGGGCAAGTTGAATAGCTCTTGAACAGTTACAGTATGATTTCTGACCTAGCACAACCGAAATATCACTTGGTAAAGAAATTATAGTTACGCTTCAGGTATGGCGGTGATGTGACATCGTAAAACAACTGTCAAAGAGCCAATTCTTTTAGAAATATGAGCGACCAGTCAGGACGCTTCTGAAGTAACACATTTGTTTCTATGCATAATGTAAAAAAAATATAGAATAAAACTATCAACAAGCCTAAATAACAAGAATGATAACTCTCAATAGCTAGCTGCCCCTGTAAGTCTATCACAGGCTCTGTTATATGTCACAGTCCAGCTTGTTCTTTTGCAAAGGTTTCAAATATTGCCCAAAAGGTGTTCGATCAGGAACACAATTGAAGGGTTATGTCAATGACACCTTGAAACGTTTTTTTATCGTAGACACGTGGAGGACATTTCTAAATTTGACCCATCAGTGACCAAAATGTCTGATTATATTTGTGTGTTTTTATCAGATGAACAACTGTCCTTGTTTGTGACGCATCTCACCTTTGGAATATGCATCGTGATACGTTTATGACATAGTTAGGCTTATAGAGTGAGTGGGTTTTCACCCCGTTTCAAATAACTGAGAGAAATATCAAACAAATTAGTATAACATCCTAGTGTTGAAAATATGCAGGATTCCTTGCTATAAATAATGAACTCAAGATCCAAGAATTGAACAACAGTTTTCTTTTCAGATCAGGGATAATCTTGTCAAAAATAAGAAAAAATTCCTCATTGAATGGAAGCGATATAATGCCAATTACTTTACATATTTTTTCAGATATTTTTCTTTTGACGATAAAACATCAGAAAAAAGCTATAATGAACAATTTAGGATGGCCGTATTGCGAACACCGACGACGATGTAGCAGTGAGACAAAGCGTTGTATCGGAATGTTAGAGGTTATAAAACACAATCGCGTGTTTGCCAAGCCAAACCAAATACGAATTGGAGAGAAATGGAGACGGGAACGTGCGGACAATTAAATTAGTCGATTCAAAATGTTTGACTTGGTGGCATTCCTCAAACATACGGGATAACTGGTGGCACTCGAAGCCTTGCTGTGCCAATGAGAACTTTAGAACATTCTCTCTGAGAAAACTCCAAGAACAAATATTATATTGATTGTAGGTTACATAAAAAGGAATGAGGGGATCATATTTTCATTAGATGATCTAATGTCGAATGTCACAACCATGCTTTCGCAGACACTTTATTGCTTCAGATATAATGTTTTTACTTACAATCAGTAGGACTTGAGTATGAGCTTGAATCTGAAAATGCTGATGTCCTTCCCAAATGATTTATCAAATATCAGTGTTTTTATGTACTACATGTGATTCGATAATCAAGAGGTAAATAAAACTGCCATGGCAACACAGTTTCAAACTTCATTAATCTCAACGTGATGTTGATGTAATTACAGGCTGTTTTGATACGGTTTAACACAATTAACTGCAACTGGGGTTTGAACTTGTTTAAAAGCAGAGAACGTTCAATAAAAAGCCTATTGTGGAACAGATTGCGGCCCGTGAAAATCCCGGTAAGAATCTATCTTCAGTAACCCCTGTTTGTCGTAAGAGGCGACTAACGGGATTGAGTGGTCAGGCTCGCTGACTGGGTTGACACGTGTCATCGTATCCCAATTGTGTTGGTCGATGCTCATGCTGTTGATCACTGGATTGTCTGGTCCAGACTCGATTATTTACAGACCGCCGCCATATATCTGGAATATTGCTGAGTGCTGCGTAAATCACCACCCACTTAACCAAAACGTTGTATACCAGTAAAAATCATCGAAAAGTTAATTATTGATAGTATGATTTCCACTGCTGTTTAACGTGAAATACACTGGACTTTCATTCATCATTTGATAATTGGTGGGAACCGTTTTGCTTAGGCAAAAATGGTTCTCAAATCCATGTGTTTGTAAGTTATAATTGAAGACGTTTGTGCACATTAACGAATAAAAACTTTAAACGCTGCATGCAAATAAAGCCTAGCCTGGTCAAGTTCAAAACAGTCAAGTTATGCGAAAAAGACATCCAGCGTCTTATATATCTGAGAACAAGACCCTGGATGATTCTGTAAGAAATAAAAGATGCATCAAACTGATATTGGTAGGTTTTCTTGCACAAATAGTGTGCTGGAATACATACATATATGCAATGGACATTAGCCCGGTTACTGAACTAGGTTTAAATGCGATTTCCTTATTGCCAGTGTTATGAGAGTGTATTTTTTTGTAATTTGTAATATCACATTGATTAAGAGATAGTTATTATGGTCACAATGTTTAAAGTTTTTAGTGTGGCTTTTGGCTCGCATCCCGCATCATATATGTTTAATGGCAATAGTATTTTTAGTGGTACACCTTTTAAGATAGCGCTTCAGAATTACCTGCCTTTGGCAGTCTTTTGTTTTGACTTCCGGCTTTCATCATGTCTTGTGTTCGAGAATGTCCCGTAACGTTCTGAGAGAATAATGATGGAGCCTAGTTTTCCTAGAATGCTCGAGAACTGTGTAAGAGCTATATTAAGGCTGGCTGTTGAGTTGTGCGATGGGATTTCACATGACTGGATTTATATACCTCTGTCTGCCATCATAAAGCTGATCAACGTTTCAAGACCGACCGTGCTTATCTATTCAACTGCTGTCATTTTAAACAACCTTCAATCAGTATATCTCTTCTCACTGTAAATGTCAAGACTCTGGTGAGTTAATATTTTATATTTGTGACCCAATATTTTAGATTTGTGACTCAGTTGCATTGTACTAGAAATTTGTATTGTCATTCATTGTAGTTTGCTCATTGTTTGTTCAATATATTATTGAATATGTTAGAATATTATTATTTCGTCTGTGTTCTATTTTGCTGGTTCAAATGGGACTCTTAAACCGTTTGTCACGGCAACTTATTAACCGTAACACCAGTTTGTTATTAAAAGAAACTCTGGATGTTGTTTGAAACACATTATACGCATCCCCATGACTGAAGAATTGTTCTTGTGTTTTTAGAAACATCTACAAAGTCAGTCAACAGCTATCTGAACTCTTCTCAAACATGAACCCGATGCCCACATATATTTAAGAAAAGGGTGTCAATCTGAAGAAGTATTGATTCGTTGACATCGCTATATCTTTCTTCCTTTAATCACATTTTCAAATCCAAATGCATTCATTCAACTTCAGTCGAGGAAATCACTTTGTTTTTGCTCACGGTGGGTCGTGTAATTTGGTCTTACTTACTTGCAACTCTGCAAAATTAATCTGGGATTCAAGTGAAGAAATATTCAACTTGTGTGTGTTTTTGTTGAATGTAGAGATACAGACTATTTTTTAGGTCTACGTTTATAGTCACTTTCTTACATTTGGTTTAGTGACAATGGCATAACTGGTCAATATGGGGAATGACAGGTCAATATCAGTTCTGGGAAATCTGGATAAAATAGTGCACATAACAAGCAAGCTTAAGGTTACCCAAAACCAAATGTTTCCCCATAGACTTCAATAGTAGCGTTACATTTTCTTTAAAAAAATAACAACACGCATTTTCCAGGACGTTCAAGACACCAACCCAAGTTCCGTATCATATGCCACCTACTTGAAAATATCTCTGCACTCATTCGGCATACGTCATCGTGGTAAAAATGCACTAAATATTAAAAAATATAGTCAGTTTTAATTACTGGAAGGATGTACATTTAAAACTATGTGCCGAACTTCTGTCCGCACTGAAGTCTATGAAATCTGATTTGGTGTAGAATAACCTTAAGTGTTGTTTACATGAAACTGTTATTGTAAACAGCCTTATGCTACTGACGCACATTTGATAATTCACAATAGAATTTTATGGATAAATAAAAGTGATGCTTTCAACAAGACTGTGGCAGTATCATTGGAGTTAAGAAATAGACACCAACAATGTGCGGAAAGGTGCTTGTTAAACTATGGAATATGATTTTGTGTAGTATTACTTGTTGTAAAATTCTGCCCTAGGCCAATTTGTGCTTTTTATCTACGTTCAATACGTTTTCCTGTCCCAAGACACAAGAAAATATAGATTTGTTGCACTGAAAGAGATGTAAGAGGTAAACCATTATTGCATCAATGGTTTGCAAAATGTATTTGATTATAAAGAAATTTTATAATCATACATATACCTTGTTTATTCATATTTCACACAATAAGGGTTGATTCCATGCATGCCCTGGGCTGCCTACATCATATCAACCCAAAATAATTTTGAACGACAAAGACATAAATAAATGAAAACCTGAAACCTAGTAACAATACATATTTCATGTTCATTGATGGTCAGCTTTTTTCCTTCCTCTGCTGACATCATCAGATCATAGAAGAGTCTGCTACATTCATGGAATAGGGTTTTGACACTCTTTACATGATGTGATTGAGATTGTTTCAAATGTGTTACTTGAACGTAAGCCCCTGCAATGTTTATATAGTTAAACACTCAAATGACTGTCGATATTTGGTAAATCATCTATGGGCGGACTAACACCAATGTCTGCTCTTTCATTTCCCTCAAAATCAATTGTATGAACATCTTTGATGTACGCTTGTGACATAAGTACACATGGAGAGGAATCAGAAACATTGTTGAAAGTTGGACAGAACCCATGGAAATCACGCCAGAAATGAGCCGGGGTCACATTAAGCAGCTGTATAGTCCGGCCATTTGGAAGGTTGGATGATGATCCTTGCCAGAAAGTATAAAGTAAAGTAAAGGGCTGCATAATATAATGCCAAGCAGTCTGAAACACTGACCAGTAAAACACTACCGCCTGTTAAAGCCAATTGAAAGAGATAAATACACTTGTCATGGCGACAAAATTTACAACTTCATTAATCCCCGTTTGATGGTGATTTAATTACGGGCTGTTTCTGTTTGTCTGAACACAATAAATTGCAACTAGGATTTGCAGTGGTTGATTTTAACATCTCAGAAGGTTCAATCGAAACCCCATTGTACAAAAATGTTTGAATTGAAAAAAAATTCGTTGATCGACATTACGCTTTCCATTGCCGTTTAACGTAACTTCATGTTGACTGAAATATCATGGATGCTCGTTAATCATTAGATAATAGGTCATAACCGTTTGCTTTAGGCAAACGTGTTTCTAAAGACCATTTGTTTAAAGGTCCAATTGACGACTATAGTGCATGTTAATGAAGGAGAACTGTATTTGAAGTTATGAGAAAAGATCCAACACTGTATAACTCTGATGTCAAGACTCTTAAGTGACTGGTGCACAATGGAATCAGTCTGAAAGAAATTTATGATGCATCAAACTGCCATTGGTAGGTTTTATTGTACAAATAATAGCTCAATGTTCATTGAACAATCCACGTTCCAATGTGATTTCTTTATTGTTAATTTGTCATTTAAGAAAACCCATAGTGGTTGTTATTTGAAACGCATCCTTATGGCTGAATAATAGCTTTTTGTATTTTCAGAAACGAATGCCATGTCAGTGAACAGCCATTTGACGCCATCAACCCTCGTCAAACATGAACCCGATGCTCACATGTATTTACGAAAATGGTGTCAAATTGAAGAAGTTTTGACATGTTGACAACACTGCTTCTTTCTTCCTTTAATCCCATTTCGGTGATATGGGAAACTGACACTCCAATAATTAGCCAGGAACATTCCTTGATTGAAACTTGCCTGAAGTTCCCAAAATCATTTTTTGAGTGTTTCGCTACAGCTGTTCAGGTTTTCTGTTTGCTCAACAAACTAACCATGTGAATCAACAATCATCATCCCATCTCACTTTGTCTTGGAACTCAGTTACAAAGAAATCGATACCACTTGACGTGATTTGAGAGGTATTTTACCCTGATTAAGTTCTATATGCAAACCCACTTGATAGAACTCAATATGGCATTGAACTAACATTGACAATGCATTCCCGTCCTCAGGAGCCCTTTTGTCTACTATTATCAATGATGTGTGTTTTTCATGAGTGAGCTTCATACTGATCTGAATGCAATACATGTACTCCCACACTACTGGGTTTTCATTGTGTCACCTTTGTTATATTGTCTCTGAAAAACCACTACTGGCACTTGCCAGCGAAATTCAAATACAGCTAATCAACTTGAGGAAATCACTTTGTGTTTGCCCACAATGGGTAGCGTAAGTTGGTCTTACTTCACTAATCTGGCTCTCAAGTGAAGAAAAGGTAGCATCAGATTTGTGTTTGGTTTTGTTGAACGTAGAGCTGCAGAATGTTTTTCAGATCTGCGATTATAACTACTATCTTGCCGTAGGCACAGTAGATATGTCAATAGCCATTAATTAGGGGATAACAGGTCAATATCAGTTCCGGGAAACCTGGATATAAACGTGTCATCTGTCTTCAACAGGCAAATGACCAGTGCACATAACAAGAAAGCTTTGGTGCTGTTTACATGAAACGGTTATTTGAAACAGACTTATGTTAGTGTCATCTTTTATAGAATCACAACGTGTTTTGATCGGAGAACAATATGATGCCTTCTTCACTGATGTGATAGTAGCATTACAGTTAACAAAAGAGATACCAGCAATGTGATGATGTACCTAACGGTCTTCAGGTACATTCCTGATGACTTTTCAGTTAAATAACAAGACCCATTTAGAAAGTGGTCAAATGTAACATATGTTATATTTGGGATGACACTTTCATAGTAAAGTACAGATTCTAGTACTTTGGTTGAGTTGAGTCCCATCCGGGATTCGAACTCACCTCACACTCAGGCACCTAATCACCAGCTAACAAACCAGGCTAGCCTATTCTGGAAAACGCGGTAGCTGAGCAGGTTAGGGGGATGACTTGTGTGCTGGTGATTACATGCCTTACGATCAAAGTTAAGAGTTAAAACATATTACTTAGGGCTACCTGAACGTTTCTGAAGCCATAAGTTTACTTGCACAGTACCTTAAACTGACATGTTTTAAATCTAGTGTTATACCATCGGATAATGTGGACCTCTTCTTATGTGAAAGACAGTCATCATTTGCAATATGTGTAATGATTTCGTAGATGGTGAAGATCCGATTTAGCAATGACCCTTAGCATCCCCTAATTACAGCTACAGGTTGTCAGACCCGCTAACAAGGTTGACGCATATCATCATATCCCCATTGTGTACTTCGATGCTCATATAGTGACAATCACTGGATTGTCCTGTCCGCATACAATGCTTCTAGATACCTGGAATATATCTGAGAGCGGTGTTACACACCAATATTGTTAACAACATCACTGACATGAGAATCTGAATTACAGTTCAGAGTCGGTGAATATATAGTTTGTAAAACATTGCTGTTCTTTGTGAATTTCTAGAGGTGCCTCCGCATGATGTATTGTGTAGAACATGGCACAAGGAGAGAAATGTACTGTCGTTGTCACATCTCCGCTTGGAGAAACGACCTTGAAGTAATTGGATTTCAAACTTTACTTTTACTAATACAAGGAGACACGCGGTTTTCAATCAATCTATGACAACCTTAACCTCCACGAAGAAGTGGATTAATATAAAATAATAACTGCTCTTAACTCACAGTTGGAAGAAATCCCATACATGTTAATAAGTGTGCCGATGTAACTTTGAAATTTGATAAAAGTAAAACGCATTAATGTATGTCATATTATCACTCAGATATTGATACGTTAGAAATAGAAATAACTATTTAGGCTAATAAGGTTATTTAAAGGTCTTCATTTATCAAACAGACTCCAATAACGCTTGCCAAGAGTACAGTTTAAAATCAATACAGCCCAAATACCACAGAACAAACATCAAACCATCATCCATCGGACTTGATTAGCACAGAATCGCTGCTAATCTCTGTCATTATAGGGACGCTTTTCCCCTAACTTTCAGACATCTTTGAAATTGATTGACTGCTATTTTTCACCATGCCTACAGAGACTTTTTGGCGTATTAAAGCAGAACAATCCCAACCTAGTGCACTTTGATCAAAGGAAAGAGACTGCGTCTTAGCGTTTTAAGCCCATTTCAGGCTGTTTGTGAAAATACCCAAGGTTTGTGAATTAAAAACACGTTTCCGTGCTAAACGTGACAGATGCTCAAGTGTTTACGGCAGTCGGCTCCCATCCTTGACTCCAGCGTGGATCTGAAAATCAATTTCAGTTTAGTTAGTCTCTGAGGATGGGTCCCCCTTGTTGTTAGTTAGCTGTGACTTTGATGACGAGAATGGACGAGCAGAATTCAACTTGCCAACTCATTCCACAAGTGGGTATAGAAATAAATAGACGTGTTTCGTATTCGGGTGACCCATTTAAGACTGTTTACTGTTAGGAGGGCAGAGATCGACCTATGGTCTGCTGCATATCACAATGGATGTTTGAACAAACGGGGAAGCCTTGTTATCTTGAGCTGACTATATTTAGTGTGTGTTAAGTCAGTGTTAAAATCTTTATGGATATGTTGATTGTTATAACACTGTAGGTTTGATAGACTCCAGGTCGCCGTGTAACCGATGTATACCTGGATAGCATAAAGTAGTGAGTGAGTTGTGTTTTAAGCCGTTTTAACGGTATCTGTTAAAGCACGTGATGACTACTGTTCTGTGATCCATTCATATTATTCTCCATAGTACTTTGCCTTGTTCAACGACTGGAATCTGTTTCGGCATGTTATACAAAGGGTATGTTTCTGTTGACAATATGACATCAGCAAAATATATAATGAACAGTATCTGCTTACCATGAGACAAGGCGTTGTAGCGGAAGGATCGTGGTTATAAAATGCCATCGCGTGTTTGCACAGGCAAACCAAATACGATTTGGAGAGGAATGAAGGCGAGAACGCGCGGACAATTAAATTACTCGCCTGCAAATGTTTGACTTGGTGGCATTCCTCAAACATACGGGCTAACTGCTGGAGATAGAAGCCTTACTGTGCCAATGAGAACTTCAGAACATTTGATCTGATAAACCCGAGAACAAATGTTATATCAATAATAGGCTGGATTAAAAGAAATGTAGGAATTATTGATCATTGGATGCCCTAACATTGTGAATGTCACATTCTATGTTTTCGTAGACACTTTATTTCGTTAGAATACCGGGTATGGTTTTTCGTTCCATCAGTTGGACCGGAGCCTGAACTTGAACCTGACAACACTGATCTTTTGCCTTAGTGAATTATCAAACGAAACATTTTTGAGTGCCATGTGTGATGAAATATTCAAGGGATTGAAAGATGTGAATACACATGTCATGGCGACAAAAATTTACAACTCCATTAATTCCAGTGTAATGCTGATTTAATTACTGTCTGCTACTGTTTGACTGAACACACTAAATTGCAACTAGGATTTGCAGTGGTTGATTTTAACATCTCAGAGGTTCAATCAAAACCCCATTGTACAAAAATGTTTGAATTGAAAAAATCGTTGATCGACATTACGATATCCATTACTGTTCGTGATGACTGAAATATTATGGATGCTCATTAATCATTTGATAATAGGCCATAACAGTTTGCTTTAGGCAAACGCGTTTCTAAAGGCCATTTGTTTAAAGGTCCAGTTGAATAGTATAGTGCATGGTAACGAAGAAGCACTATTTGAACTATACTACCAATCAAAAGTTTAGACTCGCTTGTGTAAATGAAGTCACTTCCTTCAGTCAGCTATTCTAAATCAGATATATTTTGCAATATATTCCATTCTCGTTAAAGATACTGATTACCGATGAACCGATGTATTGTAAAACAAATTCGTAACGTTGAAATGATATTGTCATGAGTTCAATAAATGATGAAACTCAGTGAAAACTGGCGAATTCTTAACAAACCTTTACACTAAAACGGAGCTGTTCACATGCACGATATTTGCATATGCGTTTCAGGAATCATCTGCACAATGTTTGCAGCTGGTTCCCCGAAGTAAGTGGAGAAATTTCTCAATGAAGAAATCCTGGTTGTTATTTGAAACACATCCATGTGACTGAATAATTGTTCATGTGTTTTTAGAAACGCCTGCAATGTCAGTCAACAACTATTTGACAATATCAAACATGAAGCCTATGCTCACATTTATTTACGAATAGGGTGTCAAAATGAAGAAGTTTTGACATGTTGACAACACTGCTACTTCCTTCCTGTAATTCCATTTGGGTGATATTGGAATCTGGCACTAACGTAATCGCCCAGGAACATTCCTTGGTTGAAAATTGCCTGAAGTTCCCAAAATAATTTTTGAGTGTTTCGCTACAGCTGTTCAGGTTTTCTGTTTGCTCAGTAAACTAACCATGTGAATCAGCAATCATCACCCGTCTCACTTTGTCTTGGAACTCAGTTACAAAGAAGTCGATACCAATTGACGTGATTTGAGAGGTATTTTACCCTGATTAAGTTCAATATTCAAACCCACTTGACAGAAGTCAATATGGCATTGAACTAACATTGACAATCTTTAATTCTTCATCGTCTAACTGAAATTCATGTTAACAAGCATATATGTTCTCCAGATGTTTAGAAAAAGACGTATTCAATGTTTTTGACATCTGACATGGGTTCATATTATCATTATAACGGAACTGTATGGTTTGTTTACTATGGGTTCGTTGAACAGCGTGTCAATGAAAAAATGTAAGAAAAACATACTGTGAAATGTTGGAGCCATCAGCAGCAATATATAGACTGACGAAGACCGGAGAACATTAAACGCCTTTAGAATAGTAGGTTATAGCAACAATAACAACGACGACGATGGCGACAAAAAGCAAGAACAGCAACAACCCTTCTCTACTATTATCAATGTTGTGGGTTTTCAAACGTGAACTTACTTAATTCATTTGGATTAGAATAAAACAAATGTACAGTGACTGTCACACTCAGACACACATTTATTGTCTCAAACACTACTTCGAGCACCTGCCAGCTACATCCAAATGCAGCTATTCAACTTGAGTCGCGGAAATCACTTTGTTTTTGCTCACAGCGGGTTGTGTAATTTCGTCTTTCTTCACTTGCAAGGCTGCAAAATTAATCTGGAATTCAAGTGAAAAACAGAAGTATCCAATTTCTGTGTGTGTTTGTTGAACGTAGAAGTACAGAATATTTTTCAGACCTACGTTTATTCCCACTATCTTGCTGTAGGCTTAGTGAAAATGTCATTACCCGTCATTCAAGGAATAACAGGTCAATGTCAGTTCTAGAAATCTGGATGAAAACGTGTCTTCTGTCTTCAGCACATAGGAAAATGACTTTGTGCACATTACAAGAAAGCTCAAGTGTTGTGTACATGATACCTTTATTTTAAGAACCTTAGTTACCGACACACGTTTGAAGATTCAGTATGTTTGTATGTGGATAAACAATAGTGATGCCTTGAACAAGACTGTGGCAGTATCATAAACAATAACATAATAATACCTCTCTATTTATTGAGCTGTAAACACCTAGCAACACCCATGGGTAATGAGCTGAGAGGAGAAGGGCCTTGCATACGAACCCACAAATAACAGATTCTGAAACAGGTAGGGGATCCAGCTGAGCCTAGCGCTTTAAATCACTAGGTTCCGTGCATATTGTCTTCAGCCAACACGGTACTTGCACAGTGCCTGAAATTGACAAGATATACATTAAACGTTTAAACCAACAGATGCACCATTTCTCGTCACTGGTTATACGAGTACATTGTTCGCCAAGAACCCATTCTTGTAGTAAAATGGCAACCAGTGGGATCGGTTCATCAGGGGTGCTGTGTAGGTTGGTTGATACATGTCATCGTATCTGATGATGGCAGTCACTGAATCGTCTGGTCACCACCATATACCTGGAATATTGCTGAGGACCGCGTTAAACAACAGCCATTAACAAACATTCATGAGAAGGCCGCGGTTCCTCTCACAGGCGTAAGAGTTAGAGAGTGAGTGAGTGAGTTTAGTTTTACGCCGCACTCAGTAATATTCCAACTATATGGTGGCGGTCTGTAAATAATCGAGTCTGGACAAGGCAAGCCAGTGATCAACAGCATGAGCATCGACATGCGCAATTGGGAACCGTTGACAGGTGTAAACCAAGTCTGCGAGCCTGACCACCCGATCCCGTAAGTCGCCTCTTACGACAAGCATGGCTTACTGAAGATTAATATTCTAACCCGGACCTTCACGGGTCCAAGAGTTAGAGAACATATACTTTGTTAAACATTGCTGTTCTTTGTGTGTGTCTAGATTTGGTTTGGTTGTTGTTTAACATCGCAATCAGCAATATTTAAGCTATATGGCGGTCTGCAAATAATCGAGTCTGGACAAGACAATTCAGTGATGAACAGCATAAGCATAGATCTACGCACTTGGTGTATTTCTAGAGGTATCTGCACTTCATATGTTATGTACAACATGACACAAGAAATGTACTATCGTTGTCACATCTTGGTTTGGAGAAGTAATTAGATATTGAACTCAAGCTTTGTGCACATAACAAGCAAGCTTAAGGTTACCCAAAACCAAATGTTTCCCCTTAGACTTCCATAGTAACGTTACATTTTCTTTAAAAAAATAACAACACGCATTTTCAAGGACGTTCAAGACACCAACCCCAGTTCCGTATCAAATGTCACCTACTTGAAAATATCTCTGCACTCATTCGGCATAAGTCATCGTGGTAAAAATGCACTAAATATTAAAAAATATAGTCAGTTTTAATTACTGGAAGGATGTACATTCAAAACTATGTGCCGAAAATTCTGTCTGCACTGAAGGCTATGGAATCTGATTTGGTGTAGAATAACCTTAAGTGTTGTTACATGAAACTGTTATTGTAAACAGCCTTATGCTACTGACGCACATTTGATAATTCACAATAGAATTTTTATGGATAAATAAAAGTGATGTTTTCAACAAGACTGTGGCAGTATGATTGGAGTTAATAAATAGACACCAACAATGTGCGGAGAGGTGCTTGTTAAACTATGGAATATGATTTTGCGTAGTATAACTTGTTGTTAAATTCTGCCCTAGGCCAATTTGTGATTTATCTACTTTCAATACGTTTTCCTGTCCCAAGACACAAGAAATCATAGATTTGTTGCACTGAAAGAGATGTAAGAGTTAAACCATTATTGCATCAATGGTTTGCAAAATGTATATGATTATAAAGAAAATTTTATAATCATATATATGCCTTGTCTATTCATATTTCAGGGGCATATGGATTGATTCCATGCATGCCTGGGGTTGCCAACATCATATCAACCCAACATAATTTTGAACGACAAAGACATAAATAAATGAAAGCCTGAAAACTAGTAACAATACATATTTCATGTTCATTGATGGTCAGCTTTTTTCCTTCCTCTGCTGACATCATCAGATCATAGAAGAGTCTGCTACATTCATGGAATAGGGTTTTGACACTCTTTACATGATATATAGTTAAACACTCAAATGACTGTCGATGTTTGGTAAATCATCTATGGGCGGGCTAACCCCAATGTCTGCTCTTTCATTATTCTCAAAATCAATTGTATGAACATCTTTGATGTACGCTTGTGACATAAGTACACATGGAGAGGAATCAGAACCATTGTTGAAAGTTGGACAGAACCCATGGAAATCACGCCATAAATGAGCCGGGGTCACAATAAGCAGCTGTATAGTCCGGCCATATGTACGGCTGGATGATGATCCTTGCCATAAAGTATAGAGTAAAGTAAAGGGCTGCATAATATGATGCCAAGCAGTCTGAAACACTGACCAGAGAACACTACCGCCTGTTAAAGCCGAGGAAGCAAATGACCCCTTAAACAGACGAAAGCTCTTAAAGACCACATCATGAAAGGATATTACACTTGAGTCTATTGATTCATGAAGCTAAGACTTCCCAGAAATCTAAATTATTTACTGTGTACTGTTTTGAGGCTGCTAGACTTGCCAATTTCACTTATAAGACAGTTTAAAGGAAACAAACGATAAAACCCCATATAAACTAGAACATTTATTGGTTACCCTACCCAAAAGTGAATAGTTTTCAATCAGGATTAACAGAGTCTGGCGCGATATCAGCTGAAAACGTTTCTTAGCTATCATTTATGGGTTATTGGGTGACAGAAAGACTCGGTGTATTTGGCTAAACAGGAGAGATAACGTAATAATGTCGAACACTATCATATCGCTTATATGTGTAGCTTAATGTAAATTCCACAAGGGTCATTCTGGTTATTCTTTTCATCTAAGCAGGTGCTGAGATTAATGTATAGCCCTTAATTCATGTCTGGCAAACTGAAAAACTGCACAATAAGGCATTTAGAGGTCACTGTCAGAAAGTTCTAATGGATGAGGGTGACTGAGTGATTGAATTTAATAGTGAGACATAGTGGTGCCTTAACTTGACTGGGGGAGACTTATATGTACTATATGTACCTACATGTCCAAGTACCACAACTTCTCAACTTATGCCAACTTCAGGACTATAAAGCTGCTTGATTTGACCCTGGCTATAGAAAACACGTTAGTCATGATCCTGACACCACAGATACCAAAATGTCCCTGTTTATTCCAGTGTCCATTGTGATATGCAACAAAATACGGGTAGATCCTTACTCTCCTAACAGTAAATAGTCTTAAATGGGTCGTCTGAATAAGGTGCACGTCTAAATATTTCAATACTCGCTCATGGAGTGAAATTCTGTTCTTTTCCACGTTGGAGTCAAGGATGGGAGCCGACTGACGTAAACACTTGAGCATCTGTCACGTTTAGCACGGAACGTCGTTTTAATTCACAAACATTGGGTATTTTCACAAACCGCCTGAAATGGGTTTAAAACGCCAAGACACGGTCTCTGTCCTTTGACTAAAGTGCACTAGGTTGGGATTGTTCTGCTTCCATACGCCAAAGAGTCTATGTTATTGTTTTGTTAAAATTTCCACTCATCATAAGGCAGTAAAGGATATCGAGGCAACGTGAACGTGCTTGATTGCACACTACCAACATCAGACTTCAGGTCAGCTTGTCGAAGCCATAACACAACCATTTGACGATTCCATTTGATGGATGAATAATAGGGCTGTGTTCAACAAAGACTGTGGCAGTATCATTGCAGTTTACAAACATGTGTCAACAATGTGCGGAATAGAACTCAAGACGAGACACAGCCGCTTTACCAAAACTGCTGAGTTCAACTCATGATTACGTTTTAATTAAACAGCAACCTACTTTTTTATTGAGCTGTAACACCTACGCGTTAACAAAATTCATAACAAACACGAGTGAGCGAGTTGCGTTCAACTCCGCTTTCAACAGTATCTCAAAGGTCACGTGATCACTAATGTTCTGTGATCCATTCATATTATTCTCATTAATAAGTTGCCTTGTACGCCGGTTGAAATCTTTTTCGGCATGTTATATACCATGGTATGTTTCTGTTGACAATATGACAACAGTAAAATATATAATGAACAGTATATGCCTGCCGTGAGACAAGGCGTTGTATCGGAAGGTTCTCGGTTATAAAACACCATCGCGTGTTTGCCCAGGCAATCCAAATACGAATTGGAGAGGAATGAAGGCGAGAACGCACGGACAATTAAATTACTCGCCTGCAAATGTTTGACTTGGTGGCATTCCTAAACATGAGGGCTAACTGCTGGAGACAGAAGCCTTACCGTGCCAATGAGAACGTTAAGAACATTCTCTCTGAGGACCTCCGAGAACAAATATTATATTAAAAAAAGGTTGGATTAAAAGAAATTGTGAATGTCACAACCCATGTTTTCGCAGATACTTTATTGCGCTAGATTATGTTAGAATACCGGGTGTGTTGTTTTTTTTACGAAGGGTCAGTTTGACCAGAGCATGAACTTGAATCTGTCAACACTGATCTTTTGCCCAAATGATTTATTAAATGAAACATCTTTACGTGTCATGTGGTGAAATAGATCAATTGAAAGAGATAAATACACTTGTCATGGCGACAAAATTTACAACTTCATTAATCCCCGTTTGATGGCGATTTAATTACGGGCTGTTTCTGTTTGTCTGAACACAATAAATTGCAACTAGGATTTGCAGTGGTTGATTTTAACATCTCAGAAGGTTCAATCGAAACCCCATTGTACAAAAATGTTTGAATTGAAAAAAAATTCGTTGATCGACATTACGCTTTCCATTGCCGTTTAACGTAACTTCATGTTGACTGAAATATCATGGATGCTCGTTAATCATTAGATAATAGGTCATAACCGTTTGCTTTAGGCAAACGTGTTTCTAAAGACCATTTGTTTAAAGGTCCAATTGAAGACTATAGTGCATGTTAATGAAGGAGAACTGTATTTGAAGTTATGAGAAAAAGATCCAACACTGTATAACTCTGATGTCAAGACTCTTAAGTGACTGGTGCACAATGGAATCAGTCTGAAAGAAATTTATGATGCATCAAACTGCCATTGGTAGGTTTTATTGTACAAATAATAGCTCAATGCTCATTGAACAATCCACGTTCCAATGCGATTTCTTTATTGTTAATTTGTCATTTTAGAAAACCCATAGTGGTTGTTATTTGAAAAACCTTATGGCTGAATAATAGCTTTTTGTATTTTCAGAAACGAATGCCATGTCAGTGAACAGCCATTTGACGCCATCAACCCTCGTCAAACATGAACGATGCTCACATGTATTTACGAAAATGGTGTCAAATTGAAGAAGTTTTTTGATTGAAACACTGCCTTTGAAGTTCCCAAAATTAGCCAGGAACATTTTTGAGTGTTTCGCTACAGCTGTTCAGGTTTTCTGTTTGCTCAACAAACTAACCATGTGAATCAACAATCATCATCCCATCTCACTTTGTCTTGGAACTCAGTTACAAAGAAATCGATACCACTTGACGTGATTTGAGAGGTATTTTACCCTGATTAAGTTCTATATGCAAACCCACTTGATAGAACTCAATATGGCATTGAACTAACATTGACAATGCATTCCCGTCCTCAGGAGCCCTTTGTCTACTATTATCAATGATGTGTGTTTTCATGAGTGAGCTTCATACTGATCTGAATGCAATACATGTACTCCCACACTACTGGGTTTTCATTGTGTCACCTTTGTTATATTGTCTCTGAAAAACCACTACTGGCACTTGCCAGCGAAATTCAAATACAGCTAATCAACTTGAGGAAATCACTTTGTGTTTGCCCACAATGGGTAGCGTAAGTTGGTCTTACTTCACTAATCTGGCTCTCAAATGAAGAAAAGGTAGCATCAGATTTGTGTGTGGTTTTGTTGAACGTAGAGCTGCAGAATGTTTTTCAGATCTCCGATTATAACTACTATCTTGCCGTAGGCACAGTAGATATGTCAATAGCCATTAATCAGGGGATAACAGGTCAATATCAGTTCCGGGAAACCTGGATATAAATGTGTCATCTGTCTTCAACACATGGCAAATGACCTATGTGCACATAACAAGAAAGCTTTGGTGCTGTTTACATGAAACGGTTATTTGAAACAGACTTATGTTAGTGACGCACGTTTATAGAATCACAACGTGTTTTGATCGGAGAACAATAGCGATGCCTTCATCACTGATGTGATAGTAGCATTACAGTTAACAAAAGAGATACCAGCAATGTGATGATGTACCTAACGGTCTTCAGGTACATTCTTGATGACTTTTCAATTAAATAACAAGACCCATTTAGAAAGTGGTCAAATGTAACATATGTTATATTTGGGATGACACTTTCATAGTAAAGTACAGATTCTAGTACTTTGGTTGAGTTGAGTCCCATACGGAATTCGAACTCACACCCTCACACTCAGGCACCTAATCACCAGCACACAAAGTCAGCCCCCTAGCCCGCCTGGAAGTACGCGGTAGCTGAGCAGGTTAGGGGGGATGACTTTGTGTGCTGGTGATTAGATGCCTGACTGTGAGGGTGTGAGCGCCCAAAACGCCCAGGTTACCTGCACATTGTCTGAAGCCATCAGTTTACTTGCACAGTACCTTAAACTGACATGTTTTAAATCTAATGTTATACCACCGGATAATATGGACCTCTTCTTATGTGAAAGACAGTCATCATTTGCAAAACGTGTAATGATTTCGTAGATGGTGAAGATCCGATTTAGCAATGACCCTTAGCATCCCCTAATTACAGCTACAGGTTGTCAGACTCGCTAACAAGGTTGACGCATATCATCATATCCCCATTGTGTAGTTCGATGCTCATATAGTGACAATCACTGGATTGTCCTGTCCGCATACAATGCTTCTAGATACCTGGAATATATCTGAGAGCGGTGTTACACACCAATATTGTTAACAACAACATTTCTTATGAGAAGGCAACGGTTCCCATCACTGACATGAGAATCTGAATTACAGTTCAGAGTCGGTGAATATATAGTTTGTAAAACATTGCTGTTCTTTGTGAATTTCTAGAGGTGCCTCCGCATGATGTATTGTGTAGAAAATGGCACAAGGAGAGAAATGTACTGTCGCTGTCACATCTCCGCTTGGAGAAACGACCTTGAAGTAATTGGATTTCAAACTTTACTTTTACTAATACAAGGAGACACGCGGTTTTCAATCAATCTTTGACAACCTTAACCTCCACGAAGAAGTGGATTAATATAAAATCATAACTGCTCTTAACTCACAGTTGGAAGAAATCCCATACATGTTAATAAGTGTGCCGATGTAACTTTGAAATTTGATAAAAGTAAAACGCATTAATGTATGTCATATTATCACTAAGATATTGATACGTTAGAAATAGAAATAACTATTTAGGCTAATAAGGTTATTTAAAGGTCTTCATTTATCAAACAGACTCCAATAGCGCTTGCTAAAAGTACAGTTTAAAATCAATACAGCCCAAATACCACAGAACAACATCAAACCGTCATCCATCGGACTTGATTAGCACAGAATCGCTGCTAATCTCTGTCATTATAGGGACGCTTTTCCCCTAACTTTCAGACATCTTTGAAATTGATTGACTGCTATTTTTCACCATGCCTACAGAGACTTTTTGGCGTATTAAAGCAGAACAATCCCAACCTAGTGCACTTTGATCAAAGGAAAGAGACTGCGTCTTAGCGTTTTAAGCCCATTTCAGGCTGTTTGTGAAAATACCCAAGGTTTGTGAATTAAAAACACGTTTCCGTGCTAAACGTGACAGATGCTCAAGTGTTTACGGCAGTCGGCTCCCATCCTTGACTCCAGCGTGGATCTGAAAATAAATTTCAGTTTAGATAGTCTCTGAGGATGGGTCCCCCTTGTTGTTAGTTAGCTGTGACTTTGATGACGAGAATGGACGAGCAGAATTTCATCATTGACGACTTGTGGGTATAGAAATAAATAGACGTGTATCGTATTCAGGTTACCCATTTAAGACTGTTTACTGTTAAGAGGGCAGTGATCTACCTATGGTCTGCTGCATATCACAATGGACATTTGGACAAACGTGGAAGCCTTGTTATCTTGAACTGACTGTAATTAATGTGTGTAAAGTCAGTGTTAATACCTTCATGGCTATGTTTATTGTTATAACACTGTAGCTTTGATAGACTCAAGGTCACCGTCTAACCGACGTATCCCTGGATAGCATAAGGTAGTGGATGAGTTGTGTTTGAGGCCACTTTAACGGTATCCCTGAAAGAATGTGATGACTTATGTTCTGTGATCTATTCATATTATTCTCATTAATACGTGTACTTGTACGCCTATTGCAATCTCCTTCGGCATGTTATACACCAGCGTATGTTTCTGCTGACCATATAACATCAGAAAAATATATAATGAACACTATGTGCTTGCCGTGACACATGGCGTTGTAGCGGTAGGATCGTGGTTATAAACACCATCGCTTGTTTGTCCAGGCAAACCAAATACGATCTGGAGAGGAATGGTGGCGAGAACGCACGGACAATTAAATTACTCGCCTGCAAATGTTTGACTTGGTGGCATTCCTCAAACATACCAGCTAACTGCTGGAGATAGAAACCTTACTGTGCCAATGAGAACTTCAGATCATTTGATCTGGGAAACCCCGAGAACAAATATTATATCAATAATAGGCAGGATTAAAAGAAATGTAGGAATCATTTATCATTGGATGTGCTAGCGTTGTGAATGTCACAACCCATATTTTCGTAGACACTTTATTACATTAGAATGCCGGGTGATTTTTTTGCGTCCATCAGTTGGACCGGAGCATGAACTTGAATCTGAGAACACTGATCTTTTGCCTTAATGATTTATCAAATAAAGCATTTCTGCGTGTCACATGTGATGAAATATTTAAGGGATTGAATGAGATAAATACACGTGTCATGGCGACACAATTTACAACTTCATTAATCCTTGTGTGGTGCTGATTTAATTACTGTCTGCTTCTGTTTGACTGAACACAATAAATTGCAACTAGGATTTGCAGTGGTTGAATTTAACATCTCAGAAGGTTCAATCAATACCCCATTGTACAAATATGTTTGAATGGAAAAAAATCGTTGATCGACATTACGTTTTCCATCGCTGTTTAACGTACCTTCGTGTTGACTGAAATATCATGGATGCTCGTTAATCATTAGATAATAGGTCATAACAGTTCGCTTCAGGCAAACTTGTTTCTAAAGGCCATTTGTTTAAAGGTCCAGTTGAATAGTATAGCGCATGTTAACGAAGAAGCACTATTTGAACTATACTACCCATCAAAAGTTTAGACTCGCTTGTGTAAATGAAGCCACTTCCTTCAGTCAACTATTCTAAACCAGATATATTTTGCAATATATTCCATTCTCGTTAAAGGGATTGTTTACCCATAAACTGATGTATATGACAAGCATGGGTTACTGAAGGTACATATTCTAACCCGAACCTTCACGGGTCCAAAGAAAGAGAACATATACTTTGTTTAAAAATTGCTGTTCTTTGTGTATATCTAGATTTGGTTTGGTTGTTGTTTAACATCGCAATCAGCAATATTCAAGCTATATGGCAGTCTGCAAATAATCGAGCCTGGACCAGACAATCCAGTGTTCAACAGTATAAGCATAGATCTACGCACTTGGTGTATTTCTAGAGGTATCTGCACTTCATATGTTATGTACAACATGACACAAGAAATGTACTATCGTTGTCACATCTTGGTTTGGAGAGTGCATACAAGTTTACCAACATCATATCAACCCAACATAATTTTAGTTTGACAAAGACATATACATAAATGAAAGCCTGAAAACTAGTAACAATGCATATTTCATGTGTTCGTGATGGTCAGCTTTTTCATCTGCTGACATCATCAGATCATAGAAGAGTCTGCGATTGTCATGGATAGGGTTTTTGACACTCTTTACATGATATATAGTTAAACACTCAAATGATTGTCGATGTTTGGTAAATCCTCATCTATGGGCAGGCTAACTGTCTCTCTTCTGTGTTCTCTGAAAATCAGTTCTTATGAACTTATCTGATGTAGCCATGATTTTTGGAAGGGAATCAGAACCATTGTTGAAAGTTGGACAGAACCCGTGGAAATCGCCATAAATGAGCCAGGGTCACAATAAGCTAACTTTATAGTCCGGCCCATGTACGGCTGGATGATGATCCTTGCCATAAAGTATAGAGGTAAAGTAAAGAGGGCTGCATAATATGATGCCAAGCAGTCTGGAAACACTGACCAAGAGAGGAACACACTACAGCCTGTGCAAACCGAGGAAATAAATGGCCTTAAACTGGGTGAAGCTATTAAAGGGAACCACATCATGAAAGAAAGGATGTTACACTTGAGTCTGTGATTCATGAAGCTGAACTTCCCAGAAATCCTAAATTATTTACTGTATTGCTGTTTTGAGGCTGCTAGACTTTGGGCTAATTTCACTTCATGCAGAAGACAGGTTTAAAGGAAACAAAACGATAAAACCCCATATAAACTAGAACATTTATTGGATTTACAATACTGTACCCAAAGTGAATAGTTTTCAATCAGATTATTACACAGAACTCGCGGCATATATCCAAACAGAAAACGTTTCTTAGCAATCATTTATGGGTTATTGGGTGACAGCAAGACTCGGTGTATTTGGCTAAACAGGAGAGAGGCAACGTAATAGCCGTCGAACACTCATCATATCGCTTATATGTGTGGCTTAATGTAAATTCCACAAGGAAGTCATTCTGGTTATTCTTTTCATTCTTTTCATCTAAGCAGGTGCTGAGAGTTAATGTAAGCAGCCCTTAATTCATGTCTGGCAAACTGAAAAACTGCACAATAACAAGGAGCATTTAGAGGTTAACAACTGTCCAAGAAAGTTCAATGGAGGGAGGGTGACTGGCGGTGATTGAATTTAATGACAGTGAAGACATAGTGGTGCCTTAACTCTTGACTGGGGAGACTAGACCATATCACTATAATGTACCTACATGTCCAAGTACCACAACTTCTCAACTTATGCCAACTTCTAGGACTATTATAAAGCCGCTTGAGTTTGACCCTGGCTATAGAAAACTGCGTTAGCTCATGATCCTTGACACTGCAGATACCAAAATGTCCCTGTTGTTATTCCAGTGTCCATTGTGATATGCAACAAATATGGGTAGATCCTTACTCTCCTAACAGTAAATAGTCTTAAATGGGTCGTTCTGAATAAGGTGCATCGTCAAATATTTCAATACTCGCTCATGGAGGAAATTCTGTTCTTTCCACGTTGGAGTCAAGGATGGGAGCCGACTGACGTAAACACTTGAGCATCTGTCACGTTTAGCAATTGGAACGTCCGTTTTAATGAATTCCCACAAACATTGGGGTATTTTCACAAACCGCCTGAAAATGGGTTTAAAACGCCAAGACACGGTCTCTGTCCTTTGACTAAAAGTGCACTAGGTTGGGATTGTTCTGCTTCCATACGCCAAAGAGTCTATGTTATTGGCATGTTAAAATTTCCCTCATCATAAGGCAGTAAAGGATATCGAGGCAACGTGAACGTGCTTGATTGCACACTACCAACATCAGACTTCAGGTCACGTTTGTCGGAGCCATAACACAAACCATTTGACGATTCCATTTGATGGACATAATAATAGGGCTGTGTTCAACAAAGACTGTGCGAGAGTATCATACGCAGTTTACAAACATAATGTCAACAATGTGTGCGGAATAGAACTCAAGACGAGACACAGCCGCTTTACCAAAACCGTTCGCTGAGTTCAACTCATGATTACGTTTTTAATTGGAAAATAAAACCTACTTTTTATTGAGCTATAACACCTACGCGTTAACAAAATTCATAACAAACACGAGGTGAGCTGAGTTGCGTTCAACTCCGTTTTCAACAGTATCCTCAAAGGTCACGTGATGCACCTATTGTTCTGTGATCCATTCGTATTATTCTTCATTAATAAGTTGCCTTGTACGCCGGTTGAAATGCTTTTCGGCATGTTTATATACCATGGTATGTTTCTGTTGACAATATGACAACAAGTAAAATATATATAATGAACAGTAGCGCACCTGCCGAGACAAAACGTTGTATCGGAAGGTTCTCGGTTATAAAACACCATCGCGTGTTTGCTCCAGGCAATCCAAATACGAATTGGAAGGAGGAATGAAGGCGAGAACGCACGGACAGCTCAAATTACTGCCTGCAAACACGACTTGGTGGCATTCTAAACATGAGGCCAATCGCTACATTGTGAAGCCTACTGTGCCAATGAGAACGTTAAGAACATTCTCTGAGGACCCCGAGAACAAATATTATATTAATAAAAGGTTGATTAAAAGAAATTGTGAATGTCACAACCTAGTGTTTCGCAGATACTTCATTGCGCTAGATTATGTTAGAATACCGGGTGTGTGTATTTTTTTACGAAGGGTCAATGGACCGAGCATGAACTTGAATCTACCATTGATCTTTTGCCCAAATGATTTATTAAATGAAACATCTTACGTGTCATGTGGTGAAATAGATCAATTGAAAGAGATAAATACATTCTGTCATGGCGACAAAATTTACACCACAATCCCCGTTTGATGGTGATTTAATTGGCCAGTTTCTGTTTGTCTGAACACAATAAATTGCAACTAAGAATTTGCAGTGGTTGATTTTAACATCTCAGAACGTTCAATCGAAACCCCATTGTACAAAAAATGTTTGAATTGAAAAAAGTTCGTTGATCGACATTACGCTTTCCATTGCCGTTTAACGTAACTTCATGTTGACTGAAATATCATGGATGCTCTGTTAATCATTAGATAGTAGGTCATAACCGTTTGCTTTAGGCAAACGTGTTTCTAAAGACCATTTGTTTAAAAGGTCCAATTGACGACTATAGTGCATGTTAATGAAGGAGAACTGTATTTGAAGTTGCTGAGAAAAAGATCCAACACTGTATAACTCTGATGTCAAGACTCTTAAGTGACTGGTGCACAATGGAATCTGTCTGAAAGAAATTTATGATGCATCAAACTGCCATTGGTAGGTTGTATTGTACAAATAATAGCTCAATGTTCATTGAACAATCCACGTTCCAATGCGATTTCTTTATTGTTAATTTGTCATTTTACAAAACCCATAGTGGTTGTTATTTGAAACGTATCCTTATGGCTGAATAATAGCTTTTTGATTGAAACTTGCCTGAAGTTCCCAAAATCATTTTTTGAGTGTTTCGCTACAGCTGTTCAGGTTTTCTGTTTGCTCAACAAACTAACCATGTGAATCAACAATCGTCATCCCATCTCACTTTGTCTTGGAAGTCAGTTACAAAGAAATCGATACCACTTGACGTGATTTGAGAGGTATTTTACCCTGATTAAGTTCTATATGCAAACCCACTTGATAGAACTCAATATGGCATTGAACTAACATTGACAATGCATTCCCGTCCCTCAAGGCTTCCTTTGTCTCACTATTATCAATGATATTGTGTGTTTTCATGAGTGAGCTTCATAATTGATCTGGAATGCAAATACATGTACTCCACTACTGGGTTTTCATTGTGTCACCTTTTGTTACTCATTGTCTCCTGAGAAAAACTACTACTGGCACTTGCCAGCGAAATTGGGTAAATACAGCTAATCAACTTGGGGAATCACTTTGTGTTTGCTCCACAATGGGCTTAGCGTAAAGTTGGAGTCTTACTTCACTAATCTGGCTCTCAAATGAAGAAAGGTAGCATCAGATTTGTGTGTGTGGTTTTAATTGAACGTAGAGCTGCAGAATGTTTTCAGATCTCCGATTATAAGCTACGCCATCTTGCCGTAGGCACAGTAGATATGTCAATAGCAATTAATCTGGGGATAACAGGTCAATATCAGTTCCGGGAAACCTGGATATAAATGTGATAAATAAATGTCTTCAACACATGGCAAAATGACCTATGTGCACATAACAAGAAAGCTTTGGTGCTGTTTTACATGAAACGATTATTTGAAACAGACTTATGTTAGTGACGCACGTTTATAGAATCTGGCGCATGCCTTTGATCGGAGAACAATAGTGATGCCTTCATCACTGATGTGATAGTAGCATTACAGCAATAACAAAGAGATACCAGCAATGTGATGATGTACCTAACGGTCTTCAGGTACATTCTTGATGACTTTTTCAATTAAATAACAAGACCCATTTCAGAAAGTGGTCAAATGTAACATATGTTATATTTGGGATGACACTTTCATAGTAAAGTACAGATTCTAGTACTTTGGTTGGAGTTGAGTCCCATTCGAATTCGAACTCACACCCTCACACTCAGGCACCTAGTCACCAGCACACAAAGTCAGCCCCTAGCCCGTCTGCTGGAAGCAATACGCGGTAGGCTGAGCAGGTTAGGGGCGCTGACTTTACTGTTGCTGGTGATTGTGAATGCCTGACTGTGAAAAGTGTGAGAGAGCCCAAAACGCCCAGGTTACCTGCACATTGTCTGAAGCCATCAGTTTACTTGCACAGTACCCTTAACTGACATGTTTTAAATCTAATGTTACAGTACCACCGGATAATATGGACCTCTTCTTATGTGAAAGACAGTCATCATTTACGCAAAACGTGTAATGTTTTTCGTAGATGAGGTGAAGATCCGATTTAGCAATGACCCTTAGCATCCCTAATTACAGCTACAAGGTTGTCAGACTCGCTAACAAGGTTGACGCATATCATCATAGATTCCCCATTGTGTAGTTCGATGCTCATAGTGACAATCACTGGATTGTCCTGTCCCGCATACAATGCTTCTAGATACCTGGAATATATCACGAAGAGCGGTGTTACACATAGATATTGTTAACAAATAACATTTCTTATGAGAAGGCAACGGTTCCCATCACTGACATGAGAATCTGAATTACAGTTCAGAGTCGGTGAATATATAGTTTGTAAAACATTGCTGTTCTTTGTGAATTTCTAGGAGGTGCCTCCGCATGATGTATTGTGTAGAAAATGGCACAGGGAGAGAAATGTACTGTCGCTGTCCACATCTCCGCTTGGAGAAAACGACCTTGAAATAATTGGATTTCAAACTTCTACTTTTACTAATACAAGGAGACACGCGGTTTTCAATCAATCTTTGACAACCTTAACCTCCACGAAGAAGTGGATTAATATAAAATCATAACTGCTCTTAACTCACAGTTGGAAGAAATCCCATACATGTTAATAAGTGTGCCGATGTAACCTTTGAAATTTGATAAAAGTAGTTCCGCATTAATGTATGTCATATTATCACTAAGATATTGCTAATACGTTAGAAATAGAAATAACTATTTAGGCTAATAAGGTTACTTTAAAGGTCTTCATTTATCAAACAGACTCCAATAGCTTGCTTAAAAGTACAGTTAAAATCAATACAGCCCAAATAACCACAGAACAACATCAACCCGTCATCCATCGGACTTGATTAACTTGCAAGAATTGCTGCTAATCTCTGTCATACTAGGGACGCTTTTTCCCCTAACTTTCAGAACATCTTTGAAATTGATTAGAAGCTGCTATTTTTCACCATGCCTACAGAGACTTTTGGGCGTATTAAAGCAGAACAATCCCAACCTAGTGCACTTTGATCAAAGCTGAAAGAGACTGCGTCTTAGCGTTTTAAGCCCATTTCAGGCTGCTTCTGTGAAAAATACCGAAGGTTTTGTGAATCAAAACACGTTTCCCTGTGCTTCACTTGTGACAGATGCTCAAGTGTTTACGGCAGCTTTCGGCTCCCCATCCTTGACTCCAGCGTGGATCTCGAAATAATTTCAGTTTAGATAGTCTCTGGAGGATGGGTCCCCCTTGTTGGGTTAGTTAGCTGTGACTTTGATGACGAGAATGGACGAGCAGAATTTCATTTGACGACTTGTGGGTGTATAGAAATATCTAGACGTGTATCGTATTCAGGTTACCCATTTAAAGACTGTTTTACTGTTAAGAGAGCAGGCAGTGATCTACCCTATGATTACTTGCTGCATATCACAATGGACATTGGGACAAACGTGGAATCTTTGTTATCTTGAACTGACTGTAATTAATGTGTAAAGTGTCAGTGTTAATACCTTCATGGCTATTTTTATTGTTATAACACTGTAGCTTTGATAGACTCAAAGGTCACCGCTCTAACCGGACGTATCCCTGGATAGCATAAGGTAGTGGATGAGTTGTGTTTGAGGCCACTTTTAACGGTATCCCTGAAAGAATGTGATCGCTTATGTTCTGTGATCTATTCATATTATTCTCATTATATACGTGTACTTGTACGCCTATTGCAATCTCCTTCGGCATGTTATAACACCAGCGTATGTTTCTGCTGACCATATAACATCAGAAAATATATAATGAACACACTATGTGCTTGCCGTGACACATGGCGTTGTAGCGGTAGGATCGTGGTTATAAACACCATCGCTTGTTAGTCCAGGCAAACCAAATACGATCTGGAGAGGAATGGTGGCGAGAACGCACGGAATTAAATTATTTCCGCCTGCAAATGTTTGACTTGGTGGCATTCTCAAACATACCAGCTAACTGCTGGAGATAGAAACCTTTACTGTGCCAATGAGAACGACAGATCATTTGGATCTGGGAAACCCCGAGAACAAATATTATATCAATAATAGGCAGGATTAAAGAAATGTAGTGAATCATTTTATCATTGGATGTGCTAGCGTTGTGAATGTCACAACCCATATTTTCATAGACACTTTATTACATTAGAATGCCGGGTGTTTTTTGCGTCCATCAGTTGGACCGGAGCATGAACTTGAATCTGAGAACACTGATCTTTTGCCTTAATGATTTATCAAATAAAAGCATTTCTGCGTGTCACATGTGATGAAAATATTTAAAGGAGTTGAATGAGATAAATACATCGTGTCATGGCGACACAATTCTACAACTTCATTAATCCTTGTGTGTGGTGCTGATTTTAATTACTGTCTGCTTCTGTTTGACTGAACACAATAAATTGCAATAGGATTTTGCAGTGGTTGAATTTGTAACATCTCAGAAGGTTCAATCAATACCCCATTGTACAAATATGTTTGAATGGAAAAAAATCGTTGATCGACGCATTACGTTTTCCATCGCTGTTTAACGTACCTTCGTAAGTTGACTGAAATATCATGGATGCTCGTTAATCATTAGATAATAGGGTCATAACAGTTCGCTTCTAGGCAAACTTGTTTCTAAAGGCCATTTGTTTAAAGGTCCAGTTGAATAAGTTATGGCGCATGTTAACGAAGAAGCACTATTTGAACTATACTACCCATCAAAAGTTTAGGACTCGCTTGTGTAAATGGAAGCCACTTCCTTCAGTCAACTATTTCTAAACCAGATATATTTGTAATATATTCCATTCTCGTTAAAGGGATTGTTTACCCATAAACTGATGTATATGACAAGCATGGGTTACTGAAGGTACATATTCTTAACCCGAACCTTCACGTCCACAAAAGAAAGAGAACATATACTTTGTTAAAAAATTGCTGTTCTTTGTGTATATCTAGATTTGGTTTTGGTTGTTGTTTTAACATCGCAATCAGCAATATTCAAAGCTATATGGCAGTCTGCAAATAATCGAGCCTGGACCAGACAATCCAGTGTTCAACAGTATAAGCATGCCGGATCTACGCACTTGGTGTATTTCTAGAGGTATCTGCGCGCACTTCATATGGCCCATGGTGGATTAATATAAAATAATAACTGCTCTTAACTCACAGTTGGAAGAAATCCCATACATGTTAATAAGTGTGCCGATGTAACCTTGAAATTTGATAAAAGTAAAACGCATTAATGTATGTCATATTATCACTAAGATATTGATACGTTAGAACTAGAAATAACTATTTAGGCTAATAAGGTTATTTAAAGGTCTTCATTTATCAAACAGACTCAAATAGCGCTTGCTAAAAGTACAGTTAAAATCAATACAGCCCAAATACCACAGAACAACATCAACCCGTCATCCATCGGACTTGATTAGCACAGAATCGCTGCTAATCTCTGTCATTATAGGGACGCTTTCCCCTAACTTTCAGACATCTTTGAAATTGATTGACTGCTATTTTTTCACCATGCCTACAGAGACTTTTGGCGTATTAAAGCAGAACAATCCCAACCTAGTGCACTTTGATCAAAGGAAAGAGACTGCGTCTTAGCGTTTTAAGCCCATTTCAGGCTGTTTGTGAAAATACCCAAGGTTTGTGAATTAAAAACACGTTTCCTGTGCTAAACGTGACAGATGCTCAAGTGTTTACGGCAGTCGGCTCCCATCCTTGACTCCAGCGTGGATCTGAAAATAAATTTCAGTTTAGATAGTCTCTGAGGATGGGTCCCCCTTGTTGTTAGTTAGCTGTGACTTTGATGACGAGAATGGACGAGCAGAATTTCATTTGACGACTTGTGGGTATAGAAATATCTAGACGTGTATCGTATTCAGGTTACCCATTTAAGACTGTTTACTGTTAAGAGGGCAGTGATCTACCTATGGTCTGCTGCATATCACAATGGACATTGGGACAAACGTGGAAACTTTGTTATCTTGAACTGACTGTAATTAATGTGTGTAAAGTCAGTGTTAATACCTTCATGGCTATTTTTATTGTTATAACACTGTAGCTTTGATAGACTCAAGGTCACCGTCTAACCGACGTATCCCTGGATAGCATAAGGTAGTGGATGAGTTGTGTTTGAGGCCACTTTTAACGGTATCCCTGAAAGAATGTGATCGCTTATGTTCTGTGATCTATTCATATTATTCTCATTAATACGTGTACTTGTACGCCTATTGCAATCTCCTTCGGCATGTTATACACCAGCGTATGTTTCTGCTGACCATATAACATCAGAAAAATATATAATGAACACTATGTGCTTGCCGTGACACATGGCGTTGTAGCGGTAGGATCGTGGTTATAAACACCATCGCTTGTTTGTCCAGGCAAACCAAATACGATCTGGAGAGGAATGGTGGCGAGAACGCACGGACAATTAAATTACTCGCCTGCAAATGTTTGACTTGGTGGCATTCCTCAAACATACCAGCTAACTGCTGGAGATAGAAACCTTACTGTGCCAATGAGAACTTCAGATCATTTGATCTGAGAAACCCCGAGAACAACATTATATCAATAATAGGCAGGATTAAAAGAAATGTAGGAATCATTTATCATTGGATGTGCTAGCGTTGTGAATGTCACAACCCATATTTTCGTAGACACTTTATTACATTAGAATGCCGGGTGTTTTTTTGCGTCCATCAGTTGGACCGGAGCATGAACTTGAATCTGAGAACACTGATCTTTGCCTTAATGATTTATCAAATAAAACATTTCTGCGTGTCACATGTGATGAAATATTTAAGGGATTGAATGAGATAAATACACGTGTCATGGCGACACAATTTACAACTTCATTAATCCTTGTGTGATTCTGATTTAATTACTGTCTGCTTCTGTTTGACTGAACACACTAAATTGCAACTAGGGATTTGCAGTGGTTGAATTTAACATCTCAGAAGGTTCAATCAATACCCCATTGTACAAAAATGTTTGAATGGAAAATAATCGTTGATCGACATTACGTTTTCCATCGCTGTTTAACGTACCTTCGTGTTGACTGAAATATCATGGATGCTCGTTAATCATTTGATAATAGGTCATAACAGTTCGCTTCAGGCAAACTTGTTTCTAAAGGCCATTTGTTTAAAGGTCCAGTTGAATAGTATAGCGCATGTTAACGAAGAAGCACTATTTGAACTATACTACCCATCAAAAGTTTAGACTCGCTTGTGTAAATGAAGCCACTTCCTTCAGTCAACTATTCTAAACCAGATATATTTTGCAATATATTCCATTCTCGTTAAAGGGATTGTTTACCCATAAACTGATGTATATGACAAGCATGGGTTACTGAAGGTACATATTCTAACCCGAACCTTCACGGGTCCAAAAGAAAGAGAACATATACTTTGTTAAAAATTGCTGTTCTTTGTGTATATCTAGATTTGGTTTGGTTGTTGTTTAACATCGCAATCAGCAATATTCAAGCTATATGGCAGTCTGCAAATAATCGAGCCTGGACCAGACAATCCAGTGTTCAACAGTATAAGCATAGATCTACGCACTTGGTGTATTTCTAGAGGTATCTGCACTTGGAGAGGGCGGTGGGGTAGCCTAGTGGTTAAAGCGTTGGCTCGTCACAACATGAACACAAGAAATGTACCATCGTTGTCACATCTTGGAATATTTGTAAAACCAAACTCAGTCAGTCTTGGTTTGGAAGCTTCCTTACAGTAAGTGGATATAAACTCAAGGTTTACCAATTCAATGAAACAACCGGTTTCAATCTAAGTCAACCGTAAGCACCATGTAGACGTGAATTAATTTCAAACTGTTCAACTTCTCTTTCCACACAGTGTGAAGAACGATCCCATACATGTTTTAATACATGGGTCGATATTACCTGGAAATTTGACAAAAGTAAAACACTTTTATGTATGTCATATTGTCACTCAGATATTGATACGTTAGATCTAAAATTAACTATTTAGGCTAATAAGGTTATTTAAAACTCTTCATTTATCAAACCGACTCAAATAGCGCTTGCCAAGAGTACAGTTAAAATCAATACAGCCCAAATACCACGGAACAACATCAAATCGTCATCCATCGGACTTGATTAGCACAGAATCGCTGCTAATCTCTCTCATTATAGGGACGCTTTCCCACCAACTTTCAGACATCTTTGAAATTGATTAACTGCTGTTTTTTCACCATGCCTACAGAGACTTTTGGGCGTATGGAAGCAGAACAATCCTAGCCTAGTGCACTTTGATCAAAGGAAAGAGACTGTGTCTTGGCGTTTTAAGCTCATTTCAGGCTGTTTGTGAAAATACCCAAGGTTTGTGAATTAGAAACACGTTCCCGTGCTAAACGTGACAGATGCTCAAGTGTTTACGGCAATCTGCTCCCATCCTTGACTCCAGCGTGGATCTGAAAATAAATTTCAGTTTAGTTGGCCACTGAGGATGGGTTCCCAATGTTGTGAGTTGGCTGTCACTTTGATGACGAGAATGGACGAGCAGAATTTCATTTGACGACTTGTGGGTATAGAAATATCTAGACGTGTATCGTATTCAGGTTACCCATTTAAGACTGTTTACTGTTAAGGAGGGCAGTGATCACTATTTTATTGTTATAACACTGTAGCTTTGATAGACTCAAGGTCACCGTCTAACCGACGTATCCCTGGATAGCATAAGGTAGTGGTGATCACTTATGTTCTGTGATCTATTCATATTATTCTCATTAATACGTGTACTTGTACGCCTATTGCAATCTCCTTCGGCATGTTATACACCATGTTTCTGCTGACCATATAACATCAGAAAAATATATAATGAACACTATGTGCTTCCTGTGACACATGGCGTTGTAGCGGTAGAATCGTGGTTATAAACACCATCGCTTGTTTGTCCAGGCAAACCAAATACGATCTGGAGAGGAATGGTGGCGAGAACGCACGGACAATTAAATTACTCGCCTGCAAATGTTTGACTTGGTGGCATTCCTCAAACATACCAGCTAACTGCTGGAGATAGAAACCTTACTGTGCCAATGAGAACTTCAGATCATTTGATCTGAGAAACCCCGAGAACAAATATCATATTAATAATAGGCAGGATTAAAAGAAATGTAGGAATCATTCATCATTGGATGTGCTAACGTTGTAAATGTCACAACCCATGCTTTCGTTGACACTTTATTACATTAGAATGCCGGGTGTTTTTTTGCGTTCCATCAGTTGGACCGGAGCATGAACTTGAATCTGAGAACACTGATCTTTTGCCTTAATGATTTATCAAATAAAACTATATTGCGTGTCACGTGTGATGAAATATTCAAGGGATTGAATGAGATAAATACACATGTCATGGCGACAAAATTTACAACTTCATTAATCCTTGTGTGATTCTGATTTAATTACTGTCTGCTTCTGTTTGACTGAACAAAATAAATTGCAACTAGGATTTGCAGTGGTTGATTTTAACATCTCAGAAGGTTCAATCAAAATCCCATTGTACAAAAATGATTGAATGGAAAATAATCGTTCATCGACGTTACGTCTTGCATTACGACATTACATTGCTTTAGGCAAACGTGTTTCTAAATGGCCATTTGTTTAAAGGCCCAGTTAAATAGTATAGCGCATGGTATACGATGAGGCACTGTGTTTGAACTACACTACCCATCAAAAGTTTAGATTCGCTTGTGTAAATGAAGTCACTTACTTTAGTCAACTATTCTAAACTAGATATATTTTGCAATATATTCCATTCTCGTTAAAGGTACTGTTTACCTATGAAATGATGTATTGTAAAACAAATTCGTAACGTTGAAATGATATTGTCATAAGTTCAATAAATGATGAAACTCAGTGAAAACTGGCGCATTCTTAAAAAACCTTTACACCAAAACGGAGCTGTTCACATGCACGATGTTTGCATGTGTGTTTGAGCAATTCCTCGTGATCCTCGTGCAATTCATCTGCATAATGTTTGCAGTTGGTTCACTGAAGATTGTTTTTTTTAGAATGTTTTTATTGTTCCCAAGGGTACATCATTAGAGCACCAATTCACATTCTTGAGTTTGTTAGATAGAGTTCAAAAATACACAGAAATGCACATTTTCACATTAAAATAGCGAACTGAGATTATTTTCATTGTTAGGTTAGGAATATAGATCTCCATTTTGTGTCATGACTTTGGAAGCTATTATTTTTAATGGTTCCCCGAAGTTAATGGAGAAATTTCTCAATGGAGAAATCCTGGTTGTGATTTGAAACACATCCATGTGACTGAATAACTGTTCATGTGTTTTTAGAAACGCCTGCAGTGTCAGTCAACAACTATAATCCAAACATGAATCCTAGTTTTTGAAGTGTTTCGCTGCAGCTGTTCAGTTTTCTATTTGCTCAATAAACTAACCATGTGAATCAGCAATCATCACCTCGTCTCAATTTTTCTTTGAACTCAGTTACAAAACAACTGATACCACTTGACGTGATTTGAAAGGGATATTACACTGATTAAGTTCTATATTCGAACCCACTTGATAGAACTCAACATGGCATTGAATTAACATTGACAATCTGTAATATTTCATCGTCCAACTGAATGTTAACAAACATATATGTTCTCTAGATGTTTAGAAAAAGATGTATTCATTTTTTCACATCTGACATGGGTTCATGTTATCATTATAACCAAACTGTATGGTTTGTTTACAATGGGTTCGTTGAACAGCGTGTCAATGAAGAAATGTGAAATGAAAATACTGTCAAGTGGTGGAGCCATCAACAGCGATATATGGACAGACAAGGTTCCCGGAGAACATTAAGCGCCTTGAGAATAGTAGGTTATAAGTACAGCGACCACCCTTCTCTACTATTATCACCGTTGTGTGTTTTCAAGAGTGAACTTACTTCATTTCGATTAGAATGAAACAAATGTACAGTGACTGTCACACTCAGATACACATTTATTGTCTCAAACACTACTTCGAGCACCTGCCAGCTACATCCAAATACAGCTATTCAACTTGAGTCGAGGAAATCACTTTGTTTTTGCTCACAGCGGGTTGTGTAATTTCGTCTTACTTCACTTGCAAGGTTGCAAAATTAATCTGGGATTCAAGTGAAAAAATAGAAGTTTCCAATTTCTGTGTGTGTTTGTTGAACGTAGAACTACTGAATGTTTTTCAGGTCTACGTTTATAACCACTCTCTTGCTGTAGGCTAAGCGAAAATGCCATACCCCGTCAATCAGGGCATAACAGGTCAAAGTCACAGTTCTGGGAAATTTGGATACAAAGTTGTCTTCTGTCTTCAGCACATAGGAATTACATGCATTATTTCCTCTGCGAAAGGGTCTCGTCACTGTCCATACGAGTACACTGTTCGTCAGGAACCCATTATTGTAGTAAAAAGGCAACCAACGGGATCGGTTTGTCAGTGGCGCTGTGTAGGTTGGTTGATACATGTCATCGTATCCCATGATGGAAGTCACTGAATCGTCTGGTCACCACCATATACCTGGAATGTTACTGAGGACAGCGTTAAACAACAGCCATTAACAAACATTCATAAGAAGGCCGCGGTTCCTCTCACAGACGTATGAGTTAGAGAGTGAGTGAGTGAGTTTAGTTTTACGCCGCACTCAGCAATATTCCAGCTATGTGGTGGGGCCTGTAAATAATCGAGTCTGGACAAGGCAATCCAGTGATCAACAGCATGAGCATCGACATACGCAATTGGGAACCGTTGACATGTGTAAACCAAGTCAGCGAGCCTTACCACCCGATCCCGTTAGTCGCCTCTTACGACAAGCATGGGTTACTGAAGATTAATATTCTAACCCGGACCTTCACGGGTCCAAGAGTTAGAGAACATATACTTTGTTAACCATTGCTGTTCTTTGTGTGTGTCTAGATGTGGTTTGGGTGTTGTTAAACATCGCACTCAGCAATATTCAAGCTATATGGCGGTCTGCAAATAATCGAGCCTGGACCAGACAATCCAGTGATCAACAGCATAAACATGGATCTACGCACTTGGTGTATTTCTAGAGGTATCTGCACTTCATATATTATATACAACATGGCACAAGAAATGTACTATCGTTGTCACATCTTGGTTTGGAGAAGCTTCCTTACAGTAAGTAGATATTAAACTCAAGGTTTACCAATTCAATGAAACAACCGGTTTCAATCTAAGTCAACCGTAACCACCAGGTAGACGTGAATTAATTTCAAACTGTTCAACTGCTCTTCCCACACAGTGTGAAGAAACGATCCCATACATGTATTTATACATGGGTCGATATTACCTTGAAATTTGATAAAAGTAAAACACTTTTATGTATGTCATATTGTCACTCAGATATTGATACGTTAGATCTAAAATTAACTATTTAGGCTAATAAGGTTATTTAAAACCCTTCATTTATCAAACAGACTCAAATAGCGCTTGCTAAGAGTACAGTTAAAAATCAATACAGCCCAAATACCACAGAACAACATCAAACCATCATCCATCGGTCTTTATTAGCACATAATCGCTGCTAATCTCTCTCATTATAGATAAGCTTTTCCCCCAAATTTCAGACATCTTTGAAAGTGATTAACTACAGTTTTTCACCATGCCTACAGATATTTTTTGGCGTATTAAAGCAGAACAATCCCAACCTAGTGCACTATGATCAAAGTAAAGAGACTGTGTCTTGGCGTTTTAAACCCATTTCAGGCTGTTTGTGAAAATACCCAAGGTTTGTGAATTAAAAACACGTTCCTGTGCTAAACGTGACAGATACTCAAGTGTTTACGGCAGTCGGCACCCATCCTTGACTCAAGCGTGCATCTGAAAATCAATTTCTGTTTAGTTAGTCTTTGAAGATGGGTTCCCAATGTTGTGAGTTGGCTGTCACTTTGATGACGAGAATGGACTAACAGAATTTCATTTGACGACTTGTGGGTATAGAAATATCTAGAAGTGTATATCGCCTTCAGGTGACCCATTTAAGACTGTTTACTGTTAAGAGGGCAGTGATCTACCTATGGTCTGCTGCATATCACAATGGACATTGGGACAAACGTGGAAGCTTTGTTATCTTGAACTCAGTCTGACTGTAATTGATGTGTGTAAAGTCAGTGTTAATACCTTCATGGCTATTTTTATTGTTATAACACTGTAGCTTTGATAGACTCCAGGTCACCGTCTAACCGATGTATCCCTGGCTAGCATAAGGTAGTTAGTGAGTTAGTGTTATACACCAGCGTGTGTTTCTGCTGACCATATAACATCAGAAAAATATATAATGAACACTATGTGCTTGCCGTGACACATGGCGTTGTAGCGGTAGGATCGTGGTTATAAACGCCATTGCGTGTTTGCCCAGGCAAACCAAATACGATCTGGAGAGGAATGAACGCACGGACAATTAAATTACTCGCCTGCAAATGTTTGACTTAGTGGCATCCCTCAAACATACCAGCTAACTGCTGGAGATAGAAACCTTACTGTGCCAATGAGAACTTCAGATCATTTGATCTGAGAAACTCCGAGAACAAATACTAGTATTATATTAATAATAGGCAGGATTGTAGGAATCATTTATCATTGGATATGCTAACGTTGTGGACGTCACAACCCATGTTTTCGTAGACACTTTATTACTTAAAATGCCGGGTAGTTTTTGCGTCCATCAGTTGGACGGGAGCACGAACTTGAATCTGAGAACACTGATCTTTTGCCTTAATGATTTATCAAATAAAACATTTCTGCGTGTCACATGTGATGAAATATTCAAGGGATTGAAAGAGATAAATACACTTGTCATGGCGACAAAATTTACAACTTCATTAATCCTTGTTTGGTGCTGATTTAATTACTGTCTGCTTCTGTTTGACTGAACACAATAAATTGCAACTAGGATTTGCAGTGGTTGATTTTAACATCTCAGAAGGTTCAATCAAAACCCCATTGTACAAAAATGTTTGAATGGAAAAAAATCGTTGATCGACATTACGTTTTCCATCGCTGTTTAACGTACCTTCGTGTTGACTGAAAGATTATGGATGCTCGTTAATCATTTGATAATAGGCCATAACAGTTTTCTTAAGGCAAACGTGTTTCTAAAGGCCATTTGTTTAAAGGTCCAGTTGAATAGTATAGCGCATGGTAACGAAGAAGCACTATTTGAACTATACTACCCATCAAAAGTTTAGACTCGCTTGTGTAAATGAAGCCACTTCCTTCAGTGAACTATTCTAAACTAGATATATTTTGCAATATATTCCATTCTCGTTAAAGGTACTGTTTACCCATGAAATGATGTATTCTAAAACAAATTCGTTACATTGAAATGATAGTGTCATGAGTTTAATAAATGATGCAACCCAGTGAAAACTGGCGAATTCTTAACATACCTTTACACCAAAACGGAGCTGTTCACATGCACGATATTTGCATGTGTGTTTCAGCAATTTGATGCATGATCCTCGTGCAATTCATCTGCATAATGTTTGCAGTTGGTTCCCCGAAGTTAATGGAGAAATTTCTCAATGAAGAAATCCTGGTTGTGATTTGAAACACATCCATGTGACTGAATAACTGTCCATGTGTTTTTAGAAACCCGATGCTCACATGTATTTTCGAAAAGGGTGTCAAAATTGAAGACGTTTTGACATGTTGACAACACTGCTACTTCCTTCATGTAATTCGAATTCCATTTCGGTGATATGGGAATCTGGCACCACCGTAATCGCCCAGGAACATTCCTTGATTGAAACTTGCCTGAAGTTTAAAAAACCCTAGTTTTGGGAGTGTTTCGCTGCAGCTGTTCAGGTTTTCTGTTTGCTCAACAAACTAACCATGTGAATCAGCAATCATCACCCCGTCTCAATTTGTCTTGGAACTCAGTTACAAAACAACTGATACCACTTGACGTGATTTGAAAGGGATTTTACACTGATTAAGTTCTATATTCAAACCCACTTGATAGAACTCAATATGACAATCTGTAATGTTTCATCGTTTAACTGAATGTTAACAAACATATATGTTCTCTAGATGTTTAGAAAAAGATGTATTCATTTTTTACATCTGACATGGGTTCATGTTATCATTATAACCAGACTGTATGGTTTGTTTACAATGGGTTCGTTGAACAGCTTGTCAATGAAGAAATGTGAAATGAAAATACTGTCAGGTGGTGGAGCCATCAACAGCGATATATAATCTGACAAGTTTCACCGGAGAACATTAAGCGCCTTGGGAATATAGTGGAACACTATTTATGGATAGACAACTTCTTTGTTGCAGTAGTTGCGACGCTTCGGTGTAGATCCTAACACCGTAACTCAACATTTGCACAAGGAGAAATATATACATGGCGGGTATTGAGTTTATACAATAGAAGAGGTTGATGTACGGTGTGTGACATGAGACTTGTTGTGATAAGAAATGATTGAAGCCAGTAGACAAAGGGTGGGTTAGGCTTGATAAGTTGATCGTAAGCCGTTGATCGTGATCCTTGTGCAAATGTTGAGTATCATTTGCTTGATAACGATGTTAGGATCTAGACCGAAACGTCGCAACTACTGCAACAAAGAAGTTGTCTATCCATAAAAAGTGTTCCACTTCATCATACCAGCCTCTAAATGCCACTTAAAGAAGCCTTGAGAATAGTAGGTTATAAGTACAGCGATGAACCTTCTCTACTTTTATGACCGTTGTGTGTTTTCAAGAGTGAACTTACTTCATTTCGATTAGAATAAAACAAATGTACAGTGACTGTCACACTCAGACACACATGTATTGTCTCAAACACTACTTCGAGCACCCACCAGCTACATCCAAATGCAGCCATTCAACTTGAGTCGTGGAAATCACTTTGTTTTTGCTCACAGCGGGTTGTGTAATTTCGTCTTACTTCACTTGTAAAGCTGCAAAATTAATCTAGGATTCAAGTGAAAAAACAGAAGTTTCCAATTTCTGTGTGTGTTTGTTGAACGTAGAACCACTGAATGTTTTTCAGGTCTACGTTTATAACCATTCTCTTGCTGTAGGCTAAGCGAAAATGTCATTACCTGCCAACCAGGGAATAACAGGTCAAAGTCAATTCAGGGAAATCTGGATCAAACAGCGTCTTCTGTCTTCAGCACATGGGAAAATGATTATGTGTGCATGACACCTTTATTTTAAAGAACCTTAGTTACTTACACACGTTTAAGATTCAGTATGTTTGTATGTGGATAAACAATAGTGATGGCTTGAACAAGACTGTGGCAGTATCATAAACAATAACATAATAACACCTCTCTATTTATTGATCTGTAAACACCTAGCAACACCCATGGGTATGGAGCTGAGAGGAGAAGGGCCTTGCATACAAACAGACAAATAACAGATTCTGAAACAGGTAGGGGATCCAGCTGAGCCTAGCGCTTTAAATCACTAGGTTCCGTGCATATTGTCTTCAGCCAACGCGGTACTTGGACAGTGCCTGATGATGACAAGATATGTATTAAACGTTTAAACCAACAGATTACATGCATTATTTCCTCCATGAAAGCGTCTCGTCACTGGTTATACGAGTACACTGTTCGTCAAGAACCCATTCTTGTAGTAAAATGGCAACCAGCGGGATCGGTTTGTCAGGGGTGCTGTGTAGGCTGGTTGATACATGTAATCGTATCTCATGATGGAAGTCACTAAATCGTCTGGTCACCACCATATACCTGGAATGTTACTGAGGACAGCGTTAAACAACAGCCATTAACAAACATTCATGAGAAGGCCGCGGTTCCTCTCACAGGCGTATGAGTTAGAGAGTGAGTGAGTGAGTTTAGTTTTACGCCGCACAGAGCAATATTCCAGCTATATGGTGGCGGTCTGTAAATAATCGAGTCTGGACAAGGCAATCCAGTGATCAACAGCATGAGCATCGATATGCGCAATTGGGAACCGTTGACAGGTGTAAACCAAGTCATATAGAGAACATATAATTTGTTAAACATTGTTGTTCTTTGTGTATGTCTAGATTTGGTTTGGTTGTTGTTAAACATCGCAATCAGCAATATTCAAGCTACTAAGTATATGGCGGTTTGCAAATAATCGATTCTGGACCAGACAATCCAGTGATCAACAGCATAAACATGGATCTACGCACTTTGTGTATTTCTAGAGGTATCTGCACTTCATATATTATGTACAACATGGCACAAGAAATGTACTATCGTTGTCACATCTTGGTTTGGAGAAGCTTCCTTGCAATAAGTAGATATTAAACTCAAGGTTTACCAATTCTAAGTCAACCGTAACCACCATGTAGACGTGAATTAATTTCAAACTGTTCAACTTCTCTTTCCACACAGTGTGAAGAAACGATCCCATACATGTACTAATACATGGGTCGATATTACCTGGAAATTTGATAAAAGTAAAACACTTTTATGTATGTCATATTGTCACTCAGATATTGATACGTTAGATCTAAAATTAACTATTTAGGCTAATAAGGTTATTTAAAACTCTTCATTTATCAAATCGACTCAAATAGCGCTTGCCAAGAGTACAGTTAAAATCAATACAGCCCAAATACCACAGAACAACATCAAACCATCATCCATCGGACTTGATTAGCACAGAATCACTGCTAATCTCTCATTATTGGGACGTTTTCCCCCAACCTTCAGACATCTTTGAAATTGATTGACTGCTGTTTTTCACCATGCCTACAGAGACTTTTTGGCGTTTTAAAGCAGAACAATCCCAACCTAGTGCACTTTGATCAAAGGAAAGAGACTGTGTCTTGGCGTTTTAAGCTCATTTCAGGCTGTTTGTGAAAATACCCGAGATTTGTTAATTAAAAATACGTTTCCGTGCTAAACGTGACAGATGCTCAAGTATTTACGGCAGTCGGCACCCATCCTTGACTCCAGCGCGGATCTGAAAATCAATTTCAGTTTAGTTGGCCTCTTAGGATGGGTTCCCAATGTTGTGAGTTGGCTGTCACTTTGACGACGAGAATGGACTAACAGAATTTCATTTGCCGACTCCTTCCTTGAGAGGGTATTGAAATATCTAGACGTGCATCTGTAAGACTGTTTACAGTTTTCAGTTGCATGTCAGAATGGACATTGGAACAAACAGGGATATTTTGTTATTTCGATCAGATCTGATGTGTGACAAAGAGATGTTAATTTTTTCTAGCCATGCTTATGGGTCTCGCGCTCTTTACAGTTTGTTGACGGCTTCTAGGAAACCTTGTTACGGCGATTTCACTGTTTAGGGCCGTGTAAGGTAGTGAAAGAGTGAGACGAGCACAACGTCGCTTTAAACGGAATTTAAGACCTGTTTGAATGGCATGTAGTAATGTGAGGAACACAAAGATTCTGCTATCCGCTTCAGAAGTTCACGTTTACTGGTGAAAGCTGGTACACGTGCTATGAATTTCTGTGTTTTGCTTGTACAGAAGCTGACATCGATAAAAGTGCTCTGGCCACTATTTCGCCTTATACCGTTACTGGAAACTGTTTTGTCAGATAATGGATTATAGGAATTGCTCTTAGTTTTGTGTTAAACCCATTTACAGTGCTGACAAACCTACTTCCACAATGAGGGTAAACTGGGATTCAAGGCGGCTGTATCACCGGTGAAATGCATCTTACGTTTATGAATGAAAAGTAATAAGAATTCTAAGATGCGTCGGTGAAAGATCAAAGGCGCCGACATTACTTTATCAGACGACAATGTGCACTTTTTGCGTTACGTCACAATGTCTTGGCGTCACTGCGCCATTCTAGTCTGCCCCCTCGTAATCGAACCATTTTGCATTACGTCACAATGTAAGCGACGTCACGATGCATGTCAGTTGTCATCGCCTCGTACGGCCTCCTACAGTAAACTACTCCCTTGTATCCCTCTTCTTGGTTTGCAGTTGCTTCACGCAGCTAACATCACTGGTGGAAACATTACGTTTATGTTTTACGACGGTTAAAATGTCTAAAAAAAATCGACTCACAAGGTTTCAGCGACACGGTAACGTTCGCAATGTTTACTTTCCCACAATGCAATCGTGGAATGTCGCTTGACTACTCAGCTTCATCTGGATGTACTGATATAAACTTACGTTGGTAGGAGAAATGCGACGTTCATATTGCCCCATATGGTTTACGTTAATCACAGATGAAATTAAAATAATTCAGAGAAGATATTTAATCCGAACGTAAACCGTCATCAAACTGTTATCATTTGTGTTTTTTCTGGTAACGTTCGTCTTAACGTAGGGGTGGGCACACATCAATAGAACAGCGCGCCAGTTAGCCCTGTGCGAGGATTCTTAATTTAAGTCACCGACACCGTCGTTTGTTTTCTGCCTTAAATTAATCGTAATTAACCTTAGGAAGTATTAAATTTGGCATCTTGGCAAAAGAAATACACTGCGCTCTACCACCATGTATAGTGTAATAAAGCACGCTTGCGTCCTCGTACTTTAACTATAATAGTTCAGGGCGAAAGTGTGCTTTATTACACCTTACATGGTGGTAGAGAGAAGTTTATTTCTTAAATAATATAATTCATAAATTAGAAGGAAAACAGCAAATTACAACATAAACTGAGAGTGTAATGTATCGTATGTTCAGTCTGACGTTATTCCAGATACTTTTGTCACAAATGGTATCATTTTCCATAGCTTGAAATGATGATATGAAAAGATGTATCACATGTATGCCGAGTGATATTCTCCAAAACACTTCTTACAGCAATCATGTACTTTATGACGTGGGGAGGATAGCCTCACCGGAAGGATACAGGAGCTTATTTCAGGTTACACCGTTGTGATAGTAATTGAACTCATATCAACATCGACGGCGGGATTGACCTCCTTTTGTTATTTCCACGTTAATGTACAGACTATTCAGTATAGTACATTTTTAAAAGAAATGTCATAGTAGTTACACCAAAACAGCTCCTAAATATTCCGTTGTGATATAATTGAAATTATATCAACATCGACGGCGGGATTGACCTCATTTTTTATTTCCACGTTAATGTTAATTATTGACGTTTAAATATGGGCTTTGGCTATAATGATGAATAAATTCACAGGTCAGTCACTTGCGAATCTAAGGGTACATTTGTCATAAAGAAGGGTCAAAGCACAATAGGTATTGCGTTGGCGTTCAGGATAGCTTCGCCGATGTGTGTGCGTGCGTGCGTGCGCGCGATCTTGTACTTGTTCATTGTGTATTACAGTGAGGACCCTATGGTACGTCATGCCGGTGTTAATCAAGAATATCCTCGTATACTGACTAGTTCTGGTGTTAGCCCCCTAGCCACGACTTTCACTTCTAACTGAACATCATTGCTTCTTTAAATCATGCGTGCCTTTCGTAAAGGGGAAATATTGGCTATACGGTATATGGTATTCAGTATATGGTATATGATATACGGTATGTGATGCTGGGTATACTATGTATGGTATGCAGTATATGATATATGATATACGGTATGTGATGCTGGGTATACTATGTATTGTATTCAGTATATGATATATGAAATACGGTATGTGGTGCTGGGTATACTATGCGGTATATGATATACGGTATGTGATGCTGGGTATACTATGTATGGTATGCAGTATAGGGTATATGATACACGGTATGTGATGCTGGGTATACTATATATGGTAGCAGTATATGGTATATGATATACGGTATGTGGTGCTGGGTATACTATGCGGTATATGATATACGGTATGTGATGCTGGGTATACTATATGGTATATGATATACGGTATGTGATGCTAGGTATACTACGCGGTATATGATACACGGTATGTGATGCTGGGTATACTATATGGTATATGATATACGGCATGTGATGCTGGGTATACTATATGATATATACGGTATGTGATGCTGGGTTTACTATATGGTATACACGGTATGTGATGCTGGGTATACTATATGGTATATACGGTATGTGATGCTGGGTATACTATATGGTATATGATACACGGTATGTGATGCTGGGTATATTATATGGTATATGATATACGGTATGTGATGCTGGGTATACTATATGGTATATGATATACGATATGTGAAGCTGGGTATACTATATGGTATATGGTATACGATATGTGATGCTGGGTATACTATATGATATATGATACACGGTATGTGATGCTGGGTATACTATATGGTATATACGGTATGTGATGCTGGGTATGCTATATGGTATATGCTATACGATATGTGATGCTGGGTTTACTATATATGGTATATGATACACGGTATGTGATGCTGGGTATACGATATATGGTATGCAGTATATGGTATATGATACATGGTATGTGATGCTGGGTATACTTTATGGTATATGATATACGGTATGTGATGCTGGGTATACTATATGGTATATGATACACGGTATGTGATGCTGGTTATACTATATGGTATATGATATACGGTATGTGATGCTGGGTATACTATATGGTATATGATATACGGTATGTGATGCTGGGTATACTATATGGTACATACGGTATGTGATGCTGGGTATACTATATGGTATATGATACACGGTATGTGATGCTGGGTATACTATATGGTATATGATATACGGTATGTGATGTTGGGTATACTATATGGTATATGATATACGATATGTGAAGCTGGGTATACTATATGGTATATGGTATACGATATGTGATGCTGGGTATGCTACATGATATATGATACACGGTATGTGATGCTGGGTATACTATATGGTATATACGGTATGTGATGCTGTGTATGCTATATGGTATATGCTATACGATATGTGATGCTGGGTATACTATATATGGTATATGATATACGGTATGTGATGCTGGGTATACGATATATGGTATGCAGTATATGGTATATGATACATGGTATGTGATGCTGGGTATACTTTATGGTATATGATATACGGTATGTGATGCTTGGTATACTATATGGTATATGATATACGATATGTGATGCTGGGTATACTATATGGTATATACGGTATGTGATGCTGGGTATACTATATGATATATGTTATACGATATGTGATGCTGGGTATACTATATAGTATACACGGTATTTGATGCTGGGTATACTATATGGTATATACGGTATGTGATGCTGGGTATACTATATGGTATATGATACACGATATGTGATGCTGGGTATACTATATATGGTATGCAGTATATGGTATATGATACATGGTATGTGATGATGGGTATACTATATGGTATATGATATACGATATGTGATGCTGTGTATACTATATGGTATATGATAGACTGTATGTGATTCTTGGTATACTATATGGTATATGATATACGATATGTGATGCTGGGTATACTATATGGTATATGATATACGATATGTGATGCTGGGTATACTATATGGTATATGATATACGGTATGTGAAGCTGGGTATACTATATGGTATATGATATACGGTATGTGATGCTGGGTATACTATATGGTATATGATATACGATATGTGATGCTGGGTATACTATATACTATATGGTATATGATATACGATATGTAATGCTGCTGGGTATACTATATGGTATATGATATACGATATGTGATGCTGGGTATACTATATGGTATATGATATACGATATGTGATGCTGGGTATATTATATGGTATATGATATACGATATGTGATGCTGATGGTATATGCTATACGGTATGTGATGCTGGGTATACGATATATTGTATGCAGTTTATGGTATATGGTATACGGTAAACGGTATATTGTGCTTATATACGGCTTACGGTGTGCAGTTTATGGTATATGGTATATGGTATATGGTGTGGAGTCTCCATGAGCCTCGTTTGTTTCAAGCAGACATCAAACTGATTAACGTTCTGATTTGAGAGGCCAGGACATTTAATCCAATCTGATATTAATAATTGACTGGTAATTATGCCTCGGGTCTTAAATAATACCTAAGCATCACGAATGCGAGACCGGTGTACGGAACAAACAACACGCAAGCTCTCGAAGATATATATTTATAGAACTAACCAAACGATGCCATGTCTGCAGTTTTGTCTGTGTTAATGATGAGGCTCACAACGGCATTATTTCATAGCCCAATATAACCGCTGATACGTTAGTTCACTACGACTTAGGGGACCATGGTGTAGTTGAAGAACAAAGTGGATTTGTGCCACAGTTGATTGGTCCCTCATCTATGGATAATCGACTGTGAAGCTGGGCTACAGTGGGAAACATCAAGTCGTGTACACATCATCAGTGCCTGTATCAAGTTAGATACCTGTAAACAAAAGCTAAGACACTACAGTAGCGTGTAGAGCGTCATATAACACATATAAGTGCACTCATGAAATGTACGTCAGCTTACATCTTGCTGCTTCATCACACAAATCTGAATATGTACACAATTTGTGTACATCAAACAAATACAGCAGACACATCGATTGGTTTATAAAGCAATATATTTCTGTTTATATTTCCATAAAGAAAACCAAACGAAAAAATGACCAAAGAGGGATGATTGTTTTCGTCTTGTTACAGAGTGGGCGGGACTTGTGTTACAATACTGCAAAGACACTGATTTATTGGTGTTGTCCATAGATTTTGTATGTTAATTATTAAGAATGATGTCTTTGAAGTTGTCATTGTTGACGTAGTTATTGACACAATGTGCACAATGTTTTTAACGTTCATAGATTTTGTGTACATTATTAAGTAAGCAGTATTTAAACCTATTGTTGTTAAAGTATATATTGACACAAGGTGCACACCGTTTTTAATGTGTATAGATTTTGTGTGTATTATTAAGTAAGCAGTATTTAAACCTATTATTGTGGATGTATTTACTGATACAGTGAGTAAGCCGGCATAATCGTTTATAGATTGTGTATTTCATTTTAATAAAAAGTGTTTACGGCTAGTTTTAATAAAAAGTGTTTACGGCTAGTACATTTACCCTAATTATTGACTCAGTGTTTTAAATGATTATAGATTTTGTGTGTCAATTATTCAAAAAGCAGTCTCTAAAGCTATTATTGTCGACATATTTGTCTACGACGTGTACACACGGGTGAACACAAGCAACAGGGATATCAGTTCTTTAAAAAAACGCAACACATCTGACCTGAGACGAAGATACTTTGGTTCATCATGTGTATAAGATCTGAAAGCCCGTATTTGGAACCGTAGAGCAACCTGACAATGTATGGAAGCTTATTGATGCCATAACCATGCCAAGAGGCTTCGGAAACCCGTATGTCTTGATTACACCTCAGTTAGGCAATTTAGCGCTTGGTTTGTCATATTATGTGTAGGTCACAATCAATACAACTATTAGACGGGTCTAACAGGCTGGTGATCACCCCCGCCACATGGCAGATAGCCGTGAAGAAAGGATTCATTCATATGGAAAATGTCAATGAAAACATACTCTACTGTGTACTCGTCCACAAACCAACAACGGCGTGTAGGTAGCATTGACGAGAATTTCCTTGCCAGCGACTCAATTTTGATATTTTTCTTTTGTAGGTGATGGTACGCTGTTTTCATGTAGTAGAATGTATTCGTTCTTTTCATGACAGATTATCCCAGAAGAAAATGTATTTATATCCACTGTCAGTGGATTATACTTTAAAAGAGAGAGGAAACATGATTATTCTGAAGTCACAGCAGAAACCTGTTGAACAGAGCGATCGGGTGTTTGGAGCTCCATCCGTCCTAGCGGTAAGATCACATTGTCAAACATTTAACAACTGTGCTCATAAAAGTAAATAAAATACCAGAAACGTTGGAAACAGTGGAGATCCTTGTATACAATACTGTCGGTAAAACAGCCAACCACCAGTTCTTTGATAACATGATAGCCATCTGGCACTTAAACACTTCCAGGAAGTTGATATGTACACAGGTGTGTCAATACGAAATGCGATCGATATCGATTCGCATGCCGTTAGTGGCCTCAACGGCCATTGAACCGACACCGCGCACTGCGTATAAGACTACCAATCATCAGTTGAGGGTTGCAGACTTATCTTGAGACTAAGCCCGTAGGTGTCTTGAAAGTGTTTCGGGGGAAAGGTCGATGGACATAACTCAGTCTGCTTTATCACAGATGCCTCTATGGGGTCAGATATAGTGGTGGCTTCTTACACACAAAGGTATGGATATGGTTCGGAACAAACGGCGCGACTCGGTTTAGACACACAGTCCATGTTGTCAGGAGAAATGAAACACACGGTTGTGTCATATATGGCCATTGTTGATCACACACACATGTATGTCAGAAACTGTTTGTGAGCGGTCACAGAGGCATCTACTGTTGAGGACCGGTGATGTGAGCGGGTATCGTAGACATTCACTAGGGGCCTGTCCTGGGCTCTCCCCGCCCCCTGCTGCAGCTGCCATAGCCGCTTGATTCAGTGATGGCGCTCTGGAGTCTTCAAGTTTCAAACTTGGTTTGAAATGTAAATATACTTGTTGAACCCTTGGCATGGAACGACGCTGCCCATATATATCAATGGTGTGTGTAGTCCTGGTCATTAAACAGCAGATCCGCTTGACGTCTTTGATTTATGTATCTCTTCTAATCGTTTACGTCTCATGATGTTACAAAAAAATCATATTCCAACGCCAACTGGACTAAGTGTCAAGTTAAGCTCATTAAACATAATCACCTAATACATTAGGTCATCCGGTGGATGAATACTTCTGGACGAGCGTCTCCGAATCTATTTCAGTAAAACGACCTGACGTTACCATGCTCAAAGAATGAATCTTTGGTATTAATACAATGCGTTTATAATATTGTTGGAATGTAAGAGAACATTAAAGTAAAATCACTCATCTTTGATGTTGATCACTCTGCAAGTGAAGTTACTGTATGAAGTTATAGTCGTCGGATTTACATTCAGAATTCAGCAGCTTTAGAGGTCATTCGGTTGCCAGTCACTTTGGTAAGCGAATCGTCACTTTCAAACCATTTCTTTGAACTGAAAACTCAACAAGCAATGCAGCGCTGTGATGGAGAAGGCAATTTGATTTCTTTATAAATCATTTTCGTTTTAAATCCATTTCATGTTCCACGCTGTTATGAATTGACCAAAAAAGCAGCGCAATCGTCTGGGTTCCGTGTACTGTCTTGACAGTTTGTTGGACAAAAAGAGTCATGGATCATCATAACCTAATGATATCTGGAAATTTCTATTTCAGATTTGTTACCAGAAATATTGATTGCACATGGTTCAAACATCTTAAACTGATTACTCCAACATGTTTAACTCTATCAATTTCTGAACAAATCTGAAGCGGAGACTGATTTGTCTTTGATGTGTAAGATCTGTTGGTAGTTTGTTGAGTGTTCCTTTATGTCTGCGACTAGCTTTGATTAAAAGGGGGCAGATCAAGATAATTTTGGACATATTCATGTAGACAGTGGATTCAATTAACTTGGCAATCCCAGTCTTATCACAGCTCCCTTGTGTCAGTCTTATTTATCCAGACATCAGGAAATCTAAAATACGTATCGTGGTTTAAAACACTGATGTCAGAAGTGTTGCCTATAATCGTTCTCGCAGTTATAAATAGCTATATGCAAATATCCCAGTGAGTGAGTGAGTTGGATTTCATGCCGCCTTTCCTAGCAACGTTTATGGGACACCATAAATGGGCTTAACAAATCGTACCCATGTTGAGAATCGAACCTGGCCCTGAACGTTTAAACCACAAGGCTGCACCACCCGTTTATATAAGTTGGACCACGAACTGAACCACGTAACACTCGGCTACTGATAAGAATGGCTCAAATCATATATATGGAAGATATCTGTAGCAGGCCCGGATCATACACGCACGCATGCACAAGGCAGGAACGCCCATTTCCACACAGTTATCAATTATAAATTACAGCGTTGCGTAGACTGCGCTTTCGAAACACCCGCACAGTCTGACAGTGTTTCAATAACAGCATGTGTTTCAATAACAGCATGTGTCATTAATCTAGCAGCATGTGTCATTAATGTCACTTCGAATTCCATACATATGTTATGATTGCCAGCGCAGTGTGGACTAACCACTTATGTATGCATAGATGCTTCAACCAACCCCGGGAAAGAAAATAGTTTATTCACGACGTTCGTTCAATGGCTTGAATTATCTTTTACCGCCATCTTGGTCGACGGCGAGAAACCCCTCCGATAGTCTGCCAAAGAAAGAAAGACCAAACTGTTCAATTGAAAACTGTTTAAAACTGTTTCAAGGAAAACGAACAACTTGCTCGTTGTAGAAGACTTGCATAAGACTGAGAGTGTAAGTGCCATACACATGTCACATTCTGTCAGGCAGCATCTTCCGAGTCAGTGTTGATAATATTATGTCTTTTTCTGTTTAAAAAAAGCCTGGTTGTTATTTGAATAAAGGCGACACAACCCTTTCCACATTCATAAAAATCTCTGCTAAAGGCACAATTCCGACTATATTATGAACACGTGTGTGTGTGTGTGTGTGTGTGTGTGTGTGTGTGTGTGTGTGTGTGTGTGTTTGTTTGTTTGTATGTTTAACATTCAGCAATACCCCTGCTGTGTGACGAGTCTGGACCAGACAATCAAGTGACTGATGCTGTGACGTTCTGTCAGGTCGACACAGGCAGACATGTAATCAATAGTTATGGTACTGTCTCTTTTTCATCTGTTTCCATTTTGGTAACACGTTGCTAAGTAAGGAGTTATACGGTCGCAGTCCCTGATCATCGTTGATTATATCGGGACACATCTTCAGAACATTGTAAGAGAGGATATATATTACTCTGATTTGTGAGGGGTGGATCTGACTTTATGTTGGCTACAGACGTATCTGAAAACATATCCCTGGTAGATTTAATAAACCATGTCTGGACGTTTGGCTGTTATATCTACAACATTTGCTTTGACTTAGATGTTGTCTGTTTACTATAACAAATAAATACGATGTGTTTGATGAAATATTTTATACAGCAATGCACAGTATCTATTGTTATATAACACAGTGGTGTAAATATATTATATATGGCAATATACAGTGTCGGATCGAATATTGTATTCAGAAATTGTTGCGTGCTGATTGCCATGTTGAAATTAGGTCGTATATAGGATTTATTACCACCTAAACAATAAACATCCCCAAAGAAATGTGATATAATAATTAAGTCACGATAATATGTTTCATTTGATGCAACAGAAGTCAAGCTTCCAAAGTATTCTTATGTCGAGAATCCAGGGTATAAGTAATCTTCATGGAACTGCTGGCCTATTTGTGTTGTGCGATATGATGTGAGATGACAGAGGTAAACAAGCGCACACCTTATATATTTGAACTTTTATGGAACTTTCTGTAATAGTCTGCGTTGGACTATTCTGGAAAGGTGCTTGCGGTTGTTGCATAAAAACTATGACCGTAGATGCATGTTAACGGCGGTTTTATGTATCAGCGTAAACTAAAGATAGCTAATTGGTAATCCCCACCGTATTGATAACCCATTTCATTGCCGTTAGAAAATATTTACTTCTTGTTTTACAATCCACGTTGGTGTTGTATACCATGCGTCCCACCAACATCCTCAATATCCGCACTCAGTCGTACATATATACTGAAACATACACCCGTGTATAGTCTACCGCATCGATAAAATAAAGAATAGAAGCACTGAAGTGATTCCGTACGAGCCCTTACATGCCGTGCGATCCTTTTTATAAGTCACAAGCGACAGTCCTAACAACACCCGATATATTGATGCGTCTATGGCAATACCATTGATTTTTCAGGTAAATATGGTATTACGGGCAAAAAACCCTGGATAGCGTGTCAAATCGGGAATTATCTGTTTTCCATTCACTTAGGGACATGTCTCAAAACAATAATCACGTCACGAGAAACAGTTGTTACATTAAACAGACAGGAAGATCCCTTTGTTAATCCTCCACTTGCAGGACCAGATGACAAACAAAGGACGACAGAACAATGTTGTTCCAGGTCTATTGTCTCAGCGTCTCACGAGAGGGCGCCATGTGTCCTTGTTGACATTGATGCTTCAGACAACGTCACTATGTACCTAGTCTACTACACCTGTCACAAAACACGGCGAGACTGCCGACATCGTGGGTGACTTAGACTGTGGACAAATTGTGTGGCTTGGATGGGTCAATATCTTCCACAAGGGAGGTTTATAGGCACAGTGGTTGTAAACTCGTATTAACCTTATATGATTCTGATGAAATGTGATGTGGGTACTCATTGGTAAGGTTGAATGAGTGATTAGGGGTTTAATGTCGATGTTAAACAGATTACAGACATAATATGCATCACCACGCGTCAGCTTACTGTGTGAAGCCAAAAGCGAGGAAGGTCGTATACATTGAAGACACTGGCTATATTCCCCGGCGTGATTCGTTGACAGATAACTTTAAAGGTGACTCCAGGATTCGAACGAAGTATGAGATTATTTACAAATATGTATGTGACGTTGCGATGTATAGAGAAAACCAACCTATTGGTTTATGTCTAACCATAGACATATTTTGAGTTCTAGCAATAATATGAAATGTTTCGAAATTCATTCACTCAATATGCAACAAAGGTTCCATTGTCGTTGTAAATATGTCCTGACAGTGTATCAAGCACTTGAAGTAAGATACAGGTACATAGTAAAGGAATTGAGTAATAACCGATACCTTCCACTGGCGAACTGTGTCGCAATGTGGGATGGTCTTGACAAAATACATGCGTTAAAATCACAACCAACCACTCGTGAAAACGTTTTTCCACCGACAGCAAAAGTCACAAACACATACAAAACCAAGGCAATTGTTCACGTGAACACATGACACATATCCTGGGTAAATGCTAATTTTTGTTTTATATACATGTAAACATCTTATAACCAAGATCGGGAGCTCATTTGGTGCCCATGAATCATTTTAACCTGTTGTATAATAATACAATCACATACGTACATGCCCGAATCTCTGATCGGGTGACGTTCTCTGACACATCTGGTTTGTTATGGCACAATTCACTCACCTTATCTTTAGTTGGCATTTTCGGACAGTTTCAGTGAACAATTGCCATTGCCGACTTTAGTTAGAAGACCAGAGGTCTTTAAGCATTCAAAGAAACATACGGTTTCAGTAACTGTCAACATTCTCATGTCCTCCTTTAAAAGAACAACTGGTGTCATTGCTGGTGGCTGGAAATAAGACCTTAACATGCATATATTCAGTTACAAAATCATTGACTGATCTGTTGTCGCAACTGTCACACACCTAATTAACGTGAAGAGGCTGCTTTAGTATCATGACTCCCGTGTTTTGGTTTGTAGTAAATGTGTCATTTCAAATCAACTCAGTATCAAACTGACAAATTATTTATTAATCGTGTTGGAGTTTGTAATGTTGGCAACTTGGTGACATAATGCAACCGATTTATTTCTAAACTGGAGTAAGGTTCAATGCCGAAAGAACTAAATTCATTTGTACAGCTCGTACACTTATGCACAAGGAAGTAGGAGAGAAGGATTGTTATATAAACACGAATCTGTGCTATATGGCTGAAGATATACCAATAGCAACCCCTTACAAACTGGCAATGAAAGTATAGTCTTAAGATCCAGATTTCAACGAACGATCGATCTCAGCTGAAGTAAATACAGGCCAAAGACGATTGAAAAACTCAAAGCAGCCATTTAAAACGAATACGAACCAAGACTGTGAGCAATCTCATCCAGTCTAGTAATATAACTGTCTTTCGCTACTAATCACGTGACCATTTCACACACGAATTAGAAGGATAGACATTCTCAGGTACTGTTTCATGTGCCGCGGCAATGATACAGCTGTCGTCCCATACAGTTATCTGTTTTCACTTTGCTTTTAGCAGAGATTTTGTATGGTTGTGGACAGGGTTTTGTCGCTTCTATTATGATTGTGAAAATACCTTTGTCGCTAAATCATGTCCGTGTTTAGTGTATGATCTGGCACATGTCTGTCCATCCTTGTCTCCTTTCAGTCTGTTTTATAGCCCAAGGTACAGTGTTATGTCTAATGTTATTCTCATAAACTTTGTAAAGCAGTAATAACACAACAATTGTCTGTTAGTATCGGGTGCTCTATGTTTTGACTTTTACCGGATTTGGACAGAAATATCTGAACTGTGCTACACGGAGCTGATTCCAGGATCATCTGATTTAGAGAGTATTGTAGAATTTTCTGGCATCTTATTCTTGTGTATATAAGGTTAGCTGTCTCCTCCTTCTCAATTTACGCTTCATCTCAATTTTCCTTACTGTAAATTGGATAATTGTTGCTGAGATGTGAATAGTAACGTCACTGTCTCTATTGCTATAACTGCTCCTGTACTATATTACATTTCAATTTGTACTGCCACTCATTTCTGTACTGCCATAGTGATACTTTTGTATTGATTTGTGAACTTAGTTTCAACATTTCTGTACTGTCATAGTTATACTGTTGTATTGATTTGTGAACTTAGTTTCAACATTTCTGTACTGTCATAGTGATACTTTTGTATTGATTTGTGAACTTAGTTTCAACATTTCTGTACTGCCATAGTTATACTGTTGTATTGATTTGTGAACTTAGTTTCAACATTTCTGTACTGCCATAGTTATACTGCTACTTTTGTATTGATTTGTGAACTTAGTTTCAACATTTCTGTACTGCCATAGTGATACTTTTGTATTGATTTGTGAACTTAGTTTCAACATTTCTGTACTGCCATAGTTATACTGTTGTATTGATTTGTGAACTTAGTTTCAACATTTCTGTACTGCCATAGTTATACTTGTTGTATTGATTTGTGAACTTAGTTTCAACATTTCTGTACTGCCATAGTTATACTGTTGTATTGATTTGTGAACTTAGTTTCAACATTTCTGTACTGCCATAGTTATACTGTTGTATTGATTTGTGAACTTAGTTTCAACATTTCTGTACTGCCATAGTTATACTGTTGTATTGATTTGTGAACTTAGTTTCAACATTTCTGTACTGCCATAGTTATACTGTTGTATTGATTTGTGAACTTAGTTTCAACATTACTGTACTGCCACTGTCATAGTTATACTGTTGTATTGATTTGTGAACTTAGTTTCAACATTTCTGTACTGCCATAGTTATACTGTTGTATTGATTTGTGAACTTAGTTTCAACATTTCTGTACTGCCATAGTTATACTGTTGTATTGATTTGTGAACTTAGTTTCAACATTTCTGTACTGCCATAGTTATACTGTTGTATTGATTTGTGAACTTAGTTTCAACATTTCTGTACTGCCATAGTTATACTGTTGTATTGATTTGTGAACTTAGTTTCAACATTTTAGAACACAGTTGTTAATCATGTCACATTTCTTTGTTGGTTTCACAGTCTTGTTTAACGGACTGATTCCCGGTTAACTCTGTCGTTTCAGCTTGGGAATCACCATCTACCACGATAGGCTAGCTTAACGCCCTGTTTGTAAGGGAGCGTCACTCACTCACTTACACGTAGCAGCTGGGTGCTTGTTTCAGGCTATTTGAAGGTTCTTCCATTATTCGTTGGTTGGTTTAACGTGAATGAATAGCGTTTTACGCCGTCCTAGAAGTAAATAATCAGTTGGACACTGAAATGGGCATATTTGGCCTCCGAACATCGCCTGACAATACGAAATTCCAAACATCAGGGGAGGGAGACAATTAGTTTTGATTGTCTAGCAAAATATATAGCATTATAGAAACAATATACATGATAACTTGGTGATCGTTAGTCGACGATGACTCGAAGTTTATAGGAAAAGTGAGTTAGTGAGTTTAATTTTACGCCGTTTTTAGCAATATTTCAGCAATATCATGGCGAGGGACACCTAAAATGGGCTTCATACATTGTACCCATGTGGGGAATCGAACCCAGGTCTTCGGCGTGACAACCGAACGCTTTAACCACTAGGCTACCTCACCGCTCCTTCCGCTAAAAGAGTCCCATGTACAGAGATGAAGCGAGAAGTGGTTGTTCGTGAATTGAAGTGTCACACTGACATATTGGGAAACATGAAAGAAGTGTGAATAATGCACCCTGTCAGGGTCGTACAATTTGAGTTTAATCAATATGTTTTTTATATTTATCAGGATACAACGCGTCTCGGAAAAAATATTACCACGTTGTCCATTACATTCCCAGGCGACGTATTTTTCATGTTGTAGCAAGTATATTTCCGATCAATAATGCAAGTGTAAATAGATTGCAGAAAGTTGAATTTCAAGTCATTCTTTGACAGATTCGCATGTTTTTTGCGCTTACTTGGAATAAGAAAGAGAAAGCAATGACACTCAATAGCGTTGCTGCGTAGCCTTTGGGAGGTGGATGTCGTAAGATAAACTTTCTATCTGTATTTTATGGAGATTAATTATGTATTGTACCAAATTACCTTTTATCATTAACCAGCTGACTCCTTTGTCATTAGGAGATGGATAGTGCATATTTATGTTAGCTATCGGTGGGTGAGTGAGGAGAGATTTAAGTTCCTTTCAGCAAACCATCTTTTTACTAATTACTTTGTAATGCCCTCTCCTTTGTTAATGTATACAGAAACACACACGCAAGCTACGACTGTAGCGTGAGAAATATCAACCACAACCAACAAATATGTTTATACAAATTAGTTTCGATTTCAAATTTACTGAAAGAATATAATTCGCTTTAGTTTGATCAATTGTGAGGAGAAACACACGGGGTTTCAATTTGCGTGAGCACTGAGTACCATATTTTATACCCGTGAAGATCTGTGTTGTCCCCAGTAACCCATGCTTGTTATAACGGAATCGGGTGGTCAGGATCGCTGACTTGGATGATACATGTCCGAAGATCAGTTCTCGTGATGTCCATCACTGGATCGTCTGGCCTCGACTCCATATTGGCAGAGCGACGTTACAAAGGTAGAATATTGCTGAGTGAAACGTTAAACAACAAACACAAGAGCCTATCTGTACAGGTTAAATCAAATTATGTTTTGTGCCCTAAACATTCCTTTTTCAGATGCATTGCTCATATGATGCTGTAGAATTATTGCATACTTAAAGTACGTTTAGATTTTATTTCGACAATTAGTATTTGAGACGAGCACCTGTTTAGAATGATGACTTCAGTAGTGTGAATACCCACTGAAACTGTGACATCAAGCCTTGACTCTTAGTACACATTTCACATTGTCTATTTACATTGTGAAAGCCAGAACTTGTGTAACATATGGAATCATTACAATCTTCGTATGTTGACGTAACCGATGTGACTATGCTCTATGGCTTGACCTACTACTCATTTCAGTGAAGAAGTTGAGATGAGTGGAGAAACACATGCTATAAATCAGCACTATTAACACTCCGTACTGTATATACTATTGCCAGTTAATGAGCGTTTAACTATTCGTTGAACCATGAATCCTTTGTCTTTGACAACTGTTAGTTGGACACAACTTGGCAAAGATGAACTTCATTGCCCCCTAGCATCTCCCTTGATGATGGAATAATTAACAAAATAATGTGTCGTCAGTGGGGTTCGAACCCGTTAAGGCAACCTGGAACTGAAAACGACAAAACCCTTTCCACATTCGTGAGACAGAATGAGTCGATTGTACAATTGTGACACTAAATCGTGAGCATATATTTGTTTCAGCAGTATTACAGCTATGCGGTGTGAAAAGAAATATTTTTCAAGTTAAGTGACCCGTTCACGGTGAAACGTGTATTTCATGAATTAGGCGTTATGGTATTTTTTTCATTATGTACGTACGTGTCAGTTTGGCTGTTTTTCATTCAAAGAAACGAAAGGAACGAAAAAATATTATTCTCATCCCAAAACAGACTATGTTTGCTCATAATAGACCAATCGACATGGGAAAGTATTATGAGTTAAGATCGATGTGCTCGAGTTGCTCCCATGTGTATTGTTGGCTTTGTGTAGCCAAACCAGAGTCACCAAGCATCTAGGTGTACGTGCGAAAAGCTCAGGGCATCCGGTGCATCACACAAAATCGACTCACCTTGTGTTGTCACAATAGTGTAAGTGTTTACTGTTGTCTGAATCATGACATCAACGTAGTATTAAATATATTGGCCATGGCTTGAATTTGGTTTAGTAGGTGAAACAGCGGTGGGTCTATGCCCATTTGTATATCCAAGTAACCACAGCTGCTGAACGATGAATCTTGTTTATAGAAATTGTTTATAACCGAGTACAATCACTGAATCATATACTAGAAATTAGACAATGTTATGATTAAAATTCTGACACTGAAGGTCTGCCAGGACAAGTGGTTGTTGATATATTGATGGTTGTCTGTTCTTACACATATTCATGTATTGCTCTGATGTACCTGTAAACCTCCAACGCCTCCCTCACTTGTCGCCATTTAGCTGATGCGCCGTTTGCAACGTTCTGAAAAATAAAAGCAAATGAATGTTTCAGAAGAAAGACTTTGAAATTGCTCTAGACATACAAAACATGTCTACTGGTAACAAGTCTACACGTGAAGAATGTACATCAGTGCAAGTGGTTCCGATTTCACCAGTGTAACAGTTAATTAAACCTCATCTGGACCATTACCCTTTCATTAAGAGAACAGAACAAGTGTCTCCACCCATAAGTAAAGCAATTACTGAAACCTTTTCAGATCAGCCATAAAGTACAACGCGGGTCAAACTAGCAGGCACCAACAGTACATTTTATAGAAGTGGCGATACACCTCTTTCAAGTCAGACATCTTTACGATGTGAGGACGAACTACGCATCATTTTCGACGTCAACACAATGTATCATTAACAGTATCAGTCAAATCCTCTTCAACTTCATCTATCGGAAAAGCTAGTTTGGTATAAAGTTTTGATGTTTATGAAAACGTACGCGAAGTTGCTTCAAGGTAGTTCGGTCCGCCGTCGACAATGACGCCGGAATCTGCTGACCACTGGTCTCCAACAAGACCACCGCGTGTGTGAGTTGAGACAACAAATAGTCCTGTAATTGGCCGGCCAGACTCACCCTGCGTTTGTAACTTGTTGATACGGGCTTAGCATCTTTATTGCATCTGGCTGTCAATGTATTAACATGAACAGCCTTTAAGACCGGTCTGCCTCTGCAACCACGACGGGGGTGGAATACCCACGAGTTATGCTAACGAGGACAATAAACAAGGGAAATTGGTATTTATCTAATGGACCTCACGTGGTCGTGGGTAAGCTGGGATGATCGTTACATGGAATTGTCAGCATCACTCAGCATAATGAGTGTGAGTTAAGGGTGTGAAGACGAAGTCCACTGATAACAGTCCAAACTAGTAAGATAAGATCCTTCATGTAAGAAATGCGCTGTAATTGTAACCAGAGTGAGTGGGTGAGACGGATTTAATGTCGTATGCCAGTTATAGCACGACTGTCATGCAGTAAATAAGCCAAGGACGTTTTCCATTTTGTATGACACCAAAGAGAACAGACATGTAGTTGAAAGACCAAGGGTGATCAACAACGATAATGTTTGACTTGAACCGTAGTTCGTAATACTGCACAAGGAGCTGTGGTCGACCTAGACCAGTGGGCCATCCTCTATAAAACAGACACTTTTCAATTAGTTTCAGTGTTGATGGTAGATAAAATTTGACGAATGTTTCTCATCAACCGATAAACGTCTTATGACCGTACAGAAAAGAAATCCCTAATATTCACTTGTATTTAATATAACAATATCATAAATTGATTGAAGAAGCTTTTAAATACGATTACCCTCAGATGCAACTGGAGATACTTTTACTAACGGTAGTTTCTAAAATTGGAAAACGGATTTTCTATGTATTTACTGTTGTAAATATCTCAAGTGAATTATCAGGAATAGTTGACAGTACTGATCGTCATATCACTCTTTTCATGCACCGGGAATAAGTTCTTTTCGCAATGGCAGCTGTGAATATTAGGAAACATAATCTGTGAAGAAAATCGTCGTATATTCGTATTGCTGACTAAGGAATAGGGAAGGACAAGTGATCCTTTAGGCGAACACCTGGTGTCTTCACTGTTGTCGAGTTGTCGGTCAAACACTACTTTGCCTGTTACACCCCATGGCATCATGGCAGATAATCGAAACTGATCAGTATCGGGCGTTGGCGTTTTATATTTATTTGATGGCTCGACTTTGAATATGACTTAATGGATCTTTGCCCAGCAGGGTCTGTATTCAAGTGAGTCGGGTCGTCTCAGTGTCCGCAGTTCAATAGGTCACCTCTTGTACATTGAGGTCATCGACAAATGTGATGGTCAACTCTGGAGAGCCTTTAGAGTGGACTGAAGGTACCTGTTTATGAATTAGATTTCCCACGTCTGTGTCAAGATAATTTAACCAACGTAGTGTGGAGGAGTCCTCGTGCTTCTCCACAAAGTAATCTGGTTATGGTGTCCTTAAAGCTCCTTATAGGGTATGGATCATGTTTTATAAGTATCTTGTTCTCGTCATTGACTGTCTTGACCCGTTACGCATATGGAATAATTTCCTAACCAAATTCCGAAAATCTGTTGCGATAAATCAGCTTAATATTCGCGGAGATATGAATATAAGGAGAGCTTATGTCCCCCTTACTCATTCATACGTAAATTACTTGATCTTTCCGATATTTAATAGAGAATCTATCAAACCAGATTTCCCCTTAATGACCTTCTTAAACTAAGTGTAAATTTACCGAGGGGTGTAACGACCGCCGTCTTTGTGTGCTCCTCAAAATACGACAAATCCAATATGACAGGGGGCACCTGAAATCAGCTTCGTTATTGAATGGCTCATTCCTCGCCCGCCTCTCGCAGGAAGCTGGTTAAAGCACTTCAGGCACAGAATGGCAATTTGACTGTTTGCTCTTTGTCAATATGTTATCGGAGTTCGAACCCAGTTTGTATGCACTCGGGGTGTTTATTGCAGTTCCTGGTGCAAATGTTGTTGCAGAAACCGAGAGCATAAAATGCAAGCTGTCGACAGATGTCGGTGGGAGGTTGTATAGGGTAAATATGTTTTTGATATGTTTTCAATATTTTGCTACTGAGAGTTGAAAGCCGTCTCGTTATATTGCATGCACGCGTTACATCGATACTGTCAATTGATCTGTTTCTCGTTGATTAGCAAGTACGTTCCATCAATATTGTAATCATTAGATCATCTTAAAAAATATCAATTTGTTGCTGTGGAATATGAGCTAAAAATTATTTTGTATTGATTTGTTGGGGCCATGGGCATAGCTGATTGCAGCTGCTTGTATAAACACCCACAGCTGTCCTTCAGACAGCAGTAAGGCATCTTTCATAGCGTTTACTCAATATATGTCACTCACTCATGTAGAAGGTAAATAGCTAAAATTGTATTGGCATGTTTTAATTCTACAAGATTCACAATGTGTGAGTAAAAGCGAGTGAAGGGGTTCTTGCTTTACGCTACAATCAGCAATAACGCAGCTGCATCATAGTCCCTAAATAACCCCAGCTGACCAATAGGTCGATAGCATGAGCATCACATGTCAAGGCATTATAAAACATCATCCAAATCATACCAAAACTTGGAAGACCACGTTTACTCTGTTATTCAGGCAAACAGTTATGTGCTTGTAACGTTCAATCGGTGTGCAGGAGACCGGCTCGAACCTCACCCTAGTTTACACTTTGTTTATATACTTAAGGCGACGTAAAAGTGAGTGAGTGAGGTAAGATTTACAGTCACGTCAGCAATATTTCAGCCATATCGTGACTAAAACAAGTTTTACATTCACCATAAATACATGTGAATAATGCAAAAAATGTCCAACGAAGGACAGTAAAGTAACTAGAATATCACAGATATGAATATAAGACGAGTATGTAGATCTAAAATATTTTAATTACAGAAGACAATACAATATAAAAACAGGCTATAGATTGCCAACAGCTGAAGGCTGATCACCATACTAGGGACAATGGGGGCTTATAAGGCGATGTAAAAGGACCCTGACCTATGCTTAAAGCCACAGTTTTCAGGGATCTCCATAGGGCATGTGTGATGAATAGCTACCGCAGTTCTGCTAAGAGTTGTATTTCACAGTATCATAGTTCACTTGTATTAAGGCTTGTATTTTGAGCAAAATGACAGAGTTATATAAACAGTTGTATTTCAGCAATATCACAGGTGTATGGCAACTTCAGCATATTACACTCGTATGAATGTTGGTGAAGTGTTACAGATATATGACAAGTTGTATTTCAGCGTATTACAGATGTATGACAAGTTGTATTTCAGCGTATTACAGATGTATGACAAGTTGTATTTCAGCAGTATTGCAGTTGTACGGCCAGTTGTATTTCAGCATTATTACTGGTGATAAGAAGCTGCAAGTCCGTAGTATTACCGTTGTATAAGGAGTATTTTGTTGTATATCAGCTGCTTTATAGTAGTGTAGAGGGTTTCCGAGAAACAATGTCTTGTATTTCAACTCAGGGAATGTCGGTTAGCCTCGCAGTGATCCAGCTGTTCCAGAGCTGTCTGTAAATAATCGTGGAGCAGACCAGTGACTGAACACGAACAAAGATACAGATCTCATGTGAGTTGATGGACACTAAGTGCCGTGAGGGCCAACTTGGATGGCCAAAATAACGAACAATAATTATAAGAAGACCAACTGTGGAGTTGTGGTATGTACAGGAGCTGAATACACAGTGCGAGGACTAAACCTAGCGGGAGACGAAAGCACTTCGCAAACCATTTTACTTGTCTAATTTTGTTTGGGAAAGTAGTAGTAGCAGCAGTCATAGTATTAGTGGTAGTAGTACCAGTAGTAGTTGTAATAGTGGTTGTGGTGGTGGTAGTAGTAGTAGTAGTAGTAGTAGTAGTAGTAGTAGTAGTAGTAGTAGTAGTAGTAGTAGTAGTAGTAGCAGCAGTAGTAGAAGTAGAAGTAAAAGAACTAGTGGTTGAAGTGGTGGTGTGGAAGCATCAGTTCTGGTTTAAGGAGGCGGGCGAAGAGTATTAGTAGACGTAGTAGTGATCGTGCTTTAGTAGTAGTAGTGGTAGTAGTAGTAGCAGCAGTAATCGTAGTAGTAGTAGCAGTAGTGGTGGTGGTAGTAGTAGAAGTAGTAGCAGTAGATATATTAAATACATATGACCTAAGTTACGCACTACGCATAAGCATGTAAAGCTTAATACACAGTGAGTGTGTTTTGACTTGGTTTACTAACCAGCAGATATTAACGTTTCACTGTGCGGCCAATCTGTCCGCAAACAGCGAACGTCAGTGGCTGAGATTCAGGAAAAGAAAAACGTCTTCGACAGTTTGGCAAATTAACTGTGTAAAATAGGAGCATACATCCCTGATTTCATTAATTTTGTTCGCGAGCAATTTAAGTGTTTTGTCGTTATTTGAGGAAGCACTAGGTACAAGCAGTGGACTTTATTGTAGTGGAGAGACGGATCTTCAAAGCAACTCTTTAAGCAACGACAACGTGCCGCGTGAAAATGTCACTTCTATACTTGTCACAGTCGCGGTCTTCCAGCTCCTTCAGCGCCGGCCCAGACATATTACAGCGTTCAAATCGATATGCAATGATAGCCGTAGTTTTTAATATTTCGGAATGTTAATCGATCAATCTGTAACGTTCAGTCTCATTTTAGATTATGAAATCTATTTTTTAATTAAACCCCAGCGTCTTATATTGATCAGAAACAGAACTAATTGGCAGCGAGTGATTGAACGCTTTCAGATAGATGATATTTCATTTAAGCGCATCTCTAATTCCATAATGGCAAGATCCAGTGCATCATGTATATAATCACACAGGGGAACAAGCGCACAGGAAATAGCTAACATAAAAACAACAAATAAGTTACCCTGATCAAAGGGATTCAGGTCATTAGCGGTCGAAACAATTTATCTTAACTCATCCACCTTTATAAAATATTAAATACAACGAACACAATTAATGGTCTTATTGGATGAAGGCATGTGGATAGAAGCAGTTTGCCTGACGGGGTAGCGATTAGCCCAGCGGGACAGGTGGAAGCCCATTCCGCAGTTACTGGTTCTAAAATCTAAAACGTGTAAGATCCTCATCGCCTTGAAAGTGCCATCTGACATGAAACCGTTAATTAACTGAAATACCTTTCTAACATTCCTCCAGCAGTAGTAGGTATGTATTCCCCAGAGAATGATGTTGGGCATTCAACTGGAGAACTAACTGTAGGACTTATTTCCCATGCTCGAACAGATGTAAATGTTTAACTGTAGGACTTGTTTCCAATGCTCGAATACATGTAAATATTTAACTGTAGGACTTGTTTCCCATGCTTGAATAGATGTAAATGTTTAACTGTAGGACCTGTTTCCCATGCTCGAATAGATGTAAATGTTTAACTGTAGGACGTGTTTCCCATGCTCGAATAGATGTAAATGTTTAACTGTAGGACCTGTTTCCCATCCTCGAATAGCTGTAAATGTTTAACTGTAGGACCTGTTTCCCATGCTCGAATAGATGTAAATGTTTAACTGTAGGACGTGTTTCCCATCCTCGAATAGATGTAAATGTTTAACTGTAGGACTTGTTTCCCATCCTCGAATAGCTGTAAATGTTTAACTGTAGGACTTGTTTCCCATGCTCGAATAGATGTAAATGTTTAACTGTAGGACTTGTTTCCCATGCTCGAATAGATGTAAATGTTTAACTGTAGGACTTGTTTCCCATGCTCGAATAGATGTAAATGTTTAACTGTAGGACGTGTTTCCCATGCTCGAATAGATGTAAATGTTTAACTGTAGGACTTGTTTCCCATGCTCGAATAGATGTAAATGTTTAACTGTAGGACGTGTTTCCCATGCTCGAATAGATGCAAATGTTTAACTGTAGGACGTGTTTCCCATGCTCGAATAGATGTAAATGTTTAACTGTAGGACTTGTTTCCCATGCTCGAATAGATGTAAATGTTTAACTGTAGGACTTGTTTCCCATCCCTGGATGAATAGCTGTAAATGTTTAACTGTAGGACATGTTTCCCTTGCTCGAATAGATGTAAATGTTTAACTGTAGGACTTGTTTCCCATGCTCGAATAGATGTAAATGTTTAACTGTAGGACCTGTTTCCCTTGCTCGAATAGATGTAAATGTTTAACTGTAGGACCTGTTTCCCATCCTCGAATAGATGTAAATGTTTAACTGTAGGACTTGTTTCCCATGCTTGAATAGATGTAAATGTTTAACTGTAGGACCTGTTTCCCATCCTCGAATAGCTGTAAATGTTTAACTGTAGGACCTGTTTCCCATGCTCGAATAGATGTAAATGTTTAACTGTAGGACTTGTTTCCCATGCTCGAATAGATGTAAATGTTTAACTGTAGGACTTGTTTCCCATCCTCGAATAGCTGTAAATGTTTAACTGTAGGACTTGTTTCCCATGCTCGAACAGATGTAAATGTTTAACTGTAGGACGTGTTTCCCATGCTCGAATAGATGTAAATGTTTAACTGTAGGACTTGTTTCCCATGCTCGAATAGATGTAAATGTTTAACTGTAGGACTTGTTTCCCACGCTCGAATAGATGTAAATGTTTAACTGTAGGACTTGTTTCCCATCCTCGAATAGCTGTAAATGTTTAACTGTAGGACATGTTTCCCTTGCTCGAATAGATGTAAATGTTTAACTGTAGGACTTGTTTCCCATGCTCGAATAGATGTAAATGTTTAACTGTAGGACCTGTTTCCCTTGCTCGAATGGATGTAAATGTTTAAGTGTAGGACTTGTTTCCCATCCTCGAATAGATGTAAATGTTTAACTGTAGGACTTGTTTCCCATCCTCGAATAGATGTAAATGTTTAACTGTAGGACTTGTTTCCCACGCTCGAATAGATGTAAATGTTTAACTGTAGGACTTGTTTCCCATGCTCGAATAGATGTAAATGTTTAACTGAGTGAATGTTGTTTTACACCACACTCACCACTTTGCCAGGTTTGACCATCGATCCATCGGGTCATCATGACAAACATCTTGACCAGCCAGGCTATTTTAGTTTACCTAGTATCACGGTGTCCAACTGATATAGAAACCTGTAACTCCCAGTGCCTGATAAGCATCAAGAATGAACCTGCTTGTATTGACTTCTTGGCTGTCACAACGTACCTGTCGAAATATTCACCTATTTCTGACTTATTTATTTGTTTTTAGTGGCAGGAATTGCGCGGCAATTGTCTGTGCAGAGTAGTGTCCTGTACCTGTGCAAGGATCCTACCATTGTGGATTCGAAATCTTCATTATCCTTTGTTTTGCAGTGCAATGTCTGGCCAAAGACCTGTATCACCTGATGTATTCAACGCCTTCAGGCTTGACGGTCAAGTCCCTTCAGGTGTTCCTAATGTCTTTGGACACATGATCAGTTATCTGGGTTGGATTCCCTACAGATAGGTCAACTGTGCGATAATCCATGGTGTAACCACCATGATATGTCTGGATTTGTAGGACCAACAAACTTCACTTAAACTTCATGTTGACTTTATTCTCTTCTTTTCTTTCTTAGTCAGAACAAGCAGATTAACTGCAATACAATAAAATAAAACTATCTTAAAACGTGACTGACAAAATAGTAAAATAGCAAACATAATACTTATGACAAATAGATTGACAATATACACTTGCTACTTGAGCTTAATACTTATAACATAAAACCCTATTTCAGCATTATCAAAAGTTACTTCCAAGAAATGCAAACAGAGGAACAGTTTAATATACATACCTAAAAATACCCTAGCAAATTATTATACATAAAATGATAAATTACAAAATAATTAGAAATAGCTTACCATTACTGTATTCCCATAAAGATAACTTTAACTTCAACTTGACAAACTTCATGGACATTGACAAACTGCCATGTGCACCCTGCCATGTGCTCTGTCATATGTGATATGAGAATTAACCAGGGTTCCCAGAACTAAGAGCAAGGGCTAAAATACAATCCACCCTGAATTACCTCCCTTAATAATGAAATACTTAAAATTAATGAAATGATAGGAAATTATCTTCCTTTAAATAATAACTTTTAAGGAACAAATGCACAAACATATTCAAGCTTAAAATGATATAGAAAAAATATTAATATCTTAAGATGAAAAATGAATAAATATTCTTATATGCACTTATACTTAGAAAAATAATGTAAAAAATTACTTTACTGGAAATATTAACTTGCTGATGAACTTGAAGACTTAATAAAGTTACAACTAAATGAAAATAGAAGAAAAATCCCATTTGGGCCTTTACAGGATTAATGTTACATTAGTGTAACACCGTAACCACTCTCCGTGTTCAACGATCTAGCGGGGTCCATGCAGGTAGCAAAAGTAATGTAAGTCCCCATGGTCTCTTGTATGGTGATCTACCTTCAGTTGTTGGCGATACTCAGCCCGTTTTTATATTGTATTGTCCTAATTTGAAAATCCTATTTTAGAGATAGATGCTAGTTTTAATTCTTGTTACTGTGATATACTAGCTGGTTTTACTATCCTACGTGGACAGTGTTTTTTAAATTTGTTTAATCAACATGAATTTACTAATTTTAGTCACGATATGGCTGAAATACTGCCGCTTTGACTATAGACTTTAACTCACTCACTCACTAACTCACTCACTCACTCACTCACTCACTCACTCGTGTTTAACGTTTTGATAAAAACATATGCTGCTGTTCAGGCCTTTGCATGTATTTATGTCAACTGTACTGCAGGATACGCTCAAGGTTTCGCCAATTGATAGTGATTTATAAGCAACGCGTGTGATGTGGTAGGAATCGTACAAGCCATGCTGCTTTCAAAACATGAACACATTTTGTCATTTATATTTGTGAAGCAGATGTCGTTCCTTTGATCTACAGTGAGTGTGAAACAGGTGGGGCGGTGGGGTAGCCTAATGGTTAACGCGTTCGCTCGTCACGCCGAAGGCCCGGGTTCGAATCCCCACTGACATGGGTACAATGTGTGAGACCATGGTGTTTGTACACGTGTATATGATAGCAGTCTTGATATCAGCAATGCTTTCACATCACTCATAGATGCCCCACAGCTGAGCGGATCCATCTTATTCCATGCCCGATGGAATAGCTTGCTGGGGTAGCGTGTATGTTGAGTCATCTAACCTGTTCTGCTCTTGTCTGTACAGATGTCTCTAGATTATCGACGGCCAGCGTGCGATTCGTGATCGTAAATATGGTCTGGTATCGACAGATGCTGACAGAGCCATTGTAGTTATACTCGTTAACTGTAGCGGAAAACAGACGCATTCTCTTTGGACGCCATCGCTTCTCCTCTCTCGGCATTTCTTCCTTCCTCTCACCCTTCCTTATTATTCGTTCACTCACTCACTCACTCACTCCAAAAGGTATTGGACATTTAGGTACGTGCAGCAGAGACACCACATGTCACGTTGGTATCATTCAATAAGTGTTGATGTCTCATCTGCCTGTTATTGTGAGCCTCGCTGGAAACCCTATATATTAGTGTACGCTTCGTCGATATGAGTGTGTGTCACGCTGATATCTCTGTCTGAGTGTGTGCTTCATTATCTCTCTAGGAGTTTGTGCCTCGTTGATATCTCTCTTTGAGTATGTGTTCCGTTGAGATCTCACTTTGAGCATGTGATCGTTGATATCTTTGTTAGTGTGTATCTCGTGGATACCCCTGACTCTATGAGTGTGTGTCTTATTTATATCTCTTTGAGTATGTGTTTCGTTGATATCTTATTTTGAGTATGTGATCATTGATAGTTTTGTTTGTGTGTATCTCGTGGATATCCCTCCATGAGTGTGTGCCTCGTTGATAATCTCACTTTGAGTATGTGATCGTTGATATCTCTATTAGTGTGTATCTCGTGAATATCTCTCTATGATTGTGTGTCTCGTTGATATATCTCTGTGAGTGTTTGTCGTTGACATGTCTGTGAGAGAACCCAATGACATTTCGTACGATGCCATAAACAGGGTTACACTATACACGGCCAACACCATCAAAACAGTTTGTCATTCAGAGTTTCCTAGTACGCCGTGTTTCTCTAAAGAACCTGATATGACAGAAGGTTGGTTACAAATCAGACGCTGGTTTGCCCATACTGGCCCATACTCTGTACAGACTTCAGTGATTCAGATGCGGTATATAGTTGTATCACTCTCTGTGTCTCATTATGAGCATATGCTTCTGTAAGCATGAAGAACAGCGTGCAAGTAATTGGAGTAGGCGTGGGCGTTTGCTATCTTTGTGTCTTCCATGATAACGTTATGATCAAAGGAAACGACAAGAAAAATACACTCATTTATGTAAAATGTGCTTTACATATGATTGTCTCATAATGAAGACCTAATGCCAGAGACATGACCAACACACAACCCGAGGCGACAGTAGCACTATTTATCACATCAAAGTGTTCTGTAGACTTCACCTTATTACTATCGAAGTCTAAGAGTTGTATCAAGAAGACAGAGTATCTTTAACTACAGCCTCGAAGCAGAACAAGAACAGCCGGTCGTCAATGTAATACTGGCCAGCCGTGTACAGCCAGCTGATTTAGCCACGTCCAGCCATGTATGTGACTTGATGCAACAAACACTCCAGTAATTGGCGGTCCAGTCCCACTTGCTCCTGAAGCTAGTCCACCACCAACTTCACGACCTGGGGTTGAGAGTTCTCATTACGTGGCACTACAGTCGCTCATCTAGAAAATACCCCTTCTAGTTACACGCTCCACGTGGTGAGAGTCGCACTTCTCCGGGAAATTGGCGCTGATAGCAGACATAACGTCAACAGATGGCTTGTGATTTCGATGATTTGATGGCGATTGACAAATGTACTACTTGTAGAGTAAAACTGTTTCGTTGGGATCTTGAAAAAGTAAAAGAACATATTTCTTAGATAGGTGAAAAGTATGGTTTGAAGCCGCTGTTAGCAGCAGTGGGGGTCATCTAAACTGATATGCAGAAATATGAGGAATTAAACCCGTGACTCTGGCATGACGAACGAACGCCCACTTTAATCCTTACGGTTTAAGACACCCCTACACATTCTATGACCTGATGTGAAGATTTTCATGTGATTCAAAGACAACATCGTATGAAATATTAGTTCATTAGATGATGTGGATGCCAAACACAATGTATATGATATAATATTCTCATATATCAAATCGTTTTACTTACGACAGTTATTCGATTATTTCAGGGAAGACAAATGCCGATAGGAGCTGATATCTATTGCCTTATTGCGAAACACCCTGGTAATGGATTGTTTCGAACGGAAAACCTGCGATGCTCTCACCTTAAGGAATGTTGATCCGCCAGCGAAATATTGAACATGTAATCCTGAAGAATATTTTCCAAACCCTTACAACATGGATGTAAGAACGCAGCACGATTAGACGAATACAATTATTTATAACACGGCTTTGCGGATTCAGCAGCGCTTTGTAAGGATACCATTTTAATGTATGGTACTAATTCTACAGCGTACTTTTATACCATGGGGATATACAGCTTGCAGCATTGGACGGATCTCCGTGAAACATTGCCGTGCAAAATGTACAACATTTAGATGGATAGTCTTGTACAAATCCGTCACCCCTCGGCAATATAGAACAAAGCTGTTGCAGGACAGTGCCAACGGTACTGTTATAAAGAGACACCTGGTGTTCCATTACCAATGGAATCAAACCAAACAAAGAAAGAGTCAATTAGTTAATGATGCTCTGTACAATTTGCAATTTCATGAAATGCCACTGTCATGCAAACAAAATATTTACCAACAGAAGTTAGAAAAGGTGAATATACTATAACGCTAGTAGGACACTTGGGACGAGCGCTGGACACAATGTCATGACATCTATACAATGCAGATCAGCCAGGATCGGGATTCCTGTCACATATGGTCTTTTGTCCATCCCAACTAGGCCTGTTCTCTTGGGATCCACCAAAGTCGTTCATGTCAAATGTCTTTGTGCATTAAGACGACGGTAAAGTAATATTCACCGTTACACCTACCCCATAGCACCCTACAGAGGTTCTTGTGGTCAGACATTAGTGTGGCCGGGGACACTCCACCTGCATCTGTGTAGGACATATTGGAACAGCCGCTGTATGTGTTATAGACAGGAGACATGCTGGACAACTGGTTGAACTTTCCTGGTTATCAGATAGTAGGCAGATTTACTGACTCGTCCTCCATCCAAATACATGAGTGGGATATAAGTGATTCCAGTTCAAGACTCAATATTGACACGGGAGAAACGGAAATCCTTGAGTCTGATGGAGACACTGCAACGCTTCTCGTTATCTCGACTTGTCTAGTGCCGTCGTTCTCCACTCATACTGTAGGTGTCATCTTATGTTATATCGATAAGCATATGATGGACAGTTAATGGACAGTTTGGATGTGGAAACTCAAACTAGTGGTTAGAGCGTCCGCCCGGAGAGCGGAAGGTCGTGGGTTCGATCCCCGACCGCGTCATACCAAAAGACGTTAAAATATGGTACTTGTTGGTCCCTGCCTGGCGCTCGGCATTAATGGGTACAACAAGGACTGGTCGGCTCGGAGTCAGTTTAATGTGTCTGAGTGGGGTATTCATGCTTCACTGCGGCATGGTATCTCAGTGGGCTAGCACTATAAAACCAGCTTCAGTCTGGGCTAGTACAAGCAGCCGCACATACACATACACACGCATGCACGTCGTCATATGAGCGAAATATTCTCAAGTACGACGTAAAACCCAATTTCAACTCAACTCAACTTTGAATATATGAGTCGTCAACTTTTCATTGTTTTTATCCTATTTTGGTAAATATAAGTAAACACTAATAAAGACATAAGGTGCTGATAAGTACGTCACAGTTGGTATTTAGATATTTCCATCAGTTGTTTCAAATTTCGCAACCACCTGAGACGAAATGTCATATTTGTTATCATTAATGACAGTCAATATTATGTTCTGTTTTGTAAGTATTACCTTCGTAAAATGTCAAGAGGTGTGAGTGTTTGAAACTGACATTTGCTCAACAAACAATACTTATGAAACAAGTGGAAAAGTACCATGAGCAGTATTATAATTTGCAACAGCTAATTAGTGAAGGAAGATACCGAATGGATGAGTTTCATTGGTCTTATATTGCCATAGTTGTAAGCTTGCGTTTTGGTTAAGATTTAGATTCTAATCAACCAAAAATATATCTTTTAAGCAACTGTTCGATTGGCATCGTGCGTATCCAATTAAAAACGGCTTCAGTAATGACGATATAAATGTTTTGTAAGGCGAGAAAACAATAATGTTGCTGCTGCTACTGATGATGGTGTTAATAATGCGTAAAGAAACAGTTGTACACTACACTCTATCTGCACTCTATCTGTGGAGATGTATTCATTACTATGTTCGATACATTCCTACGAACTACATCCTAACATTCTGACTGTGCAAACACAAGCGACAAAACAAGGTATTGTGTGATATACCTTACTGGAAGAAAGTGTTCTCAAATACTAAAACTAGACAAATGATAACTAAACGAAACTCCTATTTTAGCAGTAGTATATAACATAGAACGCATAAAGGGTGTGTTTTATCTACTCGACTACAAGTATAACATGAGCATGTGTTTATGAGTAACCATCAATCGCATGTCATCCTGTGGTGGTGAAATTCGGTCCTTCGGACATCTGGATGTTTGTGCCCAGATGACCCCTAGTAGTAGCCGTAGAAGAGGAAGACTCAGTAGTACGGTTGCTTGAGTTGTTATTTTGTCGCTTTGATGTTCATGGTATATGAGAATGGTCTGTAACTGTTTGATTGTCGATCAGATAATCCAGTTGATGTACGCTGTTGTGATACGATGACATGCATCAACCAAGTCGGAAAGCCTGACCAACCGATCCCTTCAGTGGCATCTAGCGACAAGCATAGATTGCTTAAGACAAAGTCTACTACCTGACTCTTATGCAATATGTTAACCACGTCACGATATACGTCATCAGGCCACGATGACACGTCATCAGCCAGGCCAAGAAGCCCTATGCCCGTCTTCACGAAAAAATTGGGATACTGGGCATCAATTATTTCACGTCGCTCCCACGAAAGACATCAGGCACAGAGTTAGTAGGCGTAGCATTAGTATTAAGAGTGCAACTCTCCATTTGTCCTCTGTGTTCATTAGCGCCATTGAGAGAAGCGCAGTGAGTTGCTCCATGTATCAATTAGCGATATCTGCCGATGATTCGGAATTGTGATTGCTCTTGTTGTCAACTAAACATTGAAATATGGGAGTGCAAAAGGGTTGATGAATAGCATGTTTTTGTCCCCCCAAACATAAAAATACACAGAATTCTCTATCAACCGTTGGACAATTTAGAAACCTAACGCAGATCAGACGTCTAAGTGTTGTAGCTTTTTCCAAATATGACCGCGGGCGAAGACAGTCTAATAACGATGACCTCGAGAGAGTGTTAACTCGTGTCTATCAGGCAATCTGTGAATAATTCTCCAATAACTAGTCCTCGTATACTCCGGGCTTGGGCTAACTAGTACTCGGGGAATTGTAATGTTTCAGTGGCGGCACAGATACAGCAATCACTGTGGCGACGTATCTGCTGCTGGTGTCCTTGTTAGTCGCCCAAGACGTTCAATGGCGGATCACACAAACACGCTGAATATATATGTTAGGTCTCTATTTCTTTCTAAAAATCATGTGTGCTCATCTTTTGATCAAGACATGGTTTCTTTCGGTGAAAACTTATTCTAAATTTTGTTCTCGTGTATTATTTACGATGATTTGAAAACGAACACGACGCTTAAGATTTACATTGCCAAGCATATCACACACCTTCTCTTTACCAAGCATTGAGATGAATCGATACTTCTATATGTCGTAAGCAACTGTTCAAACTAATAACGTTTTACAGGGGAAACGACTGGTGAATTATTTTTAAATGGTTGGCATACTTTAGGTTCTAATCTAATACAAGATGATATCTGGAAAATTGAACCAAAATCAAATTTAAAGGCAATCAGTTCTAACTCTAAAACCTTTTAGAAAGAAACTTCTTTACACTGACATTTGTCTGTTGTTGGCATTTTCGTTTTTCCCTATCAACGTGTACGCCTCACACACCTCTTTGCATTCTAATGACGACTTTATTCTCGTACTCCAGTACTGCCGTAACATCGTCCCTGCTCATGTTCTTGCCGAAATGTGGACATACTAGTACTGGTCTGACAACCAACACGGCGGGTGCCATCGTTTGCTGGATACATTTACACTGTTATGTTCGTGACCAAATTGTACATTGCCCAGGTTGGCATTTATTAGTATTAGGTAACCACATGTATAGGAAAGTTACTTTGTAGTTGTTTTCCCGGAATTTTGATACTCCAAATTTTTTCCTTTAAAACTGGCGGGCGAATCCACGAAGTCTCAAATGTTCTCAGGTATCACATACACGACATTCTTTCAACCCAGTAAAAAAAAGAATCAAAACCCTTTCCAAAACAAAACATATCTCTGTCGAGTCTGATGAACTATTTAGTCTATATCAAGAACATGTGTAAATGATTCACCATCGAATTGTTATGAAAGGTGGTGTTCTCGAAAATGTGAGCTTTTCCTGCCTCACCTGGTTTACAACGGACATCTCGGTAACGACAGAACTTTTATTTGCAAATGTGTGCAAACAACTTTTTGTCTCATTGATCCGGGTTTGTTTATAAAATTGGCAGCCTGTCACACACTTGTTTCACAAGAAGTCGCGAAACATGTAAATCATCACAATCAAGCACTCAATAATTCAGAGATTCACTAGGTACAGTTTGACACACAAGGCATCCGTTTATGAGCTATCTGTTCTTGTTCATCGTAGGTGGTTTAAGAACATATCCACGCCGCCCTAATCCATTTGTCATTACCACGACGAGAAATATCGCGAATTAAATTACTCATAGATGCATTACTGCTCGTTTTCCTAAGCAGGCACAATTCATATTCATTGGAAACAATTTTCTCAGCTCCAGCCGCATGTCTCGGGTTCAGTAATGATATTGATGGGTTTGAACTTAGCGATAAAGCCATTATGACATCGGTTCTCATGGCATGGTCCAATGACATGATACACGAATTCAATACAAATGGAAAAGAGATGTACATCTCTTTGATGTCCCGCGTGGAACATGCTTTGCCCTGCATGGTGTCAGTGTAAGGAGATAAGTAATCCAATTACATATAATCACATTGAGTCGCCAGGGGGATAATGACATGTTTATGCTATTTACATCTTGATTTATCCCACGAACTACCAGAACTGTTGGTGGTGGTCGTCAGCTCCAAATATTGTTTTGTAGCAACCCGTCTTTGTCAACAAAACGTGCAGCGATGAAAATAACAACAGCAACAACAACAATACTACTACCAAGGCCACTACCATCCCTGCCACTACCTACCCGTGAAGATCCGGGTTAGAATTGATCTTCAGTAACCCATGCTTGTCGTAAAAGGCAACTATGGGGATGGCCAGGCTCGATGACTTGGTGGACACATGTCATTGTATCCCAATTGAGTAGATCGATGCTCGTGCTGTTGATCACTGGATTATCTGGTCCAGACTCGATTATTTTCAGACAACCACCATATAGCTGGAATATTGCTGAATGCGGCGTAAAACTAAACTCCACCACTCACCCTGTCACTACCAATACTATAAATAAGGAAATATTACCTGAAAGAAAGCATAACATTATTGTTTAGAAGACCTAGAATGTCAACCTACGATGTCTTTTAAATGAAACTTCAGGGTTGTTTTTACGCACATATGTTGTTAATCCGACTCCCTCTTCACAAATGTAACCCCATGGTCCAAGGCTGTTGGGCCCGGTGTCTTGTCATGCCTGTTCAGCATGTTTTCAATGTCCCCAAGACATGCGTTCAAAAGGAAGATTATCAGGTATTACATTCTCTGTTATTATCTATAGAATATGAAGCACAAAGACCCAATACGAGTTATTGCTTGTTAATAATTACATGATCATATTTGGTATCAAGCAGACCATAGTCTAATGTCTCCTGCTGCGGAATGAACTGTGGAGCGTTCAGCTCTGTGTTGTCGGTGCCGTGGTACATACCTACGGCTCCAGCATGCTATAGGCACGAACATGGCTTATACGGCACTGAGTCTATTGAAACCCCAGTTGATCCTAATGACATTGCAAGCCGGTTTAGTTTTGACATTAATCAGATATATGGGGAAGGATTACGTATAGTGTTACATAGAACTCGTGTTTGTCAGTATAATGGACACGATTAATCATCATCAATCAGCGACTTCTTCTGCAGAAGGTTGATTGTGATTTGTAAAGCACTTTAATGGCGAGAACAACATCCGAAACACGTGTACGCGCGTTACAACTCGTTTTAGTTGGGGCGACTATAGTAGCTACCTACAGGATGATTGCTGCCAAAGCCAGCCGCTGTCTGCTCTGTTCCAGATTCCGTTGCCAACAGGCTGGTTGATGTCACTTTGTAATTGAATGACACTGTACATTTATTCTTATAATGAATTACTGTCTACGTTTTAATCTTCCAAAAGAAGCTTCAGCTATTGACATGGATTTTTCTATCGTTGATTCCTGAGTGAGGCTATTCTATACATACATGTAGTACGTTTGAAGAAAAAAAACCCGTTTCAATTTTAAGTTTGTCATTGTGTCGTATAAGCCAATACCTGCATGTGCGGGTTTTATACGCCTGAAATGATTCTGTTTGTTGATTTTATGTATACGCTTGTACATGTGATACATACATCAAAATGTATCAGTCAATCAATATTTGTTACCTGTTAAACACATTGTAATTTAGAATACCATGTGTAATTACACTATTATTGATTGTGTTGCAGATTGAAGTCAATGTTTACCTCGTTACATACATGTAGTTGAGTGCAGTTTCGACCGTGTTGTGTGTCGCTTTCATGCTTGAAACAATAAATAAACCCAGAAATCTATACCCAAAAGATGCCAGCATGAACCGAAGACACACAAAAAAATGTTACACAAATAACCGTTATATAATTAGCTAGGTGTCCGAATGAATTTAAACAAATTACTGCAAAGGAACTACAGTGATGGTACACAGTAGAGCTACGACACCAATTCCAGTACAATTACAATGGCAGTACATAATAAGATAGTAGAAGTAACAGCAATAACGTTAGTGCTAAAAAAATCACTAGCAGCAACAGTGGTCAAGCTTCTAACACAGGCAAGTTTGAAAACCCTGGGTGAAAACATGATCTTCGCACAACCGCTGGTTTTGATGTGATAGAAGCTTGCTTTTAACCCTATATGCGTTCTTGAAAGTTCCACACCACGCTGGATTATAGATGTTCAATGTTCAAGATTTTACTCTATTCCAGTTGCTACAAAGTATAGTCACATCCACACCACAATTACAACCTTGTTAAACAAAACAATCACGTCGTAAAACACCTGTATTGCAGGTAAAAGCGTTAGCCTATGCCGTATTGGTGGCAGCAGAATTGTAACAATGGCTTCATGATTCACTCCTTGTAATCATTATACTCCGGTTGTAAATGTTAAAAAACACATTCCTTCATTGGACGGAATATTCTGCTGTTCCAAAATCTGCCCCTTGTGGTTCAGTTTGAATGACAAGATTTTGAGTTGAATTTATGAGTATTAAACATTCGGTTTTCACAAACACATCAGTTCGTAACAATATCTAGTTTGTTATGTCAGATCGAAAGAATGATCATATTGTTTTCATTTCGTAAATCTACTTTTTTTATCCAGATGAAACATACTCAAATTTCACGTCACGTATTTATAGGGAGTCTTTGTCAGTTGGTATTTAGGCTGTCAGTGGGATTTCTCGAACTTTACTTGGATATCGCGAAGTTGCTGCGATTAATGGACACCTCTCTGAATATTGTAGCTCCAAATGGCATCATGAGGCAGCTATCTATGTCCTCAGTTGCCAGAAACATCTGTCATGGCGGATTGGAAAGATAAAACAAAACCAACGTGTCAGTTCGTAATTACGACCAAATCCGTTTGCCAGTGGCAGTGTTAAGTACAGATTCTTCATGTGTCGTATCAACGCCCTCTGACCCAAGTTGAACGTCTAATGTGTAGCCAAATAAGGGGTGCCACCGTAAGACCGTATGGCCGTTAGTGAACGTGATTAACTTGGCTTGTCAACTTACGCGATTAGCATGGCTTAAAACATGCAACTAGTTCACAGATCGGTCCGTTGACTTGTCATTAGCGCTTACATGTGTAATAGCAAGTCTCTCATCACCTTAATCCCTTATACGTTCTAACATACAGTCGTTGAAGGATAACCAGAGAATATATTCTACCCATCAAAAGACTCAATAGTGTAAATGTAGCAACTTACTCCAGTCAACTGTTCTAAACTAGATTTTGCATAATGCTCCATACTGTTTGAAGGCACTGTTTACACATGAAATGATGTATTGTAAAACAAATTCGTAACGTTGAAAAGATTATTGTCATGAGTTCAGCAAATGATGGAACTCAGTAAAAATTGGAGAATTCTTAACAAAACTTTACACCAAAACGCAGCTGTTGATATGCACGATATTTGTACATGCTTTTCAGCAATTTGATGCTTGATCCTCGTGCAATTCATCTGCATAAGGTTTGCAGTTGGTTCACCCAAGTTAGTGGAGAAATTCATCTTCGATGTAACCATATATGCATACATAAAATACAGTGAGTGCTTTAAGTGAGTCTAAACTTTTGATGGGTAGTATACATGTCCTCCGTTTAATGTCAGTATTTGGACGCGTGATCAGGAATATGAAAAATTGAAAACTCAATGAAATTCCATGTTTGAGTGAGTGAGTGAGTTGGGTTTTATGCCGCTTTTAGCAATATTCCGGAGACACCGGAAATGGGCTTCACACATTGTACCCATCTGGGGAATCGAAACCGGGCCATCGGCGTGACGATCGAACGCTTTAACCACTGGGCTACCCCACCGCCCATCCATGTTTGAAGGTGAGGAGCTTTGATTTCGCTTCGACTGAATACCTCACTCTGGACGCTTTGCCACATATCAGTTTCTATAAATCTGGCCATCTTTATATAGGAAGAGAAGAAGCAGATTCAACGACTTCTACGATGTTTTTAACGTGCCCAGTGTGAGCGGGATACTCAGGTGCAGAAGCCGACGTTTCTGAGTCCTTCCAATAGGTTTCTGGATTACTAAACCAAGACATTCAACTTCTGGACATTCGCCATTCTGTAAAGGCGAGTTGTTCATTGAGGTTGCCACATCGAATGATCTGTACGACTCAGTTTAGGGAATACATTTCGTGTCTTAACTTGGGGATCGAAACGTTTACTTCGCTGTGCCCCAACTTTGGGAAGTTTTAACCTTTATTTTCATTTGCCATTTAACAGATACAGAGAAAAGAAAATATAACAGGAAAAAATATTTTCATAATTTGTGACATTTACTATCAGTAAATTTGCAAGTAAAAAGCTTAAAGAAATGTCTCCATAGCCCAAGATTCGATTAAAACTCTAAATGTCATCGCTATATTTGTATGAAACGTAGTAAGGAAGAGGGTTCAGTTACAAATCAATAATGTTATACCACCAGCCTTTAGTATGTAATACATTTCGTACCAGACAGATGCGTGTCAAAATCTATTCACAATATTCAATCGTGTTTCTATTTTAATTCCACAGACAATTATCACACATCAAGTTGCGAAATATTTCAGAAAATGCATATTAAGGAATCCACCAGTCTCGTCAGATGTGAACGAAGGGACACAGTAATCCCAACTGTCTTCGCCGAGTTGTGCTCCTCTGATGGCGTTATTTGCCTGTCACGGGTACAGGTTCCTGGTCTGTCAGCATCGTACTTGTACATGCACACATGGCAATCGTCAACCACCCACGTTAGACTGGACTAAAAGGTTTGATGAACGTGGTGGAGCTGAATCAAAGTTTCTCATTCACTCCATTGTTCAGTCTCTTGGAGTTGAAATAAAACAGCATGAGGTGACAACACACGGCTGTCTGACTGTCCGACAATAATTGCTGGTAAACGTAGAAGGCTCATGTGGCCTTCAAGGACTTTGACCCATGATGAAGTACAGGTTATATAATCTCTGGCGTATGTTGTGGGACCACGTACCACTGAATATTCGGGGGTGAAGGGGAGGTGTATTGGATACAGACCAATTCCTCAAAAAGTAATTATATACCTTTTCATTATGGTTTTCCGCCCATCAAAGACTGTTTGTTTGTTAAAGGCCTCTCGTGACTGAACAGTGAACCATACCAATTGGTTGAGAAGGTCAACGGAAAGCAAAGCGTTGAACTACTCACTAGGTTATACTTTCCCTCGTGTGTCGAGATACCAATTACTACAGCAGCTTACTAGAGTTATAACGAACTGTCATGATCATCCCTGTCGACACGTTTTTAATAGGCATAATTATTACCTACAGATTAAATACATGCTGCAAAGTGTGTTTGGGTGATCCCGGCACAGCGAGGCTTGTCAGGCTCATCGTCATCGCAGGACTCTTGCCCCTCTCCACGCACCCCAGACAGCAAACGGGACTTCTACGAGAACGTGCTACCTAGTCGAATCCACCATAAACGTTTCGGAGAAGCCCCCCCCTGCACTGGAGTCGTCAGTATTACCCAGGGCTGTGTTCCCGGCAGCACACCCGGTTACTCTGCGAGTCAAGAAATTGGGAAACCAAAGGCACCAAGAACAATGGGGAGTCGGGCAACTTGGAAGTTGGGATGCAAGTGTAATATTCGGACGCAAGGTCCCAATGTGCATATCAGTGTACACCTAATATTATGTACAACATGCAAACCGCCGCCATATAGCTGGAATATTGCTGAGTGCGACGTAAAACTAAGCTCACGCACTCACTTTACATGCAAATATTCAAATTTCAAATTTTAACTCCAGTAAATTATGCACCATTTTTTTATTTTGTAGGTGTTCGTAATTGTTGCAAGGCAAGATACGCTCACATCTTTCCAGACACCTGGCGTCATCACTATTAGATCGTGCTTCATAAATAGAATGACAATATAAAATATAATTCCATATTCATAAGATTAAAATCACAGCCGATTGTGCGACTCCAAAAGTGTAAGAAAGGATGCTTATGATTTGTCAGAATCATACATTTGACATTTCAGGAAAGATTTTTTACGATTGAGGAAAGGGTTTTATTGCTTCCATTATATACACAGCCAAATATGATATAAGAAAAAAATGTCGTTATTACATTTAAACATTGTTATTGTCTTGGCATGCTGACAAGCCGTCTATGAAGTGGTCAGTCTCTCCAGTGAGTGTCGAGGTCAGCCTGCTCTTGGGTCAAGGACGCATCCATGAATCTTCATCCGCCTCTTTCTAAATGTTCGTGATTTACATCCGTATCGATGCCTGAAGCCTTGGACTGACCTGAGACACGTTATTTATCGTTCACAGTTTGCCATCCCTGTATAACCCCAATATTACTGGCAGCGTTCATTGTTCTGGCGCTATTGATTCTCTATTGCTGCGCCATCACGTGAATTACAGAAGTGAGGTTTGGTCTTCAATATAAAAGACCCACAATGAAATTCCGTTTTCTCGTTTATTCACGCCTTTGACAAATCTAATTCCTTGACTACCCCGGGAAAACTTGGAGGTAACCAGCTCAGACATGACTAGAGAAGTTATGCCGTAACACCAGCGTCCACATACAAGAGGTTACCGTAAACTCAGGTTGCACGAGTGTGTGTTGAATGGACCTGTTCGTGAAGTACTGCATGTCCATGCCGTGATATACAGGCATGTCACACAGCACGACCATGCCGTGATATACAGGCATGTCACACAGCACGACCATGCCGTGATATACAGGCATGTCACACAGCACGACCATGATGATGGCACGCATGTGAAGGAAGAATAGACTTATTGCCTGCAACACTTTCTATGTTACGCGAAAAGCGTGAAAGGTGGAAGCTGCAGCTACAGCAGATCCCAAGTTCGTGAGCACCCAGAGCATCACTGAATTCCAGGTATCATACAGTGTCACCAATATACTGCCGTGTGTGCAAAGGGAGTCTGTCTCTGCGTGGACGTTTAGAATTTAATGTAGCCTGGCAAGCATGTGCTGGTGATCATTTCATATGCTTATTCTGCACACCCAGTAAAGTATGTACAGGCCGTGTAAGTATGTTATGGCCATGTCCTAGGTATGGAATAAGTTTAAACATATTTTTGAAAAAATCCCGGTCGGTAACCAAGAAAAACATGCTTATGTAAATACCTGTCTAGAGTGGTATGTTTAGATGGCAATATAGTAAGGTGTGATCAAGATGCGCATGTGGAGATACACCAGTAAATCTTACCACCCTATAAGTATCGTATTGATCTGCAGGATACATATCTTTCCGTTTTTAGAGGATAACAACCTGAAAATTATAGTTAGTTACGTCAAACTTTTATTAGTACATGTTCGTAGTACGTATCAAATTCATATGTAGCGGAAGAATTTTTTTCGTGATGTAAGTCGATAAAAACGTTCTTTAGAAACGTTGAAAAATGATTGTCTAAGATTGGCGAACTCAAAGGAAATTAATATACATACTGACGGAAACACGCACACACCCTTTGGAATACGTGATTTATGTTCCTAGTTCCTGGTATTGATGTCACACCATTGCTCCTTCACATTAAAGATCATTGGTTCTTCGCCTTACTACACATACAATAACGTCAAAAACACTCTTGATACATGATACTCTTGGAATTGATTGATGGTAATCATGATAACGCTGACATTTTCCAATGAAAAGTAAAATAATCGAAATTGCCGCATATGAAACAATTAAAAAAGTATGTCCTTGGCAAAAGATCGTAATGACCAGATGTGCTTTTTCACATGTAATTCCATTTCCCGACATTTCCAAAACGGCGTACTTTTATACATGTAGATAAAATATCCCGTTTCTTTCACAAACACTTGAAACAACAACACCTTACCATCATCTAACACATTCTATTCCAAATGTAGTTCCCATCGAGAACTCATAAGAGAACTACGATATCAACAAGGCTAACAAAAACTCAAAGTCCACATTAAGGAGCAATAGGAGAAAAGGCTACGGCACCAGAGGCGAAATGCATACTAATCGATAACGAAAATATGCTATCTATCATCTCCGTGATTTATGTACTAAGATGGCAGAATATTGTTTAGGCCTGTCGATAAAAGTAGATTGCAAACACACTACTCGCATATTGACCCGATAGTAGCGCAGCGATCAAACCTCGCCTTCATCAAATCTAAATCACAATTATTATGAGCGTTGTAATCCTATAACGAGGAACAAGCGTACCCTTGAGTATACCGAACTAATCCTATTATACCTATATCAAACACCAGGCATGCGAAAACTCTAATGGTATGCACAACCGTGGCCTGTTTAGAGCACTAGCTCCTTCCTTTTTCGATCAGCTCCTGTAGAATTGCTCAGGCAATATTTCAATTAGAAAAGGCATTAGGAGCAGTATGGCTAGATGAAAGTCTGAAAGACACGATTCCATATCATTCACACCTCAACCGTGTCAATGCTTTCCACAAAAGGTTATTGGGAGGTATTGACATGAATACCTTGTAACTCTGCCTTAAGTGGACTTAATGTTCCCTGATCCTCTTTACGTGATCTGATAATACGTGCACGACGGAAATAACCTACTTCACAAAAACGCCACAAGTTACATCTATCAATGATGTACGAGGGACAAGGGACCCTTCATCATGGGGTTGCTGTTGTCAGTGTAATGTTACCCCAGATAGCCTGGAATCTAAGACCACGATGATTTCTCAGGAATGCCTGCCGTTTTTATGTGAATCTTATTGTGTTTGAGGTATCTACATCACCTGATGAAGCCGCCGACAACAGAGATGTTGCCGATGCGACCATTGGAATATTTTACTCACTCACTCTTTCGTCCGTAATGACTTTGTAATATTTTCAGATGATAAAAAAATCGAGTAATACGATTGTTGACTCAACATTGACATATATCATTATGAAACGTCAGTGTCGGATGATAACCGGCTACAAATATCCATCGAAACAAATTCCATTTATCAAAGTTTCGGTGAAAAATATATAAACTGGTGATTAAAACTCAGGACGAGAAGTGTTCGAGAACAGGGTACATCTGTCCTTCCTACCTGGTTTAGTTTCATATTAAGTGTGTAACGATAAAATATACACGTGCTTGAAAGAATATCATCAGAACATTCAAACGGTATTATTTGCATAACGTATCTATAATTGTATTTTACAATGAAATGAAAAGGAAATAATGCAACTTCAAAAAAGAGGCTTTAAACCATGCCATCAATGTTATAATATCCGTTCAGCACAATCTTTGCTCCACACCAACGTCATGATTGCTATCGATGATTGTTGAACATTGGATATATCTCTGGGTGTCTGGAAAGTTTAAGAAGGTGCACCGCATGCCTAATATTCTGCGAAAAATGAAAGCTTTCTGATCGATTGATTCATTGATTGTGTGTATTTCAAGCCGACCGGGTGTCATGGGATGTAAGCAACATTCAACCTTGGAAACCCTTGTAAAAAGTCATCTTGTAATTTCGGTAGATCGATAGAAAGAGAGCTGTGTACATGTACATCAAGTTTGAACCAGACATAAAATGTGAACTAGATATGACCGAAATTGATGAGATTTCCCTTACTGAGTACACAACAGGGCTTCTTGTTGAGAGTATCTGGACAAAGGTCTTCTGTAGATGTGAAATTAAAAATAACCGCCTACAATTAGATCAGGTTACCTATTAATATCATTGACATAAACAATACAACATAACGTCTTCCGCAATCTCTCTTCCACTTGGACGCCTCAGAGCAACGTCGCCGATGACGGCAAAAGGGCGACGTCTGACCCATGTCTGAGCGCCTGGTTGAGTATCTATACCAGCAGCAAGTTAGGAACTGAATGCATCATCGTGATTGCCACTTTGGTGGGGTAAGCCCTCGTCCTGTCGTGTTTCGCTCCTACATCAGTGCTGATGTGTTAACAATGAACTATTGACCTCCGACGCTGATTCAATGGCTAACAGACCGTTTAGTCTACGTTCTCGTCGCCCTTGCATGGCTTACAGTGGCGAGAGAGGGTGAATTGTAGGGTCATATCATGTGATTTACAGATCTAGCGGGATAGGTATACAAGCGATAGACAGAAATCAATATATAGCTCGTGCCATACAGTCTCATATGCTGGCCCTGTGATATGCTTATGAGAATACGTCTATGGATTATCAATGCTTCATCAAGTAAATGAAGCAAATTAAATACAAAATAGCAACTATTGATACGTACATAGAAGAAGCGGTGTGTCATTAACACATTTGCAAAATTGGTCTGACTGTTTGACAGGCTTCCAACACATCCACCTTCGCTGTATAGGTAATGCCGGTCTGTACGCCCGTACGTCTGTTTGTCCATACACCCAGCCAGTTCTCACCTTTTGTGTCTCCTCAGGTCTGTTTTCATTAGTACAACTACGCCTATTTTGGCACGGCCTTAGACAAAACACATTGACATTTCCGCTGTGTTCTGGCATATTGTTTGCAATTCTACGTTTAATCATTAGTCTATATAAGTATCACAGTTATAATATACTTGATATGTGTTTGATGTTCTGCCTTATCTTTTGACATTTGTGGCTGGTATGCTGATGTGTGGGAGTTGTGTCTAGGTCTAATGTTCTGTGTGTACGTCACCATCTTTGTCTGTACGTCACTATGTCTGCAGTTGCCAGAAGTATGCTTTAAAATCATCTGAGCGTTTAGCTTTCTGGAACTGTCGAACTTTTATAGATGCAATAACTGACTGCCGTTTATGAATCTTGCAGCTGGCGTTTATGAATACTTGAAATTTACGATTATGAATAACTGATTCTGAAGTTTATCGATACTCAAATCAGACGTTTTCGAATAGAATCAATAGTGTATCCCTTGTTTTGCCCCTAAGACTTGTGTTCATCTTGTCAAACACAGAGGAACCATCATTCATTACAACCAATCAGCGTGGGACGTCACCAAGTCTTCTTTCACTGTCGTAACACCATCATGATAAATATAGAGAGAGCAAGTATGACAAAACTCCGCAATAGCCTCCAGTGGTTCAGATAATCAATAGGCCAACCACACACTAAATCCCTTCCTTCAGGAAAGCAGCTATGATAATAATATCGTGGCAGTTCAATTACTATCGCGTCAGTCAAATGTCACATGTAAGTTCACATGAAATATATCAAACCAACATGTAGCAAGAGAACTATAACGAGTCATTGCCAGAAAATAACCAGTCTCGTTTATCCTGCGAAAAGATTTCATTGGGTGTGAAAGGACAAATAGAGGTGACATTGTATGAATGGATCACTGGAAATCAGTGACGGCACAAGGTGTTCGCAATATAATATATATGTGACACAGTGTTGTTTAAATATTATTGTTATGAGTACAGCTTATGGTTCTTTGAAAATGTTTGAATGTTTGGAAATTACAGACTGAGTTAATTTGAACGTTCAGGACAGATCACGATAACTATGCTTTCCTTAGACATTGTAAACATATGTAAACATTTGTTATGACATTTTGTCTCCGTTTAAGCGTCAGCTCTAAAGAATACTCACTATTGACCATCAGAAACACTTAGGAAATTATATGAATGTACCACTAAAATTACTAAAAATATTTTTTTAAAGACAAAAGAAGGGCTGTATGCGATGTCTCCATTCCACTCATTCTTTCTCTTATCGGTGTACATATATCACTGAATAATTAGTTCTGCTCGTGCATACCTTGTACATATAGAACGTCGACGCCAACGAATAACCAGTTACGATTATCCGCTGAAACACATTCTATTGTGTGTGAAGGGAAATGTGGACGTGAAAGTTGTGAACGGATCCCTGTGTGAAGGAGAGCATGTTCTACTCGTCCCCCACAACTCACACAAAATGTATAATGAAGTCAGTGTTACTTTATTGTTTAACCCCGGACAGCCATCCTGCAAATATCAGGGCAAAAGAATACCTATTCTTCACTCAATCAAGCCTTGATCAGACAATTCAGAGACACGTTAAGTCCGCTGTGTACACGTGCTGTAATTGGATATTTGCCGTTGTTATACGCCCTGTAATTGGATAGTTACATATGTTATACGCCCTGTGATTGAATAGTTGCAGTTGTCATACGCAGTGTAGTAAGGATAGTTGCAGATGCCATACGCAATGTACAAAGAATAGTTGCAGATGCCATACGCAGTGTAATAAGAATAGTTGCAGATGTCATACACCATGTGATATGGATAGTTACACACTTTTGTAACTGGTTAGCTTCAGATGTCACATATCTTGTTAGTGGATGTAGTGGATGTAGTGAAACATAAATCCTTATTATGATTGTGGTTACCGTACTTACCTGTCCAGAACATGTGTGGCCTGTAGAAGATACTAACTTATTACGGTGGTGTACTCACAAGGTGGTGGTGAGGTGCTTATTGACGGAACACACATCACTCTACCTGCGAGCTCAACAACGCTCACAGTGAATGGCTTGGCATTGACTTCCACTCAAAACGTCCACGACCATGCAACACTGGTGAAGCCCACGAAAAACCGCTTGCTACCATTGTTATGGTGTAATTCCATTCCTTGAATGGCGGTAACATAAGCAGAAGACTCGCTGCCAAAACAAACATTGTTGGTGGGATACTCTCAGAACTGCCTGGCGCCATCAATGAAGCCACGGTCTTATCGCGAGTTGCCTTACACCCAACTTATGCAATCGACTTTCAAATCACTTTAAACTGACAATATAAGTAGACATTTTCAATTTGTCCATTGATTGACTTTTACTGTTTTTCACTCTCCCTGGATGGCTGTCTGCAATACTGCAGGACGTCTGTCTAGTTTTATGAATAGGCAATGAAAACATCACAGAGGCCAAGAGGTACTCAAGAGCCATTGTGTCAATATCGATCAATTGACCGAAGCACAAAATACATTTTCAAGTATTGAGCATTTTCGTCGATAGACCTCTCGTGTAGATTGGTTGAATTCTTGAATTTAGAAACCAAGTAGTTACGGTAGGGAAAACAAGAGACCATGTACAAATAGATGATATTATCTTCAGCTGTTCTACCGTGAAACCTCTGTAATCCAGAAACCTGCAGCGACAGAAACGAAGATAATTCGGAAAGTGCCTACCTAGTAAATCTCAGGACTAAGGGTTGATGGGCACTTCAGCGTGTTCCTGTGTTGACATGGGGATGTCGGAGATAAAGCTAATGGAGCTTCAAGGTTTGTGTATGGCCATCCATTAGTACATACATTTCCCTTATAGTCTGTTTTGTAGGGTATGCTTGTGGTTTGGACCTATTATATTGAGGGCGTCATGGAAAATGATAATTATTAAGATCTTAGTATAGCCCAGTTTTTATCGTTGTCCTTTTTTTATCAATCCAAAAAATCACTTATAGCATGACTAAATTCTACCTCCCTTCAGACAATATTAATAATATGATTGGCAATATTCAGGAAACATAACGCAAATATGCTGAACGGGCCTACAAAACGTCACGAGTGCATCCCCAAAAGCATGTTGCCCAGTGATTGACAGTTTGAGAGTACGCGGGTCAACTGCCAGGAAGAGAGCTGTTCTGACGCTCTGGGTATCGTAGAAGGGTGAAATGCACATTCTCCGGCATCGCTTCCCGAGAAACGTCTCATTCACTGTCTGGTCTGAAATGGAAATAATGGTCTGGACCTAATGAGGAGCCTAGCCACCCTGACTGTGCAAGGGTCACCTGAACCTTCCACGTTGCATTGCTGTATTTCAGTCTCTATACAAATGCAGAATGACTGATAGTGATGGAAATATTACAACTACTGGTGTCGTCTCTGCTCTCATTACCACTACTACCACTACTACCACTACCACCACCACCATCACCAATACTACTACTACTACTACTACCACCTCTTCTCTACCACTACTGCTACTATTACTACTGCTACTACTATTACTACTACTATTACTACGCTACTACCACTTCTTCTACTACTACTTCTTCTTCTACTACTACTACTACTACTACTACCACCACCACCACCACCACCACCACCACCACCAATACTACTACTACTACAGCTACCACCACCACTACTACCACCTCTTCTCTACCACTACTGCTACTATTACTACTGCTACTACTATTACTACGCTACTACCACTTCTTCTTCTACTACCACTTCTTCTACTACTACTACTACTACTACTACTACTACTACTACTACTACTACGTACTACTACTACTACTACTATTACTATAACTACTACTACTACTACAGCTACCACCACCACTACTACCACTTCTTCTCTACCACTACTGTTACTACTACTACTACTACTACTACTACTACTACTACTACTACTACTACGTGTACTACGACTACCATTACTATACCACACCTGGGTGTGCCTCATATATATGTATGAACTGTGGACATATAATCGAATGAATCATTCCCCAGAGCAGGACCAGTGTATGTATAGTACTATGTGCTGTACTCTACTACCTGTGTGAACAGGACCCACAACGACTCAGTCACCCTCTGCCTCCACTGCGACTACCCTCTCAACACACGACGTGTTTACTGCTTACGCTGTTGTGGAGTAAAATAACATCGAATAATACAGATTTGAATCTATCAGTTACATAACATGCAAGGCGACATGACTAATTAGAAATATGTAGGGTACATAAGAAAAAGTAACATTTCTGTAATGTTTATGAAGAAGCAATAATTCAATACTTTCTACTTCTAATTCTAGAAATAAGAAACGTGCCTCTTCTTTCATATTTTGACATGACATAAGCAGTTCTGCCATCAAAATGAAAACCACAAACACAAACAGCTTCTCTGAAATTGCCTTCCCGGTCTGATCCTGAGCAAACACGTTGTGTATATGTACAGATCGATATGTTGTACACAAGCCGTTCCGATTAAAACTTCTGAAGTTTAGGAATAGTTAATTTTAAAAAGGTGAGATTTAATTGATTTTCCATCTTGTGTCAAGTGAAATACTTTCACACATCGGGATAAGAAATTAGAGTGCGTAAGTTCTTAATGCCATGTTGGTTTATCGACTGTTTACTCGCCCTTTACAGGCCGCTGTAGCAGTACAGAATACGAAGCATTGCTGGGAACGGCGGACTTAACTTGTAGTTCTCTGAAATCTGAGAGAGAGAGTCATCATTGTTTTCCAGTGAAATGAAAGGGCCGTTGGTGTGACGAACAAGTGTTTTAATCATAAATCTACCCTAATCACCATCGAGTTGTTTGATCTCATAACACAGCCAGCATCAAAGGAATGTCATTCATGGACGACCATACACACACGCACGGACTTCAGGACTTGTGCTTTCTTTATGTACACTCCTCAAGTAAAACTCATATACTAATACTTATAATAATGATAACAATAATCATACAGAGACTGAACTGGGGTAGCCGAGTGGTTAAGGAGTTCGTTCCATACGCCAAATGTCTGGTTCAATTCCAAATTTTAGACGTTTCCGGAAAAGACCAGATGTTTAATATTTTACCTGTTGGTTAACCGGGACAGAATGGGGTTCAATCCACCAATGTTTTCTTCACGAGCCAAAAAAGCGAGGCCTGATTGGTTACAAAGGATCAGTCTGAGAGTATGACATCCTTACTTGTCGCTCATGCAGTCAGGAACCCGTGAAGGTCCGGGCTAGAATTGCTCTTCAGACACCCATGCATGTCGTAAGAGGCGACTAACGGGATTGGGTGGTCAGGCTCGCTGACTTGGTTGACACATGCCATCGGTTCCCAATTCCGCAGATCGATACTCATGCTTTTCATCACTGGATTGTCTGGTCCAGACTCGATTATCTACAGACCGCCGCCATATAGCTGGAATATTGCTGAGTGAGACGTAAAACTAAAGTCACTCACTCACCCATGCAGTCAGGCTGGTTTGCATGGCCCACAGTTTCATTACTTACAGAGGGCCTTTAATATCCCTAATACTGATACATTCCAGGTAACCTGGGGTAATAGCGTGAAGCAGTTTTGATAAATCTTTGATATTGGCATTGGTGTGAAATATAATTTGCTTACAGCGATTTGTCATGATGCCAAAAACCATTAAGTTAAAAAGGTAAACAAACTTCAATCAAGCCTTTAACAACAAAGAGTCCGCCTCAAACCTTTTGAATCTCATATTGGACTGACTTTTCATGAGTTTAAAAAGAAGGCCCAGACATTTCATCTGGCTAATCTTTCTACATCTTGACCGACATTCGTTAAGGTCTGAGATCATAATAGCTTTAGTCTAGTATCATCACGCAATTCTCAGGCCGCGGAGGAAAAGGTCGAGCATTGAAACTACAAAGAGAGCCCATTTCAACAAGTGCACACGCTGAACATATAAAACAACTCAAACATCTTCACAAGCAAAACTAAATTTACCAAGTACCGTTATCAAGCAGGCGATCGCCACTAAAACGCTTCCATCGCCATTTACTCATTCTTCCGTGCTCGAATCCTTCAGCTTAATAGCTAGCACTGAGCATCATTCTTAACAGAAATATGTCTGTTTGGGGGATAAAACATGGGCTCTCATAAACAGCATAAGTCGGGGTTGAATACTTTCATGGTGATTGGCAAAATCATCTTATTTTTTAACACCTTACAACTTGCTGTGGATTTTGTCGATTGGCCTTCGCTCTAATATATTGACAGAAAACAAAATACGTGATGTTTATTGATGACCTAAGGTAATGTGGAGACGAATTGTGACCCAGCATCTATCGTCCATAACGATTCTGCCTCAGCCAATATTGGCCCATCAGTAACGGGATTACCAACAAGGACAAGCAAGGGCGCTTCATTACTGGACGTGCAGGCGGAGATGTGAACAAAGTGAGATGAGACGAATACACCCATATATGAAGCAAGTTATCACAGAGATCGGGATACTCCCTGGGCGGTGGCACCGTAATAAACGGATCTATTTTTGTTCCTAACCATGCAGGACGTGCCCTATAGAAGGTAGCGAGGGTAAGGTTACATGGATCGATGAGTCTCAATCGTTTGATGTTAAATAGTTAGCATGGAATAATTAATATCGCCTGTATGATTTGCAGAAGTAAGAACACGTAGAGGGTCAAGCCGCTGTTAAAATAGGTTATTTGATGGTTCATATTTCTTAAGGATGTAATATTCTTTTAAGCTCATGTTCTATTTTATGTTTTGCAGTAGACCAAAAGGAAAACATTTCTATATCCATTCCCCAAGGTCAAACGTTTTAAATGTTTAGCCGAAACATATAGAGATGAGCTACGCACGTATGTGTGTGATGTCTATCCATTAACTGCTGTACACACTCAATCCGAAAGGTAATCCTCATCTTGACACGCGCAGTCAAGATTGATGCAACGCAACAGCAGCGACGGGAGTGAATGGTATTCAGAGGCTGACCTTTGAAACAAAGATTAATGTAATCAGACCGCCATTCATCAACCGATCCAAACTAAAAACAAACGTATGTGAAACTTTACAGCCCGAAATGGCCAAACATGACTCTGTACTGGAGTTAGATAGTTTACAGGTGACTGTTCAAATGAACAGAATACATCGATGAATTGCATGAGTAAAGGTGATGGCCAATGGCTGCCAAAATGAGCTACACTGTTACACGTGGAGTCCAACTTCAGGACAAATAATGGGTTAGCCCACCGCTTTAACGCGCCTTTAATGATTCTGTAACATTTAACTAAGCTATAGCAAAGAAACTGGCAAGGGAAGGCGGAAGAAAGACGCAAGACAAATTGTTTTCCAAGACAGCATGACATTGCCACTTCATCAAACATGCATGGTTAGGGCTTTCCCATCACCTTCGATACGATTAATGTTTTTTCTTTGCTTTTGTTCTGCAGCTCTTGATTCAAATTTGATTTCAAAGTCGTAAATTACTTACAATACCCAATATTGGACCTTCTCGATCTAATAACATATCGCATGGATCCGATATACACTGTGGAAGATGTGATTGCATAAAACACTGAAGTGCAGGCACACACATGGAACGCTACTGTGTTATGTGTGTTTGTTGTCGCCATCCGCAGGAGTCTGAGCTGAGTTGACTTTAATCATAGTAACGAATGCTGTATGTCAGTGACGTGGTAGCGCCGTCAGGTAACGCAGTAGCGACATGTTGCCTTGTCACGCTTACGTCCATGTTTTTCTTGTCGTAAAATACGTGAAGCTCATATTTGTGTCCACCACCGTGGCATGGCTGTGATAGTACGCAGTGTGGGGTATATTCCTTCTCACTCACTTACACAATCCCTCGCAAAGAGGTAGGACATTATAAAGAGTGTGAATGAGTTTAGTTTTACGGCATTTTTAGCAATATTTCAGCAATATCAGCGCTCATCAGAATCAGTTTAGAGAGTTTAGTAATGTAATGCGATTACGACGTCTCAATGACATCACAGTGACTTGAAAGCAATGGAATTGTTTCGGACGATGTTAAATCTTACTACCGAGCAGGTTTTGGATGAAAAAAGTAAACGACATAGCAGTATGCAGTTATGTCATAAGTATAACTACACACGCTATTAGATTGACCACAGACAAGTTACAAAGAAGTTCAAACTACAAGGAATTGTAGAGATGAAGACAATTAAACGATCTTACGGTTTTGAAGCTGTCTGTTCAAACATTAATTTCATCCCTTGAAAACGTCAAACTTAGAAACGAATGATCTGAAAAACCGGATATTTCAGAACGATTGTTGAAAGGATCAATGGTCGTACTTCAACAAATCATCTGATAGAGATGTTTCAATAATGTCAGCTCGAAATAAATTCTTTCAGGAATGCTGCACAATGTGATAGTGTCAAGCAAGCGTTAACATTAGCTATCCCATTTATCAAATATATTTTCTTTAACCTCACTTTCAGCGTTTTTGGAAGAATGGAAGGAGGTTACACTACTCGTTAACAGTCTGTTAGAACAGTTGGTAGGGGACTATTATTCTCATTTGTACCACACATCAAATGGACACATTATTCCATTGCATGGATCATTAATATTAATATCTGAACACCAATTTTCAGTATCGGTTGTGAATGTTTCTCAGTAACAGAAAATCCCTCTTTTAGAGACAGTTCAGTTTCGTAGGAAATGAAACAACGGAACTTAATGTACAATATTTCAAAGTTAAATAGGTCACAAGTGCCACAAAAATACGTATTACATATATTCGCGAATACCTGGTATCATCACCATTCCGTAGTGATTCCTAAACACATGCTCTGTCATCGTATCGCAATCAGTGACAATCAGTGGATTGTCTGGTCCAGACCCGATTTGTTTACAAACAGCATCGTACAACTGTTATACTGCTGAAACAAACATCTGCTCATGATATAGTCACAATCGTACGATTGACTCATACGATTGACTCGTAGCAGATAATTGTTATGAATGTGGAAAGGGTTTTGTCGCGTCTATTTACATATAAAATAAATCATCCGGTCACGGTCTTCACGCATGTCATGCTATGGTCAGGGGAAGGCATGTCCACTCATGTCTTTACCACCCGGTGTCATCATATTTGAATCAACTTTCCTCCTTGTCAGAGAGACGACGATACATACATCGCAAGGTACGACAGTGTTTAGGTACGCCATGTTGTCAATGTCTTCAAGACAACAACGACTCCATATGTTTTATTCCCAAATTCAAATAACGCTCACCAGGTTGAGGTGAGCACCTGCTACCAAGGACATGAACACATCCATCCTCATTTCCAGAAAGCTGAGGGCTCTTACTCGACATAATTTCTTATGCAAAACGAGCGTGGACACTTTCTTCTGATATTCTGTTTCAGTCCTTTCATTCCATTCTTACGTGAAGCAAGGTAACCGAAGCGTAACGCAGCCCCACCTGGCTGACAGTAGACAAACAGTACAGAGAAACACCTCAGTTATTGGAATACGGACTCGATTTCGAAGCAACACGTCTCAAATAATTATTTAATATAATCCTTTTCTGTTGGTCATGGAAATCTATCCAGCCAACATGCCTCATGATCAACAGAAACTTAGCATCAGTGACTTTGTGACTTTATGACCTGGGAACCTATGTAGGCCTGGCTTTTCATATGAACACAGTATATGGGATATTCGACCTCGTGTTGAGATGTTTTGTAAGGACTTGAAACCTTCAAAGGAAAGCATTGGAATGTTTAAAACGTTCTTCATAGTGGATTGACACACTGAATCGTATAGGAAATGTAGTATTTGCATGAGTGCAGTTTCTGTCCCCCATGATGCTTTAAATATAGCATCATGAGCTGTTTGAACCTTTCCCCTGTGTTTAGCTCTCCCTCGTGGTGTATCGAGCTGTCAATCTCCCCGACATGCCTTAGATCTTCATCTTTCCGCCAGAACAGACAGAAACACATATACCGGAGATGTCGGTTTCACGTAGCAGGTCACGTGACCATCACGCAATGAATAACACCGGATATAGAAAGGTTCAAAGGTTACCGAGAACTGTGAAAACCCAACGAGCGTAACGCGACACATTGAATGGTCTTTTTTCTATGATGATACCACTGGTTCGCGAGAACGTATGAAAAGCTGCGTTAAGCTGGGGATCACAAGTGTCGGAGCTGTTGCCAGTACCTCGATTGAGCGGAACATAACGACAACACCCATGATGACACGCCTTCACACGTGGTATTCAAGCTGTCCTACATCCCACATCGGCAACATAACTGAACGCTACTTGTGGTTATTCAGACATTAGGAAGCAATGCGATTTCTAAAACACAGATCTTATATATCCCGCTGATCGTTCAATCCTCATCCTGTTTTTTGACGTTTTTTCTTAAAACAAAAAGCTTCAAACACATTCGTCAAATATTGTCTTCAACATGATAAAACATCGAGTTATATTATATTCATGTTGGGGAAAGTGTAAGTGTTACAGACCAACTGTTCACAGCTTACTTGAAATAGTAATCAGCCTTCCATTAAGACATATTAACTACACAGGGCTGAACAGTGGCATCCTGTGCTATCATTCCGGGGGGTTAGGCTCACGCATCGCTCCACCACCCGGTGTCATTATTACAGATTACAGGAGGGAGGCGTCCCTCCCTACCACCCGGTGTCATCATTACAGGAGGCGGGGTCGGGCCTACAAGTTACTACTACCTGGTGTCAACATTACAGGTGGATGGGAGACTCACCCATCACTCTATCACCCGGTGTCATCACTACGAGGCGACTCTCCCATCACTCTACCACCCGATGCCATCATTACGGGAGGGGCGGTTCACCAATCACTCTACCACCCGGTGTCATCATTATGGGGGTTCGCCCATCACTCTACCACCAGGTGTCATCATAACGGGGCGGCTCACCCATCACTCTACCACCCGATGTCATCATTACGGGCGGCTCACCCATCACTCTACCACCCGGTGTCATCATAACGGGGGCGGCTCACCCATCACTCTACCACCCGATGTCATCATAACGGGTGGCTCACCCATCTCTACCACCCGATGTCATCATTACGGGCGGCTCACCCATCACTCTACCACGGGCGGCCGGTGTCATCATAACGGGGTGGCTCACCCATCACTCTACCGGTGTCATCATAACCAGGTGTCAGGTGTCATAACGGGGGCGGCTCACCCCATCACTCTACCACCCGATGTCATCATAACGGGGGCGGCTCATCCATCACTCTACCACCCCGATGTCATCATTACGGGGGGGCGGCTCACCCATCACTCTACCACCGGGTGTCATCATAACGGGGGCGGCTCACCCATCACTCTACTACCCACCAGGTGTCACCCATCACTCTACCACCGGGGGGCGGCTCACCCATCACTCTACCACCCGATGTCATCATAACGGGGGCGGCTCACCCATCACTCTACCACCCGATGTCATCATTACGGGGGCGGCTCACCCATCACTCCTCTACCAGGTGTCATCGGTGTCATCATTACGGGGCGGCTCACCCATCACTCTACCACCCGGTGTCATCATAACGGGGGGCGGCTCACCCATCACTCTACCACCCGATGTCATCATTACGGGGGGCGGCTCACCCATCACTCTACCACCCGATGTCATCATAACGGGGCGGCTCACCCATCACTCTACCACCAGGTGTCATCATCATCACTCTCTGGTGTACCACCGGGGGCGGCTCATCCATCACTCTACCACCCGATGTCATCATTACGGGCGGCTCACCCATCACTCTACCACCCGGTGGGCGGCTCACCCATCACTCTACCACCCGGTGTCATCATACCACGATGGGGCGGCTCACCCATCACTCTACCACCCGGTGTCATCACTACGGGGCGGCTCACCCATCACTCTACCACCCGGTGTCATCATTACGGGGCGGCTCACCCATCACTCTACCACCAGGTGTCATCATAACGGGGGGCGGCTCACTACCACCCATCACTCTACCACCAGGTGTCATCATAACGGGGCGGCTCACCCATCACTCTACCACCCGGTGTCACCCAGGGTGTCACCTCTACCACCATAACGGGGGTGCTCACCCATCACTCTACCACCAGGGGCGGTCATCATAACGGGGCGGCTCACCCATCACTCTACCACCAGGTGTCATCATAACGGGGGCGGCTCACCCATCACTCTACCACCAGGTGTCATCATAACGGGGGCGGCTCACCCATCACTCTACCACCAGGTGTCATCATAACGGGGGCGGCTCACCCATCACTCTACCACCAGGTGTCATCATAACGGGGGCGGCTCACCCATCACTCTACCACCATCACCCATCACTCTCATCATAACGGGGGCGGCTCACCCATCACTCTACCACCAGGTGTCATCATAACGGGGGCGGCTCACCCATCACTCTACCACCCGGTGTCACCACTACGGGGGCGGCTCACCCATCACTCTACCACCCTGTGTCACCACTACGGGGGGCGGCTCACCCATCACTCTACCACCCGGTGTCACCACTACGGGGGGCGGCTCACCCATCACTCTACCACCAGGTGTCATCATAACGGGGGCGGCTCACCCATCACTCTACCACCCGGTGTCATCATAACGGGGCGGCTCACCCATCACTCTACCACCCGGTGTCATCATAACGGGGCGGCTCACCCATCACTCTACCACCCGGTGTCATCATTACGGGGCGGCTCACCCATCACTCTACCACCAGGTGTCATCATAACGGGGGCGGTTCACCCATCACTGTACCACCAGGTGTCATCATAACGGGGCGGCTCACCCATCACTCTACCACCCGGTGTCATCATTACGGGGGGCGGCTCATCCATCACTCTATACCACCCGATGTCATCATTACCGGTGTCATCATTACGGGCGGCTCACCCATCACTCTACCACCCGATGTCATCATTACGGGCGGCTCACCCATCACTCTACCACCCGGTGTCATCATTACGGGGGGCGGCTCATCCATCACTCTACCATCAGGTGCCACCACTACGGGGGCGGCTCACCCATCACCCATCACTCTATTACCAGGTGTCATCATTACGGGGGCGGCTCACCCATCACTCTACCACCCGGTGTCATCATTACGGGGGGCGGCTCACCCATCACTCTACCACCCGGTGTCATCACTAAGAGGGCCACCCATAACTCTACCACCCGGTGTCATCATGCAGGAGTATAGTGGACCGTTATTATAACCTATGAATTTAACGTAAGAGTTGTTGGAAGTATTTTTTAAGAAACAAGTGTAAATGTATCTACCCGGTATAACATCAGTATCACACGATGAATGTCAATTAAATTCAGGGGATCGGGGTGACGGGTTAATGTTTTACCACAAGACTACCATCAAGCCCCGATTGATTTTAAAGTAGTTTTTAACCATGATTTAAAAGTTTCAATGTTCATGAATATTTTGTAGATTGGACGCATGCTAGTTCGTATTCCTAGATTGAAAATAAAGACTTTCCGAGTTACAAGTACACTGGTAGACTCAAAGAGTGGATTTGTGCGGACATTCAGGATTCATCATAACACATAGTGAATGTAATCTCGCAAGCATGGATACACTTTCAGTCATAGTCACTTTATGCCGTTGCATTGTCCCAATGCGTCCATACATGAATGAGCAACACCTGGCACTCGCTCCCACACATGGTATATGTAAATGTGGTCGTGTTTTTCTGTGACATTGCCGAGTTTATATCGAGCCACATATTAAACATATATTGAAATACCATCACCAACTCGCGATAACATGATCACCTATCTCCCGGCTCTCACTGATCTCTCCCTGGTTAATCGTGCTGGTCCCGTCTCCTGTTTCCTTTGATATAACCTAACCTTTACACACCAATATGGCTCTGGCCGAGGGGCAATGACTTTATGTTAACACATTAACAGTGATACTGGACCTGCTTTGTGTATTAACACAACCAGTACTCCTTGATGACCGCTGTGTATTATGGCGATAACAGATCTATCTCCCCAGGTATGCCTGTGAATGGAGAATGTATTAACATCATTCCGACGGGATATAATCTATGTAGTCATGTTGAACACACGTAGCAGCTGGTTTTATGATAACTGTTGTTCCGGAGTCCTTCATATTCCTTAAATACGTACGGACCAATTAAAAAACACACACCTGAGACCCATTCCTCAAAGGAATATTATAAGTCTTCCCAAGAAGAGATTACCGCTACTTGAACGTAGGTATGTCAATGTCGGACATTCCGCATAGCTAGATGTATATGAGGCAAATTATGGCCGCCGCCGTGGTCCAGTGGAAATAATGTGTCTGCTGCGTCTATTGGACATGTGTCTGTCGGTGGTTCAATCCGCACGGGTCATATCGAAAGACATGAAAAATGGTAATTATTGTTACCCTGCCTTGGCATAACTGGGCGCCATGAGACTTGTGTGCTCATATGGCGTAATGAATAATCATCCCCGAAAAAGTATTGTTAATCTTATTGTGACGCTTGATGAGGATTACGATTAATATAACCAGCTGAGGATGGATCGTGACATCCCTATTGACTTAACATACGAGGCACTCATATTCATGAACTTGAACAAACATTATTGTATTTCGACATATCCCATGTTTAAGACTATGTGGAGAAATGTCATGTCTATTTATGTTGACGTTTACTGATAAATGATGTCAACGAATTAACTCCCGCTGTCGGCGAGGAGAGAGCATTATTTAGATATTAACTTGGAAATGCAGGAACATTTCGAGCTACACATTTGGACACAAACAAGATTACAGACACAAACGTCAGGAAACACACTTTCGAAATAAACGCTGTACGCTATACTATATATTTGATTTACCAGTTCTATGTAAAAATATTTCGAAATATGTCGAGTTGTTTTGAAGATTGTGATCACTGGATACATGATCAGTTTCGTCTGCAGACCGTTTATTATTTTCATCTGCATCCCAGCATGTGAGAGAGACATCCTCATGGCTGTTTGTGGAAACGCAGTTCCCAGCCCTTGATTCGTTTAAAAAGCATGGATCATTAACTTCAGACCTGCGAACAAGTACACCACTATATACTGCGGTCATGTTTCTTCCACTTGCCTAGTTATTGACGGTTAATGTATGAACATAGAATGCTTCATCGCAACAACATGTAGATGAAAAGTCAAGCCTCCTAACCCAGCTCACCATGAAGCTAGTGTATTCGTGGGTACCTATTCACTGGATACCAAGCCTTATTGATGCACGTGTGCTGATTTCAATACCATGTCGATAAATCTTTCGCAACATGTATCGTTCTTTCCGCCAAAATTAATACACGGTCTCATATCTCAGCCTAATGAGACGTTCACAGTCAGCAAGACCTTCGATCTCAGTAATAGGTTTTCATTGTACGTGTGTATAGTATATATGCAAGACGCAAAACCTACCACGATCGATAACTGTACGTGGTTATCTGAAGGTTCAGTGTTTATAATGGCATCGTTTTCTTTAATCTATACGAGATCGTATTGCTGCACTCGATCTGAATACATAATTCATTGAATACAAACATGTAAATTTAACAAAATCATTAGAAACAACAATCTAAGGATTACCGTTATAGTAAGATCGGGAGAAATCCACCCTGGCTTTTTGTTTATCACAGACCGAAAAAGTACAAACATACAATTTTAACATACCCATTAGAGATAATAAGCTAAGGATTGCATTTATAGTAAGGTCGAAATATATTCATTCAGGCTCTTTCTTTATAACCAACAAAAAAGTCAATAATGTTTGCTTGGTAACTGGATATAAGTGAGGGGTTCGGGTCAATACAGCTGATATAGATAACAGTGGAAAGGTCAGAAATATGAGAGTGGTTTATCCGGGGAGGTAGGTTGTAGGGCTGGGAATGTTGTTACATGTTGGGTAAATGGGTGTAGAGGAAGGATAGGTGATGTACAGAGAGATCTGGTTCACATATCCTTTACATATTCCAGTTGCAAGGGAATCGATCCCGATACCTTGGTAGGACAAGCTAAAGCTTGGACCACTGGACTTCCCATCGTCCAGTGTACCATTGGCTCATACAAGGTTCAAACACAACATCTATGACAACCTCCGAAATACCACCGCTGTGATAAAACCTAGCACCTTCATTACCCCCCTGACAATACAGTGGTGAAACGTTCTCCTACAGCAGGTTATAACCATTCTTTGCTTTAAGTGAACGGTTCTTCTAAAAGACACCCTCTTATATCTGTCTTCCAAAACACGTTTCAGTGATGCTATGTTTAGGAAACGGTTCCTCAAGACACCCAGTTATATAACAAACGTGATCACAATGCTAACTTTTAGCTAATGGTTCTTCTTAAAGACACCCACTAATCTGTCATCGAAAACAAGTTACAGTGATGCTATGTTTCAGCTAATGGTTCTTCTTAAAGACACCCACTAATCTGTCATCGAAAACACGTTACAGTGATGGTATATTTCAGCTAATGGTTCTTCTTAAAGACACCCACTAATCTGTCATCGAAAACACGTTACAGTGATGCTATGTTTCAGCTAACGGTTCTTTCATAAAGACACCCACTAATCTGTCATCGAAAACACGTTACAGTGATGGTATATTTCAGCTAATGGTTCTTCTTAAAGACACCCACTAATCTGTCATCGAAAACACGTTACAGTGATGCTATGTTTCAGCTAACGGTTCTTTCATAAAGACACCCACTAATCTGTCATCGAAAACACGTTACAGTGATGGTATGTTTCAGCTAATGGTTCTTCTTAAAGACACCCACTAATCTGTCATCGAAAACACGTTACAGTGATGCTATGTTTCAGCTAACGGTTCTTCTTCAAGACACTCATTGGTCAGTCATCTAAAACCCGTTATAATGATGCTATGTTCTAGAAAACGTTTCTGAAAGACACCTGCTATCTGTCATCTAAAACACGATATAATTATGCTACGTTTAGAAAACGGTTCTTCAAGAGACCAACTTATCTGTCATCTAAACCATCACAACGCTATGTTTTAGTCAGCGGATCAACGTAAAGACACCCACTCATCTGCAGGCCATACCATGACACGCACACGTCAATATATTTTATTAGGGGTCTTAAGGTTATGGCGTTATTGACGTGAGCGCAGCGTTACAAGCCTTTCTTCTGTCATTAGTATCACAGTGGGCAATATTCATAAAAATATCGATAATTTTGAACTGAGAACAAGAACTCCCATTATAGTGTCACATCTTTACAATGTGTCGCCCGAGTCATGATACGGCTACAAAGGTATTACTTGATTCAGACTGTATGCATGTCGAGACTAGGGACAGGCATTACGCTCCGCTTAAGCTAAATCAATTAAACCTGTTTCACACTCATGTGAGTTTAGGTTTGTGTAGGTTATAAATACTACAAACTACGATAATATATGTAGCACTCATAAAATTTGAAAATGGTAAGTAATTACCTTGTAGTTTACGCTCTAGATATTTTAATGGTTGACCCACTGACAGACTTAGACAAACTTGCCGACTGTGCATAATTGTCCATGTATAATGACACGTTGTAGGTATTCAAAAATACCGTAATGAAAGTTTGAATGCCAGTGTTCTCATCAGGTTACAGTTATATACGCCTGACCTTTCCAAAACTAATAGAATGTCACAGTTCATCGTACTCAAATTTATATCTATATGGCTATTGGTGCTAATACCTCTTCTAAAGGCTGGACAAGCTGTGCTGTAGGGACTGAGTGCAAATATATCATAGGATAATGTGTCTGACGTCTGTCTTATAATATACGAGTGTTCATAATGAAACAATAGCTATAATTTTATACTGTCGTAAAATAACGATGACACCATAGGAAGAATAACTGCCGAAAGTTCACACTCATTAGAACGCAAAGGTAACAGTTACCTACATGAAAACAAATAATGTCAACGCCAGAAAATAATCAATCTCGATTATGTTTCTATTTAGATCATTTGGACGTAAAGCAAAATAGCGGTGAATATTATTTGAACTGATCGTTAATAACCAGTGATGACATCAAGTGACAAAGGAATATACAGCTCTACCGATAATACTGCCACTCAAAGGAATATGAAAGTATTATCAACGTGGAAGGCATCTAAACAATGAACCTATACACATATTAAAACAGCTCCTATAACTAGGGGTGACTATTAATGGTGAAACAACTATTGCGATAGCGATAGTCTCTTGAGACCAACTATTGCAATATTACTGCAATAGTTTGTTCTCCCTTGAATTGTCTCAGTTGAAGTCATTTCTCACATGAATGAACAAGCTGAAGTAGTTTCAGTCTCTTTTAATAACTGACAAGAACCTTGAAAACCCAAATCAAGTCTGTTTAAGAGATAACGGGCGGATAACTCTAAATCAAAGTGAACGAATCTGGTACTTCCTGAATTTTGCGTTGCGCATTTATCAAAGGAAGTCAATTACTAAACTCTCGACAGTCACACATACTATCGATGCATCGATAGTTTTTCGTTTTTACCATCGATTAATTACTATCTGAGACTCAACAATTGCGATCCATCGATAGTTCGATACATCGTTACAGCCCTACCTACAACACACATTCGTCATTCCCCGTACACCCTGAACACCAGGACAAACATTAGAGTAGGGTCAGGCATCATATTGATGGTATACCCTACACGTGTACTGATATGCCTCTACTCGTCATCTGGTGCTGTGCTACTTGTACAGTGACACATTACTTATAATACGCAAACGTTCAGACAACGCTAACCGTGCAGTCCGCGGCCACTTTCCGTCTCCTTCCTACAAGGCACAGCCAGTGCCCTGTCAATGATGGTTACCATTTTACACAAGAACGCAAATACGTGTTATTATTGTTTTACAAAGCCTTTTGTACAAAACTCTAAATGACCCGAATTCCCATACATAAAAAGATCATATAATGTTTGACTGAAGGAACGTACCACATGCTGTTCGAAATTAACGGTCCCGGGAAAGTTTGATAAATGCTGTGATCATTGAGCAATGGATACCTCGAAGTAAAACTGAATTTTCAAAGTGTAATCACAAGATGTGCTCCCTTGTCGCTTGACACTGTAAAATGCGAAAGGTACATTTTAACTTAAATCATTTAATGTCAATCTTCCTCTAATATGGTATATAATATGATACCGGGTGTCCAATGTGAATACGCCGGTGAGCAATATCATTAGTTGTATGTTGCTTTCCGTTTTCACATTATGATATCTCTTTTGGAGTGTTTCTGGTTCACGTTTGGGTTTTTCCCAGCGAGCCCAGCAATACTCAAGTCAAAAAAACGACGAAAGTCTGTATATAAACGAGCCACATGCATCACAAAACGGTGATTGATATCATGAAGAAAGCATCCTGCCGGGGACGATTACATCCAATCAGCCAAGTCACCCATCTTGACCACTGGCCCCAGGACAGTAAAGTGACAAGACATTGGACAGGATGTATTAGTTTAACAGTACTGGTTTGTATTCAAAACATGTTTTGTTTGATGTTGTATACATGTGTAGTCAGCTGAAACTGACATTGAAATCGAAACTTATCACATACACTATTGACATCCCCGGTCATTTCCATTGATAACATGGACTCTAATATATCTTTTCCCAACGACTTTCGTTATTAAGGCAGAGACCTCCGCGTATGTTGATGCATTCAATTGGCTGCTAATACCTTGTTGACGTCCCATCCAGAAACTGACGACCACCAAGACTTATCTTCACAAAGCCCTGTGCGATTCATTACTAACAGTGACAATCGCTATTCGTTTTAGATAGCCGAGGATTAACGTATGACCTAGAATTACCCTGCAATTCAGCTTTTCTCTACATGGGTTTGACTGTCGCGGATCGTGTAGACATTTCCCCCTCAGGGATCGTTCTCAGTTGATTATCGATCGACTACCAAACCTCGAACCACGAAGCAACAGTCTGGTGTATAAATGACCATTTGAGGAATGACTTAACTTACATTCTCGATGAAAATGTTTTGAAAGCCCTGATCAAAAATAGCTTTATGTTCATAGAAGTTTAAAATATTGTCCACAAAGAAAAATTAAATTTTCTGCAAGTTGAAATGATCTCCAACAGAGAGACTGTAAGGTAAACTTCCACATCAACAAGGCAGTACGGGAGGCTCTCTTTTCATTAATGTGAGCAAACATGAAATATTCAGTCAATACCACATGGAAGAAGGCATGTGCTTGGAAGATGAGAAGTCATATTGCTTGATGCCACAAACAGGCTTTCATGTCTATTAGTACACGTAGGAAGTTGATGATTGTGCCGGTAGTGACTGCGGCAACAGTAACAGCAACATACACGCCGACGTGTTCCCTATTGATGAGCCGTGCCGTGATATCGTGAAATATTGTAACGCGCAGGTTAATAGAAAACAAGCAATATAAACCGGCATTAAACACCTGGGATTAATTCGATTGATCGCCACTGTGTTAAAAGGTTCGCACGTGCTCTCTTCAATTATGTAGAATCTTGTTACTATTTGCCAAAGTGTAACAATTGAAAACACGTATCATCGAATACATTATTCATAAAACATGCCACCTTCGCGTGCTATGTCAACAAGTGATCATATTCACCGCCCAAACAGAGCCGTGGCAATTTGGGGATTATTCCTTTAGAAGGATAGCAATGGTTGATTTCGCGAGGACCACCATCGACAGAAACGGCAGCAGGCGTGTGGCTCGTCATTAATGAAATGTAGACGTGGAGTACGTCTGTACATGCATTTGGTGCAGGTGGACTGATTATGTCAACAATATAGTGGCATATTCGAAGCACATTCAATTCAACTGGTGGAACGGCTTAATTACAGACCTGAAGGGAGACGTTGTCATCAATAGTGGGATCCAAAAGGTGTGTTTTTTTCACGACCATCATGATGGCAGGTTATCACTGACCCACAGGGTATATTATTTCTTTACATATAATAAAACCAGGTGGTCAAGACCGAATATCTAAATCTGACACGTGTTGTTAATAAAAGGGGGTGACACATAGCACTGGCCTGTGTTGTGGCTGCCTTTGATGATAAAGGATATTGTTTTTCTAGACGCTTCAAGATGGCTTTACATATGAACACGACAGATGTGTTATGAATACGTTGCCAGTGACGTCGTATATACCCCGCTATACGACCATCCATCAGCTGTACTAATATTACTGCTGTATCAATTATATATGCTATTTATAGCTAAGTGCAAAACTGTTGTAGAGAGTTTAATATGAGCAGGTCAGGGATAGCAATGCTGCGTAGTGAGTCTTGCTAATGACCATTTACTGCACAATGGCGCTTTGAAATAGTTGCTTGCTGAAGGCTTGTATCCTTACGCTAATTTTAAACTCCTCTCAAACTCGATAGTCCTTGGGTCGTATGCAAACTGTAGAGTTGTGTTGACATCTTGTAATCGTATTTGATAGAAACATTTCAAACGAAAAAGCTCTGTATGGTATTGGTAAGGCATATGTACGTTTATAACACAAGCATTATCCGTATCATACGTTTCATTGTCCTTTCTTTCATTTCCCTCACTCACTCATTCACTCCTCTTCAACTTTATCGACGATTTCGTTTTTATCACTAACGTTTGCGTCTAAAGTACGTGTGAGTATGGGAAGCATTCAAACTCAATTACTGCAGTGTAACATTATCGACTAGTTTGTCAATAGCTGTCACGCCGCCCTTAGTTGCATGAGAAATTGTGTAACAGGCAAGGTACTGTTTTTCACTCTCACTTATAATACTATTGAATAAAGGCAAAATGTGTTACACTATCGATAGAAACGCACGAGTACCATACCTTTGAATGGACGAGCCACACGATGGATGAAAAGCAAAGAATTTTAATATCACAGGTCTGTTTGTGGCAAAATTTAACACGCACCGTATGATAGATTCCCATGGGAAAGTACACAGTTCAGCCTCGTCCGAGAATGTCCATGTCAAGAGATCCGACCCGCGGAGCTTGTAGACATTCGAATGTCGGCTCCGGAATTTTTCTTCATGTCCGTGTATGCAGTGTTAAGCGCTTGGGTGGTTGGGTCGGAGCCATCACAAGGGATCATGCTTTCGATTCTTAGCAGTTTCTTAAAAGCAGTACGGAAGTCCCTGTTGAAGTAAGCATATAATATAGGATTGAGGCAGGAGTTGAAGTAGCCAATCCAGAAGAGCATTGACCCAATCACTGGAGGATACGGGCAACTCTCATCACACATTGTCGTTATAACATACCACGAAAAGAAGGGGAGAAAACAGAGAATAAAGGCCCCCATTATCACCCCGAGGGTCTTTGCCGCTTTATGTTCTCTTTTCATTCTTTTTCTTTCCAGACGGGGTACACCGTCCGCTCCCCCTCGGAGGGTGCCGTTACTATGACAATCCCGTGCATCACTGTACTGCATGTACATTGCAGTTGATTGAATGAACTTTTCCTGTTTTCTCGCCTCCATGTAGATTTTGGCGTAGACGAACACCATAATAAAACAAGGGATCCAGAAGGAGACACAGGATGAAACTCCGGCGTATACCTTGTTCACAATGAAGGTACATGTCTCATGATCATGCTCCAACTTCTCGTAGTTCTCAACAGTTGTGTAAAGTTGTGAATGAACTGGTATACATGAGATAAGGATTGATGCAACCCACGTTATAGTCAACATAGCCGCAACGCGATGTCTAGTCATTTTATTCTCGTACTGAAGTGGATGGATGATGGCAATGTAACGGTCCATGCTAATGCAGCACAGATGTAGGATTGACGCTGTGCTGAAGAGCACGTCATTGCCGTTGAAGATGTCGCACATTGTTCGTCCCAGAACCCACTTACCACTGAGTTCCATACTAGCGCTGAATGGCATAACGAGGATCGCCACAAGCAGATCTGCGAAGGCTAATGACACGATGAAATAGTTTGTAATTGCTCGTAATCTTTCAAACTTGATGACGCTCGAAATCACCAAAACGTTTCCAAAGACGGCACCAACCATTATCGCAACCATGATGATGCACTTGATCACAAGTACCAGTGTCTCCAGAGAATCATTCCCTTCATCCACCTGTCCTGGTGGAGCTGACCACGTGCTGGACACGTTGGTCAAGTTTACCCCCGTCAAATCTGACATCGTCAATGCACGTTGCCCAGTCTCTGCGGGGCGTGTTGTCAGCGCCCTCTTGTATGCTGCGTACGTGGGATGTACAGTCCTCCCTCCCCGGCCCTTGTCCGATCCTATGGTCACTATACTACCCCTTCCAGCAAGGGGGTACATTAGCCACTCGGTCAGGCAATCACAGCTCTGTTCTTAATAACCACTCCGACAAACTTCGTAATATTCCAATTGCACATCACTCTCGGCTTTGTTCGGATAAGCCAGTTAACGCACTCCCGTCGAAACTTGAGCCGCTAATAAAATATAGCCTCTCCGGGAATCTTTTCGTATGATAGCAAACATTATCCACTGGCATAACGGTCACAGGAACTTATAAGTGCACAATTTGTCGATGACACCCAAGGCAGATGGGGCAACCCCCACAGCGTGCCGGACAGAGCCAAACAAGCAATATTAATAATGGGAATCCCAAAATAAGCACTCCTTCACTAACTGCGGAAAAGTCTCTTTCCAATTGAACCTGTTTTCCCAGGACTGGAACATCAGTATTACAGTGTGCCGGATTTGTAGCTCAGCGTGCGAGCTGGCCTCACTGATCCAAACCACTCTACCACTTGGGGTAGCTGGCACGTTCCACGCTAGCCTGCCTATTGATTGAGAGAGGGAGGCGCGGATGCGGCTGCCCCAACCGACGCTTCTCCGATCACTGAGAGGACACGCACGCCGCTTCCCTCCACTAGGCCTCAGACCGCCTCGCTTGCCTCACACTGACGGAGAGTCACTGACGACTCAACCCACCTACCCGTGCTCGGGCTTCAGAGGGCGCGGTTTAGCTGGCTAGTGACTATGAACTCATTAACTGCCATCTGAGGCTGTAGTAAAGCGGTGTTAGCCAAGTCCGCGGGATGCATTTCCAATAGTGATAGGTTAACCGATCTACACCAAACTCGCTAATTACCGTGCATCCATTAGCGGCACTGTACACATCAATGTGCAATTAATATGTGATTGCTATCGCCTTGTTTTGGGGCTTAGTTTCTGATTGCTTTCTTATGAAAGTTGATTATTGATATTGACGGCGGGGATCAATGCCATTAAAGCGTGGGTCTCGCCAAGTTGGAGGTAGAGCTCATTCGAATATTGAACTTGGGCGACTATAGTTATTGTTGCGTGTGGCAAAGCCATAGCTTAAGGTTCCTAAGTCGATGGTAATGTTACGACAGGTTAACAATTGTCTAATTTCTTAAATGAAATATCAAATCGCCGTTAACTTGGTGTATGTTTTATCTTTTCTCTGCCTAGCTTGACGTGCATTTCACATTACTTGGATACATATTTTGCTGTAGTATATTCGCTTCTTAAAATCGTCTAAATTTTAAATTATATTTATCAACAGTTACTGTTAATTGGCTGAATGGATGCGTATTGTAAACCTGTCGTAGTACGTTTTAACTTCATATAGACTACCCGTGCCAAAATCCTCGAGAGGAGGTTCGAATCCAGTACTCAGTATATTCACCTGCCTTTCTCAGCACCATTTACCTGGCCTTGGTTCTTACCCATGTGATAACGTATACCACTTTCTGTATTGAACGCTGTCCTTCCTCATGGGGCTGGGACACAGTGATATACAGAAACAGAGTGGAAACTCTTCTCGATCTCACATTCACTATGTTTCAGATACTAACGCTATTGGTGGTGGCTGATGAAGTACCACGAATGAATGTATGAATGAATGAATGAATGTACTTATGTCTGTTATGCGTTGTATATATTTAGTACTGATACACATGTAACGAGGGAAATAGTAATGGTGCTTCAGGTCCCGTAAATTGGGCTGTTCCGAATGACTGCCAAATTCTAAAGCGGAGGCGAGGTTATTTAATGTGTATGGTACTACCCCTAGCTGTGGGCCCCAGGGTTCTCATTTTATGAAAATATCTGTCATTGAATACCACGGAGGATGAAATGTCTATACAATAAACACGAATATGGCAAGTTGACAATCCAAATGACATTTGCAAATAACTGACCCATGCGTCCAGTTCAAATTGAATGAGAAATAAATGTATCTGTACGTGCCCGACCCGCCCAAGGCCATTGCAAAACACCTTATAATCGGAACAGTGTAATCAGCTGAGAGACTGACGTAGAAATGTACACATTCAGAGTATACAAAGACATGATATTAACACGACATGTGCTGTACAACCACCACGGTGTCACTCCCGGCTCTAGCCCACAGCCTGACGTTTATTGAGAATTGTTGAAGTGTGGACGTGTGATATTGTGTTATATGAGCTATAGGTTGAATAGCGAATTAATAACAAGAATGAATAGATGTTTGGTGTGGGGAAGTATATGTGTTACACATTTATCAGATTGTTGAAATAAATGTATATTTCCTTGGCACAAATGATACTGACGCCTGCATGATGAAGGGCAGGATATGATTAACTAAAACGAACCCAATTTCGATTAAGGACGTTGGACCTGTTAACATCGTGCAATATATGTTGATATTAGTTCTGCCATGTCTGAATTGTATCTGCACAAAGGCAACATCACGTATTGAAGTATGGTGTATAGATACAATATTACATGGTGGCCATTTAGCCTGAATGTTTACAGTAATAAAACAAATTACTACTTCATAAAGTGTTAACGCTTGTCAAGAATGAGTCAGTGAGTATGGCTTTCCGCCGCTTTTAGTCATCGCTCAGTTATGTCACGTATGAATACATAGGTACAACTACTACCACACAATCCACCACCACTACTACTGCTACTACTACTACTACTACTACTACTACTACTACTACTACTACTGGTGGTGGTGCTGCTGCTGTTGATCCAAAATTAATCATTCAAATCGATTAAAGCGATCAAATCCTTACTGTTACATTGTACATTGTACGATTCCCATGAAATCGTTAGCAAACAGTGATGATGCTTGGTTTTAGCGGAAGAACGTATCCTGCACCACCGGTGGCATGCATCAAAAACACATGCAAAGCCAAGTCAAGTTATCTCGCGAAAGCAAAATACAGGAACATGTAGAAACAGAACATTGGGAATATAGGGAACTGCGACACCAATTTGGTCAGTGATGGGGGGCGGTGGGGTAGCCTAGTGGTTAAAGCGTTCGGTCGTCACGCCGAAGCCCGGGTTCGATTCCCCAGATGGGTACAATGTGTGAAGCCCATTTCTAGTGTTCCCGCCGTGACATTGCTGGAATATTGCTAAAAGCGGCGTAAAACCAAACTCGCTTACTTACTTACTTGGTCAGTGATGCGTCTTCTCATGTGACATTAATGTGATGACTGCTATAGTGACTGAACTGTAATGCGTATCAATAAAGTGTACTATTTCTTAATGGAAAGGCAGGCAATAATAATCTTATTATTAGAACGGCCATGCTAGGGTTAACATTTGCCTGATCAAAGGAACGACAGAATTGAATTCCCTTAATCCCTGAAATCTGATCCTTGAAAGGAATGGGAAGGACGAGTTATATTTACTATACAAATAGAACATAAATACTACAAATAACTTTGTATCCAACTAGGAAAGCACAATCAGTTTCTGACAATTCAATTAAAATTTCTCCGAATGTAATATTCATTCAATCAGAAACCCAGCAATCACATCAATGGAATTTGAGCCGTTTTCAAAACGCTAAATCGTAGGGTGTAATTTCATATTAGGTTCATCCTAGAAGGAATGAAAGACGGTAGTTTCATTGAAGAAGAACTTTCTCAACCGCGTCAAGCGGAGCACCGAGTGTGAACAAGGGAATTTTTTACGACAGAACGTGCGAAATGTCTTTTAAGCTCTGTTTTGTTCAGCTCTTTGTTGGCTGAACTGGGCACTTGTCACATAACTTGATAGAAGGTAAAAAGTTACAGTCAAGATAGTTCTCTTCTGATATCACTATGTTCTGATCAACGCTACTGTTAACACAACACGGTATATGATTAGCATTTACATTACAGTCGCAGCTCGTCAATAACATGTCGTTCAGGTCAGGGGTAACGAATGGAACAGAATCAGGCGTTTTCAATTAGTTCCATCCTATTGATGACATCTGCTTTGCCATAACCACCTTCCTTTAATACTGGCGCTTACATCTTACATTATTGTTTAACGCCGCACTCAGCAATGGTCTAGCGATGTGATGTCCGTCTGTAAATATTCGAGTCTGGACCAGACAATCCAGTGATTGACATCATGAGCATCAATCTACACACGACACGCTTTTCATCAAAGTCAACCAGCCTGACCACGTTAGTTGCCATGCAGGACAATCATGGGTCCCTCAATACCAGCGCTAACTCGGATCTTCACGGGCAACAAGGATGGGTCGCTGGACATCAGTCCTAACCCGGATCTTCACACGGAGCAGCCATGAGTCGTTGAAGACCAGTTATAACTCGGATCTTCACGGGGGAAAGAAAAACAAGAGTGCCTGTAAACCAATACCCACCCGGAACATCACGGGAGTTTGTTCATGAAACTCGTCACTGGCATACAACCGATACAAGTACAAGCATCGAGAGACACCACTATGATCATCTGACGCCTTACGTTGCACAGCCAGGAACACGAAGGGCTGTCAAAAGCACTCATTTATGCTTCCTTATATCTCCTATTTGTCGTAGAAGTTAGCTGACTGATGGCTCCCATGTGTCACGGTACTCAATGTGTGATCTCGCACCCCGATGGCCTGGATCATTGATCACGAACGTGTATGTGTAAAGTCTAGACTGACTCGTTTACACTTCTCCAATATTAAGCAGAAATATAGGAATTACTGTGCATTAAACCCAACTCATTGCTCATAACCGCTGTTGGCAGAATGGGGCTTTATAGGATCGAACACGGCCCATCACTTGACTGTCTGGTTTGTTAGCAGTCTGCCACTGCATGGCCGAAGTAATGACATGTGATGTCAACACACTCGTCTCTGTTTATGTGCTGGCTGTGTGGAGGATAGGTAGTACTGGAACGACACGACATTTCCCGAACAGCTGGTGTCATAATCGATTCATATATTACCAGTTTGACTTTTTTGCCTAATAAAATCTGTTTGGGCGCATAATCGATACTGATTATACTCTGGCGTTGGCATTTTATGGTTTGATAAATTATATCTTTGGATGACATGCCTGCCTGTCTGTGTACTGTACTGCATATAGTGTATAGAATTCCTGCAGAGATCAGCCATGTTTATGCCCTAGGGCACCTATCGCCTCGTCATGATGGAGGCACGCCTTGCCAAACACCACGTGGTTACGTCACGCTTGGTACCCATTTCTATATAGATATGTAGATATGCCCAGCACGTGCCCGGGTTTTTGCACATGGAAGGGTGTGTGTTTGTGTCGACAACGTGTTGATAAACAAGACGGAAGTCCACAGAAGGTTTCCCTGTTTTCTCAAGCCTCTGTCGGTGTGTAATTGATAGCAGGAACCTAAGTGCTGAAAGTTCAGCAAATCTGCGTTTGGTAACTGTTTCGGTGTTTACGGTGTCATTGTTAGCAGAGGCCCATGAAGCAAATCTCCTATTTATTTATGTTGGGTGCCAGGACGTTAGAACACATTCCTGAGCAGACAATACTTCAACTAGTATATAAACAGTGTGGTTTCAGATCATAACACATTGTTATATCCTACAAAAGTGTACCGGGATGTATACAAAATATATATAGACTCAGTGAGTATGTATGTATGTATGTATGTATGTGTGTGTGTGTGTGTATGTATGTATGTATGTATGTGTATGTATGTATGTATGTATGTATGTATGTATGTATGTATGTATGTATGTATGTATGTATGTAAGTATGTATGTATGTATGTACGTACGTACGTACGAACTATGTACATGTGTGTATATATACATGTGTGTGTCTCTGCGTGTATATATATATACATACACACATACACACACACACACACACATATAGTTGCATTTAGTTGTATTCCTGTGCGCTTACAGCATGCTAATGCATGGAATACAGCGCTATATAAATACACTTATTATTATATATATAATACATATATACACATACATGTATATGTTTGTACGTGTGTGCGTGTGCGTGTGCGTGTGCGTGTGCGTGTGTGTGCTTCCGCACTTCTACTATTCTGGAATGTCAATGTTATTGTGCTCGCCAACTTAGATACCATGCTGCAGTTCAACATGGACACCCCGCCCAAACACATTATACTGACGTCCACCTCACCAGCCCTAGTTCTAGCCCCTTTATGGGAGCGACTGACAAGGAAACAACAAAACCATCCAGTGCCGTCTTGTTGTTTGTCACGGCCCGGTACCGCCGATATTCCGCTCTATCCGACAACAGACCTGGGAAGTGCTCGACAGGTGTTCTAACAAAACGGTTGTCTAGACGGGTAAACTCCTTACAGGGGCAACTAACTGAAACAGTTCACTGTCATTGCATGCAATAAATATTTCCAAGAGCATTTTCCCAGAATCGTACTTGTACAAATCACATTATTTAGGGCAGATGTGTGGCAATATTTACTCTCGCCGTGGTCTGTATATGTCTTTAACAGCAGTCGGAACGGGGAAGATGTGTACCGTCATGACCACGCATCACCCAGATGGAGCTTCACAGCATCGCGCAGCCTCTAGCGAGACCACATGACGAGAACTGCACATGTGGGTGTCGACCTATGGAGGAGGCCATACCTAACCACAGATCGTATCCGAGGTCTCACACATTAGTTCGTGTGCCCACGGTTTTGCTGGAACCCATTTCCTACAAATAAATCACAGATGTTGAGAGCGGTAGAATAATAAAAGATAAAAAGCAATCGTATAACCTGATAATATCGTGGTCTGACAGTAAAGTGTTTAATAGAAACACACTGAGCTATAGATCTATCACATTATGTCCCTTACCTTGGGGGAAATGTCAAACATTACGTAACCTTGTGTTGGACGTCTAGGAATGTGTTTTCCGTGTATATGTTGAATGCAGCCTACAAGACGCCCAGCTTCTATGTAGGGTAACCAACACATATCTGATGGAACGGTTATCAGTTAATGTTGTCTTGATAGAGTCTCTGCATTTGATAGACGTGTTTGTCTGTCACCTAAGAATCGGGTTATAAAAGTTACAACCTAGGATGAGAGTGTGAATATCAGCAGACTAGCAGCTCGTGTAACCAAAGATGACGCCAGTATGTTCTCCAAACCAATAAATTATTGTATCTGACATTTGTTAGCACCAGCCATGTGTTTCTGATAAGTGGATGATTGACGGCACCTTTTTACGCCACTAGTAGTAATAAGGATTCGAACCTTGAGACATTGTAGAAATACACATTCACGAGCCAAAACCGGAAACATTTGTGAGCATCCTGCCCTACGGTAGCTGCCGTTGTACACAAGAAGCTATACAGTTTAGCATGTACTATGTGCCGAACCTATTGCGTCCAATTCACTCTTCGAGTTGGTAGAGCACAGAATTATCCGCAGCGACCAATACTTCAAACCGACCATTCCAGTCATTAACTGTCGGTTAAAGAAAGTAGACAACAATGTTTGATGGTGGCTCAAAGGAAACAAACAAAAACTGGTTATATGTCAGTGATGTATTTGTTCGGGTATCATAATTGCGTTTTCAAACATCAAGGGTGTTGTATTAGGCGACTGTTTGCAGCCAAGGTACGTTTCAATAGCGTTTATAATGTTTTGGTCATATCCAATTTTCAAGTGTATACATGCATTCTTTTGCCGGGTAGTCTAGCTTTGCTCTAACCGTTGTATAGGTACAGCTGTCATGATCTGCATTTGCTGTGTGAAGAGAAAAGTTGGAATGGTTCGCAGCAGTGGGTAGCGTCCTTGTGTGAAAGTTGCCATGACGTCATGGCTCAACGACAGCCCACGAATACAGCAGTAGCTCAATTTGTCGTTAGGAAGTTGTTCGTTGTCGTTTTCAACTCTGATTCAATTCCCACTTCATTCCTAGCCAATTTGCAAAGTACAAAAAAGGAAACAGGCCTTCTAAACAAGATCAGCTTCTCTTATCAAATTTGTCCCTCAATGCTGGTTGCATGGCATCGTGAGACGGGCCATTAACCAGACCGATTTCTCCTCAACCAGTTCCTCCCATGTCCCTTAAAATACCCCCAGTTATTTCACACGTTCCCAGACAGGCACAGCTTTAAAGGAGATAAAGGTATTAGCACAGGACATTTTGCTGCCTATTTAACTAGGTTCACTTCTCACCAATCACTACTAATTGAGACCCAAAGTTGAGACAATTGCTTTTTAAGGAGATTTTATAGGGCAAAAAGAACAAACAGTCAGTGAGACGATTGTCAGTAATTGTCTTGCATTCTTTCGCTTGACGTAGTGGTTCTGTCTTAAGTTGATGAAAACCACGATGGTAGGAGTACTGCAAGGTGATGTCTTCGAATGGACTCAATGCAGGCCACGAGTCAGGATCATCCATCAACGACACACACAGTTTCACCGAGTAAAAGACAGAGGACAATACATTATCACCAAAAAAACGATGGTGGTACCACAAAGGGAAGTTTTTAACTCAGTGATATACTGTCACAAGATCACTCTTACTTAAAATGTAAAATTTCAGCATCAGAGAATGACTAGTATCTGGCATGCGTCTGAAGAGATAATTACAGTTGGCGTAAAAGTAAAAATTGTAGAGAAAATTATATCCGTGGATATATGAAAATCAAAGACGACACCCGGTGTTCTAAATAAGGTACGCGTGCTCTGATATATCGGTCGCACCCGCCACACGGTTCTATATTAGCAAAGTAGTGTTTGTTTGTTGAGTGATGCCGCACTTGTGACAGGGACGTTTCTATTTCAGACAATTTAATATCACATTTTCTTTAACATATTTTCAATGAGTTAATGGGCATGCTGCTGCAGTTTCTTCCTATCCACAGCCTTGTTCAGGAGATAACTTAGACTAATGCTTAGTCTCTGAATATATATAATTTTGATAGTAACAAACAAGCCCATTTAAATTGAAAAGGGAGACAAGCGATTCCCTGAACCTGAGGAAATCTAGACTTGCTTTATTTAGGGCTTTAGCACTGCAAAGAGAGCTTGGCAGTGGGGAAAATAATGTGATTCGGGGACTGTGAGACAGACTAGAGATAACATAATACATGCCTCAAATAGAATGGACCGAGTCATAAGGTGAACCGATACATTTACGGTTCGTTTCAAGCATTGAAGGTACGTCTCACAGTGAAACTTCACACCTTGTTTATACCGACACAACGTTCTGTGGTAGGCATCAACTGGAGGAACAAACCAAAACACGATGATTGATGAGTGTTTACACACCCCGTCGCCCACACCGGGAGGTTCACGGCGGTCTGTAAAGTTCAACTACCTGACTACCTGGTAGTCTGGAGGTGAGAGAGGAGTTGTGTCCACGAAGCCAGGTATCTAAATTATATTAAAGTACACGTGGGTATCACCTTGACAGTGTATGTATCTATTTCTACCACCACGTGGGTATCACCTTGACAGTGTATGTATCTATTTCTACCATCACATCGGTATCACCTTGACAGTACATGTATCTATTTCTACCACCACGTGAGTATCACCTTGGCACCGATGTATCTATTTCTACCTCCACGTGGGCATCACCTTGACAGTGTATGTATCTATTTCTACCACCACGTGGGCATCACCTTGACAGTATAGTATCTATTTCTACCACCACATGGGTATCACTTTGACAGTGTATGTATCTATTTCTACCACCACATGGGTATCACCTGGACAGTATATGTATCTATTTCTACCACCACGTGGGTATCACCTTGGCAGTGTATGTATCTATTTCTTCCACCACGTGGGTATCACCTTGACAGTGTATGTATCTATTTCTACCACCACGTGTGTATCACCTTGGCAGTGTATGTATCTATTTCTACCACCACGTGAGTATCACCTTGACAGTGTATGTATCTATTTCTACCACCACGTGGGTATCACCTTGACAGTGTATGTATCTATTTCTACCACCACGTGGGTATCACCTTGACAGTATGTATCTATTTCTACCACCACATGGGCATCACCTTGACAGTGTATGTATCTATTTCTACCACCACATGGGTATCACCTTGACAGTGTATGTATCTATTTCTACCATCACGTGGGCATCACCTTGACAGTATATGTATCTATTTCTACCACCACATGGGTAGCACCTTGACAGTGTATGTATCTATTTCTACCACCACGTGGGTATCACCTTGACAGCGTACGTATCTATTTCTACCACCACGTGGGCATCACCTTGACAGTATATGTATCTATTTCTACCACCACATTGGTATCACCTTGACAGTGTATGTATCTATTTCTACCACCACGTGGGTATCACCTTGACAGTGTATGTATCTATTTCTACCACCACATGGGCATCACCTTGACAGTGTAAGTATCTATTTCTACCACCACATGGGCATCACCTTGATAGTGTATGTATCTATTTCTACCACCACATGGGCATCACCTTGACAGTGTATGTATCTATTTCTACCACCACGTGGACATCACTTTGATAGTATATGTATCAGAATCTATTTCTACCACCACGTGGTATCAACTTGACATTGTATATATGCATCTCTTTGCATGTTGTTCAATTTGCTTGTAACTACATGACCAAACCAACCGCTGTCTAACCCTCACTCTCTTGCATGTCAGTTATGTATTTTATTAGTATATGTATCAGTCTACAAAAATACCGTTGACTTCAGAATAATTTTATTCAGCCCTCTTTCTGCTCTTCTTTCATTAATCACCCCTTTGTCTTATAGATATCGTACTTCTTTTTACACGAAGTATCTACAAGCAATGTACTACTTATCGTGTGTATCGGGTTATCATTCCACTTGTTCTCACACAGACATACCAATGTACACGCCTCGTCCATACAGCTCCAGTTGTCTGCACTATCCTTATGAATGTATGCCTTGCTGACAGTGGGGGAGTTTTGGTATTCAACTTGCGCTGCTTCTCTCACTATCTTATACCCCAAGCCTATTGTCAGTGCCTGCATGAAAAACGTGAAAAGATTTTCACAGTAGTTGGCTTATTTCTGTCCTAAGATGGACTTTCTAAGGCATGGCCAAATCCTTTTAAGTTCAAAATTGACTGAGCCAGCGCGACTGTCTAAATAGCATGAAATGGCCACGAATCCAAATATCAGTCTTAGCCAGCAAATTGCAACAGGGGAATACAGATAGAAATTGTATTTTATGTTCTCGGGGATCATTGGTGTCTCGGTCAAGTTGAGTCATAGCACATGTGCTTAACACTAAGTCTAGCCCATACTTTCTTTAATTGACTTCAGGGGTATTTGTAACCAGAAGATTTCGTCAGGAGAACCGTCTCAGAGGCCATGAATACAAATTCAGTAGACTGAGAGCAACTAATCAGATCTGTGCTGTAACCACCATGTTGTGTGTTGTCGTAGACGCTACATTTTCTCGTGATGTAAGAAACGTGACACACAACAGGGTTCAGTCGGGACGAATCAGCTGACTTAATGTTATGATTTATTGAAGACAAACGGCCAATGTGACAAGCAAAATAATCAGTCGTAAGTGAAAGTCAACACTTTAGCTGATTTAGGGACTGGCTTCGTGTATCTATGACGACCCCATGATGCACTTCTTTAACTATTTTCGGTAGACGGAGCTGGATGAAGTCTAATCGCATACAACAAGGTGTTTGCGTATCTTACCATTCTCACCGGCGTGAACGTTTCCCAAACAAATGAGTCTCACTCTATCTCATCTGGATCTTCGTTCAATAGAAATTTCATTTCTTAATCACTTGAACGGAGTCCAAGTTTGACCGACAAGGGCGATCCCGCCTGGCCTCTCTTCTTATTAGCAGTAGAGTAGCCAGCATTCATTCAATCACAGAATTCTGACCAATGTCCCATGTCTCCAATCGCTACAACTGACCGCTTGAGATTAGGTTTGCTGTTGTAATTCATCATGGAACCCGTGAAAGACAAAGCCCGAGTTAATGGTCCTTCTCAGATTAACACTGAACTAATTCAGCGCCATTTATCAACAGTGTAATTGCTACCGTGTATTTATAGCGAAATCATTCCGACGACAAATCAATGGAATAATTACATGCAACTGCGATTTTCTACTTGATATTGGGAGTAACCTGGCCTTGTGTATCGTCAATACACATTAAACTGATACTGACCACTCTCTTATACAAGACGTGAGTGGCGTTTTGTCGTGGGATACCTCTCTATACGATGTCCAGCAGGTCAGCGTGTGGACGCGGCTGATTACTGCCTGGTATTATTCATCCAGCACCGTTGGTGCCGCCTGTTTTAATGTGTCTGTGTTCAATACATGCTGCATGAATTTATTGCTGGTTTGAGCTGTTTATGTATACATACTTCAAGAAAACATGTTCAGCGCCGTTATTTCCATACATTCCGATTTTTATATTTATTACACTTGGGTGGCTTCACCCAGTTAATACTATTTTAAATTCAACAGTTTTTAAAGGGACTCTTCTTTCTATGTATCTTTTGGAAATATCGACATATGAGATTGATATCGTTTTGGTAAATGTCTACTTTACCATGGAAACCTCTTGACATGTGTGTACATGTTAGTCCAGGTGGTCGCAAGGAGGAAAAGGAAAATACATTTGGAATATCATTTTGGCAGACGTTATATGTAAACAAATAATTCGTAACAACAGGTATTAATGCAAAAGGTAAAATAATACAAAGTTATTATTAGAAAATATGTGTAAGATATTCATTTTTCGTGGGGAGGGTTGATGTGGGAGAGTATGGTCATTGTTGGGGTTGTGGGTTGGTGTTGATGTTGGCGCGGCTGAGTGGGGCGTCGGGGTGTGTCTTGGTGACGGCCCGGGTGATATTGGTATGATTTAAAGGCCAAGCATACGTGCAGGTATGTATAACTGTATGGCTAGACTAAAGCTTAGTCTCTGAATATATATAATTTTTATAGTAACAAACAAACAAGCCCATTTAAATTGAAAAGGAGCCCCAGGGAGACCAGAGATCCAGAACCTGAGGAAATCTAGACTTGCCTCATTTAGGGCTTTAGCATTGCAGGGAGGGCTAGGCTGTAGGGAAAATAATGTGGTTCAGGGACTGTGAGACAGACTAGTGTATGGCATAAAATATGTCAAACAATAATTTGTTGAGTAAAACAGTTTTACCCACTTATAATGGCAGCAAAACATTTAACTATAATTCATATTACTTTCCTTGATGAATGTCTCCACATCTATCGTGTTCGCACTGAACAGTATGATGGCATCAGCTGCGTGCGATGTTATCAGTTCTGGACTGTGTTTGTCGGTTGCATTTGCATGAGACAGATATACCAGGTAATGCGAAAAATCTGTGCCACAGACGTGCAAACTTACAGTCTTATGAATATTCAGCATTCTCGCAGCAGCTGTGTGTGGTATGAATACATGTATATGGCTTGGATACGTCGGTTGATTGTGTTGATAATAATAACAATAACAGGGAAAAATAATAATTGGAAGAAGAAAAAGAAGAACAAGAGTGAGTGAGTTGGGTTTTACGCCGCTTTTAGCAAAATGGTAACATCATGGCGGGGGGCACAAGAATTGCGCTTCACAAATTGTGCGTATGTTATGTGGGGAATCGAACCAGGGTCTTCAGCGTGACGAGCGTACGGATTAACCACAAGGTTACTCCCCATTCCGTCCCGTAGAAGAAGAAGAAGAAGAAGAAGAAGAAGAACAAGGCTGACTGACTGAGTTTGGTTTTACGCCGCTTTTAGCAATATTCCAGCAATATCACGGCGGGGGACACCAGAAATGGGCTTCACACATTGTACCCATCTGGGGATTCGAACCCGGGTGTTCGGTGAGAAGAAGAAGAAGAAAGAAAGAAACTGTATGCCCTTTGCGCATGTTGTAGTTCACACCAAGGTCCTCGTTTTACTAGTATCTGTGCCCACATGCCACACAGAGGAAACAGATACATACACTGGCGATGAGCAATGTCTATAACCATACCAATCTGCGTATTTGTTATCTGCAATATGACCCTGTAAATAATTTGATAGCTATATTCTTATGGGTATTCACAGACTTATACAACTGGGGTTTAGAATGTGAGAACACAATGTGCTATGTATCGTCCAAGTGAGCAGCGTCTTTACAAATTAACGAGTGAGTGAGTGCTAACATTCTGTATGTTGCAGCTGAAATAACGGTCTCTCTCTTGGTCCTATTAAGGATTATATTATTGATGAAACGGCGGCGTGGAGGCAGCTGTGAAGAAACATTTTTGTATTAATTTGAAAACATTCACAAATGTGACGCAAGACAGCCGGATATCTGCTTGACGTGGTATCAAATATTTTCATCTGGTTGGACACTGACGTCAAACGTCCACAACAAACCGTGGTCCAGTCTTAAGCCGATGACTGTCAATGTCATCATGTATGCAAGTAATGAGTGAGTGAGTCTCTATGGATAGTATAACGTACACTGCAATAGTGGCAGCCTAATTTAATGAAAGCGGGGAAGGAAACTGGGGTGTACCGCCGCTTACAAAAGCATTTTACAGTGGGTGCGTGTGTTTGTGTGTGTTGAGTGTAGGGGGAAGGGTTCTGAGTGAGTGTGTGTGTGTGTGCAGGCTTGTATTAGTCTGGACTTTTACCTTGCCACCATCAGCTATGGATACCCTACACGGACACAATTCTTGGTTATTTTTCCTAAAGCCGATTTCCGGGCAGGGTGACAACAAGTACGGTATTGACGTCTCGCCGTATGACGCTGCCGGGAGATCGAACCCGCCAGACGTTAATATCCACAGATATGACGTTCTGACCAATACATCTTTTCTGGATTCACAACAAGTGCAGTTGTTGACAGCCAGCAACTCATGACCATTTTTCATTTTTCCGTGAAGATCCCAGTTAGAATAGATCTTCAGCAGCCCATGCTTGCCGTAACTGGCGACTAACGGGATCGGGTGGTCAGGTTCGCTGACTTGGTTGACACATGTCATGGTATCCCCATTGCGTAGATCGATACTCATGCTGTTGATCACTGGATTGTCTAGTCCAGATTCGATTATTTACAGACCGCCGACAGATAGCTGGAATATTGCTGAGTGCAGCGTTAAGCATAAATAAACAAACAAAGATAAAAAACTCAGACGTTTGTCCCTTCCAGTGTGGATATCGACTTGAAGGTACAATAGACATGGCTAGAGACAGACTCTCCATCGGAAGGTAAGCTTGCACGCGTAGCAGTTCCCTCAACAGAAAGGTGGGGGAAGTGAATTATGTCTGATACCGTTAACCTTCACATAAAGCAGTATCATTGTGAGGAATCGCAAATGAAAAGGCATCAGACCTAATCAATGGTGGGCAGGCGTGGTGTTCGGCTACTTTAAGGTAATCGATGATGGCCCCTGGTGTATGATATGCTAGGAGCTCAATAATTCAGAATATCAAATCAGGCATGATAAGACACACCGATCCTTCTACAGTGTGTATCGTTTCAAATATTCCCATTACACCTCCTCATCAGACGCTTTGTTTCATCCTCACAACTCCAAGCCCGTATTATCCTCGTCCAACGAAGCTTGGGCACACACACCGCGGTCTATGGACCGGAAATTACGTGTCCTTGACTGCCGTCCATATTGCGAAGGTTCCGCCAAGCGTAGATCCGACCAATGAGAGAGCAGCTTCATCTTAATGGAGCATTATGAGCATAGTCTATTAAACAGTGGCAGCCTTGTGTATTCTTCATAGAATGACCTTTGAGACTATTCCTTTCAATCGAAAGCAAATCTGCGTTATAATGAACATTAGGACTGTTAGATTTAATGAGCTTTAAATGAATGATAATTAACTGACCATTATATTGGTGAATGATATCGGACGCGACACAGAGATTCAAAGAATTGGCGGGACAGTGCTATGGGAATTAATTCCCCTCTTTAATCAGATAGAAGGTGAAGCGGAGCGGTCTGATTGTGGACAGACGCATGAGAGATAGGTGTGAATAAAACATGACATAGCTTAATGTGTTGTGGCATTGTCTATCTCGCCTTGATTTATTTTCCATTTGTCAAGATTGATTACTTAAAGGAATCAATTACGTCAAGCTTGATGTTTTAAAATAATCCCGTTGAAGAAGACTCGTGACGTAGTGATAAAAACAGGTGTAAGAGAGGAAGCGGGAGAGAGAGAGAGAGCGAGAGAGAGAGAGAGAGAGAGAGAGAGAAGAGAGGAGTATGAGCAAGGTAGAGAGGTAAATTTACGGGAGGATGACAGATAGATAGAGAGGATTAATAAGAGAGAGATAGAGAGAGGAAGATGCTCGACGCAAATTATTAAAATCTATTCATAAATCTTACATAATAAGATCTGATCGATTTGATGTTTCATAAACACTTTGATTTTGACTGCCAAACAAACGAATCGATATTCATGCATTATCCTTATCTTGATTGCTGATAAATAAGACTTGCAACAATGTGTCATCTGTTGTTGGCCAATCCATTCATATGAATAAATATGTTTAAACCACACACACACACACACACACACACACACACACACACACACACACACACACACACACACACACACAAAACACACAAAATGTCCAAAATAGTACAGGTGTTCAGTCATAAGTACCAGATAGATGAATAAAAACAGAATGCCTCTTTCTCTTTCTCCTGAAGAGCAAACAACGAAAAATGTTGGAGTAAAGGGCATTCTGTTTTATTCATCTATCTGATACTTATGACTGAGCATATTGTCTCTCTCTCTCTCTCTCTCTCTCTCTCTCTCTCTCTCTCTCTCTCTCTCTCTCTCTCTCTCTCTGTCTGTCTGTCTGTCTGTCTATCTATCTATCTATCTATCTATCTATCTATCTATCTATCTATCTATCTATCTATCTATCTGTATGTGAGTGTGTGTGTTTTATCTTTGGCACACTATTACGTGCAAATCATACAGCTTGGTCTCCAACCTTATGGACCCATTGTATGCAGATTCTGATCATGGTAACGTTTAACGAAAACTACATTTCCGTAATCGCCTAAAATGTCTTCTAAAAGTCCTTTGTACGATTCCGACTATATCACACAAGCAGGTGTTTGTGAGACATTATCATACAGTGATGACACCAGGTGTTACCGACGGACGGAGGTCGAATTGGCGTTCTCTGAAAATGTGCGTAGAATGAGCATGACTCGAATACACCACAACAGTTGTGAAATGCGGACACCAATGGACAGACAATGGAAAATGTTGAGTAGGTTCTTATTTCACCAGACAGAATGTTTTTCCATACACCTTAATATCAGTTTATAGCTTCAAACTGATGGAAACAGAATCAGGATCAATCATTCAGATTACTGTGTGTTAGCAACATGTGGAATGAGGAGCTGACAAACAGAAGATCTGGACCTTTATTTACCAGCAGGATACTAGGAGGACATCTTACAACAGCAGCTTCAAAACACGCTATCTTTCAGGTGAAAGAAACCGGGCAACTTAATTATTCCGCACATGACGTTACCCATAAAATATAAGTCAGTTATATCGTCGTGTATTATTTCATACTGGTAGTACGTGGTGTGTGCCACACATGACGTCACAATAGCAGTCCAATTGATATCAATACACTCTGAACATTTCTACTGTACACTGTTGCGACAAGCATGGACTTTTGTCCAGAAAAGCAACCGACTGAAACAAAATCGAATTAATCTGTTTTATACATTTCCAGTTCAAGCAATTCATTCTGAGATCAGATATCCATCGTTTCTGATCATAAGAGATACATCCTGAGAGATAAATCTCTTGGAATGGAAGTTTTTAGCAAGCAGACATTCTCACGACTGGCACGCAATGAATGGCATAGCTATTGTAACCAACTCCTATCTGTCTGGGAATAATCCGACTCGTAGTTGTCTTGTCTGACATCAGTGATCTCCTGCATTCACTAAACAATGTATACGCTTTCATTACGATTAGAGAAATGGATTTATTCCAATATCAGATTAACACAAACAGGAAGCTGAATGTATGTGTATTTGTCTGAGAGGTCCAACATCCGATGGTTTATACATGCACTCCGCTCCAACTTCCGATATAATCTGCCTGTCGTCTCTAATACATCGCTAATGCTAATTCCAGCACAAATGACAACGTTGATCAAGTGTTTAACGGCGTTAATCTGGAGACACGATTTCATTTGAATCTGAGTGGATTAATGTAATCCTTTTCTTTAGTCTTAGAACAATGTGGAAAAGAAAATTGAGAAATATACGTTCTGACTGATTTGTTCACTTAAACGGTGCCATGGACGTTCAGCTTTGCCATGGTTAATATGAAACATTTAGTATGACATTTATCACATAAATTGCACACATTCGCTGTCTTCATTTCTTAGGGGGACAAAGAAGAGATTTGTCTTATAGATGTCACTGGTTTTAGTTAACAACAACGATTATATATAAAATATTTTCGGTTAGAAAGTCTTAAAAACGACCGTCAACGTCCCTTCACAAAGAATTTACTTCATAACAGAGCGAAACTGCCTTAATCCAGACAGCGACCACGAAAGGCCTTCATCGTTGGTTTTGTTATCTTAGTTACCCAGTTAGATCAACCTGACATGTAGATGACCATGCTTGTTTTAACAATGCCAAGACAAACGAGCATCTTCACCTGTTCTCCAGAAATCAAACAAACACTTGAGAATCCATTTTCAGTGTCTTATCTGGATCTGTGCCCAGAAAACCAGTTCCATGTTGGACAAGAGAGATTATTTCGATTTTTCAGTCGTGAATGTCCACTTCATGTCGAGCAAAACACCATCACCGTCAAGTTATGGCCCCCACACGCCTCCTTGTTAAAGTATTTTAGAGCATGTGCGTTTTATTCAAATTTCATGGCAAGACACATTAAGCCTCCAACTGAGCTTGTCAATCACGGTTTTACCATCAAAGGCTGGTTAAGTGCTTCAAGAAGTTTCATTGAGCTGAACATGGATACCCTTTACACGAACACCGGGTGTCATCATTACTTTCAGTTATTTATTAAGATAATCTATTCGCAACTTTGACGCCCTATATACTTGGTTACTGTATCTATTCCGTAGTTATTATTCTCTGTGTTGACATGTTGATTTATCAATAACAGGTAATGCAATTAAGGACAACTGTACCCAACACATTCCCCAGAAAGAAGAGTGCCCGTAGTAGCAGGATCCGGACAAAAGGAGGTTCAGTGTAATTATTATCAAGCTGACACTGAATGTCGTAAGGAAACTCCCAGGATACTGCAAGGTTGTTATCGGCGATTCCCATGTACGTGAGTCGAACACATTCTTCACTAATTGGTCATATAATCATAGAGTTGATGCTAAACATGCACAGGGTTAGGTGGTAGTGACTGAACGGAAGGCTGACCTTACCCCCCGGTGTGACCTCCGGGTCTGACTGCTAGCTATACTGGTGCTGTCTGTGTTGTAACGTGACCACGAGTTGAGGACGGTCGTTGTTGTGTCCAGCACTGCTGGAACACCAATTTCCTCCATATTGAAGGCTAGATGAATGCTTGAGAATACTGGCATGAATAATAGGTGGTTTTCGACAGCATCAAAATATTGATATAATTCATGCAGCTCACCAACACGCCTGACCCCGCCATTGTGTCTTGTAGAAGGATGGTAGCATTACCTCCAGCGCTGGACACTGATATCTTAACATACTTGGTGAGCGTGTCAGTTTGACAGCAGAGAAGATTATGACCGTCTGTGTGAGAGTGTACATGTTTGCAACTGTGTGTTCGAGAATAGTGTTTCAACTTAGCGAGAGATCTTACGAATATTTATGTTTGTTAGTATTTCAGGTTGTGACAGCGTTTACAAGTGCTTGTTTGTGGGTATCATATACAGAAAACGCTTGTCTGTCATTCCGTAGTTAGCAATTAATGGGTTGATGTATGCCAGGAGAAGAGACGTGTACGTGAATAACAGAGAGGAATGGTTATTTGTGTTTGTGATGCATACAGTTCACGTGTGCGAGAGAGGATCGCTTGTTTGTGATTGTGTGTGATGCAGTGTCGGCACGTGTGCGAGAGACGAACGCTTGTTTGTGATTGTGTGTGATGCAAACAGTTCACGTGTGCGAGAGAGGAACGCTTGTTTGTGATTGTGTGTGATGCAGTGTCGGCACGTGTGCGAGAGAGAAATGATTGTTTGTGATGAGCGAGAGACGAACGCTTGTTTGTGATTGTGTGTGATGCAAACAGTTCACGTGTGCGAGAGAGGAACGCTTGTCTGTGATTGTGTGTGATGCAGTGTCGGCACGTGTGCGAGAGAAGAACGCTTGTCTGTGATTGTGTGTGATGCAGTGTCGGCATGTGTTCGACTACAGGGCACCAGAAACCTTTCCAGGTGTTGCGTAGGGAGTCAAGGGTGTGAAATTAAGGGCAGAGACATAGTGTTTTAGTGAAACGTACGTGTGTGGCTGAAAGAGAACGCCTGGTTCTGTGTCATGACGACATTCTTTCACACCGAATGCGTCCAACTCCATGTATCCCTGTTGACCAGGTGGTTCTCTAAACTCTGAACTCTATTGTTAAGATCCACACTCAGCAATATTCCAGCTATATGGCGGCGGTCTGTAAGTAATCCAGAGTCTGACCAATCTATCCAGTGAATCAACGAGCCTGGCCACCCGATCCCGTTAGTCGCCTCTCACGACAATCATGGGTTGCTGGAGTTCAATTCAAACCCGGATCTTTATTTCTTTTTTTTCTTATTCACGGGTGGTCTAGCATTGCAATATCCATCACACACAGAACGCGACGAAAGACACAAAACTACAATGAGATCCTAAACTTACGCATGGAATACAAGAATAGTGTGTCCTTCCATTCATACCCTCGCATAGACAACATCTTTACTGGCTCTGTAAATCACCTATAATAACGGCGAACTCAGCGATGGGCATTTTAGGAGTTAGTTGATGAAGACGACATTAGAATCTATGTAGAAACGTCGCCCTTCACAGAATAAAAGAAGTTGTATATCCATAAAAATTGTCATCATTATTCATATTATTGTGATTTATCTCTCAACTTTCGTGCTCTAAGTCAGTTTCAGTATAACGTTTCGATAACAAATAAAAGACAAGAATAAATTAATTTACTTCATCAATCAAAATCGCTTTCTTTCATCTGCAAAATACATAACATCCTATTGATTGCCCCAATATCACAGCGACAACGACTAAAACCGACATAAATAACAAATAAATTACAATGTCTAGACTTGGATTGGTCCGAGCTGTGGAAAACCAGCAGACCCTTCAATTAATTATCATTATGAATGCTGCCGATAAAACTATGGGTATTTGTATTTGTTCATTCATGGTGAGCATGACCCGGATGACATCGGCCGCGAGAGTTTGAAGATGTTAATAAGACTAATTCCCACCTTATTTCCGCCACTTCCGAGTAATTACTACTTCCGGCCTGACAGTTGCCCTTGTAGCGCCCTCTAGTCGGGCGACTAAGGAGGGGATAACCGTGCTATGTGTTCATATATGATTGGCTTATTGACCTTCGAAACAAGCAACTCGGATCACACGTGTACTTAAGGGCTTATTGTGCTAATTACCCGTCATCGTTAATTTCGGTAACGTGTGCCCTTAGAGTCTAAACATACTATTTAGTCATTCGGTGAATTTGAGCTACTTTTGATAATTGGAAAGAGGGCAGTTAACATGGCATTTTAGTACCCTGTAGTTGAGAGAGAGAATCAGAGAGAGAGAGAAAGAGAGAGAGAGAGAGAGAGAGAGAGAGAGAGAGAGAGAGAGAGAGAGAGAGAGAGAGAGAGAGAGAGAGAGAGAGAGAGAGAGAGAGAGAGAGAGAGAGAGAGAGAGAGAGAGAGAGAGAGAGAGAGAGAGTATTACTCCCATTTTAGTGGGGAGGAGGTAGGAAGTAGAACTCACACGTTCCCCTAGCTGTGCATACACTCATACAATCACACATACATTGTCAGGTAACAATGTACGGATAAGTGATTGGGCCACGTGGTGTTAAGAGCCTAAGGCCACCGTGCGGATCCTGGCATCGATTTTCGACCGCACAGCACCTTAGAACGTGAGTGCTGTTGAGTAAATAACTACTCAAAGTGGAGAGAAGTGGTCGTGAAATATCTCTTAGGTAATTGCTGAGTGAGAAATTACCACATTTGAAAAAATTAATTGGCTGAATGGCAGGGTCAGAGTTTAAGGATGTATAAACAACAATACGAACTCGTTTAAATATCGAAAACTAAAACATGGAAATGTTTTGGAAAAGACTCAATTGATGAAATATTAGGTACTTAGGCGATACTATAGTTTGCTTTGGTATCTTTCTATTGTTTTCGACATTTACTAGCTTTATTCGTATGCAAGGATGATAATCGATTTATTTACAAAAATCAGGTGCGATGCCCTGCGATAATGCAACATGGCTGACCATGCAATAGATACCTTGTCAATCTCAAGGTAATAAATATAACTCGGTTTTTCACGTGCAATTATTACGTGACACGTTTTGTTTCGAGGGAAATTTACGCTCAAAATAGGTAATAAGTGTGCGATAGCATAATGAAAAAAAAATAATTTACACCATAGAGAGAATTGATTTGGTTCCACCGTAGCATGATCTGTTGCAATATTGCCACAACGCCAGTTACACACTCTCTTCTGTTTACCAAAAGGCGACGACGAACAGTGTAATGATGTTTACATATATCTTGATGACATATTTATGTAACGTTCAGTTCGTGGAAATTGTTGTTGAGTTTAAGCCGACTGTTTGTCTTTGGTATTTTTTTTACATTGCCAGCTCTGAAACGAAATGTCACTGTAGACAGAACATGACTGTACACATGGCAATCGGATACATCTTTGTGTATATAACAATAGACTATAAATCATATTCTTTGGACTCCTATTTTCATTTCAGGTTGTAGGAGTTGAATTAAACAAAGTTTTCGTATATATTTCTCTTTATGAACCATGGCCGTCGATTTAACTGCACACATCATATAGATATGCGGATTTATATTGATGTTAGACGGATTGTGACGAATTATGATGTTGATAAATGATCGATCTTTGTATATACGATAAATAATATCATTACCAATCATCACATGCTGTTAATTCACATCATAGCTTACTCAGTGTTTCAGATTGAAACCATATAATAGATAAAGTTGGTTTTTACAAACGTTCACAATGCTGAAAACGTTAAAATATCATTTCATACTGAGAAAATACCAGCGCCTTGAGCATGCACTAGTTGCGAGGATATGTGCGCTATATAAATATCATATATATATATATACTGAACTCAATACGTGAGGACGGATTTCCACGAAATGTACGAACTTTACTTATACATCCTTAATATATACTAGATGCAAGTTTGTTCTTAAATTCTTGATTTTACTTCCCTATGTAGAAAAACGATGATTGATTAAATATCAAAAACATAATTATTTATCAAAACATTTAAGGTCTAATTGGGTTAATGAGTTAAATTACAAGCTTTTTCTCATATTCTAGTCAAAACCATACAAGAGGTGCCTCCGGATTCCCCAGCCTTTAACGATGGTATACATGTTGAAAGGTAGGTGACTGAGATAAATGTTTCGGATGTATGTAACCAGTGTCATAAGACCGGCGAGAGGCACGCATATTGTAAAAGCTGCATTTAAACGAGTCTGTTGAGTAGGGTTGATAAAGTAGTGGAAGGCACCTAAATCTGTGGTCCCTTAACCATGTCAGGATTCGCCGTTTTGGGGGTTGAATCTAAAACCCACCAAACCCGTGCTCGTGGATTTGACCAAGTTGTAAAAAGCCTGTCATTGGCCACTTGGGTGTTTCTCCAACAATCAGCTGACACGTCGTGATATATAGTATGACCAGAAATTATTGAGAATTTTAGGAATATGTTTAATTGGATTTCTAGTATAAACGTCGTTGACCAGCTATCAAGTGCTTGGTTTCATTCAAGAGAGACAACTCCGTTAATCCTTTTTCATTAGTTTGTGAAGAGTTATCCCCCTTTGTTTACTTGCTAGCAGACGACATTTGCAGTGATCCTCAGTATGGATGATTTACAAGGACATCAGATCAGCTAAAGTGATTTCAAGTAGAACAGGCATCCCTATGTCCACTGTTTATCGTGTTTTGAAAAATATTGCAAATGGATATGGCATTGAGCACCAAGGAGGCGCAGGTAGGCCCAGAACATTGACTGTCTGTGACAGGAGGTCGGCTTGGTATTCTTGTTTCTAAAAACAAACAAGGGAGTTTAGAAAACTTAAGGCTGGATATGATTGATAGAGGAACTGTGGCTGTCTGTAAGGAGACAATTAGAATTGAGCTGCATACAATTGGTTGGCAGAAAAGTCGAGGAATTTCATCACCGATCATGAAACCTGAACCAAAGGAGCGAAGGTTGAACTGGTGCTTACAGCATAGAAATTTTAACTGGGACAATGTGCTTTTCTGAGATGAAAGTTCTGTGTGGCTCACTCCTAATACACTGCAATTCTGGACCAAACAAGCTGAAAAACCTTTGTATCAGCGCCCAAAGTACAGTCCGAAATGTAACGTGTGGGGTGGCATATCTGTGTTAGGGGCAACGCCCCTCTGTGTATTTGAAGGGAATATTAACTTCTTTGATCAGTAGTATGCCCCTCCGCATTGAAGCCTGCATTGCTGCCCATGGTGACTTGACAAAATACTAACTGTTCACCTGTCTTTAAATCTGGAGTTATGTTCTGCTAATATTCACATTTAATACGTGAGTAATGAGTGAAAAAAAATTAAAATTACAGTCTTTAAATTCTCAATAATTTCTGGTTGTACTGTATTACGAAGGGACAACGACAACCGCGAAGTTAGGTTTTCATGAATTAGTCACGTAAATTGATCAGTTACTTTTCGCAATATGACCCAGGTTCTAATAAAGTGGCACGAAACGAATGTTGTCATATAATGTTATATCCTGACCTGTTCGTCAAACCGATGCTGCGACTGAAACAAATTATCATCATATAAAATGATTGCAAGAAATGTTAAATGTTTTTTCAAAATTATGACTAGTCCAGAAGATATGTTGGGTCAGACGTAACACGAATTTTTGTCTTGTGTACATACTTTGCAAAACTATTTACATGATTGGATGTACCATAACCTGAATCTTTAAATTCTCAATAATTTCTGGTTGTACTGTAACTGAAACTCGGTTGAAAGCAGCGTTAAACCCAACGTGACATATTCTAACACAGTGCAAAGGGACGCCCCATGGTATTAGTATCGTGAAAATAAGTGCTAACATATTTAAGCATATCGAAGCTCGTTTGGAGAAGGTAGGAGTAGTGTAATGTTCAAGTACTGTTCAAAGTCAGATGAATTAAACCTCACTCACTGAGACTGTGTTGAGAGTTGTGTTCTTTCCCTCTCCACACCCTCCATTGACCAGAAATATTACATGGGAAACATATTGATCGCGGGAATTTCAAAGTAACATCAAAGTGTTTTGGATATATGATCCCATAAACAACAAAAGAACCATGTGATTGGTTGAAGCTTAATCTCTTTTTATTACTTAATCAAATGAAGCTGGGGGTTCATCATAATTACACTTATATTACTGCAGACTGTGAGACAAAAACACAGATCTATAAACAAATAATGCTCATTGATTCTTCCCGTGAACTATTATCTGGATGATTTATGGTAAGATCTTTATTACCTCGTGAACATCGATGAAGGGAAAGTCTGTTTAACATTTACACAGCTACTGCTGGACGTGCCTGAGTTATTACATATATACCCACAGCTAGCTAGGGCGTGTGGAGAATGTATATCGTAAGTTGACCTTTACAAATACTTATTTAGAATTTATGAAATACAATTTGCAAACATTCCCTTAGTTTCAGTATTAGTACAACAAGCTCCATTTCGAGTTTCCAATGTCCTTGTCTAATGGTTTTTAACCAGATTGACAAAAAGGATGTAAAACCTTGTTAAACATAAGCCATTATTCTGATTATTCAACGACCTGTTTGTTGCTTAAAGGAATGTTGGACTAAACTCCTTGATGCGTCCCTACTTGACGTAATAGGGACACAGTTATGATTATAATGCTGGTGGTTCCGGTGGATCCAAATTCACCCTGTGCAGGTTCGGATGGGTTGACAGACAGACGGACGGACCGGTGGTTTTACACTTGAAGATAATGCTTATAACACTCAGGTGGTAGTTTTCACATCGCCGAGTTCCTATGTGAGTGAGGACCTGGCCAGCACGCTACATTAATGGTTGGGCTTCAAACAATGTACTGTACCTTAAACATATGGAAACTGGCGGTGAACTTTCAGTCATGTACAATGTTACCACACTTACCAGTTATTACAGCTATTATGTAAAAGTTATTATCACCTACTATCAGTAAGTATTCCATCATGTTGTGTTCTATGAAAACAACATCACAATTCCTGTTGTTACTATACATGAACGTTTTCTGTACATCAGATAGTGTTCTGTACAACTCGCCACGGCTCATTTTGATGTGTCTCTGAAACATGTTTCCAAAGACAAAAAGCTTACACGATCCGTTCCAGATTACATTATAGCATTGGATGTGAATGAATGAATGAATGAATGAATGAATGAATGAATGAATGAGACACAGTTAATATATAATTCACATGAACAAATCGGATGTTTTGTAAGATTATTTAACGCTCCGTCACATCAAATATCATATATTGACATATCCGGCAACACGACCGATGCTTTCATGTCTGTAATTGCAAACACAAGCCTTGTGATGTGGCCCTCAAACTGATGTCAATTATTGACCTATTTGTCAGGTCAGAACTCGTTTTCATCACGACCCCGGATGGTACTACTACTGTGACAAGCGCATGACATGTGCTGCTTGGATACGCGTTTTAAAATGTCAGGCGTTCAGAAATCTAAAAATATTTGCTTTGAAATTCACGAACATTCTGGACTTAAGCTGTGAATTTACCACACGTTCTTTATGTGGCAATTATAGTAATTTACAACTGATATTCTCTGTCAAAATTCAATACATTCCAAATGAAAATAGACCAACTAGCTTTAAGAAGTATTATGCGATCTCGAGGATGGAAAATAGAACTTCACTCCTACGCAGATCTCAGCCTTATAATCGAATTCCTTGATTGGTGGAAATAGGACATGCAACCGTTTTCAAGGCAAATAGAACACTGAATCTCCTCAACCTCCGACATGGGCCTTGTGAGCAGTTAATCACTGACATAGTCTTGGAACCGCAGGGTACAATTTAGTCTCAAACGAGCTATTTTGTGCCATAATTGGTTCCAAAACGAAAATCTGGCTTTCTTGATTAAGTCTCATAAAAACGCAGGCTTTTGTCTTGAAGGAGGGACGCTGAAGAAGACATCCGTGGTATCCCGTGGGCAGGGCGACGTTACCATCGTGGCCAGTAATTGTATTTGCGGCCAGTGTTATACATCGTGTGTGTACAAACTCTGTAAAACCATGATAGTTGAGAGATTATTTTAAACCTGGATGATGCCTTTTTCGGGGAGCAATCATACACATTTGTGAAATCGACTTCAGATTTACATACATAACCGCCATGACCACATCAAGATACTTCCGGATCATTATTGGTTGTAGTTGACATTTGAAAGAACAATACACAAGTGATTTATTTCAGATACTAATTTATTTTTTTCATTGATTGTGAAGAAGAGGAGATTGTTGTTTTGCTTTAAATTTGAATCAAGCGAAATTGTAAGATATGTTATGAGATCATTCATAATTGGCTAAGATCCTGCATGAAATGCAGCAATTGACAATTTGTAATTTTGCTGCCTCAAGCTGTATAATGCTTCCGTCTCCTCTCCTGATGTACCATATATATATATATATATATGCCTTTGCTCCTTAACTCACAATACTCTAACCTGTATAACAATGACCTCTGAATGGCCAGGATCCACAAATGGAACTTAAGACTGAATGTATGATTTGATCCTGTTTTATTCTGAAAAAGGTCGATCATGAAATATCAACGGACATACAGATTTACACCAAACCATTGGCGATTGTCGTTCCTGATTTAGACACTTTCAAGGAAGGTCGATTAATATCTGTGGTCTAACATTTCCGTCGGTCTCTTTGATTCCACGTTTGTTATTGATTTGATTTCATTCACTGTTTGTCTATTAACTAGCAAAGTGGCGTCTGTAATGCAATGAGCGTCAAATGACATCTTGAAACCTCCCTCCCTCCCTCCCTCACTTCTGTGATTGAATCCCTCCAGTCAACTATGGATGTAATGTGATTCTTTCCTCACAATACTAAGTTTAATTCTTTCAGAGGTAATTCTTTATCCTGATCATTTCGCTCGCTTGTTTTCTTCCGAAAATATCTTTTTCCCTGAATTCTTCATTTTTTTTAAAGAAGGGGAACACTACACGAGGGATGCTACCGTATTTATTCCAAATGGTTGTTTAAAATTGAAATTTCCCATTTGGAAATTGGAACATACTCTGTTACTCATGTTGCAGTTCCGTATAATGGTAACTTTACATACAAGACGTACGGTTTTGTTACGTGTTTGCAATGTACGGTTACATGAAGTGTGTGAAGTATTAGGTAGGGTAGGGTAGGTTGTGATAGGTCGTCAGGCACAATATGAGAGGGGGTAGGGTAAGGTACTTTAAGGTAGGGTAGGAAGCGCAAGGTAGATTAGTTTAGGGCAGGGCAGGGCAGGGCAGGGCAGGGCAGGGCAGGGCAGGGCAGGGCAGGGCAGGGCAGGGCAGGGCAGGGCAGATTTCAAATGTCGTTTTGTTGTATTTTGAGATGCGGGGTGGTTTGGTATGGAGCGGTGTTATGGGCAAGATAAGGTTACCCACACCTGTGCCAATCTTCGTGAAGGTTTGATGTATATATTTGAGAACCGTGGGTTTTCCCTCCTGATACGAAGGAGTCAAGGCCGGAGTAACCAGATGCACACGTACCCCGAAAACAAACCTACGTTCAACACAGTCAGTGTGAAATGAAAGGGCGAAGGTGAACTTTAGACTGCGAGGTCGAGCCGAGATAACTTTATTGGTAGGTCCTAGAAATTTTACTGTTGATGTAGAAGTTGATCTGCATCCACCACTGCTGCTGACGTAGGCGCTGATAGCTTTCTACCACTGGAGCACCTGCTTCCAGACCATGAACAACCAAAGGGTCCAATAAGAAAATGAGGGTATTTGGCAAAACCTGTTACTATTATCTAAGAATTAACTTGCAGCGCAGCTAATCAGCATAATATCGAGTACCATGTAATATTACAGGACTGAAGTCAAAACGGTTAGCGTGACCAAAATCATTTGTAAGACAGAATCTTTCAGCAAATGCTATTGACAGAACGTGAAAAGCAACCTCCGGTCGAAACATCAACACTTTGACAAAATTAGCAGAACTTGGATGTTGCTGAAATCATTATCTAGTCAGGTTAGAATGTTGATAACGTGTTGATTTTGTGATTGAATCCTACCAGTCAACCATGAATGTCATTTGTTTCTTTCCTCACAATACAGAGTTGAATTCTCCAGGGCTCATTCTTTATCCTTCGCTTGTTTAACTCTTTTGTGAAGTAAGTGATTTTCGATCTTTTTTTCTCTGGTTTCTTGATTTTTAGCGGAATGAAAGAAAGGGAACATCACACGAGAGACGTGATCGTACTGTATTTCAAATGGTTGTTTAAATCTGAAATTTCCGAACTGTTTTTTAGTTCATTTGTTACAGATTCAGTGTGAATAATGACACGTTCAAAACTTGGACATCTGATAAAGTTGGAACATTTTGTGTTACAGATGTTGACGATACGATTACTGGTAACTTTGCATACATGGTGATCGATTGTGGTTTGTAGGGTAATATAAATGCAGTTGGGCGGCATGGTCTGTGGTAGGGAATGTGATGGTATGTGCCAATGTGATAGGGTAGGGAAGGGTAGGGGCAGTATGGTGGGATAGTGTGTAGTAGGTGCAGCAGGGTTCTAGAAGGGTCTGGTAACTATGTTCGGGTGGGATATGGTAGGTAAAGGTGGGGTAGGTGCAATAGGATAGTGTTAGAGAAGGGCATGCTATTCTAGGATGTGATAGGGTAGTAAGGTAGGGTAGAGTGGGTGCAGCAGGCTTCTAGAAGGATCTGGTAACTATGTTCGGGTGTGATATGGTAGGGAAAGGTAGGGTAGGTGTAATAGGGTAGTGTTAGAGAAAGGCATGCTATTCTAGGATGTGATAGGGTAGTAAGGTAGTGTGTAGTAGGTGCATCAGGGTTTGAGAAGGGTCTGGTAACTATATATGCTCCAGTGTGATATGGTTGGGAAAGGTAGGGTAGCTGCAATAGGGTAGTGTTAGGGCAAACGATGCTATGTGGGGAAGACCATAAGGTTCAGTTGAGGTGGGTAGGTATGTTAGGGATGAGGTTGTCAGATGTGGAAAATTAGAGAAGAGTAGGACAGTTTAGAGTAGGGTAGGGTGCAGATGTGGCATTGTGGTGCTGAGTTATATTGTGGTGCTGAGTTATGTTGTGTTGTGTTCTGTGTTATGTTGTGTTGTGTTGCAGTGTTATGTTGTGTTATGTTGCGTTATGTGGTGTGATGTAATCTTGTGATGCATTTTGAGGTGTGGTATGGTTTGGTATAGCGTGGAACACTTGAAGTGGCGGGATGCATAGAAAGAAAGCGAGGATGGGAGAGAGGTTGAGAGAGATAAAGAATGGTAGAGAAAAAGAAGATGGGGAATGAGAGAGTTGATAGATAGAAAACGGGAGAGAGAGAAGAGGAGTATGCATAGAAAGAGATGGTAGGAGACAGGTTGAGAGAGAGATAGAGAATGAGAGAGAAGGAAGAGGGATTGAGAGACAGTTAGAAAGATACAAACACACATGTATGGTCAGGTTATAATATACAGATGAAGTGATCAGAGACACTTGGTATGAAGAGCCTAAGACCAGCGTGCGGATCCTGGCATCGATTTACGACCACACAGCACATTAGTGGCGTTGAGTAAATAACTACTCAAAGTGGAGAGAAGTGGTCGTGAAATATCTCTTCGGTATTTGCTGAGTGAGAAATTACCACATTTGAAAAAATTAATTGGCTGAATGGCAGGGTCAGAGTTTAAGGATGTATGAACAACAATACGAACTCGTTTAAATACCGAAAACTAAAACATGGAAAATATCTTGGAAAAGTTTCAATAGATGAAATATTGGGTGCGTAGGCGATACTATAGTTTGCTTTGGTATGTTTCAGCTGTTTGGTCTTTTGCGCATTTCACCAATGTAATTGGCTGAAAGGCAGGGTCAGAGTTTAAGGATGTATAAAAAATAATACGAACTCATTTAAATATCGAAAACTAAAACATGGAAAATATCTTGGAAAAGATTCAATAGAAGTAATTTTAGCTACGTAGGCAATTCTATAGTTTGCTTTGGTATATTTCAGCTGTTTGGTCTTTTGCGCAAATGTAACAAACAGATATACATAGTTTCTATCTGTTTCGACAATTACTAGCTTTTTGAGGTTGAGAATCTATTTAATTATGCAAATTAAAACCGCGAATGTGTGCTTTACAAACTGAATCTGACAGTTGAGATTCCCTGCGATATTGCAATATGGCTGACCATTCAATACATATACCGTGTCCATTACAATGCAATAAATACAACTCGAGGTTTTTCACGTGCAATTACCACGAGACACGTTTGGTTTCAAGCGACATTTATACTCAAAATAGGTAATAAGTGTGCGATAACATTACGAAAAAGCTATAATTTACAGCATAGGGAGAATTGATTTGGTTCCACCGTAGCTTGTTTCTGTTGCAATATTGCCACAACGCCAGTTACACGCTCTCTTCTGTTTACCAAAAGGCGACGACGAACAATGTAATGATGTTTACATATATCTTGATGACATATTTATGTAACGTTCAGTTCGTGGAAAATGTTGTTGAGTTTATGCCGACTATTTGTCTTTAATATTTTTTTTACCTCGCGTGTTCTGAAAGCAAATGTCATTGTAGACAGAACATGACTGTGCACATTGCAATCGGATACATCTTTGTGTATATAACAATGGACCATAGATCATATTCTTTGCATTCCCATTTTCATTTCAGGTTGTAGGAAATTCAAAACAGTCGTCTTATATATTTCTCTTTATGAACCATAAATAGTAGCATTGACTATCGTTGGTAGATGGTTTGTGGGCGGTAGGCCGTTGAATTGACGAAGTTGTCGACTTTATATATTTCTCTTTATGAACCATAAATAGTAGCATTAACGGGCGTTAGGCCGATTTAACTGTACATGTCATATAGACATGCGGATTTAGGTTGATATTAGACGGGGGGTGCCGATTTACGATGATAGATTTGTGACATGTCTTTAGGGGAGAAATGTAGGCCATATGGCCCACAAGTCACAAACCAAACAACATGTTGAAGGATCGACCTTTGTACAATCGACGATAATGTCATTACCATTCATCAAATGCTATTAAATCCACACTATAGCTTTCTAAACATGTTGGGTTTTTCATATGGAAAACATACAATAAATAAAGTTATTTTTAGAAACGTTCACAATGCTGACAACGATAACACATCATTTCAGAATGAGCAAATTCAACGGAATATTTTCCAACCATCTGCACTCAATATGCAAGGAAAGATTTCCACAATGGAATGTACTTAAACATCCTTGGTATTGAATAGATACACACTTGTTCTTATAATTGGGATTTTACTTTTCGATGTAGATCAAAGATGAATGATTATCTATCAAAACAGAATAATGTATTCAAACATTAATATCTTATCGGGTTAAAACGTTTATGGTTACACAACAGCAAATGTTTTCCCATAGACTTCTATAGTAACCTTATTTTTAAAAAATTTATCAACAGCCATTCCATGTACACATGGGTACACTCTGGCCTTTAAACTACGATAAAACACAATATCTGGCCAATTTGCCCGGCTTATTTTGCGAGCATAGGAAGCAGAACACATCAACCCCAGTTCCGCACCAAATGTCACCTACTGGAAAATATCTGTACACACAATAAGCATAAGTCATGGTGATAAAAATGACAGCACTAGATGCTTAAAATTGTGGTCAGCTTTAATTACTGGTTGGATGTGCTTTTAAAAAAACATAAACATCTTACACTATTTCATCCAATCACATGTCTCTGTCTCTTCAGTTGTTTACATACGGTGCTCGTTCAGGGAGCATGTGATTCTGATTTAGTGTAGTGGAACCTTAAACATCTGCCATCCGCTACTTGGGCATTTCTCCTGCAATCAGATGCCACGACGTGATATAACTGAAACTCAGTTCAAAGCAGCGTTAAACCCAATTAACTCACTCACACGCCGAAATCTATTTTAAAGTTTAAATGGGGGTTCCTTGCTAAAGTAAAGATAAGTTATGACAAATCTAAGTATAGTGAAGCTCGCTCAGAGTAGGTATGGGTTATGTTCAAGTACTGTATAAAGAGGCATTATGCCTCACTCACTGAGCCTGTGTTCAGAGTTCTTCCGCTCCTCTCACCACATCCTGCTTTGACCAGAAATATTCCACGGGAAATGACATCAAAGTGTTTTATCACATAAATAGCAAAACCAATAGAAAACCATGTGATTATTGGAAGGTTCGTCTTCTCTAATTACATGATCGACAACTGAAGCTGGAGGTTCGTAATAATTATACGACGTCGTATATATTACTACAGTGAGTGAGTGAGTTTAGTTTTACGACGCACTCAGCAATATTCCAGCTATACGACGTCGTATATATTACTACAGACTGTGAGCCAAACATAAGATCTATAAGCAAGCAATGCTGATGGATTTGCTTCCGTGAACGATTATCTTGATGATTTATGGTAAGGTCTTTATTACTTCGTGAACATCGATAATGACATTTACACAGCTACTACTGGACGTGCCTGAATTATATATCTTACACCCATCTGGCACGCAGGGACAATGTATACCATAAGTTCTTATTGTAATTAACCTTTACAAACATTTGTTCAGGATTTACAATAACTTCAAAAGAATGAAACACAATCTACTAATACTTGAAGTAACAGTACAGTAAACTCCATTATTTGAGCTTACGAAGTTCATCCATAGCCCTGCATTGTAGTTTTCTATGCATAAAATAGTGTTCTATATAATGAATTACTGAGCACTTTGACGAGTGTGCGTCAAGGTCCAAAGACAAAAAACCTCTACACGTTCTAGATTCCATTGAAGCATTAGGTGTCCTTTGAAGGAGACTTGATATAATGGCACTCCGCTGAAATAACTGAAATTGAATGGACTTTTTTTTGAAGATTATTGACCCCACCTACACATCATGTGACGCATACGGACATATCCTGAATCACCCCTGAGCCGACCATGCCTGTCATTGCAAACACAAACCTTGTAACATGACCCTCTATCTGATGTCATTTGCAGACCTCTTTGTAAGGTCAGAACTCGACGCTCACGGACGACAGTGCAACTAACGCATGATATCTGCTTGTTGGATACGCGTATTAAGATATCAGGCGTTTAGAAATCCAATAATAGTTCCTTTAAAATACACGAACATTCAGTACTAAAGCTGTGAATTTTCCACACGTCCTCCTTGTGTCAATTGAAGTAATTTACAAAGAATAATTTCTATCACATTTCAGTACATTCCCAATGAACATTGACCAACCAAATTTAAGAAGTATAATGTGATCTCGGGGATTTAAAATACAATAAACGGTTTTCAATCCTACATATATCTCTGCCTTATAATCGAATTCCTTGATTAATGGGAATAGGACATGCAACGTTTTCAAGACAAATAGAACACTGAATCTCATCAACCTCCGACATGGGTCTTGTGAGCAGTTAATTACTGGCATAGTCTTCCAAAACCAAAATCTGGCTTTCTTGAAGTCCAAGCATTAGACTGGGCATACATAGGTGATCCGCTTTCATACTATACATTTGAATTTCCTTACACAGATGAAGGAGGGAGAATTTGACCACAGCGTGAATGATGACATGTGGTGGACATATAAATGCCTATGCACAGATGAACTGTGCACTGCTTTTGGCGCTGATCGCTATCTCACAGTTGCACCTGCTTCCAGTAATCTGCACACAGACAACGATCTTCTGACAGCTCCACAAGCAAATAGCGGACATATAAATGGCTATACACAGATGACGAGGAATCTAACACAGCCATAACTACCATCTAAGAATCAACTTGCAGCGCAGTTTGCATAAGTCATCAACATTTTATCAGGAAAACAACATCATTATCATGTAACATAGCGACCCAAGTCAGAAAGGTTTGTGTGACAAAATTTACATCATTTGAAGAACAATATCTTACAGCAAATGCTATAGACAGAACGTGAAAAGCTCCCTCCGGTCGACACATCGGAACTCTGACGAAAGTTACCACCTGTCGAATGTTGCTGGAATCATTACTAACAGCTTGTTAGATAAGAGTGTTGATAACGTGATGGTTTTGTGATTGAATCCTACAAGTCAACCATGAATGTTATGTGTTTCTTTCCTCACAGTACGGAGTAGTTTATCCTCTCCATCGTCTTCTCCGCTTTAGCTACGTTGTGTGTTATATTCTCTAGATTCGTGATTTGTTCTGGCAACGACAGAAATGGAATATCACACTAAGTAGGTGACCGTAATGTATCCCAAATGGTTGTTTAACATTTCAATTTTCTTTCTTTCTTGTAATCTTTGTTATGTTGAGTTTTAAGGTGTGGTATGGTTTGGTATGCTGTGGAAAATTGTATAATGGGTAAGATACGGTTAGCCACACGCGTGCCATTTCTCGTGAATGTTAAATTATTGGACACCTCTGATGTTCGTTCCTACCTGACACGCGGACGCTGGCACTGATGGTATCACTAGGGTCAAGCCGGAGCCACCAAATGCACATATATCTCGTTAAACAAACCTACTTTCAACACCGTGGAATGAACGGAAGAAGACGACTGCTATGTCGAGACGAGATAACTGTACAGAAAGGTCCTAGATATTCCGCTGTTGATATAGAAGTTGATCTCTGTCTACTGCTGCTGCTGGCGCTGATCGCTGTCTAACAGTTGCACCTGCTTCCAGTAGTCTGCACACAGACAATGTTCTACTGACAGCTCCAAAAGCAAATGGCGGACATATAAATGCATATACACAGATGACGAGGACTTTAAACACAGCCATAACTACATCTAAGAATGAACTTGCAGCGCAGCTCACATAAGTTATCAGCCTTAAATCAGGAAAACAACATCATGTAATATCGTGAGCCACAAGTCAGAAAGGTTATTGTGATAGCAATCACTTTCAAGAACAGGATCTTACAGCAAATGTTATCCACAGAATGTGAAAAGCTACCGCTGGTCGAAACATCGGAACTTTGACAAAATTAGGAGCGAAAGAAAGGGAACATTACACGAGGGACATGATCGTATCCCAAATGGTTATTTAAAATATAAATTTCCCAATGGGTTAGATTAGCTTATAGTGACAGTTCTTAAGTCAGTTTCACAGATTCAGCAGGAATGATGACAAGAACTCGGACAACTATGCTCAGTATATGGGTAACTTTGCACACATGACGTACGATTGTGTTACGAGTAGCAATGCTACATCGTGTTGCAATGTAGGGTAATATGAGTAAAGGTAGTGTAGGGTAGGATGTGGTAGGGTAAGGTAGAAGGTGGTAAGGTAGACTAATGTTAATAGGTCTAATTCCCACCTTATTTCCGCCACTTTCGAGTAATTACTACTTCCGGTCTGACAGTATTCCTTGTAGCGCCCTCTCGTCGGGCGACTAAGGAGAGGATAACGGTATAACACGTGTACTTATGTATTTATAGTGATAATTACTTGTCAGCGTTAGTTTCGGTAACATGGGCCCTTAGAGTCGAAACATGTTTTCACAATATGGCATTGAGGGTACTCTTTGTGAATTGATTTATGCTGGAGAGACAACAGAAACTTTCGATACGAGTCAGCCAGCATAGATCAGTCATCAACAGAAATGTTTCCAATTGTGTCTTCCAGCATTTTAATTCTGAAAATCACTCCATCCTTCGACCTTACAAAATGTCTGAGAAAATCATTCAATTCGACTGTTATGTACAGCAATGCCATATGGATGTAATGAAAGAATAAAAGATGCCATATGGATGTAATGAAAGAATAAAAGACCTTCACGAGAAGGGGTGACGCCCAAATGATACCATTCACTGCGAACACTAAAATCTTTGCTACCAACCTGCAAGGCATATAATCACAGGTGACTTCTCCAATGTTGACAATAGCAATCTTCGTCAACTATTTAAATATGGACCTAAATAATCATGAACAACCTCCTACCAACTGGGATTACAACTGTTAAATCATTGTGGATTCTGTCGAAGCATAGGCTAAATGGGCCAAAAGAGAGGAGGAACCTGTATAGTGTCTTTCAGAGTGGGTTTAGGTCAGTGCATGATGTTGCCATTGGTAGATTGCACATTCCAAAAAAGAAGAAACAGAATTGGAATAAACTCATTGTGTCTCAGCCGGCTGTCATCCAAAGTATGCCTGCCCTGCAGGAAACGTTGGTAGTTATTCCCACTGACAAAGCCTCAAAGTATGCCTGCACTGCATGAAACGTTGGTAGTTATTCCCACTGACAAAGCCTCAAAGTATGCCTGCCCTGCAGGAAACGTTGGTAGTTATTCCCACTGACAAAGCCTCAAGGTATGCCTGCCACTGCAGGAAACGTTGGTAGTTATTCCCACTGACAAAGCCTCAAGGTATGCCTGCCCTGCAGGAAACGTTTGTAGTTATTCCCACTGACAAAGCCTCAAAGTATGCCTGCACTGCATGAAATGTTGGTAGTTATTCCCACTGACAAAGCCTCAAGGTATGCCTGCCCTGCAGGAAACGTTTGTAGTTATTCCCACTGACAAAGCCTCAAGGTATGCCTGCCCTGCAGGAAACGTTTGTAGTTATTCCCACTGACAAAGCCTCAAAGTATGCCTGCCCTGCATGGAACGTTTGTAGTTATTCCCACTAACAAAGCCTCAAATAACATAACTATTGTAAACGTCATTACATAAATTGTTTGATCAAAGAACTTGGTATATGTGACATACAAATTATACCACAGTAAAGGACAGTATGTAAACTGAGGTAGAAATCTGTCTAAACCATTCAACGATGCTGGCACCGTTTGGCTTGACTCTTAAACCGACATGGCAGTTACTCTTTTGTACTGGATTCCAAAGCAATATAAAAATCCGTACAAAGAGAGATATATTGCCAGGTCCAGAAAATGTACCATCAAATCCCTGTTTTGAAGATTAACCATAATCCTTAATACTATCAAGAACGGAATTCCATATTCACAAAGTATTTGAGACCAGCGGAATTAATACAATGTGGATTCTCAAAAACTAAAGGCCTTTGCATGCATTTTTACAATCTCCGTTCTGTCAAAACGTTTGATTTTTCAACGCTCTATACCACAAACCCACAACAAACTTAGGGAATATTTTCAATCCTTGATGCATGGGGCATTTGTAAACAAACGTGGTGACCCAGGGTATACCTACATACCTATCTTCAGAGGTTCAGGACAATTTGTCAAAAATGAAAGCAAATGTCATTTGAAGCTAACCGAGAAAACAGTATGTGACATACTGGACTTTCTAATTGATAACATCTATGTAAAACTGTTTCATATTTAGATCTACGCATACAGATTCAGAGTGACAAACAACTCTAAACAAGGCTGTATGACAAAAGGGATGATGTCAACTTCCCCATCGTCAACTTTCCTTTCATGTCGAGCAATATTCCAGCGGCTCCAGCCCTCACGATTTCAAAGAAGCGCATACCATTCTGACTCAGAAGTTTTTTTATCTAGATTTCATTCAATGTCTCTGTAAAGCTTTCAAAATGTTTTACGGTAGACATGTGGAGGACATTTTGAAATTTCAAATAATGTCCGATCACTGGATTGTCTGGTCCAGACTCGATTTATTTACAAACAACATCTTACTGCTTAGAGAGGTTACAATACAGATACAACTGACCAGAGCACGTTGCATTGGTACTCGACCGCACAGCACATTAGACCGTGAGTAGTGTTTAGTGCAAAACTACTCAAAGTGGAGAGAGATGATTGCTATCTTCCTCCGGTAACTCCCGAGTGAGAAATTGTCCCATTTCAGCAATGTAATTTTAATCGAAGGGTGTATCAATAACAATACGAACTCGCTTATAGATGGAAAAGTAAAAAATATATTGATGTATATTTTCTTACCTTTATATATTTCAGCTATTTGGTCTTTTGTGCAAATGTAGCTAACACAGAAACATTTCTATTTGTTTGGCCACCTACAAGTCTCTTCCCTATGCAGGGATGGCAATCGATTTAAATGGAGTCTGAAGTACCACCTCCATTCTCCGAGACAATGCAATATATACCTCGTCCATTACAATTCAATAAATACGACTCGTGTTTTTTCACGTACTTACGTTTAGTTACGAGCGACATTTACGCTAAAAATACGGAATAAGTGTGCGATGGCTTAACGAAAAAGCTGCAATTTACAGCATAGGGACAATTGATTTGTTTTTTGCAGTTATATATGATCTGTTGCGATATTGCCACACTGCCAGTGATACCCTCTCTTCTGTTTACCTAAAAGGCGACGACGAACAGTGTAATGATGTTTACATATATCTTATGACATATGACATATTTATGTAACGTTAGGTTCGTGGAAGATGTTGAGTTTAAGCCGACTGTTTGTCTTTAATATTGTTTCACCTCACGTGTTCTGAAAGCAAATGTCATTGTAGACAGAACATGACTGTTGCAATCGGATACATCTTTGTGTATTTAACAATGAACTGTAGATTATATTCTTTGTATTTCCATTTTCATTTCAGGTTGTAGAAGTTAAATTCAAAAAGGTTTTCGTAAATATTTTTCTTTATGAACCATCAATAGCTTTATTGATGGTCGTTAGTCGATGGTCTGTGGACAGTATGCCGTTGTAGTTGTCGATTTATTCTGTGCATGTCATGTCGACATCAACTGCAGATTTAGATTCATATTAGACGGAGGATGTGGATTTACGATGCTTAATTTGTGACCTTTTTGTATGGAAGTAATGTAGTCCGTCATTATGTTGATAAAGGATCCACCTTTGTACATTCAGTGATTTATATCATTGCAAATCATTTCACGCTGTTAAGTCACACCGTAGCTATTTTTGTCAGTCTGAAACCATAAGATAAGTATGCACCTACTCCCCATGAATGTTATTATAAACGTTCACATTGCTCACAACTTAGCATATAATTTCATAATGGGAAAATACTGACTGCACAAATTGACACACAAAAGAAAAGATCACCAGAGAAATGTTCCATTAGCATGTAAACATAATGTTTTCACACCGCCTTAACTCAATAAATAAGGAAAGATCTCCTCATACACTGTACATCCATAGTATTTAATAGATGGAAATTTGTTCTTTAAATCTTGATTTTACTTTCCCATATAGATCAACGAGAAATGTTTTTCATCTTCTGTAACTATCCTTTAGCATATAAAATTAATCTTTCTCAGTATAACTATTTTTTCACCTTGTAAACTCAATAGGAAAGGAAAGATTTCCACAAGGGAATAAAGTTACACATCCATGATATTTAATAGATAAAAATTTGTTCCTAAAAGCTTGATTTAACTTTTCCATGTAGATCAACAATGAATGATTTTCTGTCAAACAGAATGATGTATTCAAACATTAATGTCTTTAATAAGTTTAACCGCCTCCGTGGAGTAGTGGTTAGAGCGTCCGCCCGGAGAGCCGAAGGTCGCGGGTTGGATCCCCGACCGCGTCATACCAAAATACGTTAAAATATGGTACTTGTCGGTCCCTGCCTGGCGGTCGGCATTAATGGGTACAACAAGGACTGGTCGGCTCGGAGTCAGTATAATATGTCTGAGTGGGGTATTCATGCTTCACTGCGGCATGGTATCCCAGTGGGCTAGCACTATAAAACCAGCTTAAGTCTGGGCTAGTACAAGCAGGCGCACATACACATACACACGCATGCACGTCGTCATATGAGCGAAATATTCTCAAGCACGACGTAAAACCCAATTTCACCTCACCTCACCTTAATAAGTTTAATTACAAGCCTTTTCTCATATTCTGGTCAAAACTATACAATAGGTGCATCTCACATCACCATTTAACGATTAAATGCATGTTGAAAGGTCGGTTACTGAGGTGAATATTTCTGATCAATTTAACCAGTGTCATAAGACGGACAGAAGGCACCAACTACACACATTGTAAAAGCCTCAATGTAGCAAGTCTGTTGAGTAGGGGTGACAAAGTAGTGGAAGGCACCTAAATCCGCGGTCTCTTCCCCATGCCACTATTCTCTGTTTGTGAGGTACAGTTAAAAAATACCATACCCGTGCTCGTGGCTTTTACCAAGTTGTAAACGACTGCAATTTGCCACCTGGGATTTTCTCCTACAATCAGCTGATACATTGTGATATACTTGAACCTCAGGTCAAAACAGCCTTAAGCCCAACTCACTCAATCACTCACTCACTCATTTTCCCAACAATCAGTTGACATGCCGTGATATAACGTAAACACCCTTACGGCGTCCCTTGCGGGGATGTCCCTTGACATATTGAAGCATATTGAAGCTTGTTCGGAGTAGATAAGATCCGGGTAATGTTCAAATACTCTTCAAAGAGGAACTACACCTCACTCACTCAGGGGGCGGTGGGGTAGCCTAGTGGTTAAAGCGTTCGCTCGTCACGCCGAAGACCCGGTTTCGATTCCCCACATGGGTACAAAGTGTGAAGCCCATTTCTGGTGTCCTCCGCCGTGATATTGCTGGAATATTGCTAAAAGCGGCGTAAAACCATATTCACTCACTCACTCACTCAGACTGTGTTTAGTTGTGTTCTTCCCCTCCCATCACCACACACTGCATCGACCAGAAATATTACACGTGAAACACACTGATCGCCAAAAGTCCAAAGTGACATCAAACTGTTTTTGGATTTAATCACATAAACAGCAAAATGAATAGCAAACCATGTGATTATTGGAAGCTTAACCTCCTCTAATAACATGATCGACAACTGAAGCTGGAGGTTCATTATAAGTATACGTATATCACTGCAGACTGTGAGACCACAAAAAGATCTATAAACAAATAATTCTAATGGATTTTCTTCCCTGAACTATTATCTGGGTGATTTATGAAAAGGTATTTGTTACTTCGTGAAGATCGATGAAGGGAAGGTCCATTTTATATTTACACAACTACTGCTGGATGTGCCAGAATTATGTATAGACAGACACATCTAGCACGTGACTGTGTACCATAAGTTCGTATTGTAATTGACCTTTACAAATACATTTTCAGGATTTACAATAACATGGCAGGAATCAAAAACAATTAACCAATATTTCGCTTAGTTTCAGTTTTACTATAGCAAGTTCTATTTCTAGCTCCAGTGTCCTTGTCTATTGTATTTTTAACCACACTGAATGAAACAAAACCTATGCCAATCCCCTTTATACATAAGCAATTATTGTTGTCAGCTAACAACCTGGTTGTTGTTTGAAGAAATGCTAACGTCCCCGTGATGCGTGAAATACCACACTTGAGGTAAGAGGGAGGAAGTTAGTCTCGTGGTATCCCGTGGGCAGGGCGACGTTACCATCGTGGCCAGTAATTGTATTTGCGACCAGTGATATACTTTTGTGTACAAACTTTGTAAAACCACGATAGCTGAGAGATTATTTTTAACCCCGAAGAAGACTTGTGAAATCGCCATCAGTTTTACATACATAACCGCGATGACCACATAGAGATACTTTAGGATCATTTTTAATTGTAGCATGAGCCTCTTGAAATTTGAAAGGACATAGGACATATACAAGTGATTTATTTCAGATACTAATTTAAGTTTATTTATTGATTAGGAAGAGGAGGAGGTTGTTGCTTTGCCTTAAATTTGAATCAATCGAAATTGTAAGATATATAATAAGTAATTTATAATTGGCTAAACGACAGGACGCCTATTTCCTTAGAATCATGAAGATTTGTGAAATCGCCTTAAGTTTTACATGGCTGTCCGCCATGACCACCTAAAGATTGGATCATTAATAATGTGAGTATGAGCCTCTGGTAATTTGAAAGAACATACACATGTGATTCATTTCAAATACCAACTTCATATTTTCCATTGAGTGAGAAGACGTAGAGGTTGTTGTGTTGCATTAAATTTGAATACACCGAAATTGTTAGATATATAATAAGAGTGTTGGCTTAAATACGAACTCTAATACTGTATAAAATGCACCCACTGACATTTTGTATTCAGCACGGTAGTTTTGCCGCCCAGGCTGTATAATGCTTCATTCTCCTGTCCTAATGTGTACAATATTTACACTACCATTATCTTTCAAAATAAAAAGAAAAGTCCGTGTGAAAATGGATACTGCATTCCTGATTTGACCGTGTCGTCTTTGTGGGTAAGTTGGGTTTAACCCACTCACCCATTGATTCCATGAACAACCTACATAAACATGGTCTACTATTTATTTGCCTTGACTACTACTAGACTTGATTAGAATACTAATACACATATGATCCGGTATGTGACTAGAAATACAGATACCCACGCACAGATAACTGAGTACATGGCCTGACATCAAAATTCCTGACCACATGACCAAGTATTAGACTGGACATATAAATACCCAGACACAGGCGATCCCCTTTCTTGCTATACTCATACAGCGTAAAAGTATTGTCCTCCTAAACCAAAAACGTTCAAAGTAAATTTAATCTTACCGGGAGTTTTTAAACGTAGTTTGTTTGTGATTTTAATTTTGGCTAAATTTACATACAATCGCCAGCGGCTGAAGGGATGGTGTAAATCCAACTAGGGTCCATGCAGGTAGCAAGGTACTGTAAGTCACCATGGTCCCTAGTATGGTGATCTACCTTCAGTTGTTGGCGATCCATAGCCTGTTTTTCAATATTGCATTGTCCAAATAGTGCTATTGGTTTTACTTTCCACGCTAGTTTTAATTCTAATTGTGATATTCTAGTTGTTTTACTGTCCTTCATCGACGGGTTTTTATAGTATACATATGTTCCATTTCAATGTGAAATGTGTTCTCGTCACGATATGACTGAAATATTGCCGATGTGACGTTAAATATTAACTCACTCACTCACTATACATATACATATAAATTCCCTTACATAGATGAAGAGGAATTAAACCACAGCTATGGCCATCATCTAAGAATCAACTTGCAGAGATGCTTACATAAGTCATCAACATTTTATCAGGAAAACAACATCATTATCATGTAACATCGCGTAAAACAATCATTTGAAGAACAAGATCTTACAGCAAATGCTATCGTGAAAATCGAAAATCTAAGCATCGAAACTTTGATAACAATTAGCAGGGCTTGAATGATGCTGAAATCGTCAGCTTGTCAGGTTAGAGTGTTGATAATGTGTTGAATTTGTGACAGAATCCTACCAGTCAACCATGAATGTAATTTGTTTCTTTCCACACAGGTGAAGCCCATTTCTGGTGTCCCCCGCCGTGATATTGCTCGAATATTGCTAAAAAGCGGCGTAAAACTAAACGCAGTCAGTCTTTCCACACAGAGTTGAATTCTCCAGGGCTCATTCTTTATCCTGCTCATTTCGTTTGCCTGTTTAACTCTCTTGTGTGGTAAGTGATTTTCGAACTACGTCCTCTGAATGCGAGATTTTTGTCAAGGAAAGAAATGAAATATTACACGAGTGACGTGACTTTAATGTCTCCCACCTGGTTGTTTCGCTTTCCCAGTGAGTTGAATTAGCTTCATAGTGACGGTTCTTGAGTCAGTTGTCACAGATTCAGTGTGAATGCACGTTGAAAACTTAGAAAACTCAACCGTTGGAACAAGAGCTGTTACTCATGTTGCAGCTCTGTATACTTGTGACTTTGTACACGGGAGGCACGGTTGTGTTACGTATTTGCAACTTACATTGTAGTATGAGTGTGAGTATGAGGGCATGGTATGATAGGGTAGTGTGGCAGTTTGTAAGGTTGCATTGGGAAGACGGTAAGGTGGCATTGGCAAGACGGTACGGTGGCATTGAGGAGAAGGTAAGGTGACATTGGGGAGACGGTAAGGTGGCATTGAGGAGACGGTAAGGTGGCATTGGGAAGACGGTAAGGTGGCATTGGCAAGACGGTAAGGTGGCATTGAGGAGAAGGTAAGGTGACATTGGGGAGACGGTAAGGTGGCATTGAGGAGACGGTAAGGTGGCATTGGGAAGACGGTAAGGTGGCATTGGGGAGACGGTAAGGTGGCATTGGGGAGACGATAGCGTAAGGTACTTTAAGATAGGGTAGGAGGTGGTAAGGTAGCGAAATATTAACAAAACTAATTCCCACCATATTTCCTCAAATTTCGAATAATTACTACTTCCGACCTGAAAATTGACCTTGTAGCGCACTCTATCCAGAGACAAATGAGAGCATAACACATGTACTTAAATACTTATTGTGCTAATTACTTGTCAGCGTTGATTTCGGTAACATGGGCACTTAGAGTCGAAACATGCTTTCGTTTAATTTCAGCTACTTTTGAGTGAGAAGAGAGAGATGCTTAAGCGTCAGTTCCCATTTCATCTTGTATCAGTTCATCAGGTAGAATACTGACATTACTTTCATGGAGGTTGAGGTTGGAAGGAAGAGGAGCTCATACATTCCCATACCTGTGCATACCATATCACACACACACACGCACGCACGCTCACACGCGCGCGTTGTTTAATGTATCGTCAGGTTACAATGTTCAGGTAAAATGATTGGAGCATGTGGCATTGATTTCTGACCTCACAACACATTAGACCATGAGTGGTGTTTTACTCAAAGTGGAGAGAAGTGGTCGTGAAATATCTAGTCGGTATTTGTGGAGTGAGAAACTGCCTCATTTCTCCAATGTGATTTCAACTGATGGATGAATAAATCACTATATGAACTCGTTCAAATATCGAAAACTTAAACATGGAAAATATCTTGGATAAGATTCAACAAATGTTACAATCACATTCTTTTCCATCACTTGCTAGCTTCCTCCGTATGCAAGAGTGACAACTGATTTAACCATGCAAATCGGAAAAAAGAAAATATGAAAAGTGCATTATAGAATAGAGTCTTAAGGACAGCTGCGATAATGCAACATGGCTGACCATGCAATAGATACCTTGTCCTTTACAGTGCAATAAATAAAACTCGTGCTTTTTTCACGTACAATTATTGCTAGACACGTTTGGTTTCGAGCGACAGTTACACTAAAAACAGGTACAAGTTCGCGATAGCTTAACGAAAGCTATAATTTACAGCAAAAGGAAAATAGATTTGTGTCCACGGTAGTATTATCTGTCGTAGTGCTGTCATAACGTCAGTGGCGCGCTCTCTTCTGTTTACCAAAAGGTGACGACGTACGGGGTGATTATACTCACATAGATTTTGATGACATACATGTATATATATGCAACGTTCAGTACATGGAAAACGTTGTTGTGTAGAAGCTGACTGTTTTAGTATTTTGTGAATCTCCTGTTCTCGGAAAGCAAATGTCATTGCAGACAGGACTACACATTGCAATCGGATACATTTTTGTGTGTTTAACAATGAACTATTGATTATATTCTTTGCATTTATTTTAATTTGTAGGTGTTATATTCAAAAATGTTTTCGTGTATATTTCTCCTTTTGAACCATCAATAGTAGCACTGACTGTCGGTGATCGGTGGTCTGTGGACGGTAGGCCATTGAAGTTGTCGATTTAACTGCACATGTCATGTGGACATCAACCGCAGATTAAGGTTCATATTACACGGAGGATGTTGATTTATGATGGTAGATTTGTCTCTTTGGGGAGAACTGTAGACTCATCTGTCACACAACTCACATGAAACTCCACCTTTGAACATTTAAAGTTTTTTTGATTTCATCACATAAACAGCAAAACAAATAGAAAAACATGTGATTAGTTGAAACGTAATCTCCTCTTATTACTGGATCGACAAGTGAAGCTGGAGGTTCATCATAATTATGAGTATATTATTGCTGCCTCCGAGACAAAAACATAGATCTATAAACAAGTGAAGCTAATGGCTTTTCGTCCGTGAACTATTTTCTGGATGATTTATGGTAAGATCTTTATTACCTCGTGAACATCGATGAAGGGAAAGTCCGTTTGACATTTACACAGCTACTACTGGACGTGCCTGAATTATATATACACACACCCAGCATGTATAGTGAGAAAGTATGCCGTAAGTTTTTATTGTAATTGACCTTTACAAACATTTGTGCAGTATTTACAATAACGTGGATAAGGAAGGAAAAACAATTTACTAATAATCCACTTAGTTTCAGTACAAGTATTACAAGTATTTTCATAGAAGCGACAAAACCCTTTCCACATTCATAAGAAATCTCTGCCAAAAAGCAGAGTATACTGTACAACTGTGACTACATCATGAGCAGATATTTGTTACAGCAGTATTACAGCTGTATGATGTTGTTCGTGGTCTGAACCAAACAATCCAGTGATTGTCACCATGCGATACGATGAGAGAGTATGTGTTTATGAAGAACTATGAAACTATGGTGTTCGCGAAAAGGTGTGCGTAACCTGCCCCACCGGTGGCACCCGTCATAAATATATGCGAAGGCAAGTCATTTGTTTACCTGAAATAATTCGGGGAGGTATGGTATGAATCAAAATAGGGAATTGCATCGGACATCATTTTTGTCACTGATGCATCAAATTTGGAAATTTCCTCCACATGTCTACCATAAAACCTCTTCTTTACTGAGGCATTGAATGTTGTAACCTTCATCAAGCAACTTCTGAGCAAGAGTGGCATGACGCTCTTTGAAATCTTGATAAAAAGAGCACGCTCGATTGGACCTCAAAAGCTGTGAAATGTAAACTCTGGCTGGAACTGTTGGAATATTGCTCGACATGAAAGGGAAGTTGACTATTGGAAAGTTGGAATCATCCCTTTTGTCATACAACCTTTTTTTTGTCACTCTGAATCGTTATGCTTAGATCTAAATATAAAGCAGTTGAATCGGTCTTACTTGTCTCACTTGTCCCTAAGCCATTATTCTGATCAGCCAACGACCTGTTTGTTGTTTGAAGGAATGTCGCACAAACAGCTCCCTGATGCGTGAAGTACCCTTCCTGGCGTTAAGGGAGACAATTCTGGTTATAATGATGTTAATTCAACAAGAGCTTCCGGTGAATGCTAATTGGCTCTGTGGAAACAGAGTGATGACCATAATACAGCACAGACAGAAAGACGGGCGGGCGGGTTACAGACAACAGACAGAAAGACGGGCGGGCGGGTTACAGACAGAAAGACGGATGGACGGGTTACAGACAACAGACAGAAAGACTGGCGGGCGGGTTACAGACAACAGACAGAAAGACGGGCGGGCGGGTTACAGACAACAGACAGAAAGACGGGCGGGCGGGTTACAGACAACAGACAGAAAGACGGACAGGCGGGTTACAGACAGAAAGACGGGCGGGCGGGTTACAGACAACAGACAGAAAGACGGGCGGGCGGGTTACAGACAACAGACAGAAAGACGGGCGGGCGGGTTACAGACAACAGACAGAAAGACGGGCGGGCGGGTTACAGACAACAGACAGAAAGACGGGCGGATGGGTTACAGACAACAGACAGACGGGCGGGCGGGTTACAGACAACAGACAGAAAGACGGGCGGGCGGGTTACAGACAACAGACAGAAAGACGGGCGGGCGGGTTACAGACAGACAGACAAGAAAGGCGGGCGGGCGGTTTACAGACAACAGACAGAAAGACGGGCGGGCGGGTTACAGACAACAGACAGAAAGACGGGCGGGCGGGTTACAGACAACAGACAGAAAGACGGGCGGGCGGGTTACAGACAACAGACAGAAAGACGGGCGGGCGGGTTACAGACAACAGTCAGAAAGACGGGCGCAGGCGGGTTACAGACAACAGACAGAAAGACGGACAGGCGGGTTACAGACAGAAAGACGGGCGGGCGGGTTACAGACAACAGACAGAAAGACGGGCAGGCGGGTTACAGACAACAGACAGAAAGACGGGCGGGCGGTTTACAGACAACAGACAGAAAGACGGGCGGGCGGGTTACAGACAACAGACAGAAAGACTGGCGGGCGGGTTACAGACAACAGACAGAAAGACGGGCGGGCGGTTTACAGACAACAGACAGAAAGACGGGCGGGCGGGTTACAGACAACAGACAGAAAGACGGGCGGGCGGGTTACAGACAACAGACAGAAAGACGGGCGGGCGGGTTACAGACAACAGACAGAAAGACGGGCGGGCGGGTTACAGACAAAAGACAGGCGGGCGGTTTACAGACAACAGACAGAAAGACGGGCGGGCGGGTTTACAGACGGGCGGGTTACAGACAACAGACAGAAAGACGGGCGGGCGGGTTACAGACAACAGACAGAAAGACGGGCGGGCGGGTTACAGACAACAGACAGAAAGACGGGCGGGCGGGTTACAGACAACAGACAGAAAGACGGGCGGGCGGGTTACAGACAACAGACAGAAAGACGGGCGGGCGGGTTACAGACAACAGACAGAAAGACGGGCGGGCGGGTTACAGACAGGGAGACAGAAACACTGGCGGGCGGGTTACAGACAAAGACAGAAAGACTGGCGGGCGGGTTACAGACAACAGACAGAAAGACGGGCGGGCGGGTTACAGACAACAGACAGAAAGACGGGCGGGCGGGTTACAGACAACAGACAGAAAGACGGGCGGGCGGATTACAGACAGACAGAAAGACGGGCGGGCGGGTTACAGACAGGAGACAGAAAGACTGGCGGGCGGGTTACAGACAGGAGACAGAAAGACTGGCGGGCGGGTTACAGACAAAAGACAGAAAGACGGGCGGGCGGGTTACAGACAACAGACAGAAAGACGGGCGGACGGGTTACAGACAACAGACGGAAGTTGTTAGTTTTCACATCGACGAGTTTCTGTGTGAGTGAGGCTGAGCCCACACCTGAACCTGACCAGAATGTTATCATAATGGTTGGGCTTCACACAATGTAATGAACCTGATAATGTGGAAACTAAGAGTGACCTCATTTACCAGTTATTTCTCTCTGTAATGTTACAACTGATTATTAAGATAGGATCATTAATGATTAAAGCATAAGACTCCTGTGAGGTGAGGTGAAATTGGTTTTAACGTCGTGCTTGAGAATATTTCGCTCATATGACGACGTGCATGCGTGTGTGTGTGTATGTGCGCCTGCTTGTACTAGCCCAGACTTAAGCTGGTTTTATAGTGCTAGCCCACTGAGATACCATGCGGCAGTGAAGCATGAATACCCCACTCAGACACATTATACTCCGAGCCAACCAGTCCTTGTTGTACCCATTAATGCCAAGCGCCAGGCTGGGACCAACAAGTACCATATTTTAACGTATTTTGGTATGACGCAGTCGGGGATCCAACCCGCGACCTTCGGCTCTCCGGGCGGACGCTCTAACCACTACACCACGGAGGCGATCATAAGCCTCCTGTAATTGGGAAGAAGAGAAGGTTGTTCTTTTGCTTTAATTTTGATTAAATAGAAATTTAAGAGTGTTGGCTAAATACGAACTTAAATCCTGACAGTGTATAAAATGCATTCATTGACATTTTGTATTTATAGAACGTAGTTTTGTCGTCTCAGGCTGTATAATGCTTCCTTATAGCCTGTCCTAATGTATCACATATATACACTGCTAGACTTTACTTATACACATATGACCCAAATGTGTCACTTTAAATGCAGATTCTTTCGCACAGATTACCTAGAACATAGATAGATATGAATATTCCCATACATACGATCAATCATTAGACTGGACATATAAATGCCTGCACATAGATGAAGATCAATTTGAACACAGCTGTGCCCAGCATCTAAGTATTAACTTGCAGCACAGTTTACATAAGCCATCAGCATTATATTCGGAAAACAACATCATGTAATATCGCAAGACCCAAGTCAGAAATGTTAGTGTGACAAAAATCATTTGAAGAGCAAGATCTTACAGCAAATGTTATCGACACATGTTAGCTCCCTCCGGTCGACACATTGACACTCTGACAGTGCTTGAATGTTGCTGAAATGACCAGCTTGTCAGATCAGAGTGTTGATAACTTTGCACACAGGAATTACGACTTTGTTACGTGTTTGCAAGGTAGGGTTATATATGAGTGTTATAAGTAAGTGTAGTGTAGTGTAGTGTAAGGTACTGTGGTAGGGTAGGGTTTGAGGTAATAAGGTAGCACAGGCTGCAATTAGTTTTTATATGACGGTTCCTGAGTCACAGATTCGACGGACTGGATGGACAACCAGTAAAGTTGCAACATTCGCTGTTAATGCGAGGATACGATTAATGGTAACTTTGCATATAGGGTGATCGATTGTGGTTTGCGATGTAGGGTAATATGAATGTCATTTGGGTAGCATAGTCTGTGGTATGAAGGTATGGTATATTAGGATGTGATAGGGGGTAGGGTAGGGTATATTAGGGTAGGGTAGGGTAGGGTAGGATAGGGTAGGGTAGGAAAGAAGATGTGCAGTAGGGTAGTGTTAGAGAAGGTGATGGTGTGTCCGGGTTGTTAGGGTAGGGTAGAAGGTGGTAGGGTAGGGTAGGGTAGGGTAGGGTAGGGTACTGCTGATGTAAAAGGTGATCGTTATCTACTACTGCTGCACTAGCTTCCAGAAATCTTCTTCATTTACAGCACAGAAAATGATCTCCCAAATAGTCCAGTTGGTAACTTTTAACCAGACAGTTTCTTTCAAGTATACTGACAGACAGAAATATATGAATGACACGTGCATTTTGCCATTTAAGAAAACTATTGGTACTTGGCACGGGAAGCTGCTCAACGTCAAAATTGCTGTATTTCAGCAACACGAAATGGCATCTGCTTTTGTTCATATAGCTTATCAGACCGTCAGTGTAATGTGATTAGTGTTTCTTAACTATTTGTTTAAAGGACCCATCCAATCACAGTTTCTCAGAGTGAAAATGAAGAAAAGGTACAAAACCTAGTTTTCATCCCCTCTGAGTTGAAAAGGTCAAAGCAATACAGGAAGCGATGAAACCTTCAGACGTTTTTGTTCAAAGAAAGACTCTGGAAATAGGTACATGCATATTTTTATAATTCGGTCACTGACACTATGATTTTTACAAGAATACCTGTTACCATTAGTTAGATTTTATGTGGCGCATGTTGCCGTGTGGTTGGAAGTAATCTTCAAAAGCGCCAGAACGTTACCCCGTTAGACCCTGGTACTAATGACTCCCACCCCCTCCCGTGGGAGGACGCCGAGCAACACGTGCATGATGCGAGTCTCATGTCAGGATGTGTTGGTGTAACGTTTGATATTTTGTCGATAACCGACACGTGTGGGATTAGGTACATATAGACCGAAAATGTAGGCCTATAATGTAGGTCGCACTCAACTCGCGGTCGATGTTTTTAGGGTCTGTTTAGGAGCTGCGGTTGACTCGCAACGTTTTTGTTGAGTTTTTTTGTTGCAACATAGTACCAGAGTAGGCGATAAAGTATTCAAGATTCAGTCCCTCCTAGGGCTATCATTATCGTGTAACTACAACACAGTTGTTGCCAACTGTAGCGATAGTACGTTGTTCATGAATTCTCATGTGGATAGTAATATTTATATCCTGTTTTTTCAGTTGGCACCGTGATATAACGAGAATAACGGCGTGACCTTAGAGGCCCATTCTTCTCTTGTGTGGAATGTTATGCCATTTCCTTACATCTTGCCATAATTCAAAACACATAGTTTTGTATTGTTTGGAATCCCCAGTGGTGGACCAAGAGAGTATGCGATAATTACATATGGAGTATACGATAAGATAGCAGTTCGAGTGTTTCAGGCAAACGGACAACCGGAAAATATCGAGCTATTTAAACAATAAATGATGATACATGTTCAATTCAGCACAATATGACCCTTTTACGGTTTTGTTGGAAATAGGCTAAATTGAACATTGTGAAGAAAACATGTTAAGTGTTTACACATTATCCTGTTCTGACAGTTATATTTGTTAAAACATATTTTTAAGTTAAAGTTTCCCTCACACATTGGTTATTAAAGAGTTTACCAAATATATGTGGGTTGGGTCAGTCACATTTAACAGTTAATACAACACGTCAGTAAAGTGGTCACAGGCTAATACGTATGGGAATACACCCCCATTAGCGTTCAAATCGTGCAACAAAATTATAGAACTTGCTCAATAGTACTTGCCTTTAAATTAGCTGACAAAACAACACAAGTACATGTGTATTAACAATATCTGCGTTTAAATAATGTGTTTTGGAATTGACATTTATTAGATATTCAATTATTTGATGAGAAAAGTATCATAATACTTGGGAAATTGTCTGATTTCTGTATTTCGGACATGGTACATAATTGAAGAATGCATCGTGATGGAGACACAATTGGCAATCCCAGCGTCACCAACTGGTGGCCTGGGTTATCAGTTGTGTTTACATATATCTGAACATTGAATCAGTTATATCACGGCGTGGGATGGTGATGGAGTTTGTCTGGTGTAACACACGGTCATTGGGCGGACATATTAAGGATCCTGCTTGAATAGCATTAGGAATTCAATCCACGCCCTCAATACAAATTTATTCTGGCTGGCTGTATATTCGGGCTCCATCAAGACACCAAGCATTCAGATATATTACGTGTGTACCTCGTCATCATGGAGGTGGGGCCTTCACTCTTGTCTGTGTTAACTCTACCCAGGTGAGAGGAACGTGTAGCCTTACTCGCCCCATACACACTGAGGCCCAATGTAGAGGGAAATAGGTCATCGCATGTACACAAACAGATTCCTTCACGTTCATTGGTTTCAAACAGTGTATGTAGGAACAGACACCTATTACTGATGTTTTGGCTGAATGTACAAAACATCACAGCGGTGTGTCATGTGATCCGTATCACGTTAATGGCGGGAACTGTATTTTTTCTTGAGAAAGGTTTTTGCGGCTTATTTTCATTACACATATTTAGGGGGTTGGGGCAATCTGTTTTGTTTGTGGGGGTCGGAAATAGAGTGTCCTGTCAGCGTGAAATGAAACCAACTATGGGAAGAGCCGTTTAATACTCGTACCCCGGAGATGTGCGTTTGTGAGAATGTTGGTGGGGGAGGTCTATGTTGGTGGCAGGAACCTATAAATAGAGAGTGATTTCTATTAAACTCCACTACAATTACCACAAAATACAATCAAAAATCAAAAAGTATTTTTCAAATCCGAGGTCAATGTTCTGGCGACTGATAAAAAAGCAATCCAATTTAGATTGTAATCAGTGTTTGTGTATACACGTCCCAAATCACACCAGCTATGCTGTTAAATCTACAATGTGTACAAAAAAGCAACTTATGCCGACGGCAATTCGGTACAGATGTGCTTCTATACAGGTGAGAAAGGACAATGCTTATCATATGCGCCCACAACAGTTTCATAAGGGCGGTGGGGGTAGCCTAGTGGTTAAAGCGTTCGCTCGTCACGCCGAAGACCCGGGTTCGATTCCCCACACAATGTGTGAAGCCCATTTCTGGTGTCCCCCGCCGTGATATAGCTGGAATATTGTTAAAAGCGGCCTAAAACTGAACTCACTCACTCACTAACTCACTCACAACAGTTTCATCACTGATTTTCAGTGATCCATTCTGTTTTCTTTGATTGGCATTCTAGAAGTTGGGTAGATGAGGGATGAGGACTATTTTATGGATATACAACTTCTTTATTCTGTATAGGCGACGTTTCGACATAGATTCTAATGTCGTTGTCAAGCAAGTGATCACTTGCTTGACAACGACATTAGAATCTATGTCGAAACATTGTGAACATTTGCTTGACAACAACATTAGAATCTATGTCGAAACGTCGCCTATATAGAATAAAGAAGTTGTATATCCATAAAAATAGTCCTCATCCTTCATCCATTCTGTTCACAGCCCTGTGGCCTTTATGCCCAATGGAATTTGTTTCCGCTGATAATCGAGACTTGGTATTCTGGGAGGGAAACATCAAACTTGGACATATTATAGCCAGTAACAACAGTAACACTGTCCAACTGTATGGGTAGATTGATTCTTGCAACTTATAATAATTATAACTGTTTATATTGCTTAAGTTATTTCCAAATGTTGTTATCCAATCCTGCTTTTCATTGTATAGGCGTTAATCAATATACTACTATAACACGAAAATACTCAGACCTCAGACATCCTTGACCCTACCCCTTTATCCCCACCCTCAAGCAAACTCCTATATATAACACCGAACTAATGCACAAAGTGTGTTACCAAAGATGGGCAGTGTTCATTACCGAACCACAATGCCAACTTGTCAGCCAAATGATTCTGATTGGTCAATTTGGATGCATTAGTCAATGATATTGTAGCGTTGATTGGGGTATCTCCAGGCGAGGTAACAGACTCCCCTGAAGAACTGCAATTAAACCAACTGTGTCCAGTGGACATTCAAATAAATGAGCTTTAACACAAAACAATTTAAAGATATGATCACCACCAACTTCTACCTACTTCCTCAGTGAGTATGGCGTTTCTGCTGAGTGTCGTTTCAAACTGCAAATTGACTCCATTCTGATATAGATTGGTAAAGTTCAGTCCAACTGTGGTTATGTATGAGATTGAAAACGGTTCCAATCAGTGTGAAGGTGGCAATCTTCGGGTTATGGAACATCAAATCATGTAAGTAGTTTTGCCATGTATGTTTAAAGAAGACAACAAAAAAACACGCGTGTTCCTTCTGACGCAATAGATTCTCTGGACGAGCAATATTTTTGAAGAAATATTTATCATTTCTTGCAATCCTGATATGTTATGGTAATTTGTTCAGTCGGGGCACCCCAAGGAAGGTTTGATGAACAGAAAAGTAGTCCCTATATGAGATATGATATGTGAGTCTGAGCTATAACGATATAAACAACACTAACTACCTGGGTCAGTCAGAACACACGTCACCATCTCACGAAAACCCACCAGTGCGGCAGTCGATGGCCCTTTATAACAGTTCATATTGTTTCCAGTTGTTTGTTTCATTAATCATAGCGCCGACGTAATTTCTTCTAACCTCAGAAACTAGTGTCTTCAAAATTAACCCATGTTATGAAACCTATATGCATGAGGCAGTAAGGCTCGCTTGTTGGAGGAAGTATTACATTCTTGGCAGAAAGAACGGCGTTTACCCGAGGTATAATAAAACATAATTACTATGCTATTAAAACACGTTCATGTATCGCTCCCATAGTGAAATCATGCTGCAAGAGGGTTGTGCCGTGTACTCCAAAGCAAAAATAAGGGCCGTTTAGTCATTTCGACCAAACGTTGACAACTAAATGGATGGATGTCCTATTCAAATCATCTGGTTTCTCTTTGTACTAAATGCTCACATTCATGTGTTTAGTAAACAACATTACTCTTTGCCTCGAGTCGTGGTGGTTTAACGTCTACATGTAATAAGGTTAATTATAACAGCAGAAAAAAGCCATCCAAAGGGTCAACAGTGACAATAATAGCGCCAAATCAATAGAAACGTGACAGGTATAACGATAGCAGCAGCAAAGATCACATAGTAGAGGTAACAGTTAACTAGTCTTCGTCAGGTAATATAGCCCAAGAGAATCCCGAAATAGAGTTCCCTGGCACAATATCTATGACAATTATGTGCATGTATTATTGACAGTCAGTTATAACATCGGTTGTTCGCGAAAAGAACGTCTTAATTAGTATCAATTTTAGCAGTAATCGATGGCGTTGCTCGAATAATCTGAAGCTGTAGTTGTAGTTGAAGAAATCTCGTCATCTGTGCCGCTGCATCACAATGATGCCTTCATTTCCGTTGCCAAAATGAGCCAGGGAAAACAACCATATTTCAGTTAAAGTACGTGATTAAAGTAGATACTGCCAGACTGTTTCCAATCAGCAAAACGTGAAACATCAACTTTTTCGTTCATGTAAATAATATCTTTTCACACGAAAGTGAATCTTCATCTTTAGAGACCTGAACAAATATTGACGTTGGTCAGATAGATCCGCTGTCATAACTCCATCTCAGTAGTCTATTTAAGAATGTTTAAACATGATCAGGACCTTCATCTAGTGAGCTCTATTTACGTAACCTTACTAATTACTTCCACGAATAAGTTGATCAATACCATTATCTCTGATGACAATTAACACGACGTCCTATAGAAACCATTTATACACGACAAATAGAACTAGTCCCATGCCTCGAAAACCTAGCTGGTATTAATGAGTGAGTGAGTGAGTTAGTGAGTTGGGTTTTACGCCGCTTTTAGCAATATTCCAGCAATATCATTGCAGGGAACACCAGAAATGGGCTTCATATATTCTACCCACGTGGGGAATCGTGGTATTAATGAGATTGTAGTAGCAATGAATATAGGGTTGGTCGCGGTGGGCGAGCTGGCTAAGGCGCCAGGCCAGTGATTCAGCGAGGTTGATGTGTCGGGATCGAGCCCACTCTTTCAGTGTTGTCACAACCCTTAGTTTACAGTACACAACCCTGTGTACTTAAAAGAACGCATTAATCCTTTGATATATACTAGGCGCATAAAGAAACTGTGCATACAACAATTTAAAATCTAAATTTATCAAACCTGTGTAGACACATAAGGATTTAAACTTTTAAATTAGTGACATGTATCCAACATGCATGCACGTGCCACGTTCCGTGACGTCAGTGGGTTCGTCCTTGAGACGTGCAATACGTTGTTGCACGTACATTCCGGGAAAGAGAAACAGAGCAAATTAATGCCACATAATACTGTCACTTTGGAAAGCTCAACCCCTGCCCTTGCGATCGTTCAAAAAATTAAACGGCTATTGAAACGCATAGCATGCCAAGGCTCACGTACGTCTGCACAACGTCATGAGGCCATTGGGATGGTCCGTGGGGGGAATGTCTCAACGACAAGTGGCTGCACATTTCCACTGCCACCGGAACACCATTTCTGCACTGGTGAGACGCTACCAGAACACAAATGACGTCATCGATCGTCCACGTTCTGGACGTCCACGTGTAACAACGCCAAGACAGGACAGATGGATAAGGGTGACCCATCTTCGCCACAGGTTTCAGACTGCAGTGATGACTGCCCGAACCATCCCAGGACTTCGCCGTATCCACCCCAACACAGTTCGACAACGTTTACGTCATCACGGGATCAGACCACGACGTCCCGCCATACGGCCTATCCTGACACAACGTCATCGACAAGCTCGCCGAATGTGGTGCCGAAATCAAGTCCGCAGACCCTTGTTTTGGTGGAGAAATGTTGTTTTTTACAGATGAGTCCAGGTTTAACATTTCCCATAGTGATAGACGTCAACGTGCCTATAGACGCGTGGAGAACGTTATGCACAGGCCTGTGTCTTTGAGAGGAATCGCTTTGGTGGTGGTTCGTGATGATTTGGGATGGAATAACAGCACGCCAAAGAACTCCTTTGGTGATTGTTCAGGGCAACTTAACTGGTGTGGGCTACATGGATCAGATTCTTCGACCTGTGGCAATTCCTTTTCTGCAACGTCATGGCCCTGGGTTAACATTCCAACAGGACAATGCCCGCCCTCATACGGCAAGGGTTGCTATGGATTTCTTGCAACACCACAACGTTGACCTACTGCCTTGGTCTGCAAATTCACCGGATCTCTCCCCGATAGAGCATGTTTGGGACGAGATGGATCGACGTCTACGCCGTCTTCCTCATCCGCCAGATTACGTCCTTGACCTTGCAACAGAACCTGAGAGAATCTGGCGTGACATCCCACAAGCCTTCCTTGCACGTTTGATAGGCTCTATGCGTCGTCGATGCACTGCTGTTCTCAATGCCGATGGTGGACATACCCGTTATTGAGCTTGTGACATGGTCGTTTGACCCCTGTCCCGCTTGTGGACTCGTGACGTCCATTAAAGTTTATATGTACCTTTGACATTGTCATCGTACTTATCAACTAGGATAATATTTTGACAATGCACACTTTCTTTATGTGGCTAGTATATGACCAGATGGTGGCCACATGAATACGTGCAAACACCTAGTTGCGGGTACAGCAACGTGCAGTGAACTTGGACAAAGTACTGTGACTATGCGTCCCAGTCCACCCAGCTGCGAATGGGTACCTCGTTAGAATGAGAAAGCCACACCAACTCGATGCGCCTAGTGGCTGCAAGAGTTGCATACTCCCCAGGGATTTGAGATTGATAGATATGATAAATATCGTATAATAATAATATGTCATTATTTTCACATATGACGAGATTGAGAGTGTTTTGGGTTTATTGTAATATTCCAAAAATATCACAGCGGGGTAAATCAGGTATTGGTTTTATACATGGTACTTATGTGGTGAATGGAACCCGCGACTTGGGAGTACGAGCGAACGCTTCGTCCACTAAGCCACCCTTCAACCCCACAGACTAAGGACTACACTCGTTTACTGTGGTGAATGCTTGATGACAAGATTCAGTTTAAGAAGGTGCTCAAGTCAACTCCTCTTGGAACAAATTTGTACAATCATTGAAGGTGGGCAATATCTGATATACATTATAACGCGTCATTCAGAGAATAGTGTTCATTACTCAGATACAGTTACAGCAATTATCTTTGTTGCTTATTAACGTTGTTCAGTTACCGTCTATCACTTTGACGTTTGGGTAGCTAATGTCTTTTATTTCTCGTGTCTAATAATATGGGTTATGATGCTATTGAACGAACTGGTTACCAATGTCCGTCTGTTTGAAGCAAACGACATCCAAATATGTAGCAATAATGGAATATGACATATATCTCGTAATTTGTGTGTTCGAGCATATTGGTGAACATCTTTTTTACAGGACAACACCAATATGTTGTTACCTTAAACATTACCGTTGATCAATTTTAATAGTTATTTAAACGCACCGAAAATCCTTTCTTTATTCAGTCAAAGGTTGTCCCAAATTAGTTTTGGGCTATTCTGTCCAACTTATTAGGTCGAAATCAAGCTTAGGTATACCCGGCTCTGTGAATCTAGCCTGCAAGCTATTCATAGTTACATTTAGTATATGTGGCATTCCTGTTTGGGTTGCTGCGCGAAAGGGCCCGCAAGAATTTGTTTGGTGAATATAACCTTCTTTTGGTTCTTGGGTCAACAGGTGAGGTGAGGTGAAATTGGGTTTAACGTCGTACTTGAGAATATTTCGCTCATATGACGACTCTTGGGTCAACAGAAAGTAAACTGCGATAAACACCTGAAGGGGCAGAGGTGGCCCGGCCGTGGCCCAGCCGTGGGATGTGAGTTCGAATCCCCGTACTCCCTGATTATATTTCTTGGTTTGTCAGCACCACGCCTGTGCCCATGGGTCTCACTTAAAGTGGCAACGACTGGGACGTGCATTCCTCCGGAATAATGTTCAAAGCAACATAATATCCAACTTACAGACTGACTCAAATCACTCTACAAAAACCGTTAACACTTCATTAGATAAAATCGTATGTACCACGTTACATAATACATTGTGGAGGCAATTGTCTAAGGTTTAACAAACATAACACTGTTATTCTTGAAACATGTTTACCTATGGGCGTTATGTCTTATCAGGTTTCACTAGAGCAAGACCATTTCTGTCCAAACAAGTAAATGTCGTAAAACTTCATTGTGACAATGCTTTGTATGTATGTGTTGAATTTACAGACATACGTCGGAACAACGAGAGTGTCTGGCCGGCATTCGGAAGTCTCAAGCTTGATCGTCTAGTCGCCTCACGTTAAACATGAAGTGTACACAGTCAAAGGTTCCCTGCTCCGAGTCAGTATATATATATAGTGTTTGAATGAAGTGTATTCAGTCACAGGTACCCTGCCCAGAGTCAGTATACTGTGTTTGAATGAGGTGTACACAGTCAAAGGTACCCTGCTCAGAGTCAGTATACTGTGTTTGAAGGAAGTATACACAGTCAAAGGTACCCTGCTCAGAGTCAGTATATTGTGTTTAAATCAAGTAGATATCTAAAATTGTGGCCATGCACGCACACGTGCGGGCATCCATTTCGCGATTCGCAAATATTCTACAACCTCACTTCTCATCACCTCCCATCGGGGACGACAATACATTTAATCACTGTGAAGTTCGACCTCATTATTTCTCTGCCCCATGGGCCTGGATGTGACTGAACATAGTGGAGTATAAGCTGTACAACTCCCTGAAAATCTCCCGAGCCTGTTGTAATGGACGAATTTACGTGGAGTCTTGCAACTATATGTATTTACTACATTCGTAAAATCCCACTTTGTCAATAAAATCGTATCAATGCAAATGCATTATTGACCCTTTTCTACTCATATCAGGAATTCTTTTGCATGACATTTACAATACATTCGTATCAAAATAGTATTATTGTATCACTGCATTATATCATTAGATTGGTATCAATACTGTGGGTATCGACATAATGATACAATTCCAATGTTTTCCCGTCCCAATCAGGTGTGATATGAACCCCTTATGATATGAGCTTACTCAGAACCAAAGAAGACACTGGACCAACAACATAGCTGAGACACGGTTGATTGTATAGCGTTACATCAAGTCCTAACGGACACGTCTATAAATTGTTTAATAAAACAATAAGGCTAACTGATATCAGTTCTCATATAACGATATTTTTTTCGTTTGTCAGCTACACGTGTTTTCGTGGGGTGGAGTCTCAGCCTACTGCTCAAAGCGATCGTTCCAAAAACGGTGCCCAAATCTGTTTATATCCCTGGACTGTTTTTCTTTAATTGGCGTACATACCCACTCACGCATCGTAATTGCATATAGTTTTATCAGCAAGACCTATCCATTTGAATGTGGAAGGAGATGTACCTCACAGAACATGTGTATAAAATAATTGATTGTTGATCTTAGTTCTCCTCAGATTGTCTTTGTCGAAACATCAAAGCTTCACGACCCGATCCTTCTGACGACTGGCATGGGGTGCTGAAGGTCAACTCTCACCCGGTCCTCACAGGTCTGGAAGAGTAACGGGGATGTAAGAAGTGCACTAACCACAGCTGATTAAATTCACCACATAAACGGAGTTCAAGATCTGGTCATCTTCAGAGGAATCATCAGTATTATTATTATTAGAAATCACTGGTTTTAAAACCAAAACTACATCAACTTTCAAACCAAATACACAACATATGTACCAATGAGTTACATCATTACAACATTTGCCAGGAATCCATGCTGGCCGATTCCAACCCAGACTGTTCAAAAGGACGGTTATATTTATAGCATAGGGGAGAAACAGAAATATAAAATCAAAAGAAACTACAGTGGTTTAGGAACATGGAGACAAAGCTCCAGACGAAACTCTCAAGAATTACTGAAACGAGGTTGTATATTGTGATCACCATCACTTTATTAGATTCTAGCGGTTGGGAAAGCTCTAACCTACAGATGACTCACTGTCGATACCGGTGTAATGACTTAATGAAGACGGGACTTACTGCAATTCTGTAATAACCTTCATAGTTTCAATATCATGGACGGTTGTCTGTCGTTTTGAACACAGACACAGACAGACTAAGGGTGATAACATAGTCATCAGTCTGGCAGTGGTTGTGGAATCGACAGTTCAACTGTTCAAGCTGATTCATATGGTATGGTGACTGAAATCAATCAATGAATAACATGGTCGTTTAAACATCATCATTTTAGACGACCAGTTCAATGGCTGGTTACATACTGATGATCAAGACAACTATGTTTCTAATTACATCATTCATACCGCACATTGCGTTGATATGAAACATCAATTACAAAACTCACGTTGAACGTTTTGATGAAAATACCATTTAATTGTCAGATTGAATTAATTTGTCTGATATTGTTCAATGCTTCACTCAGAAAATTGGATGCGACCAAAACATTGTAAACGTTACTAAAGACTCATCTGATGTGAGATATCCATTGGTAGCATGCATGAAGTGCCTTACCAAATACATAACCATTCAATAACCATGTTTTGTTAGTTTCATTTCAGCTGCCATCAAACATTGGAGTATGATTTCTTTACACGACAGTTTATGTCATGGCGGCCTGAAAGCATGCGCAGCGATACGCACCACCGACTGGCCTACAACCAGTCAACCACACAATGTAGGTCTCCCGACCCTAGGTTTTGTGCACGTCTTGGAATCCGCCTTGTAATAAACTTGTTATGTTAAACAGGATTCACTCAAGAAAGGGTTTGAATGCTAATTTTAATGAAATAACATGTTAAAATGACTGAGGTCACATCGTCGTATGTCCGATCCGTAAAGTTGCCTTACCTATTGCTCTACAAAATTGATAGCATTGCTTATGGCGTTCCTACCCAGGTTTTCCCCACTAAAGTTTCAGGAAGTTAACAACACCCTCAAACAGGAATTACAACTTCCTGGCAAGTGGACACTCATTCGTGGAAGTGGTCATTGTTTCATGCCACGTTAGAGTCGATGACCACTCCCACTGTTACCAACATTGTCCATTCACACCCAGCGAAAAGGTCATATCTGAGGTACGTAGACCCTATAGCTCCAGGAAAGGGCACCCGGTGGCTTGTTATTTGTCAGTTTATGGTCACACCTAGTTAGAGTTAAACCTGTATCAGAGAGGTGATGGGTGACGTCACGAGAGAACACGTTTCAACACTGGTAGTTGTCTGACTGTTGTACCTGGTTGTTCTCATCGGACGTGGTAGAACCCTATGATCGTGTTTTCCAGCTCTCTCTGATTGTGTTTCTAGATTGTTAGCACCATATACCTCCAGGGTATAAACAAAACATAAGCACACATGACATGCCACATTAATCTGATAGCTGTGCTTCCTGAGACATGTCCATTCTCATCAAAAGCCGCTGGAAGTTGATAAACACATGACCAGGACCAGGGTGAGTGTACGACTGATTATCTTCAGACAATGTTGAGATACTGTGTCAGGTGTTTCTTAACCTGGGATGTTTCCTGCTCTTTTTTATCCAGGCAGGCATAGAGAGGCGTTTTCCTTATGTACAAAGACTGGCTGGGTTTGAGGTTCCAGATTCATCCAGGTTTACTTCCCCTGGTCTGTCCGTGCCCGATATATTTTGCGTAACGGTCGCAACTACTGGCGATCGGCCAGGGTTATATCTGGTAATAATTCCTGTTATATTAGATTCTCACGTTTGACTTATCACGTGGACGGGTGTTTATAAAACACAGATAAACACAAGTTCAGATAGGCGAGACCTCAATAGGCTAAGGTACCCCATTAGCATGACTGTGAAATGAAGGTCTATGGACAGGCTGGCCAGAAGAGGTGTTGATCATGGAGACGCCAGACTGTATGACAAGTATGACAAGTGGCTGACCAGATGACAACATTCATGAGATATTTATCCTGTTTGACGCCTATTTCCTACCCATCCAACACCAGACGGGGGTCATTAATAGAAATTGATGACAATTCCTCAAAACAGTATTTGAGTTCATTAACGCCTCATCTCTTATAGTCTCTTAAAATTTGGTAAGGCTACGGATTACTTTAGCTCGGAACAATGGATTATTGAGATCGTAGAACAGATATTGATTTACAAACTGTTTCCGGAAATACACCAAATATGAACATTTCGGATACTGTAAACTTTTATTTTTGTTTGTCTTTTGATTGAAATCCGATATTAAAAGATAATATGTTGGTACTTTCACGCTATTGATTGCTCCTGGCTAAAGCGTAGTGGAAGAGCCCAGATTGATGTGAAGCATGATAAAGCTCAATGTTTAAGCAACCGAACTGCGCCTATGTATCAAAGATGAAGAAGGGCTTTCAATGAACATACTCCGGATAAAAACGTAAAAATGTTGGGCGTTCATCATTCATTCATTCATTCATTCATTCATTCATTCATCAGGATCATAATGTGCGACGCATATGACGAGGAAGACCGCCCGACGCACTATGAAACCGAGGAGGCCTAAACTATATAGAGTATGCTATAAATATTATATAAGGGCCGCCAAACACATCATAAGAGAAAAGTTGCAATTCTGATCGCAATTCAGATGAAGAACGCTTGAACTATCAAGAGATGAAGAAAAGTACAATCAAATGTACAATAACTCGTGTTGGCATCCGGAAACCTTTAACAGAAATACGAAATACCTTGATGTCACAACCGCATACAGTCAGGGTATTCTAGTACACAGTAACATACCGTGACTCGTCAACAATAATCTTGGGCATTCCTGTGGGAACAAAAATGCGTTGGTCCTTCGATGATCTTATTCTTGCATTGGTAGAATGCTATAGTGACGTGGCTGTTACCCCTCCAGCAGCTCATGTACGTAGATTGTATACTCAGATTGTATACTCAGATTGTATACTCAGATTGTATACTATACACAGAAAGAACCCTATGTGCACAGATCCACTGACTGTAGAAGCATACGCGGGCAGGTGGACAAACACATTATACAAAGGTTCATTTCTTAAGATTATCGTTTTTCTGCTGTCCCACCGAAATGCATCAAGTATGTCCATCTTACTGGTTATGAACATGGTTTCCGTTATCTCAGCCTAGTAATGTAAATAAGGGTCGTCAACCATGTCTACCAACCTCACCTTATAATTCATAAACTGTCGGTTATCTTTGCGTGGTAATTTCTACACGTGTAATGTCCACTATCCAGACCACACCGTCCGTCTTCCAATGCATCAGCGCATTAATCAAATTGTTAAGTCATACTGTAACGGTGCCATGCATCAAACGTTCTGTTGCGCTGAGCACCCTTCACTTCCACTCCACCGGTTGACCTAATTGATGTTAGTAGATACTGAAATTACGTTCATACTTAGCTGAATAAGGTTTTCATACTCCAAAGGAACAACATATATAGTTTTGTATATTGTCTTCAAGGGATCCATTCCGTTGCTTCAAGAATACTCTAAATATTATTAGTGGAATGCGGAAGTTTCTGAATCACTAGAAACAGTCAAGTCAAGTCAAGTGTTTATTTCCAGTATGAAGGCCTCAGGCCCATATACAATGCAAAATATATACAGTTTTATATACAATAGATACATTGCAATATTGCCTTAGTTTGCAAAACACAACATTACAGATATACATATGTCATATATATTATGGTGAACAAATATTGTATGTGTGATATCTATCAACCAGTACATGTACTCTCTCTTAATTTATACGCATGCCGTAAAAAATTACTTAAGCTTTTTAAAACTAGTACATTTTCCGTTGATAGAATTGATTTAAATTTATACATGTTTGGATTATGATGATGATGATGATGATGATATATATATATATATATATGGAAAGTATTTAATTCGTATAGCGCTATATAATGTACGAATAAATAAAAAATGGTACTCGTCTTCAATACCTAAATTACAATATGGACAGCTTGCAATCATTAAATGGCTTGAGAAAGCATATACAAATGTCAGAGTTAAAATAGAACTACTTCTGAAACTACCTTCTAAACGTGTAATTATGTCAAGGTTACTTTAAGAGTTTGAGCAAGTCTTGGTTATACAACAACTGCAAATCAACTTTTCAGGGCATCTTTTTAATCGGTTTTAGAAACACTGTTTTCTAATCCACTCGATCAGCCATACATAATCCATACACTGATAAAGTTGGAAAACAATTAGAAGGATTTCCTGCCAGACCATGTTCAGTCCTTTGAAGCTGCAGATTATGTCTGAGCCTGACAGACTTAAATCTCCCTGCATCTTCTTTGTTTTGAGAATTAAAACTAGTAGAGTACTTAAAACGTTGACATGTACTTTTTTCAATTTAAATTATGTTTTGGATGATATCAAAATATATTTGTCAATTAGAATCTGTAGAAGATGGACCTTTTTTGAAAATAATCTGATATATCTTTGATCACATGCACAACATATGCATGTCTTACATTTTTGTTTAAGGAGTTTGAGATAAATGAGATTATTAGTTTATACAACACCCCTTAAACATAGTCGTAACTGGCACTATTCAGTCACACCTGGTTACATGGACATTTTTGGTTCAAATATATGTTTACTGATATTAATACAAGTGAACAATGATTTTGTCTTCAAGCCTACTGTGCTCTCAGGTGAGGTGAGGTGAAATTGGGTTTAACGTCGTGCTTGAGAATAATTGCGCTCATATGACGACGTGCATGCATATGCATGTGTATGTGTATGTGTGGCTGCTTGTATTAGCCCAGACTTAAGCTGGTTTTATAGTGCTAGCCCACTGAGATACCATGCCACAGTGAAGCATGAATACCCCACTCAGACACATTATACTGACTCCGAGCCGACCAGTCCTTGTTGTACCCATTTATGCCGAGCGCCAGGCAGGGACCAACAAGTACCATATTTTAACGTCTTTTGGTATGACGCGGTCGGGGATCGAACCCGCGACCTTCCGCTCTCCGGGAGGACTACTGTGTTCTCAAATTGAATGTAGTCCCACAGTAGGGTAGAGAACGCTGATTTCAGTTCAGAACAAAGCACTGAACGTTGTCACCTCGTCACCAAACCAGTTGGTGTTCTGCTCTTGGATGTCAGGTCATCCTCGCAGAAATCATTCGTTTTCCATAAGAACATGATGCCTCCTTTTCACCCAAAATATCAAACATTCTCATGGTAGAATTCTGTAACAACATTTTTGTTTTTGTTCGAAGAATGTAAATTGCTAAATTTATCATCAATGCTGCTACGAATCTACTGTATATGTAATACAGCTTAACGATGAAGCAATAATTTATAGTATAAGGGAAATTGATTTGTCGGTAGTGTGATCTCTTGCAGTATTTTCACAACGCCAGTGACGCACTCTCTTCTGTTTACCAAATGGCGACGGCGAACAGTGTAATTATGTTTACATATATCTTGATGACATATTTATGTAACGCTCAGTTTGTGGAAAGTATTCTTGCGTTTAAGCCGACTATTTGTCTTAAGTACTTTTCCTTTACCGCGCTAGCTCTGAAAGCAAATGTCGTCGTATGCAGAACATGACTGTACACATTGCGATTGAAGACATCATTGTGTATTTAACAATGGACCATAGATCTTATATTTTGTGTTTCCACTTTCATTACAGGTTGTAGGAGTTATATTCAAAAACATATTCGTATGTATTTCTCTTTTTGAGGGGCGGTGGGGTAGCCTAGTGGTTAAAGCGTTCGCTCGTCACGCCGAAGGCCCGGGTTCGATTCCCCACATGGGTACAACTTGTGAAGCCCATTTCTGGTGTCCCCCGCCGTGATATTGCTGGAATATTGCTAAAAACGGCGTAAAACCATACTCAGACAGTCTTTTTGAACCATCAATAGTAGCACTGAGAGTCTTTGTCGACGGTCTGTGGGCAGTAGGCCGATTTAACTGTTCATGTCATGTAGACGTGCTTATTTATATTAGATGGAGGATGTCGATTTACCTTGGTAACTTTGGAATTTGTTTTGTTTTAATGTAAGAAACTTAGGTCATCTGGCTTCTAATCAACAAACACGAACAAAATGTTGAAGACAGATGCCGGCCGCCTTTGTACACTCTTCCAAAAAAGAAACGCAAAAGGAAAATATCATTGACATTTTTTGCCCTACTCATTTACATGTAAATCAACGAAATTCAACGGTACAGCACTGAAATTTTGTACAGCAATACATTGGAATCCCATGTACATTACACCAGATTGACAGTGATCATAGTCAGCACTGCTGTCCAAGAGGTGGCGTTGACGTTAGTACCTCGTATGACCATCTCGTATGACCATGTCGAATAACTGTCGAAAGGGGAATGATGTACGTCGACGTACACGTTTATCGATCTGATCCCACAGATGTTCAATAGGGTTCAGATCCGGTGATCTGGAAGGCAAGGGGAGGACATTGATGTTGTTATTGGCCAGGTAGTCCACTGTAGTACGTGCTGAACCATATGCGCCTCCAGTTTCAAGGTTCCATGGATGCACCGGGTTACACCACCAGACGTTGATATAGTCGTGTCAGAGAGGGGGCAACGTTTGGACGTCTGGCACGTATACCTGCCTCTCTGAGACGGTTCCTGATTGTCTGGTCGGACAGTCTCTGGGCTCCAATCGCCTAATGGCAATATTTCGGTCAGCAGCGTTGAGACGTTGAGTCCCATTTTCTCATCCGATATTTTCAAAGATCTTGGATGAATTTGCGAGAGGCACTTGGGTCTTTTATAGTCACAGGTTGTACTCATGTTTTGCACGTGAAAAGCAACAATTGCGGCTTTTGGTTGTGTTCTATGACATCTCAAGCTCATCATGACAATCATGATCGATAAAACCATTCAAAATCGTTTATGGTTGCGTTCGCCCACGCACGTTCTTCTAAGCCATACCAACAGCAATATTCAACCCTCAAGACATGTTTAATTTGACATATGCGTACAAACTTTTTGCGTACATTTTTCTCTGTTCAAAATATTTCTCATGATTTCAACTCAATGCGTAACGTATGATTTCCAAGAACAAAACTACTTAATACTACTTTATTACTTCGCACAACATAGGTCAAACATCATGTAATGACTGTATTTTGGGCCTTCGGCCTTTTACTGAAATAAATCTGCCTGTCTGTCGGTCTGTCGGTCGGTCTGAATGTCATAAGACCGACTGGAGGCAAACACTCTGAATATTGTAAATACTAAATTTGGCACAAGTATGTTAAGTAGGAGTGCCGAAGTAGTGGAGGGCACATAAATTTGTTGTCCCTTAGCTGTGACAGGATTCACTGTGTTTGTGTGGTGGGATCCTAAAATCACCCGATTATGACCCTTGGTCAACACCATACGCGTGCTCGTTGATTTAACGGAGTTGAAACTTCTTCTTTCACTTACATCACTTTGTCCTTTACTCCAACAGTCAGCTGACACACCATGATATAACTGACACTCAGGTCAAAGCAGCGCTAAACCCAACTCACTCACTCACTTGCTCTACAGTCAGCTGACACACCATGATATAACTGACACTCAGGTCAAAGCAGCGCTACACCCAACTCACTCACTCACTTGCTCTACAGTCAGCTGACACACCATGATATAACTGACACTCAGGTTAAAGCAGCGCTAAACCCAACTCACACACTCACTCACTTGCTCTACAGTCAGCTAACACACCATGATATAACTGACACTCAGGTCAAAGCAGCGCTACACCCAACTCACTCACTCAGTTGCTTTACCCACAATCAGCTGACATGCAGTTCAAAGCGTCGTCCCTGTTTAAGGTGATGATAAGTGAGTGCTGGAAGTTCATCATAAGTATACGTATATTACTGCAGACTGATCTACAAATAATGCTAATGGATTTTCTTCCCTGAACTATTATCTGAATGATATATGGAAAGATCTAATGATGATCGATGAAGGGACAGTCCGTTTGACATTTGCACAGCTACAACTGAATTTTATATATACACACTGCCAGCACGTAGGGAGAATGTATACCGTAAGTTTTTATTGTAATTGACATTTATAAAACATTTGTTCAGGATGTATAATAACATTAAACTTTTTTTCGGCATGAAACTCAATCTACTAATAATTTGCTAACTATTAGCAAAACAAGCTCCATTTCGATCTTCCGAAGTTTATCCACAGCCCTGCATGGTAGTTTGCCGTCCATAAACAGTGTTCTATACTTTGACGTGTGTGCCCCAATATCCAAAACATATTGACAAAGACAAAATTGTCTATACGTTCCAGATTCCAATAGCACGGGGTGCCTGTTTGAAGGACACACGAGATACTGGTACTCAGCTGACATTACTGAAATGAACAAACTGGATGTTTGTTGTAGCATTATTTAACATTCTAAGATGCCTAGCGGTTAAAACAATCGAAAAAAAAATACATTATCAGACAATAAAGGTATAGTTTTATGATGACGTAACAATTGAATGACGTTTTCCCGTCACTGCGCCATTCTAGTGTGCCCCCTCGTAATCGAACCATTTTACATTACGTCATAATGTAAGCGACGTCACGATGCATGTCAGTTGTCATCGCCTCGTACGGCCTCCTACAGTAAACTACACCGTTGCATCCCGTTTCTTGGTTTGCTGTTGCTTCACGCAGCTGACATCACTGGTGAAAACATTACGTTTATGTTTTACGACGGTTAAAATGTGTCATTTCGACTAACAAGTTTTCAGCGACACGGTAACGTTCGCAATGTTTACATTCCCACAATGCAATCGTGGAATGTCGCTTGACTACTCAACTTCCTCTGGATGTACTGATCTAAACTTACGTTGGTAGTAGAAATGCAACGTTCATATTGCCCCATATGGTTTACGTTAATGACAGATGTAATTAAAATAATTCAGAGAAGATATTTAATCCGAACGTAAACCGTCATCAAACTGTTATCATTTGTTTTTTTCTGGTAACGTTCGTCTTAACGTAGGGGGCAGACACATCAATAGAACAGCGCGCCAGTTAGCCCTGTGCGAGGATTCTTAATGTAGGTCACCGACACCGTCGTTTGTTTTCTGCCTTAAATTAATCGTAATTATCCTTAGAAAGTATTAAATTTGGCATCTTAGAAAAGAAATACAGTTCGCTCTACCACCATGTATAGTGTAATAAAACACACTTTCGCCCTGAACTATTATAACGTTAAAGCACTCGGACGCAAGCGTCCTCGTGCTTTAACTATAATAGTTCAGGGCAAAAGTGTGTTTTATTACACTATACATGGTGGTAGAGCGAAGTGTATTTCTTAATTCCTACACATCGAGTGACCCATATTGACATATAAGCCTTGTAACATGGCCCTATATCTGACATCATTAATCGACCACTTTGTAAGGTCAGAATTCGACGATCACGGACGACAGTATAACAGTAACTAACGCATGATATCTGCTCCTCGGATACGCGTATTAAAATGCCAGGCGTTAGGAAATCCGATAATAGTTGCTTTGAAATTCATGAACATTCTGAACTGAAGTGTGAATTTTCCACCCGTTCTTCCTAAAGAATTTTACAAGAATATTTTCTGTCAAATTTCAGTACATTCCCAATGAACACAGACCATAGATTTTTAAGAAGTATAATGTGATATGGAGGATTCAATGTTTTTCAGTCTTACACGGATCTCTGCCAAATAATCGAATTCCGAGATTGGTGGGAATAGGACATGCAACCGTTTTAAAGGCAAATAGAACACTGAATCTCCTCAACCTCCGACATGGGCCTTGTGAGTAGTTGATCACTAACAGAGTCTTGGAACCGCGGTGTACAAATTAGACCCAAACGAGTTATTTTGTGCCTTAATTGTTTTCAAAACGCAAGTCTGGCTCTCTTGGTGAAGTCTCATAAAAACGCAGGCTTTTGTCTTGAAGGAGGACACTGAAGACGACATCCGTGGCATCCCGTGGGCAGGGCGACGTTACCGTCGTGGTCAGTATTATTATTAGCATCCAGTGTTATAGTTGGTTAATGTACATGCTTTGTAAAACCATTAAAGTTGAGAAATACATCTTAACTTCGATGATCCCTTCTTAGGGGGAACCCTTAGATTCATGAGGACTTTTGAAATCGCCTTTAGGTTTACAAGCATAACCGTCAAGCCCAAACAGAGGTTGGATCAGTTATTAAAACAAATGAATCCTGTAATTTGAAAAGAAATACAGAGATGAAATATTTTACATACTGATGTACGTTTTCCTTTCAGTGATTGGGAAGAAGAGGAGTTTTTTAGTTTGCTTTAATGTTGAATAATGCGAAATTATAATAAGAGTGCTGGCTAAAATACCTAAAATACTTTAATCCCTGATACAATGAACCCATTGATATTTTACATTTATACAACGTAGTTTTGATGTCTCAGACCGAATAATGCATCATAACTCTCTTCTAGTGTATCAAATATAAGCATTGCCATCACCTTTCAAATGGAAAGCAACCGCTTTTCTTAGAAATCGCGTATGAAAATGGACGCTGGAAATGGACGCTACAAATCCACAAATTCATTGTTTGTTGTATTAACTAGGAAAGTGGCGCCTGAATTGCGATGTGCGTCTAATGGCATCTTAGGACCTTCCAAGGGTCAAAGTACAGTCTGCTCTGCGCTTACAAAAACAGGATCTTGCAGCAATTGCTATCGAGAGAACGTGAAAACTTAAAAATGGTCGCACCATCGAAACTTTGACAAAATTGGTAGCGCTTGAATACTGCTGAAATCGTCAGCTTGTCACATTAGAATGTTGATAACGTGTTGATTTTGTGATTGAATCCTACCAGTCAACCTTGAATGCTTCTTTCCTCACAGAACAGAGGTGAATTCCCCAGGGCACATTATTTATCCTGTTCATTTCGTTCGCCTGTTAAACTCTCTTGTGTGGTAAATGATTTGCGATCTTTTTTCTATGGTTACTTGATTTTTTGGGCAATGAAAGAAAGGGAAGATTACACGAGATACATGATCGCATTGCATCACAAAATGGTTGTTGAAAACTGAAATTTCCCAATGGGCTAACTTAGTCTTATAGTTCTTGTGTAGGAGTGGTGTGGTGTGGTGTGCGGTGCGGTGCGGTGCGGTGCGGTGCGGTGCGGTGCGGTGCGGTGTGGTACGGTGTGGTGTGGTGTGGTGTGGTGCGGTACCGTGTGCTGTGCTGTGGTGTGGTGCGGTGTGGTGTGGTACGGTGTGGTGTGGTGCGGAACCGTGTGGTGTGGTGTGGTACGGTGTGGTACGGTGTGGTGTGGTGGTGTGGTACGGTGTGGTGTGGTGTGGGTGGTGTGGTGTGGTGTGGTGTGGTGTGGTGTGGTGTGCGGTGCGGCGGTGCGGGTGGTACGGTGTGGTGTGTGTGGTGTGGTGCGGTGCGGTACCGTGTGCTGTGCTGTGGTGTGGTGCGGTGCGGTGTGGTACGGTGTGGTGTGGTGTGGTGTGGGTGGCACGGTGTGGTACGGTGTGGTGGTGTGGTGTGGTGGTGTGGTGCGGTGTGGTGTGGTGTGGTACGGTGTGGTGTGGTGGTGCGGTGGTGTGGTGTGGTGTGGTGTGGTGTGGTGTGGTGTGGTGCGGTGCGGTGCGGTACGGTGGGGGTGTGTGTGGTGTGGTGTGGTGTGGTGTGGTGTTGTGGTGTGGTGCGGTGTGGGTAAGTTAAGGTTAAAGGCAGCTATGCCAATTCTCGTGAACGGTTGATATATTTGAGACCTGTGGCTGGCATCTGTCACACGGGTCACAGCAGAACTGTCAAGAAGCACCTATAACTCCAATATGTTACACTAGTCTGCAAAACCTTCCACAACGTCCAACACAGAGTGGTATAATGAACGGACGCATGTTAAGTTTAGACTGCGTTGTTGAGACGGAAAAAAGGTTAGATCCTAGAAATATTGCTACTGATCTAAAGGTTGATCTGCATCTACCACTGCTACTGTATTTACAATGCAGAAAACAACCCCCAAATAGTCAAAAGCACATCACAGATAATTAACCAGACATCATACAACTGTATTACTGCTGAAACAAACATACTCATGATATAGTCATAATTGTACAATCGACTCTGCTTTTAGCAGAGATTTCTTATGGGTGTGGACAGGGTTTCGTCGCTTCTATCCAATTAAAATGATAATAATTAACGAAGTAGTGAAGTGAGTAATTATACTGCAGAAGCTAAGGCAGTGTGATGTCAAATACTGTAGCATATACAGTGAAGCCCCGTTAGTCCGGACTCCGATAATCCGGATGTCTCCAATCTAAACACCACGTCACATATTCAACCGATGGATGCAGGGATAATTCGGACATTTAAAGCATACTACAAGAGATCGCTTGTGAGACATTACATCACCTGTGCTGAGGAAGGGCATGATCAGAAACTGACTGTGAGACAGGCACTTCTCTTTGTGAAAACTAGTTGGGACGAAGTTAGTGCGCAAACAATTAGCAACTGTTACAGACATGTGGACATTATTTCTCATGAAGGTGATTCAGATTCTGTGGATGAAGGTGACATTGCGTTGTCGGAATTGAGACTACTCCTTAATGAGTATCCTTCATCGGATGTTGTGAGTGCTGAAGAATATGTCGCCAAGGAAGACAGTGAATCAACATGCGAGCCGCTCACGGACAGCGCAATCATTGACATTGTCCAGCCAACTGATGATTGTGAAGAAGAAGAGGAGGAAAGTGATCCAGCCCCCGTTCCACCAAGTTCGACTGAGGCAGAGAAATACCTGGAAAGTCCGGTGACATATTTTGAGACAATCGGCGATGAGATGTCACTCGGTAAAATTATTGATGTGAAGAATTCAATGAAGAAGGTTAAAAGAACACAGACAACTATGAAATACTTTTTGATATGATTTATTGTTGTGCCAGCTATTCATCGTTTTATAAGCTTTACGTTAAATGCTTGTTTGTTTTACCCAGAGTCTTGTCGTTTTTGTAATAGTAAGGGAAGCAACTCTTGCTTGAACTTGGGTCTTGATTCAGTAGTCCGGACAATTCGAAATCCGGACAAATTTGCTGAGAACCGCAACCGTCCGGATTAACGAGGCTTCACTGTAGTTCTGAAAACATTATATATGTAAACATGTATATTTGAATAATGAAAACAAACGGAAACTATATGAACTATAGTATGACCAGAAATTATTGAGAATTTTAGGAATATGTTTAATTGGATTTCTAATATAAACCTCCTTGACCAACCAACAAGTGCTTGGTTTCATTCAAGAGAGACAACTCCGTTAATCCTTTTTCATTAGTTTGTGAGGAGTTATCCCCCTTTGTTTACTTGCTAGCAGACGACATTTGCAGTGATCCTCAGTATGGATGATTTAGAGAAGAGGAAGTTGATTAGAAGAGGAAGTATTATAACAAGGACATCAGATCAGCTAAAGTGATTTCAAGTAGAACAGGCATCCCTATGTCCACTGTTTATCGTGTTTTGAAAAATATTGCAAATGGATATGGCACTGAGCACCAGGGAGGCGCAGGTAGGCCCAGAACATTGACTGTCGGTGACATGCGGCGGCTTGGTATTCTTGTTTCTAAAAACAAACGAAGGAGTTTAGAAAACTTAAGGCTGGATATGATTGATAGAGGAACTGTGGCTGTCTGTAAGGAGACAATTAGAACTGAGCTGCATGCAATGGGTTGGCGGAAAAGTCGAGGAATTCCATCACCGATCATGAAACCTGAACAAAAGGAGCGAAGGTTGAAATGGTGCTTACAGCATAGAAATTTTAACTGGGACAATGTGATTTTCTCAGATGAAAGTTCTGTGTGGCTGTTTCCTAATACACTGCAATTCTGGACCAAACAAACTGAAAAACCTTAGTATCAGCGCCCAAAGTACAGTGCGAAATTTAACGTGTGGGGTGGCATATCTGTGTTAGGGGCAACACCCCTCTGTGTACACAGCGGTACACAGATATTCTCGAGGGGACATTTACTTCCATCTGCTAACGTGTTCAATGGAAATGTTTTGATTTTCCAGCATGACAACGACCCAAAACATCGTTCAAAGTATTCACAGGCCTGGTTTCGGACCCAAAATATGACATTATTAGATTGGCCAAGCTATACCCCTGACCTAAATCCAATAGAAAATGTTTGGGGACTTATGACGGAAAGTGTCAATAAGAAAAATCTGACAAATATTGCTGAAATAAAAGAAGAGGTGGTCCGATATTGGGACAGCATGGAATACGACTTTCTAACTTCTTTGATCAGTAGTATGCCCCTCCGCATTGAAGCCTGCATTGCTGCCCATGGTGACTTGACAAAATACTAACTGTTCACCTGTCTTTGAATCTGGAGTTATGTTCTGCTAATATTCACATTTAATACGTGAGTAATGAGTGAAAAAATTACAATCTTTAAATTCTCAATAATTTCTGGTTGTACTGTATTACGATGGGACAACGACAACCGCGAAGTCAGGTTTTCATGAATTAGTCACGTAAAATGAACAGTTACTTTTTGCAATATGTATTCTGACTGACCCAGGTTCTAATAAAGTGGCACGAAACAAATGTTGTCATATAATGTTTTATCTCAGACTACTGACCTGTTCGTGAAACCGATGCCCTGACTGAAACAAATTACCATCATATATGATTATATCATAAATGATTGCAAGAAATGTTCAATGTTTTTTTCAAAATTATGACTAGTCCAGACGATATGATGGGTCAGACGTAACACGAATTTTTGTCTTGTGTACATACTTTGCAAAACTATTTACATGATTGGATGTACCATAACCTGAAGATTGCCATCTTCACAGGCAGGATGAATCCGGTGTCAATCTCATACATAACCACATGTGTACTGAACTTTACCAATCTATATCAGAATGGAACCCAGTTGCTGTTTGAAGCTACAGCACTCAGCAGAAACGCCATACTCACTGAAGAAGTAGGTTCAATTTGTGGTGATCATGTTTTTTCAGTTGGTTTGTGTTAAATACTCATTCATTTGAATGTCCACTGGACACAGTTGGTTTAATTGCAGTCCTTCAGAGGAGTCTGTTGCCTCGCCTGGAGATACCCCAATCAACGCTACAATATCATTGGCTAATGAGTCCGAATTGACCATTCAGAATGATTTGGTTGACAAACTGGCAGTGCGATTTGGTAATAAAGAATCTTTGGTGACACATTTTGTACAAATGTTCGATGTTGTGTATTGGAATTTGCTTGAGGTTTAGGGGTAAAGGGGTAGAGGTGATCAAGGAGTGAGAGGTCTGAGTGATTTCATGTTATAGTAGTATATTGATTAATATACAATGGAACGCAGAGCTGGATAAGGATATTTGAAAATAGCTTAAGCAGTATATATTATAAACAGTTATAATTATCAGTTACAAGAATCAATTTACCCATACAAATGGAAAACGTTACTGTTATTACTAGCTTCCTCTTCCTTGACACAGGGGTAATATGTCAAAGCATAAAATATTTCCCTCAAAGAATACCCAGTCTCGATTATCAGCGGAAACAGATTCCAGTGGGCATAAATGCCACAGGGCCGTGAACAGAATGGATCACTGAAAATCAGCGATGACACTGTTGTTCGTGCATATGATAAGCATTGTCCTTTCTCACCTGTAAAGAAGCACAGCTGTATCTCATTGCCTTCAGGAATGGTTGCATAAGTTACCTTTTAGTACACCCTGTAGTTTTAACATCACAGCAATGTGATGTAGTAAAAACTTCGATTACAATTTAGGTTGGATTGTTTTTTTATCAGTCAATCGCCAGAATAGTTTTGAAAATACTTTTAGCCTGTATTTTGTGGGTATTGTAATGGGGTTTATTAGAAATCGCTTCGATTTCCAATTTACTGACAGATGTATCAATAGCCCCTATTGTGTGTTGTGCGATTACGGCAGTGGGGTAGTTTCATCATGCAACTCAGCGTCAAAACCGATGTATTCTAGCAAACAACACGGTATGACATCTGCCCTGGCATCAGGTTCCTTACCAAACTGTCAGTGTAAAGTCAGTAGTTTAGTTATAATTTTGCTTAAAGGGCCCACCCAGTCACAGATGCTTACATGGAAAATCAAATCAAATTATACACTTACTTTCTATTCACGCTTTGTATGTTCAAAAGGTCAAAGCTATATTGGAGACCACGAAACCTCAGACATATTGACTCACAGAAAAACACTGAATATACCTTTTTTGTATTTCGGTCATTGACATTTTGCTGTGGACAAGAATATTATTCAAGCGCAAATAGCAGGAGATTGGTTTTGCGTGGCGAATATTGCCCTGTAGCTTGAAGCAATCAATGGAAGGACGTAGCAGGCCCCACCCCACCTTTGTATATGCGTCCCGAAACACCAGCAGAAAGCAGTGTTTTGTTTAGTTTTGTTTTAGCGTCAAACTAATGTCAGACATCGTTATCGTTACTGGCTTTCTTGCTTAGTTACTCTTATTATACTTCCCCGGTAATAGCCATCTTTCAATATTTCGTAGTGGTTACCCTTCTTCACTGCAACACTTGTATCAGTGGTACTCCCCACAACTGGAAGTTCATCAGCTCTCTTATCCACTTCCTGAAGTTAAACGCCCGTCTTAACCTTACTCGAAGTTAATCTCCCTCCTTCCCTGCGTCTTCAAGTTAACCGCCCTGTTTTTTGCCTTTGTCTCGTCACGTCCCTACATCTCGAAGTCTAAGACGTTTAATACCTACGTTACACATCTCGATGTTTATAGCCCGTTTCTATACTATTTAAACCAACTTTACTCCCTACAGCTCAATGTTAATTGTTTGTCGTTAGAGTATGTCTGCCTGTGAACTGCCTGTTTTCACGCCGTTACTATTATTACAGTGCATATATTTCTTCATACATTTTTATATTTTTCACAAATTATTCATAACAAAGAAAATCCGTATACGTGCAAGTCGCAGTGCATAGTGTATCTTGTTTATAGCCCCGCATGTCAAGCGCAGTAGTAGGCAATTAGCAAACTCATCCACACCAACCTTAAACTAATTAATCAAAGATGAAGCTATTGAGCTGTGTCGGCTCCGGCCTTTCTTCTCGGGTACATCCCTTGGTCAAGCACAGATAAGTAGTCCCATCCCAGCAGAAGCATGTCTACCACCAACTTAGTCGTAATTGAAAATCAACTTTTGTTGAACATGATCGAGATTACCATCATGCCATCCTCTTTGTCCTGTCGTAAATGCCATGGTCAGATATTTTGTTAAGCAGCTGGCGCAAACTGACTGTGGCTACACCATAAAGAAAATCAAACCTTGTTAGGTAATCATCTTCTTACCACCTACCTCGTGTAGTATACTTTGTCAGAATAGGGTAGATAACGCATATGGAAACTTCAACTTTATAGAAACTTGATAATGACAAACAAGTAGAGCTGTGGGGTATATAATCCTGGGTTCTTCCATCTCAGGCACACTTGCTTGAATAAACTCAGGAACTCACAGCTCTGCCTCCTTTCTTGTTTCAAGGTAAGAAACATTTAAACATTATTCTTGTTTATGTTTCACTTGTTATTTCTTTGTAATTATCGTCTAGAATATGATTGAAACATTCCTACGATATTGTAGCACTTTTTAAATACCTATCATTGTAAATGCTAGTTCTAGATAACCGATAATTCTTAGGCACTATCCAGGGATATTTATTTATGCACATTGCGTCCTCAAGTTTCATGTTTTTCATGTACAAACGAATATTTCTTTTCTATGTTTCGACACACATGTGTGTATTCCCAGTCCTTGTCTAGTTTCATTCCTGTTTGCGTGTTAGATCTGTATATGCAGGTTAGATTCCCGTTCAGTAGCCTAGATTCTAGTAGCTTAGTCACAAAAACAGTTCCGCGAGTTTATACAATCATTTCCAGCAAAGATGAATTTATATGTAGGTCAGTTACTCTGTATTTTACAATAGTCCACCGATCAAATAATATACGCGCTCACAGAATAGGTTACAACAGCCAACATTGTATTTTGATATTTCACCAACATAAGTATTTGAATAATGATGTATTAAACGTTCCGTTCCGCACAGCAGTTAATGAACTATAGGCACTACATGCTGTAATTAAACTGTTGGGCGCTCCACTCAGTACTTGTTCTTTGCAATTATTGTTGATGATTAATTTATCCGTCAGGTTATGTTATTTATCAGTACCGTAGTTACTCAAGGATAGGTTGTGTTATTTGTATTATGTTTCTGTAAGCAGTTACCGTACATACCCTGTTGTACCACACATTGCTTATATTACCTGACTTAGATATAAACTGTATTAGGATATCACTGATTATTATTTCTATGATTGTATGTCATTATTATGTATGAATTGATGCAATTTGAATGTCATGCAAGACACTTGCTTGAATAAACTCAGGAACTGACAGCTCTGCCTCCTTTCTTGTTTCAAGGTTTCAAGGCTTGCTCCCTATAGCTAATTCCCCAAATCGAGGCCTGACAGCACCTTTAGCACACATAGCGCTAAAGGTCGTCCTAACGGACACAAAAAGAAAAGCTGTCTTAATTGGTGGAGACGTTCGATCCTCGATGCCTGGAGCCAACCCTGAAAACTACAAGTTGAGACTGCGCAGTTTCCATGAGAAGTTCCGAACACCTAACCCCCAAACACCATCTCCACAGCCCAATACAACAACACTATGTCAGATGACACCATCAACCACTTTATCAACGGATGAGACGAGGTCAGACATCACATCACAGACCCTTGACAGTTCGCCTCAATGAACCCAGCAACGTCCCACAACAAAGGCGCAAGTACACCTTCCAAAATACAATGGACAACAGGATGCTGAAAGTTGGTGGGCAGATTTTGCCAACTTTAACATCCTCCATGGACATTCAGACTACATTTCCTGTAGAATTCTGCCATTCTACTTGGACGACGCTGCAAAGGTATGGTTTCTCTGCCTGCCTGCCTGAAACCACACAATGCGACATGCAGTCACTGAAGGCAGCCTTCAAACAACGTTTTCGGCGTTCCTTTGACGTGGGTCTTCTACACATGGCACAGAAGGAGCAGGAAACGATAGAAGACTACATCACCAGGGTGCAATCATCCATGTTGCACTCCAAATTGCCACAATCTGTGATAGTAGCTATTGCAATCAATAGGCTACTCCCACAGATTAAGCAGTGGGTGTACACGAAAGAGCCAGCAACCCTGGACGAGGTTCGCCACCAGGCACAGCTGGCTGCACAGTCGCAGGCTCCCAGCACAGCAGAGGTCGGCTTGGTCCAACAAGTTGAACAATTAACAAACTTGGTGGCCATGCTGATCACAACAAACAGGGCCTGTGCTGTACAGTCAGCAATTCCTTCAACTGGTCTACAGCAGCAAGAGCCTTGGGAACACCACCACAGACAACAGACACCCTCCTCAGCAACACAGCAACAGTACCAACCACCACTACCACCATCACCACCACCACAGCAACAGCAATATCCAACCCCACTTCATCAACCATACAACTCAGCGCAGCAACACCCACCACCCAGCCCCAACAGCCGACTATCGACTCCACAGCATCTTCAAGGCAGATGTCGCGGATGTGGTGAGTTTTTTCGGTTCCCTCACAATTGCCCTCATAGAAACACCATATGCAGCTACTGCGGTATATCTGGTCACCATACTAAAGTTTGTATGCGTGCATATTATGCTCAAGGTAGGCAGTCACCAAAAGCATGCACGCCTGATTCTCAACATTCTGGGGTCAGGCAAGAGTCAGATTTTGTATCTCTTGTGGCACCCTTGACAAAGAACACTGTTCATGTCAAGGTGAAACAAGTCAGAACATTAGCTCTTGTTGACACAGGTGCCTCAGTTAGCTGTGTCAGCATGGGTTACTTACGCAAGATAGGTATCAAACCCTTTCATTTAGGGCCATCTCACCTCACTGAAATCATTGGTGTAGGAGGTGAAAAACACTCTGTGCTAGGTTCTATCTCTCTTGACATCAACATATGTCACATCTATCTCTCTCAAACCTTTCATGTCTTCCATAACCTACATCACTCACTCATCTCAGGCATTGACTTCCTTGAGTCCAACAAAGTCACCATAGACCTGCCCTCAAAGTGCTTACACATACACGAAGGTCTTGTGTCTGTCTCTCTGGCATCAATCAATGGAGGTTATGTAAGTCCATACAAATCTGTTGTCATTCCTCCACACTCTCAAGCTGACATTCCCATCAAAATTTCTCATTGTCAACAAGGTCAAGTTTTTCTCCTGGAACCCGTCCCAACACTAAATGACATGGAGCTCCAAGGTGCCAAATGTCTCATTACAAACCATCCCAAATCAGCTTGCATGAGATTACTTAATGCAAGTGACAGCCATGTCACACTGTTTTCTAAAACTGTCATTGCTGTTGCCTCAGATATTGACCCTACATCTGTCCTTGACCTCCCTGACACGCCTGATTCTGACTCTCCTTCTACAAGTGCTAACACAACACATTCACAAGACATTGAGTTTGATCTCAGCGATGCTGATCTCACACAGGAACAACGAAAACATTTACATGCATTTCTACAATCACAAAGGTCAGTTTTTGCCATAGATTTGTCAGACTTAGGACACACTCACTTACATCATCACAAAATAGATACAGGTGATGCCAGACCCATTAGACTCCCATTTTACAGACAAAATGCAGCCATTAGGAAAGAATGCTCTAGACAAGTACAAGAAATGTTAGAAGCTAATATCATTCAGCCTAGTTCTTCTGAGTGGCACTCTCCTGTTGTCATGGTTAAAAAACGTGACTCTTCTTACCGTTTTGCCTAAGATTATAGACACTTCAATGCAGGCAACATGAGGCCTACACCCTCGACTACCTCCACTCACCATTCTACCAACTTAAATGCAGGCAACACGAGGTCTACACCCTCGACTGCCTCCTCTCAACATTACGCTCATTCCAATGCAGGCATCATGAGGCCTACACCCTCGACTGCCTCCACTCGCCATTCTACCAACTTCAATGCAGGCAACATGAGGCCTACACCCTCGACTGCCTCCACTCACCATTCTACCAACTTAAATGCAGGCAACATGAGGCCTACACCCTCGACTGCCCATTCTACCAACCATTCTACACTCGACTGCCTCCACTCACCATTCTACCAACTTCAATGCAGGCAACACGAGGTCTACACCCTCGACTGCCTCCTCTCAACATTACGCCCATTCCAATGCAGGCATCATGAGGCCTACACCCTCGACTGCCTCCACTCGCCATTCTACCAACTTCAATGCAGGCAACATGAGGCCTACACCCTCGACTGCCTCCACTCACCATTCTACCAACTTAAATGCAGGCAACATGAGGCCTACACCCTCGACTGCCTCCACTCACCATTCTACCAACTTCAATGCAGGCAACACGAGGTCTACACCCTCGACTGCCTCCACTCACCATTCTACCAACTTCAATGCAGGCAACATGAGGTCTACACCCTCGACTGCCTCCACTCACCATTCTACCAACTTCAATGCAGGCAACATGAGGTCTACACCCTCGACTGCCTCCGCCCGCCATTCTCCCAATTCCAATGCAGGCAACATGAGGCCTACACCCTCGACTGCCTCCACGCGCCCATATGCACATTCCGCCTCAGGCAGCAAGGGCTCTACACGCTCAAAGGCCCCCTCTCATCCACATCCTCTTTCAAAACCAGGCAACATGAGGTCTGCACCCTCCAAAGCCTTGTCGCAAAACACCAAAAAAGGTCGACAATTCATGTCTCGTCCTTCCAATCAACTAGTGTCTATATGTTCAGACAAATCATCTCTTTCCTCTCAAGACACTATTCTACAGCACACAGATCACGCCAAGTTCAAAACTACATCACATTCAAATACTGACAATCCACGACTTCCACGACTAAACAATGTTTTATCAGAAGACACCTGCAGAGATGACGTGTCATCCTCTATATCTGTAGACTTTGTCTACAAATCAGGTCCAACCTCCCCTGGTCCTATGGTTTTCACTATAGGCACTGATCTAGACGATGAAGGCTTGGCAGAAAAACAACGTAAGTCATCGGACCTTCGTCAAATCATTGACTACATTGAGAAAGGTGAAATTCCCTCCACCTATACAGATGCTCAAGTAAAGGGCCTTGCAGGCCTTTCCCAGGAGTATGACATTCGTGACGGTATTCTGTACCATTTCTATCATGCCAAGCATAGAGGTCAGAAAAACAACCGCCCTCCCATGGTCACACAGCTAGCTGTCCCCGTTTGCTGTCGCAAAGAGCTTCTTTTTGCTTACCATGATTCCAAAGCTGGTGGTTGCCACTTTGGACGAGACGCCACACGTCAAACAATACTCACTAGGTATTATTGGCCAGGCCTATACCAGGATATTGAGAATTATATCAAGTCCTGTGATGACTGTCAACGCTCCAAAAGAAGGACAAATGCCAAGCCAGCACCAATGGTGCCTATGCCTATTGAGGACACATTCTCTCGTGTCCATGTTGACATCCTCGGTCCACTACCTGAGACTAAAGAAGGCTACAAATATGTTCTCCTTGCCGTTGATCCCTTCTCTCGCTGGACTGAAGGTTTCCCAATGCGCACTCAAGAAGCATCTGAGGTTGCATCAATCCTGTTTTTAATGAGGTGTTTTCACGATTTGGTGCTCCTCGTACACTTCTTACTGACCGAGGTAGGCAGTTCACGTCCAAGTTGGTAAATGCCCTCTGTGAACTCTTGGATATCAAACACTATTACACTTCATCCTATCACCCCCAAACCAATGTCTTGTGTGAGAGGAGGAATAGTGTAATAGAACAGGCTCTCCGAACATATGCTGACCCTGATCAAACCAACTGGGCCAAACTCATTCCATGTGTAATGATGGCCATGCGCAATGTACCTTGTCAATCAACTGGGTATTCGCCACACTACCTTCTGTTTGGGAAGGAAATGAATCTCCCTTTTGACACTACCTTACTGCCCAAATCTACTCTTGGCAAGGATGCACAGGGTCATCTGCAAGATCTCTTAACAAATCTCAGTGTGGCTAAATCACTTGCAAAGGACAACATGTCTGCTGCACAGGACAAAAGCAAGGGTCTTCAGGATATCAGAGCCAAGGAACCTTCCTACTCTGTTGGCGATCAGGTTCTAATGACTGATCCCACAGTCAAAACCGGCCTTTCACCCAAACTATCAAAGAAATGAATATGGCCTTACAGAATCATTTGCATTGGTCTAAACCACACATACAAACTCATGAATGCAAGCACAAACAAGGAACATAAATCATTCATACATGCCAACAGACTCAAGCCTTATACACCTCCCACTCCTCGTATGCAAGTGTCACAACCCACCCAGCATCTGGCAACACCTACTCAGTCAACATCCTCCCAGCCTGACAATGCACATAGACAAGGCTCACAAGCAGCTACTCCAACTCCGTCAACATCCTCACAGCCAGACAATCCTAGACACAGCACATGTCAAGCCAAGAACCAGATAATGAACCAGACAGCACCCACCCATCATCTTCCCAACAAGATGATCAACTGTATGCGGTAAAACGCATTCACAAAGCCAAAAAGCGATCAGGAGAAACCCATTACTTAATTGAATGGGAAGGTTACCCACAACATACCTGGGAACCAGCTTCTAACCTTAGTCCTGAAATAATAAGTGAGTACCACACTTACAGAACCCGATCAGGTCACAGACGAAAACGGAAACCCAGATATTTTGCAAAATCATAGGTCATGACCTTCCATGGTATTCCTCCTGACGACATGTCATCTTTCGTCAAGGTAGATGAGCTCTGACCAACCCTTACAGGTAATCAATTTGCCTTGTGTTTTATAAGTGCTACGCTGTGAAATGTTGTCGCCACAACTTTCCTGCATTATGGTCATCCCATCTGACTTGTCCCTTGGTTTCTTGTTTTGTCTTAGGTCCATCATGGGGAGTCACCATCCTTTCGTTATTGCTGATATCTGTGCTTCCTGTCCTTTTGCCAGCAATTCTCATCTTTGTCTTTTACACGCAACTCTCGACATAACAATTGTCTACTCCTAGAACTCACTTCTGGTCCTGAGTATGTCACTATTGCCTATTTCTTTTCGCTCACACCGTGTCTTTCCTACTTGCACACCCAACCGCCTTATGTTCAAAGAAAATGTTCATCTCTCATGATATCTCTTTCCCACTCTCACATTCCACTCTTGATTTCCATGTCACCAATAAACTGACCGACCGTTCACTCAACATCCCCAGATCAATCTCGGTCTCCTATCTCACTAATTACGCAAACTCTATCAGCAACCGTTTACCGCATATATTTTACTAGTAGACCATGGGTATTTTCAAGTTTTGGAACCAACTGGCATGGTCTTTTAAAGGTCTTTTAAAGGGCAAATTGTTAGGGAACGCTAAGAACTCCCTCATCATTCAACCTGTCTCAATTATCTACTATGTATCTTTTCACCTTTTCAGGTTCCTTTTGACTTGTCCATCTTTGTAAATTGTCCCTGATTTCTTCTACTGCAGTGTGTATTTGTATTTCAGGTCAAATAGTTGTATTTCAATCCTTGTACCATAATTTTTTTTAAACGTACCAACCCTATGTCCATCCTATTTTTTTGTTTTGATCATTGTGTATACGTTTGTCAAACGCTATCATGTGCACCTCTTTGATTCTCATTGTACACCCTCGGTATTTGTAACCCTTTCCTGTTTTTGTAAAAGCTTTTGAGGACAAAAGCTCCACGACGCACAGGGGTAATATTACAGTGCATATATTTCTTCATACATTTTTATATTTTTCACAAATTATTCATAACAAAGAAAATCCGTATACGTGCAAGTCGCAGTGCATAGTGTATCTTGTTTATAGCCCCGCATGTCAAGCGCAGTAGTAGGCAATTAGCAAACTCATCCACACCAACCTTAAACTAATTAATCAAAGATGAAGCTATTGAGCTGTGTCGGCTCCGGCCTTTCTTCTCGGGTACATCCCTTGGTCAAGCACAGATAAGTAGTCCCATCCCAGCAGAAGCATGTCTACCACCAACTTAGTCGTAATTGAAAATCAACTTTTGTTGAACATGATCGAGATTACCATCATGCCATCCTCTTTGTCCTGTCGTAAATGCCATGGTCAGATATTTTGTTAAGCAGCTGGCGCAAACTGACTGTGGCTACACCATAAAGAAAATCAAACCTTGTTAGGTAATCATCTTCTTACCATCTACCTCGTGTAGTATACTTTGTCAGCATAGGGTAGATAACGCATATGGAAACTTCAACTTTATAGAAACTTGATAATGACAAACAGGTAGAGCTGTGGGGTATAAAATCCTGGGTTCTTCCATCTCAGGCACACTTGCTTGAATAAACTCAGGAACTCACAGCTCTGCCTCCTTTCTTGTTTCAACGTAAGAAACATTTAAACATTATTCTTGTTTATGTTTCACTTGTTATTTCTTTGTAATTATCGTCTAGAATATGATTGAAACATTCCTACGATATTGTAGCACTTTTTTAAATACCTATCATTGTAAATGCTAGTTCTAGATAACCGATAATTCTTAGGCACTATCCAGGGATATTTATTTATGCACATTGCGTCCTCAAGTTTCATGTTTTTCATGTACAAACGAATATTTCTTTTCTATGTTTCGACACACATGTGTGTATTCCCAGTCCTTGTCTAGTTTCATTCCTGTTTGCGTGTTAGATCTGTATATGCAGGTTAGATTCCCGTTCAGTAGCCTAGATTCTAGTAGCTTAGTCACAAAACAGTTCCGCGAGTTTATACAATCATTTCCAGCAAAGATGAATTTATATGTAGGTCAGTTACTCTGTATTTTACAATAGTCCGCCGATCAAATAATATACGCGCTCACAGAATAGGTTACAACAGCCAACATTGTATTTTGATATTTCACCAACATAAGTATTTGAATAATGATGTATTAAACGTTCCGTTCCGCACAGCAGTTAATGAACTATAGGCACTACATGCTGTAATTAAACTGTTGGGCGCTCCACTCAGTACTTGTTCTTTGCAATTATTGTTGAAGATTAATTTATCCGTCAGGTTATGTTATTTATCAGTACCGTAGTTACTCAAGGATAGGTTGTGTTATTTGTATTATGTTTCTGTAAGCAGTTACCGTACATACCCTGTTGTACCACACATTGCTTATGTTACCTGACTTAGATATAAACTGTATTAGGATATCACTGATTATTATTTCTATGATTGTATGTCATTATTATGTATGAATTGATGCAATTTGAATGTCATGCAAGACACTTGCTTGAATAAACTCAGGAACTGACAGCTCTGCCTCCTTTCTTGTTTCAAGGTTTCAAGGCTTGCTCCCTATAGCTAATTCCCCAAATCGAGGCCTGACAGCACCTTTAGCACACATAGCGCTAAAGGTCGTCCTAACGGACACAAAAAGAAAAGCTGTCTTACTATCACCCAGGGTATTCCAGTCTCAATTGAGACAGCCCTGTGTACCCTGAATATATCTTTTAGCAATTGGTATTTTCCCGTTTCCAATCAGTTGACATGACTGTGAGGTGCCATTACTCCCATATATAGCACGTCCAATATGACGGTATTGCACCACGGCCTATCTCGGGAACTGTAGTTAACAAGTGTCATCAATGGAGGAATATCCTCGTCACGTAAGTGCAGTCAATAATGAAACTGTGATGATGTATTTCGTAATTCATAACACAACATTATATCCGAAACTGATAATATTTGAACACTTGATTGACGAGGAAATAGCCTAAAAGACCGCGACGAGGCATATATTATCATGTGTAAAAGAAATCATAAATCTGCTTTCAGTAAAAGCAAAAATAACAGATCGAGAGAGACCCCCCTTCTTCATAAACGGCAGAACGGTACCCCAGTCAGTCCCTGGTACTGATGTACACCACAAACCTCCTCCCATAGAAGGACGCCGAGCAACACGTGCATGATGCGACTCTCATGTCCGGATAGGCTTGTGTAACGTTGATAATTTGTCGATAGCCGACACATGTGGGATTAGGTACATATAGAGCGAAAATATGGGTCGGTAATGTAGGTCGCACTCAATACGCAGTCGATGTTTTTAATGGTCTGTTTAGCAGCTGCGGTTGACTTGCAACACTTTTATGTTGCGTTTCTTTCTTGTAACATAGTACCAGAGCAGGTGATAAAGTATTCAAGATTCAGTCCCTCCTGGGGTAACTACACCACAGTTGTTGCCAACCTTACCGATAATACTTGTTCATGAGTTCCCGGGTGCAATAGAAATATTTGAAAACTGTTTCTTTATTTGCCACCGTGATATAATGAGAATAACGGCGATGGCCTTGGATGCCCATTCTTCATATGTGTGAAAATATATGTTGTTTCCTTACATCTTTACATAATTCAAAACGCATTTACTTTTGTTCGGAATCCCCAATGGTGCAGCATGAGAGTACTCGATATTATTACGGTATAAACAATATTCACGTTTAAATGATGTGACCTGAATTGACAGTTTTAAAATAGTAATTTGATAACAAAAATCATACTACTTGGGAAACTGTCTGATTTCTGACGTTCGGACGTGGTACATTATTACAAAATGCAAAGTGATAGAGGCAAAAAAAGGCAAATTCTCATGAAATAAGTATGTGTTTATGTTGTATTCTTTATAACCATCTCAGCACAATCTCAATACCACCAAATGGAGGGTAGGTCAGCTGCGTTAACAACTTCTCCTTCAGGTCAAACAGTTCGTGTCAGAACAGAGAACTATTAGTGACGTTTTGCCTGAATGTACGAAACATCACATCAGTGAGTAAAGCGATCCGTATCATGTTAATGGCGGGAACTGTATTTCTTTCTTGAGAAAGGTTTTTGCGGCTTATATTACATTACACAGATTTAGAGCAATCGGTTTTGTTTGTGGAGGTCGGAAATGGAGTGTCTATGAACGTGAAATGGACCCTTCCTTGTGAAGAGCCGCTTAATACTTATCTTTCGTACGTTTGATGAGCGTTTGCAAGAATATAGAAGTCTGTGTTGGTGGCGGGAAACCTAGAAATAGATACTGTGATTTCTAATAAACTCCATTACAATAACCAAAAATACAAGAAAAAGTATTTTTCAAAACCGAGGACAAAGTTCTGTCGATTGATACAAAAGCAATCCAATCTAAATTGTAATCGATGTTTGTATTACACACGTCCAAAATCTCGTTGCTATGATGTCAAAACTATGTACAATGTGTACAAAAAAGGTAACTTGTGCAACCTGAAGGTAATGAAGTAGCGCTCCGCCTCTTTACATGTGAGAAAGGACAGTGCTTATCATATGCACAAACAACAGTTTCATCACTGATTTTCAGTGATCTATTCTGTTCACGGTCATGTGGCCTTTATGCCCAATGGAATCTGTTTCCGCTGATAATAGAGACTGGGTATTCTTTGAGGGAAACATTTCATACTTGGACATATTACACCTGTGTCAAGTTATTTACAAATATAGTTATCCAATCCTGCTTTCCATCGTATGTGCGTTAATCAGTTTGCTACTGTGACACGAAACTACTCAGACCTCAGACCTCCTTGACCCCACCCCTCTACCCCACCCACCCTCATGCAAACTCTTATACCTAACATCCAACCTTTGTACAAAATGTGTTGCCGAAGAGTTTTCATTAACAAATCACACTGCCAATTTGTCAGCCAAATGATTCTGATTGGTCAATTCGGTATTGTTGCGTTGATTGGTATATCTCCAGGCGAGGTAACAGACTCCCATGAAGATCGGGAATTGAACCAACTGTGTCCAGTGGACATTCAAATAAATGAGTATTTAACACAAACCAATTGAAAGACATGATCACCACAAATTCTACCTACTTCCTCAGAGAGTATTTCGTTTCTGCTGACTGTTGTGGTTTCAAACTGTAAATTGGCTTGAGCTCCATTCTGATATGGATTGGTAAAGTTCGGTCCAACCGGCAATCGTCAGGTTTTGGAAGATCAAATTGTGCAAGCAGTTTTGCAATGTGTATAAAAGACCAAAAAAATTAGACGCAATATATTCCCTGAAACGGAAGTAATATTGAAGAAATAGTTGTCATTTCTTGTAACCGTCTTATATGATGGCAATCAATTTCAGTCCGAGCATCCCGAGGGTAGGTATAATTAACATGGAAGTTGTCTGTATGTATGAGATGTGACGTGTGGTACAGAGATATAACATTATGACACAACAATCGGTCCGTGTCACTTCATTAGCACCTTGGTCAGTCAGACGTGATTCCGAAAAGAATGCACGTGACTATCACAGGACATAACCCATCACTGCGGCACTGGCCTATGCAGGTAGCAAAAGTACTGTAAGTCCCCATGGGCCCTAGTATGGTGATCTACCTTCAGTTGTTGGCGATCAATAGCCCATTTTTATATTGTATTGTCCAAATATAATTTTCTACTTTTAAAGATATATGCTAGCTAGTTTTACCTCATTTGTGATAACCTAGTAATTGTACTGTCCTTTGTTGACTGGGTTTTATATATTATATGTATGTATGTATTATGAATTTCAAACTATATGGCTGAAATATTGCCGATGTGACTTTAAATCTTAACTCACTCACTCACTCACTCACTGCGGCACTGGTGGCCCTTGTATATAAATTCAAACTGTTTCCATGTGGCTTTTTTTATTTAAGTCAAAACGTCTACGTAATTTCGTCCAACGTTCCAAATTAAACCTCATGTTGAGAACGTTATGCGGTTGCTGCTTTCTGCAGTATCACTATTCAGTTAATATCAAGTTGGCGGAAAGAATGAGGTGATCCGAACTTAAATGTAATTTTAGGTATTATACTTTTAAAACACGTTCATGTATCGTTTCCATAGTTACACCGGTAACCATCCATGTAAATTTTATGCTCTAAGTGAGTGAGTTTAGTTTTACGCCGCAATCAGCAATATTCCAGCTATATGGCTGCGGTAAGTAAATAATCGAGTCTGGACCAGACAATCCAGTGATCAACAGCATGAACATCGATCTGCGCAATTGGGAACCGATGGCATTTATGCTGTAAGAAAGTCAAAGTGTACCAGCAGTTGGGACAAACGGCATTTGTAATCCAACACTAAATGGATGAATGTCCTATTCAAACAATCTGATTGGTCGTCTAGTAAATGCTCATGTACACATTTCCTTAAGCAACATTACCGATGCCTCTAGTCGTGGTGGTATAAGTTCTAGATGTACTCAGGTTAAGAATAACTGCAACAAGGAACACATACAACAACAATAATAACAATAGCGACAACAGTCGACACTATACAGGTATAACCACAGCAACAACAAGGATCACACAGAAGTGGTACTAGCTAACCAGTCTTCGTCAGGTAATATCCAATGTCAGCGACCGAGAATCCCGATTATCCAACACATTATGGTTCCCTCAGCAGAAAAGGCAAAATAGTAAAGGAATGTGTATGAATGTATCATTGACAATCAGTTATATCATATGCATCGTATGTCGCAAAGTTAACATATAAATGAGGAAACGTCGGTTTAGCAGTGATCATAGGTCTTGCAGGACTAATCTGAAGCTGAAGCCGTAGTTGAAGAAAAAACTTCATCCCAATTATTTCCGTTTCTGAAAACGAAAACAGCCATATTTAAGTACGTTACTAAAGAACACAATGCTAACCTGATTCCGATCAGCCAAACTTAGAACGCCATATCTCTCCTTCATGTACATGATGTCTTTTCACCAAAGAGAATCTCCTTCTAAGAGTCCTGAACAAATATTGACGTTGGTCAGATTGTTCCGCTGTCATAACTCCGTCTCAGGAGTCTATTTAAGAATGTTTACACATGATCAGGACCTTCATCTTGTGAGTTCTATTTACGTAACCTTACTAATTACCTCCACGATTGAGTTGATGAATACCTTTATCTCTGATCACAATTTACACGACGTACTATAGAAACCATTTACCCAAGACGAACTTAACTGGACCCATGCCTCGATAACCTAGCCAGTATCAATAAGGTGTAGTATCAGTAGCCATAGTGTTTGTTTACATGTCAGTATTTTCAGATACGTTTCACCCCACAGATTGAGGACTATACACCGTGGTAAATGCTTGATTCCAAGATTGTGATCATGCGAACTCCTCTTTGAACAAACTTGTGCAGATGGGCAGTATTAGACATATATTATAACCCGCCATTCCGAGAATAGGTGTTTATTTCTCATATACAATTATCCTACTTTGTTATTAATGTCGTTCACTTATCCTCTAGTAATACGTCTATCACTTTGTAGTTCGGGTGGCTAATGTTCGTTATTTGCTAATGTCAAATATATATGGGTTAATATTATATTAAACGGACTGGTTACGAATAAACCAAACGACATCTGAAGAGCTAATAATATTGGAATATGGCAAATATCTGGAAATTGGTGTGTTCGCACATTCGGGTGAAAATCTTTTTTCCAGAACAACACCAGTATGATGCTTCGGAAAACATTACCGCCTTACAGTTTTAATTTACTACGTGAGTTTATTTAAATGATACGAAAACAACGTGACTAATTATATTGACTGGCTGGTGAGAATGGACTGGCATGTGAGATGCAATTAATTAATGCCTCTTTGAACAGTATTTCCATTTATCACCAAGCTGGCAGGTATTTGCCACCTGTATAAAAGAACAGGAGCGAACCAAAGATATAGTCCGTGGATCCGAACACAAGTCCTAAAGGTTATTGGATAATGGCACAGATAAGGTACACAACTCTGCCGTGTATCACTTGGTCCTCTAACAACACGCATGCTGCTAGGGGTACAGAATACTTGCTTGACAACGACATTAGAATCTATGTCGAAACGTCGCCTCCACAGAATAAATGAAGTTATATATCCATAATAATTGTCATTATTCTTCTGTGAAAACTAACCTGCAAGCTATTCATAGTTCCATTTAATAAACATATATGTGGCATTCCTGGATGGGTTGCTGCACGAAAGGCCTGTTAAAATGATTTAGGTGATCACATCCAGTGGTTCTAGGGTCAGCAGCAAGTAAAATACATACACGGTGACGAACACCTGAAGGGGCAGAGGTGGCCCAGTCGTTTGAGGCAGAGTTGCGTGTTTTGGGCAAGCTGGGATGTGAGTTCGAATCTCGGTAGGCCCTGAATATATTTCTTGGTTTGTCAGCATTTCACCCGTGCTCATGGGTTTGACTAAAATGGTAACGGCTGGGACAAGCATTCATCCGCAATTAAGCTCACATGCTCTGTTTAATGCTCGAAGTAGCATAAAATCAAACTTACAGACTGACTCAAACCACTTCACAAAAAGTTAAAATGTAATTTGATTCTCGGCATGAAGGGGATAACATAGGTTTTGGTCACAGGTACCCTGCTCAGATTCCGCATATTGTGTTTGAATGAGGTACACATGTAAAACTGTGGCAATACACAAACATGTGCGGGCATCCATTTCGCTACACAAGTTCAAATATTCTACAGCCCCAGTTCACGGGGTCGATAATACATTTAATCACCATGAAGTTCGACCTCAGTATTTCACTGGTTGTGAGTGAACATAGTGGATTATAAGCTTTATAATCCCCCGATAATCTCCCGAGCCTGTTGTGATGACATAATGTACGTGGTGGGTTGTACATGTATCTATTTACTATATTCATACAATCCCACTGCATCATTCACTTTTTATCAAAATATTGTCCTTAATTTACTCTTGTCTATACTTCTTATGCATACAATTTACAATACATTCGTATAAATATAGTAGTATTTTATCACTGCATTATATCATGACATTCGTATCAATACTGTAACTGTCCACATAAATGACATTTTCCGTGTTCTCCAGGCCCGGATTGTGTGTATCATCACGTAATGTACTAACCAACCGTTTGATCTTAAAGGACACTTTCTTTATACAGTCTATAAATTGTAACAGCTTTATATCAAACTTAGGTTAAATGATATCAGATCTCATATAATTGTTATAATTGTTCTTCGTGGAGTGGATGGGTAGCCTAATAGTTCAAGCGTTCATTCTATTCCCAAAATGGGTTCATTATTTGAGACCCACTTCTGATGTCCCCCGGCGTTATATTCCTGGAATATTGCTAAAAGCGGCGTGCAACAATAATCGCTCACTCTTTGTAATTACATATAGTTTCATTAGGAAGACCTCTCCATTTCAGCATGTGAGGAAACGTACTGCACAGAACATATGTATACATTTATCAATTGTTAATATAAGTCAAAGTCTGACCACCCGATCCCGTTAGTCGCTGAGTTGCTGCAGATCGATTCTCACCTGTCCTTACAAGTCTGGGAAAGTAACGTGGGTATGAGAAGAGCAACAGCGACATACGATTAACTTCGCCACATAGTAACGAGTATAATAAATCCAGTAATGAAGGCGGGTCATCTTCAGGGAATCATCAGGATTATTTTATCATAACTCAGCATGGAAAGTCAATCAGGATATTGGTATTTTGCATTGGTATTCTACAAGAGCATATTTTAAAACAAAAAACTACATCAACTTTCAAAGCAAATACACAACAAAGGTGCCAGTGATATTACAACATCAGCCATGCACATTCCAACCCAACCCAACGGTAATTGTTGTAGCGTTGGAGAGAAACAGAAATATAAAACCATGTTGAAAGTACAGAGTCCTAGTAACATGGATGCCGAACTCCAGACGAAACCCGTAACAATTATTGTAACGACTTCGTGTATTGTGATCAACATCACGTTATTAGATTCTAGTTATAGGGAAAGTTCTAACACACAGATGACTCACTGCATGGGTCGTTTCCAGCCGTAATACATTTACTGTCACGCAGATTATGAAGACGGGATATATTGCAGTCTGTAATTACCTCCATATTGTCTGTTTGCAGTGAAAACGTACCGATGAATTTCACTTTAAACAAAAAAGGTAAATCAAATAAAGTGAAATTAAGACTGCGAAGCCTCATAAATTTGCCTTGCCAACTGAAAATTTAAATCTCAGAATTTTATTCATTGTAGGACAAAGGTTGTTTAACAAACGATCATACATTCATATCGCTATTATTGGTTTGTATTACAAGGAGGTGAGCGCAGTAGATGGAACAGTGAAACAAATGCACGTGCGGTTCGTGATGAGCGTTATCTTAGACCAACTCTACTTGTTCTCGGTGTTTCATTTAATGTGCATACACCCTTGTAATACAAACCAATAATAGCGATTTGAAACTATGATCGTTTGTTAAACAACTTTTATCCTAAGTTGAATAAAATTCTGAGATTTAAATGGTCAGTTGGCAAGGTAAAATTATGAGGATTCGCAATCTTAATTTCATCTTATTCGATTTACTTTTTTGTTTAAATTGACATTCATCGGTACGTTGTCAATGCAAACAGACTATAGTTTTACTATCAAGGACGGTTGTCTATAGGTGTGATCCTCACTGATACCACCACAAGACAAACCGTATGTAGCAGCATAGCCATCACTCTGGCAGGGGTAGTAGTATGTGTCTAATTATCGCCAGAGCATATGGTATGGATACTAAAATCAATCTATGAACAACATGGTCGATTAAACCTCATCACAATGGACGATCTATGGTTTTTGGCTGATTACATTCTGATTAACAGGACAAATATGTACTTAATTACATCATCCATACCTCATACAGCGTTGCTAAGAAATATCAATATTATTACAAAACTCATTTAGAATGTTTTGATGCAAAATAACATTTAATAAGTTTGGAGACTGAAGTCATTTTTCTGGTATTGTTCAACGCTTCGTGCAGCAATATTCCAGGTATACTGACGGAGAAAGGACGAATACATTAGCAAATTGGATATTGACCATATAACATTAGAAACGTTAACACCACAACGTTATGAAGACTGATCTGTTATGTGTTACGGGTTAGAAATTACAGGGGACTACTACTTTGGATTTAAGCTCATATGTCTGCTAACATCAACGTTTCAAAACCAACCACTCACGCGGCCTCGTCTGCATTGATATTTCAACAGTTATCAACAATCTTCAATCAGTACATCTGTTTGCCAAAAATATCAAGTCTTTGGTGAGTTAATATTTTAGATTTGTGACCCAACTGTAGAATGGAAGTGTCATTTATTGTAACCTTGTATTTATTCAATATATAATTGAATATTATAGACTTGTCTGTGTTCTGTTTTGTTGGTTTGAAGGGGACTCACAAGACTTTTTGTCACGGTAATTTCTAAACTGTAACAATACCATGCATGTAGTACCTTACCAAATTAACCTTTCAATTGCCCACATTGCAGTATGATTTCTTTACTGGACAGTTTATGTACAGTCGGATCTGGCCCAGGTAAACCAATGGTTGAAAGCATGCGCAACTATCCGCACCACCGACACACGATGACGTAAAACCAGTCAACCACTCATTGTGGCCTTCCAATCCTCGTTTGTTTTGTCAAGTGCCACTTGTGTGTCAAATGTACACACCTTGATATCAGCCTTGTAGTAACCTTGCTATGTTAGACAACGTTTACTCAGGAAAGGTTTGAGTGTTAATTTTAATGAAACAACAGAGACGAAATCCTATTTCCAAGTCAACAAAAATGTCTGCCTTTCGATTATACGAATTGGACTATGTCATGAGTATGTGTTTATGACTCACTATCAGACAGTGGCGATACCAGGTGTTCGCGAAATGGTGGGCGTTACTATGCTGCCCCAACCGTGACACAAACACAGGTAAAGGGAAGTCCTCTATTTACCTGAAACACACACGGGAACATATGGTGAAAACAGATAATCAGATCACTGATTAAACAACATTTGAGGTCCCATTGTCTAGGACCCGATCTACAAGGCTCCCTGGTCTCTTGTCTTACAAAGTTCCTACCTTTGGCAAGTGGACATTCATTTCTGGAAGTGGTCATTGTTTCATGTCAGATTAGAGTCACTGACCACTCACACAACTGAAACGACAGCAGGAAATGTGGAATAACCACGATGACTAGCGCACGGACACGACATCGGAACACGTGAACAAGTATTTACCAACAATGTCCATCTTCTGCCTGGGAAGATCAAAGGCTGCGGATCAGATAGCTCCAGGAAGGGAGACCTAGTGGCTCGTAATTTGTTTATGCTGATGAACACTAAATCAAAGTTAAGCCTGGTTTCAACAGATGTCAACGCTGGTAGTTGTCTGACTCTGTGCTGTACCTGGTTGTTCTCATCGGGCGTGGAAGAAACCTATGATCGTGTTTTCCAGCTCAACCTGATTGTGTTTCTAGATTGTAAGCTTCACCAGGGGTTTTAGTTTCACACCGCCTGGTTTAAACAAAAACATCAGTGACCATGACCTGTTTCTTCAGGGCACTTGTCTCTCACATCAGAAACTTCGTGGTCAGCTTACTTTCACACTCCTGATTGGTCTGTCGGAGTGGAGTAATTCAATCAGTCGCGAAGAAAACTATGATGAGAGATGAAGGAGTGAGTATGCTTTTACGCCACTTTGAGTCATATACATTCTTTAATTGTACTTTTATGTAGTCGATTCCATGGTTTGAAAAGGTCGTGTTTCTAACGAATTCTGACAGTGTTTATGACGATTTACTTACGACAGAAAAGACACACACACACACACACACACACACCTCGAAAAAAGGTATTGTGTATTGTTCTCTATTTTGCTGGGTTGTTATATTATACGAATTTATAAAATATGCCTTGTGTCTTCTTATGATAGTAAATTATTCTTTTAAAATGAAATATACACTGCAAAAGAAGAAACTCAAAAGCAGAAATTGGAAATATCTGACAGAGAATTCCTGCTAATGTTAACTTCATCGGAAGTAAAATGTGCAGGTACAATAAAGTACGGTCACAAATACCGAAAAGGTACGGGTGGAGGAGACGCAAAAGCGTAGTCGCGAGGGGACGTGTCAGCCAAACACACCAACATAAAATGAACGTGGGACATCGGTTGGGCTATGAAGGCGATGACTTTTCATTTGCTTGTCGTCACCATTGTACAACAAAAGTGAAAAGTGATCTCATCCACTGGCGACCGGAATGGCCTATCTCTGGTAATAACTCCTGCTATATTAGATTCTCACGTCTAACATATCACGTGGACGGGTGTTTGTAAAACACATAAACACAAGTTAAGATGGACGAGATCTTAAGTAGTTAAGGTACCACATTAGCATGACTGTGAAATGAAGGTCTACCGACAGGACGACAAGAGGAGATGTTGATTGTGTAGACGCCAGACTGTTTAATAAAACCTAGTATGACAAGTGGCTGACCAGGTGACAGAATTTATGAAATATGCACCCTGTTTGGCTCCTATTTCATACCCATTGGACACCAAATGGATTATTAATGGAAATTGAAGCGGATTTACATGAAAAATGCCTTAAAACAGTATTTGAGTTCGTTAGCGCCTCCTGCGTTGCATGGTCAAGGACAGATTTGGTGGAGATTGCATATCACCTCAGAATCCAACATCAGATTATTGAGATCGTAGAACAGATTCCGGAAATACACCAGCAATGAACATTCCGTATTATTTCTCATTACAGAAATATTATTTTAGAATACAATTCCAGTACACTCATGCTATTGATTGCTCCAGGCTGCAGTGTCCTGATTTATGAAAAATACGTGATCAATAATACAGCCCAAACATTTAACAAATGAACGGCATCCACGTATTAACAGATGAAGTACATTCATTGTACCAACTCGGTATAAAAACGCACGACTAATATTCAGATGTTGGTGTCCGGCATATCACCAGATTCAAGTTATTATCTGTACGTAAAGACAATTAGGACACGAAGGAGGCCCGACGTATACAAAAATATGAGTCAGTGAGTGAATTTGGTTTTACGCCGCTTTTAGCAATATTCCAGCAATATCACAGCAGGGGCACCAGAAATGGGCTTCACACATTGCGCCCATGTGGGAAATCGAACCCGGATCTTCGGCGTGACGAGCAACCGCTTTAACCACTATGCTACCCCACCACCCACATGCAGACGAAGAAACCCTATACTATTAGGGTTATTAGATGAAGAAGACATTAAGAAACGAAGAACGCTCAGTGCATCATCAAGAGGAATGACGCTCAACACATATGATAATTAACTCTTATGCAGTTACAAAAAGGCCCGTCGCACTGAACGATTAAGAATGTCCGACACAACAGCGTGTTAAGGTGTGGGACATTTCATCGCTTGTTCAAAACCGGTTTGAGAATGCGGTAAACGGTACACTAAACGTTGGCTTGTGTCGGTATCGTGTTTCATTCAATCCACAACTCCATGGATAACTGAAAAAGCAGAAAGCATGTTATTCCAATTTAGTTTAGGTAGAATGTCAAGATGTGTCCATTACTGACACGGTCTGTGGAATGTGGATCTGTGCACTGCGCGCAGGTTTCAAATCACACGAGTGGCAGTGTCGGGCAGCTTGATTCCTAATGCTTCCAACTCTGAGGCACAAGCTGTTTATGTTATGTCTTCTTACACGAGTGGCATATCTTAAATTACGCCAGCAGTGAAAACGGGTGCCAGGTAGGGTGGCAATGTGACTGTTAACCTTCCGGCAACTCAGATATGTAAGTTGTATACTCCCACACATGTTAACGTTTGGGCAGATAGGCAATAACCCATTACAAATATCCATTGACCATAATTGTCATTTTCTGCCGCCGTACCGAATCACATCAAGTCTTTCTATCTCAAAGGTTATGAACATCATTTCCGTTATCTGAGCCAAGTAATTAAATACGGTTCTTCTATCATGTCTACTTTCCAAGGGATTTAACTCATATAATGTTGGGATTTTTTTAGTGGTAATTAATAAATTTGTAACGTATACTATCTAGACCACGCCATCCGTCTACACAAGTGCTTCCTCTCGGGCATCAGAACATAAATCAAATGGTTGTGCTACATTGTACCAATGCCACGCAACAAGCGTGCTGTTGTACCGAACACCCTTCACTTTCACTCCACCGGTTGACATAATTGATATTAGTAGTCGACAACGTCGTAATGACGTATGAAATGGGGCGACACCAGCAGCGTCAGTGTTTCACAAGGCTGTCAATCCCACAGCCATTATACTGGTATCAATTTCGGTTTGACTAATGCCATTTACAGCGAGGCAGTCTGATTATTCCGGTGTCACAGACTCGACGTTTTGTATGGAAACCTGTCACAGTCACAAACGCATTTACCTACTGATGGTAATAGGTTTATACTATTGGAATGTCGAATGAAGTTCTTTTTGTCTTTTGAAGGTGTTGCACCATATAATACGTTTTTCCCTTTTAAAGCATCTCTCAAGAATCAGTTAAGCTAATCTACAAATATACATAAGATAGAGAAATTACGTTAATATTAAACGTTTTACCATAAACCACTCCGCTAGAAACGATAATTATACATGAATGTGCTCATCCAATCATCCGTTCTGCCGTTGGTGAAAGAATGCCAACGAAGAGACTTCTTGCTCAGTTTAAGTACAGGCCCCAAGTATGAAGCGTACATTTGTTGCAGTATACGTTCTAGCGAGTATTCAGTGTATGCAATAAGCCAAAAACCCAGCCAGACATCAGGGCTGGTAACACCAAATTGTTACCAGCCCAAATTGGATTTAACCAGACCAAACACCAAGATATGGTGAATTTACGAAAATTTACGAAACTTATTTACCAGACCATCGGGCTGGCTAGCTGTAAATTTAGACCGTCCTTCAGAAATCGGACGGGCCTTATTTCATACACTGGAGTATCCCTTTTCGAAGGTGAATGAAGCCGGAAGTAGCGACCTACGGTAGAATTTCTGTAGGATTGGACGATGCCTTGTGGTGCCATTTTGTCAACGTCGGAATTGTGCTATGGGGAGTTCTTGTAGCTTGTAATTCATCACAAATAGGGTTTGTTTACAAGATGATGGAATCTTGGTATTTCGATGTATTTAATTTACTTGCAAATACATTATTTGTAGAATCTACATGTGTTATAAATAAGGAACCACTTTCGATATATGTTCGATATACCAAATCTAAACAATAAAATATCCAACGCACAATTTCAGGCAAGTTTAACATATTTGACAGAGAATATGTCCCATCTACCACATTCCACTAATGCGCTTCTCTTCCTTATATATGAAGACAAAGTTCTGATCCCAAAACATGCACTTAACTCGCACTAACACAGATCGTTTGCAAATGGCCAAAGACAAGCATACGACGAAAAAGGATGATGTGTTTGGTTGTGCGGGAAAAGATAATTCTCCCGTCTACCTTATCTGACAAGAAATCAGATTAATGAGTTGCCACTAGTAATCATTTAAACAGAAAATAAAAATGTGTCAGAAGTTAAATAGAATGTCTTCTTAAATCACTTTCTAAACGCGTTACTATGGCGACGCTAATTTTAGAGTTTGAGCACGTCTTAGTCATACAACAATTTTCAAATTAATTTTCAGGGTATCTTTCTAATCGGTTTGAGAAACGATGTTTCCAATACACCTCAATCGGCCATACACAATCCATCTTTTAAAGTTGGAAAACATTTTAGAAGGATTTACTGCCAGACCATGTTCAGTCCTTTGAAACTGCAGATTATGTCTGAGCCAAACAGACTTAAATCTCCAAATGTCTCTTTTCAGAGAATTAAAACTACAAAAACTGTGACATTTTCTTTTTCAGTTTGTAATATATGTTTTGGATGATGTCAAAATATATTTGTCAATTACAATCTATGGAAGAAATCTTTGGATAATAGTTTGTGATTTAATTTCCATTACATGCACACAACCTAGTTATTGTTTCTCTTCTTATTATGTATACGTGATGGGTTTGAGATACATGAGATAATTATTTTTATAGAACTGAAACAGAATTTTACCCAACCACATTACGTTAAACGTTGTTCAATAGATATGTTTGGTTCGAAATACAAGTGAGAGATGTTGTCTCAGTATGAAGTAGGTACGGCTTATTTCTATTTGGGAACACGTGTTACAGGTTGTCAGCTCATTCACTGTCAATCTCATCATCAAACAAGTCAGGGTTAAGCTCTAGGATGTCAATCTCCTCATCAAACAAGTCAGGGTTAAGCTCTAGGATGTCAATCTCATCATCAAACAAGTCAGGGTGAAGCTCTAGGATGTCAATCTCATTATCAAACAAGTCAGGGTTAAGCTCTAGGATGTCAATCTCATCATCAAACAAGTCAGGGTTAAGCTCTAGGATGTCAATCTCATCTATCAAACAAGTCAGGGTTAAGCTCTAGGATGTCAATCTCATCATCAAACAAGTCAGGGTTAAGCTCTAGGATGTCAATCTCATCATCAAACAAGTCAGGGTTAAGCTCAGGATGGGTTAAGCTCTTAAGGATGTCAATCTCATCATCAAACAAGTCAGGGTTAAGCTCTAGGATGTCAATCTCATCATCAAACAAGTCAGGGTTAAGCTCTAGGATGTCAATCTCATCATCAAACAAGTCAGGATGTTAAGCTCTAGGATGTCAATCTCCTCATCATCAAACAAGTCAGGGTTAAGCTCTAGGATGTCAATCTCATCATCAAACAAGTCAGGGTTAAGCTCTAGGATGTCAATCTCATCATCAAACAAGTCAGGGTTAAGCTCTAGGATGTCAATCTCATCATCAAACAAGTCAGGGTTAAGCTCTAGGATGTCAATCTCATCATCAAACAAGTCAGGGTTAAGCTCTAGGATGTCAATCTCATCATCAAACAAGTCAGGGTTAAGCTCTAGGATGTCAATCTCATCATCAAACAAGTCAGGGTTAAGCTCTAGGATGTCAATCTCATCATCAAACAAGTCAGGGTTAAGCTCTAGGATGTCAATCTCATCATCAAACAAGTCAGGGTTAAGCTCTAGGATGTCAATCTCATCATCAAACAAGTCAGGGTTAAGCTCTAGGATGTCAATCTCATCATCAAACAAGTCAGGGTTAAGCTCTAGGATGTCAATCTCATCATCAAACAAGTCAGGGTTCAAAGCTCTAGGATGTCAATAGGATGTCAATCTCATCATCATCAAACAAGTCAGGTCAGGGTTAAAGCTCTAGGATGTCAAGGTTAGTCAGCTCTAGGATGTCAATCGCATCATCAAACAAGTCAGGGTTAAGCTCTAGGATGTCAAATCATCATCGCTGTAATGATCGGAAATCGTTCGAATATCGAGCAATATGCAGCCATTGTTATGGATCGATAAGTAATTTATCGATGCATTCTAACGCTTAGTTTTTGTGTGAAAGGTTCACGAAGATACTCTAACGCAATGGTTAACACGAGCTTTCCATTCCTGTCTATGCTCAATGAAGGTATTGAGTGAATAAATTCATATTATATTTCGAAACTTCTGTTTTAGTGACATGTTAAACCTCTCGCACATTAAACCACAAACGTATTTGAATTATTTGCACAAGGTAAAGAATAATGACTCAGAATGACTTTGAAATAAACTGTTCTTTAATTGCTTGATTGGCATTTGAGAATTTGGTGAGTAATTTTGTGGATAACGACTTGTTTTTGATACTTACACCGTTAGATACCCGTGAAGACCCATGTAAGAATTGGTCTTCAGCAACCCATGCTTGTGGTACTTGTGGTGACTAAAGAGATCAGATTGACACATGTCATTGTATTACAATGCTATCCATGCTGTTTTCACTGGATTATTTACAAACCACAACCATATGGCAGCGTTGAACAAACAAACAAACAAACACCGTTGGAACGGTGAGGTTGTCTACAATTGATGTGAGATTATTAAAGCATCAATAACAATAACAGGCGACTGATAGCAAGGTGGCACTTAATTGGATGAAGCAGCTGGAGTAAGAACAATACATCACATGTACTGAAACTAAAGTTCCAGTGTAAATAGATGTTTTATTCTGAGCTTCCTTTGTATTTCAGCAGACCCAACTTTCAGATGAAAGTTGATTTTCAATACACTTTAGGCACTGTAGTTGTGGAGAGAGGAAAGATATCACCATCTTAAAATAAAGTTGTCTCGACAATGAATTCTCACACTTCAACAAAACACAAATGCCCTTCACGAGGCAACGTTTCTACCGTACGGAAGAAACTGAAAGTGTAGTAAAATGCCATGATGGACGTGTTGATTGGATGAAGGATGATAACATAGTTAGCGCATACCAATTCCGTCACGTCATCAAGATAGGAGTATGCTGACAAGTTCAATCCGCGGTGTCGCTAATTTCCATTCATGGTGTTGCTAATTTCGGAACACCTATTTCACGATGAAATGAACAACTAATAGTGCTGAATGGAAGACGATTCTTCCGTTTCGTGTAAAACCTCGGTTTAATTATTTGGAATTTTCAAAGAATTGGCAACAAATTGAAGAATTTATTCTTTTATGACTACCTAAATTCAGATTACCGGACAGAATCTAGCTCGATAAATTTATCAATATCTTGTTCCGTTGCTGAGTTGATATCCTAAGCCATCGTTCTCGAGAAAGACACTTCCCACTGATCATGTCACTCACGATGAAACAGGTTTCAAAGACACAAATACTGCATGGAAAGTGAATCCAAATTTGTTCGCACCTTAAGAATGTTGGATTGACCACATCCTACTTTACCAATCCAAGACTAATATGTTTCCATCATACTAGTGAGTGAGTGAATTTAGTTTCACGCCTCACTCAGCAGTATTTCAGCTGTATGGCGGCGGTATGTAAATAATCAAGTCTAGACCAGACAATCCAGTGATCAACAGCATGAGCACTGCATGATCTGCGCAATTGGGAACCGATGACATGTGTCAATCAAGTCAGCGAGCCTGACCACCCGATCCCGTTAGTCGCCTCTTACGACAAGCATGGGTTACTGAATACCAATATTCTAACCCGGACCTTCACGGGTATTCAATCATACTAACTTGATGGTGTAAGTACAGCTGGGCACGTTATCGACCTTGGGGCTTTGTTTATAAGATGAAATGATGATGCTCAGTCATTCTGAGGAAAGTTCACGTTTGCATTCATTATATCCTGAACGTAATGATAAGGCTTAGATAGAATTGATTTGTTTTAGTGGTAGCACGGTTGTAGTATTACCACCGCCACAACGCCAGTGACACACTCTCTTCTGTTTGCCAACACTCGATGACGAAATGATGTTAACATATATCTTGATGACATATTTATGTAACGTTCAATTTGTTGAAAATGTTGTTGAGTTTAAGCCGAATGTATGATTTTAGTATTTTGTTTAAAAATTTTTTGCATCACATGGTCCTGTTCAAAGAGGCCTTGCACCTCACTCACTTTGACTGTGTTCAGAGTTGTGTTCTTCCCCTTTCCTCACCACACCCTGCATCGACCAGAAACGTTACACGTGAAACACATTGATCGCCAGAAGTTCAAAGTGACATCAAAGTGTTTGGGATTTCATCACACAAAGACCAAACCGAATAACAAACATTTGATTGGCTGAAGTTTATCCTCTTATTACTTGATGACAGGTGAAGCTGGGGGTTCATCATAATTATGCGTATATTACTGCAGAATGTGAGACAAACATAAGATCTATAAACAAATAATGCAAATGGATTTTCTTCCGTGAACTATTATCTGGATGATTTATGGTAAGATCTTTATTACTTCGTTAAGATCGATGAAGGGAAAGTCCGTTTGACATTTACATAGCTACTGCTGGACGTGCCTGCATTTTATATATATATACATCTAGCACGCAGGGAGAATGTATACCGTACGTTCTTATTGTAATTGACCTTTACAAACATTTGTTTAGGAGTTACAATAATATCAAAGGAAAAAAACACAATCTGCTAATAAATTGCTAAATATTAGTAAAGCAAGCTCTATATGAGCTTCCGAAGTTCATTCTTCGCTCAGCCTGGTGGTTTTCCGTCCATAATACAATGTCCTAAATACAGTTTACTTTGACGAGAGTGTGTCTATGTCTAAAACATACTGCCAAAGGCAAAACTTTCTACACGTTCCAGATTCCATTATAGCATGGGGTGCTTGTTTGATAATGAAACTCTGCTGGAATAACTGGAATGGACAATCGGGATGTTTTTGTACGATTATTAAACATTCCTACACATCAAGTGACATATACTGACACATCCTGCATCATCTCCGTGCGCTTCATGTCTGTCATTGCAAATACAAACCTCGTAACATGGCCCTATATATGGTGTCATTTACCGACGTCATGTAAGGTCAGAACTCGACGATCACAGACAGCAGTATCACTGTAACGCATGGTATCTGCTTCTTGGATACGCGAATTATATTGTCAGGCGTTTAGAAATTCAATAATAATGGTTTTGAAATTATATTAACATTCTGTACGGAAGTGTGAATTTTGGGCATGTTCTCCCCAAAATTGATTTATAAGAATATTTCCTGTAAATTTCAATATATTCCCAATGAACATAGACCAAATGAATTTAAGAAGTATAATGTGATCTTGAGGATAACACAATCAACGTTTTTCAACCCTACACAGATCTCAACCTAATAATCGAATTCCATGATTCATGGGAATAGGACATGCAACCGTTTTCAAGGCAAATAGAACACTGAATCTTGTCAACCCCCGACAGGGGCCTTGTGAGCAGTTAATCACTGATATATTCTTCGAGCCGCGGGGTACAATTTAGTCTCAAACGAGCTATTTTGTGCCTTAATTGTTTCCAAAACGAAGATCTGGCTTTCTTGATGAAGTCTCATAAAAACACGGGCTTTTGTCTTGAAGGAGGGACGCTGAAGACGACATCCGTGGCATCCCGTGGGCAGGACAACGTCACCGTCGTAGTCAGTAACTGTATTTGCAACCAGTGTTATACTTGGTTTATGTATAAAAGTGTGACACTTGATGATAACGTTTTTGGGGAACCGTTTTATTGATGACATCGCCCTCAGTTACATATACATTACCAATATTATCAAAGATTGGATCATTAATGTTTACAGAATAAGCATTGTGTAATTTAAGGACATTATAAATTGTTCCCTGGTCTCGACGGGGACATGGGCTGATGTACCCTCGATGTTTGTTTATGTTCCCTGAGCCCGAACACCTCAATGGTAATTTTGGACTGTTTGAAGCACGGGTATCGGATCACAGTATGGAATACCAGACGACAAGACGACAAGAAAAACAAATTTAGAGTTATCTCCCTTCCATCGATTTGCATTCGCAAAACATCGGTGATTTCCCCACATCATACGTGATTTAATGTTATTCGAGATAAAGAATTACTACTACGTACCAAATGAGTTCGGCATTCCCAGCGGGGTACATAAGAAATGTTACTCGCTTGTAAGCGGGGTACATTGAAAATAATAGAAGAGCGCTCGGCCAATCAGTAAACGACATTTATAGTATGACCAGAAATTATTGAGAATTTTAGGAATATGTTTAATTGGATTTTTAGTATAAACAACCTTGACCAGCTATCAAGTGCTTGGTTTCATTCAAGAGAGACAACTCCGTTAATCCTTTTCATTAGTTTGGTAAGAGTTATCCCCCTTTGTTTACTTACTAGCAGACGACATTTTCAGTGATCCTCAGTATGGATGATTTAGAGAAGAGGAAGTTGATTTTAGAGTATTATAACAAGGACATCAGATCAGCTAAAGTGATTTCAAGTAAAACAGGCATCCCTTTGTCCACTGTTTATCGTGTTTTGAAAAAAATGACTGTCGGTGACAGGAGGCGGCTTGGTATTCTTGTTTCTAAAAACAAACGAAGGAGTTTAGAAAACTTAAGGCTGGATATGATTGATAGAGGAACTGTGGGTGTCTGTAAGGAGACAATTACAACTAAGCTGCATGCAATTGGTTGGCAGAAAAGTCGAGGAATTCGAGGAGGGAGCGAAGGTTGAACTGAGGCTTACAGCATAGAAATTTTAACTGGGGCAATGTGATTTTCTCAGATGAAAGTTCTGTGTGGCTGAAATTCTGGACCAAACAAACTGAAAAACCTTTGCATCAGCGCCCAAAGCACAGTCCGAAATTAAACGTGTGGGGTGGCATATCTGTGTTAGGGGCAACGCCCCTCTGTGTATTTGAAGGGAATATGAACAGTGAGCGGTACACAGATATTCTCGAGGGACATTTACTTCCATCTGCTATGGACATTTTTGGATTTTCCAGCAGGACAACGACCCAAAACATTATTCAAAGCATTCACAGGCCTGGTTTCGGACCCAAAATATGACATTATTAGATTGGCCAAGCTATAGCCCTGACCTAAATCCAACAGAAAATGTTTGGGGACTTATGAAGGAAAGTGTTAATAAGAAAAATCTGACAAATATTGCTGAAATGAAAGAAGAGGTGGTCCGGTATTGGGAAAGCATGGACCACGACTTTCTAACTTCTTTGATCAGTAGTATGCCCCGCCGCATTGAAGCCTGCATTGCTGCCCATGGTGACTTGACAAAATACTAACTGTACACCTGTCTTTGAATCTGGAGTTATGTTCTGCTAATATTCACAGGAAAAAGAGCATTGTTACAAATACTATATAACTTACGAAAGATTGATGTGGTTGATCCTAGGGTATTCTTTAAAATATTTGATTCACAAATTCAACCAATTTTACTTTATGGTGCGGAAGTATGGGGGATTAGCCGCTATGAGAATATTGAAAAAAGTTCATTTGCTTGCATGTAAGAGATTTCTAAATGTAGGATTACAAATGCCTAATGTTATAATATATGGTGAATGTGGACGATATCCTTTGTATATAAATGCCTTATGTCGAGTTATTAAATATTGGCTAAAGCTTACAGAAATGCACTCTGGTAGAATATCAAAAAAATCATATGACATGTCAGTATATTTAGATAACATTGGGCAAAATAATTATGCTTCTCATATTCGTAATATACTTTTTTCACATGAATTTGGCTTTTTATGGTTAGCACAAAGTGTAGGCAATAAGGTTGATTTTCTTAGATGTGTTGAAGATGTATGTGTAAATATGTTCTACCAATCTTGGCATTGTACTCTCGACAACAGTTCACGCTACAATTTGTATAGAGAATGTAAGTGTTTACTAGAACCGGAAAAATATTTAAGTGTTATACATGAAAACAAATATCGTAATATTCTTATAAAATTCCGAGCAGGCCTATTACGATTAAAAATAAATGAAGGAAGATGGTTAAATATTGATGTATCTCTACGCACATGTCCTGTCTGTAAACTCGGTATAGAGGATGAATTCCATTTTCTTTTAGTATGCAAATATTATTCTGAAGAAAGATTCTATTATTTTCCACATATTTACAACCGCATTCCAAATATATTTATATTCAAAAACCTGCTAACTTCTCCTTCAAATGAAGCATTATTAAATCTATGCAAATTCATATATACTGCTTATAAAAAGAGACAGACTTTGTTAAACTCTTAATTGTTTTGCATCATGTTTCCAATATATTTTGATTGTACATATGTTATATGTATATGGGCCAGTGGCCTTCATGCATAATAAGATCTTTGACTTTGACATTTAATACGTGAGTAATGAGTGAAAAAAATATAAAAAATTACAATCTTTAAATTCTCAATAATTTCTGGTTGTACTGTATGTGTGAGGCAAGATAAATACAAATGACATATTTCGGATACTAATTTGAGTGGTTTTCAGTGATTGGGAAGAAGAGAAGGTTTTGCTTTTGGTGTGATTAAACCAAAATTGTGAAATATCTACAATAAAAGTGTTGGCTGAAACACGAACCTACAAAATAAGCAACTGACATTTTGTATTGTATATTCAAGGTAGTTTTTGTTGTCTCAAATTGAATAATGTTCTAAACAGAGTCCTCTTCGGGTGTATCAAATATAAAGATTGCCATTATCTTTCAAATTAAGAAGAACACCATGCGATATCGTGAGACTCTAGCCAGAAAGGGTAGTATGACAAAAATAACTTGTAAGAACAGGATCTAACAGCCAAATGTTATCGACAGAATGTGAAAAGCTTCCACTGGTCGACACATCGACACGCTGACGAAATTGGCAGCGCTTTCAAGAATGTTGCTGAAATCATTAGCTTGAGTGTTGATAATGTGTTGATTTTGTGATTGAATCCTACCAGTCAACCATGAATGTCATTTGTTTCTTTCCTCACAGTACAAAGTTGAATTCTCCAGGGCTCATTCTTTATCCTGCTCATTTCGTTCGCTTGTTTAACTCTCTTGTGTGGTAAGTGATTTTCGATTTTTTTGTCTCTGGTTCCTTGATTCTTTGGCAACAAAAGAAAGGAATACTACACGAAGGACATGGTCGTATCTCAAATGGATGTTTAAAGGTGAACTTCCCCAATCGTATTGAATACGCTTAATGGTGAGTTCTTGAGTCAGTTGTCACAGGACAATGAGACGTTGAAAAGATGAACAAATAATAACATTGGACCATTCTCTATTACATGTCTCAGCTCTTATTAATGGTAACCTTACACTAAAGACGTACAATTTTGCTTTTTTACCTATTTCCAGTGTATGATAATTGGTACGGAAAGGTAGGATGGAGTAGGTGCAATTGAGTTTGAGAAGAGGATGACAGCTATGTTCGGGTTTACAGGGCATGATATAGTTGGGTAGGTTATGTTAGGAGGTGGTAGAGTATTGTGGATGCTGGCGTAAAGGTCGGCGTTGATGAGTAGCGTTGCGGTAGGGAAAGACTTTGTGAGGTAGAGTAGGGTAGGGTGCAGGTGTGTTATGGTTTGGTTTTGCTTGTTGAATAGTGTTTAGGGGTGATCAGGTTAGAGACACTTGTCCAACACTCATGAATGTTTGATATATTCGGAACCTGTGCCATTTGTTCCTTCCTGACACAGACAAGCTGGCACTAATGGTATCACAACAGTTAAGGCCAAAGCAGCCGAATGAATGTTTGTAAAACCTACCCACAACGTTCAAAACAGAGGATGTGCAATAAACGAACGCCGGTGAAGTTTAGACTGCGATGTTGGGTCGTACTAACGGTAAAGTAAGGTCCGGGATGTCTTCCACCTGATGTAGAAGTTGATCTGCATCTACCACCACTGCTGATACAGGCGTTGATCGTTATCTACCACTGCTGCTAATACAGGCGTTGATCGTTATCTACCACTGCTGATACAGGCGTTGATCGTTATCAACCAGTTGCCCACGCTACCAGTAATCTGCTTTATTTACAACACGGAAAATGTTCTATCAAATGGTCCCCCCAAAAATTGGTACTTTTTTAGCTAGACAGTTTCTTTCCAAATTGCTGACAGACAGGAATGTATGAATGGATAGACACGTGTGTTGTGCGATTAAAGCGAGGTGGCGTAGGTTTAACGTTACTTGCCGTCGGAAGCAACTCTACGTCAAAATGGTATATGTCTTTCTTCATATAACTTAAAAGATTGTCAGTGTAGTTCATTAGTTTTTCTTGTATTTTGCTCGAAGAAACTTATTTTCTATTCCCGCTGAGTGTGTTGAAAAGGTCAAACCGATATTGGAGGCCAAAAACCTTCAGACAATTTTGTTCCTAGAAACACTCTGAAAATAAGGACACTTTTTTTGGACGTTGATATGTCTGAAGTTACTGTACCTCGTACACCCATGTTACATCCACATCTCAAAGGTAATCTGTCTGTCGTTTCAGCCATTGTCATACCCACGCTAGTGCCAAAATATCGAGGTAAATCTACCTGTCTCTAGTGATGTTTTCACGTGCTTGTCTTTTGTTCTGATCTTATACCTCACGTTACTGACCCAATTTCGAGATAAATCTGCCTGTTACAAGTGGATTTCTTATACCTACGTCACTCCCTACATCTCGAAATCTTTATTACACTTTTTATATCCTCGTTACAGTCCACATCTCGATGTTTACAGCGTGTTTATACACTATTTAAAACACCATTACTCCCTACAGTTCAATGGTAATTGTTTGTCGTAGTGCATTTCTTATACCTACGCCACACCCCTCATCTCGTATCTTGATTTAACGGTTGATATTTTGTCGATAGCCGACACATGTTGGTTGACGTATATATAGAACAAAAATGTAGGCCTATAATCTAGGTCGCACTCAATTCGCATTGATGTTATTTATGGCGTGTTCAGCAACAGTTTTTTGATAAGTTTCTTTCTTGTAACATAGTACCAGAGTAGGCGATAAAGTATTCAAGAAGGATCCAAACCCTCCCGGACCTATTATTATCGTGCAACCAGAAAACAGGGGTTGCTAACTTTACTGATAATACGTTGCTGATGAATTCCCATGTGTATTGTAATATCTTTTTGTAAAAAAAGTGTAATATTTAAGAAATAAATCATCTTTTTTTGGCACCTTTATTTAAAAGGAATAATGACTATGGTTTCATGGTCCCATTCTCTCTAAAATAATTGTGTTGTGTTGTTAGGAATCGCTAGTAGTGGAATGTAAGAGTTCTCGATCTCACTGAATGTATACTCCACACAACAGGATTGCAGCTTAAGGCACACTGACCACCAAGAGATCTGCACTGAGCTATAATATGGGGTTATTCAAACAATAAACGGTGACAGATGTTCAAGTCAATACAATTCAAGTATATTTCGTATTTTGATCATAGGCCCTTGAACATTATATGCAAAATCATTATCCACGCTTAAATTATGAGACGGAGAATTTACAGTTCACTTAGGAAATTGACAACCTAGTAACTTTCAGACAAGGTACTAAATTACAGAAAGCAGTACCTAATTGAAGAACTACAATTAAACCAACTGTATAAATTGGACTTCAAAATAAATGAGTATTTAACACAAACCAAATGAAAGACACGATCACCACGAATTGTACTAGGTCTGATGTGAGTGTGGCATTGCTGTTGAGTGTTGTGGTTTCAAACTGCAGCGTGGTTCCAGCTCAGTACACAACTAAGGTTATGTATGAGACTGAAACCCGAGACAGATCCAATCAGTGTGAATCATCAGCTTATGGAACATCAAATGAAGTAAGTAGTTTTGCAATGTACGTAGACACAGGCAAGGAATCGTATATTACTCCTTATGTAATATATTCTCTGGACAAGGAAATAATTTTGAAAAAATATGTATAATTTCATGTAACTACGCCATATGAAGGTAATTTGTTTCAGTCGGTGCATCCCGAGGGAAGTTTGATGAAGAGGAGATCAGTCTCTTTCCAGAGACGTAACCTCATACTACACTCGGTTCGTCTCTTTAGGACCTTGGTCAGTCAGGATTCATATTGGAACGTGTTCCGTTCACGTGACTATCACATGACATAACCCAACTCTGCGACAGTGGTGGACTGTGTATAACAGTTCAAACTCTTTCCTTTTGTTATTATATTCAAATCAAAATGTATTAAAATAATCTGTTGTTGCATTGGCACTATATATAGGAGCATTTGGCATCACACTGTTTCTGCGGTAGCATTACTCACTTGTTGGCCAAAGTATTATGTACTTGGTTGAAAGTCCGGCATTCGAACAGTACTTGAAATATTAACAAAACTACGGTCGGTTCACCAGTTGTAGAAATAACTTGTAGCGGTAGTGGTAACCTAGGATATCGCCTCCTCTCTGCCGCTTCATCCCAATAATGCTTTCATTTCCGTTCCTAAAATGAGCCGAGGAAAACAACCATGTTTCTATTAAAATACGTGAACAAGTAGGCATTGCCAAACTTTCCCTTCAGCAAAACTTGTAACAGCTAATTTTTCGTTCATGTACATGTACATGCTATTTTTCACACTTACGTGAAAAGCTATCCAATGTGATCTGAATACATATTGACCTTGGTGAGATAATTCCGCTATCATTATTCCGCAGCAGTAGTCTATTTGACAATGTTTACACATAATGAAGACCTTCATTTGGTGAGCTCTGTTTGCGTAACCTTACTAATTATCTCCACGATTGAGTTGAAGAATACCATTATATCTCTGATGACAATTTACACGAGGTTCTATAGAAACCATTTACCCAAGAAGAATAGAACTAGGTCCACGCCTCGATAACCAAGCCGGTATTAATGAGACTGTAGTATCAGTGAACATGAGGGGTTTGTTCTATGACATTACTTTCTTTATGACTATGAGTGAATTTGTTTGGCCCCACACCACTTTTATCAATATTCCCACAGTGTCACAGCGCGGTAAACCAGGTATGGGTTTCGCACTTTGTACTCATGTGGGGAGAGGAATCGACGTCGTCAGCGTGACGACCGAATGCTTTAACCACCCAGCTATCCAACAGCCTCACAAACTAAGAACTACTACGGTCTTTTACGATGATAATTGCCTTATTATAGCATACTATAAGAAGCAGTCCATGGTCACTTATCCATGACTTAATTCGTGCAATCATCGAAGGTGTGCATTATCAGATATATATTATAACGCGTCATTCAGAGAATACGTGTGTATTACTCAGATACAATTACAGCTTTTATCCTACTTTGTTGCTATAACCGTTCGTCTAATTACCCTGAAGTAATACGTCTATCACTTTGTAGTTCAGGAAGCCAAGGTCCATTATTTCCTAATGTCAAATAAATGTGGTTTATTGCTTATTACACGAACAGATTACGAATGCCCGTCCATGTTAAGCTCACGACATCCGGAACGGCAGCAATAATGAACTGTTGCAAATGTCTTGTTTTAGAGTATCGAAATTTCGAAATGAAAGATCAAAGAGATTTGTGTTTACCACCTATGGATTAACAGCTATTCTCAAGATGTACAACACTAACATGCTGTTTCTCATTACCACTGATTACGTTAGGTGTATGTACAGATCTATTATACACGATCATTTAAATGATATTTAAACAGCGTGGCCGATTATTCAGACTAGTTGGTGAGAACGGACTGATATACAAGATGTTAATGAATTCCTCTTTGAACAGTATTAATATTTCATTTATCCCCAAAGTTGCACATGTTTGCAACTTGCATGAAATACGGGTGCGGGTTGGATCATAATCCTCAGATTTGAAGCTTATTGGGGTCCTGTAACAACGTGCATGCTGCATGGATATGGATTAGGAAAAGCATCTTATAAGTCAATTAAAGGATTCTTGAGATAAACATGTAACAGCATGATTAGCCTTTGGTCACTATGGCTCCTAAATACTGAACATACATTGAACATCACGACAGCTAAACTTGTTTCTACTTTTCTTATTAGATTTGACCATTCTCGGTGAAATATAACAGGCAAGCTGTTCACAGTTACAGTATAAGAAATATATACATACAACATTCCTGCTTGGGTTGCCGTACGAACAATTGCGAGAAGCATGAGAGATCAAGTTATAGATTCTTCTACAAATATAGGGTGAAAAGTCCAGTTCTGGCTCTGAGCCTATTTCTGTTTTGTAAGCACCGTACCTGTGCTCTTGGGTTTAGTCTATCGACATAAAGCTGGAATATTGCTGAGTGCGGTGTAAAAATAAACTCACTCACTCAATCACTCATTGGTTTCGTCAAAGTCGTAACTATGTGAGACCTGCATCACCCTCGGGCATTCCTCCCAGATATAGCTCACATGTTGTGTTGTCCCTGGAATAACGGTAAAATCTAACATACTGACTCACTCACTCACTGAAACTACAGTAAACTGTAAAGAAGTTATTAAATACTATCGTCTTCAGTGTATATTACCTTCATGTAAAATATGTTGAAAATAATTTTCTAAAAATATCTCAAACAGTTTCCGAAGGTTTTCTAGAACAATTTTAATTTGTTTAACTCTCTGAAATCCCTTGGCATTTGGTATATTTCATCATGTGATCTCAACCCATTTCAATACTGCTCTGCTCACTACAGAACAGCTCATGTCTCAAGGGGGAATTTCGACAGTCTTCATTGATGGACCTCTTACGGGGGTCATGTGTTTTTGATTCAGCTCAAAAGTCGTGCCGACCTGACACACTGTTACTCTTGAAACGATATTTAACCTCATCTCGTCAAGTCATATTAGTGACAATACTTGACCATGCCTTACATTTATGTGTTTTATATACTTGAACAGGCTTCGGGAAAGATGAGAGTGCCTGGATTTTGGATGGTCGACGGTTCGATTCTGGTATTGCCTGTGCTCGTCATAAAGGACGTGTATGCGCCCCATTTCTGGTGTCCTCCGACATGCTATTCCTGGAATATTGCTAAAAGCGGCTTAAAACAATACTCTTTCACTCACTCATCGTAATTTGCATATAGTGTCATTAAGGAGAATTTTCTATTAAAATTTGAGAGGTACTGCGTAGAATCTCTGCACAAGAGCATGCACCAAATGTATATGTATTTGTCAAGTGTAATGTAATTTCCTCACGGACTGTTTGTTTCAGAATATCCAAATACAGGAAAGCCTGACAACCCCATCCTGTTAGTTGCTTCTCAAGCATCAGTTGCTGCAGATCAATTCTCACCTCGCCCTTACAGGTCTGGGAGAGTAACGTGGATATTAGAAGTGCAATAACTACAGGCGATTAACTTCGCCACATATGGAGCCACAGAAGTATCGTTATTTACAAACACAGGGGAAAATGGGCCCAAATAAATTTTGCGAAAATATAGAAGCTAACGATATTTTGTTAATGCGGTTATTCAGTTCCATGTATTGTGTGTGCACTTTCGTGGCAATATCAATACATGTACCCGAATTGGTGTTGAAACTGGCGTGTGCCATTGTTTATTGTTCGCCCATATTTCTTTCGTATCTCGAAACTACTTAAATAACGTTTTCACTTTCTAAAAGTAATTTTCCTGACATATATTTTGCCATATCTATTTGGCAACATCCCTGTTTGATAATGATTTGTACAATGGACAAAGATGTCGTATGCTATTTGAAATGATTTTGTCTCTTTCTGTTTAAAACTTACACAGTTTAATATCAGTCTGATTTTTATTTGCTCTGTTGCAATACTGTGGGTCACTCTCTTGGTTAGTTAAGGAGTTAGCAAATCGCTGACTGACGTTTTAAGTGTTTGGGTGTCGTCCTTTCAAAGGGAATATTTCTATTTACCAAGTAGCTGGTGTCTCACTAACGAAATCCATGTGCTCACACAGGACTCTGGTATAATAGCTATCAAGGTCACTGTGTTCTTATTTTCACTAAAGTGATATACTTCTCCATCATTCGTGGTTAAAGAAGGGTTAATTCAACTCACTCATTCACACAATTTCTTTCTCAGTTCTGTAATGGGCAGCATTTATGTTTCAACCACAATAAGCCATTTATGTGATGTTCCCGCTTTCATAGGCTCTTAAAGTTTATTTTCATAAGCACAAGTTTGTGTGGTAATAATTACAATTAATTTAAAGTCTATTATCTGGACTGCACTATCCGTTCAGACCAGTTTACATCTAGTTCAGGTGGTTGTGTCACATTATTACAATGTCACGTGACAAACGTGTTGTTATACTGAAGACCATCCACGCCACTGTAAGTGATATTTGTAGTCGACAACGTCGTAATGACGTACGAAATGGGGCGACGTCTAAAGCATCAGTGTTTCATCACAAGCCTGTCCATCACACAGCCAGTTTACTGGTATCAGTTTCGGTTTGACTAATGTCATTAACAGCGAGGCATTATTCCCGTGTCTCTGATTATTCCCGTGTCACAGACTCCGAGTTTTATAAGGCAACCTGTCCAGGCTCAAGGTAATAGATTCATTTGTTACAAAATGATATATGGTATTGAAATTTGGTTCACATTGAATTTTTAGCATAATAAACTCCGCTAGAAGTGTCCATGAATGTGATGTCCTAAGGATTCAATCTGTGATTAGTGAAAGATTGCCCCCAAAAAGCATTGTTGCTCAGTTTCTGGCAGCTCGTTAAAGGGCTACGTACAGTCCGCGGGTATACAACGTACATTTGTTGAAGGATACGTTCAAGTGAGCATCCCTCTTCGAAGGTGAATGAAACCGGAAGTTTCAGAATCTCTAGATACTGGACGATGTCTTGTGTTGCTATTTTGTCAAAGTCGGACAAGTACTTTGGGGTCATGTGTTATAAATGTTTCTATTGGAATATATCATAAATGTTTGTATTGGAATATATTATAAATGTTTGTATTGGAATATATTATAAATGTTTATATTGGAATATATTATAAATGTTTCTATTAGAATATATCATAAATGTTTCTATTGGAATATATCATAAATGTTTCTATTGGAATATATCATAAATGTTTCTATTGGAATATATTATAAATGTTTCTATTGGAATATATCAATCATAAATGTTTCTATTGGAATATATCATAAATGTTTCTATTGGAATATATCATAAATGTTTCTATTAGAATATATTATAAATGTTTCTATTGGAATATATTATAAATGTTTCTATTGGAATGTAACACCTGTTCTTAAGTCTCTTCACTGGCTACCAATCAGAGCAAGAATTTAATTCAAGGTCCTGAGTCTTGCCTACCAGTGTTACCATCTTACGGCTCCAGAGTACCTTGTTGAGCTCGTCACCAAGCACAATCCTTCCAGAATGTTAAGATCGGCAGATAGACACCTTCTCACTATTCCTAGACAGAAACTCCGGGCATTCGGGTTTCACTCCTTCAGCTATGGTGCTCCACAGTTGCAGAATCAACTCCCGACTGAACTCAAAATGTCTCCCTCCATTGACTCATTTAAAAGTTCCCTCAAAACCCATCTTTTCAGAAAATATTACGATCTATAACTTAACTTTCCCAAAATGTCAGCCTCGGTCTAGCATAACACTTGCTTTGTAAATATTTGTAAATATGTAGCGCTTTGAGCATGCCTTATGTGTGGAATTCAGCGCATTATAAATACACATATTATTATTATAATATATTATAAATGTTTCCAGGGAACCCTTCAGATTTCATTGACATGCTCGTTTTTCAGTTTGGAAGGAATATACCAGAGCTAAACGATAATAACTCTATCCAACGCACTTTGTCAGGAAAGGGTTAAATATGTGACAATGATCATGAATACGTCCCATCCAACACATTAAGTTTTGAAAATATGGATACCACCAATGCATTTCTCTTCTGTAGCTATAGACAAATATCTCACCCCAGGATACATGCATACAGACACACATGCACACATACATGTACCAAAACATGCACATGCACTGCAAAAATGCATTTAGGGTCAAAGACAAGCACACCACGATAAAGGACGATGTGTTTGGCTGTGCGATAAAAGCGCATTCTACCGTCTACCTTATCCGGGAGGAAATCAGATTAATGAGTTGTCGCTGGTAATCACTTAATGGCTTCGGAAAAGATATAAAAATTTGACAGAAGTTAAATAGAATGTCTTCTTAAATCACTTTCTAAAGTGTAACTATGGCAACGCTCATTTCAGAGTTTGAGCACGTCTTAGACATACAATAATTTTCAAATAAATTTTCAGTGTATCTTTCTAATCGGTTTTAGAAACAATGTTTTCCAATACACCTCAATCGGCCATACACAATCCATCTTTTAAAGTTGGAAAACATTTTAGAAGGATTTACTGCCAGACCATGTTCAGTCCTTTGAAGCTGCAGATTAAGTCTGACCCAAATAGACTTAAATCTCTCAACGTCTCTTTTCGGAGAATTAAAACTACAAAAAACTGTGACATTTTCTTTTTCACTTTCTAATAAATGTTTTGGATGATATCAAAATATATTTGTCAATTACTATCTGTGGAAGAAATGTTTGGAGGATAATTAATGATAACATGGACACAACACACAAGTTTCTTCTCCTTGTATTGTGTACAATTTTAGCCAACGAGTGAGTGAGTGAGTGAGTGAGTGAGTGAGTGAGTGAGTATGGTTTTACGCCGCTTTTTAGCAATATTCCAGCAATATCACGGCGGGGGACACCAGAAATGGGCTCCACACATTGTACCCATGTTACCCAACGACGTTCAGTTTATACGTGGTTCGAAAAATACCTAAATGATAAAATTTTCAGTTCGAGCTATCCCTTATAAACATGTGACCAAGTTAGGCTATGCTTTACACTGGGTATAATACTAATAATGAAAGAATACTTAAACATTTAGACGAGAAACCTATCATGTTTTGGAATTCTGTGCAATACCAGTGTAGAGTAGATACGTTTTAATTCTATTTGGAAGCAAGCGCTGCAGTTTGTCATCTAACCCACTGTCATCTCATCATCAAACAAGTCATGATTAATCCCTAGGATGTCAAAATTATCATCCCTGTAATCATTGGTAAGCGTTCGGATATCGAGCAATATGCAGCCATTTTTCTGGATCGATAAGTAATTTATCGGTGCATTCTAACGCTTAGTTTTTGTGTGAAAGGTTCACGAAGATACTCCGACACAATGGTTAACACGAGCTTTTCCTGAATCTCTACGCCCACTCAAGGTGTTAAGTGAATGAATCCACATTATATTTTATGTTGAACCCTCTGTTGTAGGCACTCTTACAACGTACACACGGACATTAAACCACAAACGTTTTTGAATCAACTGCACATGATAAAGAAGAATGGCACCAACTATCTTTGAAATAAATTATAACATGGAACAGATGAATGGGTTTCGTAATTGCTTGAAAGGTATTCTAGAAGTTAGTGAGTAAATAAGGAAACACGCTGCTTTATTGATTCTTACACCGTTGGAGACTCATCCTGGTTAGAATTGGTCTTCAGCAACCCATGCTTGTTGTAAGTAGCAACTGATAAGATCGGGTGGTCAGGCTCGCTGACTTGGTTGTCACATGTCATCATATCCGAATTGCGTAGATCGATGCTCATGATGTTGATCAGTGGATTGTCTGGTCAAGTTTCGATTATTTACAGACTACCACGATAGAGCTATTGCTTAATGTGGCGTTAAACAGCAAACAAACACTGTTGGAATGGTGAGGTGACTACAATCAAGAGTTGATGAGATGTATATAAGCAAGACAATATATAATGTATACAATAGGCGATTGTTAGCAGGTGGCTCATAATTGGATGAAGAAGATGTAGAGTAAGGGCAACAAGTAGAACAAATGTATTGAAGCCAAATATACAGACGAGTGTGAATATATGTTTTATTCTGAGCCTACTTTGTATTGCAGCAGACCGAACTTTGGGATGAAAGTTGATTTTCGTTATTTAGGCACTTTAGTTGTGGAGAAACGAAAGTGATCACCCTCCTAAAATAACGTTTTCTCGACATGACACACATGACCTTCACAGGGTAACGTTTTCTCGACATGACACACATGACCTTCACGGGGTAACGTTTTCTCGACATGACACACATGACCTTCACAGGGTAACGTTTTCTCGACATGACACACATGACCTTCACAGGGTAACAGGGTAACGTTTTTCTCGACACACACCTTCACAGGGTAACACACATCGACATGACACACATGACCTTCACAGGGTAACGTTTTCTCGACATGACACACATGACCTTCACAGGGTAACGTTTTCTCGACATGACACACATGACCTTCACAGGGTAACGTTTTCTCGACATGACACACATGACCTTCACGGGGCAACGTTTCCACCGTACAGAAAGAAACTGAAAGCACAGTAAAATTTCTTGATGGACGTGTTGATTGGATGAAAGATGATAACACAGTTAGCGCATATCAATTCCGTCACGTCACCAAGACAGGACTTTGTTGACAAGTTCAATCCGCGGTGTTGCTAATTTCCATTCATCGTTTTGCTGATTTCGGAACACCTATTTCACGATGAAATGAGCAACTAATATTGCTGAATGGAAGACGATTCTTCGGTTCCTTGTGAAGCCTCGGTTTAATTGTTTGGAGTTTTCAAAGAATAGGCATCAATTTCAAGAAATTATTCTTTTATGACTACCTAACTTCAGATTACCGGACATAATACAACTCAATAAATCTATCAATATCTTGTTGATATCCTAAGCTGGCGATTTCGAGGAGTGAGTGGGTGAGTTTGGTTTTACGCCGCTTTTAGCAATATTCCAGCGGGGAAGACCACAAATGGGCTTCACACATTGTACCCATGTGGGGAATCGAACCCGAGTCTTCGGCGTGACGAGCGAACGCCTTAACAACTAGGCTATCCCACCGCCGTACGTGATCTCGAGGAAGACACTTCCCACTTCCCACTTATCATGTCACTCAAGATTAAATAGGTTTCAAAGACACAAATACTGCATGGAAATTGTTTCCATAGATTCCACCTTGAGAATGTTGGATTTAGCACACCCTATTTTACCAATCCAAGATCATCACATCATGCTGTAAGCAAAGTGCCGGATGGTGTAAGCGATTGTTTAAATGTTCAGATGATCCTTTGATTGGTGTCACTTCCATGTATGTTCATCGTTTAGTTTTGTCGCGAACATATCGTAAACGTATGACAAGGGCTTTTACCTGTGCCTTTCACCAGGTGACAGTTGCACCACTGACAATCTTGAATTGTCAAAATACTTCACATGCTTCCTTGTCATAAGAAAACATTATATTTCAGATTACCGGACATAAGTCAGCTCGATAACTTAATAAATATCTTGTTCTGTTGCTGAGTTGATATCCTTGGCCGGCGTTCTCGAGGAAGACACTTCTCTCTTATCATGTCACTAGATGAAACAGGTTTCAAGGACACAAATAAAGCATGGAAATTGAATCCAAATTCCATTTTGTTTGATAAATTCCATCTTAAGAAAGTCGGTTTGAGCATTTCACCAATCCAAGATTATCCAAGCATAGGTGCATCATACTAACTCGGTGGTGTAAGCAAAGTTGGACTTGTCACCGACCTTGGGGCTTTGTCCATAAGATGAAATGATGACGGGAACCGAGTTACTCTGAGGAAAGTTCATATTTGTATTCGTTTTATCCTAGCCGTAATGATAGGACGTTCAGCTGGAAATCTTCACCAGATGACAGTGGCACAGTTAATACTCTTAAATACTAGAATGATAGCTACTAATCAGAAGAAAACAGCATTTTCTGTGGTACTTTGGTTTGCCTGAAGCAAAACGATTGCGGAATCGTCATTGTTCCTGACAACACTAACAACTCATGGATAATGTCCCGGATAAGATTAAATACATATAATGCCAGCTACGTAGGTAATAATATAGTGTGTGATGTATATTGCAGCTGTTTGGTCTTTGTGCAAATGTGACACTGGTTACTCTTCTTCGTATGCAGGCATGTCAGTCGCTTTAATTTTCCAAATCAAAACCAAGAGTGCGTGTTTTACAAACTGGAGTCGCGACTCCTCACTGTCATGCAACTTGGCTGACCATGCAATAAATACAGCTCGTGATGTTTCATGCACAATTATTACGAGACACGCTTGGTTTCGAGAGACAAGTGTGCAATTGCCTAACGAAAAAGCTGTAATTTACAGCAAAGGGAGAATTGATTTGTTTCAACCTCAGTATGATCTCTTTCAGTATTGCCACAACGCCAGTGACGCACTCTCTTCTGTTTGCCAACAGGCGACGACGAACAGTGCAATGATGTTTACATATATCTTGATGACATATTTATGTAACGTTCAGTTCGTGGAAAAGTGTTGAGTTTAATCCGACTGTTTGTCTTCAGTATTTTCTTTACCTTGCGGGCTTTGAAAGCAAATGTCATTGTAGACAAACATTGCAATCGGATACATCTTTGTGTATTTAACAATGGACCATATTTCATATTCTTTGTGTTCCTATTTAGGAGTTATATATTCAAAAACGTTTTCGTGCATATTTCTCTTTTTGAACTATCAATAGTAGCACTGGCAGTCGTTGGTCGATGGTCTGTGGACGGTAGGCCGTTGTAGTGGACGATTTAACAGTAAGCGTTAACATAAGACATCAACTGTCGATTTTGATTGAAAGGAGGATGTCGATTTACAATGGTAGATTTGTGAACTGATAATTTGTTCAAGTATTAATGTCTTATCGGGTAAATAAGTCTGTTCTCATATTCTGGTCAAAGCAGACAGGAGGTGAATCTCTATGCCCCAAGTATGGAATAAATGTTGAACAGTAGTCGACTCTGTTAGCCAACATGCAGGAAGGATGCATATTACGGCCGCAAGTTTGGACTGTAATGGACCTTTACGAAGGGATGACAAATTTATATAAAGATCGTTTTGTCCAAGTATAAGAATAACAAGCAACTTGTCCAGTATCTTAGTCGATTGTGTTTTTAACCACAGTAAATGAACCTTTTTGAACTAATCCCTGGGTAAATATAAGACTTAATCAATAATCTGATCACTCAAAGATATGTTTGTTGTTTGAAGGAATCCCAGTTGAACAGTTCCGTGATGCATGACTACCACGTGACAATTATGGTTGGACTTCACAATACGTTCTGTGTTTTAAATGTTTGAAGTTAACGGTACGCTTTCATTGTTATGTACAATATTTTCTAAACTATACATATATTACCATCTTTAATGTTCAATTAGTATCTACAATTTTTCTATGACAACACACTTCACCACTCCAGTTGTGTCAGAACCTTGCATGATAGTTTGGGTAGCCTTGGGGTGTGTTTGAAGGAGAGGGCACACTGCTGACATAATTGAAATCAGCAAACAGAACGTTTTTGTAAGATTATGAAATATTCCTACACATCAAGTGCCATATATTGACATATCCTGCATCACCCTTGAGCCGTTCATGTCTGTCATTGCAAATACAAACCTCGTTACATGGCCCTATATCTGATGTCATTTACCGATTTCTGTGTAACGCCAGAACTCGTTTTAACGACGATCACGGACGACATGCACGATACCTTCTTTTTGCATACGTGTATCAAAACGTCAGTCGTTTAGAAATCCAATAATAGTTGCTGTGAATTTCGTGAGCGGTTTTTGCATTGAAGTTGTGAATTTCCCACTCGTTCTTCATACGGCAATTATAGTAATTTACAACGGATATTTTCTGTCAGATTTCAATACATTCCCAATGAGTACAGACGAACTAAATTTAAGAAGAATAACGTAATCTCTGGGACTGAATACAAAATAAACGGGGTTTTTTTCAAACCAACACAGATCTCAACCTAATAATCGAATTCCGAGATTGGTGGGAATACGACATGCAACGTTTTCAAGGCAAATAGAACACTGAATCTTGTCAACTTCCGACATGGGCTTTGTCTTTCAACCGCAGGGTACAATTTAGTCTCAAACGAGCTATTTTGTGCCATAATTGGTTCCAAAACGAAAATCTGGCTTTCTTGATGAAGTCTCATAAAAACACGGGCTTTTGTCTTGAAGGAGGGACGCTGAAGACGACATCCGTGGCATCCCGTGGGCAGGGCGACGTTACCGTCGTGGCCAGTAATTGTATTTGCGACCAGTGTTATACCTGTGTGTACAAACTTTGTAAAACCATGATAGTTGAGAGATTATTTTTAACTTCGATGACATATTTAAGGTACTAATTTCTTGTCTGTGATTGGGAAAAAGAGGAGTTTTCTTATGTTGCTTTGATGTTGAATAAACCGACATTGTAAAGGATTGGTCACAAGAGTACTGGCTTCAATACGAACTTTAATCCCGTATACAATGCACCCACTGACATTCATACGACGTAGTTTTGATGTCTCAGACTGAATAATGCTTCATATTCCTCTTCTAGGGTATCAAATATAAACATTGCCATCACCTTTCATGTTTAAAAGGGGCGGTGGGGTAGCCTAGAGGTTAAAGCGTTCGCTCGTCATGCCGAAGACCCCGGTTCGATTCCCCACATGGGTACAATGTCTGAAGCCCATTTCTGGTGTTTCTCGCCGTGATATTGCTGGAATATTGCTACAAGCGGCGTAAATCTCAACTCACTCACTCATGTTAAAAACCCTCGCTTTTCTTAGAAATCGTATGTGAAAATGGTTATACATGTACAGTGCATTACTGATTTGACTGAGTCGTATCAAGAATGGCGTTCTCTCTTTACTTCTCACAAATCCACAAAGGAATCAAATGTTCCATAATAAACTGTTTCAAATAATACTCTATACAATAATACAATTATACTATACTAGTCTAATAAACTCATTTAAAATTGTTAGACATAACCAAAAGATCATATTTAACTGTTCTTACTGTCAAATAGATCGAGGTTTGTTCGTGTTTTGATTTTGCCGTCTTCAGACTGAATTATGATTTGTCACAAGGAGTCGAACAAAGATAAGTGTTATCAACACAAATGTACATAAAAACACTTCCGAACTTTTTACGTGCCTCCCGTTGAACACGCAGGGCGTCAATTTGTCACTTTCAAGGAAGGGCGGTTAATCTCTGTGGAGATTTCCATCTATTGTATTGATTCCATTTCATTTTCTTGATATCATTCATTTTTCATGCATTAACTTGCTTCCGAATGCATTTTGGAACCCGACAGGTCAACTTGCAGTCTGTTAGTAGCAGACTGTTGAATAGGTACCAACAAACCCTGTCCCCATAAAATCAAATTCAAACGTCAAGTGACTTTGCAGCAAACTTTCAACAGGCTACTGCAGTATGAGTTACGGATGTTGAATACGGATGTCTACATACAGTTCATGGTACATACATGTACTATAATGTATTTGTGAACTTTCTTAATCCGATGTTTAAATAATGACTCCTGCTGATACGACGATGGAACGACGACTTTAGACAACCAGGTCACCTGTGTCAACAGTATGGACTGAGTGAGTATGTTGGGTTCAACTCACTCACTCTTACACCCTTCCATCTATCCACCCGCCCACTCAATCACCCAAACTCACTCACTCAGATGATGCCAAAGTCAGCAATGGATAGTATGATGTTATTCAGGCATTGATTCTATAAGCAACGTACATGCGCATGGTCTTAACTGCTACTAGATTTCCTTTGAATTCCGGGGCGTTGGGGTAGCCTAGTGGTTAAAGCGTTGGCTCGTCACGACGAAGACCCGGGTTCGAATCCCCACATGGGTACAATGTGTGAAGCCCATTTCTGGTGTCCCCCGCCGTGATGTTGCTGGAATATTGCTAAAAGCGGCGTAAAACCAAACTCAGTCAGTCAGTCATTTGAATTCCAATACACATATGATCCCGTATTGGAGTAGAAATGCATAATATTATTATTCCTACGCCCAGATGACCCAGTACATGACTTGACGTAAAAACTCCATATAGCCTTACACAGATGAAACAGTATTTGACCATGTCTACTACCGTCATCTTAAACCTGGAGCACAGCTTACTGAAATCATCAGTCTTATGCGTACCATGTGATAGAGTCAAGTCAGATAAGCGTGACAAAAATCACTCGCAAGAACAGCAATGACTTTCGACAGAACATGAAAAGCTACCACAGGTCGAATAAATTTAGGAGTGCTTCAACGTTGCTGACAGCGTCAGCTTGTCAGATGTGTCAGAGTATTGATAGCGTGTTGATTTTGTGATTGAATTCTACCAGTCAACCATATTTGTAATTTGTTTCTATCCTCACAGTACAGAGTTGAATTCTCCAGGGCTCATTCTTTATCCTGCTCATTTTGTTCGCTTGTTTAACTCTCTTGTGTGGTAAGTGATTTTCGATCTTTTTTCTCTGGTTACTTCACTTTGGGGAAACAAAAGAAAGCGAACATTACATGAGGAACATGATCCTATTGTATTCCAAATGGTTGTTTAAAATTGAAATTTCCCAATCGGGCTAAATTAGCTTCATAGTTTGTGAGTCAATTTCACAGATTCAGCGTGAATGATGACACGGTGAAAACTTAGACAGCTAATAAAGTAGGAAAATTCACTGCTTTTTATGCTGAAACTAATGGCAACTTTGCAGGGTAGAAGGTTGTAAGGTGGTTTCGGGTAGGATAAGTTTCACATTTGTGGTGTGGTGTACTTGTGTGTATGTTTCGTGGTGTTGTTGTGGTATGGTTTGGTTTGGCGTGATAAATTGGGTGTTAGGGGTGATAAGGTTTACAAACACTTGTCCAATTCTCGTGAATGTTTCAGACCTGGGTTGTTCGTTCCCTCCTCGCACGGCCAGACTGGCATCTGGGGTATCACAACGGTCAAGGCCGAAATAGCACGATGCACCTACATGTATAACCCCAATATATTATACTAGTCTGCAAAACCCCAAAACTTTCAATACAGAAGTCGTGCAGTGAACGAACGCGGGTGAAGTTTAGGGTTCTTGAGTCGGGATAACTTTACAATAAGGTCATAGATATCTTGCAACTGATGTAGAAGTTGATCTGGATCTACCACTGCTGCTAATGTAGGCGTTGGCCACCTACAGTGTTGTACCTCCTTCCAGTAATCTGTTTTTTTAAACCAATCTACCAAATCGTGTAAGCGCAAATTACGGGTAATAAACCTGACTTTGTTTCCAATTTACTGACAGATAGGAATGTTTCAGTAGACAGTCATGAGTGTTATGCGATTAAAGGGAAGCGGGGTAGTTATATTGTTACTTATCGCCGGAAGCAACACAGAGTCAAAAACGCTGTATTTCAGCAAACAACACGAATTGGCATCTGTCTTTGATCATGTAACTTACCCATCTGTTGGTGTAAAGACATTAGCGTTTCTTATATGTTTGTTTAAAGGACCCATCCAATCACAGTTGTTCAAATGAAAACTTAATTCAAATTATAAACTTACTTTCTATTCCCGCTGAGCATGTTGTAAAGGTCAAAGCAGAATTGGAGGAGTCAAAAACCTTCAGACATGTTGACTCACAGAAAAACTCTGAACGAACTTTGTTTTCTTTCTGAATAGGTCATTGACATTATGTTTTGGACAGGAATGTAAATCATGGGCTAATAGCACGAGATTGGTTTGATGTGAAAACCATCGTTGTAGAAAATACATGGAATAAGTTACCAGGACCAACATTGAGCAGAAAACAGTTTTTTCTGCTTCTGTTTTTGCATAATACTGTTGTAAGACATCAATATCATGTCCCTGCTAAATTACTGATACTAAATTCCCTCTATAATGATAAACATCTTTCAATACAGCATACCATTTCAAAGTTGCTACCCTGTGTTTACTCCAACACTTATAACAACGTTACTCCCCTCTACTCGAAGTTCATCGGCTCTGTTCCTAACTTCTTGAAGTTAATCGCCTGTCTGCCTATCCACTTAAAGCTAATCGCCTGCCTTCCCTGCGCTGTTAAGTTAACCTCCCTGTTTCAGCCACATCACACATCTCAGCCCATACCTCACATTTAATATCGGAAAGATAGTCACCTTTCTGACCCACGTCTCGACAGAAATCGTTTGTTTTCTACAGATATTAAAGTTAATATGCTCTGTTATACCCAGATTCTGTCAATGTTACTCCCCTCTCCTGGCGTTATTCCTCACTTTAGTGCCAACATAACGATTTGAATACTCGGTAGACTGAAACCAGCAAATATCCTCAAAGACGGTAACGAGGCATATAATATCATGTGTAAAGGAAATCATGAATCATGTTTTCAATCAAACCAAAAACAGACTGAAAATAGTATCACAGAGAGAACCCCCTTCCTTCAACAACGCCAGAACGTTACACCCGAAGTCCCTGGTACTGATGACTCCCACCCGTCCCATGGGGTGACGCCGTGCAACTCGTGCATGTCTCATGTCAAGATGTATTGGTGTAACGTTTGATAGTTCGTCGATTACCGACACGTGTGGGATTAGGTACATATAGACCGAAAATGTAGGCCTATAATGTAGGTCGCCCTCAATTCGTGATCGTTGTTTTTTATGGTATGTTTGAGCTGCGGTTGACTTGCAACACTTTTTTTGTGTGTTTTCTTTGAGTTGGGAATATCGAGTTATTTGAACAATAAACGTTGATACACGTACAATTAAATACAATCCAATTCTTTTTCGGTGTTCCAACATTGGCACGTTGGTTCAACGACAATATATTTTAGACAGTGATATTTGTTACAACCGTTTGTTTAGTTAAGGCTACCATCACACATTACAATGTTTACCAAATGTGTGTTGGGTCTGTCACATTTCATAATAATACAAAACTGTCAATAAACGTGTGAGAGGGTTATACACATAGGCAGGTTAACATGGGATTAGTGAGTGAGTGAGTATGGGTTTACGCCGCTTTTAGCAATATTCAAGCAATATCACGGCGGGGACACCAAAAATGGGCTTCACACATTGTACCCATGTGGGGAATCGAACCCGGGTCTTCAGCGTGACGAGCGGATGCTTTAACCATTAGGCTACCCCACCGCCCCTAACATGGGATGATGTGTTGATCAGTTTGATGTGGGTTGACAGATTAAGGATTATAAACAGATATAATTTGGAATTCAAACTCTAGACCAGAGGATCCAGAGTAAGAGAAACAAGACCTTCCGCCATCCATGCCACCAGTAACAACAATAGCAGCTGGGGATGTCTTAGAACGGCTGTCCATATATTTAGGCTTCACTTTGTATTCAGATAGATATATTACTCTGTACAGGACAGCTGATTATCAGGCAGGTGGGGCCTTCAGTCTCGTCAATGTTTACCTGTGTTAACACCACCCAGGTGAGAGGAACCGGTAGCCTCATTCCCCATACACACTAGGCCACGGTGTAGAGAGAAAGAGGTTATCGCATGTACATAAACATTGTATGTATCAGATTCCTGTTTTCAAACAGTTCGTGGCAGAACAGATAACTATTAGTCATGTTTGGGCTGAAGGTAGAAAACATCAAAACAGTGAGTCTATTGATCCGTACCCTGTTATTGGCGGGAACTGTATTTTTATCTTGAGAAAGTTTTTCTATGGCTTATATTTCATTACACAGCCCGATTTAGAGGGTTTTGGCAATCTGCTGTTTGTGGGGGTCGGGAATAGAGTGTCCTAAAATAAATAAATAAAATAAACCATGGGAAGAGCCGTTTAATATTCATACCGTTGAGATCATACCTGAAGTCTATGTTGGTCGGGGAAGTCTATGTTAGTGGAAGTCTATATTGGTGGTGGAAGTCTATGTTGGTGGTGGAAGTCTATGTTGGTGGTGGAAGTCTATTTTTGGGGTGGAGGTCTATGTTGGTGGTGGAAGTCTATGGTTGTGGCGGAAGTCTATGTTGGTGGAAGTCTATATTGGAGGTGGAAGTCTATGTTGGTGGAAGTCTATGTTGATGGATGTCTATGTTGGTGGAAGTCTATGTTGATGGGGGAAGTCTATGTTGATGGGGGAAGTCTATGTTGGTGGGGGAAGTTGGTGGCGGAAGTCTTTGTTGGTGGGGAAGTCTATGTTGGTGGGGAAGTCTATGTTGGTGGTGGAAGTCTATGTTGGTGGTGGAAGTCTATGTTGGTGGGAAGTGGAAGTGGTGGAAGTCTATGGTGGTGGAAGTCTATATTGGTGGTGGCAGTCTATGTTGGTGGGGGAAGTCTATGTTGGTGGTGGAAGTCTATGTTGGTGGAAGTCTATGTTGGTGGTCGCAGTCTATGTTGGTGGCGGAAGTCTATGTTGGTGGTGGAAGTCTATGTTGGGGGAAGTCGATGTTGGTGGTGGAAGTGTAAGTGTTGGTGGTGGAAGTGTATGTTGGTGGTGGAAGTGTATGTTGGTGGTGGAAGTCTATGTTGGTGGGGGATGTCTATGTTGGTGGTGGAAGTCTATGTTGGTGGTGGAAGTCTATGTTGGTGGGGGATGTCTATGTTGGTGGGGGAAGTCTATTATGGTGGTGGAAGTCTGTTATGGTGGTGGAAGTCTATGGTGGTGGGGAAGTCTATGTTGGTGGGGGAAGTCTATGTTGGTGGGGGAGGTCTATGTTGGTGGCTGAGAACGTAGATATGTGTCGTTCATCGATGTCATACAAACCAATTTCAGTTACCAAACAATACCATAACAAAAGTACTCTTCAAAACCCAGAGAAAGGGTCAGGTAAAAACGAAAAAAAAAATATTTTTCAAGTCCCAAATTTCATCTGATATGATGATAAAGCCACAAATATAGAATTACCTTACCTTGTATAAAAATGTTATTTGTGCAACCATTCCAATCACATCCTCAAGGCAATGGGGACAAAGCGTACCCAATGCACGAACCCCCAGTGTCATGAACGAGTTTCATCGATCCATTCATACCAATTGTCACGGTTCAGGGCCTTAATGTGGAATTTGTTAAGGCTGAATATTGTTAATTCGTTATTGTCTCAGGTAGACCTTTCATACTTACAGCTGTATCATGGAAGAGGAAGTCAGTAACAACAGTAACACCATCCATCTGCATGAGTAACGTTATTCGAGTAATTATGTTCATAACCACTGTTTATGAAATGGTCATAGTATTTACAAACATAGTTATCTGATCATTCATTTCATTGTTGAAGGTAAATCAATATATTACGATTACTCGAACTGCATAAATAACCTCCATCATTCCCAACCCCGAGCAAATACCAGTTTGTCTCAACAGCGAACTAAGCACAAACATAGGCAGTGTTCATTTCCGAATCACACTGCCAATTTGTCAGCCAAATGAATCCGATTGGTCAATTGAGATGCATTAACCATTGATATTGTAGCGCTGATTGGTGTATCACCAAGCGAGGTAGCAAACTCCCCCGAAGAACTGTAATTAAACCAACTGTGTCCAGAGGACATTCAAATAAATGAGTATTTAACACAAAACAATTGAAAGACACGATCCCCACAAATTCTACCTACTCCCGATGTGAGTATTTCGTTTCTGCTGTGGATTCCAACTGCAAATTGGCTCCATTCTGATATAGATTGTAAAGTTCAGTTCAACTGTAGTCATCAGCTTATATGGAACGTTTTATGAAAAGGAGTATTTCGGTGTACATTAAAAATGGGGAAAGCGTTTTATTTCTCACGCAATATGTTCTCTGGAACAAATTAAAATTTAAAGATTTTTAAGTAATATTTATCATTTTCTGTTTATTTAATTTTAAATGATAATTAGCTTCAGTCACATCATCTCGAGGGCAGGTTTGCTTATATATGTTATGGCAGCAGTACATATTTCCATTCACATACTTTTGAAATAGGTTTATGCATCGCTTCCGTTGTAATACGGGTTCCTCTTCATGCATAGTTTACATTGCAAAAGAGTTTCACCGTGTATCTCAAAGGCAGAAGGGTCTTTTAGACCTACAGCTGAGATAAATGGCTTGTGTATGTCCTGATCTGTTTGAATGAGTGAGTTCGTTTAGTTTTACGCCGCACTCAGCAATATTCCAGTTATATGGTCCGACCTGTTTGATTGATGATGAGTTGATGAATAATAAGAAAGGGAACTTCTTTATAATATTGCGATGCCGTTGAAACCATCTGACTGTTGTCACGTAAGTGCTGGGTTTTACTGAACAGTTAAATCCTTCGAGTCGTGGAAAGATAAGTCCAGATGTCAAAAAGGTTAATTATAACAGCAATAAGGCAGCCAACACAACAACAATGATACCAAGAACAAGGACAAGAAAACACAGAAATGATGGTAGGCAATGTCAATGCCAGAGAGTAACCAGTCCAATTACCCCACGAAAAGGACTTCAGTGAGCATAAAAGGCAAAACATCAGTGAAACGTATATGATTTGGATACTGACAATAAGTGTGCCGACACCAGGTGTTTGTTATTATTATGTATACTCATGGAAACGAATAAGGGAACACATGAAAGTACGCATGTTCCTTTATTTATTTCCAGAATTTCAGCCACTGTGCAATACATACCTTGTGAAGAAACCTGGAAGAGAAGTACACTTGTACTTTCATGTATTCCCTTCTTCGTGTACATGAGCATATTACAGGATATTTATATAGCGCACATATCCACGCAACTAGTACATGCTCAAGGCGCTTGAGTGTTCCCTTGATCAACGGATATCTTTTTTCCGGCATTCTTATAACCAACTCATCTCCCTGGGGAGTATCCATCTTAAAAAGCCTGTTAAGCGCAGCGAGTTATCACACAGCCTCATCCTCACAAGGTACCCATTTGCAGCTGGGTGAACTGGGACACATAGTCACAGTGTTTCGTCCAATGACACTGCACGTTACTATACCCGCAACTAGGTGTCTGCACGTGTTCGTGTGTCCACCATCTGGTCACCTACCATCGGATGAGTGGGTTCTTTAAGTGCACAGGGTTGTGTACTGCACACTTGTTGGTTATGACAACACTGCAAGAGCCTGCAAGTAATGTTAGCTCCAAGGTTTTTACACCCGGTCACAAGGGCATCGATCCAGGCACTTTTCGCTTACTAGCGCGGTGCCTTACACAGCTCGCCTACCTTGTCCCTATTTGTGAAAGGCATGGGTGAATTGGTATCGGTTTCGGTTTAGAAGTATTCGCTGCTGTTGTAGAAATATCCTGCATCTGTAGTCGTAGTAGAGTCGGTCGCATCATCGCTCATCATAATGATTGGTTTATTTCCATTCCTAAAATGAGCCAAGGAAAGCAACCATATTTCAGTTACAGTATTAAGGTAAGGACTGTCAAACTGTTTCCAATCAGTAAAACTTGAAACATCATCTCGTTCATGTACATGATATATTTTCACACTGAATTGAATCGCTATCCAAAGAGACCTGAACAAATATTGACGTTCGTCAGATAGTTCCGCTGCCATAACCCTGTCACTGTAGTCTATTTAACAATGTTTACACATAATCAAGACTTTCATTTAGTGAGCTATGTTATCTGACTAATAATCTCCACGATTCAGATTCCGACCATCAGTGATAACAGTTTCAAGATGTCCTAGAGACCCCATTTACCTTAGACGAATAGAAACAAACCCATGCCTCGATAACCCAGTCTGTATTAACGAGGTTGTACTGTCACTGGACACAATGTTTGTTTTATGTGACATTATTTTCACACATGACTTCTGTTAAGTGTGCCTTTGGCAATACTTCCATAGTATCACAGAGGGGTATAGGTGTCGCACATTGTAAGCATATACCGATGGGTTTCAGAGTGACGAGTGAATACTCCAACCACTGGGATACCCTGCCACCCCACACACTGAGGCACTACAACAAATGTCAGCCGTTCACATCGGTAACTGCCTTTTTACAAGATACAATTTGAGAAGCTGTTTTTGTGAAATTATCTGGTGTAATGTGCACATACCATTGAAGGCGGGCAGTGTCAAATAAATGTTATAACGCGTCATTTAGAGAATATGTGTTCTTTACACAGCTGCAGTTATTCTACTTTGTTGCTATTAAGGTCGTTCCATTACCTTAATTTGGAAAGTTAATGTCCGTTATCTCACAACGATGTGATGTATTATCCTATTTAACGAACTGATTGTAAATGTCTTGCTATTTTCACCTTACGACATCCGAAACGGCAGTAACAATAAAATGTTGCAAAGATCTCGTTTTAGAGGATTCTAATTTCAAAATCCAAGATCAAAGAAACATTTTGTGTTCGCCGCCTACGGAAGCACATTTATTCTCCAGACCAATATGTTTTCTAAACCATTACCGCTGATTCGTTTTAATAGTTGAACAAAACGTCCACGCACGTTTGTTTAAATGAACAATGACGTGGTCAATTATGTAGGCAGGGCGGTGAGGAGGAAGTTGTTCAAGGAGAGGAAGTTGTTCAAGGAGAGGAAGTTGTTCAAGGACTACACATTATAGTCCTGATAGGCAACAAATCAGAAAGCCTTTTGGATAATGGCTCAGATTAGGGTTTGTTTGTTCGTTGTTTAACGTCGCGGCGGTCTGTAAATTTATAATTGAGTCTGGATCAGACAATCCAGTGATCGACATCATGAGCATTGATCCATGTCGTCGAAGTACGACGCCGCGGGTATCACCACGACAACCTGAATTCATGAAAATACACTTACAACCAGGATGGGTTGCTGAAGACCTATTCTGACCCTGATCTTCACGGGTTCTCAGATAAGGGACACGACGCTTGTGTATACCGCTTGGTTCTCTGACAGCGCACATATTCCAGGTGATACAGATTATATTGAGCATCTTGTTAGGCAATTTTTTTATTCTAGAAATATACATGTTGCGGCTTCAGCATAATTAGCCTTGTTCTTTCAGATAAAGTTTGTCCCAAATAACAATCTCTGTGTAATTTAACTACAAATCTAACAGGCAAAACTGATGAATGTCGACGTATACCTAAAAGGGGAAAGGTAGCTCAGCCGTCTGAAAATCCTCCCAAATTCCTCCAAAATTAATCTCATAGGCAATCTGCAGTTTCAAAATGTCATTTCATGCGACAATGCCTTACATGTACGTGTATCTGTTGTCTGTAGACTTCGGGAACGATGGGAGCGTCTGCCGTGACTTGTTGCGTCCTACGTGAAACAACCTGTTGGCTGGTGTTGCCTGACGCGCGACATGAATGGGATAACACAGGGGGTGGGCTCAGAGTCAGTTTGCTGGATTTGAATGAAAGGTTCACTCCCAAAAGACAGAGCTCCCAAAAGACAGACCTCCCATAAGACAGACTCAAGGAGTATACTAATTAGCTGAGCCATGCTGTCCACCCCTATTTAATTAATGAGCTGACCCAGAGTCACTACAAGGTACGTATAGTAACAACACACTATCGCCTGTGCCCTTCTCAAAACATATTACTAATCCTTTTACTGAACAGAACAGAATAGAACCGAAATGTTATTCTCAATAATCACATATAGTGACACAGAGAACATACAGCATATTGATACATATTATAACATTGAACAAAGTCCAGTTTTGATAAATTTGGGCAACTTTAGAGTTGTGGTGAATGATCACTTTTCATTAGATAAACAATTTTTTCAATAGTAGGATGTTTACAGAACTAATAAAAAATGAAGTTCATCACAGACATCTAACTTCACACTATGCATAAGGTCACCTCAATAAGCTTATTTACATGTTCGAGGCCAGTTACATTATGTTCATAAAGAAAACACTCAAGATCATTCAAGTATATATAACAGGAGAATAGGATGTTTTTAGTACTTAAGATTATTTGAGGATGAAAGTGAAATAATATTTATAAAATTCAGTATAAACAAAGTATATAACTGGAGAACAGGATGTTTTCTAATAGTTATTTTTCACTTGCTTTTTTTTCCATGGCTTTTTTCCTATGACTTTTTCCGATCACCCTTCTAGATGGCTTCCTGTATGCCAAGAACAAGGTGATAGGAAAAAATGATGATAATTGATTACATGATTTGATAAAACTATAGTTAATACCTAGTGTTGTCTGTTTTATCTAGGCACATACCATTATTATCAAGGGTACAGCTTAATTCAGCCTTATGCAACCAACCATAAAATGTGTTGTTTTAAGCGGTCTGTCTTATGGGAAGATACCGAATGAAGTATACACGATGTAAAACTATGGCAATGCACACATACACATACACACACACACACACACACTCATACACATACACACACAAGCGAGCGCACACACACGCACACTCAAGCGCGCATACATGCCGCTGTGCAAATAGTCGGTAACGGGTAAAACGTGGAGTGTTGTAGTTACATTTTTATAGCTATGTTCTTGTAATGTAACACTTGCCATTACCTTGCCATCGTCAATGTTTTATATAAATATTGTCATATAATCTTATCAGTAACTCTTATGCATAATATTTAGAATACATTGGCATTAAAATAATGTGTGTGGTTACGTCAAGTACTAACCAACCGTTTGATCCTAAAGGACACGTTCGTACTACATCCTATACATTGGTTCACTGTTACAATTAGGTTATCGAATATGAATTCTCATATAACGCGACATGCTTATGTTATTTGATACGTTTGTGAGCTAAAATTGTTCTTCGTGCGGCGGTAAGGTGGCCTAGTGGTAAAGCGTTTAGTCACACCGAAGACCCGGGGTCGCTTCCCCACATGGGTACAATATGTAAGACCTATTTCCAGTGTCCGCCGATGTTATTTTCATAGAATATGGCTAATAGAGTTTATTAAACCATACTCACTCACACTTCGTGATTGCATATACGTTTATTATCAAAATTTCTTCATTATATTTTGGGAGGTTCAGCATAGATTCTCTGTACAAACGCATGTAAGCATATATATATCAAGTGTTGATTTACATTCTCCACAGATTTTTTTTGTCAAAATAAAATAATACAAGAGCGCCTTCCCATCCCGGTAGTCGCCTTTTACAACAAGCACGGGTTGCTGACGATCAATTTTCACCTGGTCCCCATGGGTAGGGTAGAGTGACCTGGACACGGAGTACCGGGAGTACAATGTATGCAGTAATGAAGGATGTTACTGTCTAGAGAATTATCAGGAATAAGGAGCAAGGTACAGCAATCTGGATATTGGTGTTTTCCTCTGTTTTATACAAGTGCTGTTTATAAAACAAAAACTACACCAACCTTCAAAACAAATACAAAACATAGGTACCAGGGATTTATCGCATTACTACATTTGACCATGCATTCTGACCGATTCCAATCAACAATACTCAATACTCATAGCGTTGGGGAGAAACAGAAACATGAAATTACAGTGTCTTAGTAACATGGAGGCCAAACTCCAGACGAAACTCTTAACAATTACTGTAACGAGTTCGTATATTGTGATCAACGTCGCTTTATTAGATTCTAGTTATAGGGAAAGTTCTAACACACAGACGACTCACTGGGTCGATACCAGATGTAATACATTTAATGCCACGCAGATTATGACGACGGGACGTATTGCAATACGTGGTAGTATCTGTCCAAACATTGCCAGAGCAACTTAGTCATCAGTCCGGCAGTGGTGGTGGTATCTGTCCAAACATTGTCAGAGCAACTTAGTCATCAGTCTAGCAGTGGTGGTGGTATCTGTCCAAACATTGCCAGAGCAACTTAGGTATCAGTCTGGCAGTGGTGGTGGTATCTGTCCAAACAATGGCAGAGCAACTTAGTCCTAAGTCTAGCAGTGGTGGTGGTATCTGTCCAAACATTGCCAGAGCAACTTAGGTATCAGTCTGGCAGTGGTGGTGGTATCTGTCCAAACATTGCCAGAGCAACTTAATCATCAGTCTGGCAGTGGTGGTGGTATCTGTCCAAACATTGCCAGAGCAACAGTCATCAGTCTAGCAGTGGTGGTGGAGTCCAAACATTGCCAGAGCAACTCAGTCATCAGTCTAGCAGTGGTGGTGGTATCTGTCCAAACATTGCCACTTAGCAACTTAGTCATCAGTCTTAGCAGTGGTGGTGGTATCTGTCCAAACATTGCCAGAGCAACTTAGTCATCAGTCAGTGGTGGTGGTATCTGTCCAAACATTGCCAGAGCAACTTAGTCATCAAGCAGTGGTGGTGGTATCTGTCCAAACATTGCCAGAGCAACTTAGTCATCAGTCTAGCAGTGGTGGTGGTATCTGTCCAAACATTGCCAGAGCAACTTAGTCATCAGTCTAGCAGTGGTGGTGGTATCTGTCCAAACATTGCCAGAGCAACTTAGTCATCAGTCTAGCAGTGGTGGTGGTATCTGTCCAAACATTGCCAGAGCAACTTAGTCATCAGTCTAGCAGTGGTGGTGGTATCTGTCCAAACATTGCCAGAGCAACTTAGTCATCAGTCTAGCAGTGGTGGTGGTATCTGTCCAAACATTGCCAGAGCAACTTAGTCATCAGTCTAGCAGTGGTGGTGGTAGAGTCATCAGTCTAGCAGTGGTGGTGGTATCTGTCCAAACATTGCCAGAGCAACTTAGTCATCAGTCTGGCAGTGGTGGTGGTATCTGTCCAAACATTGCCAGAGCAACTTGGTCGATTCCTGATATGGTATGGAGACTGAAATCAATCTGTGAACAACATGGTCGTTTAATCCTTATCAGATTAGACGGTCTATGGCTTTTGCCTGATTACATTCTGATTATCTGGATATATATACTGGACAAAAATAGTTAGGGAAATATGTCAATTGTGAAATTATGAATAATGATCTATTTATTCATTGACACAATGATAAAATATCAATCATAAAAATACCAATATCTCTAACTGTGTTTGTCCAGTATATGTATTTAATTACGTCATCTATATGTCATAATGTGTTGATTTGAAATATCACTTGCAAAACTCCTTTAGAACATTAAGTGGAATGCAATGACAAGTTAATAAGTTTGCCAGATGGAACTGATTGTCCAATATTGTTCATCGCTGAACTGAACAGTATTCTAGCTGGGGAAAGAACGAATACACTAAAGCCCTGGGCCTAGATTTTCGAAGCTCTCTTAGCGCTAAGAGAGTCGTAAGTGCCATACGTTAACTTACGACTATCTTAGCGCAAAGAGAGCTTCGAAAATTTAGGCCCTGGATGTGACATTATAAACGTTAACACTTAAACGTTCTTGTTCTGTTATCATATACATATTGATACCATGCATGCAATACCCTACCAATTACATAACAATGTAAAAATCATTATTTGCTCGTTTCATTTCCGCCACTATGGAACATTGTTGTATGATATTATTACACGGCAGTTTATGGTTGGACCTGGCACAGGTAAACCAGTGGTTGTGGCCTTGGTAATGTTGACATTTGCCAGCTGTGAGTCACCTCTAAACGGTCATCTTTACCAGTTTGATACAAAGGTAACCCACGTGATGATATCAATACAGGAACTGTCGTAGGGGCTGGATGGACACGTTTTGGTAGACGCCTTGTATACACAATTTAACATTTCACAGTGCAATAGGTTACCATGTTATGTTAGAAACGTGTCACTCTGAAGTCAGTATGAAAGCACATTTCAGTGACATAATAGCGACAAAACTACAAGAAATGTTTGCAAAACTAGGGCTTGAGCAACAAAGTTGTCTCTCCTCTTGTTTTACACAGTTGATAATATCGCTTATGGCGTCTCTAACCTCGAGCTCATGTCCTGGGTTCCTTCAGACATCTCCTCCCACATCTAACGTTAACGACACTCTCAAACAGGAATTACAGCTTCCTGCTTAGTGGATATATTCATTTCTGGAAGTGGTCATTGTTTCACACACAGTTACCTGAAACGGCAACGGGAAATGGGGAATAACCACACGGACTAGCGCACGGACACGACATCATATACACGTGAACAAGTAATTTCGAACAATCTCCATCTACACACTGTGAAGATCAAAATCTATCTGCGGATCATAGAACTCCAGGCAGGGAGACCTAGTAGCTCGTAATTTGTCAGTTTATGCTAGTCACGCTAAGTTAAAGTTAAGCCTGGATCAGAGAGGTGATGGGTGGCGGTTGATTGGCGTCATTGTGAATGTCTAACCCTCTGGTGTACCTGGCTGTTCTCAACTGGTTTGCTAGAAACCTATGATCATGGTTCGAATCCCATTTTTCCCTGATTATGTTCCGATAAGCTTACACGCCGTGAAATACCAATACGCTACAACTCTGGTTCACCTCTCGGAGGAACAAAGTTCTAGAATCTGTACTTTACTGAGAAAGTGCAATGCCAAATATAACCTGTTTTACGTTTCACCACTTTCATTGGAAACAGAACTCAAGTCCAACATGTCGTCTCACCTCACCTCAGTACCAGGACATTTTATATATCGTCCCGAGGGGCTCTCGAAATGAACGTTTCAGAAATTCACAGATGTGTGTGTGTGTGTGTGCGCGCGTGAGTGCGTGTGTGTATGTGTGTGTTTTGTTTGTATGATCATTTTGTCCTACAGTTGTTATTAGTCTTTTGTTTCTAACCAAAGTTATATACGTCTCAAACTTTCGTGAGACATAACGATAAGGATCAAGACAATTATAATTAAAATCACTCATCCAGTTTGAAAGAGTTAATTTTCGTTCTTAATCCTTTAATGTTCAACATTAATGCTTCATTCACAATTAACCATTTATCTGATGTTCCTTAAGTTCATTTTGATATAAAAACTCTTTCTAGTCCCCCGATCAGTTATAAATGTGATCAATGTTAGCACTGAGTCTGTTACTGAAAGAAACCTGATTAAAAAATGGCAGCCTCTGATGTGTGGCGCCGAAAAGACGATTACGTCATATTAGTTTTTTCAACCGGAAATCGTAATGACAAGTGGGGCGCTGAAGTGAATGTTGTGGCAATGGTTCTATCCAAAAGTGTGACTTCTCTGAAGAAACAGGGGGTTGGTTCTGGTGCGTTACCGCACTGAGTTGTACAATACCAGGCGATCATTTCAGTGTATTCCCATTCTCTGTTAAACTAATTACAACTGATCTTAACATCAAAGTGAAATTACTTTATTATCATGGTGTTTTATTTCAGCTCTACACATCGGACAAGCCTCATTATTACCACACTGTATCATGTCAGCAAGTCACGGAATGGAGTATTATGTCTTCAAGTGAGCGGGAACTTATATTTCATAGGATAGAACATGAGCATCGATCCATTTCGTCGTTTCATTGCGTTTCTTAACTCGGAATTTTCCAGCCTTTTTGATTCTGGACACACATGCTCAATGATGTATGAAGCTCAATTTTGTTTACGAGGTCCAGGTAGCCATAGAGAGGCGTACCTTATGTACCAAGGCGGGCCAGATTCAAACAGGTTGACGGTCCCTGGTCTGTCCGTGCCAGTATAAGCCTGTTGCTTTGGACTCTTCTTCCACAGTAATAGACGGACGCATCGGGCTACAACTTGAATGCTGATCTCACTATGTGTTTTTCAGAAACATTCGTATCTTTCATGCTTTTTGAAAGCTGATATGGCGCATAGAACAGGTTTTATGGATTGACGACTGATTTATTGCAATAGATGCAATATACTCGGTGTAGATGCAGACATCACTTACTTGATAACAGTGTTAGCATCTACACCAAGACGTCGCATCTATTGCATTCCAGTTGTCAATCCATAAACTTGTACTTCTTTCTATCTTCCATGGTTCATTGTGTGTTACGAAACGTGTTACCGACTTGTTCAAGCTTTAAAACAAGGATTGTGGATTCTGGGAAAGGAGGTTAAATCAAAATTTAGTAAAAGATATTACATTTGTTTTTAGGTATTGAGGTAAAACCAACAAAGTTATAGTTTATCGCCTGAAAATAATGTAGACATCTTCTACGTAATGATCGTAACCACTGGCGACCGGCCCGGCTTATCTCTAGTAATAACATCTGTTATATTATTCTCACGTCTAACATATCACGTGGACGGGTGTTTATAAAACACAGATAAACACAAGTTAAGATAGACGAGATCTTAAGTAGTTAAGGTACCATATTAGCATGACTGTGAAATGAAGGTCTACCGACAGTTTGGTAAGAAGAAGGAGTGATCGTGTAGGCGCCAGACTGATTAATAAGATTTAATATGACAAGCAGCTACCCAAATGACAGCATTCATGAAATATTTATCCTTTAGGCTCTAATGGAGGATCATTAATAGAAACTGAAGCGGTTCTTTGCATGGCCATCCCATAAACCGGTACCTGAGATCGTTAGCGTGTCCTGTGTTATTGGGCCATGGGCAAGTTTGGTTGATGCTGCAGGTCAACTCACATCGGTAGTTGTTATTTAACTATAACTGAAATCTAATGTTTAAGAAATATTCAGGCTATGGATTTTCCTATATTACAGTGAAACTCGTCCAATTCATGAAACGAAACACAACTGAAGAAGAATAATGATCACCATTTTAGCAACTGATCTGAGAACACGATGAAGTACAGCCCGTCTATCATCCCTGGATAAAAAGGACCGACAAATATGCAGATATTGGGTGTCCGGCATATCATCAGAGGAAACCCGACGCATCTTCAGGTTCATCCACAGAATAATACATTAACTGATGAAGACACACAGAAGACGAAGAAATCTTGACGCATAAAAATACAAAATACACATGTTGCATTATATAAAGGACGCCAGACGCATTTTTAGAGGGAAGACGGTCTATCAAGCTAAATACAACCAGGGGTACATTTGTAGAACCAACCATCCCTGCTTATAATGGAATGGTTTTCCAGGAAATCTAGACATGCATTTTGTTGGTATGTATGTTGTTGGTATGCACTACCCACCCTGTCATTAATCTGTAGCTCTACACTGGAAACAACTTGCCTCCTATAAACAAGCGTTTACAGCGTGGTTAAGTCTGGACAGATGATGAGACAAAGGGTCTGCTTAGTATCTGCAGAGACATGCCCATCCAATCCCTTCTGGACAGATGATGAGACAAAGGGTCTGCTTAGTATCTGCGGAGACATTCCCATCCAATCCCTTCTGGACAGATGATGAGACAAAGGGTCTGCTCTGTATCTGCTGAGACATGCCCATCCAATCCCTTCTGGACAGATGATGAGACAAAGGGTCTGCTCTGTATCTGCGGAGACATTCCCATCCAATCCCTTCTGGACAGCCCCTCAAAAGCTAATACAGCTGTTTATTCAAAGGTGAACAAAGTAATGCATGAACTGGGCTTTGAGAAAACGGCCATACAATGCACAGAACGAACGAAAACACTTAAAAATCATATGGACAGTGTAGGGATTCACTTAAGAGGAGTGGAAAGCCCCGAAAACTCTGCACATTTTATGAACAGCTAAATGAAATTTTGCGACATCACCTGGAAAGGGCATTTAAAGTCTCCAGCAGTCAGTTGCATCAGATACAGACATATCTGATCTTGAAGTTACTGATAATCATGTTACCGACAACATTGATGATGATGTCGAACTTGCTGAGCCATAAGATTATGAATATGTTAAAAATGGCCAACAAAATGGTCATATAAAAAGAAACAAAAAGGAAAACAACGAAAACCCAAACTGCAAACAACTTTGAAAACTGTCATGGACTAGTTTGCTAAACCTAATGAAGATATGGAAGCAAGGCAGACTGAGTTGGAAAAGAAACAAATTGAGCTGGAAATGAGAAAAATGACGAAAGAAAGAAAATAGAGAGCTTGCACTTAGGAAACTGGATAAAGGAGAAAGACAGAAAGCTTCTGACAGAGAACACCAATTGCGTATGCTACAGTTCATCATGAACACTCCTCAACCATATGCCAATCCATCATCCATCCAATGTCCAACATCCTTGTCCAGTGGTATTAACTTGACCTTGTGGTCCTTGGTCGCCATCATGTATCTCAACCTCATCCAGCCAGTCAGGGTTGAACATGTGGTCTGATTCACACATGTTATGCGCCTACATCTTCCTTTGAAGCGTCCAAATGTATTTCAATGGGCATCCGGGCCCTGCTGAAGCGGAAGTTGAAGTATGACTTCTCATCTGATTGGGTTCCTCCATTGCCGTAAGGTGTAAAGAGCTAGTGAGACATAAGATAGGCCCGATCTGCAATGGTGACGACAGGCATGTCACCATCATTGGTAGCACTACCCACTCTTTTCTTCCACTCTGGGGACTGTGGTAAGATGGGACACCATCTGCTGAAGCTTTGAAGCTTTCCTCGCCTATAGGAAACTTCACAACATCAGGAAACACGTGTGTACAAGTGGCATAACACACTTCATGTACTACACAACAAACTGTTGACCTGTGAATCCCAAACAGATTAACAACAAGGCGATATTCTATTGTTGTGGCCAAGTAGTATATTGCCACTGCTACTCGAATCTTTTTGAATGTGAAGATGGAACTTTTCACAGAGGCGCTGGAACATGTCCCTTGACATTCTGACGTTTTCCTTACACTGAGTTTCATCAAAACATGGTACAGTTACTTCCCACCAATACCTACTCCTTTCCTTTTCCAAAACAAGGCGTTCTCTACCCACGGACCAAGTTTGGACGAATCCCTTCCGTTTTCTAGATTTGGACAAACGTCTATATTTATCCATGGTTATAGAGAAGTGACAAGAAATATCAATACCTCCCACCATGTAAACGCAGGCACAATTTTGCCATTTGCCCCTGCAAAAGTGGTGCATGTTATCTATAATTGTCAGTTCTGGCATCGTACCGAATCACATCAAGACTTACCATCTTTAGCGGTTATGAACATGATTTCCGTTATATGAGCCTAGTAATTTAAATAAGTGTCGTCTTCCATGTCTACTTCCCCAGCCTTTTAATTCATATAATGTCGGTTATCTTTCTGTGGTAATTGCTATGCATGTAATGTCCACTATCAAGACCAAACCATCCGTCTAGACAAGAGTTCTATATAATTAATCAATTGCTTATGTTACATTGTACCAATGCCACGCAACAAGCGTGCTGTTGTACCGAACACCCTTCACTTCCACTCCACCAGTTGACATAATTGATATTTGTAGTCGACAATGTCGTAATGACGTATGAAATGGGGCGACACCGGCAGCGTCAGTGTTTCATCACAAGGCTGTCAATCCCGCAGCCAATATACTGGTATCAATTTCGGTTTGACTAATGTCATTTACATCGAGGCAGTCTCTGATTACTGGCCTGTCACAGAATCAAAGTATTCTGTGGAAACCTGTCAAGGCCACAAACGCATTTACCTACTGATGGTAATAGGTTCATTCTATTGGAATGTCAAATGTAGTTCATTTTGTCTTTTGAAGGTATTGCACCGTATGAGATGTTATTCTCTTTTTAGCGCATGTCTTTAGGTATAGAAACTACGTACAGAGAAAGACAAAAACAAGTCTCACCCCTGAGTATATGAACACACACACACACACACACACACACACACACACACACACACACACACACACACACACACACACACACACACACACACACACACACACACACACACACACAAAACACGCGCACCTAAAATGCAGTAACACTAATATACATACAAAAATAACAAAATACGATGACGTGTTTGGTTGTGAAGGAAAAAAAGCATTCTCCTGTCCACCATATCTCAGGTTAATTAGATTAATGAGTTGTCGCTGGTAATCACTTAATAGCTTAAATAAACAAAATTAAAAATGTGTCACAAGTTAAATAGAATTACTTCTTAAACCACGTTCTATTACTATGGCAACGGTTTTTTCAGAGTTCGAGCACGTCTTAGACATACAACAACTTCAAATCAATTTTCAGGGTATCTTTCTAATCGTTTTTAAGAAATAATATTTTCCAATGCACCTCAATCGGCCATACACAATCCATCTTTTAAAGTTTGAAAAAAAATAGAAGGATGTTCAATCCTTTGAAGCTGTAGATTATGTTTGAGCCAAACAGACTTAAATCTCCCAGCGTCTATTTTGGAAAACTAACACAAAATTTGACATGTTCTTTTTAAACGTAAAATATATGTTTTAGATAATATCAAAATACATTTGCCAATTAAAATCTGCCAAATATCTTTGGAAAATCATCTGCGATTTATCTTTGATTACATACTCAAAACATGTACTATTTACATGTTTCTTAATGTTCAAGGCGTTTGAGATAATCGAAAGCATTGTTTTCATACAAGCCAACCACATTTATAACTAACAAGATCCAGTTACATGTGGTTAAATAGATATGTTGTGTTCAAAACAGAATTTCAATCCTACCGGTACCATGTTATGAAATTGGATATAGTTTCACTCCAGAGTAGAGAACTCGTTGTTCTGTTTCGAATCAAATGATGTAGGTTGTCATCTCGTCATCAAACCCGTCAATGTTAAACTTGACAAACTTATCCTCGCCAATAACATCGGTTTTTAGTTTCACCCACAGATTCATTCTTCTGTCGCATGTAAGAATTCGGCATAAACGTTGTTGTCAGAAGAGGATATTGATATAAAATGCGAAATTCATCATTAAAACATGGAAGCATGTGTTGGTTACTTGTCGATTGTTATTCTAGAATGCGAGTGAGTGAGTGAGTTTGGTTTTACGCCGCTTTTAGCAATATTCCAGCAATATCACGGCGGGGCACACCAGAAAAGGGCTTCACTCATTGTACCCATGTGGGGCTAGAATGCGATGATGGATAAGGAAACATATAACCTTACAAATATACTCATGCCAATAATGGTTGTCACCCCCTTCAATTGTTTTAATTGGAGAGGGGGTGTGGGGTGGGGTGTGAGGTGTGTGTGGGTTGGGGTGGGGAGACGTGGGGGTGACAACCATTATTGGCATGAGTATATCAGCTTCTTGTTTACTGCATTCAACAACCTTTCTATGTAGATTCTTGCTCTGCCAAAGTCACAACAACCCATTAATGCTATATACATTTGCATGCACACATGTTGTGAGAAGCAGCAGATTACAGTTAGCCTAAATAAATACAGGTAGTAAATAACAAGTAGCACATAGCTGGTGTAGAGTAAGATCAATAAAGAGCATGCGAGTAATGAAGCCACTTTACGGTGTAAACAGATGTTTCATCCTGAATCTTCCCTTAATTGCAGCAAACCCAGCCTTGGAGTGAAACATGATTTACGGTATAATTGAAGTACTGTAGTAGTGGATCAGCGAAAGAGTTCACCATCTTAAAATTAAGTGTCCTTGAAAATGAACACTCACGCATGCACAAAACAGATGTTCGCAAGTTAAAGGTCACATGCAAAAACAACCATAATAAAAACACAATTATCACTTATTCATGACATATAACATACATTGCTCATTATGAAAAAACAAAAAAACAAAATTATAAGCGTGCAATCGCAAATCAAAAGTGCAATATTGTGTACTTTGGTTTACATCCCTCGAAACGAAGCACCCGGGATACCGAACCCAGTCAGAGCGGGTGGGCGTGCACTAAGTGTAACGAAGTATTTCATTGGCTGGTTCATTTGCCGATACTCTCGGGGATCTTTGTGTGTGTATTGAGATGTTTGGTTTTGTAAATACATGTTCATTTTTGTGTATAACATTTTGCAAGCAACAGACATCATAACATGTCACGTGTACAAGTATCACACCTGCCTGTCTGTGTAATTACATAATGTGAAAGAAACAGAACTCAGGTGCACGACCCATCAAACAATGCGTTTTGTTTATGGTGTATAGCCTGATAGGTGTTAAGTTCAAATTGCATGAGGTCAGTGATCGAAGTTGTGTATTGCATATTGTCATTAGCAGACAGGCAGGCAGACACATAGGTGTCAATAAAACAGACATTGAGTTTTGTCTGTGACAGAGGCATATCTATATCACAGTTACAAATTCTGACAATGTTAAATAATGACGTTGCTTTTAAGTATCGAACCGAGAAAGTGACTCCGTAAATAGAACGTGTGGTGAAATAGTCAAATGAAATTAACAGTTAAATCGATAATCTACTGTCATAACATATAAAAAGCTCGCGCCTGTGAAATATCAACAAAGGTCAAATCGGAAAAATAGCTCACATCAAAGCCCGCTTCAAGCTGCGCGAGCCTATTCACTGCGCATGCGCCATGATCACAGTGCAGCGCAGCGCAGCACATCTGTGGAAACCACTTTTCACCCCAGCTGGGGTGAATTTAGTGAATCGTTTGAACTCCGATTTTGCGGGGTTTTTTTCATCGCGTTATTTTTCAACTTTATAAGTTGAATTTGCATTTTTGATAATTTGTTACTGTAAGTCCATACCGAAACGTATGAGAATCTGCAAAGTGACCTTTAATATATCTATATATCGTGGCAAAAACAGTGAGTGAGTTTAGTTTTACGCCGCTTTTAGCAATATCCCAGCAATATCTCGGCGGATGACACCAGGCTACCACACCGCTCCGTTGATTGGATGAAGAATGATAAGATGACACCAGGTTACCCCACCGCTCCGTTGATTGGATGAAGAATGATAAGATGACACCAGGCTACCCCACCGCTCCGTTGATTGGATGAAGAATGATAAGATGACACCAGGCTACCCCACCGCTCCGTTGATTGGATGAAGAATGATAAGATGACACCAGGCTACCCCACCGCTCCGTTGATTGGATGAAGAATGATAAGATGACACCAGGCTACCCCACCGCTCCGTTGATTGGATGAAGAATGATAAGATGACACCAGGCTACCCCACCGCTCCGTTGATTGGATGAAGAATGATAACGCAGTTAAGACACATCAAGTCACGTCATTCGCACCCACCGAATTCGGGATGTGTTGACAAGTTCAATCCATGGTGTTGCTAATTTAAATTCATGGTGGTGCTAATTTCGGAACACCTATTTCACGATAAAAAGAACAACTAATAGTGCTGAATGGAAGACGTTTCTTCTGTTTCTTGGGAAACGGTGGCATAATTATTAATTTTCAAAGAACTGGCAGCAAATTGAAGAATTTATTCTTTTATAACTACCTAACTTTAGATTACCGGACATAATACAGCTCGATAAATCTATCAATATCTTGTGCCATTGCTGAGTTGATATCCTAAGCCGGTGATCTCGAGGAAGACACTTCCCACTTATCATGTCACTCACGATTAAATAGGTTTCAAAGACACAAATACTGCATGGAAAGTGAATCCAAAGTCCAATTTCTTTCCATAGATTCCACCTTAAGAATGTTGGATTGACCACATCCTATTTTACCAATCCAAGATTATCACACCAAGTTTGTATCATGGTGTAAGCAAAGTGTTCGATGGTATAAGCAAAGTGGAACATGTCATCGACCGTTTCACCATAAGTTCAGATGATCGTTTGATAGGTGCTACTCCAACGCAAGTTCATCGTTTAATTTTGTCGCGATGTGCATTGGTTGCATATGTGGGCGAGCTGGCTAAGGCTCCAGGCTAGTGATCCAGCGGGCATAAGTTGCCCGGATCGAGCCCACCTGTGACCGGGTGTAAAAACCTTGAAGTCAACTTTGTGTGCAGACTCTTTCAGTGTTGTCACAACCTCTAGTGTACAGTAGACAACCCTGTGCACTTAAAAGAATATGACCAGATGGTGGCCACATGAATACGTGCAAACACCTAGTTGCGGGTACAGCAACGTGCAGTAAACTTGGACAAAGTACTGTGACTACGTGTCCCAGTCCACCCAGCTGTGAATGGGTACTTCGTAAGGATGGGACAGATGCAATAACTCGGTGCGCCTAGTGGCAGAAAGAGTTGTATGTTCCCCAGGGAGTTGAGATTGTTAATAAGATGTGCCATTGAGATTGATATCCAGTGATCGAGGGGAAAAAACCCAGCGCATTCAGCAAGCACTAGTTGCCTGGATATGTGCGCTATATAAATATCCAATAATAAATAATAATAATGTTAAATGTATGACAACGGCTTTTACTTGTGAATGTCACCAGATGACAGTTGTGACAGTTGCACCGCTGACAATCTTAAATTGTCAAAATACTTCACATGCTTCCATGTTATAAGAAATTGAAACATAATATTTGGTACTTCAGAGCAATGAATCACTAAAGTGCCATCTGTGCCAACAGTGTAACATTTAATACAAAATTACCACTCATTGAATATTCTGTAAAGTGAACTAAGCCCCACCTATCCGACAGTAATCGTTTATGGGTGGGCTTCCATACAAGAATCCGAAATGTGTTTGATGATAGTTCCCGGTAACATGGTAACTGTGTAAACGACCGTTGAAGAAGCTCTGCACCATGACTCTGTCCACAAACTGAAGCGTCATGAGTCGTGTTGGAGTACACGGGTCACGAGCTTCTTGGGGACCGTTAAACGACCGTAGCTCAACGAGGACAAAGGTGTCTATCTACTCAGCGATCGTAGCTCAACGAGGACAAAGGTGTCTATCTACTCAGCGATCGTAGCTCAACGATGACAAAGGTGTCTATCTACTCAGCAATCGTAGCTCAACGATGACAAAGGTGTCTATCTACTTAGCGATCGTAGCACTAAAAGAGTCCCATTCAACAAAACGACTTAGCGATACGATGTCCAGCTGTGACCGTCCTATAATACGACCCTACAGCTACAATACGGCGATAGCGATAGGTAGTCCCCTTTCATATAGTGCTACGTTGCTAAGGATCCTATCCAAATATGACATTTGCGATACGAGGAGACGTTATGGGTTTACTGAACGATTACAGCGATACGTGGACGGAAGGAACGTTGCATACAGTGATCTCAACAGGCAGTTCAGAGAGTTGTACAAACCGTAGCCCAAGACACATAAGCACGGTAGATGTTAGATGTTAGGTCTTATTCTGTCTCCGATCCCATGATACTAAGGCCGATACTACGCTTCCAACATGCGTCTTGGAAACATCTATGAATCTAATCATTTCTTCGTAGCAACAAAAGCTATTTTAGCATTGAGAGTCGACGATGTCCAGGTTGTAGTGACAGTCAAATAGCGCTAAGATCGCTTTGTAGAATAAAACCAACGACTAAGATCGCTTTGTAAGGACAGGGGACTTGCTAAACAAAGTGGCAGTAGCTATTAAACTGTCCTAAAGCCGATCTGAGACAATATACAGAGTGTTGGATATCAGCAGTAGATTATCTACGACGAGTTTTGCCATGCTAAGGAGTATTAATGATGACATAATGATGACGGCGCTTTTGTTTTTCTCCCTGCTGTGGTCAAGATGCAAGCTATGTGTGCAGATGTTCAACTGCAATGACATCCGTAAACAAGGTAAAACATCCGTATGGAGTGAGTGAGTGGAGTAGTGGAGTAACGCCGCGGTGTGTTAGGAACTGGCAAGCAAACACGAAGATAATGCGGGGGAAAAACAGGAAACAAATATGCTACCACACAAGATATTCTAAGAACTGTATGTGTGTACACATTGATCACTTTTTATTTCCGTAAAGGCCAGCTGCGCATGTGGTCATTCCAAAGGTACGTAACCCGTCTTTGAGGATAAGTTCTTTACCGGTGATTTTCACACGGATGGGTCCGAGTTTGACAATGTTTGTTTCCACGATGGGCCGGAAGTAGTCCTCCTGGCAATGAAGAAACGATACATCTTCTGTAATGGTAGCCCTCGACACTATTTCGCCAAACAACACAACAAAGTAACGACAGTCTAACTTCTGTACACTCATTCAACACGTCTAAAGTGGGGCTGTTGTACATCTTTGACAACACCAATGATTCAAATACCAAATTGAATTATCAATGCCATGGAATATGAATGCCAAGGTATAAGGTATGAAAATATCTTCTCGAATGAACGTATTCAGGGGTGGTAGGCTGGGATCTTTCATCGAAAAACGGGTTCGACCCTTGTATGAAGGCGCACACACACACACACACACACACGACCACACACACACGGGACCCCACACACCAACATACCCGTACGCACACGAGCTCGCACGCGCACACACATGAACACACGCGCACGCACCGTAATTGTCACCAGTTGTGTCTCCAGCTCATTATCACTCACGCCTTCCAATAAAATCTGAACTAAAACTACATGCGACAGATTTACTTTTCCTGGCTACTTCAAAGGGAAAGTTACAAAGTTTCATTAAATCGACCTTCTTAACCCTTTAAGTGTACTGGCCGCATCACTCTGGACCTCTCAAGGCTTTTGTATTCTTGTCTGATGCTATTAGGCCCAGATCGGATCAGTCGACGACATTTAATCACTTAGTAAACTTGCTCTGAGCTGCGGAATCTCAAAGATCAGAACCCGTGAAGAGGGCATGTGTTTCCCTTAGGTTTACTTTCCAACATACAATTAACTTTTCAAAGATTTACCCATTTTACAGCGAAATACATTGGTACGTACAGGGAGCCGTCAATTGTTCAAACTATAAAGAAACACTTTCAGAAGCGACATCATGGCTTTGATGTACGCCTCTTGTTAACACACAGATTTGAACTTTTCCTTAATGTTTTGACACACAACAACATAACATGATGACGGGTTTTATGGAACAGGCTAAGGAGTGGAACTGTAACCCTTTGCACGGGGCTTTGAAAATTATTCTAAGGATTTGCTCAACTGAATATATACTTCTGATTGCCATTGAAAATGGTTTTCCCAAAAGGGCAAAAAGAGTAACCAAGTGATTGGCATTGTACCTTTTAGCTGTGTTATCAGTAATGACCTATGACACCTTAACGCCATCGTATTTCGGATGAGATTTGACGTTGTTTTCATACCGGAAGTCCCAAGGGAGACAACTAGCACTCAGCTTTCCGGATGGCTGGGTTCCACAGCCACCATACATTCACTCCTCGGGCGTCTATTAGACGAACGCCATCATTGTCGAAATTCGCTAGTGAGATATCCTCTCACGGGATAGGCCCATCCCATCTCATTTGAGTCTTTGATGTAATATAATTATTTTTTGAGAGTTTTTGCTTGAGCTCCAGTACCCCATAGAAACGAAAATAGTGTTATGCCTTCTTCCGCGGGGAGTCTTAGATCTACTGTGATGTTCCCATCAGACACGATGGTGAGTTCATGTAATGGAATTGCAACACTAGGACCGGTTTGCTCAGTTTGTTAAGTTTTGATACGTAAAGACGTGTGGACAGCGCCTTCACGGGAAGGTGGTTTAGATTTCAGTTATGTATTTACATTATGGAAGGTTTTGGGGCAAGCGGAAAAGGTGTAATGGTGTAGGATGGGGTGCAACGAAATATCCCTGCAAAAGATGGACATTCTGCGTTTGTTGAAAACATGCCTCCATATGAATGTACTTTAACATGTATACTTTAACATTTAACATCATTGTGCTTTTAAAGAAACTGATGCGGCTGGGAGTAGCTTAGCTTTTAAACATTAAGAGAGATTTTTCGACATTAACCCAAAATTAAATAAACACGTGCGTCGACATAGCAAAGGCTTACAATGTTTTATATTTAAAACTACGTTATGTTGTTTCCATGGCTGGACAGACTGACTGGTATACTTAAAGTATTATTCTAAGATGCTTCGGTGAAAGATCAAAGACGCCGACAGTACTTTATCAGACGATAATGTGCACTTTTTGCATTACGTCACAATGTAAGCGACGTCACGATGCATGTCAGTTGGCATCGCCTCGTACAGCCTCTTACAGTAAACTACTCTGTTGCATCCCTCTTCTTGGTTTGCATTTGCTTCACGCAGCTAACATCACTGGTGGAAACATTACGTTTATGTTTTCCGACGTTTCAAATGTGTCAATTCGACTCATAAGTTTTCAGCGACACGGTAACGTTCGCAATGTTTACATTCCCACAATGCAATCGTGGAATGTTGCTTGACTATTCAGCTTCATCTGGATGTACTGATCAAAACTTACGTTGGTTGTAGAAATGCGACGTTCATATTGCCCCATTTGGTCTACGTTAATCAAAGATGTTTTATTAAGAGAAGATATTTAACCCGAACGTAAACTGTCATCAAAATGTTTTTCTGGTAACGTGCGTCTTAACGTAGGGGGGCAGACACTCTAATAGACCAGCTCACCAGTTAGCCCTGTGCGAGGATTCTTAATGTAGGTCACCGACACCGTCGTTTGTTTTCTGCCTTAAATTAATCGTAATTATCCTTAGAAAGTATTAAATTTGGCATCTTAGAAAAGAAATACAGTTCGCTCTGCCACCATGTACAGTGTAATAAAGCTCACTTTTGCCCTGAACTATTATAACGTTAAAGCACTCGAGATGAAGACGCAAGCGTCCTCGTGCTTTAACTATAATAGTTCAGGGCGAAAGTGTGCTTTATTACACTATACATGGTGGTAGAGCGTACTGTATTTCTTAAATATCACGGCGGCATATCTGATATATATGGCCAGGCAAACGGGTGACTTGTTTGGTGAGTGAGTGACTGTGTAAAAAGGTATCAGCCACTGACGACAGAGCGGTTTCACACATCATGGAGTGAGTATAGGTTTACGCCTTAAAAGTGTAATTGACTGATTAAGATTTAAAGAGTTAACGAGATATCTCGCCGGCCTTTGACCGAGGCAAATGTGCAGTGTTGATCTATGAATATACGCATGAATTAGATACAGTGGCATACAGAACATACAGTCCTTGTATGGACATTTACAAAACATACAGTACAAGTATAAAGTATATTATTAAAGCAAACGTATGATAAGATTCTTAGAAAAACACGCTGACAATACCCTGAGAAAGAAAAAGACCCAGATATGACTCTGATACTGGCAAATTGTGTGAAGGGTGGGTACAACCTGTAGTACAGGACATGCGTACCCTTTACCCGGACACCGGGTGTCATCATTGATTTTCAATGATCCTGTCATATAGTTGACACAGCTATTTTCCCTATATACCAAAGGAATTTCTTACTGAGGTGAGGTGAGGTGAAATGGGGTTTAACGTCGTACTTGAGAATATTTTGCTCATATGACGACGTGCATGCGTGTATATGTGTGGCTGCTTGTACTAGCCCAGACTTAAGCTGGCTTTATAGTGCTACCTCACTGAGATACCATGCCACAGTTGAGCATGAATACTAAGGTGACTATTGAGGGGGGAAACAACTATTGCGATAGCGATAGTCTGTTGCGACCAACTAATTGGTCAGTTTGTTTTTTTCTCCTTGAAGTCATTTCCCAAATGAATGTATACTATTAGTTTATATGGAATAGGAACAAGCTGAAGTAGTTTCAGTCTCTTTTGATAACTGACGAGAAATTTGAAACACAGATCAAGTTTGTTTAAGAGGTAACACGGGCTGATAACTCCAAATCAAAGTGAACGAATCTGGTACTTCCTGTATTTTGCGCTTTGCATTTATCAACGGAAGTCAATTACTTCCACCGAGGATTGTTAAGAATGGGTAATACTTTTACACTGACGTTCTGTTTTCTATTGTACACTTTACAGTATTGACAGTTCAAATTTACAAAACTTAATGTGCAAACGTTTTGTATCTTTTCACAGCGCCACACGCCCGAGTCACTCAATGGGTCACTCAATGCGTCACTCAATGGGTAATTCTACCAAATCTAACCTTTCGTAATGATGCATGCAATACTGTGTCGCTTTTGTCAATAAGCCATGTTATGTCTTTAAATAAAGAAAAGTTATTCTTGAAAATTACACATAAATTCTACATCGGGTTGAAAAGATATAATTCACATTTACCCCTGATAGAACCGCAGGCTTAATTTAGGGCGCACTGACTCAAAATTTCAATATTTCAGAAATATACAAGAACACATAGTTACTGCATACTGAAGACATTCGTTGATTCTGCAGACCTAACCGTATTAGCACTAACTTAGCACCATGTAATAGGATACGGAGTTGAATATTTAATCAAATTAGGTAATGAGAAATAATTTCTACCACATTAAAACCTCTGAAATGATACTGTATAGACACAATTCAAAGCTGTCTAGAGAAAGTTCACGTTAAAGAGTGATAGTTTTACACCTTGAAATACTCCAATGTAACGGGAGAAAAACGGCGAAGGAAGATTTAATAGTTTTGATGCATATCATTTTGATGAATATTTCCATAACATATAACACCCCAATTTTAAACCCAAGGCCATTTCTTCAAACGCTATCAGATGATGAATTAAACAGAAAGCAGAGAACAATTTCATTTACTAAATATAGAAAAATATCATTTAGTGGACTTACGTAACATATACAGTGGGTTTGGGAGTGACATCATGTCTGGTCGGAAGGACACGTCAGCAATGGGATTTGACATTTGACTTAAAACAAACAAGGGTACTAAATTCTTTCCCCTCAAAATGTTCAGATCATCACCGCCATGCATACACAGGTTATCCATAACACCCCCGCCTCTGACACACATTTTATGCAGAACATCACTGCCATTGATACACAGGTTATGCAGAATATCCTGTGTACTGGTACACATAATGTACTGAACATAACGGCAATTAGTACTGCAACTCACAGCCTCTAATACACAAAGTGTATTTTTTAGTGACAAGTGACAAGTTTATTCTGTGATGAGGCATCATGGCCAAAAGCACATGAAATTACATTTCAATATCGTATGCGTGGCAGCTCAAGTTGGCAGATTTCATTTCAAAGTATATGGACAGATTTTTATAGGTTCGAGGATTGTTAGACGTTAACAGCTGATACAATTTTACCCTTGTAGGACACGTGAAATAATAAGGAGAGATTAGTTGCTCTCTTAAGCCTTGTTTACATGCACCACATTTACCCTCATGGGTATTTTGCCCTCGGGGGTAAATTTACCCGCAGGGGCAAATGGCAAAATTGTGCCTGCGTTTACATGGTGGGAGGTATTGATATTTCTTGTCACTTCTCTATAACCATGGATGAATATAGACGTTTATCCAAATCTAGAAAACGGAAGAGATTCGTCCAAACTTTGTGCGTGGGTTCATCACTAGAGAACGCCTTGTTTTGGAAAAGGAAAGGAGTAGATATTGGTGGGAAGTAACTGTACCACGTTTTGATGAAACTCAGTGTAAAGAAAACGTCAGAATGTCAAGGGACATGTGCCAGCGCATCTGTGGAAAGTTCCATCTTCACATTCAAAACGATTCGAGTAGCAGTGGCAATATACTACTTGGCCACAACAGTAGAATATCGCATTGTTGGTAATCTGTTTGGGATTCACAGGTCAACAGTTTGTTTTGTAGTACATGAAGTGTGTTATGCCACTTGTACACACGTTTTTCCTGATGCTGTGAAGTTTCCTGTAGGCGAGGAAGGCTTCAAAGCTTACCACAGACTGGAAGGAAAGAGTGGGTAGTGCTAACAATGATGGTGACATGCCGGGACATGCCTATTGTCATCATTGCAGATCGGGCCTGTCACATGTCTCACTAGCTCTTAACATTTGACTTTACGGCAATGGAGGAACCCAATCGGATGAGAAGTCATACTTCAACTTCCGCTTCAGCAGTGCCCGGATGCTCATTGAAATACATTTGGACGCTTCAAAGGAAGATGTAGGCGCATAACATGTGTGAATTAGACCACATGTTCAACCCTGACTGGCTGGATGAGGTTGAGATACATAATGGCGACCAAGGACCACAAGGTCAAATTGATACCACTGGACAAGAATGTTGGACATTGGATGGATGATGGATTGGCATATGGTGTTCATGATGAACTGTAGCATACGCAATTAGTGTTCTCTGTCAGAAGCTTTCTGTCTTTCTCCTTTATCCAGTTTCCTAAGTGCAAGCCCTCTATTTTCTTTCTCTCGTCATTTTTCTCATTTCCAGCTCAATTTGTTCCTTTTCCAACTCAATCTGCCTTGCTTCAATATCTTCATTAGGTTTAGCAAACTAGTCCATGACAGTTTTCAAAGTTGTTTGCAGTTTGGGTTTTCTTTGTTTTCCTTTTTGTTTCTTTTCATATGGCCATTTTGTTGGCCATTTTTAACACATTCATAATCTCCTGGCTCAGCAAGTTCAACATCATCAGCAATGTTGTCGGTAACATGATTATCAGTAACTTCAAGATCAGATACGTCTGTATCTGATGCAACTGACTGCTGGAGACTTTGAATGCTCTTTCCAGGTGATGTCACAAAATTTCATTTAGCTGTTCATAAAATGTTCAGAGTTTTCACGTCTGTCCACTCCTCTTAAGTGAATCCCTACACTGTCCATATGATTTTTAAGTGTTTTCGTTCGTTCTGTGCATTGTATGGCCGTTTCTCAAAGCCCAGTTCATGCATTACTCTGTTCACCTTTGAATAAACAGCTGTATCAGCTTTTGAGGGGCTGCCCAGAAGGGACTGGATGGGCATGTCTCCGCAGATACTAAACAGACCCTTTGTCTCATCATCTGTCCAGGCTTAACCACGTCGTAAACGCTTGTTTATCGGAGGCATGTTGTTTCCAGCGTAGAGCTACAGATTAATGACAGGGTGGGTAGTGCATACCAACAACATACATACCAACAAAATGCATGTCTAGATTTCCTGGAAAACCATTCCATTATAAGCAGGGATGGATGGTTCTACAAATGTACCCCTGGTTGTATTTAGCTTGATAGACCGTTTACATGACACTTTTACCCCCAAGGGGTAACTGAATTTGCTCCGCCTCTTGACCAAGGGCAGAATACCCCCCTGTGGGTATAATTTACCCCCTGTTAGACCCGTTTATACGACAAAATTTGCCTCTCAGGGGTATTTTAACCCCATGTGGTATTTTAACCCCGGGGGCAAAGGGGTGCATGTAAACAAGGCTTTAGATGCTTATGATATGGACAAATTAATACAAAGTGATACTCATCTTCTACAACACTCATAGTAGAATTAGAGCATAAATGTTGATCTGTATCAATATTATTATCGTACCTTTATTTATAAATCTTTCATTTGTGTGACTGGAATATAAATTTACAAAATATTCGTAATAAATCTTTATGACTAAACAGTTTTACGACATATCGTTCAGTGTCTAACAAAGATTTAAAGCTAGTATAAAAGGAGAAATCACTCCTCCCGATAGCATACCATGCCAGTCCTGGAACTGTAGTATATCCTTACAGCGTGTCGGAGAGGTATGCATAAATATATCATAATTGCCAAAATCCTGTGATATCCAAACATAAGAAAAGCCCTTCGAACACAATAACATACGAACCCCTGTTACCCAGTTTGCTTTACCATTACTATCATACAACTTTAGCATTTCGTCACACGCTTTAGGATAACGACCTGGTTGCATGCAAAGAAGCCTAAACCAATACCCGACACAGCGGCTGAAATAACTTACACAAACTGGATATCTCCCAACATCGCCCAATACAACACGAGTCGGAGTCAATTTAGAAATATTCAAACACCTTTTAAAAAATAAACTTTGGACTTTCTCAATATCTCCTCTATAATTGAAACCCCATATTTCCGAGCCATATAATATTATAGGCATTATTTTGGTATCAAATATTTTCTGGACTGCACCAAATGGGAGTGAAGGATAAACTTTAATTAATTTATAAACTGGGAACAAAGCCTTCCTAGCTTGAACTGAAAGAGTTTCACAAGCCTTAGACCAAACTAATCTTGAGGAAAATACAATACCAAGATATTTGTAGTAGGTGACTATTTTAACCCCTTTACCCGAATAATACCACTTCTCTACGCTCTTTAAATACCCTCCATTTCGAAACACTGTTATATTTGATCTATCTAAGTTAACCTCTAAACCCCACTTTAAACAATAATTGTGTAAGAAATCTAATTTTTGTTGTAACCCATAAATTGAATCGTCTACCAACATTACGTCAACAGCAAACAACAACAACAGAATATCTTCTATTGCTTCAGTGACAAAAATACCTCTTAAACCACTATTTCTAAAGTCTATAGCCAACTCGTTAATGAACAGAGTGAATAGAACAGGGCTTAACATACAGCCTTGACGAACGCCGCAAGATGTTGAAAACGATTCAGTTTTACACCTATTCATTGCTATACATGCCTTGACTTTACCATACATATCTTGCAGGAGATAATACATTTCACCAACAACACCCTTTTTATGTAACACATGCAATAACTTCTGCCTGTCTACAAAATCAAACGTCTTACGAAAATCTATGAAGGCGGCATAAAACCTTGCACAATATGTTCAGAAGAGAAATACCTCGATAGTTATTTGGATCTGAATTGTCCCCCTTCTTAAAGAGCGGTAGAATCATACCAATACTCCGGATCCACGAATCCGGGAACTGCCCTTTATCTAAAATTGAATTAAATAAAATCTCTAAATAAGAAATGACACAAAGACCCCTTTGAAACAATTCTGAGGGTATCCCGTCTGGACCTTGCGCTTTACCCAATTTCAAAGAGTTAATTGCCTTCCTTATTTCACCTTGTGTAATGCGATCTGACAAAATGCAACAGTTATTACGATCAATACATTCGACAGAATCATGGTTGGTAAAGAAGTCAATCACACAATCTGTAAATTCAGAAGTAACATTCTCAAGTTGGGGATTTAACAAATCTTTGAAATAAGCAAACCAAGATTCAACAGATATATTGTTGCAACTGCGAGAGCATAATAAAGACTTCACTTTACGCCAAAATACTTTACAATTCTTCTCCTCCGTTGCAGACTTTAATTTCATGGACAATTTTATTTTTATAAAGCACACTTTTTTCTTTACAAACATTTCGATAAAGCTTTTTCGCTTCTAAATATCTTTCGAAATTATCTGTAGATTTGTATTTTCTCCATAAATTCAGATGGAAATATTTTTGATGCTTTAATTCCAAACAATCTTTATCAAACCACACAGGTTGTACTTTCTGCGTATGCGTTTGAATATCGATGCACTTGATAAACATGGTGTACTAAACATAACTGTAATCGGTATATCTGTTGTCTATAAGGTGCACAGATGTCTCAATCATATGTGGTACTTTAGCATCTGTCGATAAAAGTATTATATATATTTGTCGACCAAGACTATAAATCGATATACATGTATTTCGAATCTTTGTCATCATATTGGCCCAGGTTTTAGAGGGGCCCTAATGTTGTTTCCGCAACATATTGAATGATAGCCCTGTTCCGCGATGACTTCCAACAGGTACAGCCTGAATACTGATGATTTAGGTGACTTCACAGGGAGATAACTGATGCACATACCACTATGAGTGCCGGAGGCCGCCTTAGGCTGTTGACAGGGTCGGACGTGCTTGTTAGCCGCTCCGCTGTAAGGGCCTGTGTTGGATCTAGAATTTCATATTCAGTTCTACGTTTGGCTTATATTTCTGTATTATCATTAAGATAAGTGATTGTAGGCTATCGAGGGTCAAATATTGGCTTATTTTGCCATATTTGCGTGTTTTGTTGGCTCGCGGTGACTTACCGCACCACGTGGCCTCGGTTTTCGCGCATTGTGTCTGCGTGAAATTTTTCATTTCGACTTGGTCATAGGACTATTTGGGTATGGAGAGCGACACTGATGGGGATGGGGATGATAATATTCACGCTACCTCATTCGAGGAAACCTCGACAGATGCTGAATTTGCAGAGAAATACGTGTCAATGATTTCCAAACGTTTGAAACGAAAACATGAGGATGACTGAGTTGTAAGTGATACGACTTCGTCATTACCTATCAAATTTGTTGTCATTCTTACTTCTGTTGACCCAAGATTACGTTTGACAAACTTGAGTCCAATTGCTTTGGCTCGGGATATCCATAAAAACATTGGCGATGTGGAGTATATGAAAAAACTGGAAAAGGAGATTTAGTGATACACTGCAGGTCTGCTGAGCAACTTAACCTTGCACTGAATGTAGCGTGTGTCTGTGACGTTCGTGTCAAGAGTTCTGTCCCAAAGAGTCTTAGTGAATCTAAAGGGAGTTATTTACAATGTTGACACAGATGTAAATGAGGATGAGATAGTTGGGCAATTGAAAAGTCAAAAGGTTAAAAGTGCCCAAAGACTTTTGCGTGGAAAAGAAAAGGAACTTACTACTTCCATTCTTCTTACTTTCTCAACCCCATATTTGCCTGAACGTGTTAGGATGTATTATCAGTCCTTTCGAGTGCGTCTGTATATCCCACCAGCTATTAGATGCTACAATTGCCAGAAATTTGGCCATGTTTCAACCCGATGTAAAAGTAAAAAGCCTGTATGTCCCAGGTGCAGTGGTGAGCACAAAGTAGAAAATTGTTCGGAAACAGTATCGAAGTGTTGCAATTGTGGTGGTAGCCACAGTGCTGCCTACAAGGGATGTGAGAAATACAAGGAGGCAGTATCTGTGCAAAGGGTACGAGTAGAGAGTAAACTGTCTTATGCTGAAGCAACTCGTATAGTCAAGTTCACTCCAACTCCATCTTATGCAGCTACTGTAACCGCCGCTCAGAAATCACGATCTGTGTCGGTACAAGCCTCACAATCAACAGTTGGAACCCGCCCTGTTCGTCTTGCAGCTACATCTGGGTCTAACTCTACCTGTATTTGTAAATGTCAGTCACGAGAGTCAAATTTAAGCCAGAGTGTATCAAATCCATCTGTTACAGCTCAAGTCAGCTCTCCACAGGTAGCCAATCCATTTCTTAGTACTTCTCCTCAAACCTTTTTAACGTTCTTGTTTGAGGTGATTTCAGGATGCTTTAATGCAACAACCAAAGAGGAACAGATTAATCGTCTTGTGTCGGCGGCAAAAATACATCTTCACATCGATGTTCCTAGTGATCTGTTGACAGGTACATGTGGAGATGAATGATGGATAAAGCTTTAGTATTCCTGACCATAATGCAATGGAATGCACAAAGTCTTGTTGCACATGGGGATAATTTAAAGCATTTTCTATCAAATAGGACACCACTGCCAGATATTATTTGTGTACAGGAAACTTTTCTTTGGCCAGAGAGTCATTTTAGAATTAATGGCTATTTTGGTTTACGTCAGGACAGACTAACCAGCAATCCGAATACTAAAAATCCTCGGAGAGGTGGTTGTGCTATATTTATTAAGACTGATTTGTCGTATCAGGTTCAAGAATTACCAAATACAGTGTATGAGGCTAACGCAGTAAAACTTCATTATGAGGAAGATAAAGCCATTACTATTGTTAATATTTATAATACGGGTAAGCCAAACGTAGATGAATATCTGAAATTAATTGATCCCAATGGAGGCCCATATTTTATATGAGGGGACTTCAACAGCCATAATATGTTTTGGGGAAGCAACAAGACGGATTATAATGGTCGGATTGTTGAACAATTTTTAGATGAAGCAGATCTTGTCCTTTTAAACGATGGTAAAATGACCCGCATGGATCTTGGCAAATGGACTTTTTCTCCTTTAGATCTATCAATGATATCATCACACATAGCCAGTAAGTGTAACTGGGATGTATTTCAGGAAGATGCGTTAGGTAGTGACCACTTTCCTGTTTTTACTGAAATTCAGGTTCGACCATATCGTGATTCTTGTGATAAAGTCCCTCTGTGGAAATTCAAGAAGGCTAATTGGGCACTTTTTTCTAGTCTGTGTACTGAACATATCACATCCGATCTTATAAATGTCGATGTTAATATGTCTAATGAAAATATCACAACACAATTAATAAGAATTGCAGAAGAGTCCATTGGAAAATCGTCTGTTAAGAAAGCGGCATTCCCGCCAAAGTCCTGGTGGAATGACAGCTGTGAAAAAGCCAATATCGCAAGGAAAAAAGCATATAATAAGGTTTGCCACTCGTCATTGCCATGTGATTTGGCTGATTTTCGTAAGAAACGAGTTACGTTCCAACGTATTGTACGGAGTACAAAACGGTTGAGCTGGAGGGAATATATTTCTAATATTAATAGATTTACATCATTAACTAGTATCTGGTCCAAGGTGAAAACGATCGGTGGAAATAATATTCGTTCACCTATACCGGTAATGGGAGAAGCTGGAGAACTCGTATCAAAAAGTCAGAAAGTAAATGCTTTTGTTAAGCAATTTAAATCTGTTAGCAGTTCTGAAAATTATTGTCATGAATTCAGAGAATATAAACAAGTTTTTGAAACAAACTTTATGCCTGAAATGTCTTCTGCCATGTTGGAAAGTAGCTTGGAAATCAATACAGCTATCACTCATGATGAACTTAAGGCAGCCATATCAAGAACACATAATTCGGCACCAGGCGCGGATGAGTTGTGTTATGAAATGTTTAAGCATATGCCAGATTCTTCTCTAGCTGTTATTCGGGAACTGTTGAACTTAAGTTGGTGTTCTGGATCCTTGCCTAGGACATGGAGACATGCAATAATAGTTCCAGTGCCCAAACCAGGAAAAGATCCATCGCTTCCTGCATCATATAGACCGATTGCTCTCACTTCTAATTTATGTAAAATCATGGAGAGAATAGTTACTAATCGCCTGAACTATTATCTTGAACGAAATGAGCTTCTTACTCACATCCAGTCAGGATTCAGAAAGGGGCGTCCATGTATAGATCAGCATGTTCGTCTGGAAACTGAAGCACAGAAATTCAACCAGGAATACATGTTGTGTGTATTCCTTGATATCGAAAAGGCTTATGACATGATTTGGAGAAATGGTTTGCTTTTTAAATTGTGGAAACTTGGAATTAGAGGCAACATGTTCAAGTGGATATGGTCATTTTTGTCCGAAAGAACCATTCAAGTTCGCATATGTCAAGAACTGTCAGGCGTGCATATGACTGAAAATGGTACCCCACAAGGAAGCGTAATAAGTCCAGTTTTATTTAATATTATGATCAATGACATTTTCGAGGACCTGCCTCTAAACATAAATGCAGCACAGTTTGCTGATGACGGATCGTTTTGGAGACACTTTGGTAATTTTCAGTTTGTCATAGAATCTATACAAAACTGCTTAAGGGGTTTAAGATTTCAAAATCAAAATCAGTGGCAATGATGATCACAAGACGTAAGATCCCTCATGATATCAGTTTAACTCTTGGACACCATAAACTGGAAATGGTGTCAGTGTTCAAATGTCTTGGTGTGTATTTTGATCAAAGATTAACATGGTCTCATCACATCACACATTTGTATAACACATGTAACAAGATCATCAATCTATTAAAGTCTATTTCAAAAACAAAGTGGGGTGCTGATAAGTCAACTATGTTATTGCTGTACAAGGCCCTTATCTTGTCCAGACTTGACTATGGTTGTCAGGTGTATATGTCGGCGGCTAAATGTCATCTTAATAAGCTTGATAGAATTCAGTCTAAAGCTTTGAGAATATGCACTGGTGCATATTGTACAACTCAACCTCAGCTCTTCAAGTTGAGTGTTCAGAAATGCCCTTCACCTTCGAAGACAACAGGTATCTTTGAAATATTTCCTGAAAATGAAAACCAAGAACAAACACCATGCAGTCACTGAGATTGTTAATGACTGTGTGGAATATGTCATGTGTGACTGGACTCATGGCAAATTACCCTTTGACTTGAATATTCAGAGATTAGCTGATCAACATGGTATTTACAACTGTAACCCAGTTGATCCTTCTGCTCTGCCTGTCACACCTCCGTGGGTTCTGCTGAAGCCTGGATTGAATTCTGAACTCAATTTAATCGTGAATAAGAGAATGGACCAAAACATAATAAAAGTGATAACTCAAGACTTTCTGTCTGAAAATTATTCTTATTTCACACATATATACACTGATGCATCGAAAGAACCATCCAGTAATCGTACTGCTGGGGCTTTTTGGATACCCAATTTATCGATCGCTAAGGTGTTCAGATTCCCTGATTATCTTTCTGTTTTTGCAGCTAAACTTTTGTCCATTTTGCAAGCATTGAGATGGGTAGATGAACATGACCATGAAGCAATTATCTTTACAGATTCTATGGCAGCAGTGAAAGCTATAGAAGCTGGTGCAAATGGATCTAGAGATGACATTGTGCATGAGATATTAAAGTTGGATACATCTTTAAACATGAAGTACATTGCATGCGACATTGTGTGGGTCCCAGCACATGTTGGAATACATGGGAATGAGATTGCAGATAATTTTGCCAAATCCGGGTTACAGTTTCCTGAAGTTGATTTATTTAAATTTCAACCAATCCCTAAAGATTATGAAAATGTTTTATCGAAATCTGTTACAAGGAGTTGGCAACAGTTGTGGGATACAGGTACTACCGGCCGACATATGTACAAACTTAGACCATCACTAAAATCTGGTCATAAAATTCGTCGTCGTAAAAGGCGTGATGAGGTTATTCTTTCACGTCTAAGACTTGGACACTGTGGGCTAAATGCCTACAGGAGTATTATAGATAAGACGGTCTCTTCTAAATGTGGCCATTGCAATTTGGAGACGCCTGAAAACATCGAACATTATCTATTTACATGCCCTGGGCATAACAACATAAGACAAAATCTCAGAAGTGCTGTACTTGAGGTTGATGATGTATTCTCATTAGAAACGGTTTGGGGCCCCAATATCATGTATGGGTCTGTGCAACGGGCAGTTTTAGATTTTGTCTCGTCATCTGGAAAATATGATGTAATCTAGACATGCTCTCGAATGGCTTAGACAGATTTAGTTCTGTGGTTTTAAATCATTTTAACACTCTGTCATCTGAACCTACTGCTTTTTTATTGAATGAGTATTTCATGTTTCAGAAATGGAAGTGATTACTTAAGGTTTTAAATCCGTAACACGAAGCAGAGGTTATTCCATATATGTATACATCTATCCAAATTAATAGTGTTGTCGTTTCTTTTATCCTAGCTAAACGATTCCTTTTGGCAATGAAATTACGTATGATTGTTTATTAAATCAAGTCAATGTGTTGGGCGCAAATAGGCCTCTTATTGGCCCACGTCGCCCTAAAACTATAAAACCAACCAACCAACTATGAGTGCCTGGTGAGTCAAAAAGCAAAATGGTTATTGGCAGCTGCGACAGAGATATTTTACGTGCGCTTCAAAATATCCGGTAAAATGTTTTGCCGAAGAGGTGCATGTGTGAGCAAGTTGTCATAATTTATTATGGGTGTCGTTGTATGTGTGTACAGTAAGGGGGTTGGGGTCGGGTGTTTGAGTGTACGAGTTTGGATTTCGAACTGTGTAATATTTTGTCGGGTTTACAGATTACAGTAGCATTTATTTCTAACAAGCAAAATATCTTTAAACATTGTTGTCATGACATAACTACACCCTACCAATAATACCACAAACATCTAAAAATGTTCTTATTTAAATGTGTGTCAGAGAGGCAGTGAAAGCGTTTTCGTGATGTCTGTTTACGCCAGATGGCATAGATGAATCAAATCAATGAAGAGTTATTCCCCTTACATAGGCGCTCGTCATTTTGTCGCCAGGGACACGAGCACAGTAATGATTATCACGACAGCTGGATGGTATCTAGATGTTTTGTCTGTAACAACGTGTCTGTATCCCTGTACGCTGTAGTATTACAATGGCTAATGCAACAAAACCTGCATCTGTTAGAACTAGTACAAGCGTTAACACACGCACATACAGGTGCATTCATGTACCAGCAATAATCTTAAACCTCACCTCACCTCACCCCCACCCCCACCCCACACATCAATATCAGCCCGTGGATAGTTGAAATAGTTCTAACAGCAGAACAGAAAGCGAAGTAGATATATCAAGTGATGACGATCAATCAGACACTTACTTCTATTTTGCAATGTATAACAATTGTTTTCGATTAGGAAACTTTATTTAGACTAGATGTTATACTATCGTTTATTTACTTCTACCAAAAATAATGTCGGATGAAAATCATGAAACGATGGTGAGTCTTATTCACACAGGTGCGTTTTATGTTTTAGGAGGAATAGCTGTTGAAACAAAATAACTGAAATAAAACTGACAATATTATTCTTAAATATACCTTTCACACAATATTTTATCGAAAATATGTAGCCACATTCGTCTTGTCTCTTCCTTTAACGGCCTTTTAAACAGCGTGTTTGCTTAAAAAACCATAGCTCCGCCTTGGATTGATCATTAATTATAGATGATAAACACATGTCCAAGTAAACAACGTTTATCCAATACAACTAACGAACACCATTTTCCCTTTGTCATTTATCTATAAAAGGTAGTTCCCGAGGCAAAGATTGATGAATATATTGTATGTATTATGCATGTGATGTACGTGGTTGTGGGATTAGAATACTTATGAATTTGTTTTGTGTGTTAATGAGTATACTTTGTTTGACCATTTAACATATGTTAAAAAGTTTATATATTCAATATATCTCTTTTAACGCAGATGATGTTGCTTAATTATGTTTGTGCACTTTATTCAATAATTAATCATGATTTGCTTCACTGTAAAACATGTAATGTATTTCACAGCTATTTGAACAGAACCGGATTGCAACGAAATGCCTTCCAGTATTTACAGAATAGCACATTTCATATTTTCCACCATTCAAACATCTCAAACCAGAAAGAACAATAGGTTGTGGCACACACACTTTAATTTGATTCTGTACGGGACAAAATTGAAACGATCAGCCCCGGTGTTCCAAAGTTATAATCAGTTCCCATGCAGCGTCTGAACTTCATGCAGGTGTTTGCAAAGATTTTAACTATTGTTGCCTTTCTCGCCTCCCCCAGCGAGAACTAAATAGAGAATGTCAAAATTAAATAACTAATATCCAAATCTGAAATGACAGTAGTGGATTTGTTGTTCCAAATATGAAAAAAATGTTGCCATATTAAAATCATGTTACATGACAAATTGCCACACAAACTACAGTCGTTTAAACGCCAGAGCTCATTTCACGGAATTGTAGGTTCTCATTGAAGCAATTCACCCCACTCAGCTGATAAAATAAACATCGATGTGTAAACTCCGTGTGTCGCCGCGGTCCCCGCTGTTTAAGTACCTCCTAAGTACCTCCTAAGTACCCAACCACCATCAGTTCATTGAATAAGCTCACAGTGTCCATAGTAGTGCCAGATAAAGAGACAAAACTGAATCACCATTGGACCAGTAGTAGTAATAATGAGCCTTATGGTGGAAAAAATACGAGGGGAGAAATAGCAAAATAGATGTAGAGGCCCACTCTCTGTGAAATTGACTTATTCAAATGCAAACTAAACGTAATGGGATTTACTGGTTGTCAATGTCTCAGTGTCCTTTTATTGGCTCATAGTCGCTGGGGATATACCCCCCATGAAGATATCAACAATAGGCAATTGACACGTGACACGGCGTTTGAAAATTTTGGTGTTATAATTTGTAAACGTGAAAAGAAAGTGTTGCAAGTTTTATGAAATGTATTGTGAAAGATAAACGAGTTGTCGTTCAGGTTTACACTGTTTAGGGGATCTGGCATTGGTGAGAGGTTGGGCGCGATTCACTATAACGGACGTTCAAGAAAATTGTTGCTGCATTTCTATTGACATTGGGCTGGTCATTTATATCTACGTTTAAGTGTACTTGACATAAGGCTTTCCACGAGATACTTAATCGACATGGATAACCTAAATAAACAGTGATGTTCCCATCATGACACGCTGTGGTTAATCCAGGAATCAGGTACTAACCACACAACATCACCGAAGAGTACTAACCACACAACATCACCGAAGAGTAACATAGTTTTATTGAAACACATTGGATTTGGTTTTAACAAGAATACTCTAGTGCTTCAACAACTGTAAATAGAAGCGAAAAACCCTTGGTAAAGTCCTAAGATTCTCTGATAAAAGCAGACCTCCACCACTGAGGGCACTTATGACAAACACATGCAAAGGCTTGTCAATTGTTCACTTTGTGTATGCTTCTGACGTAAGTTCCACGGCTATTAATGCCCAAAATGAATGATGGCTTATTAAAGAGTAAAACAAAAATCTGCGCAGAGGTAAAAATATCTGAGAGCAGAGTTATTTGAAAGAGCATGTTCCATTATACCCCACATGTTGTAAATGTGAACACCATAGACAGGAGCTGCTGGAGAATTGCTCGACGTATAGTGAAGATCGCTATTGGCAAGTCATTCTCAGTCACTGAGATATATATCAGATGTGGTAGTCAGTCAGGTAGTCCTTATATATAAATTTAGCTCAGGTAGGAATTGGCTATCAGACCGCCATTACATGTAATAACATGTCTAACATGTTCCCCAAACATTAAACGGATGTTATCAATGAAGAAATCCAGCATTTCACATCTCGTTTCTTTGATAATTGAAATTGATGGCATCTGCTTTCATTTTTGACAAACTGTCCTGAACACCTTAAGGTAGATATATAACTATGTAACATATGGCCGTCACGTTTGAGGACAAATGTCAGATGGATTAAAGAAATACATTATCCAAAAGTCTGTCATGTAAGTGACAGAACTGAAATTTAATTTATTGTTCCTATTACTATTACTATTACAACGAAGTTTTGAGGATCCCACGTGGCTGTAATTCCACTCCTCTGACATACGTTCGGTGAATGTAAAGAGACTTAACTCATAATTTGATTGTTTTGAGAATTATGGTTAATGTTTGAGACAGTGATTTGGACAGTAACAGTACATCTTCTTAGCCCAGCATGATACATATCCTTTTTAGGAATCCACTACAAAAGGGGTAAAGGTACTGTAACATGTCTTCAGGTTTTAAAGCGAAGGCGAAAGAGTAGCAATATATGGTTCCTCAGTTATCATACTGAACTTTTGTGGCACTATTTGATTTGCCATTTACACCAAGTTCTTTGATGAAACATTTAATGCTTACATAATTAACGTGGTTGTTATTTGATGCCTTGTCAATGGGAGCAACGACAAACCTTTCCCGTTTAACAACCAGACTTAAATGACAGGAACCTGGAACAGTTCCAGTTCAGTTTTCTATTTTTCAGTTTTGACGACATCAGGTACCAACATAACCCAGATTGCGAGACATTCAACAGATTCCTCAAATGTGGCCCATCTGTGACATTTGCGTCTACAGCTTCCGTAATAAGCTGTGATCCCAATCTGTAAGAAACTGCTCACGATATTTTGTCCTTGTTTGAAAACAGACACCTGTTGTCATTGTCAGCAAATAGAACACAGTCGCCTGTGAGTTCACGTTTATTACCAACAGGTTGTTCTGTTTGATTGGCATTTTAAAACACACCATACGTACGCAATCGCACCAAAGCTTTCATCGACCAGCTGAACTGCTTCGTCAGATGACTGCAGGCAAACATGAGAGTACACTGAGAACATTATGAAACGTGAATTACCAGCAAGATAGATATTCTTTAATAAGCCATCCTTCATTTTGCTCATTTATAGGTTTCTGTCGTGGGAGACGTGCCAACTTACATTTGTCAGAGGCATCCACAAAGTACCTGAATTTGATTACCAGTTGCCGTCTATTTTGTTTAGGTTGCAGTGGCTGAGTGGGTTAGATCGTTGAATTTGAGTGCCGGTTGTTAGGTTCCTAGCTCTGACAGAGTGGCTTCGTATCAGGGTAATGCGGAAGTGTAATACCAAAAGTAACATATGTTACTTTTGATTATGTTCTCAAAGCCATGGTGACAATCACTGGATTGTCTGGTCTCGATTTGTTTACAAACAACATCATACAGCTGTAATGATGCTGAAACAAATATTTGCTCACGATTGCCACAATTGTACACTCGACTCTGCTTTTAGCAGAGATTTCTTATGAATGTGGAAAGAGTTTTGTGGCTTCTGTTTCTATCATACACATTATTTTGAATACTACGCAAATTACACCACTCCGCAACTACGCATACCATGCCAAGAATACACATAGCATACAACAACAAATTACGTCACGCCACGCCACAGGCCGGGAAAGCCACATTTCCGAAACAGATTGCCAAAATTGATGTGGCTCTCCCGGCAATAGTTATGGTTGCGTGAACATGGAATGAGGCTCTCCCGGCTTTGCTGTCAAAACATTAGTTAGTGAAGAGTTATCCCCCTTTGTTTACTTGCTAGCAGACGACATTTTCAGTGATCCTCAGAATGGATGATTTAGAGAAGAGGAAGTTGATTTTAGAGTATTATAACAAGGACATCAGATCAGCTAAAGTGATTTCAAGTAGAACAGGCATACCTTTGTCCACTGTTTATCGTGTTTTGAAAAATATTGCAAATGGATATTTCATTGAGCACCAGGGAGGCGCAGGTAGGCCCAGAAAATTGACTGTCAGTGACAGGAGGCGGCTTGGTATTCTTGTTTCTAAAAACAAACGAAGGAGTTCAGAAAACGTAAGGCTGGATATGATTGATAGAGGAACTGTGGCTGTCTGTAAGGAGACAATTAGAACTGAGCTGCATGCAATGGGTTGGCAGAAAAGTCGAGGAATTCCATCGCCGATCATGAAACCTGAACAAAAGGAGCGAAGGTTGAACTGGTGCTTACAGCATAGAAATTTTAACTGAGACAATGTGATTTTCTCCGATGAAAGTTCTGTGTAGCTGTGTCCTAATACACTGAAATTCTGGACCAAACAAACTGAAAAACCTATGTATCAGCGCCCAAAGGACAGTCCGAAATTTAACGTGTGGGGTGGCATATCTGTGTTAGGGGCAACGCCCCTCTGTGTATTTGAAGGGAATATGAACAGTGAGCGGTACACATATATTCTCGAGGGACATTTATTTCCATCTGCTCACGTGTTCTATGGAAATGTTTTGATTTTCCAGCATGACAACGACCCAAAACATCGTTCAAAGTATTCACAGGCCTGATTTCGGACCCTAAATATGACATTATTAGATTGGCCAAGCTAAAGCCCTGACCTAAATCAAATAGAAAATGTTTGGGGACTTATGAAGGAAAATGTCAATAAGAAAAATCTGACAAATATTGCTGAAATGAAAGAAGAGGTGGTCCGATATTGGGACAGCATGGACCACGACTTTCTAACTTCTTTGATCAGTAGTATGCCCCGTCGCATTGAAGCCTGCATTGCTGCCCATGGTGACTTGACAAAATACTAACTGTTCACCTGTCTTTGAATCTGGAGTTATGTTCTGCTAATATTCACATTTAATACTGCAGATGAAAGAGGTCACCCACATGGTCCGTATACGCCATGTCACTCAGGTGTTGATTCAGAAGCTTGGTCATGCAATACGAGCGTCAATGGTTCTGTATTTCTTTCTTCGTGAAGATAGTCTCAGGACAGCAGCATCTGTGAGAGACTGCTCACGCTGAAGGAGCTTTACTATCTAGTAAGTGTTAGGGTGGCACTTTTGGACAAGTCTCTTTACCTGATTGTGCCATACTTCTAGGTTATTGTTGGTACAGTGGCCCGGGTTTTCGAAATCAGTTAGATTAATCTGGACATTCTAGGCTCTCTGTATACCCTATAAAATCATTCTGTACGTGAAGTTGATGCAAATACTGCTTGCATATTGCTACGTTTTGGCGATTGATATTGCTGTGTGTAAGCAGAAAATTGAAAAATGTTACTTTGCAATCACAAATGTTAACAAAGATAATTTTAGGTGTTCCTAAACACTTCTTCACATTATCAAAGACACGTTGTACTTGTTTTCACTAATGCAAATCAGCAGAAAATGTTTTTTTAAGACTGAAATCATAGGAATAATTCTTTTACAATTTTACACACTCTATAACAGTTGTTTCTTGTTTCAATAATTGAAAAATGGTGACTTTATATGGTTTATCTCTGTCTCAAAGCAGAATTTTATTTCAACCTTTCTTTTGGACATCTAAATTACTGTTATGGTTTATTTCGGCATGGTCGAAAATAGGACAATTTATCAAGAATTATTTCACCTAAATATGAGTGCGTTTGAGATTTTGCGTCGTGATTTGCATAAAGCTGTGTTCTTAAGATATATTGTAACCTAATACCTTCTAAAATATCTTTGATAGATTTTAAGTAATTCATAAACGTAGGAGGGTACGTAACGTAAAAATATCTGAGAGCAGAGTTATTTGAAAGAGCATGTTCCATTATACCCCACATGTTGTAAATGTGAACACCATAGACAGGAGCTGCTGGAGAATTGCTCGACGTATAGTGAAGATCGCTATTGGCAAGTCATTCTCAGTCACTGAGATATATATCAGATGTGGTAGTCAGTCAGGTAGTCCTTATATATAAATTTAGCTCAGGTAGGAATTGGCTATCAGACCGCCATTACATGTAATAACATGTCTAACATGTTCCCCAAACATTAAACGGATGTTATCAATGAAGAAATCCAGCATTTCACATCTCGTTTCTTTGATAATTGAAATTGATGGCATCTGCTTTCATTTTGACAAACTGTCCTGAACACCTTAAGGTAGATATATAACTATGTAACATATGGCCGTCACGTTTGAGGACAAATGTCAGATGGATTAAAGAAATACATTATCAAAGTCTGTCATGTAAGTGACAGAACTGAAAATTAATTTATTGTTCCTATTACTATTACTATTACAACGAAGTTTTGAGGATCCCACGTGGCTGTAATTCCCTCCTCTGACATACGTTCGGTGAATGTAAAGAGACTTAACTCATAATTTGATTGTTTTGAGAATTATGGTTAATGTTTGAGACAGTGATTTGGACAGTAACAGTACATCTTCTTAGCCCAGCATGATACATATCCTTTTAGGAATCCACTACAAAAGGGTAAAGGTACTGTAACATGTCTTCAGGTTTTAAAGCGAAGGCGAAAGAGTAGCAATATATGGTTCCTCAGTTATCATACTGAACTTTTGTGGCACTATTTGATTTGCCATTTACACCAAGTTCTTTGATGAAACATTTAATGCTTACATAATTAACGTGGTTGTTATTTGATGCCTTGTCAATGGGAGCAACGACAAACCTTTCCCGTTTAACAACCAGACTTAAATGACAGGAACCTGGAACAGTTCCAGTTCAGTTTTCTATTTTTCAGTTTTGACGACATCAGGTACCAACATAACCCAGATTGCGAGACATTCAACAGATTCCTCAAATGTGGCCCATCTGTGACATTTGCGTCTACAGCTTCCGTAATAAGCTGTGATCCCAATCTGTAAGAAACTGCTCACGATATTTTTGTCCTTGTTTGAAAACAGACACCTGTTGTCATTGTCAGCAAATAGAACACAGTCGCCTGTGAGTTCACGTTTATTACCAACAGGTTGTTCTGTTTGATTGGCATTTTAAAACACACCATACGTACGCAATCGCACCAAAGCTTTCATCGACCAGCTGAACTGCTTCGTCAGATGACTGCAGGCAAACATGAGAGTACACTGAGAACATTATGAAACGTGAATTACCAGCAAGATAGATATTCTTTAATAAGCCATCCTTCATTTTGCTCATTTATAGGTTTCTGTCGTGGGAGACGTGCCAACTTACATTTGTCAGAGGCATCCACAAAGTACCTGAATTTGATTACCAGTTGCCGTCTATTTTGTTTAGGTTGCAGTGGCTGAGTGGGTTAGATCGTTGAATTTGAGTGCCGGTTGTTAGGTTTCTAGCTCTGACAGAGTGGCTTCGTATCAGGGTAATGCGGAAGTGTAATACCAAAAGTAACATATGTTACTTTTGATTATGTTCTCAAAGCCATGGTGACAATCACTGGATTGTCTGGTCTCGATTTGTTTACAAACAACATCATACAGCTGTAATGATGCTGAAACAAATATTTGCTCACGATTGCCACAATTGTACACTCGACTCTGCTTTTAGCAGAGATTTCTTATGAATGTGGAAAGAGTTTTGTGGCTTCTGTTTCTATCATACACATTATTTTGAATACTACACCAAATTACACCACTCCACCCAACTACGCATACCATGCCAAGAATACACATAGCATACAACAACAAATTACGTCACGCCACGCCACAGGCCGGGAAAGCCACATTTCCGAAACAGATTGCCAAAATTGATGTGGCTCTCCCGGCAATAGTTATGGTTGCGTGAACATGGAATGAGGCTCTCCCGGCTTTGCTGTCAAAACATTAGTTAGTGAAGAGTTATCCCCCTTTGTTTACTTGCTAGCAGACGACATTTTCAGTGATCCTCAGAATGGATGATTTAGAGAAGAGGAAGTTGATTTTAGAGTATTATAACAAGGACATCAGATCAGCTAAAGTGATTTCAAGTAGAACAGGCATACCTTTGTCCACTGTTTATCGTGTTTTTGAAAATATTGCAAATGGATATTTCATTGAGCACCAGGGAGGCGCAGGTAGGCCCAGAAAATTGACTGTCAGTGACAGGAGGCGGCTTGGTATTCTTGTTTCTAAAACAAACGAAGGAGTTCAGAAAACGTAAGGCTGGATATGATTGATAGAGGAACTGTGGCTGTCTGTAAGGAGACAATTAGAACTGAGCTGCATGCAATGGGTTGGCAGAAAAGTCGAGGAATTCCATCGCCGATCATGAAACCTGAACAAAAGGAGCGAAGGTTGAACTGGTGCTTACAGCATAGAAATTTTAACTGAGACAATGTGATTTTCTCCGATGAAAGTTCTGTGTAGCTGTGTCCTAATACACTGAAATTCTGGACCAAACAAACTGAAAAACCTATGTATCAGCGCCCAAAGGACAGTCCGAAATTTAACGTGTGGGGTGGCATATCTGTGTTAGGGGCAACGCCCCTCTGTGTATTTGAAGGGAATATGAACAGTGAGCGGTACACATATATTCTCGAGGGACATTTATTTCCATCTGCTCACGTGTTCTATGGAAATGTTTTGATTTTCCAGCATGACAACGACCCAAAACATCGTTCAAAGTATTCACAGGCCTGATTTCGGACCCTAAATATGACATTATTAGATTGGCCAAGCTAAAGCCCTGACCTAAATCAAATAGAAAATGTTTGGGGACTTATGAAGGAAAATGTCAATAAGAAAAATCTGACAAATATTGCTGAAATGAAAGAAGAGGTGGTCCGATATTGGGACAGCATGGACCACGACTTTCTAACTTCTTTGATCAGTAGTATGCCCCGTCGCATTGAAGCCTGCATTGCTGCCCATGGTGACTTGACAAAATACTAACTGTTCACCTGTCTTTGAATCTGGAGTTATGTTCTGCTAATATTCACATTTAATACTGCAGATGAAAGAGGTCACCCACATGGTCCGTATACGCCATGTCACTCAGGTGTTGATTCAGAAGCTTGGTCATGCAATACGAGCGTCAATGGTTCTGTATTTCTTTCTTCGTGAAGATAGTCTCAGGACAGCAGCATCTGTGAGAGACTGCTCACGCTGAAGGAGCTTTACTATCTAGTAAGTGTTAGGGTGGCACTTTTGGACAAGTCTCTTTACCTGATTGTGCCATACTTCTAGGTTATTGTTGGTACAGTGGCCCGGGTTTTCGAAATCAGTTAGATTAATCTGGACATTCTAGGCTCTCTGTATACCCTATAAAATCATTCTGTACGTGAAGTTGATGCAAATACTGCTTGCATATTGCTACGTTTTGGCGATTGATATTGCTGTGTGTAAGCAGAAAATTGAAAAATGTTACTTTGCAATCACAAATGTTAACAAAGATAATTTTAGGTGTTCCTAAACACTTCTTCACATTATCAAAGACACGTTGTACTTGTTTTCACTAATGCAAATCAGCAGAAAATGTTTTTAAGACTGAAATCATAGGAATAATTCTTTTACAATTTTACACACTCTATAACAGTTGTTTCTTGTTTCAATAATTGAAAAATGGTGACTTTATATGGTTTATCTCTGTCTCAAAGCAGAATTTTATTTCAACCTTTCTTTTGGACATCTAAATTACTGTTATGGTTTATTTCGGCATGGTCGAAAATAGGACAATTTATCAAGAATTATTTCACCTAAATATGAGTGCGTTTGAGATTTTGCGTCGTGATTTGCATAAAGCTGTGTTGTTAAGATATATTGTAACCTAATACCTTCTAAAATATCTTTGATAGATTTTAAGTAATTCATAAACGTAGGAGGGTACGTAACGTTTATTTTGGCGTTTAGTGTAGGACTGACTTACTGACTGAGTTTAGTTTTACGCCGCTTTGAGCAATATTGCAGCAATATCACGGCGGGGGACTCCAGAAATGGGCTTAACACATTGTGCCCATGTGGGGAATCGAACCCGGGTGTTAAGTGAAGGAACAGTCTTTTACCGGTATTGCTTAAACACCACGCTTGTGATTAGGAGAGATTATTCGGTTCTTGTTAAAACAATATTATACATGGGGACATTCTTTTACCGGTTACGGTAATCCATTAATTAATTAATCTATTGGAAATGTGGCTTTACCGGCTACAGTCATCTAATTGAAATGTAGCCTTCCCGGCAATAGTCATTTTTGAAATGTGGCTTACTCGGCACCGCCACGCCACGCCAGTTCAACGCAACACAAAACAGCACCTGCAATCTACTCACCAATGACACCATCAACCACCATATCACACTGCACTATCATACCCCGGTTACTACACTACTACACAACATTATCAATATATCATACTAACAGCATACACCACACTCTCCACGTGCCACACACACTAATATTCTCCAATATTCTGCACACACGATACTCCTAATAGCAGACTTCACGTGCCACACACACTAACATCCCCCACTATTCTGTACACACACACGATAACTCAATTATTCTAATACCAGACTTCACGTGCCACACACACTAACATCCCCACTATTCTGCACACACGATACTCCTAATACCAGACTTCACGTGCCACACACACTAACATCCCCCACTATTCTGCACACACGATACTCCTAATACCAGACTTCACGTGCCACACACACTAACATCCCCCACTATTCTGCACACACGATACTCCTAATACCAGACTTCACGTGCCACACACACACTAACATCCCCACTATTCTGCTGCACACACGATACTCCTAATACCAGACTTCACGTGCCACACACACTAACATTTTCCACTATTCTGCACACACGATACTCCTAATACCAGACTTCACGTGTCACACACACTAACATCCCCCACTATTCTGCACACACGATACTCCTAATACCAGACTTCACGTGCCACACACACTAACATCCCCCACTATTCTGCACACACGATACTCCTAATACCAGACTTCACGTGTCACACACACTAACATCCCCACTATTCTGCACACACGATACTCCTAATACCAGACTTCACGTGCCACACACACTAACATCCCCCACTATTCTGCACACGATGATACTCCTAATACCAGACTTCACGTGCCACACACACTAACATCCCCACTATTCTGCACACACGATACTCCTAATACCAGACTTCACGTGTCACACACACTAACATCCCCACTATTCTGCACACACACGATACTCCTAATACTAGACTTCACGTGCCACACACACTAACATCCCCCACTATTCTGCACACACGATACTCCTAATACTAGACTTCACGTGCCACACACACTAACATCCCCCACTATTCTGCACACACGATACTCCTAATACCAGACTTCACGTGCCACACACACTAACATCCCCCACTATTCTGCACACACGATACTCCTAATACCAGACTTCACGTGCCACACACACTAACATCCCCCACTATTCTGCACACACGATACTCCTAATACTAGACTTCACGTGCCACACACACTAACATCCCCCACTATTCTGCACACACGATGATACTCCTAATACCAGACTTCACGTGCCACACACACTAACATCCCCCACTATTCTGCACACACGATACTCCTAATACCAGACTTCACGTGCAGCACACACACTAACATCCCCCACTATTCTGCACACACGATACTCCTAATACTAGACTTCACGTGCCACACACACTAACATCCCCCACTATTCTGCACACACGATACTCCTAATACCAGACTTCACGTGCCACACACACTAACATCCCCACTATTCTGCACACACACGATACTCCTAATACCAGACTTCACGTGCCACACACACTAACATCCCCCACTATTCTGCACACACGATACTCCTAATACCAGACTTCACGTGCCACACACACTAACATCCCCACTATTCTTGCACACACACGATACTCCTAATACCAGACTTCACGTGCCACACACACTAACATCCCCCACTATTCTGCACACACGATAATTCCTAATACTAGACTTCACTTCACGTCACACACACACTAACATCCCCCACTATTCTGCACACATGATACTCCTAATACCAGACTTCACGTGCACACACACTAACATCCCCCACTATTCTGCACACAATGATACTCCTAATACCAGACTTCACGTGCCACACACACTAACATCCCCCACTATTCTGCACACACGATACTCCTAATACCAGACTTCACGTGCCACACACACTAACATCCTCCACTATTCTGCACACACGATACTCCTAATACCAGACTTCACGTGCCACACACACTAACATCCCCCACTATTCTGCACACACGATACTCCTAATACCAGACTTCACGTGCCACACACACTAACATCCCCACTATTCTGCACACACGATACTCCTAATACCAGACTTCACGTGTCACACACACTAACATCCCCACTATTCTGCACACACGATACTCCTAATACCAGACTTCACGTGCCACACACACTAACATCATCCCCACTATTCTGCACATAACGATACTCCTAATACCAGACTTCACGTGCACACACACACTAACATCCCCCACTATTCTGCACACACGATACTCCTAATACCAGACTTCACGTGCCACACACACTAACATCCCCCACTATTCTGCACACACGATACTCCTAATACCAGACTTCACGTGCCACACACACTAACATCCCCCACTATTCTGCACACACGATACTCCTAATACCAGACTTCACGTGCCACACACACTAACATCCCCCACTATTCTGCACACACGATACTCCTAATACCAGACTTCACGTGCCACACACACTAACATCCCCCACTATTCTGCACACACGATACTCCTAATACCAGACTTCACGTGCCACACACACTAACATCCCCCACTATTCTGCACACACGATACTCCTAATACCAGACTTCACGTGCCACACACACTAACATCCCCCACTATTCTGCACACAACGATACCCTAATACTAGACTTCACGTGCCACACACACTAACATCCCCCACTATTCTGCACACACGATACTCCTAATACCAGACTTCACGTGTCACACACACTAACATCCCCCACTATTCTGCACACACGATACTCCTAATACCAGACTTCACGTGCCCACACACTAACATCCCCCACTATTCTGCACACACGATACTCCTAATACCAGACTTCACGTGCCACACACACTAACATCCCCCACTATTCTGCACACACGATACTCCTAATACCAGACTTCACGTGCCACACACACTAACATCCCCCACTATTCTGCACACACGATACTCCTAATACCAGACTTCACGTGCCACACACACTAACATCCCCACTATTCTGCACACACGATACTCCTAATACCAGACTTCACGTGCCACACACACTAACATCCCCCACTATTCTGCACACACGATACTCCTAATACCAGACTTCACGTGCCACACACACTAACATCCCCACTATTCTGCACACACACACGATACTCCTAATACCAGACTTCACGTGCCACACACACTAACATCCCCCACTATTCTGCACACACGATACTCCTAATACCAGACTTCACGTGTCACACACACTAACATCCCCCACTATTCTGCACACACGATACTCCTAATACCAGACTTCACGTGTCACACACACTAACATCCCCCACTATTCTGCACACACGATACTCCTAATACCAGACTTCACGTGCCACACACACTAACATCCCCCACTATTCTGCACACACGATACTCCTAATACCAGACTTCACGTGCCACACACACTAACATCCCCCACTATTCTGCACACACGATACTCCTAATACCAGACTTCACGTGCCACACACACACTAACATCCCCCACTATTCTGCACACACGATACTCCTAATACCAGACTTCACGTGTGCACACACACTAACATCCCCCACTATTCTGCACACACGATACTCCTAATACCAGACTTCACGTGCCACACACACTAACATCCCCCACTATTCTGCACACACGATACTCCTAATACCAGACTTCACGTGCCACACACACTAACATCCCCCACTATTCTGCACACACTAATACGATACTACCTAATACCAGACTTCACGTGTCACACACACTAACATCCCCACTATTCTGCACACACGATACTCCTAATACCAGACTTCACGTGCCACACACACTAACATCCCCCACTATTCTGCATTCTGCACACATGATACTCCTAATACCAGACTTCACGTGTCACACACACTAACATCCCCCCACTATTCTGCACACACGATACTCCTAATACCAGACTTCACGTGCCACACACACTAACATCCCCCACTATTCTGCACACACGATACTCCTAATACCAGACTTCACGTGCCACACACACTAACATCCCCACTATTCTGCACACACGATACTCCTAATACCAGACTTCACGTGCCACACACACTAACATCCCCACTATTCTGCACACACGATACTCCTAATACCAGACTTCACGTGCCACACACACTAACATCCCCCACTATTCTGCACACACGATACTCCTAATACCAGACTTCACGTGCCACACACACTAACATCCCCCACTATTCTGCACACACGATACTCCTAATACCAGACTTCACGTGTCACACACACTAACATCCCCCACTATTCTGCACACACGATACTCCTAATACCAGACTTCACGTGCCACACACACTAACATCCCCCACTATTCTGCACACACGATACCTCCTAATACCAGACTCCACGTGCCACACACACTAACATCCCCACTATTCTGCACACACGATACTCCTAATACCAGACTTCACGTGCCACACACACTAACATCCCCACTATTCTGCACACACGATACTCCTAATACTAGACTTCACGTGTCACACACACTAACATCCCACACTATTCTGCACACACACGATACTCCTAATACCAGACTTCACGTGCCACACACACTAACATCCCCCACTATTCTGCACACACGATACTCCTAATACCAGACTTCACGTGCCACACACACTAACATCCCCCACTATTCTGCACACACGATACTCCTAATACCAGACTTCACGTGCCACACACACTAACATCCCCACTATTCTGCACACATGATACTCCTAATACCAGACTTCACGTGCCACACACACTAACATCCCCCACTATTCTGCACACACGATACTCTTAATACCAGACTTCACGTGTCCCACACACTAACATCCCCCACTAATCTGCACACACGATACTCCTCACATCAGACACGTGCTAATGCCACAGATGCAACTGCACACACCACCGTTCACGTGCCACACCTACTAACATCTCTCACCATACTACACACAGACTGTTGTACACACCAGACTTCACGTGTCACATGCATAGATAGGTTTTATAGACCAACAGTCAAAGGAGCCTCGATTGATTTCGTATTACTGTGTAATTAATCTGTCATGCGATTTCTCCAGACCGCCTTTTCACATCGCTGCAGCGGATATGTCATGAATAGTAAAATGGGATTGCAAAAGTATGATTATCGTGACCTTTACATATACTACCCATCAAAAGTATAGACTCACTAGTGTAAATGTATCCACTTACTTCAGTCAACTGTTCTAAACTAGATTTTGCAAAATATTCCATACTGTTTAAACGTACTGTTTACACATGAACTGATACATTGTAAAACAAATTCGTAACGTGGAAAAGATTATTGTCATGGGTTCAATAAATGATGAAACGCAGAAAATTCTTCTTACAAAACTTTTTACACCACCACGCAGCTGTTCACATGCACGATATTAGCACATGCTTATCAGAAACTTGATGCATGATCCTCGTGCAATTAATCTGTATAAAGTTTGTAGATGGTTCCCCTAAGTTAGTGGAGAAATTCATCTTCGATGTAAACACACACACATATACATATATATATATATATATATATAGTGAGTGCTTGCTTTAAGTGAGTCTAAACTTCTGATGGTAGTATAGTACACCACACTACACGTGTCTATTAAAGAGGTAGGACGGATATAATAATTCTGTAAAGCTTGTCGTGCCCACGTATAAATGTATTTGGTTTGTCAATATATTGATTGGACAGTAACGGATAGTTTACTTATGGCTTAACTGGTTATCAGTCGATTATCTCGGCTCTCCGGCACTATCACAAGAAACAAGCATGCTGTACCTGAGTTGCTCCACTGTAGCCAATATACACGTGTTGAAGTCAGATATACACACTGTTACATAAATGTGTGGTGTCGTTATTGCGAAGAAACCAAACCGTGCTGGGAACGTGCATAAGGCAAGCCCAATCCAAGCGTTGCCTATATGAGCGCCACAATAAAATTGAAAAAAGTTAGAAATAATATAATTGTTAACGCGGTTTGAAACCAACATGCGGAACTAAGATGCTCAGCTTTTTATTCTTAAACACAAGGCAGGGTTTTATTCAACAAATGTATAGTTTGTAAACGGAGCCGTTTGCGTCGACCTGACAAACAGCACAACGTCTTGACGGGGGCGATATGTTTGCACTGGAGCAAAACAGCATCTACCCTGAATGTGAAGTGTATGCTGCTAAACTACTTGCCCACACAATCTACCCACGGTCACCTTCAACATCATAGCATTTCAACCACCAACAACATTGACGGTATTGTCAAACCATTGTGTCTCGATGCGACGATTGTGTGGAGTGCCTTACCCAAACCCTTGCCATACAAGCCCTCCCCTTAGACTGCTTCAAGGGCGTGTGTCCAATCTCTGGCATGGTCTTGCAATGCAGATGTTTCCAGCTTAACACACATGCAGTTCTCGTCGTAAACAAAAGCTATTGAGATAAATCTGGGCTAAACAACAACGCCGTTTGTTAGTAAGGTGCGTGGTTTCTTGAGGACCCTTCATGAAGTCAATGAATTATTTGATAAGAGTAGAGGCGGGTTCTCGTCGGGGGATGGAGTGAGTGACGTGGAGGAGAGGGGTGGGGACGAATTTGACAGTGGTTATTTCACCCCCATCATTTACGAGGTGGGGTTAAGAGAGGGAAGAAAGGTGAGTGGTGTAAAGAGATTGTGATTGTGGTACAGATTGGTAATTTCGTGACTAAGCAGACAACACTTGTGTTCTTAACATGTCCAGCACTCACGTCTCGTGGTAACGGGGAGTTATATTTGTTAAAGAAAATTGCCATTGTATGGACTAATTATTACTGAAGGAGTTCAGGGGTTATCTAACGACTTAATGCATATTTGAAAATTCTTCTCAGTTTTTAAAGGCAAATTCACTTACTGATATTTTTAAAGGATTTTCACAAATATACATTAAAAATCAATATCTCGTAATTTGTCATTCTTATAAGTTTTTTTCACCTTTGAATTGTACCGTTAGGGTACACGTCGTCCAATTACTCCCTCATCAATGCCGGTTACAATTATACATTACACACCTGGGCCCGGTTGTTCAATACTCGGTTATCTTAACCGCCGGTTAACTCCTAACGGCCGGTTAAATCCTTAACCGGCCGTTAGGTAACCGAACGTTAAATATGCGTTGTTCAAAACATGATAGTGATGCCGTTAGCTAACGTCGCCGTCAAAGTTTAATAGTATGGTTAACGTCACTGGTTAGCTTTCATATATCCCACAATTCCGTTTTCTGTTTACTTCCGATTACCAAAATGGAATCGCGAAATGTCGCCTGCACCCCAAGGAAAAAGAGAAGTCGAAATTTCCCTGCTGACGATGAGAATGTAATCCAGTCAATGGTTGAGACCAACTCTATAGTTTATGACAGGCATGCGAATGTCGTAGCGCTACGAACGCTTGTATTGGAACACAAGGTTCCAGACGTTTGCATATATATTTCAAAGAAATATGATCCCAGCTCTGTGTGGGACTTCAATTCCGACAACAGAAAAGACATCTTAATGAGAAACTATAGCACAGCTATACATAAAATATGATGAATCCATGAAAATACATGTAATATTAATAGTAGAAGCATGTTTTCAGTGGATAGAATATTTACAATTATTACAAACAGGAGTTACGCTTAGACGGCTAGATCTACAGTCTTAATGTATCTTTGAATTCCCACAAGACCTATCGCTCTTTTCACTACTTAAATTGTCATGACAGTATGGCCAAGTCATTAAGATGCTATCAATTATCATTTATTAATTATTTGCCAAGTCTGTCAAAAATTGTAATGTATGAACACACATTGCCAAATCTTTTTTTACATCAAACCATATAGATGTTGTGACGATTATAATACCATTAGCTTTTTATCTGAAATATGCATTCAATGCCAATAGAAACTTAATATGTTACTAGCACCACGTGAAAGTAATCAAACTGTAATTGTACTATAGGCCCCAGGGCCAACACTGCTGAATAGAATCGATCTATTATTCGACCTTACTGTTGACAGGAATCCCATGAATAAAACTGTGCGATATCGTCATTATCTGAACGCCTTCACAGATGCATATTCCGGAAAGATGTCTTGAAAAACATGAAGGTGCGTCTAATTTATAGATGAACATAATATCCTCGATACTCATTAATCAGATGAACCTTCATTTATTTAATTCACAAGTGACTGCAGAAAATGCATAATTATTTTTTTTTATGACTTCAAGGACGGAAAACATGTATTATATTTCATAAGTGTATTATAGAACGCTGCAACGATTCGGCAGAGAAATACTATTGTGCCATTGTATTCCTTATATAAACTACATCAGTGTTTAACATTAGCATTCAGATATTGTTATAAAATAAGTTTAAAATTCCAAACATTATCGTGTAAAATGACAAGAGATAGTGTTGTGTTCGCTGTGACATAAAGGTTTCGATATTCAAATATAACATTTAATCAAAGTGACTACGAAGTAGGCCTGCAAATCACTCACAACTCACAACGTTTCGCTAAGGCCGGTATTGAGACGCCAATTACATCACATATATTTCATATTCAGCGGCGACAAATGCATCACTGAATTATAAGGCTGGGACGGGTACTATGGTACCCGAATCCGGGTGGAATCGGGTGGAATCGAGTCCTATTTCTAGGAATCGGGTACCCGGAGAGGGAGAGAGCATTTACATCATTGAGTGAGTGAGTGAGTTTAGTTTTACGCCACACTCAGCAATATTCCAGCTATATATGGCGGCGGTCTTTAAATAATCAAGTCTGGACGAGACAATCCAGTGATCAACAACATGAGCATCGATGTGGATACGATGACATGTGTCAACCAAGTCAGCGAGTCTGACCACCCGATCCTTTTACGACAAGCATGGGTTACTGAAGATCAATATTCTAACCCGGAAATTCACGGGTTTTTACATCATTGGTATTGTCCGATTAATGGAGCATAGTTTTAATGACTGTAATTTATCTATGCATTTGCAGTGAGTAGTTAAGTTACAGTAGCAGCAGGAACGAAACGTTCGTTGTTATAACGAGGAATGTAAGTAATGATGTTACTCTCTATATTGGTTAAACAGACGTAAATTAAATAGCTTGAGGTCAGTTTTAATGTCTTATTACCACTTTTTCAAGTTTTCTATAATAGTTTCTGTCAAATCGTGATTGAATATTCAGAGGTTGACCCGAATGTTTTCTTACATTTCCGGGTACTCGATTCCGATTCGGGTAAGTACATGCGGGTACTCGATTCCATTTTTTCCTACTCGTCCCAGCCCTACTGAATTCCTCATACATTTTAGAATCTAATTACAACTGGTCTTTGTCACCAATACCAAGTGTCTAGATAAACTGAAACGAAAGATATTGGGGGTGGAAACAAATGCTGTGCTCGAAAGACAACACCTGTTTGAAATGTAAACAAAGAAAATTTCAGACTTTATACTGTGTAGCATTTTCTCAAATTTTCAGACACGCATTTGCATGGAAAGAGCATAGTAGCCAGAAATGGGAAATTAAAAATAGATACAATACAGGAATGTGATATGTTTATACGAAACTGTCAAGTTTCTGTGCAGCGTGACGCCATGACTGACGCAAAATCACGCAGAACGACAACGGTAATAATCGGCATTTCTGGCCGCTTCTTCTCTTTCTTTAAATGAAAACGATAAAAACATGTAACAATACACAGATAGTCAGAATCATTCTGATTACTTATATCCCATATTTATATACAAACGATCCCTGAATCAAGGGAAGGGTCCTCGCAAAACCCATGTCAGCCGCCATTTTTAAAGAAATCTCAACGGTAGTGATGTCATACGTCAACATTGTATTTCTCTGAGGTGAAGGTCGGTAGAATAAGAGTATACACAATCACCATATCCCGCCGATCACACTTTCAGTATCATAATGTAATGATTCGGATATTTTTTCATGAAACTAATTTAATTATCTACATTTAGCCTTGTTCAATATCATATCATACGTGGGTATAGGGTGTACGTGTTTGATTCTTTGAAAGTGTTTGTTTGAATAATATTTACAGAAGAAATTCACACATTTAGTGTAGTAAAACATATATAAACCTTTACACAAGTGTTAAAAGATGAAACGTAGGCATCATGTTCTTGTACAACATGAATTTTAGTTCCTATGAAGTGCATAGTTACAGTTTCGTATGTAACTCTTCGTCCGAATAATTTCCAGTATCGAAGTCCAGTCCGCGATACACCCTATCCTTTCTTTGCTGAACTGGCCTCATGAAAGCAGTGTTAGCCATGAACGCCATTTGCGGGTTAACCACACTGTTAAAAAGTTAGCGGCGGTCCTTAGGTGTGTTAACTTAACGTCACGTTAACAACCTGTTTAAAGTTAACAGAGTTTTGAACAACAAGATAACCCTCTGTTATTAGTTAACGGTCGGTTAAATGTACTTAACGGCTGGTTAAAAGATAACCGAGTTTTGAACAACTGGGCCCTGTATGTTAAGTAGTCACGCACCAGGTGAGAAATCGAGCTGGGAGAGGTTGATCATATAGTAACGTCTAAGGTTGAATTAGTGTGTAACGTTAAGTGTTTCCATGACGCTATAATGTTTATTGTTTATAAAATATATGTGCATCGTTTTAGCAAATGTGATGATTGTACGGATCATTGAGGATATCAAACTTCACTGTGACATTATCTTGCCGTATAGTTCTCTGTTGACTTTATGGTATATATTACATACAAGACGTTAACTTACATGAGTCGAGGATGCTGCAAGACAGCCATACAGTGACGTCAGATCACTGTCAGTCTGTAGAGTCAGAATTGTAGGTGTTAACAGTAACAGTTGTAACACACGAAAATAAACCGTGAAATAGAGGCGTGACTTTGTTTTTTACAGTTCACCTGTAAACTTATCGAAAATGGATTTTCGATTAATCGAACCGAATCGTTGCAGCCCTTGTCATTACAGCGTCTCAACGTGTCATCTGCACATTGGTAACGGGCACCGGTTTCAACGTGCATGAACAACAACGACAAACTATTCAATATTATTTATTAAATGGGATATTTACAAATATGTATCGGTAACATGTTGCAGTATTACAGTTACTCCAAATACTTGTTATAAAAGGATATGTGCAACGTAACGAGTGGTAGTTTTGACAATAGTGGACAAGTCCTCCTGTACACTGTACTGTATTACAACTTTAGGACTTGATATAAGATGATAATTAACCCGTCTTCACATGTGGTCAAAAGATTATCGTAACTGAAACAGAATGAGGCTGAAGCACAGTACCCCACACCACAAGTTACAATTTTAATCTAGCCTACACACACGCGTTGACACTAACATGCACACACTTACTCTCGCACGCACGCATCCACACACATACGCGAAGCTACACTTACTCGATACATCTAAGAGGAAAATGTTATATTCAGTTACTTAGGAGTTAATCAAGAGCCTAAAGCCTCATTGCAAATCTCGATAAGTATCACAACTGATGGTGACCCATACAATCGATATATTATTGCCAATACAAATGTGCATCAGTGCCCACGCCAACATCGATCTAGCCGTCAGTTTTATTGTCAGAGACGTGAACTGTCCTTCATGCATAAATCACCACCCGCTGTATAATACATGTCTTCACTATTCTAACAATTATACCGACATAGCACTTGTCTGGAGTATGTCTATTGTCTCATGTCTCACTTGTCTCTGCGTTAGAGCACATGCGTGTCTTGCCCTCAGACTATTAGTTTCAAGTTCGTTGAAAATTGATCATAAGGAAGCGGCAACTTTATCGTTTGAGCACATGGATATCTTCATCACTGAATCACCACAAGATTCTTTATCTCAGGACAAGGAGGCGACCCTGTTGAGATGTGCCTCTTACACCTGGGCCATTGAGAGTCACATTTTTGTCAGCTGAGCTTTCGTAAATCTTTATCGATTTAATACATGAACATCTTGCCTTTATCAATGTCTTTATGCATTCGATAATCGTTGTCGACTTAAGCACACGAGAGTCAGCTGAACCAGAGCTTGTCCAACGAAGCACCATGAGATCATCCGTCCGAGCACACGTTTAGCACTTGAGAGCATCACCAGAACCAACCAATCACGCACATCATAGAAACATCTTGTGGGACTTTCCCCTAAGACAAGCCGTGGTGTAAGTATGTCTGGAAGTAAGGGTAGGATGGCGGGACTGGGGCGGGACACGGGTTCACTGGGTAATGGCGGGTAGCTTGCAAAAGTCGGAGAATGTTCTGAGTTGCTACAGTCTCTGCCTTGGAGTCCTTCGCCTCGGCCTCCCGCTCCCGGTCCCGTTTATACTTAGTACGGCGGTTCTGGAACCACACCTTCACCTGTAGGGGAGAAAGAAATATTATTTATTGATCGCATCAAAACAACTGAAAGTATTTGAGGACTGCATACCTACAGCTATGACACGATACATTCCTCCCGATTTGGAATTGTTTGTCATGAGAGGCGACCAACAGGATTGGGTGGTCAGACTCCCTGGATTGGTTGATAACCCAGTTGGCCATTTGAGAATGTAATATGCCATTGTGTAGCTGGACTAGGTGTGTGTCCACGACAGCTAATCAGGATCAATGGTAACACCTGCAGATTGTATAATTGTGATAAACACTACAGGTATCTGTTGATTACTCAGCCGCCTTAAGGATTGCTGGAGGTGGCGTTGCCAAACACAATAGAAACTAAGGACGTGAAATATTCCATGAGACAACAAGACACCTCTCATACCTGAGTCTCGGACAACTTGAGCCTCTTGGCGAGTTCCGTCCGCTCTTTGCCCACTAAGTACTGGTTCCTCTGGAATTCCTGTTCCAGCTTGTACAGCTGCTCCGATGAGAATGTCGTCCTCGCCCTCTTAGGACGGTCCAAGTCCAGGGCCTTGGGGAACACCAGCTCCTTCACCATTCCGTTAGGATCTGTTAGGAGAGAGGGAGAGATTGAGAGTTGTACGCCTCTTTCAGCAATAGTATAGGAATATCACGGGGAGAACATCAGAACCCATGAATGGAACCGAACCAACTGCTTCGCCTTGGCGAACGAACACTTTGACCACATTCTAAATTACCGTCGCTAACCAAGTTTATGAGAAAGATGTAATGTATGGATGAGAATACCGCAGTCAGTGCTATTTCAGCTAAGTAAATCAAATTAAGTAAATTGTCGGTGACATACAAGCTAGTGACTGAAAGCATGAACAATGGTCTATTCAATCAGACAAGTAATAAAGTGTGGCCATACTACCGGCATTTACAACCAGCATGGGGTGCAAGGGAAATATTTAAGTTCTTACTTAGAGTAGTTGTGATTAAGGTTTGTGAGTGAAAAACAATTCCCTGCACAATCGTGATCAGAAAATAATTGAAACTCCACATACACCATGGTATAGTTGTGTCTTCATTTTTCATTACAATACACTGTTATGGTTTAACATAACTGAGACTATGATATGGATTTTATACAACTCTTAGAAGATATCCAGCAGCAGCAGCACTGTCAGGTACCACAGAAAAACATGCTTCACCTATCACCACGACAGGAACCGAACCCTTTTGTGTGATGATCAAACGCTGTAACAACTGTGCCACCCCTCTCCCTCCCTCAACCGCATCAACTACGAAGACATGTATGGTATGACTGACGTATCAAGTGTTTAACCATTGCCATTTGTTTGTTTTCCGGGATATTGGCATGAGAATCAACAACCCTGTTGTAATTCAGTGTTTATGACATGTGCGCTGTTGACGTCCTTTTGGAATTCGTGCCATTCTTTCATTACTGAGCCATTAACTTACAGCAGATGTTCCAAGACACGTTTATTATAGGTCCCGGTGAATACATAATCATATTCATTACAAAGGATATTGCACACCAGAAATGTCCTGCCATAACTCTTATGACTTAGAGAAACCAGGGTAATTTTATCGACATCGCTGCTATATAATTTTCGCTCCTGAAACTAATAGAATTTCCTAATTGGGGTTGTCATGGTAGGTTTTTCCCCAACCCCCTTTCTCCTTCTTGTCAACATGAAAAGACCACTTTATCAAATATTTCATCCTCACATCATTCACAATAATCTCTTGATGTGTCCAACATTCGTCTGAAACATCCGCACGGGGCTCCTGGAACCACCAGGCTGTTGGCAAGTTATTCAAAGCCTCTGCTCTTCACCCACAGAGATTTTTTCACAATACTAACAAACAATATCCATCAAACCACCAGCGTCATCGTTTGTACTCAAGCCTCAATCGAACTCCGCCAAAGCACTATGGACGTGCCTCGACGGTCGGCTGTAAACCTTTGCAACAAAACCAGCGATTCTAGAAGTTTCGTTTATTGCATTCCCCCGACAACTGCTATTATAAAACATTTAGTTAGTGTAATTGTAACTGGTCTATCTCGAGTCTTCGTCTTCATAACGGATAATTAGCCCGTCGCTGAGGGGGGCACTTTCTAAGCTCGTCCGTCCTGCTGAGTTAATTATTGAGTTGGGGCCGTGTCACCAATCTTTTTGTGTGTAAACATTTTGTAAGCCCGTCATCTCATGGAGCCCGAGTTCGCGCGGTTGTGTTATTAAAGCATAACGTACAGGGATCGTTACAAAACCTGTCACTTATCCTTTCTTAGAAAATAAAACGAACTCAGGCAGATCCTTCCAACATTTTGTGGAAAAAAAATCAAACTTTCAAACTCTTTTCGAGTGTACAACCTGACACCTAGTTCGTAATAAAATGTCCACAACTTAACATTTTAATATGAATTAATTGTTATATGGTCCCCCAACTTAAAGGACAGCGCGAAATCGTAAATAAGCCAGCATCAAAAGTTGAAATAATGAGCATTTCAACATCTTATCAAAGGGAGATAACTGAAGATGAATGAATAGTGCGGTTTCGGAACAACGATATTTTGGGTGAGAAACTGAACGTATTGAGATACCCTTATTATCAGTTAAATCTGGTAATTATGGGTGATAATAGGCTGACTGATTATAGAAAATAAGGGAATAATAGCCTAGTCACAGGCAGACAGTATCTGTTATTTGACAAAAGACATGTCATTAGCAATTTGACAATCCGGTTTACAAAATGGTGAGAAATGTGTATTCTACAAGAAACAAAATTGAAATTTCCTGTTAGTGTCGGTATTAATGCGAGATGCCATGATTCATTAAACTGGAGTTAATTATTCTTGAAATCATATCCTTATCTTAAGCTGTCAAAAGGGTTGATTTTATGGCAAGGAACATCTGGTTTTCAGGAAGTTCTGACAGGCGGTAGACATTACTGACGTGGATAATTCATGCCGGAAAGGACAGGTTCAATTATCGACAAGCACTCCAAGTTTCCAAACAACATAGCAACGCCTATATTTTAGGGAAATTCTTTATTTTTAAGGAAATGTTATAATGATTGGGGTATTTTGGTGCAGTTAATGGCTTGAAGACATGTCAGATGCATTGGCTTTCTATCACATCGGAACCTTCTCCGATGTGACCTGGGTTCCCGAAGGTGTGCCACATTTACGAAATGGGCAAAAAAGGCGTCGCGCATCGTAATAGAAAAAACATATAAGATAGCTTCTGAAACATCCAACAAGACAAACTCTATATCTTTACACACTAAGTTAAGGACCATCCGGTTCTTCTATATTAATGTAGTTAATCTGCCATGCCAAATTTCTAATGTTGGATTGACAAAGGATGTTTTTATAGAAATCAAACAGAAACAAATGTTTCACGTATATTGAGCAATATTGATTCGATGCATCATAACACTCAAAACACAAACACAGAAGGCTCGTGTAAGTTTTCAATATCTAATTCAATAATTCGTCCTCATATTTTAACATGACAACACACTGAGCTCGTGGGATCACACTGTCGACATGGCTGCACTTATTTGTCATACATTTCATACACAAACAACGTCTATTGAATAATATCATAATTCAACGAATACAGCCAACTTAACAGAAGATGTATTGGACCCATGCATGATTTCAAGGCAGTTATTTCATAGTAAACAGAAAGCCACTGTTTGACTGGGCATCTATTCTAGAGATTACAGCTACGAAACGATCAAGTAGATAACTAAACTTAAGAAATCAACACAAAGTCTATAATTATGACTTGTTTGCAAAATTCTGACAAAGATGTATTTACATCCCATTGAACATAGGGCGGACGTCTATATACGATGCATTTTGAATACTTGAACTTTCCCTTTCTATTGAATATTAGCTCGCAGCCAGCCTTTTGTCAATTACTATATAAACCGTTTGAGATAAATTTGTTCAAACATTCGTATGTTAACTTTTCAGTTCGTTGTTTGAGTAATATCTGTATCAGGAGTTACCACTTGAACTGCAGTGTATGATCATCTTACTGCCACACCAACATGGAACTATTATAACCGGAATTCTCCAGTTTACGACATGTGGTATGCACTGATGCTTGGCACCACATCGATTAGAGGCCAAACATTTTGAAACAAATACCAGTGTTAGTGTTTATAATTAATGTCGGTGTGATTTCCACCTGGGCCAACAAGTGTACAATGAGTGATCATTAATGATTGAGTGCATGTTGTTTAACGCCGCTGTTGGCTCGTACTGACGGCTTGTAACATGGAGTATGGTGATGTAACCAACCTAGACAGACACTGACAACCCCAAGCTTTGCTTTGTTGCCGCTGATATCGGGGGTCTTTTCTGACCAGGAATTGTTAATTTGTATGTACCAGAGTACTGAACTTAAGGCACATATCACATGTAAACTATGCCTATTTCTATGGTATAAGGCACACATCACATCTAAAATATGCTTATTTCTATGGTATAAGGCACATATCACATGTAAAATATGCTTATTTCTATGGTATAAGGCACATATCACATGTAAAATATGCTTATTTCTATGGTATAAGGCACATATCACATGTAAAATATGCTTATTTCTATGGTATAAGGCACATATCACATGTAAAAATATGCTTATTTCTATGGTATAAGGCACATATCACATGTAAAAATATGCTTATTTCTATGGTATAAGGCACATATCACATGTAAAAATATGCTTATTTCTATGGTATAAGGCACATATCACATGTAAAATATGCTTATTTCTATGGTATAAGGCACATATCACATGTAAAAATATGCTTATTTCTATGGTATAAGGCACATATCACATGTAAAATATGCTTATTTCTATGGTATAAGGCACATATCACATGTAAAATATGCTTTTCTATTTCTATGGTATCAGGCACATATCACATTATGCTTATTTCTATGGTATAAGGCACATGTCACATGTAAAATATGCTTATTTCTATGGTATAAGGCACATATCACATGTAAAATATGTTTATTTCTATGGTATAAGGCACATATCACATGTAAAAATATGCTTATTTCTATGGTATAAGGCACATATCACATCTAAAATATGTTTATTTCTATGCTATAAGGTACATATCACATGTAAAAATATGCTTATTTCTATGGTATAAGGCACATATCACATGTAAAATATGCTTATTTCTATGGTATCAGGCACATATCACATCTAAAATATGCTTATTTCTATGGTATCAGGCACATGTCACATGTAAAATATGCTTATTTCTATGGTATAAGGCACATATCACATGTAAAATATGTTTATTTCTATGGTATAAGGCACATATCACATGTAAAAATATGCTTATTTCTATGGTATAAGGCACATATCACATGTAAAATATGCTTATTTCTATGGTATAAGGTACATATCACATGTAAAAATATGCTTATTTCTATGGTATAAGGCACATATCACATGTAAAATATGCTTATTTCTATGGTATAAGGCACATATCACATGTAAAATATGCTTATTTCTATGGTATCAGGCACATATCACATGTAAAATATGCTTATTTCTATGGTATAAGGCACATGTCACATGTAAAATATGTTTATTGCTATGGTATAAGGCACCTATCACATCTAAAATATGCTTATTTCTATGGTATAAGGCACATATCACATGTAAAATATGCTTATTTCTATGGTATAAGGCACATATCACATGTAAAATATGCTTATTCCTATGGTATAAGGCACATATCACATGTAAAATATACTTATTTCTATGGTATAAGGCACATATAACATGTAAAAATATGCTTATTTCTATGGTATAAGGCATATATCACATGTAAAATATACTTATTTCTATGGTATAAGGCACATATCACATGTAAAATATACTTATTTCTATGGTAAAAGACACATATCACATGTAAAATTATGCTTATTTCTATGGTATAAGGCACTTATCACATGTAAAAACATGCTTATTTCTATGGTATAAGGCACATATCACATGTAAAAACATGCTTATTTCTACATACTATGAAATATGTAGTTTGAGCAATATTTTATTTCCTTGAATGAAAACCTGGTTTGGTCAACAGCCATGCTGCCTTTAAGAGGCCCCGGGATTATGTCGGCATGTTCATCGTCACAAATGGTTGCATGGTATCACTCCACCAACAGTTTCAAATTATTGCACCTCTTCTAAACAGTCCAAAATGTAATCAAGGAAGCTACATGATTCACGGTTTGTTGAGCCATATTTTTATGAACAGTGCTGTACTTATCATTTTGCTTTTTACGCCCAGTGGAATCTATTCTTGCAGATGCTGATTATTCTCCAACGCTGCCTCAGGAGATAGACACAATTACTGGAATGTTGAATCGTACACCTGAGACGTTACCACCCGTTTTACTTCAACTTTAAATATATTTGTATTTAAATATATACTTTATCTGGAGATAATATCGTAATAAGAATTTCATATATGGTCTGTTTGCAACAATACAGTGTGCTTGTGAAGTTATAATACAATCGGAATCGAACCACGAATGGTTTTTATATTTATACTGTGCACATAGAACCATGAGGTATTACATACGTAATAAATACGAGCATTTGTGCGCTGCCATGGAGATGTATAGTTCATCTGCTGTAAATCAAAAAATGTTAGGGACAAAATTTTCCCAGATCATACAAACTGCTCGAAACAGAGTCTATTGTACGATTCCAACTTTATCATATCAAGCATATGTTTTGGAATCACGATCCAATTGTCGTGAAACAAGGTGCCCGCGACAGGATGGCCCATCGCTGGCACATATCACAAACACATGCAAAGGCAGGGCACTTTTTCACTCGAACAATAACGCATGGCAGTATATGGAAAATGTCCTAAATAGGGACTCGTACATTGTTTGGTAGGATACATGTTTTGACAGAAGAGGTAATTTAGTCGAAGTACATGCATTTAGAAAGATGATATATAAACCGGTCAATGTTGCACGGATCATCACATATTGTATAATATTGCATAAACCATCAAATTAATCAGTTAACCGAGTCAATTCAAATATTGTCTGATCAACTGTGGTATTAGGAATCGGAGATGAATGTTAAATAACCCGTAAACAATATTTCAACCATATCTTAATCCATAAGAACATATGCGTTTGATACAATGAAAAAGTCATAATGTTTCAGATGTAAATATAATTTTATATATAAATTTTGAAAATGTTGTATTCCTCAAACGAACTTTACACACTGTTCGTGTATCCTCTTTTAATATGAAAAGTCAGCTCATATAACCAGTCTCAATTGTTCGCCGACACAGATTCCATCTGGCGTGAAAGGCAAAACTGCGCGGAAAATTACATGGACCGATCACTGAAGATGTCACTGATGACACAAAGTGCTCGTGTAAAAAGCTCGAGTACGCATGCCCTGCCTTACCTGTAGGATCCTATATAACTTACCTCGAATAAAGCCTAAGCACAATTTCATGAAAAATATTAGAATTATAAGAAGATGTGTGGTCGACGTAAAATACTATATGCGGTATGGCGGCAAAAGATAACAAAAATTGAAATGTCATATTCCTGATAAACGTTTGATGGTGATTTCACATAAAGCATCATTCTTGACGAAATTACAAACTATTTATAATGTAAGTCCAAGTGGACTATTCAATCCCAGTGTTATCTGCCTCCAGTACCTAAACCTGTCCCTTGGTTCTCATATAGCAGTCACAGGGAAATCAAACCCCAGTCAACACCAAGCCACCACTGCTGAGAGGGAAATACAGATTTCACCTGGTTTCAAAGCAACATTTTTAACCACCCTTTGTAAATCATCAAAGGTAATTACGCAGTCGTTAGTTTATTGATTTTGACGATTGTTGATCTAATGCAAGTTGAGAGTTCGCTAGCCCCCTCAACCTCTATTCAACGCGCGCCTGCACCAGCTGTTGAAGTGGATGTACGCTTTTTTTCATTTGCTGAAAACCAACTTGGATAACGAATTAATTCAATTAACTTTTACGATTTTTAATGAGCCGTTTAAATCGTTTTCTGGGAAAAATGTTGAAGAAACAAAAGTCCATATAAATGGTTAAATGATAAATTACTACTTTTGAGATAATTCTATAATAAGGTATTCATTCCTATAGAATAGAAAAAAAGGTATTGTGTACAGTTCTTATTCATCCGGTCAGAAATGATAAGACGAACTTCCTGATTTTTTTTCCGAAAAACGTTTCACAGCTACTTGGGCCTTAACACCAAATGGAATCTGTTTCTGAGGATAGTCAAGATTGGGTATTATTTGGCACTGGTGTTTTATATCTTCCTGTCATGCATGTGACAGTGTCATACATGTAATGTGCACTTAACACATCTCATGACTATGCACCCGCTTCACAAAGCGTAAACGAACTGGACAGGTGAGAATATTTCCCCTAAAACGAAGTTCCCAGAAAGTATCATTTCTGAATAACAATTAAATCTGTGATCTTGATGTACAAGCAATTTGTGTACATTTTCCCCAATGAGATAATAAAATTCAGTGCAATCATCAGTCCCGCTATATGAACATATATATCACTTTATACCAAACATTTAATCAAATGTTTCAATTATGCAACATAGGGATATAGCATTAGAGTAAATGATCGAATAGTCATGACTTTACTTAAAACAAAATACCCACATTTACTTACAAAAATGTATGTTACATAGATTTTTCATGTCCAGAAAGCACAGCAGATTCGAAATAAAATACTTAACATCCCATTGTCTGATTGGCATTTTAGAAGTAAATGAATAAAATAAAGTAAACAAACAACTTCATGGATAACAACTTTTTGTTTTTACTACATAAAGCTTAAATTTTTTACGCTCACTTTTCTCATTTGGCTGATAAGAGGCTGAGTTAAACGGAGAATAATCCAGATGGGTTGGAGAAAGAACACCTTTATAATGAATGTCTCACATAAATACACTGTAATACAACATCGAGCTCCGTGGAAATGGCTTCTGTGACATAATCGTCATCTGTAAACACACTGTCTTTGGGAAAATGGATATTCTTGTGTGCGATATATGTTTTAAATGTTACAAAAAATGTGTTTCTGAAAGCTGTGACTATTATTTGAGCTTTTGTGAACTTGGTAAATATGGAAATATATCATTGAAAGTATAGGTTCCACATTGTGGAACTGGATCCCTAACTCGTTTGTAGAGCTCCGAATAGCAATATTTTCTGTGTTGTATGTCTCAGTGTACTAATATCATGCTTCTTGTAGCTGAGATAATACCTAACAGGAGTACTGTCAATCAAGTGTATATTACACTTATACCATAGCAGCTCCTGAGTACACAATTAGTGAATAATATTTCAGTTCAATCTACCATGTACACGACTATCCCAAAAGAAAAATCTCATTAATACAACAATTTTAGACAAAATCTCGAATAAACATTACTTTTAATGAGTATCATAATGGTACTTTAAAAAGTAACATCGTGACAAATCAGTATGATTTATGTTAAAAAAACAAACAATTAAAAATATTTGTTAATCACATGCTCGTTATAACATATTAAGTAATTGTTCCCATAGTATCCATATTGAATTATTATATATAAACGAGACTTATGCATACGATGTAAACGTATGTATAGTACTATCTCTAAAGTTGACTGCAAGGAGGCGTTAATGTGTATGATACTAATTGTTACGCAAATTTACTATTCGGAAATGAAAACAAAATACGGGCATGTGATGCATTGTTCTATTTTATCCCTTCCCAACTGTGACTGTAAACTTTGAATAATCAGCAACTCATGAATTGTATCGCTTATAATTATTAATTTACGATTAAACTCGTTCATATGTATTAAATCCATTGATAAGATTATCCGAATTCATTGAATTTTGTCCTACCTTTGACGGTGAGCTTCTGGCAATATGTTGGGTACGTCCCCGCAACGTGTGCAGTGCCGTTGGTGCCGACGTTCATGGTGCGGCCCCACTGTGACTGACCACTGTCCATCATCACGGCAGAGGAGACGCGAGAGTCCAGTCGCATGCATAAAATGACCTCCTTAATTTGGTTCCACCTTACACCTGCAATTGTCAATTTGTCACTTTCTTGTCACAAGGGCTATCTGTGAATGTTGACAGCGGCAGGTATCCCAGGATGCTTGTGATAACTGCCAATCTTCCCCGTGTTATAGCATGGCACACTGAGACTATTTGTCAAATCGTCAACACCTCATCTGCCAACAACTTTGGAAGCGCTTTGTCGTCGTTGTCGACGTCGCTATAAACAACGTTACGTCTATCAGCTGTTGACGAGGGAGAGGAGGGAGGTGTCTTTTGGTGGATTTTCGCGATGCAGTGGAGAAATGACGGTAACAGGCCACTCTTTAATACAACCGTGTACAATAGGCCAGCGGGGCACCTCCACAATAGAGCGATTGGCTCGACTCAATGTTAAGTGTTTGGACGTAAAAGAGGAATCTTTGAATGGAATAAATAACAATAGCTAGTTTTACGTTTTGATTAGAGAAGGCAAGGAGGGTCCCCCATGCCGAGTCTATCAACGTTTAAGCTATTCTAAGCCACGTGACATATCCTCAAATTTTTACCTTCAGATTCTAACTTTGAAAACATGCATTTTAACTGAACGATTTTTCACATCAAAATTGAGAAGATTTCAGAGTAAATATTTGATGTCATGACATTACCTACATACGAGTCACTGACAATGAACTATCTTACTTTGACATCTTCATAGGATTCAGACAGTTTATTCTCTTTATTTCATGAATGTTGTCGTTGGTGCATGGTTTCCGACTGACTGGCCTTGAACAAAACAGTCCGCTCTGAGCACCATTGATACGATCTCGGTGTGTCACGACTGCCAACGCGCTATTCTACGAGAGTACACACCGGAACCGTTTTGACACAGCGCGACAGTGACGAGACGGTATATTTAGGCCGGTACGGGTAGAAAACAAGATTTACCAGCACGAATAAAACTTTCACTGATTATATCACATCTTCGTCTCTGCTTGCTTTTGCTGAAGAGACGGTAATTGCTAAAGGGAGACCACTGGGTTGATCTACCGCGCGATGTTGATGCTAGGATTAGTGGCGCGACTGTCTTGCGATAAGATCGAATGTCGGCAAGTGACAGACATACAATGGTAGATAGCAGAGATAGGCACAGGGTGCATTCATCCACAATCTCCATGCTGACATCTGCTAAAGAGATAATCACTTTTCATATATTCATATGTGACATCAGTTAGCGTGTCCCGTATTGTGACAAACCAGTTTACTGAATTATGGAGTGGTTTTACGATTACCTGACTCCACCAACTGAAACAGATTCACCAAGAATGGTCATAAATGGACTGACTCAGCATGGCCTGTGTCCAGGTACGACGACAGGACACTTTCCATTCACACACTGATCTTAATTCGAGGCAGGTGATGTAAGATTACATTAATAATCTTAAACTGCAAAAGAAATTCATTTTGAATTGAACAATAAGCTACATTGTAATGGGTCATGTTTCAGTTCCAATACCGCTCAGCGATCCCGTCACTTGGATAGCAAGAGACCGCTAACCATGGTTTTCTTGGGAACATTCGTTCGTGTCTTTGGTCGTACATACTCGTGCTCACCGTGCGTACAAAATAGAAGCTCTGCTTCCTAATATATGTGCCATGACGCCTTTAGCGAATTTCCATGATATCTAACCCCAAACAGATATTGCAGACCCGTTTGTAGACAACTAGACAGCAGTGAGCTGGTTCTACCATAGTGTGAATGCAGTTTCTACCCAGCGTTTTCAAGAAGTGTTTCCAATATACTTATCTAGTGCTGAGCTTGTTTCAGCAGCAGGGGGTTCAACTGTCGGGCAGACGTACGGTGTCTGCCTTGCAGTTACCAAAATTGAAACATGTATTTTACGGATTGTAACAGTTCATTGAACAGAAACGATGTATCGACCATTTTAATTTCAAAGGCATTACGTATAACATGCACTAAAACATCTATAGGTTTGTTGGCCGGAGACTTTGTGACTCCTGTATTCTTCACACAGTCAACCCTCATTGCTGAACTGTTCTCACGCTTTATGTTTGGATGCGATTGTCGTCATTTGTATTGCCAGTAGTGACATCAGTGAGTAACAATCCTGCAGCGGTGACTATGGTCGTACGTAAATCGGAACGAATGGCCTTCTGTATCACTGTATCCACATGTAAATGAATGTACGTTGGTTGTCAGATTGGCTATCCTCTGGGACCCTGTTCCATGCTACATCGGCTGTAGAGTTGAACAACGTCACAACCCCACAACTGGAAACGCTATTGGCTTTCCAAAGACCAAGAATCACCTGTGCTACGATGTTCGAAATGTTCAATGTTCACACCATTTCCTATGCTGCCTTGTCATTGAGTCTGTCAAAATTGTTATTTGGGCAATTTTAAGTCATAGTTTACGTCTGCCCGACCTAGGTATCTGTCATACATGTTCCATATAAAACACATTCATAATTTATAGGACCATGAACGTATTTGCTGATGTGGTTATTGTTTAGGCGTTTTCGAAGTCGTATGATGCACCCGGTATTGTCGTCTCGACGTTGGGAGTTGAGGCAGAGGCGGGAAATCGACGGCACTGGCGCAGCTAGTGCGCTCTATAGACTAACAACTGGTCTCTGAAATGAACATATTTTACAGAAGAAAAAATTTTAAAATTATAAATATAATAAAAAGGAGCCCAGAGACATTCTTTATTAAGCTGTGGCTATGTAGACTTTGCCACATAATCTAGAATTGCATGGGTTGGATATATTTGCTTCAGGGTTTGTATGACAGACTATGTGCTCTACACCATCAGGCGAATAGCTTCAGAAACAAGCGACGATGTGTTGAGTTGACAACACGCCTCTGTTTACACCTTAAGTTACACTGTATTAAATGGTTTGGAGACATATTCAGTTACATGGCGGTTCTTACATGACAATGACAATTTACATCATGCAAATAAATATTACCTGAGTGAAAGAGTCCAAATAATGAAAGACGGCGGTATCAGTTTTAGGAAGGTCCATCAACGTTTCACCCCCTGACCCATGGTCTCCCATCAGGGTGCCGTCACATACATACCTCACACCTGTTGTATGAAGACATACGCTGTAAGTACCGCCCGTAGTGTTGGTTGGTTCAGGGAGCGCCGCGATCAAAGGGGCTTGTGGTTGAAACACTACCCGGGGTGGCCACAGTAGAGGTGTCTGGTGCGACAAGCGTCGCAGGGTGACCACACGAGGGGTGTTCGGTGCGACACACTACCCGCTTATCACATGCTGAGTTTCTTTCAGTACTTCTAATGTTTAATCACTGTGTGCATATACATGGCGTGAAGTCTCCATACCATTGCCAGGTGGTGTATGGTAACATGGAGGTATTGTGGTCCATCAGACGCAACGCCATTATAAATTATATATGATGAAGGAGAAAGAAACAACCCAGACACGTTATGTACGAATTACTAATTCATACACGCGTGCTTTTACAGAGACGGAACAGTGAGCTGGACCCGGCTGTAGGCAGATAGTTCTCATGATTCTGGAAATGTTTCAATTTAGTTATAAATGTTGCCAGTTGTAGTGCTATCAGTATAGGAGTAAAGGACCCTACAGTCACTCATAAGCAAGGCATTTGACGTTTCCTGCAAACGCTTGTCCTCGCTTTGGAAACAGAGGAGTATTTGTGTTATATTCAAGTTAAAATTACGACGAGACATGTATTGCTGAAACTGAAAGTTCTTGGACATATTTAAGATAATTTCTGTTTTGTTCGTTTTTGTCAATTAGGATTATGTAAACATACTGTTATGTATATAGTGAACACTTCTAAGCCGACTAATGAAAACCTCATCCATATATGCGGCCATCCCGCTGGTGAATGTGAGCAGAGTGTTCGTGACCACACCCTGCGTGGACGACATAACACAGTCTCAACATGGACTAATATTGGCCCATTACAAAGAACGAATGGTTGGTACTTTCAAATGGCAATGCATGTCTCACTTTGTACTGATCACTTCTGGTCTTCCTAATGATTATCACTTTAACAAATGTCCACAAGTAGTCCATTTACAGAACTGTTAGCACTGTTGTCATGGAGTGTAAGATCGTCGTAACGCAAAGATCGTTTTGTGCAAGCGAAACCTGATAGGCACATATCTCAGCATGAAATTATGGATTTTCTGGGTTGGAACTACACGACTTAATAATTAGAAAGTTAACGTCCTGTGACTGGTAACACTGACTTGCACACATTCCAGACTTCTTTGTTATGACTGATTATCCAAATCTATATGTAATGTACAGGTGAATACTGTACAGTGAGCGGCACAATATACATACATATAACAAGTTGGACTACAGATGATTCATCAAAGAAGGGTGAGTTGTACATATTCATGGGTAATGACAAGTCGAAGAATATTTAGTAAGTATGTGCTTATTGGCTCACGAGAAAACACAATAATTATGTGGTTAATTAATGAATGCATACATCTCTCTCTCTCTCTCTCTCTCTCTCTCTCTCTCTCTCTCTCTCTCTCTCTGAATACACGCGAGGATATTGCTGTGCATTATCGGGAAACAAAGAAGAAGAAAATAAACACTTACAAATATTATGCATCGTGTGAGAGGTAGGTGATCTGGTTGGCCAGGAAATGTTATAACGGTAGCTACGCCTGTGTTCGCGAAAACCCGGTGTCATCCCTGTGTGAGTGGTAGGTGTGTTTACCCTTTAGACATACACATTTTGACATTACTCATTTTCAGCGATCTTTTATATAATTTCCATCGTTAATGTGCCTTTAATACCCAGTGGAATCTCTTTCGGCGGATACTCCAGCCTGATTATGATCTGGAGTTGTAATTTTCGATGTCAGTTGTTGTTCTTATAGTGGTTATGCTATTCGTTATGATGTACATATACGTACGTACCGGGTTCGTTAGTCCGATAACCATTTGGGTAGGTATTACCCGTACAACGTGTCCAATTTATAGCAGGTGAGTGTGTGAGCCGGTTGATCGTCATGTAATGTGCCCAGAATATCACACAAGACATCCGGACAGGTTTAAAATATTGTATCCATGTGGGGAATCGAACTCGAACCGTTGGCATGACGGTTTTACAGATTAACCACTAAAATAAGATCACATAACAATATGACGATAGTATTAAATAATGTGAGGAATATAAGGATTAAAGCATGCAGGGTTTATACATGAGTGGTTTTTCAAGTCCTGTTTAAGACTACTGACGTTAATTATCTTTGATACTGTACCACTTCGTGTAAACAGAAACTAAACGTGTATCGAATATAAAAAAGTTTAAGGCTTCCAGTTTATCACCTTGTTAAATTGCCTAAATTAATCCACAGTCAACCAAGCCGCAGTGTATCACAGATGGGTGACGGCTTCTCTGCGTAATGCTGTGACGTAATTGCACGAGACAGATGCTCAACGTCAGTGTCGATGGCCACGTTATGCGAGGAAATGTGTAACATGTCTCCTCAACCACGATGTAGTTGTGTAATTGTCCATGACCGGAGAGGGTAGGGAGTGTTCGTCATCCCCCTCTATATTTAGCCAATTTGCCTAGCCCTAAACAGTAATTATACGGTCACAATAACACGATTTATTGAGAACAATGATTTCTCCCCGAGAGGACTCGTGTGCTTAATTCAGCGTTCAGAATGACGGAAATTAAAGGTTTCATCGTCGTCAAATGGGCACCTGATCTGCATCGGTAATGTCATAGTTATTTCTCGCCATGTTCCGCCCCGCCCCCAACCCCCGGGCATGTCAGACGGAGGGGTCGGGGCAGCGGGACTGATCCCTTTGCGATGGCTTAATAACGTTGATTATTCCATCATCGCGTCACAGAGGGGTTCCGACTGGTCAATCAAAGTGATCGAGAAAGAATACAGAGTTAATGAGACCCCCCAAAGGTTCTGCAAATATTCAGACAATGACTCCTTTGGAAAGAATCTGCTCGAATTAGTCGGACCGAGACTATTACAAACAAACAATTGGTAAAGGGCTTCGCCTGAAGTGGGCGCAGTGCGACATGCACCATTCCGGCGAGATTTTGCGACATGCCGTACCCCGGTGAGGCTTTGTTGTCAGAGCAACACCTGTTCCGGTGAACGGTTCGAAGAAAAGAAACTGTTTCAATATTGCCTTATTTTCAAATCAATATTTATTTTCTGATATCAATATGACGATAGTGGTTTATATTAAAGGTTAAGAGAAGTTCATGAAGCCTGCTAAAATAATGATATGGCAGTAAAAAGATGTCAACGCTCTTAGGCAATAGCAACAAAGGGCACTTTGCTGGACTGAATCGTTTATTCATCGTTCACACTTCACTGATAACATTTACGAAAACAGATCATCAATTTTCAAATTAAGGAAGATTGTTGTTTGACAAGTTTCGTATACCCTCTATTTTTTTAATTTTTCTGAATGCATTGATATATTTCTCAAAAATAACAGATCCATATTTGTCGAACAACAACGTGTCATTTATCATTTCGCGCTGTAATTTCAACTTCCGCTCCTTGCGAATGTTTTTTTTCTGTCGATAGTGATGAATAAATGCTTTGTCCGGGGAGACATGGTCGACACGATATTTGGCAACGTCGGGCCATGGCCGACTTACATGATGAATCCCCATCTCGAAGACCTTTGATGGTTCAACCATCACTTTCCTCGATGTAGTCGGTCTTGGAGGAGTTGCCCGCCTCCCCAGAGCATTAAACACTGTCATCCTGAGTTTGGAAACGTTGTACAGCTTGTTTATATTGAACAGGATTCGTTCGAAACTTATACCGCACAGTTCAGGTGTGTAGAGATTCGTTGTTAAATCCTTCCACGACATTATATCCGGGTCACGCGGAACTAGAAATTCGTCAAGATCATTGAAAATGATGTATTTTGTTGAAAACATATGCCTGTACAGACAGTCATTCGCAGCAATGGATTGTCCATGATACCAAATGTTTTGTTTGCGATTGGTGGTAACTGAATTGAATGGTATCTTCCATGGATACACAGACACGAGACCAATTGACTTGTAATAGTTCAAAGTGGCCTGCAAATCTTGCTGAGTGTCGAGATTATAGAAAACAAAATGATTAGCTCCAAGGATACGTGAGACTTCAACAAATTGAACAATATCATGAACGGTGAGACTGCCGAATAATGGCGGAACGCAAACAGTGAAATCAAATCGTGGCTCCTTTATTCGGCTTCCTGTGCCCAGCACAGACATATCTACACTAGGCGCTGACCAAATATCCTCTGATAAACCCACACGCACATGGCGCGGTTGTCTCCCTTGAACGGCGTACACTTCCGGTACAACGCAAGACCATATCCATCCTGCAAAATTATAATTATGACTCTCACACATTTCATAATCAGTCACACTGGTCACGTGATGTATCGTTACCCCACGTGCAACATCTGAAACAAAATGGCACCAAAGTTTAGTTCTGTTCTTCCTACGATTATTAATTCCCAACAAACGTATAAACGGTCTGTCAAGTCTTCCGTCAAAGAAGGCTGAATAGAGAAAAACGTCCTCTGTCAATTTGACGTACACAGTTGTCGGTCGTGGGTTGACCGGATCAGCGGCACAGTTGCCTGTCAGCTGGGAGGGTGACCGACCTGGGTAGCCTTTCTGTCCGCTGTGATCCTGTGTATGGTGATACAGTATAAAACATGCCGTAACATACAGTATAGTTCCCAAGCCAAGGCAACCTCGGATTCCAGTCCTTCGCATCATGTCTGCTCTCAAATCCGCAGTTTCGATCAACCGACAGCGTAAACATAGACTTTTTCGTAATACTACATTAACCAAATGTCACACACAATGGCTCCGCTTTCCGCGTTCCTTCAACATGCTGCGAATCAAGATGGTCCTCGTCTATAATGTTCATACACAACCAAGAAACAGTTTTCAAAGTAGCGCTTAACGGAATGGTATCAAATACGAATTATGATATCGAACAAGCAATTATTAAGTATTACGCTCGTTTTATGTCGTTCATGAAGAAGCTGGGAGACAGAACATCTGTTGCTGTATGAACATATATTATGTTGGTTTGAATAAAAACTGGGTTTCTGATCATGTAGCTATCGATGGCAATGGAATGAACCCATGCTGACATTACATCGCCGGCTTTTACGACAACCATTCATACAGTATGCATTGTTGTCATTCGCCAGCTTGTAACTACGCTAACTCAGTGTTACGATGTAAATAACTAAAAGTATAACGGACAATGATTACCGAGCTTATAGACTGTGTGAGATTGTGTCTCAGTTTCGCATCCGTCGCTCATTACAACATCCAGAACTGGAGCGAGACCAGGGACACCTCACCGAGGGAAGACACATCCTTTCGTAGGTCTACAAGTCGTTAACAGAACCAGGAATCATCTTCCATCATATTGTGTTTTGAAGTGGTTATCCTTTTTATATTACAACTGGGAGTAACAAATATGTATTATTCTCGACAAAGGCTCATATAAGAACATGTCACACTAATACGGCCACCTACATCTCTATGCACAGACAATTGTATTATTTTAGCGAGCATGTTTAATTTTTTTCTTGGCTCGTTTTATTCTTTTGTGAAAATGTCATTTCAAATTTATAAAAATAGAAATTTATAAATCACGAACTACAAAATAGCTATGTAACCATTTTCTTCTTATTTTGGAATCTTATTCTTCACAAGTATAAATGCTAGAGAGTGTTATTAAATGACGCCGTTTTGCCCAAACGTTGCCTTGTTGCCTAGCGTCGTCAAAGTGTGAGCGACTTCAATTGTGGAGACGGAATTGCTTCGCTTGTACACTAAGATACGTTACCCTCCTACTTTATGAAAACTATCAAAGATATGTTAGAATTCGAAGGTATTAGTTTACAAGAAAGCTTAACAACGAAGCTTTATGCACATCACGAAAATAATTCTCAAATGCAATCATAATTAGGTGAAATGCATCTCTTCTTCTATTTTCGACCATGCCGAAATAAACCAATAACAGTGATTTGGATGTCAAAAAGAAAGGTTGAATAAAACTCTGCTTAGATACAAAGGTAAACCATTCAAAGTCACCATTTCTCATCTAATAGATAGAACTGTTGTAGGGGATGTAAAATTGGAAAAGAATCATTCCTATCTTTTAATACATTTTCTGCTAATTTGCATTAGTGAAAACAAGTACAACGTGTCTTTGATATTGTGCAAAAGTGTTTTTAAACACCTAAAATTATCTTTGTTAACATTTTTTCATTTTCTGTGTACACATAGCAATATCAATCGCCAAAACGCAGCAATATTCAAGCAGTATCTGCATCCATTTCACATGTAGAATGATTCTATAGGGTATGAAGAGAGTCTAGAATGCATGATATGATACACAAGTACGAGAAATATGCCACGATTAACAGCTGAAGAGAGAGAAAGAGCCATTGGGATGGTGCAGATGGGGTCGACATACAATGCTGTTGCCAACGCCCTCGGATGCCACCGTATCACGGTTATAAGACTTTTTCAGCGCTACAGACAGACTGGGGTTACCGTAGAGAGACCAAGAAGGGGACGTCCACGCATCACAATGCAGCAGAAAGTGTCATCCTCACTTGAGTAGATTTTAAGAAATTCATTAAAGAAGGAGGGTAACGTTTCTTTTGGCGTTTAGCGAATGTAGTGCCACTAACCGGAAGACGAACAAAAGCGACACCTTAACAGTTTAGACTATACATTATTATATACATTGCTGTACTGAAGTACTGACATATGAACTCAAAACCTCAACACTAGAGCATAATCAGTCTCGATGATTTACCGAAAGATATTCCAAGAGGCATAAAAAGCAAAGTAAGAGAGAAAGATGTGTTAATAGATCATAGGGTAATGCCACCATGTGTATAGAAGGGGCAAGCACATCTTGCAGCAGTCGCCACTCTCACAAGTTTCGCCCTTGTGTTGAACTGATCTGTGACCTTCACGCCAGCACTCGTGATTTTGTGGTAGACATGTGCAGGACATTTCTAAATTTGACGCAACGCAACACAAAAATAATGTCCCTTGTAAGTTCCTATTTTCACTACCCCTGAAGATCTGGGTTAGAATTGGTCTTTAGCAATCTACGCTTGTCGTAAGAGACGACTAACGGGGTAGGGTGGTCAGGCTCGCTCACTTGGTTGACACACGCCATCGTATCCCAATTGTGTAGATCGATGCTCTTTGATGTTAATCACTGGGTTGTATGGTCCAGACTCGATTATTTACATAACGCCGTCACATAGCTGGAATATTGCTGAATGCGGCTTTAAACGAGAAACAAGAAATGCTTGTGGATATGGATATGTTTACAACCATCAAGCCGCCATGCCTTACTATACTGTAACCGGAGTCAATCAATGTTGATATAATAATAATGAATGTTTTGAGAGTGTATCTCCACTTGCACTTGCTTACGAGCATAGTTCTTTGTACGGTAATGGTTCTTGACTGACTGACTGACTGAGTTTGGGTTTACACCGCTTTTAGCAATATTCCAGCAACATCACGGCGGGGGACACCAGAAATGGGCTTCACACATTGTGCCCATGTGGGGATTCGAACCCGGGTCTTCGGCGTGACGAGCCAACGCTTTAACCATTAGGCTACCCCACCGCCCCTAATGGTTCTTGAAAGATGATTGGTGTATGACGTGAAATTTGCGTGTGTACGATTTTCATTTTTAAACTAGAAACAACTGTGTGATGGAAGATGATTGTCAAAATTAATGGCCTTCAGTGATTTATTGACCTTCTTGAAAAACATCACAATCAAGAATGACACCCCATGCACGTGTATGGGGCCACTGCGTTGTGTACGTGCATCACGCGCGTTGTGTTTAGGGGTGGTGACAAAGAGAAATGGTGGTACGTTCATAAGATGTCTGTCTTCGTTTGTTCACGCTTATACATTCTATACAAATTGAAAGTTCAGGTTCCCCTATTTTTTTTAAGAGTATATATGTGAGCGTTCGTGCGTGCGTGCGTGGGTGTGTGTTCGTGTCTTATCACAGAATGTTACAGTTTGTCATTTGACTTCCTCATATCAATGATATAGTGACTAAATGGGGTATGCCATTTTCCCTTCTTGGTACCGTGCAAATAGGACACATTCTGCACAAGACAGCCTGAACACACGAGACAATGAGTGTGGATATGCGCCATTGTTGCAATATTCAGCAACCTCGCAAAGGGGAGCACAGTTCCCGTCAAATATACCTGACATACACTTTTCCTTAAATCTAGAACTGTGGTATCGAGGAGTTGACTGACAAGATGGTCGCGAAATAACTGAACACTCAGTTCCGCTGTACATTAAGTAATGGTATCAGAATAAGTATAGTGTTAGAACTGACATGGAGACCGGTTCCATTTAATGTCACACCATCGATATTCTGCTGTACCTGCTTTATAGTTCACTGTCTGGTCCATGCAAACTGGACCGCCTCCGTGGTGTAGTGGTTAGAGCGTCCGCCCGGAGAGAGGAAGGTCGCGGGTTCGATCCCCGACCGCCTCATAACAAAAGACGTTAAAATATGGTACTTGTTGGTCCCTGCCTGGCGCTCGGCATTAATGGGTACAACAAGGACTGGTCGGTTCGGAGTCAGTATAATGTGTCTGGGTGGGGTATTCATGCTTCACTGCGGCATGGTATCTCAGTGGGCTAGCACTATAAAACCAGCTTCAGTCTGGGCTAGTACAAGCAGCCACACATACACATACACACACGCATGCACGTCGTGATACTAGCGAAATATTCTCAAGCACGACGTTAAACCCAATTTCACCTCACCTCACCTCACCATGCAAACTGAATCTGTTATTATATGGTGCATCAGCATATACCAACGACATCGTGGTTTGTTGGTCATAGTATCAACCACTGGCTTGTCGGGTCAAGACTCGGTTATCCTGTAGAATGCTATAAACAAACACATTACAAAAAATGACCCAATTATTTACAGAATGTTGAAGAGTAATGAGCTAGAAACGCACAACCAAATGAACCCATCATCATTGATCTGACCAGTATATTTTGAGGCGATGAATGAATGAATTCACAAAGGTCTCGTGGAAACAACCTATTTCACCATACAGCAATATATGTTTACGTTTAATGTTAGTATATAGCTGTGGTATTTGTCTCTGATTGGTCCAAGTAGTGTCATGTCCAGTTTCGGTTCTCAACTAGTGCCAGGTACTTGAATATTAATGTATCTTTATTTTGAACTGGACACGATAGCAGCCGGTGTGAGCATAAATGAATGATGTGATATTTCCGTTTGCTATTTAGTAATTCCGATTAATTATTTTAACACCTGGCATGACTGTGAGACCTGAAATATGAAAGTATTGATGGTAAAGAGATACCAGCGATAAGTGTTATATCGCGGGAGCTCATTGACAAGCCGCGGAGATAATTCCATAATTGATGATAATGTTGCACGTGCATTATCAGCATGTCCACTGTCAGTGAATGTTGTCAGTGAAAGTTAAGACAGCATATCGTCACTATATTTTAAATGAGCTGCCTAAGTTTACTACTCCCGTCCGTTACGTACAAATGACGACATAAGCATACCAACAGCATACCTACTTCGTTTCTTATTTGATCACAGTCTGCATCTCGCAGCAGACAATTGATTGACAAGTTTATATACATTATCAGACCTTGGCATAAGGTCAAATCCATAAGGGGTCTGCACATGCAGCCTATACTATAACGTTCATCAGTGTATAAAAGGAGACGCATAGGACTCGTGGAGTATTCTGAAGCCTCATCACCGGCAGGACAACATGGCAGCCACGATCTCCCCGACTTCCGCCCTGTCCGTCATGATTCTCATCGCAACCTTACTGGCAGCTCCTTCGTCTGGGAAGTCATGTTATAAAAGAGATTATGACGCTATCAGCATCATCCTGGACGGGACGACATGGGACAGGCGTTGTCATAATTGCACCTGCGTCGACGGAGACATTGTTTGTGACGGTCCAACATGTACGAATAAGTACCGCCCTGAGTTCGAGTACATGTGTACAAAGGTAGGCAGTCTTCTAATGTTTGTCTGTAACCATATAAAGCACCACTAGTTTATGAAGCATTCGTTTCAGTATGTAAGACCTCTCATGTACCGGGGCGGTGGGGTAGCCTAGTGGTTAAAGCGTTGGCTCGTCACGCCGAAGACCCGGGTTCGAATCCCCACATGGGCACAATGTGTGAAGCCCATTTCTGGTGTCCCCCGCCGTGATATTGCTGGAATATTGCTAAAAGCGGCGTAAAACCAAACTCAGTCAGTCCCATGTACCATTGATACGTTGATTGGGCCTTGTGCTGGGAAATATAGTCTTGACCGTGGTCTTTCTGATCCAGATTGAGATAGGTGTCACTGACTGAGGTCCTTGTGTCTATTCATGGTCGTGATCTCTACTCGCTTACTGATACACACATCAGTATTCCAGCGATGTGACGGCGGTCTGTAATTAACCGCCCACACAATCATCTGACTGATATCTTTTCCGGTTTGGGGGGTTTGTTGTTTAACGGTGCACTCCAGTAGTATTCCAACTATATGCAAATAATCGAGTCTGGATCGTGCAATATAGTGATCAACATCATGAGCATACGATGGCATGTGTCAACCAAGTCAGCGAGCCTAATCACCCGATCCCGTTAGTTCCATATTGCAATATAGTGTCAGATCATATTCTAAAATGACTAAAATGGTAAGGAACCGTTCATAATATGATGATGATTTTAAGGGGAGAGGGTGTCATTGATTTTGTACATGACATGCAAGGGAGGTGTGTGTGTGAGGCGCGCGGGGCACTTTGTACATAAATTTTATGGGAGTCATTCACATTGTACATGCTTCTCAAAAAACAAATCGTCATCACCCCCTTCCCCTAGCCGTAAATTATGTACGGTCCCTAATGTCAAAATCGGGAATTTCATCCTTTTCGTCATTGCGTTGTGAAATGTCTTCTAATTGATGATGGCTATTGTGTGATACTGATTATCAACATACCTGGAGCGTCCTGGCCACGTTTGCTACGCCTTTCCCAACCCGAGCAGAAATTCTTATTCATTTGTAGAAAGAAAGACATCAGGAAGATATTTAGCACAATTGGTGGCCATGGAGAGGTCTTCTTCCTGCTCACATGTTTACCCCCCAAGTGTACATGGAAGTCCAGCACATAACTTATTGTGTTCTCCGTGACGTTCGGAAGGCATTTGCCTTTTTTGTTTTACAGTTATCCAGTTTGCTGACGATAGATATGTAACTGTATCTATGGTTACTACGTTTTGTTACAAAAACCCGATTGAACAATGGTTGAACTTTTCCCTTTATTGTACAATGGTGGACACTGGTGTACAAAAGTCATCACCCCAATCTGTGTGCTTGACAAAACAAGTCGGTGGCACAAATCATTGGTCTAAAACAGCGTTATTCCACGAAGTTCAGGTCACGGCAACCCGTTGTTACATGCGTGTAGCTACAGCTACTATAACCTCACACATGGTCTCTGTTGTCGATTTCATATGTGACAGTAGATCAATACATGAGCTGATAGTGGAGAACGTCACGTCAACCTGTTGCATGGCCAGGACAAGAGTGACTGCACAATAACGTATAAAAGCTCTGTGTGGCTCGTTGGCATGTGACGATAAAATTATACATATTGATGGAATAATAATCATACTTGAATATGGCCGTTACTGTAAGGGAAAGATCTATTAATAGGTGTACTTTGCGACAAGGGAGAAAGTCGAAAATGATAATCATTCTAATTGTACATAACGATGTTGACATAGAACTTCTAATGAGTTGCAAGAGTAATGCAATAGAGGGTTAAGGGCTGCTGTAACTATTTGTGTTGATGTTGGCAATGTTGTGTACTACGCCCTGGGAGTACTTGAGATCACAGGTATGCAGCAGATTCGTTGACACATTTCATCGTATCCCAATTGCGTAGATCGTTGCTTATGATGTTGATCACTGGATTGTCTGGTCCAGACTCAATTATTTACAGACCATCGTCACATAGCTGAAATATTGCTGAGTGTGGTGTTAAACAACGCATAAACAAACAAAACTAAAAACAAGTGAATTTAACCAAGATGTTTTAGCTTCGGGTAGACTGATCTTATATTATCGTTCCACAATCGTCAAGCAGCAAATGTCTTTCCACTGTCTTTTGCCACCTGAACTAGAAATTAAAGTGAAATCGCTTGGTTTGGACCTCAATATCATGGTGATTGTAAGGCTAAAACTATCCAAAGGAAAGATGTTATTGTAAGATTTTCTCTTGAAGAATAAAACATCGGTTCAGTTTAACCATGACTCCAATGAATTTGATTGTGTCATTTGTCACATTGTATACTTTAGTTTGATCATCAGTTGAGCTGCGTGGATCAGCAATGGAACCCGTTGATTAATCAGCCTATTTACTCCTTGCAGTGGTCTGAGGGCGGGTGTTGCTGTGAACACGAGGGGTGTGTTGTGGAGGGGGTGACCGTCGACCTGGACACCTGGTATCCGACCCGTGATAACCCCTGTGTCGAGTGCAAATGTGTTGTTGGGCATAGGCCCTGTCGGTCGAACGAGATCTGTGTCGCCAGTGAGTAAATTGACTCTCTTTACTGCTTTGTATAGGGATTATATAAAGGGTCGCGGGTAGTACATTGAGATAAGTAGATAAAATGAAACATATTATTTAGCGAGGATGTGACTTGAACTGTATGTAAGGAGCAACAGGGTGTGTCGATGCTGGAGGAGATGCCGATTTGGTTCAGGTCGTCCAGACTGTAATCAACAATCGCACCTACTGCTGACTAACCACAGGTCATAGTGAGGCCGCATCAGAGATTATTCTTCGGATTGAGCCACGCATAAGGGACCATACACTGCTTGGAGAAAGCAGAGCCCCAGAACAGGGGTTACCTGACTACTCTACGGGGTTTTAACGGTAATATCAGTGGCGTTCTGTGATGATTATTACATAGTCATCACGTCGTGGGTGGGCAGACCTGAATACACACACTGCTAAGTTGTTCTGGCATGCCGGCCCAACAAACAACGGTTATCACGAATTCAGAGGTACCATTAATTCTAGTTTGTTGTACCCGTATCTTGTTATATGCATTTCAAATATAGTATACCGGCATTTCGGTACATGCAGGTTCGTTATAACCGTAGTTTCATGTTTGACATTTTACAAAATTAGAAACATCTTGTTTGAAACGAAGGGATACAAATAACTATTATATTATTGGGCATTCATTTTGCTTCAAACCTTGTTCGCCTAGGTTGGGGTTCTGGGTTTGTTCCATGAAGGTGGCAAACGTCCACTTACTACCCGATAGCTGGTATATGTCATCGGAACACGTGTCATTGTATTTGTACATTACGTCATAAGCATTCAATTTGTATATTTCTTTTTATCAATGTCATATACGTGAATATTTAGAAACACTGTATTACATGTCATATATTTTACACTTCATTATATTTCATGTCATATTCATTGTGTGAGTGAGTGAGTGAGTATGGTTTTACGCCGCTTTTAGCAATATTCCAGCAATATCACGGCGGGGGGACACCAGAAAAGGGCTTCACACATTGTACCCATGTGGGGAATCGAACCCGGGTCTTCGGCGTGACGAGCCAACGCTTTAACCACTAGGCTACCCCACCGCCCATTCATTGTGTATAATTTACTTGTCATGCACATACTATATATACTGAGAGAAACAAATAAAGGAACACAGGAACATTAAAGTGTTCCTTTAACATTTTCCAGGTTTCATCACCAGCTTTGAATACCGCTGTGGGAGGAAATCTGAGAATAGGAACACAGCCTTGGTGTTCCCTTATTTGTTTCCCTCAGTATATTAGTATATTTCATGTTTTGACGTTCTTTACGTAACATCATATTATTGTATATTTCATTACATATTCCGTCGTATTCATATGTATTTCCTCTACCGTTTATTTCAGAAATCCCGGTTGCAGTTTTGGATTAGACACTAACTGACAAGCAGATGCGATATGCAGGAAGAAGAATATTTTTCATAAACTACATGTGTTTAAAGCCTAGAAACCTACATGATTTATTTATTCTTGCTCATCTATCATCTGAGTATGCCAGATGCTATTGACCCGGGTTGTGTTTGCTTGTTTTCGACAGTTGACATCGGATATTCTCTAGTGTTGGCGTTTTATATTTACTTAAACTGGGTCGATGTTTGGTTGATGGAAGATCCCGAGATTGATGATATTCTCACTAGCATTCATCAGTTATACTGAGACAAATGCCAAGAAAAGATCTGGGCCGAGATAGTAGAACTGAAATTCTCTTAGGTACAACAAGAAAATAAGTTATTCTATTTTTTCTGATCATTGAAAGGGTTCTGACGATTGTAATGAAATATTTTTGTTTGTTTTTAAGTTTCAATAAAATCTGTAAATGCGCTAACATGCCTGGTGAGCCACTTGATTGTCTTGTGTGTTTGTTTACATGCTGCTGTCGCCGAGTACTGGACATACTGTTCCCATTCATGTGAGTGAGCGAGTTACCGGTCAGCCAGCCACTCATATCTGGTGGCGTCAGTGATTTTCAGTGATTCACAGAATTTTCACATCAATTTTGTGTTTTACGACATGTGGAATCGATTTCTGAAGATAAATGAGATTAAGTATTGACATTGACGTTGTATTTCTATTTCTGCTCAGTGTCATGTTACCACACACCTTCGCTCAGTGTAGTCATAAGAAACCTTCACCAACAGCTGGACTGCTGAAGACTTATACCTACCTGAAACTGAAACATAAACTGTTAAGACGTAAAATCTCTGTGGTGTTCTATAAAAACCTGCAAAAATAATGTTTTGGTACAGTCACATAATTTGTTGATCAAAATCAGACAGATAATGTGTGTATTCAAAAGAATTACGGGAACGCCCCATAAACATATTTGTTTCAAAATTGGCATACGAATTTAAACGTAAGTACGCGATATGAATCTTACAGATCGTTTAAAAGTGATCTCTAAAATACCTTTCCGTACCAACGACTGTAAAGTTACGTAACTTATTTATGATCAATTGAAGGCAGAAAAATAGGAAATGATAAAAATGAGTCACATATCATGTAAAATAATTATGAGAATGAATCCACTTTTCCTTTACATGCCCTATCCTGAATAACCTGAGAATTCTGTATACCAAAAATGTACTCAGGTAAACACCAGATATTGCATTCCCTTCTTGCACCTGTAGAAGTAATACCGATATTTTACACCTGTCACTATATTTAAAGCGTGCAACACCTGAAATATAGTGTATTTCCAAATTAATGTAATACTGCATGTAACATCAAATTGAGTAAGTTACTGTATATTTTGTTTACTCTGTATGTGGTCCGGGACCCTAAAATACAACAAACATCTTCATCTTCTTTCTCTCTACCTGGTCAGAATGTTTACTAGTGAAACTTTGCCGCAGATAATACGGCATGAAACTACCCATTATCCTTTAAAACGACTGACATTTGTGTGGAATATTAAATGTATAAACTACAATAACAGTCATAATGATGTGTACATAATAATCAATGAACCGATAGTTTCCGGTCTATATTGCAATACATGTGTTACTTCATCAACATATTTACTAAAGGCTCTTGTCAGTACCAGTCCGATTTATTAAAGGCTCTTGTCAGTACCAGTCCGATCTTTACGACCATGTAGGCGTGGCGCCTTGCGGGCACCTGTGACACGGTAGTATCGGGTTGTTCAATACATGCCACCACTAGCTAGATCGATATCAGTTTCAGTGTCTAACCTTACGGAAAATCTATATTTGTGTTTATGATTACCTTTAATAAAACCAACAGTCGTTGAATCATTCGATGTATTGGGTGCAGTACATAGGTCGTGTGTTGTTTCCGTGTAATGCGAGAAATTTCTGCAACACGTTCAAAGTTCTGGAGGACAGTATATAGAGGGCTGAGACAGCATCATATAATGCACAGTCTTTAGAGTTTATCAAGTCTTCATGTGGTGTGATTCAGGTTTTTCATGCGATGTCTGATGACAGGCGCTAGTCTTCGTGTCTACCAGACTCTGTCTAGTCTTCATAACCGGGTGTATGTTAAGGGTACGGAAGGACATGATGACTACAGAAGAGTAAAACATTGGAGCAACTTCTACGAAGCAGCAGCGTAGTCACACATCTGTGATTGTGGTTGAAACTTTCCTGCATTTAGCTTAGCAGGACGGTCCCTACAGTGCACATAAATCTATCTTCACCAAGGATATTGTCAGTGAGCAGATGCAACATCAGGGGATATACAGGCGTGGAGACCAATAACGAAAGACAAACTACTCACGAAGAAGGAATAAAAGAATATTCAAGTTATGTGCCGCTGGGCACAGCATTAAGTGCACACGAAGTTCTTGTGGACTTAACGTATGGTTAAAAAATATCGTTGATGCTAACAAGCACATCTCGATATTCTTCGTTTGGCTGACCATTTAGTGAGACATATAGGTTGTAAGTTCTTGATAGAGTCTTCACCCCCACAAAAGGCAACGGTATAACCGTAATGGTGGAGCTACTACGCAGATGGATTAGACTGAAGGTCATTGGTGAAGTCTGTGACAGTATGAGGAATATGGGTTGAAACGGAAACCAACAGTCACTGGAAATAGCATTGCATCATGAGGGTGGCAAGGTTGCAGAGGTGCATCACTATTGGAGTGGTGTCATATTTTGTATGTTCAGTCATGTTCTATAGTTTTCTGCATTCCTCAAATAACAAATATACACCAGAAGAACGTCCCCGAGAAAATACAGTTTCTATCCACCAGGAACTCGTGAGACATAAGAAGGCGCCGGGTGTACTAAAGAAGACAGTGTCTAACCCGGTGATCCAACACTGTGTTCAGGATCCACGTTACGCAGTTAATCTGCAATATGTTCATTCTAAACTTACGTCTCTGATCTACCTGTTCTCAGCCTATGCAGACTATAGACAGGAGAAACCACATGTTCGTATCGTTGGAATTATCAACAAACATGTGGCGTATATGAGTCTGTATTGCCACTACAAGGTCCCCGTGATGGGGGACGATGGAAACATGATTCATCAGCTTATTTCTTTTGGAGCGGAGAGATACGAGTTGTGTGAGAACCATCGTCGTGCGTTTGGAGGATGGATTGTGTCCTGCCCTCTACCGGAGATTCAAGGGAGACAACCATGCTTTGTCTATGTAGGTTTGTCAAGGAGGGATACTGTCAATAGTGTTGAGCTGTCAATACTTACAACAACAAAATCTTCACCGGAAGCGCAGACTGATTTTGCTGTTTGCGTGCCGCCTCTATATGGAAGGTTAACCAGATTTGCTATTGTTCAGTTTATTGAGATGAGTCGTCTCCTTGGTGCGCGGCATTTTGTTTTTTATGATTTTGGTGTTTCACCGGATGTGCAATTAGCTTTGAAGTATTACCAGTCTGTTGGACTGGCTTCTGTTATTCCGTGGGATCTCCCAGTTTCATGGAATGATATATGGTATCTTGGACAGAGTGTGGCTCTGACCGACTGCCTTTACCGACATATGTCGGCAGTTAAATATCTCATGTTTAATGATCTAGACGAGTTTCTTGTACCACATGGCATTTCCACGAAATCTTGGCGTGATTTGACCGCCATGTTCAAACCGAATATATGTGGTCTGTCATTTAGAAGCGCATATTTTCAAATTAATAATTTACCTACTTGCAGCCAAGAGAACCGATGCTTAACCGTGCTACGTGCTACAGAGAGACATGAACGGTTTCCAAATATGGGAAGAAATAAAGTGATGGTTGATCCATATAAGGTATTTGAGATGGGGATACATCACGTGAGTAAACCAAACGTTGACAACTACACCGTGATAGAGGTCCCTCCTGATGTCGCGTATATTCACCACTACAGAAAGCTGGATGACGAGGCAATGGCGGAACGGTTTACCAAAGATGACTTTCTAGTGGGCGCGTACCGTTTCCCGCTCATCAAAATGTATCACAAAACTCTTGTTGCCATTCGGGAGTTTAGTCGCAATAACACAACGTAGTTTAGTAAAACTGTATTAGATAAAAATATCTAACATTTTACTTTGTCTGAACACATCCAGGTCAGTCTGCTTCAATTGTAACCTTAACTGTTCAGTTATTGTCAAATGACTTCAAGACTATATAATTCCATACAGTTTTTTATTTAACATACCTAAGGAATAGAAGTACTAGCCGTTGTAGAAACGCTTTAACAACTCGCTTATCCCACCGTCGAACATATCTGGCTACTCGGAGTTACAGGGATCCTCGATAATCTCCAGGGTATATGTTCCGATAAATCTCCACTATACCCTGGATGCATCTACGGCTCGAGCCGATGATTTTATTACCTCCCTTGGTTTGCTTTTTATCCAATCAGGAGTCTACGCTGGGAAGTTGAGTGCACCAATCACAACTCACTTTCACTTTTTAAATTATCTTACCGATTAAACTTGGCAACACAATAATATATTGTTGCAGAGGTACTCTGAAAGAGGTAGAAGGAGTTCTTGCATATATTATTTTAAGGTTTCAGACCTGTCAAATTGTCTGTATGTTTTCCCCCCAAATCTGAGTCGTACTGCGAACAAACTTTCGCGGCTGCGACCGCTATCTTTGTTAACACTGGCAAGCTCGGTTGTAACGGCGGCTTTTCTGATTGGCTACTGTGAGAATGCGGAGCCGGCAAAGGGAGGTAATAAAATCATCGAACCGTAGATGCATCCAGGGTATAATGGACATGTATCGGAACGTATACCCTGGAGATTATCGAAGATGAGTTACAGGAGGGGTATATATATACAGAGTTACGGGCCTTAGTCGTAACAGTATCTTGGATATGGGTTCGAATTTTCAAGCTGACCTTCAAATGAATCAGTATTGAGCTTTCAAGCATTGAAAGTAACCGATTCAGACAGTCTCTTCCAAGCTACCTCAGAGTCACTGACTGCCAGTTGACATATTCTCAAAGTTGTAGTTTGAAAACAGACATATATGTCGTTCAGGACAGAATAAAGTCCGTTCTTTGTGTAACAGCAAAATATCGTCTTGTCAAGGCAGAGATGATCACACACGGTTCTCTAAAAATACCAAAAAAATATGTATCTAATTTTCAAAATAATAAACAAGACGTTTGTTTGTCTGTTGTAGTGCCCTTGCCGATGTTTGTTTTTCATATGACGTTTCCTGTTTGTGAACTATAAATACCTGCCACTTTGGCTTTGTACCACCAAGAAGATTCAATTGGCACATAGGTTTTCGTTGTTTCCAAGCACACCAGCATGCAACGGTCACATCAGCACTAGACTCTGCACTACGCTGTCCCTCAATCACTACAGGTCGCTAAATTATGTTTTGATCAATAGTTATTTTCATGGCATAGCATTGGAAAAAATATAACCATGAAAGGTCGATGCTAAGATATTATTAAATTAAGAAAGTCATGTATAGTGGCTTTACTTGCAGTATATTTTCAACATGTTTTAGAGGGAAGGGACGATTAACACGAGAGAAAGAAAGTAGAAGGTTTGTTTAGTCCTTGGATTGTCTGGATAAACCTAAACATAAGGAAGAGAGTTTTATGGATGTCAACTTCTTTATTATGAGGAACACAATGTTTCTGAGTTTCAAAGACCTAATCTTAAACAGTTTTGAACAGGTACACTTTTGTAGGGTTGAACTGTCTACACGTGACTTTTAGATTTGTCTAGCAGCGTGAAATAGAACAACACACCTGTACAAAGAGCCTAGTGAAGGGATGAAACCATATTGATGTGATGAACCAATTTCACGACTGACTGAAGCGGCAGTAAAATACGGTTCCATAACATCAAAACATACTGCTCGTGCAGGGGCGCGCATGCCCCCTGTCCTTATAGTTTATTAAATTACCATAGAAACTCTCCAGAAAATGGGTGAAAATGAACTGTGCAAACACACCCTCCCTTCCCCTCCTTTCTCAAAGAGCTGTATCCGCCCCTGCTCGTTATGTTGAAATCAGACAGCGTTATGTTGAAATCAGACAGTGCTATCCAGAATTCAGGGTTTTTTTCATTTCATGGATCGGCTGTGACGTTTAGTAGCTCAGTTGACTTGGTAATGCCAGGCCGACGTGGCTCATTGCTCATGATGCTGATCACTAGATTGTCTGGTCCAGATTGTTTACAGACCGCCCTCGTGTTGTAGGAGTAATGATGGGTCGGTGACCCTTCCGAATACAGTCACGTGTTGCATCACCGACGTATAGGATGGACGTATAATGTCGTACAATAATCGGCCTCAATCAGTCCATACGTTTTGTTGTTGACTGTAGATACCATATTGACCATTCACGTGACCTCCTCTTGACCTATAGATTGATAAGATAAGTGTTTGTGGTTGATGTCCATCAAATAATGCGTTTTTACACTGTTCAGTAATCAATAGAGTATGATCATGGTTGCAGAATGTGGATCATCGATCAAGGGATGATGTGAGACGTCTGTGTGGACGTACATGCTGTTGACAACGCAACGCAGGCTCGCTGTTTTATAAGAAATCACGGGTTGCGTGTATGATGCGTACGTACAATCCCTATATTAACCCTTAAGACCGTTCCATGTGATGTGGTTCAAAATCGACTGCATCATATCTTTTTACATTACAAAGCCACATTAAATCTCACTGAAGCCTTAGGTCGACCCAAACGTTGCCAGTCTAACCTTGGAGGACGTCAGAGATGGATCGCCTCCATGGAGAGTCAACAAGAAACAATTATTGAAAATATCGAAATTCAATTCCGAACAATATTTATTCAAGATGAGAAAGATAAAAAATATTTTGAGAAATATTTCCCACTGTGGAAGTTACTTTACAAATATCTATCCTACTTGAATTATATTATGAAAAGTGTTACAGAACGACATAAATATGTGCATGTGAAATATTATGACATTAAGGCATTTCGTGAACATACTTTCACGTTTCGTGAACATATTTTCACAGTTCAGCAACGTATTGCTGGCATGAGACAATTGGACTTATCAACAACACCAGCATTAGAACTTGCTTGAAGTCCATGTGATATCACTCGATGTATATATATATAGTCTACAGTTTATGGTCTAAGCAGAACAAAACGCACACGACTACACAAATTGCTAGACCCCCAGGTGTAAACATTCTCCTTAACTTAGCTCCCTTTACTGTTAGAAACTGGTGGAACACATGATTCAACAGTCCAGACAGAAGATACAACGTAGATAGAGGGGGACATCACGGCAGTAGTGAGACACCAACGAGGAAAGATAACCATATATCGACGAACGATTCCGTCACTACAGTGTAGATATTAACACCGTTATCAAGCATGCAATGAACAGAATAAGGATTGAGAGGCATATATACACGAGTGAAGACGTGTTTTAACAGTCATTTGGAATTAGGGTTACAATAGCATGGGGGAAGTCAGTTAACTACACATTGCTAACGATCAGGGTGTGAACGCTAACACGTGTCCCTACACCGAAACGCCCCTCCCACTGTGATATATATTGTTATCCTTCCTTAGTGAGCTTCTAAATGCCTCTCAAAGAAGTAGACAATCACTGTCGGTGCGTGCAGAACGTGCACATCCCCATTGTGAGACGCTCACTATGTCAACTTGCGTCAGTGGTTGCTTCAAGTGTGTGTCAGTGGAAGTGTTCATCTTCTCACCTTAATCTCATTTCAAAATCCTGGACTTTTCGGTGTACCATACACCTGCTCCTCTAACGCCAGACAACATCAGTGAACAGTGTGTGTCGTGCAGTGATAATACCAGAGCCACTATGTCCTAGTACGAGCATGCCTACAGTAATGCTAATCCATATTCGAGTCTGATACCTTGTAGTAGGTCCTCCTGGCGTGTATTGTCAACTCATATAACGCTAAATAACATAATACATCTACATATCACAGAACAAGCCATCGGCGATGTCGTCATCATGATTCGCCGATGACGCTGCGGATCCACGTGACATAGTCGGTGACCCTGGTGAAGACGGCGGGGAACTCCCCGGGACGATCACGGCTGGTGAAAGAGACGACGCCCGCTATGACATCTTCCCCGTCCTCCCGGCATACCAGAGGACTCCCGCTGTCGCCCTGCAACAGTGAGTGAGTGAGTGACTTGGGTTAACACTGCTTGTAAATACCTGAGCCTGGACCATGCAAACCTGTGACTAACGTCCTAATTGGTAAACCCACCATTTTCACACTTCAATTCTCTGACGGCATGCAAGCGAAACGTGGGTTGGAATAATCTCAGGTTCATGGGGGGAAATACTGGAATATATGGGGGTTGTAAAACTATACTGACTGACTGAGTTTAGTTTTACGCCGCTTTTAGCAATATTCCAGCAATATCACGGCGGGGGACACCAGAAATGGGCTTAACACAGTGTGCCCATGTGGTGTAAAACTATAAAGGACATCCCTACGCGAAATAGAATCGAAATAGATTCATACAAGATATCGATTATGTTTCGTTTAGCAATATTCAGTTATAGTCAATCTATATCATGGTGGTTTCTGAGTGAGTGTGAGTTAAGATTGAATGTCACATCGGCAATATTTCAGCCATATTATGGCGGTCTCTTAGCAATCTAGTCTGGATAAGACAATCAAGTCATTGACGTCACCAGCATTGATCTAAGGGGATATGATGAAATGATCAAGTCAGAATAGCCTGACACCCGATCCCGTTAGTCGGCTTTCGTGACAAATCATCGGGGGTGGGCCAAGGGAATTGTTATGGATGAGAACGACTAAACGGTTCCTTAACAGACTGCGAACTTTGTAGGGTACGCCAGCTTGAAGTATGAACTCCTTACCGAGCAAACACCGACTCCTCCGTTCCTGTACCCTGCACACACCCGTTTGTCCATGTCCCGGATACTGTAGTGGAGTTCGCACATGTAGTCACTGTACACTGGCAGCTGAATCTCACGTGCTACAGGAGATGGCCCGCCACCTAGTGGGCATCACAGGTCAATATTTACCAGTATTCAAAATATCGTATAATTTCATCTCTCGTTTAATTACATCTTCTTATGTGGCAATAAACGGTGCAATTTCTTCTTAAAGTATAGTGCTCCTGAATAGTTCTGGTATTTGCTATGTCTTTGTTTCTTCAAGTTTAACTCCATCGAGACAGACTTACCGTTACTGGTACAGCCCCACCCGGTGGTGACACACAGCTGACCCACCCCAGGGAAACTGTCGTCAAAGGCACGGGGGAGGTTGACCCTTTTGATGTAGCCGAATTCGGGACCGGAAGGCACTGGGCGGCTCAGTCTGACCATTGCGATGTCGTTGGCCCAGATACCTGAAAACAAGAGTGAGTGAGTGTACGAGTGAGTGAGTGAGTGATGTTACATAAGTGATGGACACAAGCGATAACAGGAAATCTACGTACTTGATTCGTTATAGTGCGGATGGATCACTATTCTCTCCACCCCGATCTCCCACTGCATCCACTCAGATCGTTGTAGTAGCCGTCCCAGAAGATGTAGTAGCCGCTCCGCCGGCGATGTCTGACAGAGACAACACATGATAATCTGTTCATTCCTGATTTATGATGCCCTACCTCTGCCGTGTGACGATACATTGGGACGTGAGTTTAACATGAAACAAATAACCAATTCTGTATCTGATACATGGTGGCCTCTAGTGGGACAAGCTACAGTGAGACAAACGGTGAGCCTTCGTGGGACATATAGACCAACAGAGACAACACTGGCGGACATAGGGGGTGGGGACAGTGAGACTTACCCTGAGTTTGGTTGTGGCGAGACGGACCTCCCAGTTGCGAGGTGATCTTGCCGTTGACCTATGAATGGAATAGGTATAAAATATAGGCATAGTTAATTCCGTTTATTCAAATGGCTTGTGTGCGGAATTTACAAGTCAGTGTTACTTTAAACACCGCATACAAATGCAACTCAAGAGTGAACCGACACTTCTACGATATAGCGCTAAATGATCTGAGGCCATGTTACTGAACAGAACAATAAACTAGAGTCAAATACATGAGGCAACAGCTCACTGAGCAAGTAGTGAGTGAGTGAGTGAGTTTTTGGTTTTACGCCGCTTTTAGCAATATTCCAGCAATATCACGGCGGGGGACACCAGAAATGAGCTTCACACATTGTACCCATGTGGGGAATCGAACCCGGGTCTTCGGCGTGACGAGCGAACGCTTTAACCACCAGGCTACCCCACCTCCCCACTGAGCAAGTAGACATTGTATAGACGTATGAGATTAATGAAAGTATTCCTGGTATATAAAGAATATACTTATCGTATTCTTTTGTTGCATCGATGGCCTATCCATTATGTGAGTGAATGAGTGAGTGAGTATGGTTTACGCCCCTTTCAGCAATATGCATGCAATATCCCGGCGGGAGATTTAAGAAATGGGGAATCAAACCCGGTCTTCAGAGTAAATATTTTCTATAGTTTTATATTATAACTGTTACAATATGTATACTTTGTACGACTATTTAACATATTTAAAGAAGTTTGATTCAATAGATATCCTTTAACTTCCAAAACACGACACTGACAATCGCATCAAATATAATCATGTCTTGCCGAGTTAATTCTTAGACACCATCAAACCTTACTTCTTTGAGAGGCATTTTAGAAGTTGTATAGATGAAGGAAAACCACTTGCTTGATAACGGTGTTAGTACCTACACCGAAAGGTCGCACTCATTGCAATAAAGAAGTTGACTATCCATAGAACTTGGTTTTCCTTCACCATCAAACCTAGGTGTATACTGTATAGTTTCTTTTTCCCGTCAGTATATACTCACTTACCCGTACTCCTTAAAGCAGTGGGCAGCGGTAATCACCCAGCGGTCATTGAGAACTGTACCCCCACAGAATATATGACGATGTTGAAGTGGGATTCCCAGGAACCGTGTCGTTACTATGGTTGCCCTTAGCAACACTAGCCAGGGCGTGGAACCCCGACTGACAGGGCGGCCTCCAATAGCCCTCTCCACGCGGGGTGCATCATCTGGGAAGGAAGAGAAGGCAGAGGTGAAACTTATATATCTTAGAAGTCAAAGTTGTTTTGCCATTCAGTCAGTTCCTGTCTTTCAGTTAATCCTAATGATGTTGTAAACGCTTTAACCACAAGGCTACCCCACCGCCCACTGTATATTTGTATATTTAATTCAAGGCCCAACATTTTATCAGCAATCAGTAGCTTATACCGCCGTCTGTGAAACAAATTAAGTACCCAAGAACCATCTGTGTATATCAGTTTCGTCCCCAGCCCTCTAATATGCCGCAGTTTGCTGTGCAGAGTTGTGTCCCTTGGGGTGGTAGGAGCATATTATCTTCGGTTCGACTCTTAGATTCGGCCTGATGATGATTCTTTGTTTGTCAGCACGTAAATGTTCTAATACAGATGCTAGTCAGCAGGCCACTACTGAGGAAGAGTCATGGGTTAGATATGTGTGGTCTAAGGACAGTAATAGTCAGTTTGCAACACAGTTTCACAACAAATTGTTAGATATGTCTGTTACACTAACTGACCTTGTGTATACCAATATTGATGAAGCAGTTAATCTCTTAGTTAGTGTGATACAACAAACTGCTTCCCATACTAGAAGTGTGTATCGTAGCTTTGATAAGCACAGGGACAGATCACAGCCCCCCCTGGTGGGATGCAGAGCTGGAACAACTAAAACACGATAAATATTCTGCATTACGTGCACACAGAGACAATAATCAGGACTTGGATATATTTCGACAACTACAAAAACTATTTAAAAAGACATTCATATCCAAAAAAGGAGAATTATCAGTGTAAGCAGAGACAGAAACTAGTGGATTCCAGCAGTGACTCAAGCCAATTTTGGAAATTATTGAAACAATATAGAGTGTGTGACAGTCTTCCCTCATCTATCTCATGTAATCAGTGGTTTGATCACTTTGTATCATTACTTTGTGTTAACCAGCCTGATGTTTTACCTATTGTTTCACCACATGTTGTAAATGCTACTGATGTGTCAACACTTAATGCTGCTATTACTGAGCAGGAAGTTTTGTTTCACATTTTACATTCTCCTAACAATAAGTCCCCTGGACCTGATGGTATATCAAATGAGTTTCTTAAAGCATCAAGTGCCTCCATTGTACCTTTTCTTACAGTACTGTTTAATCAGATATTTGATAGTGGTAATTTTCCATGTGGTTGGGGCAAGAATATTATATGCCCTCTGTTCAAATCTGGCTGTAAAAGTAACCCAAATAGTTATAGGGGTATATCTTATTGATTCTATTTGTAAAACATTTTCCTATATTTTGAATAAGCGTTTAAAATCATGGTGCGATGCACATGAAATTATTACAGTAATGAGTCCCAGGCAGGCTTCAGAGCAGGGTACTCCACAATTGATCATATTTTCTCTCTTCAGGCTTTAGCTAAAAAATATTCTGGTAAAAAGAGAGGTAGATTTTATTGCCTTTTTATTGATTTCTCAAAGGCTTTTGACACAATAAGACATGATGTTCTCTTGCAATCTTTAGCTGAAGTTGGTATTTCTGGTAAATTTTATAATATAATATCATCAATGTACAGCAGTTTATCTGCATGTGTTAGAACTTCAAAGGGGTTATCTAAGTGTTTTACATGTAATATTGGTACCCGTCAGGGTTGTGTGTTAAGCCCACAGCTGTTTATCATATTTATTAATAAGTGGTTTTCCCTAATGGAACAGGAAGGTGGTATAGGTGTTAATGTTTCATCTGATTTTAACAATTTGTGTTCACTTATGTTTGCTGATGATGTTTCTGCACTTTCTGATACTTGTAATCAGTTACAAAAGAAGATAAATGCACTTGAATGTTTTTGTGAACAAACTGGAATGTCAATTAATCTTAGTAAAACAAAAGTTCTTGTCTTTAGAAATGGTGGGCCATTACGGGAATATGAAAAGTGGTCCTATAATGGCAATCCTATTGAAACTGTATCCTTTTATAAATATCTAGGACTTGTATTTACACCAAAGCTGGTATGGAGTAAAGCGCAAAGCTGTTTGGTATCTCAAGCTAACAAGGCGATATTTTCTGTAAATGGTTTTCAAAAAAAGATGGGAAGAGTAAATTGTAAAGACTTGTTTAAGATTTTTGACTGCATGGTTTCACCTATTTTGTGTTATGGGTCTGAGATTTGGGGTACTAACTATTGTAGCATCATTGAGTCTGTTCAGGTAAAATTTTGTAAATATTTCTTGAAAGTTGGTAAATCTACCTGTAATAACATGGCTCTTGGTGATTGTGGCAGACCTCCTCTACAAATTACTTATATGACTAAAGTAATTAAATACTGGTGTCACCTATTGTATATGCCTTATGATAGACTGCCAAAACATTGTTATATTATGCTCAAGTCCTTAGATGATGTTGGCCGCACTACTTGGGCAACTTGTGTCAAAAATATTTTATTTAAGTATGGTTTTGGCTATGCATGGATCAGTCAGGATGTTGGCAATGTTGATTATTTCATATCCTTGTTTAAGCAGAGACTTTCGGATAATCTTAAACAATGTTGGTCCACTTCAATTCAAAATTCAAATAAGTGTTTTATTATTCCCAATTTAAGACATTTTTAAATGTGGAAAGATATTTAAATTCTGATATTCCTTTACATCTCAGATCTGCACTCTCTAAATTTAGATGTGGAAATTTTAATTTAGCTGTTGAAACTGGTAGATACAATAAAGTTAATTACAACGAGAGACTATGTCTATTTTGTAAATTGGATGACAAAAATGTTATTGAAGATGAATTCCATGTACTCCTTAAGTGTGAACGTTTTTCTGATTTAAGGTTAAGATATATTCAGAAATATTTGACTGATTTTGATCCAAATGCCAATTTTATTAACATTATGAAAACACATAATGATTGTATCATAAGAGATGTCAGTATTTTCCTGTATCATGTACTTCAGCGCATTAGAAATGTTCCTCTTACGCAGCATGTGCACTAAACTATCTATATCATATGCAAATGACTGTATGATGGGCCTGTGGCCTTTTACTGAATAAACTTGTCTGTCTGTCTGTCTGTCTAAATGTTTAACGCTTGAGATCTATATCTCGACCAGTTCATCAAAGGATCCATCTACCAATCTTATCCACCAATATGTCCGTCCATTCACGCTTAGGACTCCCAGTGTTATCCTTCCATCCGTTTTTCTACCATACCGTGTATCTATTCATCTTAGTCACCATCCATCTGCAGGTTCATCGTCTATCAAACCATCATCCTTCCATCTGTCACACAAACATCCACCAATATATCTACGTACATAGCCACATATGCTACGTCACATGAACATAGGGAAGGGGGTTCTGGCACTGAACACCTGCATTCCGTCAAAGGCCATATGGTGTGTACTCCGTCAGTCAGCCTCTCCAGAATTTATTATCCTTGTTATACAAATAAACATAAACTTTGCGTAAAAGCCCTCTCCGACAAGATGGTCGATATACATCAGAATAAGTAGCAGCCATAAACAAAATAAACATCGTCCTCGTAAAACCTGTGATATACAGATGAAAAAGATTGTCTTGTAACCTGAGTGTAATACTAGAACAGCAAGCTGTGTAATACTGGAACGGCTTAGAGTGCAATACTAGAACAGCAAGCTGTGTAATATTGGAACGGCTGAGAGTGTAATACTAGAACAGCAAGCTGTGTAATACTGGAACGGCTGAGAGTGTAATACTAGAACAGCAAGGTGTGTAATATTGGAACGGCTGAGAGAGTAATACTAGAACAGCAAGCTGTGTAATATTGGAACGGCTGAGAGTGCAATACTAGAACAGGAAGCTGTGTAATATTGGAACGGCTGAGAGTGTAATACTAGATAAGCAAGCTGTGTAATATTGGAACGGCTTAGGGAGCAATATAAGAACAGCAAGCTGTGTAATATTGGAACGGTTGAGAGTGCAATACTAGAACAGGAAGCTGTGTAATATTGGAACGGCTGAGAGTGCAATACTAGAACAGCAAGCTGTGTAATATTGGAACGGTTTAGAGTGCAATACTAGAACATCAAGCTGTGTAATATTGGAACGGTTTAGAGCGCAATACTAGAACATCAAGCTGTGTAATATTGGAACGGTTTAGAGTGCAATACTAGAACAGCAAGCTGTGTAATATTGGAACGGCTGAGAGCGTAATACTAGAACAGCAAGCTGTGTAATGCTGGAATGGCGTACAGTGTAGTACTGGAAGGGCAAACAGTGTAAGATCAAACATTGTAATACTTCCAAAACAAGTAGTGTACAACTGCAACAGCAAGCAGGTTAATACTGCAAACGCAAGCAGTATAATATTGTAACAGCAAGCAGGGTAATACTGCAACAGCAAGCAGTATAATATTGTAACAGCAAGCAGGTTAATACTGCAAACGCAAGCAGTATAATATTGTAACAGCAAGCAGGGTAATACTGCAACAGCAAGCAGTGGAACAAACAAGAGTGTAATACTTGCAACAGCAAGCATGCCGGTGTAACTATGTTGTCAGTCCTTACAGGTAATATATATATTTTCTAAGTTTCTAAGTTGCTGTATCTTAGATTCAAGACTTATTTCATTCGTTTGTATCAATAATCATGGATGATCCCCACTGTGATATGGGTGAGTATGGTTTTACGCCGCAATACTCAAGCAAAGTCACGACCAGAAATAGGCTTCACATATTGTATCAATGTGCGGAACAAAACACGGTCCTTCGTCGTGACTGGCGAACGCTTTAACCACAAGGCTACACCCATCGTCCCGCCATTGCGGTGGATTTTATTTCTGTTTTGGGAATACAATCATTGTTGGTGAGAAAAAGCCTTAGTTAATTTAACATGAACAATCCAGAAAAATGTCTTGTAATTCATTCATGTTTGTCTGAATACCAGTGAGTGAATCACTAAATACTTTCTTGTCTTGTAACTAACATTGTGTGTGAGTCATACAGAGTTGGATGAATATGTGTGTGACTCAATGTCATCGTAACAGTAATCGATGCCACCCTCACATCTGTACCGTAAACACCAGGAAACCATAACAAATGGATTGCTCATGAAACTGCACCAGGACCCTTCTAGGTTTGTCTATACAACAGCTGCTTTCAAAGGGGCATTGCGACTCTCATCGGAATTGCACGGTTGGGTCATATACGATTACAAGATGGGGCATGTGAGAGTTGTATGATCACGTGATCACAGGGGACTGATACCACGTGACGGTGACACAGAGCCCGGGGGTGTTGGGTACGAGATCACCCAGATCATTGATGGAAAAGCATCACTTGAAGCACTCCTTGAACATTAGGTCACTTCCGATACGTTATGTAGTATTGATGTTTCCGAGTTAGAAGGTGCACCATTCATGCCGGTGAATCGATTCATTTACCTCTCACTGTCAGCTAACGTTATGGTAGAGTCATGTTAAAGGAAATGAAGGACATTTTGCATGGAGACACCAAACCCATTTTTTTCTCTCCCGTGCTGGTAACACAGCCCGCGAAGTCTTTGTGAATGTGGAAGTATCGACCTGTTGCCTGACTGTATTACACACAGGGGACCGCACTGCACGACAGGGAGGGTCCTCGTGTACGTCTCCCTGGCACCGTCACTCATAACGCTGTGTTATAACCCAGTACGGCGTTAAACAATACAAGACTGAAGTAAATGTAAGCGGCAAAATCCTGTCCAAAGCATCAAGAAATATCCGCAAAAAGAATGGACTCTTGTAAAATTCAGATTTTATCATAAACATGTGTTTCTGAATAGTGAACACCAGGTGTTGGTAATAAGGCGATCGTATCCCTTGACACCCGTCACAAACACATTTAAAGGCATGTCAATTGTTAAGGTTAAAAAGTCAAATAGGAAATAGCAACTACAGTGAGTGAGTGAGTGAGTTTAGTTTTACACCACACTCAGCAATATTCAAGCTGTATGGCGGAGTCTGGAACATACAATCCAGTGATCAACAGCATGAGCATCGATCTACGCAGTTGGGATACGATGACATGTGTCAACCAAGTCAGTAAGTCTGACCAACCTATCTCGTTAGTCGCCTCTTACGACAAGCATGGGTTACTGAAGATCAAATCTAACCCTGGTCTTCACGGGTTCCAAAAGACTACAACAATGAAATGTTTCTGTGTTTGGTCTGAAGCCAGCACCTACAGTTCTCAGCTGTTTAAATACCATTGACTGAGTGTGTGTCATCAGACGATATCGTAACCTCGAAACATATTGATATAGATTGATCAACATATTGATATTTGCTCATAAATTGCATGGCGATATCTCCACGTTTGTCTTGTATCGAAGCATTCCTTTGAGCTACCCTTTCACATCGACATGTTTGACCTTTGCTGGTAAATTACATAGCGTTATCTCGACATATATCTTATATCGAAGCATTCCCGTGACCTTCACGTTCCCTCTCAATAGTCTGATATCTAAATGTACGTTCCCCCTGGATATCTCGAATTGTTACCTATATCGAACTACATGTATTCCTATGACCTACACGTTCCTATCAGTTGCTTGTCTCAAAGAGCTCCTTTAGTAATGGCGTGTATATCTCTATACTGAAACCCGCCCCTTCATCCACTAGCTTCTCGATAACGACATTTCATACAGGAATAGAAAGGACATCCTCGTGTTATTCTAAATGGTTTTTCAATGTAATGATTGAGATTTTGGAGTAAAAAAGCTCTTACATTGTGTGAACAGGTAACGTTACACATATTGACCAGTAACATAAAGGTCGTATACCAATATTTGTTCACGTGACAAAGTCAGCATATGTTTACTCATCATTTCATGGTGATCTCGTCTCATCTCACGGTGATCTCGTCATCATCTCACGAGGCTCCAATTATCTGTAACTCTACTGGAAGACCGACATATAGCATCACACTGAGTGCTTGATAAAATGTCCCATATACACCGTCATACTTCGCACATAACGATTCCCAAGGTAAATGTACTTTATGATATTCCAGCGCCTGTATCTATCTGGGGCGGTATGATAAGATATATCCCAGACATAGCGTAACGCGAAGTGTTAACCAACTGGTATATACTGGTTGGAGGTGTTTCAATACGATCCTGTATAAAGGTCGATGATCGGAAGACCGTTGCCAAGTATTTATAATTGTTTCCTCATTGAATGCATTATAGATTATGTTTATGTTAACAAAATCGACAATTTGCGTGAATAGAAGGACTACAAGGTGTCAGTATTGTGGGTGACACATCGCAGCAATATTGTCGGGTGAGGTTACAGGTGGCTGAAGTTTTGCGTGTGAACCCAGAGTAGCTTAGTGGTCAGAACGCTCAGCTCTCTCTCCGAAGACCCGAATTTGTTTCCCGACATGGGTAAAGCTTCTTCCTCGCAGCAATAATGTTGCTGTAATGTTGCTGGGCGGTTGATGGGAGAGATGTATATCAATGTTTTATAAACGTCCATTTGGCCTATTAAACAAGACTTTAAACTAACTCGTCTAGATATTTCAAGCGAAAATGTCTCCATGGGCAATGGCAGGGCTTCAGTCCAGAGAGAAATGTGTCTTAGCAACTTTGGGGAAACGTCAATAAGCCTGCAGTCTCTGTGACCGTAGGGAATGGTCGACTGAGTAAATAGTCTTGCTCACCAGTCGAAATATTATGGTTGTCACAATTCACAATTCAGACATATGAGACTGCGAGCATCACGAGGTACTGTACTCTGTGACACCCAGGAGTAAACATCAGCGTCTACATACTACATATCTGATCTGTATTTGTACGTAAATTAAACAAGTAAATTACCGATCTACCTCCAAGTTGACAATACAATATTGACTTTCTCCAGTTCGATACCCTAGGTATTCTCAATAGATTCCTGTCACCGAGTTCAGTCGATGGGACCATTGTTTCCATGGCTGATTGTGCCGGAATACTTGCCGTTGTTAGGTCTGTGATTCTAATCGAACTGTTCCTGTCTGAAAACTCGTTCTATTTAAATATAACAACTATAAATAACATTGTGTAAATTTTCAGTTAAATGTTGTCCTCAGATAGGACGTCAGTCAGAGAGTGTATGTGTCAATGATAAGTAACACAGATGTAGGAAGTATCCGTTCGCCCATTGGACAGATATGGCTCATGGTGACGACGACGACGATGATGATGATAGTAGATGACACAATGTACATGCGATCTTACCTTCTCCACTGCACAGGGCAATCAGGATGGCGGGGATGAGAACAAAGAACGCTGCACGCGGTATTCTCGGGTAAATCTTTGAAAGAAAATATTTACATTTTGATATTTTGATTTCTTCCATTTTAAATGACAACGTTTCTTCATACACCAATGACACTTATATTCTTTACACGATATCAACGCCAAGAACTCAACAACAGAATGAATAATAAAAGCCACAAAACCTACTGCATAGCTCAAAGACGTATATGCTGAAAGTAGAGTCGAATGTACGATTCCGACTGTATCCTGAGCATGTGTATGTGAGTTATTATGAGATAGGGATAGTACCAGGTTTTCACAAGGAGGTGAGCGTATTATACCCAACAGCTGGCACCCATCACAGACACATGCAAAGGCAAGTAAATAATCGGCTGCAAGTGATTTTACGTGTACTACTGATACATCAAACTGACCCAATGCTTAATTAATACTTCCTCCATACACAACTCAGTTAACACTTTGTCAAGACATAGTTTACAAACACACTCTCAGTACAGCTCAACAAATATTATCTCAAGACAAAAACATAAATTAAAAAATTTAATCCCCAAAACACATACTACGGAAACACATTTTCAAAATATGAAAGCCAAACAATGTTCCTCAAACATGATTTCTTTTGATGTGAATGAGTCAGCCAATGTCACCTTACGTAATGCTGCGGGAGATTACTGACAGAAAAGATCAATGATCTACAAATACACGGATAAACCTACAAATCGTTGTGTTAAACCACTGAAGGGTTTTCCCTGTAGAGAAACTGTAAATATCTATACGGAATGGCACTCACCATGTTTGCGTCAAGTCCCACACTGTGTGTTCTTCTAACCCACTCCAATCTCCCAGCGTTTCTGTGTCCGTCCCTCCAATAGCGAGTGGCGTTAGTGAGTAATTCAATATTTGCACACAAAACTCAGCAATCCTTCCTCCCTCGTTTAGACATTTCTCGCGAAATTAGCAGATTGCAGACTGCCCACTGGGAGTAGGACCTGTACGTTCCCGAAATTGCTAGCTCCGGCGTTGAATCCACTTGTTCGATGCCTCTCGGGATGACAGCATTTTATAACCATCTGTACGTGTGTTTGGTGCAGGAACCAGCGCATGGCGTTAAACATACAAAGTGGTCGGATCACGAAGTTACGCTAGCCTCGGTTCAGCTCGGCTATTTTGATATTGAACTGTACCTCCTAGGTTCTTAAATTAGCCGGATTTATTGAGGCAGGCTTGAGTGAAGGGTTTAGGAATTACTCGCAGCGATACAACTTACAAGAAAATACTATCGAAGCGGATACTGTCACGAGTTGTGTTTGTTCGCCATACACAGGAGAAATGTAACAGTGTCCTGACTTGCAGAGGGCGTATCTTCTTATCGACATGGCAGACCCGAGGCGTGTCTTTAATAATTACACGGACATAGTCTGCAGGCGTAGTTAAATACAGAATACGAGAAAATAGTTAAAAATATGTTATGCTTGTTGATTTAAGATGACCTATAATATTTAGGAATACAGTGATGACATGGACCTATTTCTTTCACTGTGGCGTTTCCGTAAAGAGGAAGTCTCAGTATTACTACATCTCCTGGAAAGACACTTAAGATAAATAATATTTAACAATTCTATTCATTTGAGATATGATATATGTAAAAAATGCAAATAGTCGTGACATATGTGTATTTGTAAAGTTTCATTTTTAATATGGAATAGCCTTATGTCTTTTGTTTTGTTCAAAAGTAGTATAATTTGTCAGTTTAGTTTACACACATTGTGTGCCTGTATTGGCTTGATATAGGCATACGTGTGTATTATCTAAATATATCTGTATGTATGCATTGCTCTAAACATCTCTCTTCACATTTCGAGACACATTTGACAGCAGAAAAGCCAATTATTTGTGCGATCGCGAAGGAGGATATTTCACATTTCCTTACTGCTTACATATCTGTAACAGTTGTCAAAGGGCCCCACCATTTAGTATACCGGGGTGGAGGGGTGGGACGAGGGCGTCGTGTAATTAGTGCATCAGTCAGGAGAGTACTGTACCCAGTAGCATGTACTGTAAATATTGCTACAGTTACGTCAACGATATTTCCATCAGAGCTTACATGACTGTAAATATTGCTACAGTTACGTCAACGATATTTCCATCAGAGCTTACATGACTGTAAATATTGCTACAGTTACGTCAACGATATTTCCATCAGAGCTTACATGACTGTAAATATTGCTACAGTTACGTCAACGATATTTCCATCAGAGCTTACATGACTGTAAATATTGCTACAGTTACGTCAACGATATTTCCATCAGAGCTTACATGACTGTAAATATTGCTACAGTTACGTCAACGATATTTCCATCAGAGCTTACATGACTGTAAATATTGCTACAGTTACGTCAACGATATTTCCATCAGAGCTTACATGACTGTAAATATTGCTACAGTTACGTCAACGATATTTCCATCAGAGCTTACATGACTGTAAATATTGCTACAGTTACGTCAACGATATTTCCATCAGAGCTTACATGACTGTAAATATTGCTACAGTTACGTCAACGATATTTCCATCAGAGCTTACATGACTGTAAATATTGCTACAGTTACGTCAACGATATTTCCATCAGAGCTTACATGACTGTAAATATTGCTACAGTTACGTCAACGATATTTCCATCAGAGCTTACATGACTGTAAATATTGCTACAGTTACGTCAACGATAGGTCCATCAGAGCTTACATGACTGTAAATTTCCATCAGCTTACATGTTGCTACAGTTACGTCAACGATATTTCCATCAGAGCTTACATGACTGTAAATATTGCTACAGTTACGTCAACGATATTTCCATCAGAGCTTACATGACTGTAAATATTGCTACAGTTACGTCAACGATATTTCCATCAGAGCTTACATGACTGTAAATATTGCTACAGTTACGTCAACGATATTTCCATCAGAGCTTACATGACTGTAAATATTGCTACAGTTACGTCAACGATATTTCCATCAGAGCTTACAAATGACTTACGTAAATATTGCTTACAGTTACTACAGTTACGTCAACGATATTTCCATCAGAGCTTACATGACTGTAAATATTGCTACAGTATTGCTACTTACATGAGTTACGTCAACGATATTTCCATCAGAGCTTACATGACTGTAAATATTGCTACAGTTACGTCAACGATATTTCCATCAGAGCTTACATGACTGTAAATATTGCTACAGTTACGTCAACGATATTTCCATCAGAGCTTACATGACTACATGACTGTAAATATTGCTACAGATTACGTCAACGATATTTCCATCAGAGCTTACATGACTGTAAATATTGCTACAGTTACGTCAACGATATTTCCATCAGAGCTTACATGACTGTAAATATTGCTACAGTTACGTCAACGATATTTCCATCAGAGCTTACATGACTGTAAATATTGCTACAGTTACGTCAACGATATTTCCATCAGAGCTTACATGACTGTAAATATTGCTACAGTTACGTCAACGATATTTCCATCAGAGCTTACATGACTGTAAATATTGCTACAGTTACGTCAACGATATTTCCATCAGAGCTTACATGACTGTAAATATTGCTACAGTTACGTCAACGATATTTCCATCAGAGCTTACATGACTGTAAATATTGCTACAGTTACGTCAACGATATTTCCATCAGAGCTTACATGACTGTAAATATTGCTACAGCAGTTACGTCAACGATATTTCCATCAGAGCTTACATGACTGTAAATATTGCTACAGTTACGTCAACGATATTTCCATCAGAGCTTACATGACTGTAAATATTGCTACAGTTACGTCAACGATATTTCCATCAGAGCTTACATGACTGTAAATATTGCTACAGTTACGTCAACGATATTTCCATCAGAGCTTACATGAAATGTAAATATTGCTACAGTTACGTCAACGATATTTCCATCAGAGCTTACATGACTGTAAATATTGCTACAGTTACGTCAACGATATTTCCATCAGAGCTTACATGACTGTAAATATTGCTACATTTACGTCAACGATATTTCCAACAGAGCGTTCCCGCCCCAAGTTATGATACAGATGGTCATTATTATCAATTCAAAAATATATATTTAATTTTCCGTACGGAAAATCTTCATCAAATTCAGCAGCCACGTTTGTTGATGCGAATAGCGGTGTCGATATTGCTAATAATTTGCACCAAGTTTTCAAATCTATTCCATTTGATTTCCATTCAACCATACACCGAACATCACTGACAATGTAGAGCCAACAACTGTGTGGACAGGACGACACTGTAAGATTCCTTGAGCACCAGTTCGTGAACCTCAGTCGCTGTTCTTCGGAAGCTGAAGATTGTGTCATTCCGGTGACAGGACATGTTGTGTTCGCGATGACCTTCAGTCGAAACTAGACGAGCAATCAAACACAGTGCTGGACCAAGAAGGGTAAATATGAAGTACAACCATTGAATTGTCTGGACAAGTTATGATTATTTACAGAGCCTTGTCATATACCAGGAATATTGGTGACTGACGTGTTTAAACAAACAATTATAGAAATACGAAGATGTAGATTACAAAATATTGCTATCAATACAATGAACTAACGTGAAATCAAATTCCTTAAAATTCTCGGAAATATGCCCGATGTTCGCGATAAGCCAAGAGTCTCCTGTGTATAAATATGCCCGATGTTCGAGATAAGCCAAGTGTCTCCTGTGTATAAATATGCACAATATAATAATTATATTTTTTGTATTCTATGATATTGATTTTATTGTACTCTTATTGTGTATGCAATTAAAATATTAATAGAGTGCGTGCGTGCGTGCTTGCGTGCGTGCGTGCATGCGTATCTTTACGTATAGCCCCAGACAAGTACCTTCATTTCATTCCACATTGGCTGACTCGACCTGGGAGATGAACAACCTACTCTCAGCTCTCCGGACAAACTGGACAGCTGAAGGGGTCAAAATCACAACAAAGTTAATATGCTCATGCCAATAATGGTTGTCACCCCCCTCCCCACCCCAACCCACACCCCCTCTCCATTAAAAAAATTGAAGGGGGTGACAACCATTATTAGCATGAGTATAGTTGATCTCTCCCGATAGTCACTTGTACAGAAATCAACCACTAATTTGGCCGCCCGATCCATATTCCTTACCGACGTCGATAGGATTTCAAAGGCGGATAGGATGGCGGGGCAGCGTAATGAAAGAAATCCCGTCTCAAATCGATTTTAGCTCTTATAAGATCCTAACTTTTACTACAGATTGACGATTGCTCATGTACCTGAGACTCACCTGGGTGAGCTATACATGGTTGTTGTATCTCTCCCTTAAAACGTGAGCAAAGTTCCAGTAGCTGATACAATGGTGACCTAGTAACAAATTTTACACAGAGTTAAGACCCTATAGCCCTATGAAGATCCCAGTTAGAATTGGACTTCAGAGCCCCATTCAATCGCAGCGTAAATCTATGTTAATCTACGCGAGTTACGGCCGTTATTGCGCTGCTATAACAGCGCACTGCAACAAATGATTTTCGTAGGAGGCGACTGACGGGATCGGATGGTCAGGATCGCTGTCTTGGTGGATGATTGTGATTTCGTCAATATGGAATACTATCATACAATTTCTTTCATGTACGTTTTCAGGCATATTGTTTGCCTGTTTCCACTGTTCAAGGAATCGCACTCTTTCAATTAACGTGCCTGTGTTAGTTAGTTTAGGTCATATCTGCAACAATACATTCTGTACAGCAATAAGTTTGCTAAGATTCAGTTTCCTTGACTTTGGGAAACGATATTTAACATTCAATAAAATGGATGGACTGATCGTTGACATCTATCAAAATTATACATTTGTTCTGCTTAATATCACTACTGGATGAGTTGTGACGTGCAGGTTCCAACATAAAACAGGAAGGTCTAACAAGAAATCGGTTCGGATAGAACTTAAATGTGAAATCAGTAATGAAATCACAAGATCAATGAATGATGTATGAAAAATACTGGAGGCATCGTTTGACATTCATATTTGACACAGGCAATGCAATACGTGGCAGCAGCAATACGGAACGGGCCTAGTAACACATGTTAGCCTACTATATTCAGAACTTTGTAGAGTGCTGTTGGTATCTGGAAACAGATTACTGTTACTATATCCGGGTTACTGTTGAAATGTTGATGGGTATGTGTGTTTTCAGATGAGCATCCAATCAGCAGGCGGCAAGTAAATGAGACACAACTGTCCCTGTCACATAGGCAAAGAACGACAACCAGGAACGGTGACTTTATTCACTCTTCCTGTAAAAGTCTGGCCATTAAGACATTTCAATACCTCTTTGATCAATATAAAACAAACTCACATACAGCAAGAATTGTGAAATTTAATAACTGAATCAATATGTAATCTGACATTGACACACGCACCAATGCCTCCACGTTATTGGGCCCTAGATACCTCTGACCGGTGGCCACTATACACTGAGTTGAGGTATGCACCTGCTACGATCAAAAACGAGAATCATGTGCAATACGGTTACCCGTCGTTAATTAAATACCTAGGTTCAGAAAGCTGTTCTTGCAGCTCGATAATTTGAAAAATCATTTGAATTCGTTGACCACGGGTGACAACTCCTTGGAAGGATACAGCTCTTCTCAAAATCACAATACTTCATCCGTTCATGTCAAGTTTCGTATTAAAAACAGAGTGGTTTCCACATCGTCGTTAGTCCAAATGAATGGTCTGAAATCGCCAAATAACGGCCATATATAGAGCCAGACGACCTATCAGACGTCAGTTGCTATCCCCAGAGCACAAAGGAACAGGACTTGGTGAAGGGTCCACTAGTCGGACTATAAAAAAAAGTCGATTAATTTTGATCATGACTGACTGGCATGACTATCTCATGTTTGGCACCGCAACAACACTGCATATACACAACAGAATATCTTGGAGTAAGTACCGTTAGGCGGGCGTTCATTGATGGTGATGGTGCCTCTCACATGACTGGAAATTAAATCTTCTTGCGATCAGACAAGGCTTCACGGACAACGGTACATGTCTAACATCCGAAATAGACGGGGGTTACTCCAGATATAGACCATGTGCCCGTATATTGATACTGATGTGATTTCTTGAGTATTGTGTGCCAGAATCTTAAACATTACCTCCCTTGTTAAGGTCATACAGCAATTGTTATCAGCACTACAAAATGAGCCAATTTGCCATATTTGCTTCTCTGAACAGCCTGCGGTTTTACGTTCTTTTTGTGTTTAGATATGCTATTTAATTATTCCTTAAGGGTCAGTTTATCAAGATAGTAAGTTAAATTCGGGTTTGAATAATTCCCTTTTCTATGGTTAATGGTAACATACTGATACAAAGTAAAATGTGGGATGTTGCGATATTTTTGTCAATGTGTATATTAATTAAAAGTTACTTCCTTGTGCTTTCTGTCACGTCAAACTGATACACTGGGATGTAAGGAAAGTGTTCAAACTCACACACTCACTCACACACACTAACATTTTCACATCGGGATGGTAATGACCTAAACATATAGGACAGAAGGTATTTTGGGACGAGAACCCCACTGAAAACATTGATAATATAAGAGGCGCCTTATTTTGAATCACGCGTTATGTGATTTTGAATATATTGTGATGTCATCTGAAATTCTGGAACATGTGAAAGAAATTAATGCGGAGTAGTGTTCATTGTTCGATTATATTTAATGAAGAATTCCTCTCCGTATTTGTCCACAAGAGTCGTGTCAATTGTTCCCTGAAAGCAGTTCATGGAGAAAGTCTTACATGGACGGTAGTGGTGAATATATGCCTTCTCAGGAGACACATTGACGACACTGTAATTAGCAGCGTCCGGCCAAGGTCTACTGACGTGATGTATTCCCATCTCAAACACCTTGCTGGGTTCGACCAAAACCTTATTCCGAAAGTCACTATAAAACACAGCTCGTGTTGTTATGTCCAGAACACTTACGTTTCTCACAGCAAAGTCCAGGTTGTATCTGAAAGCTAGGTCAAAGAAAGTGCTCTTAAAGGTCATCGCGCACGTGTTGGTAAACATGTGATGTGCCGCCACGATGTCCCGCCAAGTCCGTGTGTCCGGCGCGTGTGGTATGAGAAATTCGTCCACGTCGTTGAATATTAAATACTGGACAGTGGCCATGTGTCTGTAGAGGCAATCATTTATTGCCAAAGATTGACCATAATACCATATCGATCTTACGTTCCTCGACGGTATAGCCCACTTGAGGATGGTTGCGATTCCCATTGATTCGTAATACTTCAAAACCTCCTTTACGTCTGGCTTAACGTCATAAACGTAAAACACAAAATGGTTTGCTCCCAACAGTCGAGTAAGTTCTACAAATTGAACAATCTCATCCTTGCGTATTTTACCAAATAGGGGCGGTACACACACAGCAAAATCAACTTGAGCTTCCTGCGCTGATTTCTCTGTTGTCAATATTGACATCTGAGCGCTGTTTGTGATGGACTCTGTTGGTGACAGAGAGACGCTAACAGCACATGGTGATCTCCCCTTGTCCACATACCACCTGGGCACCTGACACGATATAATCCAGCCACCTATATCCCGGTTATGATTTTCACACATTTGATAATACGTGACTTGCGTCACGAGCGAGATGTTCGTATCCACTCCTTCTGGGTCAAAGTGACACCACAACAACGTTGAGTTTTTCGCATGTCTTGCAACAGAAGCTATGATTCTGATATAAGGTATATCTTCCCTAGCGTCATAATAAGCAGAATATAGTGCTATGTTCTTCGTCAGCTTCACATACACAACATCTAGCCTTGCGCGATATTTAGCATCATCCTTGCAGGAATACATAACAGGGCTGGATATACCAAACTTATTCCGTGGACTTCCATATTTATATTTACTTTGACCGCTGTCATTACCTGGTCGGGATTTGTTCCGCACGCGTTTGTTCCTTCTGGTGATTTGTGTGGTTCTGGGTGGGTGAGATAGAATCTGGCTAGCGGCGCTGTCACGAAGTCTTCTTACCCCAGAAGGAATTGAGGGGGACACATCGCCCCACCCAATCTTTCCAATGTAGTTTCGATTTTCTTCAACCAGAGATAAAAATATGATCGTCGTTGAAGCGTAGGCGAAGAGAAACAACAGGATGAACCTCTTCATCCGCGACATGCTGCGTCCGATTTGAGGCGCCACTGTTATGTTGACAGCACACGCCCGGTGGAGGTCGCCAGGCACGTGGACCCCTCCATGTCATACGTGGCTCTTGTTATACTCGATCTGGGCCGGTCTGATCACGGATCACTGAAGGAACAGAAACATCTATCAAAATCACATCTGTGTTGAGTTGAAATATGTTCAGACTTTATAATTTAAATAAAAATCGCCGAATTTATAATACGAATTATACAAGTAATACGTTTAAGTTATAATAAGTTGTGCCTAATGAAATATATGCACACACCCGTTCATGTCCACAACTTCCTTGTATGACGAATACACAGTTGAGTTTCAATGACCACCAAGAATGATAATATTTTATGTCGACAACAGAGCAATACGACGTTATGTGCATAGTTTGAATGGACGCTATAGCTAAACACACTCACCGGTATATTGAGATATATACGTACACGTTTGTACAAACTGTTGGGCAAAAAAATGAATGCCTAGTTTGTGTTATATAATTCTGCCTCACCTTTACGTCCGATGTGGAACTTGAAGCTAATCCCTAACGCCATATGACCCTGTTTCCTGTGATCAGCACACAGTGATTCCTCAATGAAGCAAGTGTTCGTTGTGCTGGCATCGATTAGAATCACATCTGTGGTCACGTGATGACCCTGACACGTGGGGTATTGACAAATTGACCCTCCGTGCTCCTTCACGGGCCCCTCAGCTAATAGGAAAGTACCGTTAGTCGAATCTGAGAACAAATCATTAAAGTTAATGCATAAGGTAACTTTATTGGATCATGGAGCTGTGTCGTCACGGGTACCACCGGTGTAGCAGGAGGTGCTCACCTTTCCGTCAACATGTTTTTTTTCTGTTTCTTTTAAATAATATTTTATTTCTGAGTCCCTGTTACAGACAAAACCACATTTTTGCGAACACCTACTACTACTGTTAAACACATTCTCAAGATGAGGTCGAAATGGCACAATGGGCTTATTTCAGTAGAGTTTGTAAAATCCATGTAAAGAGAAAGATACTGCTGTGGCCAGCAAACGTACCACGCAAGAGCACCCATGTGAGGAGTTGAACCCGGATCTTCGGCGTGACGAGCGAACGCTTTAACCACTAGGCGTTTACATTTCACAACCTACGAGGTACAATCGAGCCTGCTCGTTTTACCAAGAGCGTCATATGACTATGCACAACAGTTACTGGATCAAGGTTGCAACATTCAAGACCTCAGAAAGCTTTCAAAAGGCGTTATGGTAGACATGCGGAGGACATTTCCAAATTGGGTGCATCAGTGACAAAAATGATGCCATGTGCAGTGCCCTATTTTCACTTGTCCCATACGTTCGCGAATATTTTCAGGTGAACAGGTGGCTAGTCTTTGTGCATTTTTAAGATGGGTGCCACCCGTGGGTAGCATAGGCCCACCGCTTCACGACCAGCTGATAACATCGCTGCTTGACTGTGATTCATAAGTACGTGCTCTGTCATTGTATCTCATGATGTCAATCACTGGATTATCTGGTTCAGATTCAGTTATGATCAGGCTGGCGTCATGCAGCTGTTTTACTGCTGACTGCGGCGTTAAACAAACAAACACATGCTCATACATTTGTCGGAATCCTAGACCTGGTTCTGCTTTAGCAGAGATGTCTTATGGTTGTGGAGAGGGTTTTGTCGCTTTCATTTATTATTATGACAATGAAAAGCATATACATGTATATACATATATGTAGCATTGCATCAGATCTTGTTTGTACAGTGTAGGGTAAACGTCTGCGCATGTTAGTATTGTAAAGTCGACTGCACAGCCTGTGTAACATGGGCCATCGGATGACACTGCGCTGTGTACCGTCGGTGACTATCAGTCACTGGAGTTTCTGATCCAGAATAGATTATTATTGGTCAATGTCATGTAGCTGTAATATTGCTGCGTGTGACGTTAAACAACAAGTAGGCATATACCATTGTACGAATGTGATCGTACGGACCTGGGCCTAGATTTTCGAAGCTCTCTTAGCGCTAAGACAGTCGTAAGTTAATGTTAATGTATGGCACTTACGACTATCTTAGCACTAAGTGAGCTTCGAAAATCTAGTCCCTGGGCCCTTATTCTCGAAACGATCGTAGCGCTAAGAATTCTTAACTTTGATCGTAGCCAATGTGTTAATAGTTGGCTTAAGACGTTCGTAGGGCTACGAACGTTTCGAGAATAGCTAGTCTGTCTAGTGATCTGCTATCATTGATGTATCATCAAACTGCATGTTCCCTTCCACTGACCTACCCACCTCTGGGCCTAGATTTGTTTCGAAGCTCTCTTAGCGCTAAGATAGTCAAGTTAATGTTAATGTATGACACTTACGACTATCTTAGCGCTAAGAGAGCTTCGAAAATCTAGGCCTAGAACTAGAAATATAGGAGATCAGTGACACAACCTCGTGTGATATATTTGGATCTAAGCATAAATGCAGACGATAAAATCTCCATAACACTGTATAAGAAGAGGGGTGACTTCATCTTTTCAATTGTCAGTTTTCCCTTCATGTCCAGCAATATTACAGCAGCTTCAGCCTGTGGTAAACGTTGTGTCCGGTTTTCCCGTCACTCCGGACGCGACATGACCATTATATCTGATTTGAGTGTGTATTGATCTGAGGAGGTAAAAAAGTGCAGTCCTCAAACGTTGACAAGACCCGGAGTTGTGTTTGTCCACACATGACTCCGTGAGTTGAAGACATACCGTCAATCGTTGATGCAAAGAAAAAGCCAGACAAATACACCAAGTGGGCTTTGTAACGTCACCAGCAGATAGGACATCTGCAAGTTATATCCCGGGTCGGTGCTCTATCGTCAACAGCCATTGACTCCAGCCGCTAGAGACATCACTCTATGGCCGCAGCCGATGCTCCTTCAGTTATAAAATACTTCGGGCCTGTTTTTAAGATTTTTTTTGCATTAACATTTTTTATGTTTTAGTCTACAGTTAAATTTGTTTGATTTTGTGTTAAATTAAAATGACTTTTGGCGAGTTTGGCTGGCATTTATATTTGGATTACAGTATTGGTGTTTTGTTTGTTTCCATGTCTATTGTTAGTTTCGTTTGTCGAGAAATGGAGAGATCTGACTCCATTCCAAGCGTTGCCATCGATACGAGCCCTTGCACGTCATTTACGAGCGCAAGAGAACAATATGATTGATCCGTAACTTGAAGAACCGTTGTTGTTGATATTTATTTTTGAAATCAGAACAACTCACACCATGATCGCTGGAAGGTAGAAATAATAGATTTCATGTCATATTAAATCCTTCATTCCCTTACTGACGTGTAATCAATATTTGCTATTTACAAACAGGATTGCCGAATCAATGGTGTATACCAGTATATTATGGAGCACCAAGGCATGGTCGCATGTAAACATGATACCTGCCGTGTTTACACAAGGAATTGACCATGTTGAATACCAGATGGCGCAAGATCCATAACGCTCAATGATGACAGGGTACGTACATGCAAGAGAAGATAATCGTGATCATATCATTAGCATGGGTGTATGAACCACTATCAAATAGTGCATGATGATTCCAGCTGCTTGCGAAACACATTCAAAGGCACGGCAATTGTTAAGTAAAACACACCATCATATGGTACAAGCCACTATAGGAATTGTTTCTGATATAGCATCTGCCAGAGATGCGTCCAGTTTGGATTCGTCCTCCACATGTCTTGTTATATGATATGACATATATTTATTCAGTATTTCGACTTCATAGCCTAGAATATCATTGTATTTGATGGAACACATGTCACGTGGTGAGCAATACATCTCAATAGAAATACATTTTAATGTTGATTCCCTATTTGAAACTGAGAGGTGTACCGGCAATCAGTCCAGGTGTGAAACCAACAAACGACTCAGAAATGTGATAAGGTAACACGTTCACAAATCAATACAAATGTATCACTATGGCAGTACCAAAAGTGAGTGAGTGAGTGAGTGAGTTTAGTTTTACGCCGCACTCAGCAATATTCCAACTGTAAAAAATCGAGTCTGAACCAGACAAACCAGTGATCAGCAGCATGAGCATCGATCTACGTAGTTGAGTTTGTTCAAAATTGCCTCTGTTCACCCAGCAGATAATGGGCATCCGGTGAAACAAGTCGTGAGACTATTAACCTTCTAGCGCCTAAAAGGGAGTTTGGGTTATCCGGGGTAATAAATTGAACAGATTGTGCGCTTTGAGTGGGATATCTTGCCTTGAAAAGGCGTGTTATAAATATTCTCACTATTATATAACAACAGAGACGTTATTGTTTAACAAACGTGTTTATACCAATGTAAATGTATCTTGGCAGGAAGGTCATTTCGGTACATGGACCAGAGGTAAAATACAGGGCGATAACATAAACACTGACACCCCAAGTATAATCAGAAAATATATGGGACATTAAGTGCACATACTTAGGACATATCCATATATGGCTGGCATAATTTATTGTCGTATCGGACGTTTGTGGATGAAATGTTTTTCTCGCCGATATGTTACGTCATTGGGAAGGGGACAATCGCACAAAATGACAAATCATCCACTGTTCATGACGTCACGAATTGTTTTATGACGTCGTCCTGAAACCGATTGACTGTGCTTATCAGTGTCTACGCTTGTGATTGGTAAACGCACTGTAACATATACTTACTGGATCTGTAGAGCAGCTCTGACAGGTGTACTGCGTTGATCAATCTGAGCCCACGGGGCCAGACATCTTGCTTTGACAGCTGTATTGTTTGGCCGGATATTTTGAATGGGCCTTTCTGTAAAGGATATTTGTAAGAGTCATGCATGCTTCCACATATCACGTGGAGGGAAACAATAGCATGTGTTGGTTGTATATGTATTGCAATAAAGAAATATATATATTTATATACATTGTACAGATTGATTGAAAAGATTCTTTTATACAGCAGTGGTATTTTTCGTGATGTTTCTATTATTACAAGTGAATTGCAGAGCGGGTTATGCTCGTGCGCCTGTCTGTGCAGATACTGTCAATATAAGGTTAACGTTTCAGACGGGTGTATGTCAATAGGAATAGATCAATGAGCGTAGTTTCCAGTGTTTACTCGTGTAAGTATTTACAATAGATTTATTTATTTATTATTTTATGTCACCAACTAGAAGGTTCCTTTCAGAAATGTGTCGTCGATGTTTGGATGACGTAGTGGGCGATTAAGCTCGGATTTAAGCGCATTTTTTTACACATATCCTGCCTACTTTACTCACATATCCTGCCTACATTAGGCTACTCACATATCCTGCCTACATTATTCACATATCCTGCCTACATTAGGCTACTCACACATCCTGCCTACATTACTCACATATCCTGCCTACATTACTCACATATCCTGCCTACATTACTCACATATCGCCTACATTACTCACATATCCTGCCTACATTACTCACATATCGTACCTACATTACTCACATATCGTGCCTACTTTACTCACATATCGTGCCTACATTACTCACATATCCTGCCTACTTTACTCACATATCCTGCCTACTCTACTGACATATCCTGCCTACATTACCATCGTTTTCAATGTCGTGAATCATCAGTATTCTCATGACTTCTGTGTTAGCGTTAGGTAAACTCCTCGTTTCAAAATATTGAAGCCGAAAGAGGGCAACAGTCAAACACTGGGTCCTTTGATACCAATAGACTACATGCCAAGATCAAGGGCGATGTCTGAAGCATCCTTCTGTCTGAAGCATGTTGTTCGTCGAACAGACGCCGGGTAAACACGGCCGAGGTTCACTAACTTACTTCAGAAATGATCTGATGTGTGGGTCACACGCCCCTCCCTGGTGGTGCACAGGATAAATCTGGATTGGGATACAGATATGCAGAATAAGTATCAGAACATGAAATGTACTTATACATGTATGTAGATATCAAAACATGTGGCATATATTGTGACATATGTGAGTCTGTTTAGCATGGTGGAACAGTTGCGTGGACGGTTTTAGCTTTGGTGAAACAAAACGGGCAAGTGTATGGGCCTGGCTACGGTTAACTATCGTGAGATTCGAACCACGAACAGCAGATCCTTTCATGACGCTGGATGATGCCATGGCGAACTTACTACTTAAGACAACGTGTTTCTGTCCAAAGATCTACATGTTGTTGTCGATGTGTCTGTGTTGTGAGGCAAACTACAATCTGTATTCAGTGGGCTATTACATGGCTATACTTGCATGTAATCAGTAGTCATAGTTACATGTACATGTTTCAGCTCAAGTATCACAGATTTTAAATAGGCAAACCTTCAAATCTGAGGGTTGCGCGATTACATCAGTCCCGTCATACAGTCCTTCTTAAAGCATAGCATTAAACTGAAACATATCAACATTATATTAACTCTTAATGTGTAAATGCATGTAAAACACCGGCTTCTCGGTTACCAGAGGGGTGATTTTGTGAATATGCCTTGTAAACATTTTATGTTAGATCACTAAAAACGTGCACTCTAGACTATGTCTAGCAAAATTCTAACTGGAGTTTTATGAAAGCAAATGATAGGACTGGATTCTATTGAACTTCAACATTCAATGATTCACTTGACAGTCCACATTTACACACAGCTGGCAATTATTTCCTGTGTTCAACGAGGATGTTTTGCCAGGCATCACTCGGGAATCTGCATGAGTGAGTGAGTGAGTTCATATTTATCGTCACATCGGCAATATTTCAGCCATTTCGTGACGAAAACAATTAATTATTATATCATACATGTAGATCAATACAATTAGGAATTAAAAGTCTGTTGGTGAAGAACAGTAAAACTACTAGTATACCACAGATATTAATGTAAAACTAACATACTATAATAAAACGAAATAATTATATAGAACAATACAATATAAAAATGGGCTATAGGTTGCCAACAACAGAAGGTAGATCACCATACTAGAAACCATGGGGACTTACAGTACTTTTGCTACCTCCATGGACCCTAGCTGGATTTACACCATGAATCTGCATGCATTTAAAACCCGAGAAACGTTATGATGTCAAAGGGTATCCGTTCCTGTAGTGAAACTAATCTTTTGCTGTACATTACTGTAGGAGAATTATTGCCATCGAACTGGTTTTACTTTGAAAACGTTTCCACGATACACTGCATCCGGAAGGAGCCAACTCCACGTGGAATTAACGCCGTGGACAATTACACGCTGACGTGGTCAAGCACGTAAAATACACGTGGACAGCAAGTGCAATATGAGTTGGTCCAAGTGTAATAGGGGGTCAGTACATCAGCTCGTCATGCTCACGGCGTGCGAGAATAAGTGAAATCCCTTCTGGTGCTATGGGACCACGGAGCCTTCGGATAGGTCGCTTAAACTTTGCCGTAACACTAACATATTAGGAGTGCTTCAGCCAGTATTAGGTTCAAAATACGGTAATTTAATACCACTGCCATAGCAACCACATATGTTTTGTTCAATAACGATGACAATCAAAGATAAGGATTTGAATAATGATTCCCTGTCGAAGGATGTGCCTACATGTGGAGGACAGGTGTAGAGGGGGCGTATTGCTGTATCAACTCGGGAACGCGTTCGGTCCTGCACTCAGCAATATTCCAGCTACATTAGGGTGGTCTGTACCCGAAAATCCACTGATTGACATCATTTTCAACACAGATTTCTTACATAAAGAAACAAATCAAGACTTCTTCAGACAGATATATTTTATTTACATATGAAGAATGACTGTGTTTATAAAAGTGTGTAATACACACAGAGGCTTACACTACACCAAGAACATCGAATCATCAACCAGTCTTTCATATCATTCTGGGTTTCAGCAAGAGGCTTGACATTTCAATATTACAAACAGTTAAAACATAACATGACAGGTGTGCATTGTACTAAAAAAAGGCCTGTTTCTAGTTTTGTCTTTCATAACACTGTTGATATACCAAAGATGATTTGAATGATTTCTTTAAAAAACTGACAATGATAAAGAAATTGAGTATATTGATACCTAGACACATGACATCAAGAAAACAGAGTTACCTCCCTGTCATACCCAAAACACTGTCAACTTTCACGCATTACAACACAGACAATGCAAACAGAATTTCCCCATCCTATATAAAATTATCACCAATATGGGCAATACTACATTAGAATAATCCTATGGCAGCCTTCACATTTATCATTTCTGTAATTATCCTGTTGAAACTATATTAATAACCTTGCTTTCCTGTAATGTAAATGCTAATGTTGAAAACCCAAAACTCATTTTGCATCTGCTTCAGTGTGCGTTTTTGGTAACCATGGTAACCTAGAGTAAGTATACTGAGTCACAAGTTGCACATTTTCACTACTATGTATACCTGTGACAAAAAATTAGTATTTTTCAATCACCATCATCCCAACCCAAACCATATATCCGAGCCAAGAACAACAAAGGACTGACTGACTGACTGAGTTTGGTTTTACGCTGCTTTTAGCAATATTCCAGCAACATCACAGCGGGGGACACCAGAAATGGGCTTCACACATTGTACCCATGTGGGGATTCGAACCTGGGTCTTCGGCGTGACGAGCCAACGCTTTAACCATTAGGCTCTAGAATAAGCTCTAGAAGTAACTAGTGGCACATCATCCCGGGATGATATCAACATCTACCTCATATAGTGGATGACATAACTGTCCACATCATTTCAGGAACGTTGTATTGTGACAATGGGAATGGATTGTCACAACAAAGACATACTGGTACAGAAATGAGTAGATATATCAGAATCCTACACATTTATCAGTTAAGAATACACAGATGCAAGACATGAGGCATTTTGAAATAATTTAGGAAAATATTGATCACTATAAGAATGTTTAGTTCCGCGTGAGAGTAAACATTACAATTTTTCATTAAAACTTTCCAAATGTAACCTTTGTATGTTACGGTGAAAAAGAGTAAATATAATTAGAAATTGACTGCCTTGATAACAATGCCTGTAGCAAGGTCAACAGTTGTCTGAATTAGTGGTCAGGAAAGCTTGGCATATGCTTCACTACACTGCACTGGCAGAATCTGATTCAAAATATTGTAATGATGCCGTCCAAACTGGAAAGGCAGACATATCTGCATGCTGACATGCAATACAGATTAAGAGTTAATTAAGATGCTCGGTCACTCATACACTGGCCAAGAATCAACATTCACGCAATGAAGTCCAGCGGACGGTTGAACCCTCCTCGTCTGTTCATGTACTGTCTGAAATACATATCAAAACAAACAATTACTAACACTTTATGCATTAATGTCAAACAGGAAAACTATACGTCACTGGCAAGATACTGTTTTGGTCAGTTTTACTCTTACAAACAAACAAGTTAGCTTGAGGATTTGAATTGATCCCTCCTATTGATGGGCATCCTTGATAACCTCCAGGATATATGTTCCAATAAATCTCCACTATATACCCTGGATGCATCTATGACTCTGCCCCATAATATTATTACCTCCCTTGGCTGGCTTTTCATCCAATCAGGTGTCTACGCTGGGATGTTGAGTGTACCAATGACGACTCACTTTCGCTTCTTTTATCTAACCGATTAAACTTGGCAACATAATTGTTGCAGAGATACTCTGAAAGAGGTAGAAAGAGTTCTTGCATATATTTCTTAAGGTTTCAGACCTGTGTATTTGTCTGTATGATTTCCCCCCAAATCTGAGTCGGACTGCGAACAAACTTTCGCGTCTGCAACCGCTATCTTTGTTGACACTGGCAAGCTCGGTTTTATTGGTAGCTTAGCTGATTGGCTACTGTGAGAATGTGGAACCAGCAAAAGGAGGTAATAAAATTATCGAGCCGAGCCATAGATGCATCCAGGGTACTAAAGTACTGTCGGAAATAGAAAAAAAAAGTTTTTAGGCTGTTACTCTGTATCCCTAAAATTGACAAATTTACAAATAGCATATGTCGAAATAACCCATATCGGCCTAACTGGGCATTCAGTGGGATGCGTAATAGTATATCCAGAAAAGCATGTTTACTCATAAAATCGGGTCAAAACTTACAAAAAAATACAAATAGCTGCTCAAAATAATAGATCGGACTATAGATGGCAATTAGGTCGCTCAGCCAGGTATGACGACGGACCGTCGACTCACCTGGCATTAAATGCACGTCCTGCCTACAAGCACAAGGGGTCATCTCAAAGATATTTAATGCTTTTTCATATGTGTTGAATATGTCTCATCTATTAATCATAAAGTTTATGTGGAGATACGTAAAAGGGTATGATACCTATGGAAAAGCTTAAATCAGCCATCGTATTAAATGTCTCAAAATATAATGACCACCCGAAGATCGACAGGACTGGATATTTTATTTGTAAATTGTTATGACATGCCATTTGCTTCCCAGTTTAATTCCCCTAAATGATTATCTTATCTCATTCCGGCCCCAACCACCGTCTGCGACACCCGTCCTGGATTTGCTTTTGAGACGACCCCTCCTGCCTGTTTCTTTTTATAGTGATAGTTAAGACTCCATGGTAGCTACATCCTTTATAGTTTCAGTATTAAAGTCATTATTTTTTATGTCAGCTATCGTTTATAATGAAGCTAAGTCTAATTTCAAAATGGACATTTAAAAATTGTCCTTTGTAATATAATATCATCGCACACTAATTTGCATAAAGCCATGGTCTGTTCCAAATAAGTCGCTTTGGACTTAGAAAAAAACGCATTTCTCATTTCTGCACTAATCTCTCCTCAGTAAAGTCCTTTTTCTACGTTTCCTATCTCCCAACCACTGAGACTGTAGTTAGGCCGAACTTAGTTTAACAGATATTTCACACTTACACATATTAACTACAAAAATTGTAGATATCAATGCGAGAAAACAGTTTTTTTCTATTTCCGACAGTACTTTAGTGGAGATTTATTGGAACGTATACCCTGGAGATTATCAAGGATGATTGATTTGGGACCGGTGGGGTAGCCTACTGGTTAAAGCATCAGCTCATCACGCTGAAGACCCAGGTTCGATTCCCCACATGGGTACATTGCGTAAAGCCCATTTATCATGTCCCCCACCATGGTATTGCTGGAATATTGCTAAAGCAGTGTAAAACCATACACATTCACTCACTCCTACTGATGGTGATGTATTGAACTGGTGGTGGTGGAATTGGTTTAACGTCGTGCTTGAGAATATTTGGCTCATATGACGACGTGCATGCGTGTGTATGTGTATGTGTATGTGCGGCTGCTTGTACTAGCCCAGACTGAAGCTGGTTTTATAGTGCTAGCCCACTGAGATACCATGCCGCAGTGAAGCATGAATACCCCACTCAGACACATTATACTGACTCCGAGCCGACCAGTCCTTGTTGTACCCATTAATGCCGAGCGCCAAGCAGGGACCAACAAGTACCATATTTTAATGTCTTTTGATGTATTGAAATACATCAAGTGTATAGTATTGTTCAAATTAGCTGTCTATTAATAATGTAATACTACACTTATGTTCGGGAAACACTGATCTTTCCATGATACACAAAACTGATTGTCAGGTGTATACTGAATAGAAAAACACATCTGGTTATCCCTATCGAGAACTGAGTGGCATATTTAAGGGTGACCATAATGAAATCTCCTGTATCTTTTTTCAAGCAATACATAAAGAATGTATCTCATAAAATAATGACTAAAACAAGTGTTTGCCACTGATATGGCAATGTCCCCGCCCGCTAAAGAATGGAATATTTATAACACATTTACTATTTTTAATTTTTTTATCACATACAAGATACTTGAAATGACTGGTGTCTGCATAATCACCCAATGTAGGCTGTCAACATAATTGAAGACATTGGGTGCAATGTTTTATGACACATCGCGTTAACAAGAGTTTCAAAAGTGGTCAAAGTGTCATGGTGACCTTGAAGATAAAGTCAAGGTCACCCAAATCGACTGGTGTCTGCGTAATCCCCCAATGTAGGCTGTCACCAAATTTGAAGACATTGGGTACAACAGTGCATGAGATATCACGTTAACAACAGTTTGAAAAGTGTTCAAAAAGTCGTGGTGACCTTGAAAATAAGGTCAAGGTCATCCAATCGACTGGTGTCTGGGTAATCCCCCAATGGAGGTTGTCACCACATTTGAAGACATTGGGTACAACAGTTCATGAGATATCGAGTTAACAAGAATCAGGACTTATCTATCAGGACAATTAGCATAACAAAATTATGAGTGAGAGAGAGAGGGAGGGAGAGCTTCCAGTGTTGACTAGTCATCAGTACTGCAAGACAGAGCAATGTATCTACCTGGAGCTCTTTCAGTTAAGCGTTTAAACACACTGACCTGTATCTTCGCTTCCTCTGGAGGTTAGTCACATAAATATCATTGCCTTCGACCTTCTTGTTCTGAAACACAAAAATCTCACATGATAACAGTAATTCTAAGATGCTTCGGTGAAAGATCAAAGGCGCCAAAAGTACTTTATCAGACGATAATGTGCACTTTTTGCATTACGTCACAATGTAATGCCATTCTAGTCTGCCCCCTTGTAATCGAACAATTTTGCATTACGTCACAATGTAAACGATGTATGTCCGTTGCCATCGTCTCGTTCAGCCTCCTACAGTAAACTACTCCGTTGCATCCCGTTTCTTGGTTTGCAGTTGCTTCACGCAGCTAACGTCACTGGTGGAAACATTATGTTTATGTTTTCCGACGTTTCAAATGTCTCAATTCGACTCACAAGTTTTCAGCGACATGGTAACGTTCGCAATGTTTACATTCCCATAATGCAATTGTGGAATGTCGCCTGACTACTCAGCTTCATCTGAATGTACTGATCTAAACTTACTTTGGTAGTAGAAATGCGACATTCATATTGCCCCATATTGTTTACGTTAATCACAGATGCAATTAAAATAATTTAATGAAGATATTTAATCCGAACGTAAACCGTCATCAAACTGTTTATCGTCTGTATTTTCTGGTAACGTTCGTCTTAACATAGGGGGGGCAGACACATCAATAGGACAGCGCGCCAGTTAGCCCTGTGCAAGGATTCTTAATTTAGGTCACCGACACCATCGTTTGTTTTCTGCCTTAGATTAATCATAATTACCATTAGAAAGTATTAAATTTGGCATCTTAGAAAAGATAAAGCACGAGGACGTTTGCGTCCGAGTGCTTTAACGTCATAATATAATAGTTCAGGGCGAAAGTGTGCTTTTTACACTATACATGGTGGTAGAGCGAACTGTATTTCTTAACTCCCTTTGGGACATAGTGTTTGTTGTTTGTCATTAAAGCCAAACTCCGCAATATTCCAGCTATCAGTACATGGAATCCCCAAATGGTTATATTTCTGCCATGGTATGAGATAAAGAGACTGATATGACTGAAGTGAGAATACAATTGGCTCTGATATGGCTGTAGTGAGAATACAATTAACTGATATGACTAGTGAGAATACAATTGACTGATATGGCTGTAGTGAGAATACAATTGACTGATATGACTGTTGTGAGAATACAATTGAAAATACAATTGACTGATATGACTAAAGTGAGGATACAATTGACTGATATCACTGCAGTGAGAAATCATATGACTCTGATACAACTCATGAACTAAAAAATACTTTATTTTGTCATGAAAAAAAGACTTACTTTTGTTGTCTCAAAGCCAGAGAATCCCATTATTTTCATCATATCTGTTTCCTCTTTCGACATTGTCTGTTCTGAAAGTGAAGGTCATCATTTTGATTGCAGGTGATGTCATTCCTGTATCAAATAATCAGGAAAGAATTACTGACTTAGCTCTGTTTATCAGGTAGTTCATACAGATAATTTCACAAATCCAGATAACCTATTACTATCTCTAAAGACATTTCATCATGTTCTTTTCTTTTTCATTTTGCCCAGAGTAGAGATAAAGCTGAACAGGCTTTTAAGATCACACAAGTTATCTCCCTTTAAGCTATGAACGCGTGAATGTTTATCCTCAAAACATCTTCCTAAGATAAGAGTGTCAAAGTCCAGTCCTATCCTTGTCATACTATTAATGGTTCACACATGGCTACTCATTGAAGAACGAGTTGTGTCCCTTGTGATGAAAATGTCATATCAATCGAATAGTTTTCCGTATTTTGAATGACTACCATAGAAGACAACCAGTGCCTCGTTCCTCAAAGTGATTGTAGCGCAATGACAGTCGTAAGTCTATGTTAAAGTATGAGAGTTATGACTGTCGTAGCGCTACAACCACTTTGAGGAACAGGGCCCTGGTAGATCAGTTAACAAAATGATTTCAGATTTCATCCCTGACAACAAATAAAATGACAAATCATGACATTTAGTGAATGAGTGAGTTTAGTTTAACGCTGCACTCAGCAATAATCCAGCCATATGGCGGCAAGCTGTAAATAATGGAGTCTGGATCAGACAAGGACCAGACAACCCAGTGATCAACAACATGAGCATCGATCTACACAATTGGGATACGATGACATGTCAACCAAGTCAGAGAGTCTGACCACCCAATCCCATTAGTCACCTCTACAAACAAGCATGGCATACTGAAGATGAATTCTAACCCAGATCTTCGCGGGTCGATTACCACATTAGATGTACTTTACCACAATACTGTCACGTTTCACTATTGCAACAATTGAAGCATAGAGACTACACAGTATCAAATAACACTGAACGCCAAAATAACATGAAAGGCTCAGCAGGGATGGTCTAAAAATAGCACTGCATGTGCCTTCCACTTACAAAACAACAATGCTTGCACACAGAGAAATACATCTAATGGGGCAAGGTGACAGAAAACTTTAAAATCTAGTGAAATGTGAGATAGTCCTCTTATATCTTAACACAGAAAAGTAGACATGAGGGCTAAGGGTGAACTCAAGACTTTGATGTCAACAAACAAGCATATACGCTTGTTTGGGAAGAAGTTACAGGCAATGTACTGACAAAGCAGATGTCCTGAGTATCATTCTTATAATGTATCAACAATAAACACGTCTTGACCAGACAAACCAGTAATATTTTATGCAATATCCTACACAACTGGGGCACAATGACACTCAACTAGGTCTCAAGACAAGCATAAGTAGGAGCCAGCTCCAGCTTGGTATTGCACTGTAAACTAAACATCGGTGTATCCACGTCACCACCCCGTGAAACACTCACTGTCACCCAACATGTGAAACACTCACTGTCTAACTTGGGTTTATTAGCAACATGTGATGAATTCAGCTGTACAGGCTTGTCTGAAGACTTGCTTGCTTCCCTAAAACACAAAAAGTAAGAGACATGTAGCTGCGTCCAGGTCACTGGTTTTCATCCATCTATATATTTCCACTTTGAAGAAAACATACATGTGCTGTGACTATGACTGATACAGACACAGACAGAAATTAACTTCTGAATTTGAATTTCTTTCACAACTTATTATTAATATGCTTGTAAAAGATGACATAAGCATTATCATCATCACTGGTGTACCTGACCACACACAATTTCAATATGACATATGTGTATTAACTCACTTTTCTCTGGACGTACTCCTCCTCTCTGATCTGCCTGGTGACACGGACCTGGTGACACATTGAACTAATGTAGACATGTACACACAGCAAAAGCAATTCCAGCAGTATGATCAGTGAGTATGGTTTTACACCGCTTTTAGCAATATTCCAGCAATATTACAGAGGAAGACACCAGAAATGGGCTTCATACATTGTACCCATGTGGGGAATCGAACCCGGGTCATTGGTATGATGAGCGAACGCTTAGACCACTAGGCTACTTCACCACCCCAGCAGTATCATGAAAAACACATACCTTTTGACACTGATTTTAAGGGTCAAGTTAGGGGGTCGGCTTATCTATGGGGTCGGCTTATCTACGGTAATAAACGGTAAGGATACAATGCCTATAGCCCTGGTGTTTTTTAAATACTTCTGCCATCATTCATATGTTATTTTGTGTGCCTGGTGTTCTCACTGCAATCAGCAACTCTCACAGATATATCACAAGAGCATGCTAACAACCATGACTGCATCAGACAAAACCAGTGACTGATATTATGAGCAATGTCCTATGACCCTGGGTCATAATGATATGCAATCAGCATGATCAACAAAGTCACTGAAGCCCTGGTCAAGAAGGGTAATAATGCATCTAACACACAGTTAGGCATGTTTACTTCATATATAGTGGGGATGTGGGGTAGCCCAGTGGTTAAAGCGTTGGCTCGTCACGCCGAAGACCCGGGTTCGAATCCCCACATGGGTACAATTTGTGAAACCCATTTCTGGTGTCCCCCGCCGTGATGTTGCTGGAATATTGCTAAAAGCGGCGTAAAACCAAATTCAGTCAGTCAGTCAGTCATATATAGTGACCTTCACCTTACATGCCATCATGTGTGAGAAGGATTGCTTGGAGATTATGAAGAACAATCTGATGAACATTCTAACATTCAAAGACAAAATGTCAATGGTTGTAGAGAACATTTTGTGCTATAACCATTTTATCTCAAAATTACCTTCTGTCGTGGCCATTTTAAATATTAAGAAATAAACTGCTGTCTTAAATCCCGGGTAATTAGACCATGCTATGTAAAAATGACATCGGTATGTTTTGTAGAGGTATAAAGAATAGAGGCTTTATTGTCAGTGTAAACAGGTGATTTTACTGCTGTGCATTGACTGTATGACTATTCAACTAGTGAATGGAGTTTATATTATAAATGCAATATGTTAATTTACCATCAAAACGATATATTAAGATATTAATATGATCAAGTTGAGTAGAAATGAATCAAAACATGTATAGTTTCCTTCAGTTAAATATAGCTTTACACAGCACCACTAATCCAGTTGCATGAACAGTCTTAAATACATTCCAACATTCCAGCTAAATAACATCTCAAAGGACATGAGATTTACTGTTATCTTTACACTTGATGACAAAAGCAAGCTCTTACCGTGATCTTCTCCTTGGGGAGTGAGACCGTGAACGCCGGGCTCTTGGGGATCTGCTCCTCCTCCTGTGGTCTGTCAGGGTCATACAAGACTTGTTATTTGTTGTGTAATGCAGTTGGGATCAGAGCTCTGTTTCATAAAGTACTTGTAAACAGCTACCAAAGTCATTACTCCCATAGTTCAACATCCATTAACACAATGCTTGCTTTCTGAGACAAGGTCCTGAACAAAATTACATGTGAGGTGAGGTGAAATGGGGTTTAACGTCGTAATATTTTGCTCATATGACGACGTGCATGCGTGTGGATGTGTGGCTGCTTGTACTAGCCAGACTTATGCTGGTTTTATAGTGCTAGAGTGCTAGAACCATATTTTAATGTCTTTTGGTATGACACGGACGGGGATCGAACCCGCGACCTTCCGCTCTCCAGGACTGACTGACTGACTGAGTTTGGTTTTATGCCGCTTTTAGCAATATTCCAGCAACATCACGGCGGGGGACACCAGAAACCGCTCTCCAGGAGGACGCACACAAAATTAGAGGATGAAATGACAAAGTAAATCAACCAGATTATACACTGTAACATAGCTGCTGTTGAATAAAATAGAACACTCACAACAAGTACCGGTAAATAAACACACACAAGGAACAGCCACCAGCCTTAACAGATTACCTGTAATTACATGTATGGTCATAGGAAAAAAGAGGGTGTTGAAAGATTGTGGGACCCAATACAGCAGGTTTGTTTTAGGAATATTTTATGCCACTTTTAGCAATAGTCTAGACATATCATACCTGCCATGAGCTTATTTTTTTAGATAAAGTCACTGCAGACATTGTTGCAAAGTGATCTATACATGAAGCACTGTCACGTGACCAATGTAACAATGAAGGCAAGTTTGGATAAACAGTGTTTCAGTTAGATGACATGTCAGGTTAATGTGGGGGAAAGCCTAAACTGATGCAGGTCTCAAAACCAGGATTAGAAGTCAATCACACGATTCACAGGTTTCTAGCATTTCTAACACAAGCTTTAGACAGCAAAATTTATCTTACCTTCATGTAAATACTTTAATTTCATTGGTCAATGACACCTTAACAAGTTTCCGTGTCACCCCTTCCAGGAGGGTGACAACTGGAAAAAATATAACCTGCTGCCACGGTAACCGCCAAACTCTCCGCTGAGAAGCTGTATCACTAACAGACGTCATATTATGACGCATGCAGTGCACAGAGTTCTAAAACCATTCTATTAGCTGTTTTTTTAGTTCACTATGTACACATATATTTTACCGACTTTCACTGCTTTATTTAAACTATTTTATACATTGAATTGTTCAATTTAAACATAATTAACCATCTTATAGCAGTTTTAAGCTTGTCAGAATATGTTTAATTAATTTTGAAAACCCAGATGCCATTTTGTTAACATGTCATATAGACGGTATTGATCTTCAAAATAAAATGATATTTTGTACATTTAACATGGCTGTGACACAGCAAGAAACAGGCGTACATCAGACCGTATTACCCTCGAGAGAAGCATACAACTTATAGTGTCTCCCCAGAATGGAATGTTTGGTACAACGCCCAGATACATCATGATAGAGGTACCTGTACAACCAGGAACCAAAACAGTGAATGGAGATATAAGTTATAACAAAAACTTACGTCTTCTCTCCCGTGAACGTGATCGTCGTCTCTCACGATCTAAAAATACATAAAAAGTAGGTTAAAAGGTAATGAAGTTCCAAATCCAAATAACCAATTGTGATGAATCTTCAAACTAAACATGCTAAATGAGCATATAATACTTTACAAGAACCAAAACTTCGGAAAGTTTCACAAGTGTTTCTAGCTTACAGTTATAACTGCAGGTGAGTGGCATTCAGATGTGGGTGTGATGATCAAGGGGATAGTCCTGTACTGACATACAACTTCATTATTACAATACATGTGATGTTTCCATCTAGATGCTAACGCCGTCAATCACTTGAAACGCTGCATATATTCTAATAAAGAAGTTGTCTATCCATAGAACTATCTCCCCTGTTTATAACTTCAGGGACTAAAGTGAACAGTTCAACAAAATATTTATTGATGAACTTGGTCAGTTTGTGTCTGACAGATTCTCACAAACACTGGCTGCCATAGTGACAAGAAGTTGTGTTTTCCTTGTGGTTTTCTGACACTTCTGGGACATTAACTGTTACCAGTCAGTTTTCAATTACCTGCAAAACATCTCACTAACTTATGAAAGTCAACAACTATGTCAAGTTCTATTGGTGTTTCTCCACTGTCACAAAACGAAAAGCCTACTCACCCACAAAACCTCTCAATGACAAGAACTATATTCAAGACCTGTCACGGTCAGTGAGAAGATATACTTATAATATACCAGGCCAGTACAAAAAACAAGAACACGACCACGTCTGTCTTCTGTCTCAAGCCATGTGTGTATTTTGGCCACACCAACATTACTATTTAGTATTTGTTAGGTCCCAACTCTAGAAATCTATCAAAAAGCACAAGATTTATTTCCAGTAAATGCAAAGGCTAAAAAGGCATGTCTAAAGATACTGTGTCATCATCATTATTATAATTAGAAATATTACTTTCATGCATTTATTTGAATTTGAGTTTTTGTCCACAATCATGTTATAATAGCCATTTTGTTGATTTACCTAAATCTATTTCGATACGTGCCACATATACGCCTCGAAATTGAGTGCAATATTAATCTTCACACACAACACTTCTCAAAACATCCAATTACAAGGTATATGAACATGAAACATCTGAAAGACACCTTGTTTTTCTTTGATCGAAAACCGAACATATTCAAAACGAAAACATTCAATGAACATCACGGTACAAAAAAGCCGAATTATTGATATTATACACGCTGTTGTGCTGACAGAACACTTCTGAAATTCAATGTATGGACAGGAAACAACAAAAGTGGTGGAATAAAACAATTATTTACCTCTTCTTGGAGGCGAACGAGATCTTTCTTTTGGCATTTTGCTCTCTTCTGTTTCGTTCAGCGAACGTTGCGCCCTCTAGCGGAAGGAAACGCCACGTGTTTAAAAATAGAAATTTTCACCGATATGACCGTAAGCCTCCGTGGCCTAATGGATAAGGCATCGGCCTCCTAAGCCGGACTGGTGAAAGTGTGTGAAAGCCGGGGATTGCGGGTTCGAGTCCCGTCGGAGGTGCTTTTGTCAAAACACTTCATTTTCTAAATTGGTTTAATTTTATGTTTATATGTATAAAATAGGGATTAAACGATTGATGTTTCCTATTGTATGTATGTTTATCAAAATCGGATTACTCTAGATAAATACTGAAACCGCTAACGTTATAACGGAGTTGGACATAAGCTCTCTAACTTAGCCATGTAAATGTACATCCCTTACAAAATAAATGCTATTGATAAACTTTCGGTTGGTTGAATAACGTTTATAATGGTTATAATCGCATACAATTTTATTTGCAAATGAAAACATATAATCTTGAATGATGTAGTTAATGTGTAAATCAACATATCTTCATTAAAATATAATTGTTAACTTCAAGAAGTGAGGTTTACTATGAAGAATGAAAAAGAGTTTGGGTCTCAGAACTGAATGTGTGGCATGTAATAATATTTGGGAATTTTCTTAATTACCATGCGATAAACTCACAATCCTATTGCCTTTTTCAAGATTTATTTAAACCAAGGTAGTGTCCATTTCTTTATATCGCTCCGAGGTTTGGGGACATTGAAAATGACTCCTACTTGTGGAGTCGTGAACTATTCTTCAGACATTATTGGGTCAGTGTGGAAGGTGTTGCATCTATGAAATCTTGTCGTGTTTAAGAGTAATAACTTATTGGTTTCAACTTGAATGAATAAATACCCCAAATTCAGGAAATCCAAAAGATGTTCTAGTATTGAATCATAAACTATTAATGATAGTAGATGTAACTTTGTCTTAAAAGTGAAGCAATTACTTCTATAAAATGTGGTATTAAACGTCTATGTATACGACAAATCATTTTACTTTATTTATTTATTTATTTATTTATTTATTTATTTATTTATTTATTTATTTATTTATTTTTTTATATTTTATATTTATTTATTTATTTATTTATTTACTTACTTACTTCCTTTTAATTGACTCAGAAAGTGAAACGAAACTTGAACCTCTTTTTGGAACATATATTTTTCAGATAATACACTTTCAACATTTTGTTTAGTGTTAACGTCATTTCACTGTAGTTCTCGTCGTTTTGCCATAGAAACCGGTAGATATTGTACATAATCTAGGCATCTATCCCCAGACAGATTATGTCAAGTGTGTGAAGAGGGGTAGTTGGTGATATTATACCTGATCTGTCAGAAATACAGAGTTGCTGCCCTTGACACAGCAGAAACATATTGTTGTGACGACGAATTCATATTCCTATTTGCCCAGATTTTGTTTTTCTGTTTGTCATCCCAATAGCAATGCTTAACACCCGAGACCTCTATTACTTACGGGATTTCATCAAACATTAAACAGACAGGTCGTGATAAAACTGGAACGCTGGTAAGCCCAACTCACTCACTCACTCAACCACCCACAAGTCTCCACTAGATAGCAATTATTGAAAACACTGTTTACATGATCAAAAACATCCACAACATCAGTTTTATCTGCATCGGCATCTACTGCTATAAAGTTTATCATTCAGATCGCAATACGTGTTTACTGTATAAGTGTATCAGACTTTTATACAGTTCATGTCTAAATCGACAATTGAGCTATTACCTAATACGTATCTGGCCAACACAACGTTCAGTATTTACACGCACTGAACCATACTTCGGCATTTGGCTACAATGCAGGTCCAACACTTGATGGTGACTGAGCGCTAGGTAATTTTCTGGCAATTGGCAGGCTATATTTTTTAAAGATTAATAAAAACACAAACACCAAATATTTCTCCACAAAAAATATTTTGCTCCGATTGTTGTATTATTGTCGTTGTTAATAATCCTGCTCCGAGTGAGTTAGTAAAGGAGTTAGTATAGTTTTAGCAATATCAGGGCCTGGAGGACCCCGGAAACTTTAATGTTGATCACACATGTGAGGAATCTAAACAGTTTCGACTTTATAACCGACTAGCTACTAAGTTTTAGTTGCAGTGATTCAGAGTTACAGTTCACGTCACTCTATACGTCAGAACCGACACAAACTAGTGACTGATGAAATGAGCAACGATTCCATTATGACGCAGTGCCTCACAATCCGTCGAGTCGCCGAACCTGCCACCTCCGCCTCTCTCAAGTCGGCTCTTGCCTCAAGCTTGAATTAATATTAATAATTAATATTTAATAATTAAGCGTTTACATTTGTGTTGAAAATAAAATTTAATGTTAATTCTGAATCTGGCCACATTACAAAATATTTCAAAATGTTATCATCATCTTGTTCGACAGCTATAAACGCCCTCACCAGATCCTCCTCTATAAGATATATTTCTTGATTTGTAGACTTGTAATGAAGCAACGGAAGATGACACATCCACATTTGGTATATATGGTTTATATTCCATTAACAGCTGGAGACTCTAGTAACAGGCTTCACTCACTGCACCCATGTGGCAAATCGACCCCGTCGTCTTTTGTGACACAGGGACACGGGCGTGACGAATACAAATTAAATTATTAAAATAGAAGCGTCTTTAGAATGTCAACCTCTTATAAGTAACGAATAAACAAAGCGAAATTTAAAATGTCATCGCAAATTACCGTGTATTCGGTACACCTCACATGGCAAGAATGCCTTTTAAATTACTTGACCCGATCAGAAAAAAAATTTGAGTGCATCTTAATGATAGTACTATAATGATGCCATATTAGCACTTAGGAGAATGTAGGTCACGTCAACATATATTTAAGTACACGTGTACCGAGAAAATGGCGTAGATCGTTCTTGCTCGATATCGAAATCAAATGTTCGTCAGTTGACGCGTATGCATGTTTTGCTGTGTGTGTGTCTGTGCGTGCCTGCATGAGTTGGTGCGTGTGTGTATGGGTGTTTTGTCGTGTATTCATGAGTGTATGCGTGTTTTACAGCATGTATGTGTGCACGTAAGCGTGCGCGTGTGTGTGTTTGATGTGTTGTTTTTTACATTATGGACTTATACACATTCAATGCAATGCCACGAACGCAAATCTGTTGAATTCTTTCCAACGGGCTGATGTGTGTTAGTTTAACGCGGTCTTTCAACGGTACTCCTGCTATGTGACGGCGAATCGTCTTCATGGGGAGAAAATCCCGGAGGAAATACAGCTTAAAGACGTTTACTGCCGTGGCGACACCCACAAACATTGTATGTCCTGTCGAATCTAGGAATATGATAAAAAGTTCGAACCCACCACCATAAACTTTTGTCACGTCCGTGGGACGCAACCCAGCAGAACGAATTGCTGCTCCTTGACGTCACGACTGGTACTTGTTGTGAATGACGAGAGCATATATCATCTTTCTCTACCTACAGCTCGTCCATGCATGAACAGCTATTACTGCAAGAGACATCTAAGGAATGTAAAAGTATTTCTCAGGGAAGCTTGCGTTGTTGTTTTTTGCTAACCCATCCCTGTTCAAGTTGAAATCTAGCTATTATTCCATTTTTGAGAGGATGTGTATATAGCGTAACTACTCTTTCGACCTTTCGACACTTGTCACCGTTGACGCGTCATTCTATTTATTCGTGACGCGAAAGAAATCTTTATAGCACGCATCCATTAACACCCGGTCTCGGCGTGGGAAACCAGTCAGTAAAACCAACCTGACACCCGCTCGAGTAATATAGTAATTCAATCAATTTGATAAAATGCTTGCGAAGTACGTTTGATAATGCTTTCACAAACCATTTGTACCTACATATAATACAGAAAGAAACTCTGTAGAAAAGACGTCAACTTCTTACACACACACACACACACACGTTTTTTAACGCATCTTCCCGAGGCGAGGGAATTAAATGACTACAATGGTCCCTGTCCTTGTCAAAATCATGGATCCCAGTCCAGACAATCTGATCAATAATCAAGACCTTTATTGTAACGAAACGGGTCTTACCTGGCGAAGTGCAGTAAGTATCTAAAAGGGGCATTGATCTTGAGTTATTCCCTGGACTGGTTGTTGCTTTTGCAATTGTTTTTCACGTGGGTACCCAGATGATATCCCAGAATCCCTGACTGGTTCGCGACCTCTGCTGCGCCACCCGCAAAACGCAAGTGATAGTTCGATCAACGTTGATCAACAAAGATGAAATACCTATAAATTTTAGTTACTTTACAAACTCCCCGCAAAATATGCCAATCTGGTTTATTATGATAACGAAGCTTAATCTTATCTCCCCGTGAATATATTACTGAGGTGGAAAGACCAATCGTGACTAAATAGTTACAGATTTTTGTCTGGTGGGCTACATGGTCTACTGGATAAATCATCATCTGAGAGAGCCGAAGGTCAGTGGTTCTCTTCTCTGACCGAGTAACTCCAAAAACATCGAGAGTAGTTTGTGACACCCATCTCGTCTCCAAGGTGATTAAACTCCAAAACTGACATCTTTCGGAGTTTCGTATATATACCATACAAATTAATTAAGTGAACTAAGAAATATATAGCACATTGTCTTCTGCCCATCAACAACACGCTGCCACGTGTAACGTTCTGTGTTGTATCTGAGCCATCAATGTGTTCCAAGTTTCCGATAACAAGTCAAATAGTTCCATAAATGATAAAACTATCAACTTGCTGTTGATCACTGGATTGTCTGGTCCAGACTGGATTATTTACAGATGCCGCCAAATAGCTGGAGTGCGGCGTTAAACAACAACCAGCCAACCAGCCAACCAGCCAACCAACCAACCAACCAACCAAGACACTCGTGTATCCATCACCATCACGGCTGGGGACTCTAGTAACAGGCTGTATGCATTTGGGAAATCGCAGCTGGCGTCTTTAATGACAAAGGAACACCGGGCGTGGCGAATATATACTGAATTATTAGAATAGAAGCGTCTTTTGAATGTCAACCTTTTATAAACAACGAATAAACAAAGCGAAAATTTATATGTCGTCGCAGAGCCGTGGACTAGGAACACCTCATATGTCAAGAATGTCTGTTAAATTACTTGACCCGATCAGAAAAATATAACTGAGTGCACCTTACTGAAAGTTCTGTAACCGACCAAATGACACCATATTAGCACTTAGGAGAATATAGGTCACGTCAATATATATTTAAGTACAAGTGTACCGAGAAAATGGCGTAGATCGTTACAGCCCGATGTCGAAATCAAATGTAGTCAGTTGACGCGTGTATATGTGTCTGTGCGTGACTGTGGGCGCGGGTGCGTGCGTGTCTGTCTGTATGGCATTGGTGTTTTTTCGTTTTTCGTGTACTCCATGAGTGTATGTCTCTGTCTCTGTCTCTCTCTATAATGCAATATCGAAATCAAATGATAGTCAGTTGACGCGATAGTCAGTTGACGCGTGGCCTTGTTTTGCTCTGTGTTAGTGTGCGTGTGTGCGTGCGTGCTTGCTCTTTCGACCTTTTCGACACTTGCCGTTGCTGCGTCATTCTATTGAACACCTAAATTTCTTCTCACACACACACACACACACACACACACACACACACACACACACACACACACACACACACACACACACACACACACACACACACACACACACACACACACACACACGAAAAGCGCAAGTGGTAGTTTCGTATCCTCACATTGATCAACAGAGATGAAATACAGAATTAACTGGCAAATGTAGTCATCTTTTTTACTCCTTTAAATTTCAATCACTTTGTCCATCTTTAATATGACAGCAATTTCAAACATATTGAAGCTTAATTTCATCTCTCAGTGAATGTTATTAAGGTGGAAATACCAATCGAAAATAAATAGGTTCAGAGCTTTGTCTGATCGGCTAATGTGGTCTAGTGGACAAAACATCACCTGAGAGAGCCGAAGAGCAGCGGTTCTAGTCCCTGCTGTTGTTGCCCTGTCTGGCGCTCCGCAGACAAGGGATAAACCTGGTACTCCTCGGGTCGGAGTCAGTGTACTGTGTGTGAGAGGCGGCGTGGTTTCCTAGTGGACTTACATTTTGAAAACGTCTCGAAACTAGGTGAAAGGAACTTGAACAAGTGTAATACGTCGCTGAGGTGCAAATTTTATTTATTTATGAAAAGTTTGTCGTCGAGAGTTGTTTGTGACGCCCATCCCACCTCCAAGATTTTCTCAAGCCATATCTCCATATTTAAAGAATGCGACCCTAAATTTTAAAAACAATGTACAGTACCTGTTTTGCAGAACGTCTTCCCATCGTTAACAGAAAATGGACGAACAGCATTCTTATAATACACAGGCGGCGCCTCTATTGTTACAGGCAAAAGACAACTGATGAATGCCGCTACCTGCTACTTGGTGAATAATATAAGCTGCTCTCACAAAACTTTTCAAAATACATATAAATAATTATAGTCCATTGTTCCATTGTACTGACATCGTAAATGTAACATACATTAAGTGAACCAAGAAATAAATAGCGCATTGTCTACACATCACTAACACGCTGTCTTGTATAACACTCTCGCTGAATCAGCAATGTGCTACAAGTTAACAAGTCAAATAGTGCGAGTTCAATAGGTAATAAAGTATTCTCATTTTCCTTTATATCACCCGTGAAGGTCCGGGTTAGAATATTGATCTTCGGTAACCCATGCTTGTCGTAAGGGGCGACTAACGGGATCGGCTGGTCAGGCTCGCTGACTTGGTTGGCACATGTCATCGGTTCCCAATTGCGCAGATCGATGCTCATGCTGTTGATCACTGGATTGTCTGGTCCAGACTCGATTATTTACAGACCGTCGCCATATAGCTGGAATATTGCTGAATGCGGTGTAAAACTAACCTCACTCACTCACTCACTTTCCTTTATATACACTGACAATTACAAGAATAACAGCTTTAACGCTTCAAAGTAGGAAGTAGAAGATGTGTCCACGACTTTGATCAACGACGTCGTTTTCACTACGTTGCTGCACCTCGAACAGATTTTGCAAACTGAACAAAATACATTTAACATGATATCTACGTTTCCACATCATAAATTAATCACACCATATCTTATATCTTTTTATCAATTATGTCTATTTTAAGAACCCGTGAAGATCCGGGTTAAAATTGGTCTTGAGCAACTCATGCTTGTCGTAAGAGGCGACTAACGGGAGCGGGAGCTCATGTTGTTCATCATTGGATTGTCTGGTCCATTATTTACAGACCGCCACGATATAGCTGGAATATTGTTGAGTGGAATATTGTTGAGTTAAACAACAAACCAACCAGTCTTTATTCCAGAGCATCCAGAGGATGGGTCAGTTCACAGTTGTCAGTAACAACAATCTGGGGGCATTCTTGTGGTTACCACGTTGGCTTGTACATGTACATCATGGAAACGAATACCATTTATGGTGCCTAATGAAGTGATGTGGCTGAAATATCGATAGAAGCGGCATGAAAACATATTCCCTCACGTTCAGTAATGTGTGAGTGAGTAGGATGTTACACGGTTTAGTAGTCCAGCAATATCACTATTGGGGACACCTGATAATGGACTTTACACCCAGAGTGGGGAATCAAACCCGGGGTCTCGGCGTGGAGAAAGAACGCCTTTAACATGGGGCCACCTCACGGCGACTTTTCTTAGAAGTGTTATATATAGTTTCGTTACTTGCCGCTACACCAGAACTATCTCTCGGTCTTCAACATGGCGTTATTGACCTGTGTGTATCTCCGGGATATATATCTCTACATTGAATCAGTTTAGCAGGCGTGCGATGCATCATGTGTACGTAATGACAGCGGAAACGGCAGATGTAAGGTTTCCAGTTGTCGGAGAAAGTCTATCGCCCATCCTGTCAGCAAACTGAACTAGAAAACTTCATTGGTTCCTTTCGGTCGCCATGGTAACATAGAACTTCACGTGTCACACTTTCGTTCAAGGTTGCTGATACCTGATAGTTATAAATTGATGAACATAACCAAAAAATAGAATCATTTGGCGTCATTTTCATAAATGCTATGTCAACAGACATGATCACAAAACATTGGATAGGTATGTTCTGAATGTAGTATCGAAGACAGTTTCACGAGATAAAATTAGCGTAGACAGCAAAAATAGTAATGAAACGTAGATGTTTGTGATCAGCAAAATTAACCAATAATCAGTAATTGATATTCAGGTTCATCACTAGGTACAGATACAGATGCTTCAATATGTCGTACCTGACACCACAAGGTACAGATACAGATGCTTCAATATGTCGTACCTGACATCACTAGGTACAGATACAGATGCTTCAATATGTCGTACCTGACATCACAAGGAACAGATACAGATGCTTCAATATGTCGTACCTGACACCACAAGGTACAGATACAGATGCTTCAATATGTCGTACCTGACACCACAAGGTATGACATCACAAGGTACAGATACAGATGCTTCAATATGTCGTACCTGACATCACAAGGTACAGATGACATCACAAGGTACAGATACAGATGCTTCAATATGTCGTACCTGACATCACAAGGTACAGATACAGATGCTTCAATATGTCGTACCTGACATCACAAGGTACAGATACAGATGCTTCAATATGTCGTACCTGACATCACAAGGTACAGATACAGATGCTTCAATATGTCGTACCTGACATCACAAGGTACAGATACAGATGCTTCAATATGTCGTACCTGACATCACAAGGTACAGATACAGATGCTTCAATATGTCGTACCTGACATCAAAAGGTACAGATACAGATGCTTCAATATGTCGTACCTGACATCACAAGGTACAGATACAGATGCTTCAATATGTCGTACCTGACATCATACAGATACAGATGCTTCAATATGTCGTACCTGACATCACAAGGTACAGATACAGATGCTTCAATATGACATCACAAGGTACAGATACAGATGCTTCAATATGTCGTACCTGACATACAGATGCTTCAATATGTCGTACAGACATCACAAGGTACAGATGCTTCATGCTTCAATATGTCGTACCTGACATCACAAGGTACAGATACAGATGACACCTGACATCACAAGGTACAGATACAGATGCTTCATTATGTCGTACCTGACATCACAAGGTACAGATACAGATGCTTCAATATATCTTCAATATACCGTACATGACACCACCAGGTACAGATACAGATGCTTCAATATGTCGTACCTGACATCACAAGGTACAGATTCAGATGCTTCAATATGTCATACCTGACATCACAAGGTACAGATACAGATGCTTCAATATGTCGTACCTGACACATTCTCCCATCTGGGCCGGGCAGTGGCACCGAGAACCATTCTACCAAGAAACCACTTATGATTTATGTAAACGGGAATCGGGGCGGTGGGGTAGTCTAGTTGTTAAAGCGTTGGCTCGTCACGCCGAAGACCCGGGTTCGAATCCCCACATGGGTACAATGTGTGAAGCCCATTTCTGGTGTCCCCCGCCGTGATGTTGCTGGAATATTGCTAAAAGCGGCGTAAAACCAAACTCAGTCAGTCAGTCAGTCAGTCAGTCAGTCAGTAACGGGAATCTACTGTCATAAACATGTAGTGTCAGTAAGGGCGTGTTAGTGTTGTCTCACCCCAACATCAGCAGCGGTGTAGTTAGCATGTTCTATCAGTATAATGGGCTAATGAGCTTTGCGCTGCCATCTGTGTTATTACACCCCCAGTAACACCATCGGGACAGCAATAATGGGTCACACATACTTTATATTTTGGAACCCGTGAAGATCCGGGTTAGAACTGGTCTTCAGCAACCCACGCTTGTCGTAAGAGGCGACTAACGGGATGTTGTTTAACACACTGGATTGTCTGATCCAAACTCGATTACTTACAGACCGCCGTTATGTAGCTGGAATATTGCGGCGTAAAATTAACAACCAAACCAATTATATTTTGGGGATAGAAGCCGGAACTTCGGCGAACGCTGTAATCACTACGCTCTCCTACCTATAACAAGGTATGGATTGCACAAATCAGTGGTTGAGAGAATGAACTTGAAGGTACCTTTCACATAGCCACGATTCCTATTGTATCACGAGCATGTGTTTATGTAACACCATCAACCATGATACCACGCGTCCTCGGAATGCTGAGCGTATCCTGCCCCACCGGTGGTAGCCGTACCCGACACATGCAAGGACGAAGTATATCAGTATGGTTTGACCTTTAACAATCCGTGAAGATGCAGGTTAGAATTGATCTTCAGTAACCCATGCTTGTCGTAAAAGGCAACTAACGGGATCGGCTGGTCAGGCTCGCTGTCTTGGTTGACACATGTCATCGTATCCCAAAAGCGTAGGTCGATGCTTATGATGCTGATCACTGGATTGTCTGGTCCAGACTCGATTATTTACAGACTGCTGCTACATATCTGGAATATTGCTGAGCGCTGCGTAGAACTACACTCACTCACTCGACCTTTAACATATTTGCCCGTGGCCATAGACGCTGCAATGGACAACTTTTACTAATTGAGGGTTCGAATCCCGAAAACGCCCGATTAAAGCGATGCACAAAGCTTTTGCTAAATTTGTAAACATCCACTGTTACATCTCTAACACTGAGCTGACACATAGTTTTATCAATGGAACATCGTTGAAATACCGTTAAGTATGACTCGCATAATGTATTGACTTTCTCGACCCTCCAACAAAATACAGATGTCAAGGCGTATATGTGTTGCACTGACATCGACATCAAAGCACAGGTCGAAATGGACATGGATGTTGGGCACTACTTTTGTATCAATGCAGCTGCATCAGTTAATGTCACCGATATCTAGACACACCGTGGGTTATATCAGCATTGAAGGGTCTTCTCATTGACATGCACTTGATAGCACAGATACCTTATAAAGTGTTAAGTCAGATATGCTGATCACGATTTTACATTAAAAAACAATAGGGCGATATCATATTTCATCTTTGAAAATGCTGTCTAACATAATCACAGTGTTATCCGTAGTTTGTTGTGACATTAGTTTTAGGGCGGTGGATTACAGCGTTTATCCTCACTTCGGAGATCCGGGGTTCATTCCCCAAAGGATCCAATTTGTATAGCCAACTCATCTTCAGTGGTGTGGCGGCATTATCACAACTAGTCTATATGATAATATTATATCCATGTAGTTAGTAATCTTCAATTCAGAAACATATGTATAATTCTCCGTTGTCCAACCGTTCATTTGTTTTGCATGCTCATATCAACCGTAAATATTACACTATTACACAAAATTGTCTTAGAACTGGCTTAAAACAGAAAGTTACACTTGGAGCGTTTGGAACCATTTAAAAACAACGTAAATAAGTAAATATTTATGAAAAGCATTTTGAATGTGACTTAAAACTGACAAATACTGTTGACTTCCAAACACCACAGATGTCGTACCCAGTTGCAACGTTGACAGCGCCTCACGCAGAGCCCAACGTGGACGATGCAGTAGTCTCATCACGCTGTTCCTGCTGATGCGGATGATCAGATAAGAATGATCAAAACGACCTTGGTGTCCTCTTGCCGCGGGGGAAGAAACAGGGCTTACAACATGGTGTGGATGGACGGAATGAATCTTCACCACAATACGCAAAATGTCAAATAGAGAAAATAACCTTTCACTTGCTAAGTAGAGTTCTCTTGCTACGACCTCTTGAAATAGTACGTGACGCGGGGACGAGAGCTAGTGGCAGGGGTGAGGACTGGGCCGGGAGGGTGAGGAGGACTGGGGTGAGTTTGTGCCGAGGGGTGTGGCAGGGGTGAGGACTGTGTGAGTTTGTGCAACGTGTGGCAGGGGTGAGGACTAGGGTGAGTTTGTGCCGAGAGCGTGTGGCAGAGGTGAGGACTGGGGTGAGTTTGTGCCGAGAGCGTGTGGCAGGGGTGAGGACTGGGGTGAGTTTGTGCCGGGAGCGTGTGGCAGGGGTGAGGACTGGGTTGAGTTTGTGCCGGGAGGGTGTGGTAGGGGTGAGTTTGTTCCGGGAGCGTGTGGCAGGGGTGAGGACCGGAGTGAGTTTGTGCCGGGAGGGTGTGGCAGGGGTGAGTTTGTGCCAGGAGGGTGTGGCAGGGGTGAGTTTGTGCCGGGAGGGTGTGGCAGAAGTGAGGACTTGGGTGAGTTTGTGCCGGGAGGGTGTGGCAGGGGTGAGGACTGGGGTGAGTTTGTGCCGGGAGGGTGTGGCTGGGGTGAGGACTGGGGTGAATTTGTGCCGGGAGGGTGTGGCAGGGGTGAGTTTGTGCCGGGAGCGTGTGGCAGGGGTGAGGACTGGGGTGAGTTTGTGCCGGGAGGGTTTGGCAGGGGTGAGTTTGTGCCAGGAGGGTGTGGCAGGGGTGAGTTTATGCCGGGAGGTTGTGGCAGGGGTGAGGACTGCGGTGAGTTTGTGCCGGGAGGGTGTGGCAGGGGTGAGGTCTGGGGTGAGTTTGTGCCGGGAGGGTGTGGCAGGGGTGAGTTTGTTCCGGGAGCGTGTGGCAGGGGTGAGGACTAGGGTGAGTTTGTGCCGGGAGGGTGTGGCAGGGGCGAGGACTGGGGTGAGTTTGTGCCGGGAGGGTGTGGCAGGGGTGAGGACTGGGGTGAGTTTGTGCCGAGAGCGTGTGGCAGGGGTGAGGACTGGGGTGAGTTTGTGCCGAGAGTGTGTGGCAGGGGCGAGGACTGGGGTGAGCTTTGTACATTGCAGGTTTGTACATTACATTCGTGAGGGATCATACATTGTGTTGTACTTTGGTGGTGGCAATAATATAACTGTAAGGGGGATAACCCAGAGACCTAAATCTACAGTAGCAGGTTCCTGCCTAACGGATGCAGCTCTACATAGCGAACAGTGCAGCCTGTGACGGTCCGTGTTGACAGTGCCTGCAACCTTTCCCACTTTGGTGAAATCCACGAGCATGGATATGGTGCTCACAGAACCATGATGTTTCGGTAGATCTGAGGTTGTTTCCCACCGACATGGACCCCAAAGGGACACAACTATGCACTTACTCTCTGTCTAAAGATAAAGGCTCACAATGTGCTATTGATCAGAGTTCTAAGGTTGTGAAGTGTGCTCTCCACATCCACTATAACAATTAAACCAGTTTTCTGGAAACCTGTCAAATGCTACCCCTTATGTCCCCGAATTAGATTGTCTTGAATGTAAGGTTTCCGGGATTAGGAATGATACACGCTATAGTGCATGGGACGTGTCTTAACAAGCAACGGCGGCGTTGGTTGAGGAAGTGAACAGAAGGGCTGTAGTTTGTTCCAGTAGATCAGTGCTGTGCCCCTCTAAAACATTCAGTTTGTCTTCACATAACGCGTAGTTTAATTATAGAATTACATGATTGAGTCATGGAGGATAAACATGACACTCAATACGCGTGATGTTGTAAACATTATCTATATAATGTCGGTCGACCGTCCACGTGATGATGATGTTTCAGTCCGGCAGAAAAATATACAAGATCAATAATAGGGGACATCAAACAAAGTAGGAGGCAGGACAACAATGTAAGATATCAGATCGATGTAGGAGAGGGGACACAATGTAGGATATACGATACAAAGTAGGAGGCAGGACAGGATGTAGGATACAATGTAGGAGGGAGGACACAATGTAGTAGGAAGGCAGGACACAATGTAGTACATACGATACAAAGTAGGGAGGCAGGACACAATGTAGGACATATACGATACACACCTGATACAAGTACACAATGGATACAAAGTAGGATGCAGGACACAATGTAGGACATATGATAGAAAGTAGGAGGCAGCACACAATGTAGTACATACGATACAAAGTAGGAGGCAGGACACAATGTAGGACATATGATACAAAGTAGGAGGCAGGACACAATGTAGGACATATGATAGAAAGTAGGAGGCAGGACAACAATGTACATTATACCATACAAAGTAGGAGGCAGGACACAATGTAGGACATACCATACAAAGTTGGAGCCAGGACACAGTGTAGGACACAAGATACAAAGTAGGAGGCAGGTCACAATGTAGGACACAAGATACAAAGTAGGAAGCAGGACAAAATGTAGGGCATGCGATACAAAGTAGGAGGCAGGTCACAATGTAGGACACAAGACACAAAGTAGGAGACAGGACACAATGTAGGACACAAGATACAAAGTAGGAAGCAGGACACAATGTAGGACATACGATAGAAAGAAGGAGGCAGGTCACAATGTAGGACACAAGATACAAAGTAGGAGGCAGGACACAATGTACGACACAAGATACAAAGTAGGAGGCAGGACACAATGTAGAACATACGATACAAAGTAGGAGGGCGGACACAATGTAGAACATACGATACAAAGCAGGACGCAGGACACAATGTAGGATACACGATACAAAGTAGGAGCAGGACAGAATGTACGATAAACGATATAAAGCAGAAGCCAGGACAACAATGTAGGATACACGATACAAAGTAGAAAGCAGGACACAATGTAGGATATACGATACTAAGTAGGATGCAGGACACAATGTGGGACACAAGATACAAAGTAGGACGCAGGACACAATGTTGGACATACGATACAAAGTAGGAGGCAGGACACAATGTAAGACATACGATACAAAGTTGGAGGCAGGACACAATGTACACATACGATACAAATTATGAAGCAGGACACAATGTAGGACACAAGATAGAAAGTAGGAGGCAGGACACAATGTAGGACACAAGATACAAAGTAGGAAGCAGGTCACAATGTAGGACACAAGATACAAAGTAGGAGGCAGGTCACAATGTAGAACATACGATACAAAGTAGGAGGCAGGACACAATGTAAGACATACGATACAAAGTAGGAAGCAGGTCACAATGTAGGACACAAGATACAAAGTAGGAAGCAGGTCACAATAAAGGACACAAGATACAAAGAAGGAAGCAGGTCACAATGTAGGACACACGATACAAAGTAGGAGGCAGGACACAATGTAGGGCATACGATGCAAAAGTAGGATGCAGGACACAATGGGACAAGATACAAAGGGATGTAGGACACAATGTCTTGGGGCATACGATACAAAGTAGGAGGCAGGACACAATGTAGGACATACATACAAAGTAGGACACACAATGTGGGACACAATACAAAGTGGGAGGCAGGACACACAGGACACAAGACACAAGTAGGAAGCAGGTCACAATGACACAAGACACAAAAGTTGGAGGCAGGACACAATGGACATACGATACAAAAGTAGGAGGCAGGTCACACAGGACACAAGACACAAGGTAGGAGGCAGGTTAATGTACATACAAGACAAAGAAGGATGCAGGTCACAATGTAGACACAAGATACAAAGAAGGAAGCAGGTCACAATGTAGGACACAAAGACAAAGTAGGGGGCAGAACACAATGTAGGGCACATACAAAAGTACAGGACACAATGTAGGACACAAGATACAAAGAAGGACACACAATGAGGACACAAGATACAATGGTAGAAGAGCCACAACAATGGGGCACACAAAGAATGTAGGAGGCAGGACACAATGTAGGACACAGGATACACACAGGCAGGACACAATGGGGCACACGATACAAAGTAGGAGGCAGGACACAATGTGGGACAGGACACAAGACACAAAGTAGACACAGGACACAATGTAGGACACAAGATACAGACACACAATGTCAGACACACGACAAAGTGGACAATGGACACAAGAAGGACACACAATGACACACAAAGTAGGAGGCAGGTCACAATGTAGGACACAAGACACAGGACACAATGTAGGACACAAGATACAAAGAAGGATGGCAGGTCACAATGTAGGACACAAGATACAAAGTAGGAGGCAGGTCACAATGTAGGACACAAGATACAAAGTAGGAGGCAGGTCACAATGTAGGACACAAGATACAAAGTAGGACAGGACACAATGTGCAGACACAAGACACAGTAGAGGTCACAATGGAGGCAGGACACAATGTAGGACACACAGATACAAAGACAAAGTAGGACACAGGTCACAATGGGACACAAGATACAAACAAGTAGGAGGCAGGACACAATGTACAACACAAGACACAAAAGAAGGATGCAAGAAGGACACAGACACAGGACACACAGATACAAAAGAAGGAAGCAGGTCACAATGTGGGACACAAGATACAAGAGTAGGAGGCAGGACACAATGTAGGACACAAGATACAAAGTAGGAAGCAGGTCACAATGTAGGACACAAGATGCAAAGTTGGAGGCAGGACACAATGTGACACGATACAAAAGGAGGCAGGTCAACAGGACACAGATACAAAGTAGGAGGCAGGACACAATGTAGGACACAAGATACACAGAAGGACACAGGTCACAATGAGGGGCATGATACAAAGTAGGATGCAGGACACAATGTAGGACACACGACAAAGTAGAAGCAGGACACAATGTAGGACACAAGACAAAGTAGGAGGCAGACACAAGGTGGACACAAGATGACAGAAGCAGGACACAATGAAGGTTATACAACACAGATAATAGGAGGCAGGTCACAATGATACACAAGATACAAAGAAGGACAATGGACACACAAGATACAAAGAAGGATGCAGGTCACAATGGACATAGAGATAGAAACAAAGAAGGAAATGTAGGACACAAGATCCCAAAAGACACAATGTAGGGCATGATACAAAGTAGGATGCAGGACACAATGGAGGACACAGGATACAAAGAGAGGAGGCAGGACACAATGTAAGGACACAAAGATACAAAGGAGGCAGGACACAGAATGGACATACGATACAAAGTAGGAGGCAGGACACAATGTAGACACAAGATACAAAGTAAGAAGCAGGTTACAATGTAGGACACAAGATACAAAGAAGGATGCAGGTCACAATGTAGGACACAAGATACAAAGTAGGAGGCAGGACACAATGTAGGACACAAGATACAAAGAAGGAAGCAGGTCACAATGTAGGACATACGATAGAAAGTAGGATGCAGGACACAATGTAGGACATACGATACAAAGTAGGATGCAGGACACAATGTAGGATATACGATACAAAGTAGGAGGCAGGTCACAATGTAGGACACAAGATACAAAGTAGGGGGCAGCACACAATGTGGGACACAAGATACAAAATAGGAAGCAGACATACGATACAAAGTAGGAGGCAGGATACAATGTAGGACATACGATACAAAGTAGGAGGCAGGACACAATGTTTTATATACGATACGAAGTAGGAGGCAGGACAAAGTGTAGGATGTTATTGTTTCTGCACGAGAATGTTTTTTCTGTAAAAAAAAATATGCTACTAATAGGTGAGGAGGAGGAAGAAGAGATGGAGGAAGAAATCCTAGCATCTCTGGCAGTTTCTTAGTCTATCTCACAGTCCCTGATCGCGACTAAGCCTTAGTCTAGCAATTTCTGTGCATGGTGAAGAGAACTGAACACGGAGATGGTGGGTTCATCCCTTAAACCAACAAAGAGTTCTTGAAGGAGCCGATAATCGTCTAATAAAGGAATTAGAAGAGGATGATGAAACATTCCAAAACTACTTCAGGCTGTCAGAGCAATTCTAGGCATTACTGTCGAAAATGGAACATACAATATCGAAACAACACACAAGAATGCGACCCGCTATTGCAGCACGGGAAAGATTCGCTGTCACCTTAAGGTATGTTCAGGGATTTTCACTGTTCCTTAAACAGTAACAACTATATATATAAATTATATCGAGTTTAAGAGCTCTTTAATTTCTACACTGGTACATAAAACGTAACAATTCAAATTAAATAACATCAATCTTTGATGTGTATTGGAGACATTGAACTAAAGGTAAGTAGAAAATATTTACTGTCATACCAACGTGTTATCCTATCATACGGTACTATGCTCATTGTACCGTGCTTATTGTTCTCTCATACACTCTGGCATACAAATTCCACATTGAATTTGAACAGTGCTGACTTCCCTGGGGAACATAGTTATAATTCTGAGGTTTCTGTTGACGTGAACCAAGTGGAGCCCCATGAAATATCTGGGCAATCATAAATTTTACAAGAGTTTTGGAAGCATCTGGAAATCTGTTGACCTCTTTTTCCCGTCATTCTGCTTGTTCTGAGAATGGAATTGTATCAAACGTTTGTCATATTATAGTATATGTTATGTACAGACAGGCACAGAAACACATTATAAATAATAAAACACAGCTTCTCTGCAGTTGGAATTTCGTATTTTTATCGAAAGATGAGGAAATAAACTCACCTGTTTGCCCACGTGTTGGGGAAATGCCTTATTGGAATGACGTCAGCCGGGGAATTCCTCATGCGAGTTCATTTGCGTTGCGTCAAAAATAGGAGGCCCACCTAGCTGAATCGCTTCGGATCGCAACGCATGCAAAATTCGCACCAAGTGTATTGTCTAAATGGGAAAGTACTGCTTGCGTTTTTTCGGACGCAACGCAGAGAAAATCGGACGTAGTGTAAATCCAGCCTATACGCATTTAATGTTGACGGAAGCGATATACGCATCTTGATGTCGACGGAGGCGATATACACATCTTGATGACGAGAACCTCGTCTGGATGTTAACGTTGGCGGTCGATGTTATCGGTGGCGGTATAAGTGTCTCTCCGATATTATCGATGGCAATATAAGTGTCTCTCGATATTATCGATGGCAATATAAGTGTCTCTCGATATTATCGATGGCGATACAGGTGTCTCGATGTTACCGATGACATTATAAGTATCCCATTGTTATCCCATCTTGAAGTTGACGCAAACGATATACGCACCTTGAAGTTGACGCAAGATATATACGACGCAACGGGATGCATATAAACGCCTTTGTTAACCCCAACACGCGTATATCGCCTGCATCAACGTCAAGATGCGTATATCGCCTGCGTCAACCTCAACATGCGTATATCGCCTGCGTCAACGTCAACATGCGTATATCGCCTGCGTCAACGTCAACATGCGTATATCGCCTGCGTCAACGTCAAGATGCGTATATCGCCTGCGTCAACGTCAAGATGCGTATATCGCCTGCGTCAACGTCAAGATGCGTATATCGCCTGCGTCAACGTCAAAATGCGTATATCACCTGCGTCAACGTCAACACGCGTATATCGCCTGCATCAACGTCAAGATGCGTATATCACCTGCGTCAACCTCAACATGCGTATATCGCCTGCGTCAACGTCAAGATGCGTATATCGCCTGCGTCAACGTCAACATGCGTATATCGCCTGCGTCAACGTCAACATGCGTATATCGCCTGCGTCAACGTCAAGATGCGTATATCACCTGCGTCAACGTCAAGATGCGTATATCACCTGCGTCAACGTCAACATGCGTATATCACCTGCGTCAACGTCAACATGCGTATATCGCCTGCGTCAACGTCAAGATGCGTATATCGCCTGCGTCAACATGCGTATATCGCCTGCGTCAACGTCAACATGCGTATATCGCCTGCGTCAACGTCAACATGCGTATATCACCTGCGTCAACGTCAAGATGCGTATATCACCTGCGTTTTACCTGGGTTACCTGCATCGTCAAGGGTTGTACCGAAATACGGTTCAAAACAGCCTTACACCCAAGTCACTCTCCAATTCATCAGTGACCGACAATGAAGTGCACACGAGTGTTGACTTCCAGCACCAGTACTTACACTGACAGTAATCAAGTGGACGAGATAATCTTACTTTAGATTGAATCTCGACAAAATCCAGGGCTTAGCTAACTGATCGCCTCGAGGATCGCACAGCAAGGACTGTCATGCAAACGAATGAGGCCAAAGCTGCATTGACAAGTGACGTGCCTTTCCAAATATTGTTTCTGTATAATGAGGTTATTTTTACTGCAATATTCCTAAATTTTCAAATCAGTAGATGAAACTAAAAACTTGTGTTTGTGTTTTCAATAATTGATGGCTTGTATCAAACGATATAGAACCGGCACTGAACCTTGTGATCATTGTTGAAGTGTCAGTTAAGGATGTTTTACACCACATCAGAAGAGTTGAGGACTTCGGGTCATTGATAAAGTGACGCAGAGGGGATCAATAACGCCGCGTTCGGCATTCCGTTCCATTGAGCTATTATAGCAACCTCCTTATACTGGGAAGTGCCGTCCACGAGGATGCTGGTAGGTATATGTTCTGTGGCCACATCGCGTGTGCTACAATTTGATAGGAACGACGGGAGTTGGCTGAATTTAAACGGTACCGTGATCGAAGACATCTTAATGGAAGGACGCTAAGTCGACGCCATCTAGTTTGGCCATTCTCAGAACCTCCGCCCGAAGGCTGCCACGTGATCGTCCTTAATTATCCGCGTATTATATCTCTTGTATATTGAAAAAAAACCCATTCCTTATGATAGCTTCCATCTCAGTGACACTATGCTCTCAAATAGCCAACCAATCTGGTGCGAGAGACATTTGGTTGGAGGTCACTTTGGTTATCCCTGGATGGTGTAATGTGTCTGAGGTAGCAAGTGGCAGTATGGTGGTATCCACAGGGGCGTGTCACGCTTAGAAACAGCGTTAGGAAGACATATAGGTATATAGACCCTACCCTAGTACTATATAAAAGGTGGTGGTATCTATGGAGATCACACTAGAATCCCGACATACTACACTACAAACGTACTATCCGTAACACCATTACTGATTAAGACTTTGTCACAAGAACCGTTTACTGCTAGGCGACATACAATCACTCAGAATATATTGTAAGCTTGCTGATGTTGACTTATCAACTATTCACTGACTCCCTCAGAAGGCAAACAGGAAGTGAGTGAGTTGAGTTTTAGCAATGTTCAAGAAATATCACAGCATGGGACACCAGAAATGGGCCATTGCACCCATATGGGGAATCGAGCCGGGTCTACGGGGTGACGAGTGAATGCTTTAACCACTAGGCTACCCCACCTCCCCCGGCGAATGTAAGCGTATCAGCTGCTTTATAGTTTACGTGCGGGAACAGATGGTCGTGCCTGGTACACGCTATGTAGTCACGTTGCTGAACGTGATGTGACCAACTCCACGTGTGTGAAAGTGCAAACGAAATATAGGATACAGTAAAAGATTGAATCAACACAACAAAGCATTGAACACTTGAAGCGAGAAGCATACATAGGAGCATACTTAGGGAGTGTTTAACAAGCCCTGGGCATTGTCTAACCCGTTTACCGTGATAGTTCTTGCACAAATACAGTACATGACCTTACATGTTGAGGTTGACAGTATGTGAGCGTGTTTAGTATAAATTCATAGTGTTTGTGTATATGCCAAGACGGTATTCAGTGTGTACCTGGAACAGCCATATCTGCCGCTGTGAACTATCGATCTGTGGCTGGACATGAGTTTGCCAGTAAGCTGGGTCACAGCAGATAATGGGTCTCGCTGAACTTCCACATCCATCTGGATATAGTCACCTGGCGCTTCGCAGCCTCCAACCTCTAATCATGTTGCTATTTAGCTCCGCAGGCTATGCCTTCCCTCCTCATATCATGTTGATAATTACAACAGGAACCATTTCTTTTTAAAATACACATGTAGAATCTTTTAAACGTCTATTTTAAGTACAAACATGTGTTCCCGTGTGGTTTTTTTTTGTATAAAACCTATTTGGAATTATAATACGTTCACCCTGAGAAAGGCGACCCAGGCAATATCGCCATTGTCATTATTGTCTTCGTCATTATTTCGAAATTCCTTTGCAAATACGTATTGTGCTTTTAGCTGAGTCGGATAGTCAATGGATTCTCAGTAAAATTGCTTTCTGGGTTAAGAAGGTTTATTGACGAGCTGATGATCTGACGTGAACCCCCCCGCCTGTCCTCTGAACCTATCGCCCACCCACTTCCTGTGACCCGCGCGATGCTAAGTGATCTTTAAGAAGTGTAATTTGTCTTCTTTACACTAATACACATTCCAAGGCCCTGTGGACGAAATACCAGCTGCAACAAGATGCTTCTATTTGTGTATGTTATAGCGATCAGAACCGTAACATAATCATGTATCTTGTACACTATAACATCACTGTAAGACAGAGAGAATAAGATCTTATAAAAAAGAGTATTTTGCTAAATGTTAATGTGTTGTATTCAGTATACATCTCTGACTGAAAAAATGATTCATTGTGGAATAACCATTCATCTTCACATTTCTGCAGTGGATCTTTTAATTGTATATTCAATTCAGACGCCTTTGACTTACAGAATTCTTGGTTGACACATGTCATCGGTCCCAATTGCGTAGATCGATGCTCATGCTGTTGATCACTGGTTTGTCTGATCCAGACTCGATTATTTACAGACCGCCGCCATACAGCTGGAATATTGCTGAGTGCGGCGTAAAACTAAACTCACTCACTCACTTACAGAATTTGCAAAATTCTATTCTGCAATCGTCTTGACCGGAAGGGTACTTCTAAGGTATTAGAAATTTTCCAAATTTCCAAATGTTTCAACGCCTGAACTTATGCCCATATGAAATCGTATAAATCGAAAGGGGTCTGAATTGCCCGATGACCCGAACGTCTTAGATTGAAGAATTGTACTTGTTTCCGTATCCATATCCTTAAGGTTATAAGGTGGAAGAGGTAATATGAACCTAATGGGGAGAGTATGTGACTGAAATGAAGCAATATAACCTCATTTAACAGCCCACTTAGTAGCTGTAGAATTAGTATTAAATGTCAGACGAGCAGGTCATTCGTTAATCACTCCCTCGACACCAGTTTGACATTTCTTGAGACATTAAATGAGAAAGTGAAAGTAGAAGTCCCAAGTTACTGATACATTTATGAGCCAATGAATAAAATTTCGTTGTGGTCATTGTAATTCCTGCTTTTTGATTGGCTGAATCGTTCAAACCACTGTTTGAGGAGAGAGGCTGGGAAGGATGATAAACCCTATCCTCGAATCAGGGCCTTGCTCGTCCAGATTACAATATTTTCGGGTCTCATTTAAAACTCGAATTTTCCAATTGTTTCCCGTTCCCAGGGAACCTGTGCTTGAATTTGGCGCATACTGATCATGTCATTCGAGACAGCCGCCCCCTCTGACACAATTCTTCCGGTTCGTAACGATCTGACTGTTCTTGTCTCTTGCCTTGACTGACACATCTTATGAACCGGTAGGTCAAGACATGCTTAACCTTTTCGCGAACACCTGGTGTCATCACTGATTTTTAATGAACCATTAATTTACCTTTCACAGCTGTATTGTCCTTTACGCCAAATGAAATGTAATTGTGTGATCGGCACTCTAGAAGTTGGTGAGTCAAAAAACGAAACATACAACTTCATGGACGACAACTTCAAGCTTGATAACGATGTAAGTATAACATCGAAACGTCGCTTAATGCAATAAACAAGAAGTTGTCATCCAAATAGTTGTATGTTTCATATTTTCTCAAATGGAATCTGTTTCTTCTTCTGGGGGTTTCCTTCGCACATGATTTATAAAGCAATAGGTTCCTATCCATTAAACGTATTCGCTGTTAATAAGATTATCTATTAATTCCCCTACTATATCATAAACATGTGTATATGAAATGCTAACAAATATTTCTGATAAAGGAATCCTGGCCCACAAGTGGCACCGTCACAAATGCGAACAAATCCAAGTTAATTATTTACCTGGAAAGCAGGAACATGTGGTACATATGAAAATAGGGAATTGCATCGGATATCATTGTGTGCGGTTATACAGATTACCAGGTTTGTCCTTCTTGTTGAAAGCCGGTCAGTATCACAGCTGCTGTCTAATGTGCGAGGTATTCACGACAGTGATTCTGTCAGCCATAAGTATAACTGGGACAATTTCGACCCATGAGTTCCTCCCACGCCTTGGGACCCAACTGTGTAGAGCCAATATGACGGCGCTTTGACATGCAATGTCCAACTCCAAAATTCACAGCGAAATAAGAACATATATTTCTAAAGCGAACCAAGATTAACCAGAAAAAGAACTCCTACATGGTGAAGGATTTCATCTGAGATCAAAATATGGGTGCAATTTCAGTCAAGCAACTGCCCTTGGAAAGGAAAGTTAACCCTCTGTATCAATAGTATTGTGATATTAAAATTCTTCATATTGCTGATTCAGCAAAACAATGTAATAGTAACATGTAACTGCTCAGTAACATTGAGGTAATATAGTTAAGATTCAAGCGAGTGCATATGTTCTTAGTGCGTGTGACAAGGATATATATATGATGTAGGAAAACAAACAAGGCTTATTATCAGATGTTTATGTCCCTTCAGTGAGTGTTCCTGAAGGATGTGTTTAGTCTGGCAGCCCTCGGTATACATCACCTTTGTTGAAGCCAGATATTCCAGATGTATCAAGATGAGTTAGTAGGTGTATTAATGGTTGAAATTTATCTGAAGCACAAAACAATTTATAGTATTCTAGTCATTTCCTCTAAGCCATGGGCAGCCATGTCCATCTAATGTCTTATATGATGTATCTAATATCTTTATATCACCAAATCCCCACATGGGTACAATGTGTGAAGCCCATTTCTGGTGTCCCCCGCCGTGATGTTGCTGAAATATTGCTAAAAGCGGCGTAAAACCAAACTCAGTCAGTCACTTTATATATGTCAATAAACATTGGTCATTTAATCAGTTTACAAGGATCTCGGCATATAGAGGTTTCCTTCGCCGAATACACGCTGAGCTGATGGCAGCTGGTGATTTTCTGATCTATGATATACTGATAAAGTTGTTGACCTATTGACGAACTTGCATTGGTTTGGCGGGTAGGTTTCGTTACGATTAGTAGTTGGGCGGTCGATCTCTTACCTCCACTGATTTCACTGGGCTTCAATCCCATTGTCTTCTTCTAGGGTCAACAATGGTTGACCCCCGTTTCTTGATTTACGACGGCTAGAGTTAGATTTTCTGATGTGTTCTTTAAGTTACTGTTTAATGAAGCTATACCGATGTTTGTTACATCCGAAACATTTGTAGATATAACTGTGTATGGATACATAAAGCTACGTCTAGTTATATACGTCAGTCTACAGGAACACAGCGGGGGGACGCTACCTATTTATTCCACTGACTTATGAATGGATTGCTGTATAGGCTACCTGTATAACCCACTCAAACACTGGGTCAAAGTCCGAAGTAGGGGTGGGTATTGCAAAGAATTTTCATATTGCGATATATTGCGATGCGAAAGCAATATATTGCAAGAAGTTTTTAAAACAAAAACTACTCAAAATGGAGTTAATGCTTGACTTATAAGGCATATATCCTGGGGGTGGGATGGCGGGGATATATCCTGGGGTGGGATGGCGGGGATATATCCTGGGGTGGGGATGGCGGGGATATATCCTGGGGTGGGATGGCGGGATGGGATATATCCTGGGGTGGGATGGCGGGGATATATCCTGGGGTGGGATGGCGGGGATATATCCTGGGGTGGGATGGCGGGGATATATCCTGGGGTGGGATGGCGGTGATATATCCTGGGGGTGGGATGGCGGTGATATATCCTGGGGGTGGGATGGCGGGTATGGGTTATTTGTATTGATTTACAACAATGTACATTTTGTTTAAAGAAACGCAAATGTTTCGTCATTTTGCTATATAAAGATGTTTGAAATATCAACAACATATACATGAACGTGTGAGCAAATGTACCCATAAGTTCAGTATTTTAAAATTTCAATGTCATCTCAAACTTTACTAAATAATTTGTTTGCAACAGCATGTCAGTGCAGTGCGTCGATGAAGACCGGGATACAAAGGATCGGCATGGAACGCTACCGGGCCGTGGTAACGTCGAGTCTCCTCGCCAGATGAGCATTTCACCTCACCTCACCTCACCTCACCTCACCTCACCTCACCTCACCAGACAGTCCAGTTTTCACTCACTTTATAATTCGTAATATAATTTAGCTCATCGGCGAATGATTGCAATATTGGTTACACAAGAGGAGTTTCTTACTTCAAGTTGAATATTAGTCTACATCGACAGGTTAAATGCAACATTAACATTTGTAAAAGTCATTAACATGTTACATTTGGGGTAATTTATGGTACTTGTCGTTAATATATTTTTTTCTTATTTCACAGTAACATAAACATAGAAGTAAATTATATTCGCGTTCAACACAATGTCGTCCCGTTGTTCAGTTGGCTCCACACTAACAACACCTTTTAGTTTTAAGCCCACGAGAGTTAGTCTCGTCTTATAATGCTAATAATATATCTGAGATTTCCTGCATATGAACATAGATTAGAAATTGATCAAAACCTTATTCTTGTGGAACGCCACCTCTGGTAAACATGACTGATCAGGTATATCCAGTGACCAGAACGTTCTGCTTCTTTTAATGATCTTCCAAGGCGCCATAACAGCTGTCCATTAACACCATACTGCGTCAGCCTATCACCTGAACAACTGCGCCACACCCAGTCGACTGCTTTTGAAACGTCGCAAAAACGCACTTCATTATCGCCAAGCTATTTATATCTCTGTTGATATATTTCAAGCAGCTGGAATTACATTTTGTAATTACCCGGCCGCGATCTGACACCTTACTTCTACATAAAGACATTATTTTTGCACGTTTCCAGTTTGATGACGAATCTGCCCATGTCTACTTGCAAGTGATTAAAAGTAACAACGGTGAAAATATATTGAAAGATATTGAATTCGTCTATTTCACCAGCTGTATTTCTGGGTGTCGACGATATTAGATATGAAGTGCTCCCCGTTATTTAAGCTAGGAAAACGCGACCACTTGGGATACCCAAAAACTCAGTGACCAAAGAGGAAACAGCGTTGATATAACTGAGCCTTTTATTATATACCAACGAAACCTCCAGTACTTGCTAAACTATTTTCATTGAATAGAGATTCATGAGACTTTTTTTTAAAATGTTAAATTTATTTTAATTTTGTTTTGTACTGTATCAAATTACTATTCCTTCTGCATATTGTCCAAAGCTTTCCCGAATTTCTTTCCGATCGAATGCTTACCCTCGGTGTTTATTGTTTACGTTTGTTTGTTGTTTAACTCGTCACTCAATATTCCAGCTATCTGATGGAGTCCTGTAAACAATCGAGTCTGGACCAGACAACCCAGTGACTGATAACATCGATTAACGCAATTATTGCACCATCATGCAACCATGAGTCGCCGTAAGTTGCTTCTTACGACAAGAATTGGTTGCTGAAGACCAATCATAACCCGGATGTTGGTAGTGCAGTGACACAGATACGTGAAGGAATTATCAGGGGAAGCACAACTTAACTATCAAGGCTTTCCAGTTGTTGTTATTTATGAGGGTAATGTGTGTATCAAGCGACAAACCGTTCCACACTCAACAGAGTCCAACTGTATCAAAAGAATGTGTCTATGAATTGCTATAGGGATGGTCATGCGAGTACATGTAAGTTACACGCATATACATTGTGCAATCATAGAATTAGAAGAGACAAAAAAAACGTTCCCTATTCATGAGTGAGCTTTGGTAAAAAGAAAATCCATTGTACCATAGCGACTTCTTTGCAGGCTTGTGTCTATGAATTGCTACCTGATGGTGTTGATACCATGTGTTCGCTTATCATGTCCAAACCGGTGACATGTCACAAACACATGCAAAGGCAAATCAATTGTTCACCTGAAAAAACGGAAACATATGGTACAAGTCCACATACAGTGGAAACCTGATAAGTAAAATTTCAAGGGACTTTTATATGAATTTTCAGGAATTTTACTTAACCAAACTTATAAAAACCTGCAAATGACAACCGTATGTATGTATATGTATGCATATGTAACAATGAACAACTTATCAGGGCTGGCCTCCAGTTGTCAGTGTATTGTCACCTGCATGTCGCCAGCGAGCTGTAAGTAGGATGTTTGTTTGACTGGAGACTGACACGACTGCCCCTCATGTCGGATTATGTGGTGATTGCTAATTTAGTTATCTAGTCTCAATTGTTGTGATAACCATACCTGTATGTTTATCTTGAACAATTCAACAGTTTCCTCTTATTATTAATCCATCCATTGGAATTGCCAATTATATCAAAACCAACACAATGGGCAAATAGATAAGCAGAACAAGGTTTATTTTCTCTGTAATCTAAGATCAACAATCATAAATATAGCAACTTTTTGTGATGTACATTACATTTTGGTTGGCAAAATAACTTTAATCAAAAATATGATCGTCCAGAGTATTGTTGCATTTTGTCGCCAGTTTCAGTCAAACAACATATACACGTCAAAACATAATAGAACATTGCTGACAGGACATCCATCACATCACTAACTGAACATTTGTCATAAACCATCATTGACAACACACGTTCTACCCAACAGACTGGCAATAGCTGCAATTCTGCATCAAACAGGTGCTTTTATTATATACCGAGTGAGTGAAATAAATAAGGGAGAGGTATTCAAATAAATTACGGCACAAGTTCAATATATTTTGTTATGTTTACCTAAATGCACAAGTGTTCCTTTATTCTTTTCCAGGTTTCTCCACAAGCGTTATATTGCACTGTGGGTGAGAATAAATATAGGAACACTGCGATGAAGTGGTGTTCCCTTATTTGTTTCCCTCAGCATATCATGCCTGTTTGATGACTGAAGAAATTGACATGGTGAAACTGACAATCCAAGAATTAATACAGTGTGGAACGTTGGATCAGACCCCTGACTGAGCTCTCCTGTGTAACAGGTAAATACAACAAATGTTAACGGGTGAGTATTGAGCCAGTTACACACGCTGATATCACCGTTTTTACCTGCCATGCAATTAGCTCAATTCATCATTGTGCGTATACGCTCACAACAGTTTCCAGAATCACTGGATCTGTACCAACATCTCACAGACATTCAGAACATATACCCCCTCCAACCCACCCCCAAATCGAGAGCCCCACACAACGGTTTGCATTGGCACTGGATGCATGTTCAAATATCTCCCTGGACTTCAATGAGAAACAAGTTTCGAGTTTTTCTTTGGTGGCCTCTCAACAATCTGTTATTTTACAAAGAGTTCACTTAAAAGGTTGCAATAACAACCAGTTTCCCGTCTAGATACTGTACATTTCGAAAGCCTTGACCTTGGGTTGGATTAGACAAGGAGAAACACATCGGAGCTAGACCCTCATACAGCACACCTCGTTGTACAACAGAAAAGGATCAATGGTTTCTGGAGATTTCTTTTCAACTGAATTGACACTTTTACTCTTATGGTTTTTAGGATATATAGCGACAGGGTATCTGTTATTATTTATAAGTGAGTGAAGTTGTTTAAGCGTACTACATAAAGCAGCTGCTTTTCTTTACAGACTTAAAGTGTCTTGGTGTTTAAAAGTTTAAAAGTTTTCATTACATTTGTGAAGACGTGTTTGTTTTTAACCATCAAATGAAGAAGACCACCAGAAGCACTAAAATAACAATCAGCATTTAATTCCTTTAGGGAAAAACACAAACTTGCTCTATATTCTATTGTTTAAGAAAGTTGTTCACAGAACAATGTCAATATCTCTGTAAGAAAGCAAGAGCCTTCACTTTCGTGTTGGGACCGCCCCCGTGGTGTAGTGGTTAGAGCGTCCGCCCGGAGAGCGGAAGGTCGCGGGTTCGATACCCGGCCGCGTCATACCAAGAGACTACTTATGGTACTTGTTGGTCCCTGCCTGGCGTTCGGCATTAATGGGTACAACAAGGACTGGTCGCCTCGGAGTCAGTATAATGTGTCTGAGTGGGGTATTCATGCTTCACTGCGGCATGGTATCTCAGTGGGCTTGCACAATAAAACCAGCTTAAGTCTGGGCTAGTACAAGCAGCCGCACATACACATACACACGCACGCACGTCGTCATATGAGCGAAATATTCTCAAGCACGACGTTAAACCCAATTTCACCTCACCTCACTTTCGTGTTGGACAAACAGAACAGAACAGGAAACCTAAACACAAACACTTATCTAGCCTCATCAAAAGCTGATAACTGATAACCTTTATCTCTAAATATTGTACAGCAGTTTTAAGTTTTAGTTGACTGATCTTGATGTTTTATGACAGCAGGCTGCATGTTATCAAATCTGGACCAGACAATCAAGTGATTGTTGTTGTGACCAATGTTCCAGCCCTATGGTATAATGTTAAGCAAATAACAAGTCACTGAGCCTGTCCATACAATTTCAATTGGTTGTAGTTTACACCCCCATTCCACTGACCAGCGGAACCTCGTCTGAAGCCCATCTCATCCCAATTTTGCCATAATTTCAGCGTTCGGATGAGTTCCGATGAAAATTCACCCGACATCCTTTTTCGGGGGTCCCTTTTTTCCGTAAAATCCGATAGAGTTCCAACATTGATCGGGTTAATCGGATGAAAAACTGGTAGCGGCCTGATGTCTGTCCGCCATATTCATCGGAGGCGTCCGAATGATCCGACTGCAGTCGGATTGTAATTCGAGGGTGACCTGACATTAATCTGAAACTTCCAACACTCTCCTAACACCAATCCGACAAATCGCTTACCATTGGAAGGGTAATCGGACACTGACCCATTACTGGTCGGATTTTTCGCCAAAATCGGCAGTCGAGTATTAAAGCGGGCTGCACCTCTTGACGGTACTAGTCATGGATCCTCGCAACGCTGCAGCCCTGGGCTTTGTTTTAATGCTGCAGCAACAAACTATGCAACAAGATGCAATGACCCTTGAGGTCCTGAGAAGGAGGCTGAGGAGGCATAGAAGACCACGTCGTTGTTGGGTTCGACCATGACTGCAAGCTGATAGAAGGCTGTTATATGAGCACTACACCAGACTCATAATTGAACTGAGAATGGAGGATACAACGGCATTCTTCAATTTCTTGAGATCTACGCCAGAATCTTTTGATGAACTACTCCAGAGACTCGCACCAAGACTCACGAAGGGTGATACCAATGCCAGGAGAGCCTGTTAGCCTGCACCCTAAGGCACCTTGCAGCTGGCGATCGGTATCCATCACTGTCATACAGCTTCAGGGTTGCTGGAGAAACAATTTGCAAGTTTATCCCCGAAGTCTGTCAAGCCATAGTGGATGAGTATGCTGATGAAGTGATCCAGTGTCCCACCACTGAACAGAACCGCCTCCGTGCTGTCGTGGTTAGAGCGTCCGCCCAGAGAGCGGAAGGTCGCGGGTTCGATCCCCGACCGCGTCATACCAAAAGACGTTAAAATATGGCACTTGTTGGTCCCTGCCTGGCGTTCGGCATTAATGGGTACAACAAGGACTGGTCGGCTCGGAGTCAGTATAATGTGTCTGAGTGGGGTATTCATGCTTCACTGCGGCATGGTATCTCAGTGGGCTAGCACTATAACACCAGCTTAAGTGTGGGCTAGTACAAGCAGCCGCAAATACACATACACACGCATGCACGACGTCAAATGAGCGAAATATTCTCAAGCACGACGTTAAACCCAATTTCACCTCACCTCACCCACCACTGAACAAGACAGGCATGCAATTGCTGAAGAATACGAGAGGCATAAGAAAGTAAGATTGTTTATGGATAACAACTTCTTTTATTATATATGATGCGCCGTTTCGATATGGATTCTTATACCGTTGTCAAGCAAGAGTGAAGTACTACAGCACAGAACAGACTTATATACATGAACAGGGATTAAGTAATAACAACATGTAGGTATGAACCAAGGGGATTGACAACAACAACAAGGCACGGTGGTAATAATGTAGTGACAATAGGAGGAAGCCAATGGTCCTAGAGGCAGAAACAAAAATATACATGGCTGATGAGATTAATTAGCAATGATAGCTGGAGTGCTCTTATCTGTTGTTTCTATCAGTTCATTGTATGCAGAAGGGATGAGATATCCCTGGTCTCTGTTGATTGAGGGCTTGTGTCTCCGGATTTGAACTGCTTCTGCAAGTTTTCTTTTGGTGAAGTCCTGGTGGTTTTTCGATAAGGCATGCAATTGCTGAAGAATACGAGAGGCGTTGGAACGTTCCACATGTAATGGGGGCACTTGATAGCAAGCACGTGGCACTCAGAGAGAGGCCAAATAGGATTCCCCACCTGAGCCAATGACCAGTGACAACCATAACAAGCCATACTTCATGATCGGTGATGACGATTTTGCTTTGCGAACCCACATGATGAAGCCCTACTCGAGAAAGAACTTGATTCTTACAGAGCGGATATATAACTATTGCATAAACAGAGCCCAAAGAGTCGTGGAGAACGCTTTCGGAATACTGGCAGCCAGATTTTTATTACAGCAACAACCTGACTTTGTGCGTAACATGATAGAAACCTGTGTCTGCCTCAACAACCTGATCCGAATACGACACCAAACCATGCACCATGGTCAGCTGGATGCAGAGGATGCCAACCACAACATTATACCAGGAGAATGGAAGGTCGCTTCTTTGCCTTCTGTGCTCGAACATTTCTGTTCTTTCTTGGACCCATCTTCAGGATCTTGGTGCTGCAGTGTCCGATGAAACTCTGCGGGGTTAGTGTCGGCTGACCCTCCTTTCGTAGTCCGTTGGCCGTCAGATGTCACCGCTTGCTATGCGATATGTGTCGGATGGCAGTTGAGTTAATGAGGGATTACCTCTGATGTCACACCGGATAGCAATCAGACGGTGCTAAATATCACGTTACCCTCCGAGGAGAATCGAACTGGTGATGGGCGACTATCAGGCGCGTCGGGCACACTGCAGACTGCAATCAGATGAGCGTCAGATAACTGTTAATCATCGGACACTTATCACATTGCCGTCCGACGTCGGCTGGACACGTCCGATAGTTGCACAACACGAATCTGACACACATCGGACTGACTCGACATTCATCCAACACTGACTCGATTTGAGACCGGAAAGAGCGTCCGATGGCGAACTAAGCTCTGAGCTTAGTTCCTTCATCGGACGATTTCGCCTCATCGGATCATGCCCGACACGTCGGACACTCACCTGATAGTCGACATATACAAATCGGATTCCTCGGACTGTGATACGATACTCATCGGTGGGTTACCGGAAGGTAAAAACTTTGGTTCCGATGAGTGACCGATGAGCCAAAAATCTCTGTGGAATGGGGGTGCTAGGACTAGACTATGTTGTTGAGGACCTTTCCTGATATTTTCTTGGATCCTTTCAGCTAATACCCACTGAGCTGATATGAAGATATCCTTCTCCATCTTCATACAAGATATGTTGCATAATCACAGGTTTACATCAACGAAACAGTGTTGTGAACATTGTTAAACATTTTATTTTCCTGTAGCCACCGGTTACGGTACACATTGAGTGAAGAAAACACATTGTGTGAAGAAAGTGATTTAGTGGATGGACATATGACTGCACATACAAACGAGAATCAAACAAACAATATGACGGAGGTTTAACATGAATGAAGCTTACACTGACAAGCATAATGAGCAACATGAAGGTGACATGCAGGCAGGAAGAAAGCACTGGATCAGACAGGCAGGATATTTATCAGGGCTGCATCTAGAAAATCAAGTCTTGACCAGACAATATCCAGGGATTGACTTCAAGAGTATCAATCTGCATGTTCTAGATAATCAAGTCTAGATCAGACAATCCATAGATTGACTTCATGAGTATCAATCCCCATAATCTAGATAATTACAGGTGATCAGCTTGACCTGAGCTACTCTACATATGCATGACCCGAGAGGTCAATGGCACAAACGGCAGGTTGAGTTAACTTCATTAAATAGGGGAGCAGAGACTGTTGTTATTGTTGCGTTCGTGCAAAACATGCATACATGGATTCTTTACAGAACTTGTCCCGGAAAACAACACTTCTGAAAAAACAATTCAATTTAAACATGAATTGTTTTTACAGTCATATGCTATCTAGTTTGGTTTACTAACTTAACGATGTAAAGTCAGTTACTTTCAGAATCCAATTCACTCTCGCTATCACTCTCTCCACCCAGTTCAATTATCATTTTTTTGGACATGTTGACAATCTGCTGACAAAGGCACACCCCTTCACAGTAATAGACCCAACCAGTTGTAACACGGCCAGGCAATGCATTAGTATTCACTTGATCAGGTCAAGCTGAACAACCTGTAAGTCTAGATAAGACAATCCAGGGATTGACTACATGAGCATCAATCCACATGGTTGGATACAATGACCTGCAGATTCAGATAGTTGCCTCTTCCACAAGCATTGGTTGGTGAACATCAATGTTAACTGGATCTTCACACCTTTCCTCCATAGACAGTTCTTACAACAAGCAGGTAGTATTTGGGAGACAACTAACTGTAAAGGTGGCCATTAAACCCATACCATTTACAAGCAAAACATGACACGGGAATGCTTTTCAGCTGCAACATAGAATTGATCACCTATGATCACCATGGTGACGAATGATGGACGCAAGGGGTATTTAAAGTCCAAGATGGACCTATGATAAACCCTCCTGGTAACTCTCCAGCCCTGCCCATGGTATCCTTATGCCTGGATTAAAATTTTACAACAAATACATAAATACAACAAACTATAGGATACCTTCTTAGTAGTTGAATAAGTGCATGAGTGAGTAGGACTTTTAACAACAGTCTTGCACTATGAGGGCAGGGGCAGCAGGAATTGGACATGACACACTGTGCCAATGTGTGATATCACACCTGCTTCGGGCAGGTTGAGCAAACATGCTAACCATTAGGTTACCCCACTGCCCCACAAGCAATGACTTGTGAAGGAATAAGAACATGATAATCGTCTACAAGCATTACAGCTCAATAATAAAAAACGCAGGTGTCAGACAATATTTACACATGGACAGCAGAAACATATTGCAAAAATACATTGCTAAACTCAACAGAGATGAAAATAAATAAACTAAAACTATTCAACAGGATATAAATATATTTCAAAGAACAGATTTGATAAAAGTTTTCAGAAATTGTAACATTAAATTAAGAATGATTACAATCTTATAACAAAGAACGTCTGATTCTTACAATACATTGTCTTCCAATTGAAAATAGAACATACTTTCATGAAATATATAATAAATAGTTGAGAAAAACTTCCCTTTCAAGGCATCTGATCCCCTTAAGGCCATTATCTCTCCAAATAATAATGTTTGTGAAAATGTACTGATTTGATAACAATATACGGTTATATATATCTTAATAGTTTTGTCACTATGCAGTGTTTTAACACCGACAAGTCTCATCTGATGTGCATCTAATGCACCTATTGATATCAGATAAACAAGAGCAAGAATGTAATGATAAAGTTGGCAAACTAAACTCTCGGCTTACATACACACTGCTAAAATATAGGATTAATGACAAAGGGTACCTGTCTGACAGGTGTGTCCTGATCCAACTTCAATACGTTGCCAGGAGCTACATTTCTTTTAGTGTGCATGGTTCATCTTCTCTTGAGGGTTGGAGGGAACAAATAGTTAAAAATTACACATTTATTTTTTTGTAATATTTGGCAGCATGGACACACAAATAAAATGAAGTTGTTCTAGGTGTTTAGGCAAGTGATATACCAACACAACAATGTTATTGCATGGGTTCAAATCTTTTCTGATTTCGAATAAATGTTAAATGTGTGTCTTGATACGCAGCCTACTGTTTTAACTCTCATGACGTCTGTCAGTCAGGTGGCTCAGGCTGCACTTCTCAGTGGCCCTATGTGCTGTCGCAATTTCAAAAACATTGTACAAAAGTGTTACAACATTCTACATTTCAAATTGTATAACATACAACTTGTGTCGATTGTCTTTCCAACAGTAACTACTTTCAGCAAATCCAAAGTCTACCTGCTCTAGATCTACCAAGTCATCGGTGAATATTCATGTATTCTAACTTTCCTACAATTTCTACATAAATCATCCCTTATCCTTAACCATCACTTTGATGTAAAAAAAATATTCAAATACATGATGAACATACATGCACTTCACGGCTTGGGAAATTCCCTCTTTTGTGATATTAACCACTCCTACCAAGGTCAACATTACTTCAAACTATATTGTGTATTTAGAGTACATTTTGAAATCCACATATTTTTTATCAAATGAGCAATGATCATTCTGTGACACTTGAAATATGCAGACACAAAGAAGTAAACTTTCCGCCATATTGCAGAGTGTTTATAAAATCATGTTAAACATACGTCGTTTATATTAGCATCATAGCATCACACATAATTCAAATTCAGCTTCCCAGAATTCCCAATACATTTTACAATATAATGTAAAACTGTCTTTATCACAAATACCAAATGTCTCATGGGAAGAGTATTCAGCAAGAATTAGGGAAAGAATAAGACGAATTTCAATGATTTGGTACATTCAACACTATTTATTATAGTTTCCGTCAAGGATGAGGCCATGACTGTTATAAATTCATGCGTAACGTTAATGATACTTCGCCTCATTTCTGACTATTTCTCTTGGTTACAATCAAAATAAAAAGAAAATAACAAGCTGATTTTCAGAATGATTCTAATTATATACATGCCACATTTATGCATATTCGATGCCTGAATCAACAATATCCCGAGAACTCATGTTGGTTAGCATACCATTTATGAAAGTCACATACCGCAAGTGATGCAATATGTAAATCAACATTGTTTGGTATTTCATTGAGGTGAGGTTGGTATAAACCTATTATATTCCATTCAAGAAGAAAGAAAAGGATTGGCAAACAAGCCTAATTGGACTGTTCGTTTGTACAATTGTCCCAGAGATGACAGCAATAGTCAAATAAAGGTAAGATAAAGGATTTATACATTGTTTCGAGAATTTTGCGTGATAGTCTGTATTTAAAACTACGGAGGCAATTAATCATAGGGCTAATTTTACTAATCATTTCATTAATGTGGGAATGCCAAAGGAGGTTTTCCTGTAAAGTTACTAAATGCCTAAATGTTTATGAACCTGCACTTCATTTATACGGGTACAGTGCATCGGGAGGGGAGGTTTCGTAGAAGGTTTGGTTTTGCGTGAAAATTGGATAGTTTCAGTCTTGTTTGGATTAAATTTTACTTGCCAGGTTTATGACAATATGCACTATCAATCTATCCTGCATGCATCTTTTGCAATTTCTATACACTTTTTCATACAATTAATTTCACTATGGACATCTTTTGCTTTGGAACCAGCTATCCAGGAGTCCAGTCTAAATCAATTGGCATCAATTCAGTCAAAATCTAACTGGGAAACTCATAACTGTTTAGCAAAGGCCCCATAATGGCACAATACAACGTTTACATTAAGAATTCTACTTTTAATGTCAGAAAAAACAGCAATATTAACTGATTCTAAAATTCCATTTTGTTTGATACCAAATCAATGTTATTTCCCGTTGAATATTTTACTGCTCCTAATACAGTTTTAAGGTAGACTTTGCCAAAACCTTTCGAGACAAGTAGTATGAACTTAATTTTTTAGCATAATGTTTATTAAGTATAAACTGAACAGAGAATTACTAGCCACGGGCTACAGACTCACAGTGAACGTTGCCTGTTTGGACACTCTTTCAGTATCATATGGCATGTTATGTCAACATAGGTGGACAGCTAAAGGGTCAGAATCTGCAAGGCCTAATTATGGTAATTCCATCATCAGCTAATGTCATCACAGCTGGGACCTCTTGAGGAAGTAGGTTAACTTCACTACAAGACCATCTCTGCCACCAAGCTATAGGACTGGCTACAATACAGGTCTAATTAGTCGTTTATAGTCAGGCAAGGGAATGGATCCTGAAAGACATTCAGCGACAGTTAAAACCTACTTACATTCAGAGCTAGTTTTCTCATGATCAATTGTTATACATTTTCACAAAAATAGGTAAAAGATAAGTGCTTACAGGCAATGTTAGACTTTTGTAAATAGAAAAGTACAATCCAAAGTATTATGGACTGACCATGGAATATAAGAGATGTGGAAGGAGATGGGAATTGCAGCATAACATGTTTTAGGCCAATGATTCAAGAAATACACATGTTTGGAGAAACATTTTCAGGACATCAAGCGAGCATTTATTTACTTTTTTTCAAAAACATAGGTTTAAAATTCCCAGAATATTAAACAGTCAGTATGTAACTTCCATGCATTACTGACATGTCATGAGATAAACTATCTCCATATAACCACACATAAATGTGCATATGCACCCCACTTAAATAGTTCTTATTATGACTATTCCATCCCAACTTAAGGCACAAGCAGTAAGTCTCAGTTCAGAGGTAGAGTGATAAAGATTGTTTAAATTATTGATGCTTTTCCATTCTCCTTTTCCATGACAGGATGAGGTGGTGACAAGCAAAGAAACACAATCAGGATGAACCAGGAATCGTACAACAATAGGTTTCGGGTAGGCCTCAAGGAAGCAGCTCTCCGGAGTGAAAGTGCAACAACATAGACCTGTATCTGTACACTCTTATCCAAACTTTACAAGTCTAAATTACCTCGAATATCATAACTTACGTTTGTCTTCAACTAGATAGTGTGTTGGGAGTGATATGGTAGGCCTGGTATATTCAACATGTTCAATCACAGATACTGCTAATCTGGTCAGATAAAAAGCCAGATTTTCCCCCCAATTACTGAGCATTTCAAACCATTTCACATATGAAAATCTTGATGTACAACTTATACTAAACCGGAATGCAAAAGGCCAGTACAAGACTATAAATTATAACAATGTCCTGTGAGTTTAAATCTATAAATCTTACATTATAAAATGATTTGAATGAATAATTTGAAAGCTGATTGCCACAGATGTTATATTTGTATCGAAACAGAAACAACTTATTTTGAAATGACAATGAGAGTGATTTCAGGCAGGAGGTTGAAGATAGGCATACCTGGGGTGAGGATGTGATGACCGATTTACACCAGCTTAACATCAACACTTAACCTATAGTCTGATTGCAGTGAAAACATATCGATGAATTTCACTTTAAACAAAAAAGTATATCAAATAAAGTGAAATTAAGATTGCAATCCTCATAATTTTACCTTGCCAATAAAACATATAAATTTCAGAATTTTATTCAACTCAGAATAAAAGTTGTTTAACAGACGATCATAGATTCAAATCGCTATTATTGGTTTGTATTACAAGGGAGTAAACGCAGTAATTGGAACAGTGATACAAATGCACGTGCAGTACATGATGAGCGTTAACTTAGACCAACCCTACGTCTACTCAGTGTTTCACTTAATGTACATACCCCCTTGTAATACAAACCAACAATAGCGATTTGAAACTATGATCATTTGTTAAACAACTTTTATTCTGAGTTGAATAAAATTCTGAGATTTAAATGTTCAATTGGCAAGGTAAAATCATGAGGATTCGTACTTCTAATTTCACTTTATTTGATTTATGTTCTTGTTTAAAGTGAAATTCATCGGTACATTTTCACTGCAAACAGACTATATAGTAAGCCCACAAAAAGTGCACACTAGAAAGTCTGAAGAAAGAATAAGTATATACACACATCTCTCACAGGACACACAAAGCATTAATGGTGTGTGCTGTCTTAAGGCCCAAATAGAATTACACACCCTATGTTACACTATTTCACCAACATATAAGCATCCATTACAGTGAGTGAGTGAGTGAGTTGGGTTTATCACTGCAATGAAGAATATTTCGGCATGGCTGCTACTTCAGTGGAAGAGACAAGTACTGGTGCTCACTCACATTGAAACACAATCAGAGAGCACCAAGGTCCCAGCCCATGATCAGTGGTCTCCAGGGACAACCTGTACACAAACATGACAGGACACCCGTGCTAACCGTGCCAATCAACGCTTATTATATTGAAATATCCAGCATATATACCCATTTAAATCAAGTCCTATGTCAAAGTTTCTAGGGTTGAGAAAAGGACACATCATATTGAGGGAAATGTCCCCCAAATCAAGGCATATTTTTTAGCAGCTCTTCAAAACAAAATAAAATAATAATCATAAAATGCGATCATAAACTCTCCTAAGGACAAATTAAGTACATTCCCAAAAAGCCTGACCTACTGCAGCAAGAGAAAACATTCTGCTGCATGTGTGGGTTGAAAATTAGATCAGTTACCTAAGCTTACTGTGGAAAATAAACCCTTGTTGAGGCAGGCTGTTGACATCTTTAGTGACCACATAGTGCTACAGGGCAAGTAAATAGGTGTAGTACTGACAGATTACTAGATGGAAGGCCCATTCTCTAACCAGACTTATGACAGGCACAGCCCTTAGATAGCCATAACTCCCATTCTTTAACATAGAACCACCTAAACACAAAGATTCTTTCAAAATTTTCGTGCTCCCATTCTTAATACTAAGAATGCCTTATCAGTAGATATTTGCATGGAACATGGCCCTTGACCTTATTTGAGTGCATAAGGTACTTATCATGAATTTATCACAAGTGTATCTGTCAACATTATGTTATTAAGACGTACAGAAATATGTAACTGTTGATTTATATGTAGTCAACTAGATACATACATTGCAGAACTTGGAGAAGATCTGTCCATGTATAAATCCGTGGTCAGTGCCGCTGTGTATTGTGAGTTTTGTTACACGTTATTATTTCATGACATGTCCAAACAAAAACGAAGAAACATAATCAGCTGAGTACTTTAGCACACATCAAACACTGGGTATGATATACATTTTTAACAACCATGTCAACTTGTCATATAAAGACACTACATATGCATCCTGTAGAATCTGGATTATCATACTCCCCACACAATCACACACAGATTCAGGATAACACAGCACCTTCAACAGAAAATGAAGACAACAGTGAAAACTATTCAACTGAACTGTGAGAAGTGAAATGATTGAAAGGGAGAGCAAAAAGTGGAAAAACACTAGCCTGAATGGTGAACCCAGTCATAGCTTACTAGTCCTCAGCTCATATCCAATACGTCATTATGTACAATTACTGGACAAAAACAAGTCTGTCTATGATGTTTAAAGTCTCCGTCTAGTGAACACACCTATCACTGCTAGCTCTGTTTCTTATAAGATATCTAAATCTACTGTTGATATGTTGAAAATAGAGTACTGCCTTTTCTATGAATGGTTTGCCGATTCTAACATGAAAGAATTGGGGAAACATACAACATGTATGTACTTGTTTCAGAACACACCAGAGGCAACTTTCAATGTTCACATGTCAACAAGTTCCCAGAACTTTCATGTTTTGTATTTTCTGGTAAGCCTAACAATTATTTCATTTTTCCTTCCACCTATTGCATGTGCTGATCCGTACCTTACACAGAGGCTCATACAACAAGAAATAAATGAAGGACACTCAAACACAAAGAGCATTCCTACTACAACAAGAAGTGAGTGAGTTTAGTTTTACGCCACTTTTAGCAATATTCCAGCAATATTACTACGGGCAACACCAGCAATGGGCTTCACACAATACAACAATGAGGTCTCAGATAATGACACAAACTTTCACAGACAGGCAAAAAATAATCGTAAGATAAGGATTCAAGATAATCCTATTTGATAACAAAAATGTGCTCATTACTATGTATATGATCAAGGTTCCCCTAATAAAATTAGAGTCACAAAAGGACACCCAATCAGTTCTGCATGATGTAATTACTCTGTGATATTACATATTGTGAAGATATTGTGAAGGTACTGTTTCAGGTTCAACTCCAGTGCTGTCTGATGGGTTCATGCATGCTTTCACACAGTGAGGTCTTTGAAGAGAATTAGGTCTCACTTTCGTGAAATTTTGACAACTGAGCAAACTCAAACTAATCAGTAATGAATACAAATTTAACATAACTTAGTCTGATTTCACTACAATGGGGTGTGTTGCCACACAATGCTCAAAACAAAGACTTCGTTTTCAGGTCTGTTTTTTTTTTAGAAAAAATATTTTCTTCCCACAACATATTGTTTTTCAGAACATCTGCCATGTCCTCTGAATAGATCAGAAAAAAGATTTTTTTCCAGCATTTTTTGTGAGACGGTTCATAGCAAACATTCAGTATTTTCAGTTTTCAGTACAATCAGGGTACAATCAATAACAATGGGTGGGGAATTGAATGTTTGGTAAAGAATTCCACCCCAAGTAAGCTTTGACTATGATTCTTTTGACGGAGAATTACCACATGTCTAATGAGTCAATATTCACACAAAAACAACAAAACAAGACAATGATAACATAAAAACTACCCCTGGTGAGGATTAAGGCACCTCTTGTCATCACAGATCCACAAGGCCTGCCACTCATACTTCATTTGCTTCAATGGCCTTGAACATCTGACCTCAAACATCTGACCTCAAGCATCTGACCTCAATGCAAAAATATTCTTCTTATAAAACAGTCCAACAATGTCAGATGCAATAATCAGATGTTCAGACTTTGATAACAAACAACTGATATATATGACCAAGGTCTTCATGAAAGTATCCAAATCTTGAAATGCCATGAAGTTTCAACAATATTTTTCCCAAAGAAACCTGCACTGTTATCTTGAATATTTCTCCTGCAAACAATCAGGGTGAACATCAGAGAATTCCGGAGAACATCAGAGAATCTCCCAGTTATTCCGAACTAGTCTGTGACAAATAGCAACACCTTTCACTGGCTAGTTTTCACATGTCACAAGATCAAGATGACATTTTCACAGCCAGTGCTCCAGCTGCTGCTCACCCATCTTAACAAGTCGCATCCATTAACAGCTGTCAGTCACAACTGATATGACCCACACAGTTCATCCATATCTGGTTAAACACTGTTTCCTGTCTACAATTACTTCCAGCAGAGTCTGTGTAAATTGGACATTCTGTGACACACATCATATTAGGTTTACACCTGAGAAAGAACCTTCACTGAGTCAGATTCTAGTTTTTCATACAAAAATTGATGACCCCATATGTTTATTCCTTGAAGGTTTATATAAACAGACCTCCATCTATACATTTGAAGCAAAATCCTGGCATGGTTACTCTTCACATCCTTTTGCTCATTTAAGGTTAAGCACCTCTAACATAAGCGGTTCAATTTCTAGAGGATTCACCTGCAAGAGGACCTTCGCATGGCCATCACTTATTCCTTTGAGCTCGTTAAGTTTCTGGCTAATAGCCACAAAGTACTCCTTAGCGTACATGTGAAGGAAAACACAGACTCGAGATAGTGCTTCAGGAGCACCAGATACTTGTCCTGAATATCAGAAAGAAGCTGATGATCTTTCACGTTTGGTCCATCAGGATTGAAGATAACGATAATTAGAGCAAGTCCAAACAAGGAATAGTCATTCTTCATAATTGTTTTTAGAGCACGACAGTATTTTATGTGGGAGTCATGTAATTCGACAAAGCCTGTTGCTTTCTTCAGTATCACTGTTGACACTTCCCCTTTTGTGGTCAGCCAAGAATCTCTTTCCACAATGTAAAATGAAGCCGATCGAAGAAGGAGTGTACTAAGCACTGCACCCTTTAATGAGGATATTTGGTCCTCCTGGCTGAGGCGCCGAAAATCTTCCAAGCGTTTCACAAACTTGATAAGACGTCGAACTGCAACTTCTGAATGGTTGATGAGGTCATTGACACTGTGATAATTATCTTCTTGCAGCGCTGCACTGCTATTGTGCATACTCCCCACTGTGGTCTGGTACGCAATTCCCACCTCAGTCACTAGGGTCTGTTCATTCTCACTCAGCTGCCTATACATGCTTTCATCGGAAGGAAGATCGCAACTGTCTACTGGAACATTTATTTTTTCAAAGGTAATGTATGCACTCTTGGAGCAAGGAGGAATGTCTGAACTTGAAGGGACTTCAGTGGAAGGAGTGGGTGGGGAGTAGATGTTTGAAGACCCAACAGCGCTGACTTCAAAGTCTGGATCAATCGGCTCATCCTTCACAACTGTGTGTTGTGGCGTAACCTGCCGCTTTATTCTGTTTTCTGCCACTTTTTCCATCCGAGCCTTCCGTTCTTTGTCATCTGTCAAACACAACATATTTCATGTTAGACGTGTTTGTATTTACTTGTGAAAGTAGTCCTCTCATCACCGTTTCATCAGAGCATAAACTGTTAATGTATGAAACATTACTTCCAACCTTCCAAATGAAGACAATTTCTGAACAGCTTACAATATTCTCAGGATTAGATATTGTAGAATTTGTAAAGATACATGAAAACCAAAAGGTCTTACATAAAGAAAGGTAATAATATCTCAAAACTGACAATGATATTAACATGTATTACAAAAAGCTTAATATCAATCTTGAGGATGCAATAGTTTTGGTTTGAGATTAGCATTTCCTTTTTCATTGTTTAGAAAATCAATTATTTTTCTAACATGAAAACATAACACACTGTATTCTTTGGACACTTGTGTTTAGAAAAGGGCATATTGGTTTTCTTTTCTGCACAGTGAGGCATGGTACTTCAGTAAATTCAGCATGGACATCTTTCTAGAAAGAAGTCACTCTCTCTCCTATCCCCTTCCCACACCAAATAGAATGGTGTCTATGGTAGCAAATCTCTCTTTTCAACTCTATGTATCACTGGTATATAATCATCTAGGATACTGTTTTCTTCCTTTCATTACCTAAATTTAGTGACTGAGTGAGTATAATCTTTAAGTAGTTTTCAGTAATATACTAGAATGGTTTGGCATGTACCAGTGGGGAAAATGGAACCTGGTATGATGGGCACTACAGCCGTTTTGGTGCCAATATACTGAACCGTTTGGGCACTGACTGCATGTCTGTCTGATATACACAATTACGTATTGTGTACATGTATGACCTGCAAGCACTGAGTATGAATAATTGTGATGATTTTAGCAATTACTATAACCACAGTAAGTGCAGGTCACACTGACCATGCTGGTACACTCAAAGTATAAATTCAATTTGAAAACAATTAACAATATAAATGTTAAATGTTGTTTAAACAATGGTACATGCAATTAACAGATAAAGTACTGGTAAACTGGAGTAAACATAAACAAGGTAACAGGCAGATATATCATTGTCCAACAAATGACAATATAATCATAACCATAGTTTTTTGTAGCACCTTGAGCGAGCATTGAACGCATGGATGCAGGCGCAGTTATAAATACCCACCATTATTATTATTATTATTCGACCCCAACCCCCCCTGGATCCGCCAATGACAACGATACACATGATGACAGCACTCTCCACCACTTCAAGAATATTGTACAATAACACATGAATCACCCATCTTATCATGTGCACATACTGACTGAGGTCTTCATAAATAGGTCAGACAAATATAACCTTATTGTTTTTCAAATGTAAGCTTGAAATAGTCATGTCAAACTGACATTCAGTCACTGATTATACACAACCTGTCCTTGTGTTTCATGACAGAATCATTGTCATTCGACAACTTTTGCAAGAAATGCTTCAAACAAATTGATGTATGTTTTACATGGATCCTTTGCACTAAAATGATGGTACAGAATATCATCTTTCTTGGTTAAATTTGAAATAGTAGGTGTGTCTGTGTTGCATTTAGAATATTGTAAATCACTGCTAAACCAGATACACCATTAAACACATGCTTGGAAATTTCATTGTATCTTGTCTCTTATCAGAATCAGAAAAAAACCATTGTTCAATGATGAAAAGTATGCTTAATGCGATAAACTACTTAACTCCTAATTACTAATATGCACACACACATCTCCCTAAACTACACACAGTTGAAGTGCCATACATGAAAAGCTCTTTGAATGAAGTCAGTAATTTGTACTTGGAATCCTCAATGATATGTGGAGCCTTTCCACAATGATAACACTGCTGGTGTTGGTCTTTTCTCTAACCTGCTTTGCCAGTCCTATTCAGGGATTTCATTCCATACACATACCAGTCTTACCAAGCAACTTACCTAATATCATGTCACTCTTCATTCCTATCTCAAAGCACTTTTTTAATCGGCAGTACGGACAGAACCTTCTTGTCCGCACATCAATGGCGCAGTTTCCTTGAAAAAGGCACTTCACTTTCTGAAAAGAAAAAAACAGAAGAAACATCTGAATGAAAGCTGTGTATCAAAGGTGAAGACACTGTGAATGTGCTGTGAATGTTCTGTGAATGTTTTGGCAGTGGGGCAGCTTAGTGGTGAGAGTGTTTGCTCATCATATGCATCATACACCTCCATTCACCCAGCAGTTGGTAATATTGAGATAGTAATGTGGCTATCAGTCTTCAAACAGCTCAGAAGCAGCTTGGCTTGTATGACACCATTCAGGTGACTGAGAAGAAAGATTCACCATAGGCAAATAGTGGTGGCTTTGAGTGTGGTACCTTGCAAGGAAAAGCCCTGTATCTGTGAACTATGACTGACTGACTGAGTTTGGTTTTAAGCCGCTTTTAGCAATATTCTAGCAACTTCACGGCGGGGGACACCAGAAATGGGCTTCACACATTGTACCCATGTGGGGATTCGAACCCGGGTCTTCGCCGTGACGAGCCAACGCTTTAACCATTAGGCTACCCCACCGCCCCCCTGTGAACTATGGTGGTACTGGTGCTGATGATGATGATCAGCAGTAGTGGTACAGCTTCCAGTGCAAATATACCATTGTAAACATTCATCTCCATTTGGACTGACTGACTGAGTTTGGTTTTACGCCGCTTTTAGCAATATTCCAGCAACATCACAGCGGGGGACACCAGAAATGGGCTTCACACATTGTACCCATGTGGGGATTCGAACCCCGGGTGTTCGGCGTGACGAGCCAACGCTTTAACCATTAGGCTACCCCATCGCCCCCTCCATTTGGAGTGACTATGGTTTTATGGCCATTCTATATCTAAGGAAAATGAGCATGTACCCAAGCTGGGGATTACACCTGAATCTTCAGCAGAACAAACAAACACTACGATCAGCTGGCTAAGAAGATTTCATTACATTGTATGGGTAATCTGCTGTCAATGAAGTATCTCTGTAGGGTTAACATTTCAAACATTTTTTTCTTTATTTTACATTTCGAAATGTCAATAGGTTATCGACAAAAAAATATATATACTAAAAAACTGGTATTACAGATTATCATTTGTACATGAATGAAGGTTAAGAGAAACACCATGCAGATATTCAATAATTCCTCCCAGTTCATTAGTAATCTTCAAATGAATATGTATACTTCCTAACTATGTGACAAAGATAATAACGCTACTGTGACAATGCTGAGATACTGAGATATCAATATCTGCTTACAAATCAACATGACACTGCCTTTGTCAAAATCGCATCCTGTATGCTTGAATTACATGCAGTAGGAAGTAGTTGTCAGCAATTACTGGTTGCTATAAGAGAAGACTAAGAGAGCAGGTGGTCAGCTTAGGTGGTTGATGTATGTCATCATATTGCAACTGCTCAATACTCAGGGGGGCGCCGGGGTAGCCTAGTGGTTAAAGCGTTGGCTCGTCACGCCGAAGATCCGGGTTCGAATCCCCACATGGGTACAATGTGTGAAGCCCATTTCTGGTGTCCCCCGCCGTGATGTAGCTGGAATATTGCTAAAAGCGGCGTAAAACCAAACTCAGTCAGTCAGTCAATACTCAGGTTGTCAAACAAACAACAAACGTGCAGGCATCCTAAGCTACTTGTAAGCACCCTTGGCTGACCTGCTTGGAGGAAACAATAATTTTGGACTTCATTAAAATTGCATTTGATGCCTAAAAGTAAACTACCGGTAAGCATAAAAGCCTCTTCCACTTTATTGGTCCAATTATAAACAAAATACAAATCACCTGTATAAAGCCAAAATGTACATTAACATAAGGTTGGAAATTATAAACTCCAATTTATCAAATTTTACTGTCATTTGCTGCAAACTTGGCAGGTATAGATGAATACCTTACATGTGTTAATAGCAGGGTGTTCTAAATGTCAGGGACTGAATGTGCTTGTACACCATGAGATCAGGCTATTTTCCTTTGCCATGGCTATTCATGGATGAAGTGCTTCTTGTTGTACACATAACTTCTTCTTGCTGCACACTCAGTGTCTCAGGTTTCAATGTAGGCCTAGAAATTACTCGACCATCAAATCCTCACTTGAAATACTCAAAGCCCCTTTTAAAAGATTAACTATATTTTCTCACACAATAACATACTATACATACCATGGTGTATTTTGAATTTCAAGGTTGGGACTGAATTTACTGCTGATTTTGTTGGGTAAGTAGTATTCATAATTGGCAGGAAATACACCTACAGTATCTGGCATTATGCACCTGAATGTCCCAAACTAGGTTTGACTGCATTAAGATGAGCCGTGTTTGCTGCTCACTACGCTTGAGTGCCGAACTGGGCCAGGGGTCAGGTCCCTCGGTACTGGGGAGGGATGGTGTGTCATCTATATGTATAAACGAAACACCTGGAGGCAAGAGGACTCACTTCACCAGATGTTGAGTATTTGAAGAAAATAAACACTGCGCATGAACATAGAAATACAGGTGTGGTTTAACATTATCTTCATATTTAATTTAATTTACATCTGTACAGGGTAGCCTGTTAATTACTGTGTTTGTTTCTGATCAGAACATCACAACCATAACTACTCCAGATTAGTACTGAAATCAAGCCAGTTTGAGACCTGGGACCCCTCAATGCTAATGCCTTTTGGTTATAACAATGCTTCATTTCTACACTGTAAACCTTGTAGATCCAAGTGGGTGACTTTGTCTTGAGGTTGAATCATGTTGGAGGCTCAGTAGTTTGTTCAACTACTACATCATAAGAGGTCATCTATACAGTTTGGTTCTCAGGAGCCTACTAAACATTTCTAGGTAAAAGTCAGTGGTTATTTTTTGGTTCTTCCCAATAGCACAATGCCTGCACTCAACTGTTCCTATTCACGTTGGTTCAATGACTGCTGGCACTTCCACTGAGTTCAGCACTGTGTAACAGTAATAAAGTCAGTCCAGCCTTCAGCAGCAAGACACAATCACATTTGACCATGCAATCTATGTAAAAGCCAAATGGAGAGCCTTCCAGGAGTTTTCTAACAGTTTCATATGCATGGATGGGTTGTACATTGTCTTCAACTTCCTCTCAGTATTGGGTAAAAAGTATGAATGATCAGGTACTGAAGGACTTTTCATTGAAAGTGGTGTTGATACAAGTGGATGAGACACTGCACTTCTGAATGAAAAATTCTACAATCTTGAGAGTTTGATGTCATAAGCTGTTGTGCTTCATCTTCAATGGCAAAGACTTGTAGAGCTGCCAACAACTAACTAGCAAGAGAGAATTTGTTGCTCATCAACAGGTGATTTGGCACTACACGTATCATCCACTGCTGCAGTGGCTCCATATTTCTACTCCTCAAGATTGTTACAAGAATATCTTTCATACATGAACATCCTTCCCAGAGAGACATAAAGAGTTTGTAGATGGTAATCATGCAATATGACTATCCTGTTAACCCTATGCTCAGATATGGACACTTGAGCAAACTGTAAACTTACAAAGCACAAGTTGAGTATAATTGGAATAACTCAGAAATCAGGAGCAGTAGAAACAACGGTTTCTAACATGTCATGAATGAGTGAGTTGGGTTTTACGCCGCTTTGGGCAATATTCCAGCAATACCACGGCGGGGGACACCATAAATGGGCTTCACACATTGTGCCCATGTGGGGATTCGAACCCGGGTCGTCGGCATGACAAGTAGGCGCTTTAACCATTAGGCTACCCCACCGCCCTAACATGTCATGAACATGCAGCCATCACAAAATAAACTATGGGGAAATGTGCTATCTGTGTCTCCCAGATTGCACGCATATGTAATGAGGTGAGGTGAAATTGGGTTTAACGTCGTACTTGAGAATATCATATGTAATGAGTCAGCTCCAAATAGAATAAAAAGACATGAAGATGATGTCCAGCAGTTGACAACCTACTCAGCTTCAGGTGTGATGACAAATCCTTTCTCATCTGATAAGACATTCATGACACAATGACTCTCAACAACACTGGAGTTATGGTGCCTCAGGTCATGTCAACCCATTTGATCCAAGTATGTGACCTTGGGACTAATCAGATGAAAGAACTTGCAGAACAGAGACTCAATACTAATCTATGGTAATTCTGGAAGCCTGGAACATTCTGAAAGTTAAATCTAAAACCATTAGCTACCATGATAAGAAAAAGGCAAATTAAGGCTGTTGATTAAAAATCCATCATTGTCAGTGCTGACAGGCAGGAACTTGTTTGGATGTCTTGTGGCCAAGACCAGAGATAAACTCTTCACAGGGGTTTTCTCTTATGAACTCACAACCATACCATTCTGACTAGCTCATCCTGATGGTAGTCTTAGAAAGACAAACAAATATATTCTCCTTTCTCAGCTAGAGAAACAGGTGGACTTTCAACCAATAATCCCAGCTTCAACAAACAGTCCTCCTGAACTCACCATTGATCCAATGGCAGTGGTGCAATGGTAATGGTTGGTGGGGCTTTACCAGTAGCATGAGGAGGAGGATTCAAACTGTCATCCAAGCACGTGGGGGATACACCCCGATACTGATGCCAGACCCATCAGATGTTAACATGTGACATTCCTTGTGCATCATTTCTTGTAATAGTCAGCCACTGACAATGCTACGACCATACTTGTTCAGTGACTATTTTCATCAAAAATCAATAGTGACCAAATCACATTGGTTACGCTATTAAAACAACACGAATTGGAATCATTGTCTTGTTGTTCATTTGCCAATAGATCATATGTTTCACCATAGCTAAGGTTCCACTATCTTTGGAATAGTGAGAGAGTTACAGCAAGTTTTGTTTCTTATCATCCAGAAAATAGGGGGGGTGCTTAATTAAGTTCCAGGTGTATATATAGGCCACCGAGCAATTAGTCTTTGGTGGCTTCTATGATGGAGATAGAGCTGTACTGATAAGAAAGGGCCATTATGAAGATGTCCAGTTGATGAAATCAGACCATGAGGAAGCAGAGACTGGGCTCCTCTTACATGTCAAATATACTTCTTCTGAAAACCAGAAGAAGCAGTGATGGCCTGCAAAGCAGTGATGGCCTGGGTACCTATGGTGCAATAAGTGTGTCAGGGCATTACAACAGAAAAATCGACAGTAAATCAATAGTGTATTTGGTTCAAGATCATACATTTCAGCAACTTATTTCTTTGTAGTTGTTTTGACACTTCAGACAGCAATATTGCCATTAAACCATGGTGACCAGTATGAAATTGAGTTGTGCAAGATAAAACCTCATTACTTGGACGCAACAAGAATTCATATTGGCAAGTATATATAAACAAATGTGATATTTTCTGAAAAGCATTGTAGTTAATATAAAGGCCAGAAAATCAATTTTTCACCTCTGGCTTCAATAAAACTGAAACCTGTTCTAGAAGATGTTTAGAGGGAAATGATAATGTACTAATGGGTGCCTCATTAGTTGACTGAAAATATGCACTTTAATCATACCTCAGATCAATAATTACTGAGAGAACACAATAGAAACATCCAACACTCAATACAAAGATCTGAAGGATCAGACAGCAATGAAAGCTTCAGGAATGTACATAAAATGAGGATGGATTTTGGAATAGTTTAATGAATGAACATTGTTTCAAGTCACTATTATGCTCATGATGCTTGGGGTAAATTGTGTTCCTATTACCAGCATAAGATCATGGCACAGCAAAGGGAAGCAATTCGACACAATTCAATGTTACCCCTTTCAACCACCTGACCATCCATGCACTTCCTGGAGCCTGCAACAGACAAACCACTTTGGCCTCCTACACTCCTTCCTTATGACAAACCACATGGACACCCGAACACCTTTCTCAGACACACCACTTGGCCACCTACACTCCTTCCTTATGACAAACCACATGGACACCCGAACACCTTTCTCAGACACACCACTTGGCCACCTACACTCCTTCCTTATGACAAACCACATGGACACCCAAACACCTTTTTCAGACAAACCACCCAGACACCTTTCTCAGACAAACCATTGGGCCACCAACACTCCTTCCTTATGAAAACCACCCAGACACCTTTCTCAGACAAACCATTGGGCCACCAACACTCCTTCCTTATGACAACCACCCAGACACCTTTCTCAGACAAACCATTGGGCCACCAACACTCCTTCCTTATGACAACCACCCAGACACCTTTCTCAGACAAACCATTGGGCCACCAACACTCCTTCCTTATGACAACCACCCAGACACCTTTCTCCAGACAAACAGGGCACCTTTCTCTTATGACACAAACACCTTTCTCAGATTTGGGCCACCAACACTCCTTCCTTATGACAACCACCCAGACACCTTTCTCAGACAAACCATTGGGCCACCAACACTCCTTCCTTATGACAACCACCCAGACACCTTTCTCAGACAAACCATTGGGCCACCAACACTCCTTCCTTATGACAACCACCCAGACACCTTTCTCAGACAAACCATTGGGCCACCAACACTCCTTCCTTTGCAACAAACCACCTGGATACCCCAACTATTTTCTCAGACAAACCACCAAGACATCAATACTCCTTCTTTGAGGCAAACAAACCACTAGGCCACCTATGTCCTTCTTTAACTGACAGCCCACACCAGACAAACAATCAAACCTGCAATACTCCTTCCATAAACAAACAGCTGGACCACACACGTCCTTCACAACTAAGAACCACATCCAACAAACCCCTAGCCCACCTATGTCCTTTCCAACACTAACCACAGGCCCTTCTGTGTCCTTCTTCCAAACCACACAAATGTTTAGACTCTGTGTTAAGGATGATTGTTCCACATAGGGGGCATGTGCCATAGAGGAACATACTGACATGTGTCTGTAGATGTTTAAACTCTATGGGCCAAGGACTACAGTTCACATAGACTAACAACTAGTCTGACATGAACATATTTTTCAGAAAAAAGCTCATAGTAAAATAAATAAAATATAATGAAAAGGAGCCCTGAGACTTTCTTCATTTTCAGAAGCTGTGGAAATCTAGACTTGCCACATTTTCTAGACGTGGGATTTCTTGGATATGTTTGCTTCAGGGTCGGTATGACAGACTAACAGTTCACACTGCATGCTTCACTAGATTTCACGAGACCAGAAGAAGCCAGAAGCCTGTTCCAGATTGGGATTTAATGTGAGACAGAAGAAGGTCAACCACACACACCTAAGATATTTGATTATATGTTTTACATAATGTAACATGAAATCCTTAATTTTCATCAGTTTTATGGATTCAGAGAGCCAAATATATTTTTGCATTCCTGAACTGGCATTCCATTTTGAATGTCCTATGACATTTGCATTCACAAAATCCAGCCTGACACTGAAACAACCTGACTTAAAGACTTTGTTCTGTAGCATGACCAGCAGGACTCTTGGAGCTAGACAGTGATAAATCCATATAGCATTTTATAATCACAACATGACCCAGGTGGTTAAGCACAATCAATAACCTGAAATATGTTACTTACAACAATTACTACTGATTGTTAGGAGGTGCTACAATTGATTGAACCACAGATAAATTGTACCTACAACAAATCTTAACATCACAATCAACATCAACTCCCCGCCCATACACCATGAAATCAGATGAATATAGTTTCCACAAACATTTTCACAGCTGGAACTTGCTCCTCTACCAAACACAGACTTCCATATGTTGATGAAACGATACAACAGTGTAGATGCATTAAAAAAGTACACGTGTTGTTGATGGTTCAGTGATTTTTGACACATGGTTCATTTATTACAAGCAATTAGTCATTAGAAACATTGAGTTTCAGTGTATGGCTATGTTCCCACTGACTTCAATTAAGATAGAAACAGAGTTAATTATACGTTGAATGTTGACTGTGCCTATAGTGTGCCTATAGTCGACTAGTTAATACTTGTTTGCATGTTAGCTGGTTAAAGGTCACATAAACCCTAGGGGGTAAAAATACATAAATCACTAACTGGCATCGTTATAAATGAAACCCCGTCATTAAAACTACTCATTTCGACCTTTAATTGACTTAAATCGACCTTTTTGACAACAGTGCACAATTCTCACCCGCGAACGAAATTTCAACCAATCAGAGCGGCGCGACTCTGTGACGTCATATGAGGAATAGCTTGGAGGGCCTGTGCAGAATTCATCTACATTTTAGGGGTTAAATTATCTTGTTTACAGGCTTGTATAAACCTGAAATCGTGACAATTGTTGTGGAAAATGAAAGCTATATGTTCTCACAATCTACTGTCATTTAATTTTGTCTCCTGCTTTGCCTAGTTTCCGAGTTACAACTTGTTTTTATAGACGATTCTGTCAAAATCGATTGGTGTCGTTAGGCCCTATTTGTATAATGACTGATCCAAATTGATCCCATTTCTGTGTTTTTTTACCTCGATATTTAATCATGTCAAGTAAAAATCTGTTTGTATTCTCAAAACAGTGTCGGCCCATAAGTTTTCACATGCAATACAGCAATTAATACTACACATGTTATTTGTCATCATTCACTTGATGGTCAGTTAATGAATTTATAACAGGTATAATTAGTGGTAACACACTTAAATTACCCGACAAAGGTTCCCATTTGGCATTTCTTGTGTCTGGAGTAAATATTCAACATTATAAACATCGATCAAAGGATTAACCGATAACACGCTGATTGATTAATTACTTTTATCTTACACAGCGGAATTGTCAAAAGGTGTTTATGTATGTAGATTTACTAATCTGTACTGAATACACTCTGTCGTGTCGGTGTCTGCGTAAAAACAACGTCCTTCTTTCAAAGGATTAACCGGCAATACATTGATTGATTGCCCATTATTGGCTAACTAAATTACTGTTTTTAAAGAAAGGCGGACATTATGCAATTAGTTGCCAGGTGTGCTATCTTGGGTGACCAATGAGACTATACACCAATACCTGAAAAGATTTATCACTTTTTCGTATATTAAACTGTTAAAAGACACATCATTTGGAACAGTTTTGTGGATATTGAATGATACATTCCTCGAACAAGGTAATGGCCTGATATTGTTCCTAGAACTTTAATCTGTTTTAATTTTAATATTTGCATTTTGTTTTTATTCATTTGTCGTAGCATTCAACAGAATCATTGTTTTCGCCGTGAAGTGTAATGAGACAGACAACATGCACTAGGGTGTGTGTGCGAATTATGATTCACATTGGCAAACTATAAAATGTCTAGATATTACAGTTCTGTTATAAATTCACTATAAGTATCAGCAGATCGTCTGCTTTTTATTTAGTTTCAAAATGCATACAAGTATGATAATAAACTAATTAGGATTATAAGACCAAATATAAAGATGCACATTGACCAGTATCTACATACTGGTGAGTGGACATTAACCATGGGAATGTAGCAAGAAATTTATCGCGCAGTATTGTGACTTCGACCCCCACCTCGCTTCCGTGGAAGAAATCGTTATGTTATAAGTTGTGTCATGCAAAATCCGTTTGGTTATGATTCCAATACATATTTAACTACTTAATAGAAAGTAGTCTTGATTTTCTAACTTGATGAAAACAAACTATAATCTCATTAATTCTAACAGATTTTTTATTTTTAAAATGGCGGCGCTCTGTCGGGAACATCCGCCAGTCTGAGGATAAATGGTATTTAGGTTTGTTTCCACCGAAGTTACAAAATCAAAACTACTTTCTACTGGTAGTAAAATATGTATTTTATTGATGGCCAATAGGATTTTGCATGACAAAGCGATATAACATAACAATTTCTTCGTGGCAGCGAGGTGGGTGTCAATATAATACTACTTACAATATTATTGTTACTTCGACCACAACCTCACTTTCGAGGAAGAAATCGCTATGTTACAAGTTGTGTCATAGAAAATCTTTATGGTCATCAATCATATGCATATTTTACTACAACTAGTAAGTAGTTTTGATTCTTTAACTTCCGTGGAAGCGATCTGAACACAAGTAAGATATCGCTTCAGGCTTCCACAACGCCGCCGCTTCGACTCACAAACATAACCCATTTAGCACGAACTGCGCGGGTCCTGTGGAAATCTGTGCATGGGGACCCCATCGATCGACCCCTAGGAGCAATTGACGACAAAGCAACGATTCGGCATGTCGTCGCGTTGATGTCGAGAAATCATCAAAATGATGAGCGTGCTACACATTTTCTATACAACTAACTGAAAATCGTTCCTCATATGACGTCACTGCAGTGCTCCGGCGACAGAGTTACGTAACCTGTCTGTGGTTTCGTTGGCGTGCGAGAGGGAAGCAGGCGACTTTTTGGCAACTTTTAATCGCTCGGTATTAAATAACCACAAGTTTTTAAAGAATAAATTTGGTGTTCCGCATAAGACTAACCACAAATCTTTCATATGTAATGGTTAAAAGAGTAACAAAAAACAAAGTTTAGTGGTTCTTTAAAACATTGTTGGTAAGTATCACACGGATGTTTACAACCTGTACATGCATTGGCAAATATCACACTGCCTATCCCCATATGTAATTTATTCATTAATGTAATGAGTTTTCAAAGTTTTGAATTTATTAAATTGTTAGTATATCCAAAATGTTTTATAGGCGTAACTTATAAACAGTTAGGTAATTTATAATATTTTATTGAATATAAAGTTGAATATAACAAGAAAATATCTGGCACACAAGTTACTTTGTTCCATGTTCAGGTGACAGCTGATACATGCCAAGTCAGCACTTATACTCAGCTATTTTGTACATAAATACTGACGACTTTACCCAAAAAAAAGTTTAAATTATATAAAACCATAACATATTATAAAAACATTATACATGAATAAATAATAGTGGTGGTCCGATTAATTGAAATAATCGAAGATTGGTGGCAGTGACTAAACGACCAAGCAATCGATCATGTTTTCTCATAATCGAACACAAACAATTCTGGAACACTTGTTTTCATTAAAAGTATTTTTCACTAGTTTGGTTTTGTCTGTTACATTTCATAAGCACAACTTCGTTCCAAGTCATGATTGAATTTATCTTAAAGACTCTAAGAAATTTATGTTCCTCCATACTAGTCATCCTTTAAAGATGTGAAATTTTGCACAGAAAAAAACAAAAGAACTACATGGTTTTTTCCTTATTTTTTGGGTGCATTAACACATATCATAAATGACGCTAACCAATTATTTTCGATGGTTGATCGGTTGTAATGAACCAATCATCAATTATGAGATTTTAACCAATTCCCAACACTAATAAATAACATGTCTAAAGAAAATAAAAAATCCCAGTGCTCAGCTCAGTCTGGAAATTACTCCTGGAGGTATTTCTAGAAAATAACTAGCATTTTTCAACAAATTTAGGAGCATGGCCAAAAGGAAATCAGAACAATACATATTTGTATTCCACTACTAAATACACTGTTCCACATTCCATTGGATTTTGAGCATAACTTCGTATTGACAAATATGGCTGATGTGTTGGCCACACTGACACCAGGATCGACATGTCATTATTTGTGGGAACAAGGACGACAAGTTAGTTTCACAAGTCCAGTTATTTGACAATGTTGCTTTATGCACAATATTTTAGTTAGTCAGCCATTTCTGATTTCTAATCAAGAGGACTTCTAAGCGTTAGAACTACACATGTTGACTATCTCATCCACCAAGTTTAAGACTTTTCTTTATTTTGAAGAATACACATCATCAAAACTTCTGAGATGTGTACCTAGCTTCCATAAGCAGCTTCAAATACTGAAACTACTTTTTCTCTGAGACAATGCAGCACAAAATATATACAGTGAAACCTGTCTAAACCAGCACCCTGCTTTGTGGGTTTGAATGGTTTCATTTGGAGGAATTAAGTGACCTCAAATGAACCAATTTTTATTTGGACCTATTAGTAGAGCCTCTGGCTCTGGGTGACCATTTCACAGTTCATAGTATTTTGTTATTTTTGTTTGTTTCATAATGGGGCAGATGATATCAATTTATCCTACAGGCCTGAGTCTTAGAAAAAATGTAGGACTGTATAATGACATTCCAGTCAAGGAACTTAGCTATAAGAGGTCACATGCGATTTTATTCTCAAGTAGTTCAACTAAATGTAAACACATTGAATCTGAATTAATCTCATACAGAAACAATAATTACATACTGCACAGCATAGTTGTAAGGCGTTGATCACAGCTTTCATCTCCAGCAGATTGATGTGAAGATGCTGCTCTATTTAGGACAACCTTCCTGATGCAACTTGATGTTGAGATGCGCACCCCAGCCCTGCATCGAAGCGTCTGCGTAGAGATGTGTGTCGAAGGCCGGCTCTTGTAAATAGGTCCCTCCGCAAACATTCGACCCGTGGTCCACCACAGTAGATACCTCTTGAGGTTGTCTGGCAGCAAGATAGGGTCGACGCTGTCTAGATGTTTTGTCAGGAATCGTTGCAGTGGTCTTAGTTGTAACCTTCCTGTGCAAGTCAAGTCCTGCGCTGAGATTAGTAGACCGAGTAGAACTTGCCATGATTGTAGTGTTAACAGAGAGATGACTGCTGGTGCAATCATGGCTTGTATCTTGACCCAACGATCTTCTGGGACGACAATACGATTCTGTGTTGTGATAAACCTTATCCCCAGGAATTGCAGATCTTGTTTTGGTTCCAACTCTGACTTCATAAGGTTCACCAGCCATCCTAGTTGAGTGAGCAACTTGATCGTGAAGTTCTGCTGTAGTCTGAGTTGACGGGCATCTTGGTGAACCTGAATTCCATCGTCCAGGTAGAAGGCATTGCGTAGACCTCGATGATGTAGATGTGCGACTATAGGCTTGGTTACTCGTGTGAATAGCCACGGGGCCGAAGATATTCCAAACGGTAGGTCGTTCCATTGGAAGTGCTGCCCTCTGAATAGGAATCGTAGATACTTTCTTGATTCCGGATGTATGGGGATGTGTAGATATGCATCCTGTAGGTCTATGCTGGCCATGTAATTTGCTGGACAGACGAGTAGTCTGAGTTGAGGTAGGTGGATCATTCTGAACCTCTCTGGTTTCAGTAGATAGTCTTTGTTGAATTTGCGCATGTTGTAAATCAGTCTGAACTTCTCCTTGGAGTTCTTCTTGGGTACTAGAAAAATTGGGGAATAGAAGCCTGGAGTGAGATGATGCTGATCTATTATCTCTACCGCCTCCTTCATAAGTAGTGAGTCGATGGCTTCTTGTAGTTTGTCTGTCTGTTCCTCTGCATAGTCAAAGACCATCGGGCTGAGGGTTAGCGGAGGTGTGGCCTTGAGTATCCTTCTCTTAGTACTTGGGAGACATAGTCGTCCTCTAGTATTCCCAATTCTTCCAGTACCTTTGTAGACGTCCACCCACTGTCGACAGTTTTACAGGAACGGCTGGGGGTGGAAGACTCCTATCGTTCCAAACCTTGATATCAACGTCTAGTTCCTCTGGATCTTCTGGGAGTGCGGCCTCTCCCTGAGTTTCCTCTGTAATTTTCGGATGGGCGACGAAAAGATCCTTTGCCGCCTCTGAAGCTGGGGTACTTCTTCTCCTTTGCCTTCTGTATGCCGGAATATTTGGAATTGCTGTTATAAGTATGACGGATGACGTTGGCCAGAGTATCTATGGATTTTATCATCATAACTTCTCTAGAGTCATGCGTAGCTTCCTTAGCTGCATCCTCTAATTTTCCTCCAAAGATAGTAGGCGCCTCCCATGGAGCTCTCAGTAGCGGTTGGGTGAATCTACACTCAATGAACAGGATGCAAGTAGCCCTTGTCTGCGTAGTAAAGTGAGACCTGCAGATATAGATGCCAGATGGTCCGATAAAAAGTATTGGTCCTTCTTCTGTGTTATGAAGGCCGAATATATCATTTTATCCTCTTCCGAACTTGAGTTCTGGAATTTATTGATCAATGCTTCATTGATGGATCTGGACTTGGCCAACCCGAAGAAGGATCTCCTTGTAGCAGTATCAAGTTGAGATAACTTTTTATCTTCCACTTGATACATCTTGTTTCGGGAGTCGTTGACTAACTTTATGTTATCATCCCATTCAGGCTCCTTTGTAAATGGATCCATATGATGTAAGGGGAATCTAGGTTAGAGGGTACCTTGGATATAGGTTCAATCGGAGGGATAGTGACAGAGTCGAAGTCGTCGTTGGCAATCCAGGCTGTAACCTCTGAGTCTGGGAAGACGAAGTCCGCTTGCTGATCCAAAGTCTCCTGAATATTAGTGCTAGGTCTCTGCGACTCATCCATCTGCGAACCTGTATCCCTTCTTGAACCTTCATCATCCTTTTGCGAACCTCTATCTGAAGATTCCTCCCTATGCGAACGTCTATCTTGACAGTGCTCTCTTCGCGAACCTCTATCTGTAGATTCATCTCTTCGTGAACCTCTGTGATGTGAGCTATCCCTTCGCGAAGTCTGTCACTAGATGTATCCTTTCGCGAACTTCTGTGATGTGAGCCTTCACGAACCTCTGTGAGAGATATGACATCTTGATCTAGAGCGGCTAGGTGTAGGATATGGATCCTTCAATGTTCTCGAAGGTTGAGGGTTCACGGATGTAGAACTGTGAGTAGGCATTTCATCTCTGCTATCCTCTTCCAAGTAGACAGAGTCATCCGACTGTGGAGGCCTTCGCAAAGGTGTACGTTCGCCAATGTAGTCTTGAGACGTAGTTCTATGAGGAGTAGGTTCGCGCAGGTCCGTAGGTTTGCGCACGGTGTCGGTAGATGAGAGGCTTCACCGAGCCTTCGCTTCTTCCTCGAACCTACGTTCCATCATAACCATCATCTGGTTCGTGAATTGTCTCATAAATTTGCCTGGGTCAAAGTTCTGCGTTGGTTGAAGCTGCTGCGGTGTAGACAAAGCGTTCGCGAACGCTGACGAGTTCTGCGCCTCAACTTCACTCCGTTGAGAAGTAGGTGGTAGTTCGTCAAACAGCTGGCCTGCTGTGACCGTTGCAGGGGACGATCTAGTAGTGGTAGAAGTCGATTGAGTCGCTGATCTCAAAGGTACTTCGGGTAGAAGTAACCGGGGGTCATCAAAAACGTCTACTTCATGTGGAGGTAATATCTCTTAGTTGAAGGATTTCTGCTGCATTGATTTACTAGCATGCATAGATTTACCCCCCGATCTGTAACAGATGCTTTCTTCTGCGATGTAGAAGAAGATGACGTCTTTTTCTTAGCCTGAGACGGAGTCAACTGTGTTGTAGTCGATCTCTTCTTGGCCCCCTTACCAGCAGACTGCCCCTGTAACGCACTAAACATAGCACCAGTATTATGAACTTCAGCAGTAGTAAGCAACATATGGTTTGAGGGCTGATCTCCTGTTTTATCAGCCATGACTTGAGATGACTTCCTCACCCGATCCATGGCACGTCTATAGATATAAGACAAATATTGATAAAATTGAAGATTTGATAAATCAACACAATAAGTACAGCGCAAGCTGGAAGAACATGGTTTTATTCACGAAGGGCACTGGGGGTGAGGATCAGCCACGGATAACCTGTGCCTGCAAACACTGCAAGATTTCATGAAATGTAAACAAAGTTACATAACGATGAAATAAAGACACAAATACAAATAATTTTTACAATTTTTTTACATATAATACATAGTAGTTATTGCCAAATCCATATACAGCATAATTTTGAAGAATAGGACCTAAATAAAAAGAATATAATAATGCCCTATAAGGGACTCCAGTGCTCGCCCAACCATCCGCTTGGGCGAAAAGGGAGAGAGTGACAAGTAAGGCTGGTCACATGACTGTTTGCACGGGGAAAAGGACAAAAGGGAGGTAACTCGTGGGTGAGTTTATTTTTACGTCCGCTTCGGGAACTTCAAGGGATTCAAGTGTTCCACTACCATTCGAAAAGGAAAGGGAGATAAGCAAAAGATCATGAGTCAGGATAAGAAACAATTTCCACACTAAGGCTCTATATTATTATATATATCTCTAAACGATTGGCATACAGCCATATACAATGGGGATGGGAAGCCTGAAAATATGGTGTAAAAGCAACGGAGAAGATGATGCCACACACAGAGAGCTATTATGAATTTAGGATGTACGCACTTGGGCAGAAACCTTCCAGTCAATATATCACAATACATATTGCAACATATCGCAATATGAAAATCAGGGCAATATCCAATTGTTTGTTGTGACCAGAAAGTCGTGCTGGAATACGGAATACACAGGTGCCAGATTAGACAATGTTTTAATGATCATAATATCGTTGTAAAATGGCGGGACCAAAAGTTTATGTCGGTTTTGACAGTGTGCCGGATTAGACAGGTGCTGGTGTTGGCAGGTTTCACTGTAGTAAATAGTGCCGCTATGTCAGCTGCACACATAAAACAACAAGAGTCATCAGAAGATGACATATCCCCCCGGCCCCCACATATTTGAAAGAACAAATCATCTGACAGTTACGTAAAGTCCAGCTTGACTTTTTTCCAAGTCCAAATCATTTCCATGGAAATCATGAGAAATATAAATGCCAAAAATCTGTGGATAGCAAAAGGCACCATTTCAAAATTTGCCTAATATATCTGCCAAGTTCTGTTGAAAGATACTGAATGCTTTTCGAGTTGTGCACTGGAAATGAAGCTTTTGGGACTAAGTCCTAATCGTTTCCATGGAAACCGGGAAAAATAAATCTGCCAAAAATCTGCCAAATAGCAAAAGGCACCACTTTGGCATCTGCCTCACATATCTGCCAAGTTTTGCTGAAAGATATTAAGAAGTTTTCCAGTTGTGTTCCGGAAACGAAACCCACCCCTCCCTTTTGAGACTAAGTCCGAATCGTTTCCATGGAAACCAGGAAAAATAAACATGCCAAAAATCTGCAAATAGCAAATGGCACCACTTAAGGTTCTGTTTGATACATCTACCAAGTTTTGTTGAAAAATATTGAACGGTTTTTGAGTTATGCTCCGGAAACGAAGCCCAACCCCGCTTTAAGACTAAGTCCAAAACGTTTCCATGGAAACCGAGAAAAATAAAAATGACAAAAATCTGTAAATAGCAAAAGGCACAATCTTAGGTTCTGTTTGATATATCTACCAATTTTTGTTGAAACATATTGAACGGTTTTTGAGTTATGCTCTGGAAACAAAATGATTACGGACGGACGGACATACGGACGAGGCGTCAACTATATACCCCCGCATTACATGCGGGGGATAAAAGTGGCATGTTCGAATTTTAGGTACAAAGCCTTGCAGTTGTTTACAGGTAAGGTACTGACGTTATATTGTTTTTCACAGAATTAACAGTGAAATGAAACAGATTTCCCCATTACTCACACGTTCCACTTTCACAAAACAACTTCCTGTTGTAGCTTTTATCAGCATTACTTGGTACAGTTATTTGACATTGTGTGCAAGGCTGCATTAAATACATTTATATGCCTTTAACTCTAGATGAGCAGTCCGATCACAAATCTGTAAATAATCAGGGCAGGATAGCCAGCTCGTGAAGCAATCAACATTGTCTGGGCACAGTGACTCAGGTTTGACACAATACACACCTAATCTCCTAGATCAAGGTTGATTCATTTCATTATGCCAGTTCTGTGATAAATAACACAAACAATTAGCCCCACTATCTGCATGGTTCATCTCTAGGAGCCAATGAGGCTACTGCTTATCACAATCCATGTATTCCATTTGTGGCTCTACATATTAGCATTTCCAATTTCCAAGAATAATCTATATGCTGTGAGCAATCAATGATCGTTTCACCGAAAGCAAATTAAATAATGTTGGTGGAAGACATCATCATATGAAACAATCGCTGCAAATAATTAAATATTGAAGGGAAATGGGAAAGATTCATATTATAAGTTAATATTAGGGCTGCAACGAATACACTATGTGGCGAATATGATACGTATCATGAATATTGGGTAACGAATACGAATAGTTATTCACGAATACAGTATTATAGTTAAGTTATTGATGTACAATATGGTACGCCCATGTTGACAGTTTTGATTTGTCATTGCAATAACCAGTGATCTCATGACACTCAAATTTGGTATGTAATAGTTATAGTTGACAGTACCATGTGCGGCCTTGGCAAACTAACATGACTTGTGCTACTGGAAGGCTAGTACATATTCCATCCTTGCATATCTCACTTTTCAAAAGAACACAAAGGTTCAAGTAAAACATGCTCAAAATCGTAAATATTCATTAATATTCGGTTCTGGTGACCATTAATAACGAATTGAATTCATGAAGGGCTACGGTTCGATTCACCGAATATGCAAGTAAATCGTTACAGCCTTAGTTAATATAGTACTCAAAAGAAGTTACAGGGACCCATTTACTTCAAGGCCGATTAACTTTAGTAATAAGAACTTTTAACTTCTGAGGGGTATACATATCCTTATCCATATATGTAAAGATTGACATTAAAGCTGGCAAATGCTTCCTTTCATTCTATTTCGCCGTGACAGGCAGATTGGTTTGCACACAGCTGTTTTATCTTTTACTGAGGCCACTGATACAATCTATATTTGTCTAGCATGCTTATGGACAGGATTGATGAGATTTTGAAGTGATTCCTGGCACTACCAGAAACTGATATTTCGGTCAGGCTATCTGGAATCAACTTGCTGTAAGGCTTTGTTATCATTGTAATATCCTCCGAGAAAGGGGGCGGTGGGGTAGCCGAGTGGTTAAAGCGTTCGCTCGTCACGCTGAAGACCCGGGTTTGCTTCCCAACATGGGTACAATGGTGTCCCTGTCTGTGAAAGTGTGTAGTCCATCGTCACTGTTTTGAGCTTTTATCATCCTGCTGATGCATTATCTGAGACCTCATTGTCGTAGTGTGTGGAGCCCATTGCTGGTGTCCCCTGCCGCGATATTGCTGGAATATTGCTAAAAGCGGTGTAAAACTAAACTTACTCACTCACTCCACTGACAAAGTGTTGTAAATGCCCACAGGAAGTGATGGCTTTTAACAGGTCAATCATTCATTGGAAAATTGTACTAGTTCCTTGGTTTACACACGTATACTTTATAAACCTGAGTATTTACCTATGAACAGTTTGTGTTGCAGACTAAATGGATGCTTGTTACAATAGATGGTTTAACATTTCTTTCAATATTTTAGAAATAACATGTTTTGTCACAATACTATCTTTGAAAAAGCAAGGGATCTAACTAGAATTCCAAATGATGTGCCCTTGGCAGTCAAATTTGGAAGCATTTAAATATTCTCACATAGAGCAGATGCTGTGAAGGGGTACTGTCAGGGTTCCAATATTTTTATGAAAATATAAATACCATGATTTTTCTATGATCTTTCAAGACAAATATTGCTTTTCCCAGACACAATATATGTCCTTAGGTATTTTGATACCTTTAAACATATATTACTCTGTCTGAAATAAAACAATATCTTAAATACGGCCTCCCATCTACCCTTACAGCTGCCCATTCACACCTCTTTAGGATAAGATGACTATGTCATAATAAAAATGAAATTAAACATCAAGTGTAGTAATATTTCTTTTCCTCTTTAACTATCTTTATAGACATATAACAATATGTTGATGGCTGCCATAGCCCTTGTAGTACTGTTAAGATATGCAGTTTTGTTAGATATAAAAAAAACCCAAGATTATTCCATGATTTCATCCATTTGTTTTCAAATTCCATGATTTTTCCAAGACTTTAAAATGGGGTGTGAAATTTCCAGGTTTTCCAGGTCTTGTGGGAACCTGACTGTGGAAGCAATTGCTCTAATGTTGTGCTGATTATTGGCACTTTGGGAAAGGAGGACATCAGACTAATACGACTGTAGTATGACTGTACGTAAATATAGAGATACGCCCTTCGAAGCAAGCCCTCTGATTGGTTGACGCTTGTAAATCTTCACAGCTTTCATAAATTCGCGGGAATTTTGAATTTCATCGCCTGCTTCACTTGGAAATGTAAGAATTATTTTTCCAACAATGGCTGCTCAAAAGAATGCATCAGCTGTAAATGTCCCCTTGAAAAAACATCGACTAATCAGAGGGCTTGCTTCAACCACATCCTGCTTTGTGCGGACCTATCGTCATCCATTTGTACCTAGATTGTTACGTTGAGGGTCAAAATCGGCTTGCAGAAATAACAACAAAGCATTGGTAGGCGTCATGAGTTGTGCTTGATAGGGCAATCATCCATGATTATGTTTAAATTATGTTTTAATCGATTGCATGTGATGATAGAGTAGTGATGGTAGAGTAGCGATCGGCAAAGCAGGCTAGTGGGGTATACCTAAGCGTCTGGCCTGGTCATGATTTATTGTACTGGGAAGCATTTCGAGTCATGGGTCATCTCAAATTATATATTTTTTCAAATCTTTAAGACTCACAAAGACACGAGAGCCTGTGTATATAGTAACATAGTTTGGTTCAAGTCTAGTCCTGATTCAGTGACCTTACCTTTTCTTTGAGAGCATTTCTCCTGAAAAATGCTTTACAAGACTCGCAGGTGATGGCATTGAAGTTGTAGCCCAGAGCCTTGTCCCCGCAAACACCACACAGCTTGTCGTCTTTCAGTTTGATTCGTTTCCTGCAAGGTTGGCCCTCGTCGTGGTAGGCCATCTCATAGGTGCTTCCTGTGGGAATGTAATTTTTGAGTAAAATTGATATTTTATACTTATCCTGACTCATGCTCTTTTGCTTGTCTCCTTCCTCTTAAGTAACATAGTGGAACACTTGTATCTCCCTAATTGAAGTTCCCTTCAATGTAAAAATCACTAATTAGTACACCACGAAGTTACCTCCCTTCCACAAGCTGAACGAGGGCCACCTCTACCCATGTGCCTCACTCTCTCCTCATATACTGAGCCCAACATTTGAATTTACAGGGAAATCCAAAGTGTTATTTGGGGAGGATGGGAGGGTTGACTCATGAGTCAGGATAAGTATAAAATATCAATTTTACTCAAAAATTACATATTTTTCCTTATCCTGACTCATGCTCTTTTGCTTGTAGAATCCAACAGAGCCGGAGGTGGGAATATATAATACTTTGGATTTTAATAATTAGTGATTTGAACTGTGATGATTGTAATAACCCCATGGGAACTTCATAAAGGCATTGAACTGATGAATTCCTGCTGCCAGCTTATCAGCTGCCATATAGAGGTTATTACAATGTACTTATTATGATAAGTATATATAATATTAATACAATGCTTAAGACTAATAGACTTAAGCTTGTTAATATGCTAGTATAAACTCCTTAGAGTTTGTTAGCTAAAATACTTTAAGATATAAACATAGCACTAAGCTTAAAATATGATTAATTTTAAGCTAATTATATAATAACAAACCCTTTAGGGTTTGTTAGTTAAAATATTTATATGATATAGACAGTGCTGAGCTTAAGATATGAATAAGCTTAGCTATATATATAACAGCAAACTTTGTAGAGTTTGTTAGCTAATACATTTTACAATATGAGTATAGTATTGTGCTTAAGATATAATTATCTTAAGCTACATATATAATAGCCAAACTTAGTAGAGTTTGTTAGCTAATATATTTTACAATATGAGTATAATACTGTGCTTAAGATATAATTAACTTAAGCTACATATATAATAGCCAAACTTAGTATAGTTTGTTAGCTAATATATTTTTACAATATGAGTATAGTACTGTGCTTAAGATATAATTAACTTAAGCTACATATATAATAGCCAAACTTAGTAAAGTTTGTTAGCTAATATATTTTTACAATATGAGTATAGTACTGTGCTTAAGATATAATTAACTTAAGCTACATATACACAATAGCCAAAAACTCTGTAGAGCTTATTAGCTAATAGATTTATAATGTAACCATAGTACTAAGCTTAAGATATGATTAGATTCTTAAGCTAAATGTATATAGCAAAAAACTCCTTAGAGTTTATTAACTAATATACTTTTATGTTATAAACATAGTACTGAGCTTAAGATATGATTAAACTTAAGCTATATATATATAATAGTAAAACTCCTCAGAGAGTTTGATAGCTAATACATTTTATTATGTTGATTTAGACCTAGTATTGAGCTTAAGATATGAAGTAAACCTTAAGCTAAATATATAATAGCAAAACCTTTTAGAGTTTTAATAGCTAATATACTTATATGGTATCAACATAGTATTGAGCTTAAGATATGAAGAAACCTTAAGCTACATATGTATAGCAAAACTCCGTGAGTTTGTTAGCTAATACATGATATAATGTAACCATAAAGCTTAAAATATGATGAAAACTTAAGCCCAATATATAATAGCAAAAACTCTTTAGAGTTTTGATAGCTAATATACCTATATGCTATAAACATAGTACTGCGCTTTAAGATATGAATAAGCTTAAGTTACATATATAATAGCAAAACCCATAGAGTTTGTTAGCTAATACATGTTATAATGTAACCATATTGCTTAAGATATGATGAAACTTAAGCCAAATAGCAAAAGCTCTTTAGAATTTGTTAGCTAATATAGTTATATGATATAAACATAGTACTGAGCTTAAGATATGAATGAGCTTAAGCTACCTATATAATAGCAAAACCCGTGAGAGTTTGTTAGCTAATGTATTTTACAATATGAGTATAGTACTATGCTTAAAATATACTTGACTTAAGCTACGTGATATAATAGCCAAAAAAACTCTGTAGAGTTTGTTAGCTAATGCATTTATCATGTAACCACTGTGATGATAAAAACGAGCTTAAGCAAATTATATATAGCATGAAGCTATTTAGTACTGTTATAAGATAAGTAAAAATCTGTAAGATTGACTTATCTTCTCCGAGGAACTGTCAACTGTTGTGCAAGGACCATGGGATCAAATTGGTGGATACCTGAGATGTCCTCGTGGTGATATCTCTCAGATAATGGTTGGCAACCACCATATCGGATCTACAGTAATAAACCCTCCATTATTTCAAATAACATTTGTGTAGATGAAATTAGAAGTTAGCTTCCTAATATCAAGAGTATTAAAGCTCATGGAGGGTCGGATTAGGTCCATCTGTCTTGTATGCACGTAGTATGACAGTTCTGATCCAAACGGAGATATAGTACGTGAGACTACACTCTGCGTAAGTTGATGATAGAGGAAAAAAATCTGTTGTATTTTTTCTTCCTGTTTGGTTTGGTGGAGATAAATTTACAGTGCTCTTGCTGGCCAGCTGATAGCATCATCGTATCATGGAGTCCAAGTATGTCATCCAGGCATGTTCATAAACCTCACTTGTGAGGTGTTGTAGCACTATATTCATATCCCCAAGTTGGTACGCGAAACTTCCGCTTATTCTCCAAACAGAAACTTAGTAGGTTTACTAACCATCTAGTTGTGTTAGTAGCTTGATGATGAAATTCAGGTGTAGTCTGAAACGCTGTGGATTTCGGGATCCACTTGTATCACGCCGCCTAGGTAAATCGCTATGCATGTCCTTTGACGATGTATGTGCACAACCGGGAGTTTGTGTCCCCGATGAACTTTATGTAAAATCGCCTGACTGCTGTGCCCTTGTCTAAACTTGACAGGGGAGGTCTCTAACCTGAAGAAAGCAGCCTAATCATGAAGGTTCAGGTTAACTGGGCTGTAAGGAGGCTTGCTCGCTCATTGATATAAAGTTGTCACTTGCAACCTATGTCTTGAACTGTGAACTATGCCTCGACCTCTGTGTAGGGCGTTGTTCATCGGGTCCAACTCAGAATAAGGCATTTTGATTCTGTAGAGTACCCGCTTCGTGATGTCACCGTGTAGCAGGAAAAGGAACCTTGTATAATATAGTGTCAGCTGCTGATATTAGAACAATCGTCGGTCTTCATCGTGAACTTCCCCGGTTACCCGAAAGTGACCACGGTTTCGAGGATTAATGGTAAACGCTACGAAAGCTTCAAGCAAAAATACCTTGCCTGTAATATTAATGCTGGGTAGGTTATTTTCCTGGCTGTCGTGGAAAGTGCTTCAGTTTTGAATATAATTCCGACTTTTTATATATAAAGGTACAATAACTTGTGTTGTCAGCTTGTAGACTGTATACATGAATGTATCGGCCATAATTGTAGAATTAAAGCTGAATTTGTTGTACATATTTCTTCTCAGAAATGTTGACGATTATGAGTTATACTCGCTGTAACAAGGCTGCTGTTCAATTTCGATATTGAATTGTGTCTGCAGATATGCGTAATGGTCACGCATGTAGATAATCGTATCGCCGTCCGATTGCATATACCAGCAATTTTATACGAATAGTTGATTTCTGTGAAGATCTATGAAACGCCGCTGACAAATTAATACAGCCGACGTTTCTGTGTTGTAAATAGCCTGTGCAATTGTCTCGCTAGAGGCTTATAGATCGCATCTGGCATACAGTTGATAGACAACTTATGCGATAGTCTTGAACGGACTGAGGAGTAGCTATATATGACGAGTGGCTAGTATATGGAGACCTTGGAGGAGACTCGGTGAACGCCGGAGACTTCACTGGCCTCGGCATATCCCTTCTAGATCTACTGGTGAAGTAGACTTGGAGTTACTTTAGCCTTCGCGACCTTCGCGAAGGTATCGAGTCAAAGTCCGATTAGAATATATATATATATATATATAAGCTTTGCTTGTCGCTGCGAATGGCCTCTGTGTTTAACAGGATGTGGGTCGGCGAAGCTTACCCTCCGCGACGTCCCTTTGTAGCTGGTGAGGCTCTAGTCTTCGCGGAGGCGGCCTGGGACTTGCTGGTTCTGCATGGGTGAAATGGCCGTGGATTCATCTTATCATTTTCAGAAGTCGTGTTACGAAATCTGGCGATAAGTGTCTCAATGATCGCTCTAGATCTATTTAGGCCAACGAACATACGCCTCGTCATGGATTCAACTGAACCAATTTACGATTGTAGTTCTTATTGTTGATATCGATGATCAACTTGTAGTTTTCATCGATGTCTTAAGCATTGAAGAAGGGGTCCATACAGTGCGTGGAAAAAACTTCTAGGCGGAAAGTTCGGCAATTATGGTGTCTGGAACTTTTGTGGCTTTATGGGATGCTATGTCTAGATTCTGTGCACCGCAGCAATCGGGTCGATCGGAGGTAGGGCGATGATAGCATCTGCGCCGCCTTCCCTTCATCAGGTATGTCTGCGTCGTACTGCCACCCAGGGAAGGTGGATGTAGACTCTGTGTGCAGACTCTGTGTGGTAACCTGTGAGGCGATCGATGTGGTGATGTACGAGGGAGATCGGAGACTATTGACAGCTTCGCGAAGCCTGAGTAGTCCCTTGACTCTGTTAAATGACGATCTATATTCGCGTGTCCTTCTTCCTGAGTGCCTCGCGAATGCTCTTCGCGAACGCCTTCACGAACGTTTCAGTGAACGCCTTCCGCTAAGCTTCCCCTTGCGTTCGGGTGCTGGGGAACGGCGATTTGAGCTCATGAAGGCTTCCGTGAGGTCTGGTGGCTGAGTCTGCGGTGATCTAAGGATGAAGCCGAGGAATGATGATTCTATCCTGCCTTCGCCAAGGCCTTCGCTGAAGGTTGTACATCTGGGTCCTCAATAAGGTGGTCTGCGACTTTCCTTCTGCGAAGGCTGCATCGTCTTGGCTGCTACGTTGACTGGAGGTGTCCCAGAGTGTTGTCTCCGTTGGAGCCTTTCGCGAAGGCTCGTACTCTGGGCTGGCTGTTTCTCCAGTTTGTAGTGACCTCCATCACCCACCATGATTTGCCGTGAGTAGCTCGGCCTGGGATGGTCTGGCGCACGGGCAGTCGGTGCCATCTCTGCGCTTCGTTAGTGGTGGGGCCCCCAGGTAAGCTCGCCTCGGACATCAGCGTAGAGACATCAGGCTGCATGACGATCTCTGCTGATGTCATTGTAGCTGTCACCGGTCGCCACTTGTCTCATACGTCGGGGATGATGATCGGCTGATCATCGTAGAGGCCAAGTTCAGCGGCTGGAACAATCTCGGTTGAGAAAGTCCTAGTAGACTTCGCTGAATTCCCCAGAGGTCGACGCTGCCCTGGGGTGCGAAGTCTGCGTTGAGTGTTGGTAGCGACGGGGACCCTCAGGGAAGATCATCGAATGTTGATCTGCGCTGACATCACTGTTGCCGACATCAGTCATTCTTTGATGTACATCAGGAATGATGATCGGCTGATCATCATACAGGCCCAAATCTGCGATGAGAACAATCTCGGCTGAGAAAGTTCTAGTAGACTCTGCTGAATACCCCCTCAGTGCGACGAAGGGATGTCTGGGGAAGCAGGATCGCTTCTTGAGGCGGCGGACTACGTCCCACGCCTCCACCACCATTCTAGCGGAAACTCCAGACGGGGGGGGTCGACCAACAGCAGTAGACTGGCGAGGGGTTCAGGTGTATCAGTCATGCTAGACTCTGCATACGTGACCCATCTGCTGCGCGTCTCAAACGCAAAGTAATTATTTATTAAAGGTAGAATTGATAAATTAGTATCGCAACTGCAACGTGAATCACATGAAACATGGCGCAGTACAGCTAGGCATATTAAATGCGGATCAGCAGCAGAATAAAAACGTAATGTGCAACAGTACAGAATTTTTATCAACGTAATCCACTGCAACAGCACGGCGTCCCGTGCATAAACAGTAGAAACACGACTAAATATCAATATATAATTGTTGAAAGATACTTAGCTAAACCTCTATAGATCTCTATACGAGGTAACTAACTAAACATAATCAAAGGATATAGTGTGTCGGGAGACACAGGCGCTCTCACGTCCAGCCTCACTGGGCGAAGAAGGAGAGAGGAGGCACATGGTAGAGGTGGCGCCCCTCGTTCCCGCTTGTGCTTGTGGAGGGAGGTAACTCGTGGTGTACTAATTAGTGATTTTACATTGAAGGGAACTTCAATTAGGGAGATACAAGTGTTCCACTATGTTCGCAAGAGGAAGGAGACAAGCAAAAAGAGCATGAGTCAGGATAAGGAAAAAATTATTGTGTACCTGGCTAAGCTTTCCCCAGGAAAGAAATATTGTGTACCCTGGCTAAGCCTTCCCTAGGAAAGAAGAAATATTGTGTACCTGGCTAAGCCTTCCCCTAGGAAAGAAATATTGTGTACCAGGCTAAGCCTTCCCCAGGAAAGAAACATTGTGTACCAGGCTAAAGCTTCTCCCAGGAAAGAAACATTGTGTACCTGGCTAAGCCCCAAGGAAAGAAATAATATTGTGCACCAGGCTAAGCCCTCCCTCCAGGAAAGAAACATTGTGTACCAGGCTAAGCCTCCCTAGGAAAGAAACATTGTGTACCTGGCTAAGCCTTCCCTAGGAAAGAAAACATTGTGCACCAGGATAAGCCTTCCCAGGAAAGAAAACATTGTGTACCAGGCTAAGCCTTCCTAGGAAAGAAACATTGTGTACCAGGCTAAGCCTTCCCCAGGAAAGAAACATTGTGTACCAGGCTGCCTTCCCAGGAAAGAAACATTGTGTACCTGGCTAAGCCTTCCCTAGGAAAGAAATATTGTGTACCTGGCTAAGCCTTCCCTAGGAAAGAAATATTGTGTACCAGGCTAAGCCTTCCCAGGAAAGAAACATTGTGTGTGTACCAGGCTAAGCCTCCCCAGGAAAGAAACATTGTGTACCTGGCTAAGCCTCCCTAGGAAAGAAATATTGTGTACCTGGCTAAGCCTTCCCCAGGAAAGAAATATTGTGTACCTGGCTAAGCCTTCCCCAGGAAAGAAATATTGTGTACCTGGCTAAGCCTTCCCTAGGAAAGAAATATTGTGTACCAGGCTAAGCCTTCCCCAGGAAAGAAACATTGTGTACCAGGCTAAGCCTTCCCCAGGAAAGAAACATTGTGTACCTGGCTAAGCCTTCCCTAGGAAAGAAATATTGTGTACCAGGCTAAGCCTTCCCCAGGAAAGAAACATTGTGTACCAGGCTAAGCCTTCCCCAGGAAAGAAACATTGTGTACCTGGATAAGCCTTCCCTAGGAAAGAAATATTGTGTACCTGGCTAAGCCTTCCCCAGGAAAGAAATATTGTGTACCTGGCTACACCTTCCCTAGGAAAGAAACATTGTGTACCTGGCTACACCTTCCCCGGAAAGAAACATTGTGTACCTGGCTACACCTTCCCTAGGAAAGAAATATTGTGTACCAGGCTACACCTTCCCCGAAAGAAATATTGTGTACCTGGCTAAGCCTTCCCTAGGAAAGAAACATTGTGTACCTGGCTACACCTTCCCCGGGAAAGAAACATTGTGTACCAGGCTAAGCCTCTACCCACAGGGGTGGAAATAACTTTAAAATTGCTAGTGTACTCCGGTAGAGTGGCACATGTAAAATCACTTGCCCTGATAATTTTTCCACTATACCAGCCGATTTTTCTTGTTGATTTTAAAAACCCAACATAATTAATGTTGGAAAGTCAACTGGACATTGCGCGGATATACAAATTTGCTTGCCTGACAGAAAAAACACTGGACTGGGACGTCGGGCAATGGGTTGTTTCCACCCCTGTACCCAGGAAAGAAATATTGTGTACCTGGCTACACATTCCCTAGGAAAGAAATATTGTGTACCAGGCTACACCTTCCCCGAAAGAAATATTGTGTACCTTCCTAGGTTACACCTTCCCAGGAAAGAAAACATTGTGTACCTGGCTAAGCCTTCCCCAGGAAAGAAATATTGTGTACCAGGCTACACCTTCCCCGGGAAAGAAATATTGTGTACCTGGCTAAGCCTTCCCTAGGAAAGAAACATTGTGTACCTGGCTACACCTTCCCCGGGAAAGAAACATTGTGTACCAGGCTAAGCCTCTACCCACAGGGGTGGAAATAACTTTAAAATTGCTAGTGTACTCCGGTAGAGTGGCACATGTAAAATCACTTGCCCTGATAATTTTTCCACTATACCAGCCGATTTTCTTGTTGATTTAAAAAAAAAAAAAACATAATTAATGTTGGAAAGTCAACTGGACACCGGTACAGCGTGATATACAAATTTGCTTGCCTGACAGAAAAAAACACTGGACTGGGACGTCGGGCAATGGGTTGTTTCCACCCCTGTACCCAGGAAAGAAATATTGTGTACCTGGCTACACCTTCCCTAGGAAAGAAATATTGTGTACCAGGCTAAGCCTTCCCCGGGAAAGAAATATTGTGTACCTGGCTAAGCCTTCCCCGAAAGAATTGTGTACCTGGCTACACCTTCCCCAGGAAAGAAATATTGTGTACCTGGCTACACCTTCCCTAGGAAAGAAATATTGTGTACCAGGCTACACCTTCCCCGGGAAAGAAATATTGTGTACCTGGCTAAGCCTTCCCTAGGAAAGAAATATTGTGTACCAGGCTACACCTTCCCCGGGAAAGAAATATTGTGTACCAGGCTACACCTTCCCCGGGAAAGAAATATTGTGTACCTGGCTAAGCCTTCCCTAGGAAAGAAACATTGTGTACCTGGCTACACCTTCCCCAGGTAAGAAACATTGTGTACATGGCTACACCTTCCCCAGGAAAGAAAATCCTAGACCTCCATCTATATCTAATGACACTGACTGGTTATAAATAGTGTTCATGGCATATCTTGACTTATGTTTTTCAACTATTTTATAAATAAATAGAATAGTTTAAAAACAAAATTTCACTTTCCAAAAGCAGGCTGTATGAGATTTTATGCTCTCAATGTACAACGTATGAAAATATTTTCTTTCAAACTGATGAATTTCTTATATTTGATCAAAGTTATGTTTCACAGCATGATTCAGGGAAATTAGTGGAGCAGTAGAAGGACAGTGCCAGAGTTGGTCTGATGTTTTCATTACATTCTGCGTTGAAATGAATGTTTCATCATGAACCGAATTGGAGTAAGATTGTGATTCGTCAGTATCATTTTGATCCAAACAGACTGGGAAAAAGTGAGTGAGTTTGGTTTTATGTCGCTTTTAGCAATATTTACAGCAATATCATGGCAAGAGACACCAGAAATGGGCTTCACACATTGTACCCATGTGGGTCATCAAACCCGGGTCTTCAGTGTGACAAGTGAATGCTTTAACCACTAGGCTACCCCACCGTCCTGTAGTGGGTAATAGCACTAATAGATAAACACAATAGAGAACCCACCTAAAGTACTAAAGCCAGAATACTAGTATGCTCCAGAGGATTAGTGTTCTACAACACCACCCAGTACCTCTCCCACCTCCAAGCACCATTAGGCAAAGAAGGCAAGTCCTACATCAGTGACTCCTCTTTATTAACCAGCTGAAAGAAGCTAACCTCACAGGCACCATGGTCAGCAATGACATTATCGACTTATTCACCAACATCCCCCTACTAGAAGCACTTGACATCCTCCATAAAAGGCTCCACACTAAAGTAACCGACCTTGACACCAAATGTACCATAGACATTTGGGGTGGGCGATAATACTGGTTAACACCTAGTTGCGGGTACAGCAACGTGCAGTGAAGTTGGACAAAGTACTGTGACTATGTGTCCCAGTCCACCCAGCTGTGAATGGGTACCTTGTTAGGATGAGAAAGCCACAATAACTCGGTGCGCCTAGTGGCTGCAAGAGTTGTATACTCCCCAGGGAGTTGAGATTGATAATACAATGTGCCGTTGAGGTTGACATCCAATGATTGAGGGAATAAATACCAGCGCCTTGAGCATGCACTAGTTGCGTGGATATGTGCTCTATATAAATATCTTATAATAATAATAATAATAATGATGAATCTTCTCAAGTTTTATTCATACAGAGCTTCAAAAACAGAGGCATTTCCCAATGTTGTGTCATGTTACCGGGGAGAAAGCCACTGTCATCAGGATATAAGCGACCATACACATCATTCAATTAATCTTTTAAAAATAGTTTTCTGATTAAGTAAAAATGAAAACATAAAAGAAATAGGTAAGAGGATATTAAGACGTCTTACAAATGGGAAAAAGTTTTCGTTTCCTTCGTGGTTTACCTGGACATTTAAAGCATGTAAGCTTGCATGTTTATGAGAAATAAATTTATTAAGTTGAAGATGTATTACTGAAATCTCACAAGATAACCATGAAGCATTGAGTGGTTGATTGAAAGAACACCCAGGATTTGAATGAATTGTTTATTTTTCTTTCAAAAATATTATTGGCATTCCATTATCTTGGGAAGTTGGGTCCATCATAGTTTCAGATGGCCCATTTTGTTTCTAATTCAGGGCGCCATTGCCACATTGATCAAACTGTCTTTCTCAATCACTGGGTATGGTGTCAAACAGAGGTTTAGAGGATAATGTTCAGTTGTTCACAAAGAAGATTTTATCGTTTACACTTTGGTCAGCATTTTTACTTTTTGCGTTTCTCATTGCCTGACCGACCCTTCTAATTTTACTGCCGAATCCCCCCCAAAACTTTTTTTCCCATTCCAACATGGCAGACTCGAACCTAAAATGTACCGCCTCATCATATAAAATGTTTATCTATCTAAAATGTTTTAATCAGTCGCTGCCACAAGTCCAAAGAATGCGAAGAAAATTGTAATAAGAATTCTAATAAATGAGAATCAAGAACATTATTCGGATAATTTTGTCCTTATTAAGTATGGGGGTTTTTTTAGTTGTATTTTTTCCCTGACCAACCGACCTTTGTTCAGAATTTGGTGGCTATGTGAAACACATAAAAAGAATTATGCCCTTTACCTTGAAGAGTTGATGAAAGAATTGTGTTTTAATCTTGATCTCTTGTACAATCACATCTGGGTCCTGACAGTGGCATTGTTTCAAAAGAAAGGAAATAGTAATTTCATTACCTTAAACCATGGGTTACACCATCACAATTTATTGCAATACATATTGCATTACGCCAACACATATTGTCACAATACAAAATTTTGGCAATACCCAACTCTAATAGACAGCATCATCAACTTCACTTCCAGCTGTTTTGACACCTCATATTTTACGTTCAACGACAAGATCTACAAACCCTGGACTCCCTTTGAGTTCCCATCAGTCTCCACTGATCATCGAAATCTTCATGACATCCTTTGAAGAAGCAGCTCCACAGCACCATTCCATTTTCTCTGTTGGTATCGTAACGTAGACGACATATTCACCAGTGAAGCCCACCAGAATCACCCCAGCTACTGAACCACCTCAACACCCAACATCTCAACCACCAGCACCATAGAATCCTGTTCACCATGGAGACCGAAACCAATCAACACCTTCCCTTCCTAGAAGTGTCATCAAATACATCCCATGACACATAATGTCCAGGGTTGTAGTTGAGCAAAAGAGGAGACTTTACATTGAGAAGGATATATTGATATATATAAATAAATGGCCCCAATACCGTTAGTCATTGCTAAAGATGGCAAACGAATTAGTGATGCAGTGAGGTACCGACAGTGTCTGAAGAAGATCCCCGGGCTCCCAAAGACGAGGTCCGCCAACAAGCTGCACAGATGTGGATAAGCCATAGGCTTTCCATGGAGTCGAGTACAAGATTTTGATCTTTGTGACAGAAGAAAACCTTCAGTGCCTTTGTGAAGCAGATATTCTGCATGCAGTTGGAATGCTTCATTCATCATCCAGACTTTTCCTGCAGATGTATACCATCCATGCTGAGGTGCAAGGCATCATGTATCCCCTTGTCTACATGGTCCTTCCCATCCTTCCCATCCTCCTGAAGACAGCAGCAGAGTGCCTAGATCTCAACCAACAGCCACAGATTCTCCAGATCGACAGAGAGAGCAGTTGCCAACGCTGCCAGTATTCGAGGATGTGAAGATTTGTGGATGCTTCTTCCACTATGCCCAGGCATTTTGGAGGGAGCTCCACAACTAGGTGTTGTACAAGTGTTGTACAACTTGAAGTGTTGTAAAAATATTTGCAATGTGAAAATCCTTGTTACTGTATAATAAATGTTACATAATGAGCATGACTTGTGTTATTACTATACATTTTTACTGTGAGATAATGAACTGGACTTGTGTAATACATCCCTCCAATGTTTCAACTTGAACCCTTACATACCCATCCCACCTAAGTTTCATAACTTAACCAACATGACAAACCCAAACCGCCTACTGGCCTACCCCAACTCGTGTGTCTTGGGAGATATCAAGTAAAATGTGGTAATGCGTTGGAAGACGCCCACTGCCAGGCTGACATGATCTGTTCAATGGAGACTGTCTTCCATGAGGCTAGAGATGCTGCAATGGCTCTTTATCACATGTGGATGGAGTGACCCATAAGAAGGTGGTTGCCCTTCCGCCATGGAATAGGCTAGCTTTATGGTTTGATTGATCCATGCTGCCATATACTTTTGGATAAACCTTTGTTGGACTGTTCCTGACATGAAATCCATAGTCAGCAACTATGCCTCAGTCCTGTGTAAATACTGGTTGTAAGAGCTTGTCCCGTAGATCCTGATTCAGTGTAGGAGCCAGAGGAGGGATAGTGGAAACTTGTTGTCTCAGACGTCCCATTGCTGACTTTTGATTCTTGGCAAGGAATTCCAGTAACATTCTGATTATGACTCTGGAAGGATTTTTCAAGAATGCAATCGGCCTAACATCCAGGGTATCCAGTTCTGAAATTTTGTAGTTATTTGCTTTTTGGGAATATCCTCTAGTTCGAATGAACATAAGATGCTGGTGAGAACTGAATCCATTTCCAATATGTATCCCTTGCTTGGTAAGAACAGATGCAAATGCCAAGCGATAACCGTCAATAGTTCCATGTTGGCTTCTGATCTTGGCTAGGACTTGTGAGATGAGTGCTGTCAGAGGAAAGGCATAGGCAATCATTCCTGATGCTCTCTTGTGGTCTAGATGAGCTCCCATCCTGTGAGTGAAGCACGCGTGAAGAGATGATTTGGTGACAGCATTCTGTTAGAAATCCTGTGCATGACCGTGTCAAGATTCATCTACCAAGCGAGGTCCTTGAACACTAGATCTGTAGGTGTTAAGACAGTGCCTAAGTGTTTCCCTCAATGTAGATTGATCCAATTCTGAATCGGAGATGTAGACAGCCTCTGAATGTTAGATCCTGCATAAATGTGAACGCTCCCAACGGCGACATCATTTGCTGTAGAGTGTGCGGATATCTCTGGAACTTTGATTTCCTGGCTGTGACATCCTGATTGGATTCAAACTAGGGATTCCTTGGGATCACTGCAGTTGTAATCAAAATTATAACTTATTAGCCTTTCTTGAGCATATTTTATGCAATAGTTTCCAGTAGCCACAAGGAATGACTACTGAAAAAAATGTTTTCTTTAAATTTGTGTTGTTCGGTCACAATGATGCAAGTTTGCATGAATCAGTAACAGTGGTGAAAACGTGTCACCGTGTGAAATCACATGCTCATTTCATCTCAATCTACACCCATACAACTTCTGCTTACGTAATACCCTGTTTCAATGTTATCCTATTGGATCATTCTCAAAGGTTGAAATTCACGGACGCTAATACGCTAAATTCGTTTAAAAATTCACAATGTTGGTGAAGATTTCTTGAGCAGATGTGCGCTTTAAGCTCACATGTCAAAAGTTGAAGGGGACATAAAGCCAAATTCAGATCTTGTATGACAACATTTCTGAAAGAAAAGTTCTAAAAGGGGAGTAAATGTCAAGATCAGTGGTTGGGTATATATACGAGGGTCACGGAGTGCATGTGGAGACAGTATACGTGGTGTCGAGTGTAGACATGACTGGTGGATGGAGTGAGCTGGAACACGTGAGTTGTGTTTCAATCTGTTTCATAGCTAGGATTAATTTTTTAAACAATGTTTAAATATGTTGTATAGTTTAAGTTGTCATTGATAGCATTAATCATGTTTAAAAATTTGATGTTGTGTATTCCGTGCAAATGCAGCCTGTGAAATGTATTTTGTAGTTGTGAATGCAGCCTGTAGAATGTATTTTGTTGCTGTGACACACAGTTCATGGTGTGGGTATATATACACTAACTTTAAGATACACTAACTTTAAAATACACTTGATATGTCTTATCCAGATACACTTATAAAATCTGGATATCACCTTTACTGAGAATGTTATGATAGCGATGTTAAACAAAGCTTCATTGTAAGTAATGCAAGTATAGTATATGAATATACCTGTGTTTTAGTTACTCCGCTCCTGCTAAGGTGATTGCAGGAACCACATGTACTGACTTGTACAAGAGGGTGGACAGTCGGATGGACTGATGGTACAAGGAGGGTGGACAATCGGATGGACTGATGGTACAAGGAGGGTGGACAGTAGGAAGGACTGATGGTACAAGGAGGGTGGACAGTCGGATGGACTGATGGTACAAGGAGGGTGGACAGTCAGATGGACTGATGGTACAAGGAGGGTGGACAGTCGGATGGACTGATGGTACAAGGAGGGTGGACAGTTGGATGGACTGATGGTACAAGGAGGGTGGACAGTGGACAAGGAGGGTGGACAGTAGGATGGACTGATGGTACAAGGAGGGTGGACAGTAGGATGGACTGATGGTACAAGGAGGGTGGACAGTCGGATGGACTGATGGTACAAGGAGGGTGGACAGTCGGATGGACTGATGGTACAAGGAGGGTGGATGGATACTGATGGAGGGGTGGACAGTCAGATGGATGGACTGATGGAAGGAAGGAGGGTGGACAGTCAGATGGACTGATGGTACAAGGAAGGACAGATGGACTGATGGTAGGAGGGTGGACAGTCGATGGACTGATGGTACAAGGAGGGTGGACAGTCGGATGGACTGATGGTACAAGGAGGGTGGACAGTCGGATGGACTGATGGTACAAGGAGGGTGGACAGTCAGATGGACTGATGGTACAAGGAGGGTGGACAGTCGGATGGACTGATGGTACAAGGAGGGTGGACAGTCAGATGGACTGATGGTACAAGGAGGGTGGACAGTCGGATGGACTGTTAACAATACAGACGAGGGTAAACAATTGGTTGGACTGTTGACGGTGGTCAGTGGAATGTACTGACTAATACGAGGTTGAACAGCCGTATGGACTAACATGACCGTGGTGGTCAGTTAAATGAACTGTGTGAACTCATGTTCTATTATACTATAGTGTAATCGGAGTACGTTTAATAGGTATTGAGAAGAAACAGGAATCAAATAGTTATTAAGTAGATGTGTGTGTGTGTGTGTGGTGTATGTGCATGTGTGGTGTGATTGAGGATTCATATACATAGTGGGTTGTAAATAAATTGTTGTTCTTGTATTCCTTATTCTGTAGTTCTGGTTGTGACAGCCTTCAAATTCTTAATAAAGGCCAACTTTATAAGGCATTCCTATCTTTGGTGATTTAAATCATAAAAATTACGAAAATGGTCATAAAAAAACATTGTCATACGCAGTTTGGAGTTACTTCCCTTTATTTATTGATGACAATTGACAAAGGATTCCCAATATAAAATCCATGGTACTTATAGCCACATGTTTAGTATAAAATTAGGATTATCCGATTCAATGATCAGCTGATGATGGCGTACCTTAGCAACTGCGGCAAATTTGGCATTTATGATCGAACATCATTACAAATAATATGATAACAAGCACTTGTGCCTTGAAAATTACATGAAGGTCACCAAAATCGACTGGGCCCTGCACCTTCCCTATATGAAGCTTGGTGTCAATACATGAAGAAAATCCAGTCAACGGTACTTGAGATATCTCGCTGACAAGCTTAACATGCAGGCTAACATGCTGAAATCTTCAAAGTGTTGCTGTGACCTTGAAAATTATGTGAAGGTCACCAAAATGGACTGGGCCCTGCGCCTATAAAAAGCTTGGTGGCAAATATGAAGAAAATCCAGTGAACGGTTCTTCGGATATCTCACTGACAAGGGTAAAACGGTAAAGTCCCCTGGTGACCTTGAAATGAAGGTCAAGGTCACCAAAACTGACTGGGAATTCAGTCAATGATTCTTAAGATTCCAGTTCGTACACACGTATGGACAGAGCCTAATACTATAATACTAATACTATAAGTGTGAAGGAGAAAGCTGTGAGGAATCGGGGATAAGTCAAGAAAAGAAAACTGACAGCAGTCACGCTGAGAAATCAAGTAAAGTGGTAGGCAGTGTAGGTGTGTCAATTGAAGACCTTGAAAAATGGCGAAAAGAACTGAATATTGAAATTGGACACCAATTAAAAGAAGATACAACAGACTGTGTGCATAAAATATGGTGCAGTGTACAGGGAATATACAAATAGTTCTGATCAAACATCAGTAAGTAGGTGTCATAATTCCTAAATTAAAACAGCTTCACAATCATATTATTTTTTCTCAGTTCAGAGAGAGTGAGCCATGTTCAGTCAGACATGTAAAATGTTGATTGTATTAGTTTAAAGTTTAAAGTTTTAACTTGACAGTTGACTTTTGTCATCATGTAACATGTTTAGTTATGGTTGTGAAAAATATAGGTTATTGATTTGGGAATTATCTTTATGTCTTTGCTTATTAACATTTCATTCAGCTTGTAGCTTAAAAAGTCACAAGCAGTCTTTTGCTTGTACATGTACTTTAAAAAGTTACTTTCTAACCCTGATTCTTAACTGAATTGGGACAAAACATGAGTACTCAGCTGTTTGCTATTTCCAGCTTAGTTCATGATGTAAATGCACACAATAACGTTTATCTCTACAGACACAACATTGCCTTGCATTTCTATTTGAAATTGTAAATTATCATGCCTACAGATGTTTAATTGCCAGTTTCCTGTTTTCATTTACAAAGTTTTGATTGCTTGTCCACCTCTGGCAATATGATGAAGTTTTGACTGGACACAAACATGAAAGAGCTTTTATACTATGCACAAGAAAATATATTACCTTGTCTACATTCCATGTTATGCATAATGCAGGTTGGTCATGCATGGACCCTTGGGCCAGCATTATGACAAGAAATGACTGTATATGGCCTAGCATAATACTTTATACAAGTGAAGGGGTCCTTGTCAAAACACTAATGATAAAATTTGATACTTGAGGAGCCTCCAGGTTCAAATACCATAAAAGTCAATGCCAAGTATCTGGAATATGATTATTCACCAAATGGCTGAAACAGGAACTTAACTTTCTTGTTATCAACACTGACAGTCCACTGCCTTCTGAATTTAAAAAATATAATAATGTGATTTTCTAAATGCTGTTACTCCAGTAGTAATAAACATAAAAGTCACCGCCTTCTAAGATGTCTTCAGTATGTATAGACTTGCCCTATGGCAAGTAAACTTTTAAAAAGAACTTCAACCAATGCATAGGTACTACAGATATCCACCCCACAAATACTGCCAATATGAACCCCAGGTATGCTTCCATACATAGAAAAATACTCTAGCTAACATCAGAATACAGTACCCAATAACATATATGGTGCACGAGTCCATATTCCTCAACACAAAACCAAAATCTGTTCATATTGTAGTTTTGTCCCCTGTTTATATGTGTATGGTGGTGTATTGTGGATTCAAATAAAAGAGGACCGCCTCCGTGGTGTAGTGGTTAGAGCGTCCGCCCGGAGAGCGGAAGGTCGCGGGTTCGATCCCCGACCGCGTCATACCAAAAGACGTTAAAATATGGTACTTGTTGGTCCCTGCCTTGCGCTCGGCATTAATGGGTTCAACAAGGACTGGTTGGCTCGGAGTCAGTATAATTAGTCTGAGTGGGGTATTCATGCTTCACTGCGGCATGGTATCTCAGTGAGCTAGCACTATAAAACCAGCTTAAGTGTGGGCTAGTACAAGCAGCCGCACATACACACACACACACGCATGCACGTCGTCATATGAGCGAAATATTCTCAAACACGACGTTAAACACAATTTCACCTCACCTCAAATAAAAGAAAAGAAAGAATAATAAAGATTTGACAGAAGGTCAGAGCACATTTGTGAACTTTGCTCAGTGTGGAATGGACTCATCCTATGGCACAATTGTGTATTCTAATTTTGGTTTGGATACATTTCAGTACATAGACAGAGCTCCAGATAAGATTTAGCTCATGTGGGTACTGTACCTACTGTATTTGTTTGGAGTGGGTATTATGAATGTTGAGTGGGTATTTCATTTTCTGTTACCCACTGCTTTGAAATATGTGCGTATTTCAGTCATTTTACTCACCTAAGTATTATGTCATTGAGTAAGTTTACTAAGCAGGTATGTTCTGCCTTATGTCATACCTAATCCAAACCAACTTAAATATAATGGAAATGATTTCATAAAAAAATCACTCATCCTATACTGACAGTACAACACTTGTCCTATACTAACAGTACAACTTGATAGCAATCGATGTCTTTTTCATTACGCAAGGGATTTTTATAAAATATTTTCCGTACCCATTTGTTTTAAACTTTTTGCGTATCTAACATTTTAAATGCGTAATTGGTACGCAACCATTATTTTTCAATGAGTAATTGGAAACTTTATATGCGTATTTTACCCGGATACGCTGCTTATCTGGGCCTCTGCATAGATACTAGGGTTGCAATGAATACACTATTATCATGATTATGAGGTGAATACAATATTTTTACGAATACATAGTAACGAACATATATATTTATTCATGAATACTTTATGGTTAATATCAAGAAATTAAAATAACAAACATGTCTTGCTTGTTTGTTAAGATTACAATTGTTGAGTTGTTACTGATGATTTTCTTGTCCTAGATACAGTTCTGTGCTTTTAAGAAGTGTGTTAAATTGACAGGGCTCGATTTAAGAGATGTTAACCTACTTGCACCAGCCAAATTCCAGTTGCACTGCTTTTATTGCAATATGTAATGAAAGAAATATGCTATTCAATTATTTCAATATGTTCAACCATTTTGGGGAAATCTGTAAATGGTTTTTCATTTTTTGCTATCCAGTATGCTACCATGAATAAAATCTTCATGATGTCAACTTGATTTTCTCGCATTTTAAAAACTGTCCTTTCCAGTGGCAATACTGATTAATTTTGCACAGTTGTGCCACTTCATGGGTCTCAGATCTGAGGTGAGCCTCACTAACCTGATGGATTTCAATCACATTTAATCTTATAGACTTGCACCCACTCCTAAAAGAATTACTTCTTCCGCTTTTATCATACTTTTGACATGTGGCACAAGACATGCTATTTTCAATCTCATCATTATGCAACCAATCCCTGGGTTTTTTCCATTCCTCTTTAAATTTGTAAGTCTTAAACTTTTTCAGCATTGCTAGTGGCTGGATTAACGTTTGTCTCTAATTTACGTTTCAATTCATCATCTGTAGTTTTATCACCCGTCCCCGAGTTTGTTTACCACTTTTGTCAGCTACTTCACTTGATTTCTTCAGAAAAATAATGTTTTAATGCTTGCCTGTTGTTTACTTTTGCTAGTATCCTTGCTTATTTTCATTCACGGTATGGATAATTAAAGTTGACAGAAGGCTTAGTGTTTCACACAGCCATGTGTGATAAATCTGTCAGCTATTACTTAAAATGATGACGTACTGTGTTAAGATGTCAGAGGTTTCAGTGCACATAACATATTTCCGTGACCCTTGAAACCAAAGCAACACGGCCACACAGCTGATCCCTGTTTACAAGAGCAGTCATACCCGAGAGGTGTCCATAAATAGCAATGTTTCGGTGTCATAGCTATTCAAATTTTAGAAGAAAAATAATTATGCTTATACTGTTAGATTTATTGTTGATTTATTTCTCAAAACTTGACTTGCACCTGGTGCAGGTTATACTAACTAGGTTGCATTTTGTAATATTGGGTTGCACCAGTGGAAGTACTAAAGCACTATATCGAGCCCTGATTGATCATATTTGGTGTTATTTCTAGGCAGTAAAATAAACCAATTAGGTTACAATTGGTTTTCAGCAACCCATGCTTGTAAGAGGCGACTAAAGGGATCGGGTGGTCAGGCTCGCTGACTTGGTTGACACATGTCATCGTATCCCAATTGCGTAGATCAATGCGCACGTTGTTGATCACTGGATTGTCTGATCCAGACTTGATTATTTAGGGCCACCGTCATATAGCTGGAATATTGCTGAGTGCAACGTTAAACAACACACAATCAATCATGTTTAACATAAAATTCCCCTTATAGACGGGTGATTTATTCAGGATAATATGTTGATTGAAAATCAAATAATTCAAACTATTTCATCAAAGGTCTAAAGGAAAATACAATATCACATGATAGTTTCCAGTTCATAAATGCAAATTATTAGCAATTAATTCAATTTGCATTCTTGAATAGTACATTGTTTTCATTTGTTGGTCATTAAATTATTTTGCTACATTTGGTCTTTGTATCTTTGATAGTGTTATACAAACATAAAAAAACACACCCCATTAATTGGATTTTTTTTTTTGCTTGCATTTGCTAGATGGTTAAAGACTCTTGGGTACACATAGAACACTCTGGAACTGAACAAAAGTGGTGTTTAATTTAGACTATTGTTCCATCTCCAATCAATATTTCGTTATTTCCAAGGCTCCTTTTTCAACAACTTTATTGACATGTAGTATAATGGGGGTTTTTCTGACTATTTTGATCTGACTATTACATCTCTGTGGGCGCAAAGTTTCACACACTCGTGTTTTACAGTATAAAAATTTACAAACCCACAAATGTTTTCGGGACTTAGACACTCAGGTGACTAAATGTATTATGTACTGTTCGTCTGCTTTGCCTTCGTTGATCAGGATGAACGCCGAGTGTCGCTATGAACCGACTGTTGCACGAGTTAAGACATCCAAGGCATGTCATATTAATATACATAGTGTTTAGCTTGTAAAACCACTGACAACTTACACAAACGTCTTGTCGCGCTGAAACAAGTACAAACAGGAGAACATAAATACGTATAATCCACAGAATCTTACCTCGACCTCCGAGTCGTCCGCCATCTTGCTTAGCGAGACTTCGACCCCAAATGTACTTATTCCGGGTCAATGTCAGAAATAGAAAGGTCAAGGAGACATTTCACATTTATGGCCTTAGGTTGTTTAGTACTTCCGGTGACAAACAACATTTCAAAAGCAATATGTGTATGTCTGCTAAACCAGTTGTCAAAGTGTCATACATACGTCAGGAGAATGTTTACTCTTTACATCGATTTCATTGTAAAAGGCTGGTATAGTTTAATCATGACACGTACAGTAAACATGGAGTTGAACTGTGTTCCGATGACTGGATAGCTTGATTTTATTTGTTATTTTAGTGTAAAAAGGGGAACAGGAGTTTGCAATACTAATTTTATTATTAAGGCTACTTACATTATTGATCGTGGCAAATATCCATGAATATCACCCCGAGCCCTAGTCCAGCATATAACTAGACGACGCCCGTAACCCCGGTTTTTTTATCATTCTTCAAGTATAGATGTTTTTCTTACAGAAAGCCTAAATCCTAACATGATGCTAAATCTGAACCCTTTAGAATACAGCACCACAAACCCTTTTACGTAATGTAATGTGATTTTGTTCGAAAGCACGTTCTCGAAACAATGCCCTATGACGCCTGCATGGCAACACTGTTGTCTATCTCAGCGAGTGCGTATAAGCTCCGCTCACTGGTGTTTCATCTCTACGAGCTATGTCATTGCATAAGTCCAACGATGTTGAGAGTTTCCAGTAGTTGTATACCGGCGGATGCGCAATATTTTGCAAGCACCAGTTTGAAATATTTTTCTTTTTTCACTAATACGCTCATATTTATTTGTATTACGGGGTGCTGAGGTGTTATGTTTTGTGTATTTTGTATTTTTAAATTTACATATATATTTTTGTCATTCAGTAATTTGAACCATTACATAGAAAAGTGTTTTACTAGTATTTTTTTTATTTTTCGAAGCGGTAATAATGCCCAGGTAGCATGCCATCATCGGCCCGACGTCGGCTGATAGTCGGCACCGTCGGCTAATATCGGCATCGTTGAACAGCGACGACGTTGGGCAGATGCAGTGCCAATAAAGTATGCCGGCGGTGAGCCGATGTAGGGCCGATGCAGGCCCATACAGGGCCATTGAAGTTTGCCAACGTTGGGCCGATGTCTATACGATGAGCAAAACTTCGGGCCGATAATGCACACGACGTCGGGCCGATGTCGGGCCGATGATGGCATGCTACCTGGGTGCATTACACTAGACATGTCAGTCATGTTTGTGCCGGTTCGGTCAATGCATTCTATTTATTAGGATTAATTCAAGGGGTTAGGGCTAGGGCTAGGGCTAGGGTTTAGGGTTTAGGGGGGGTTAGGGGTTGGGGTTGGGGTTGGGGTTGGGGACCTAATCCAATATAGTAGGTACATGTCCGGTGGTTCGGTCAATGCATTCTGTTTATTAGGATTATTTAAAGGGATTAGGTTTAGGGTTAGGGACCTATTCCAATGTAGGGTTAGGGACCTAATCCAGTATAGTAGGTACATGTCCGGGTTAGGGTTAGGGTTAGGTTTGGGTTAGACACCAAGTCTACCCGTAACCTTCGTAATTGTCCGTGACCTATTCGACTCTTTCCGTTCATTTCCGTGACGTCACAGGAATGACTCGATAAATTTGCACGTTGTGCAACAGTGTGGACGTAGCTCAGTCGGTTAGCTGTCGAGCTAACAATCCGAAGGTCGCGGGTTGACCTACGGCAGAGATCGTCCTCACGAGAAGTTGTGGTGCTGTATTCTAAAGGTGCTCCTACAGTAAACTTAGACTCAGTATTATTCGTTACACTGCTATGTCAGATCACGAGGCCATGAACTTAGGCTATACTGACATAGCAGTGTAACGAATAATACTGAGCAACTATGTCAGTATAGCAGTGTAACGAATAATACTGAGCCTATGTCAGTATAGCAGTGTAACGAATAATACTGAGCCTATGTCAGTATAGCAGTGTAACGAATAATACTGAGCCTATGTCAGTATAGCAGTGTAACGAATAATACTGAGCCTAAGTTTACTTAGACTGATACAGTGGAAGCCCTCTAAACCGGCATTGGGTGGGACCGGCAAAAAAGTTTGGAGAACTTTTTTAAAATTAACTAGTCTCTACCGGGACCAAATTCTAGTGCCGATATTGAGAGCATGCCGGATTAGAGGGCTACAAGTTTAGAAGGCTTCCACTGTAATACTTGTTCTCACATGTGTTATGTATCTTTTGCAGTTGGATCAGCTTCACATGTGTGCAGGGAGAAGAAGGAAAGAACAGCTCTGTACCACCACAATTACAATTGAAATAAAGTGCAACACAAACTGTAGCAGATCTTCAGATTTCTGTGAACATTTACTGGTCAAGCAATAGATCTACATTGCCTATGAATAAACAGCAAGTGTTGTACATTTTTCAGACTTCACATCTCGGAAACATTTTTATTTATATTTTTTTATTCAGCATAACCTTTGACTAAAATTACTTCATAGTTCTGAAACGTGTATATTGTTTTCTAAGGGCAGCTAAATAAAAAGCATAATTTGAATGTTTTGCAAGATTTCTGGTATCAACCATGAGGCTGATTTGACATTAAATATAACATAACAATGAATGTAGGAGAACAGATTTTGATTTTTAGTTTAAATATCACAGTTCCCCAACAAAAAACATGCTTGCCAATGAAAATTGAACCGGAGTTCAAACCTACACACAAATGGGATGTGGCAATGTTGCCCTGTGAAAGCTGTCTTTCAATGCAAAGCAAAGCAGTATTCAAGTACATTCCTTGAACTATTACAAAACTGACTTACGGGTTCATGATGATATTAAGCCATAAGTATGTTATGAAGACTAAGGTATTGATGCTGACAGTCTTCAATAGTCTGCAGTGCTTGTACATAGTATAAAACACATTTATTTTTTCCCTCACAGTAAATTATGCCCCATGTATTGGTCAGTATCTTTTACAACACAGGAACTGTCTTCGAGTGATAACTTCCATATTTTACTGTATTTGGTCTTGCATTTTGGCCATTTGTAACTTCTTGTCGCTGAGTGTTGCTTACTGCACAGCAGAACTTCACCCCTGCGTAACCAAGAACTAAGGAACAGGTATGTACTGTACATCATAGTACATGGTTCTCATAGCAACAACATACAAGACATCAAGTACAAAGTGAAATTATTATTGTCCAACAACCAGTTTTTATTTATTTCTGTACTAAAGAAATAATCTTTACATAGTTTGATAAACAAGTGTTTAACTACAAATATTTATATTGGCAAGGGTTTTGCTCATGTTGTTTCAAATACCTGACAGTACCAACTGGAATAATTGTAATAACACGCCATCAAGCATATTTGTTGAGCTATTGACTGATTTGTGATACTATGCGACTGTGTTTGAGTAAAATAAGTCACCATAATTGGGATAGTTTTACATATTTTAATTCTTTTTATTATGTTATGAGAACAGTTGTTTATTCAGGAGGCTCTCGTGAAGAGCAACCTCCTCGTAGTGAGTGCTGAGTAACACTATTAGCTCTTCCTTCGTGGACCGAATGTAGGAAAAAAAGTAACAGGAAAATACGAAACAGGAAAAAAAGGAACGGAAAAAAGAAACAGGAAAAAAAGTAACCGTTTTTATATAAATACTTATATAAACACTTAAGTAGGATTAGGATGAGCTTTGATCATCTTATTTAAGTTGTTGTTGTTACTTGTTTTTACTGAGCAACTTCTCACCTACTCAGCTTACTTGATAGTATAAACAACCACGTTAAAGTTTGATTGTCATTAGCAAAATTGAACGGGCAGGCAGTTCACACACAGGTGTCAATAAAACAAGACATTGAGTTTTTATCCTTCATTTCAAGTCTGTGACAACGACATATCTATATCACAGTTAGAAATTCTGTCAACGCTAAATAATGACATTGCTTTTAAGTATCGAACTGATAAAGTGTCTCGGTAAGAAGAACGGGTGGTGAAATAGACAAAATGAAATTATATAAACAGTTAATTTTGGCACTGTCATGACATATAACAAGCTCGCGCCTGTGAGATATCAACAAAACATTAGAAAAAATAGCTCACACCAAAGCCTTCACCAAGTATTCACCCGAGAACCCGCTTCCAAGCTGCGCGAACCTATTTACTTGCGCACGTGCTATGAGCGCAGCCCAGTTGTTGAAACCCGTTTTCCCAGAAAAAGTCTGGGGAAAATTAGTGGAACGTTTGAACTCCGATTTCGCGCGTTTTTTTCATCGCGTTATTTTTCAACTTTATAAGTTGAATTTGCATTTTGACGATTTGTTTCGGTAGTAAACTATTCATCTGTAAAACAAATCTGTACTGAGCCATTTCCTTGATTGTCCTCACCTACTCAGGTTACTTGATAAACAACTTTGTTAAGTAAACTATTCTAGATCACCGTGTGGACCTGGGGTAGAGCGTGTCCACAACACCCCCTTGCTGTAAGGAAGGATAACAATATACGGATGAACAGCTTCTTTATTGCTGTGAGTGTGTAGGTTCTAACACAGTTATCAAGCAAGTGATGTACAGCAGAAGGATAGAGGAGCATATATATACAAGTTAAAGGAGATGTCTGTACAGTACAATAGGGATTAGGAAGCCAGACACAATAACAACACATGGGCTTGGATAAAAGCGTATATGAAGCCTGCAAAATACACAAGGGGATAGTGACGGTTAGTGTGGTATCCATAAACGATGGATTATCGATGATGAGGATCTTTATTGAGTTGGTAGTATGCAGGAGGTATGTAGTAACCTTGGTCACGGTTGATTGATGACTGGAGTCCTTTGATGTAGATGGCTTCTCGGAGTTTCCTGAGTTTAAAGTCTTTGAGGTTGGTTGTTACTTGTTACTAATACATTATTAATTAATCTATCTAAAACCCCACCTACCCCGTCGGCGACATTGCCTAGGCTAAAAGCCGACGTTAAACCTATAATTCCGTTCGTTACTTGTTAGGGTTTGGGTTCTGTCCCACTGGATACTATGGTCGGGATTGCCTTTGATGTGATTTAATGTGACTGACTTTGAGTCAAGTTTAGAGACTCAGGTCTGATGCTCTTTTCATTCGGGTTTTGAGGGGTCTTGATGTAGGTCTGTCCACAATCGCATGGTACGTGGTAAACTGTTCCCACTTTTTGTTTCTGGCTGGTTGGTGGGTTTCCAGTCGCTTTGAAGGTGTTAAGGATGCTGCTGTTTCTTTTGAAAATGCCTCTCAAAGATGTTACCCCATTGCTGGTTGTAAGAGGCGACCAAATTGGGCAACCTGTTTGCCGTGGATCGAGCCCCTGTGTCGGTGGAGGAAGGGATTTTTGGTGGATGAGGGCATATGGGTCAGTAACAGTGTTCCTATTGCCTAACACACCACTTTCATCCTAACTTCATTGGCTGGTCATGCTTAGCCCTGTACACAAAATGATTTTGACCGTAAAAAAAGATGGCATCAAAGAAGTTATGGCACCATCACTAAAACAAATACCTATCTGTTACCGTTCGCTGGATCATTGCTACAGCATTCAATCAAAGAAGGTTCCCCACCCCGATGTTACAAATGTCAACAGTTTGGATATCATTTAAACTCCAGTCGCAACTCAGTAAATGGTGCATAGGCGGATCCAGAGGAGGGTTTCCCCCCACCCCCCACCCCACCCTTGTCCTGAAAGTTTATCAAATGACATTTGAAAACTTCCGTACAGGTAGCAAGCCAATTTTTTATTCGTGTAAGCCCGATAGGTTACAAAGCTTCATATTTAGATAGTATTGAGGGCTTGCCCAGCCTTTTTAGCAACAATCATGTGTAAGCCCGGGCGTTTTATTATTATGGTAGCTACTGCTACTCCCCTGCCGTGAAAACGGGTGACAATTAACTGTGCACCCCCTTTCTCAAACAGCTGTATCCACCCCTGGCGCGTGGCTGTGGAGACCACCTTGACGGGTCTCCGACAAACTGTGAGAATGATCTCAAATGCGCAAACGGTACACATCCTGCTTCAACTACGTCATGCCTTGTATGCTATAGGCAATCAAAATAATGAAAATCAAATGTTAAATAACATTTCTTTCTTTGAGGCCAAAAACGTTTTATAGTCAAGGTAATAGGTGTAAGAATTGCTCACAAGGTGATACAAGCATGAAACTTCGCACAAATGTTCATAAAAACCTACTGAACAATTTCAGGGGTGGAGCCACTCAGATTTCAGTGTTGCATTGCAACGGATGCTAGGCAAAGCATTTTCCTCAGCAACCGGCACCATTGATGCAGTTTCTGAACAATTGTGAGGTGCTATGATTCTGCATCTTGACTCCTTGTTCTAAAATAACTAAAAATGCTTGAAGAAGTTATATACTAGCAATATATATATGTGTATTACTGACTCACCTGATGTCACTTAGGCCACCCAAATTGTTGCCGTAATATGAAAACTACGAGTTAAAATCATCGCTTTCGTTCTTGTGGAAGACATCACAGCTCATGTGAGGTAAAAATGAGCAGTGCTCAGTTCGTGTACTGGTACACGAATCTTGAGCTGGAACTGCTCAACAGTGCTCACATTTGTGCGATCCCTACGTACTGGTGACTTTGATTTGTCCGTAGGTACACTGGCAAAACTGACGCCTTGGTTCTTCAGTCTCAACCACACCCACTACGGTCGCTGGATGTCCGTACATGTGCGAGACATGAGCAGCCTAATTCAAACGCATCCAGATGTTGCCCATGAATTTCAGCAAGGAAAGTTTGTTGTGGCCAAATCCCAGAGAAAGTTCTCTCTCGTAGCTGGAGCAATGAAGGATGAAGGAGGGATCATAGCACTTACCCAGGATGCAAACTCCCCCTTGAGATGGGCAGTGGCAGGACCAGAACTTGTCTGGGTCATTTCGGAGTTTGAAGCAACAATGGTTGGGGCACAACGAAGTTCTGGCCAAAGGAACCATCATGAGCAAACCAGATCAGCCCAGAGGGTATTTGCTGGACAGGTTCATGCAGTAGTCCGTGTAATGAGGGACATGGGGAGCCCATTTGAGGAGGAAAGCCAGGACCTTCTGAGGGTGCATTCAAAAGACATCATGGACGAGCAGTCAATTGAGTGTCTAACCACTACAGTATCAAACGGTTAAGATCAGTATGGAACGTTTGTGGAACACCCAGGACCTAATTATTACATATCATTCTTCAACTCCGTTAAATATCACATATTCCGCTGCAGTTAGACAGTAGCAGTGTCCTCTACTGCACGTCAGACGGACTTGACATAGGTCAAGTAAGATAAACCTCTCTTTACAGGCACAAAACCTACTTACCCACCTCACTCGGTCTACGTCTTGGTCTCGGGTCTCCCAGCCACTAATCAATGAAAAAAGAAGAAAGGGGAAAACATGATAGACAGAAACCATCCAACTAGGGTCCCTTCACCTTCAGAGGTTCCTCTCCAAAATTCATTTGGACCTCTCGATATTGGAATTACTCTGTCCTCACAGAATAGGCAGAGGAATAGTTCCCCGTTACGTTCACGGGAGAGATTTCCAATTGGGGCCAGTATAAAGCAAAGGATTTGCAGAGGACTTATAGATAACTTCAACGAAATACAATAACTGATACGAGATTTTCAACCGTCAGCATTGCCTCCAAGAGAAGTTTCTAAAAAATACAGATAAATTCAATTTAAAACAGTACAGTGATTATCACTCCTCTCCTCCAGGTGATAAAGCAACTCGAGGTGCTTCTGTTTTGGTACGGTGGGTATCATACATATCCCTAACTCATTTCACACAAACCTTCAAACTGCTGTTCGTCCATTGGCTGGACACTGTGCAGCTTGTTTATATCTCTATATTCGACCATCAGGTCTTCAAAATCTGTATGAACAGCTTCCAAAGCTATGTATTATCATTGGCGACCTGAACGGACACAACCCGCTTTGGGTCCATATCAATAATAAAGGTAAAACCCTTGAGGAATTCATTTCAGAGAATAACATATGTATATTTAATGAGGATTCCACCAGCTTTTAGATCCAGCTACTGGAATACATTGTATATTCTGCCCTCGATCAGTTCCCCACTGATTCCCCGTTATTTCATGAATTTGAATGGATGGTCCATGGCGACCCATGTGTGAGTGATCACTTCCCTACCATTCTCAAAACTATCAGCCCTGTGATGAGCCACCTTATCAGGAATCAGGTGGTGAGATGAAATGGGGTTTAACGTCGTACTTGAGAATATTTCGCTCATATGACGACGTGTATGTGTGGCTGCTTGTGCTAGCCCAGACGTAAGCTGGTTTTATAGTGCTAGCTCAGAGATACCATGCCGCAGTTAAGCATGAATACCTCACAGGGGCGTCCATAACATGATTTTAAAAAAAGCCCGGGCTTACACATGACTTGCTAAATAGGCTGGGCAAGCCCTCAATACTACCTGAACATGAAGCTTTGTAACATATCGGGCTTACACGAAAAAATGGCTCGCTACGCGCCTGCCTCACTCGGACACATCATACTGACTCCGAGCCAACCAGTCCTTGTTGTACCCATTAATGACGAGCGCCAGGCAGGGACCAACAAGTACCATATTTTAACGTATTTTGGTATAACGCCCCCGGAGATCGAACCCGCGACCTTCCGCTTTCCGGAGGGACGCTCTTTGACAGCCACACACACAAAGGACCATGTTTCGTAAAAACATATCTGGTCAACATAACCTCGTGATTTTAAATAATATATTGTGACTCATAGATCAGTCGAGTGCTGAATTGAAGTGATTGAAAATGAGTTCATGTTTAATGCGCTCCGGGGAAGTTGTTCCTATGACTCGCTTGTCATGAGTCTGCTTGTGAAAGACGTTCAGGACGTTTTGGTAGTGCATGCATTCCCTCGTAGTATTTCAACTACATGTAACTACGGTTATACCGAACTCAGAGGGACCTGTAATTTTAATTCGTCATAAAGTTCGTTAGATACGTTTCTACTACAATATACAGCAAATGTCAATAGCCAAACAGCTATCCTTCGTCACGCCGAAGGAAGTGAGTTCGATTCCCTACTAGTGGTGTTCCGATTAATTGAAATAATCGAAGATTGGTCGCAGTGGCCAAACGACCCAGCAATTGATCACATTTTCTCATAATCGAACATAAACGATTTTTGAACTACTTTTTAGTCTTTGAAATACTTGACAATGGAACATATCGTTGAAGTGTCAGGGCCTGAAAACGTGTTTAATTCTCAGAAAACTCACTTCACTAACTGAAAAGCCATGACTGAATATTTCTTGAAGACTCCAGAAAGTTTATGTTCATGATATATATAAGTCATCACTTTAAAGTAGCAAGTTGCATCATGTTATACATATCTGCAATAACAACCTGGATAGGAAAATCAGAAAAATGACGCTAACCAATTTTTTTCGATGATTGTTCGTTGGTAATGAAGCAATCATCGATTGTGATATTTCAACCAATTCCCAACACTATTCCCTACATACATTCTGTGAAGCCCATTTCTAGTGTCCTACGCCGTGACTTTGCTGGAATATTGCTAAAAGCGGCGTGAAAGCATACTCACTCACTCAGTCAGTCTAAACGTGTTCGTTACCCACGTAGTTTACTTATCTTGTTCCAGCCGTGGGTATCGCCTCGTTTCCTCTTGTGGCGTTAGGACATCCAAAGTCCAGTTGTCATTTACGTAGATATAAGCATCTTAGCATTAAGAAGACTCGCCATAGAAAATGCGAATCACGTCTCATTTAAGTCTAAACATCGCCAATTCACCACATGTGTAAAGTGTTAGCATTAATAACAAACAGCCCCGGAAATGGCTCCCACCATTTTTGGAAGTAGAACTATCCTCCACGTGGTGCCAGTTTTGGCTAATCGACAGAATGAAGAGCACTGAGAAGGTTCAAATGGCTGTATTTCCATTTCAGCCCGGAAGCTCTTCGGCGCAAAAGCTACAACTACCATGAAAGACAACTTACCGTGTACAGAAAACCAACACCACAGACAACATCGGACTGAAATCAACTGGAACTGACCGACAGGTGCGCATGTGTAAAGTAGTATTCTTACTGAAAATATCCCCCAGTTTGCGGCAGCTCGTTTCCATGGCGTCAGATCACATCAAGTAGAAATATTGAACTTTAAGTTAGTGTGCTGTATAAATACCATTTCAGCCCGGAAGCTCTTCGGCGCATGATATTTGTTAGATTTAGTTCAACATATTAATTCAGAGTACTAAATCCTTGTCTGAATCGCGCTTCCTGTGATCGGATGAAATCACATCTACACCGAGGAAACAGAGATCAAGGGGTTTACCTAGCCAGTGCCTGAAAATTAGTTATTTAGACTCAATGGCTTCATCACCACCTCCTAACCCATTCTAACAGCACCATCCCTACCTTTTGTATGTCATCCCTGCTTTTGTATATCAATTAGAATCTAATCACCCACTTAACCTACGTTAAAACATCATCCACGCTTTTGTACATCAATTAGACTCAATTGGCTTCTCTCACTTACCCACTTATTGTATATACATGTTTAAATTCACTCGGGATTCATGCACTGTTTTGTTTTAAACATCTTTTATTCATGAGAAAAGGATTGGGTACAAGTTATACAACTTAGAACACCTTCTCCGTGGTATTTATAAAATTTTATTATAATATTATTTACATTCATTATACAAGATGGACAGACAATAAAAGAAACATGGGGAACAGTGGAACAATTGCAATAATTAAAAAAAAATCTTTTGACAGATTGACAGATATATGTTTTAACAATTTTAATTTGTTTTGATTTATGCGAACAGTCAGAACTGTATTGCCATGTAATAGTAACTCACAGTTTATATTCACATTTGTAACACTGCGTAAATTAGTCATCATTGCACTTCTCTTATATACCGTATATAATTGGCACTCAATATAGGTAATGATAAGAATTGTCACAAGAACAACTTGGTTATCTTTTATACCAACACGGAATAGATCATAATTCTATTTACTACACATGTAACGTAGTTTTGTAAGGATGATATTAGCGTTTCCCGGTCCAAAATTAAAGTATTGAGGAGCAGTTTTATAACAATATTTGATTTAAAAGAATTCAGTGACACGCTTTTTCCCACTTCAACTGGAAATTCAGTCCACATTCTAATTGTGGATGGAAAATACGAATCATACGAAAATTTTAATCTTGAGAAAGGAAGTGAAACATCATCCGAGTTACGAAGATTAGAGTTACTTTTGGTGCTACATTCCCAGGGACAAGATCATTACGGTACGATCGTGCCGTATTATTCTTTGTAGAATAGACAAAGTTTGCCCTGTCTACTACGTTCTGCTAAAGTTTCCCAATCAGTTTCATAATACAGATATTCACGATGGGTATATTTAGGTAAACCTGTTACAGTACTTGTATATATAGTGTATATATCAGGGAATATAAGCGTTAACAAACATTTCAAAGACAGACATCTTATGAACGCACCACCATTTCTCTTTATCACCACCCCTAAACACAACGCATGGGATGCTCGTGCACAATGCAGTAGCCCCATGCACGTGCATGGGGTGTCATTCTTGATTTTGATGGTTATCATGAAGGTCGATGAATCACTGTAGAGCATTAATTTGGACAATCATCTTCCATCACACAGTTGTTAGTGTTTGTTTTTCTAGCAGTGTTTTTTGTTTGAAAATGAAAACCGTACACATGTAAATTGCACATCATACTCCAATCAGCTGTCAAGAGCGAATGAAAGGAAAAAACAATAATCCGATTAATGAAATCATTTCAGTTGTCAAACATTATGTCTACAGATGCAGCATAAATGGTTTCAAACCAAAGTTAGAATATTTAAAAAATGAAATTGTCCGTCACTATGATATGTCAAAATATGTTTACTTATCTGCGGGAACTGAACAATTGTTTTTTCAATATTGGTCAACATTACATCTATTACTTGGAAGATAATCCAGCCAATTATACCTTTTCAACCAACTGTACATTTTCATACATGTATACATATACCATTGTATTATTAAGAAACTTATCTATACATGTTTGCCTGTACATGAAATATGGAAAATAAAAAAAAACTATAAAAAAAACTGTCAAGAGCGATTACTGTACAAACCAAACAACTATTATCATGAGAGAGAGAGGGAGAGGGAGAGACTGTTTATTGTATTCTCTTATAATGGTATCAACATTGATTGACTCCGATATATCTCCATTGTTTTCAATCGTAAATAAAAAATGAAGTTCCCCTACCTTTTAAAGAGTATATACTCATGGAAACGAATAAAGGAACGCACGAAAATACAAGTGTTCCTTTATTTATGTCCACTTTCCAATACAAAGCATGCGAAGAAGCCTGGAAAAGAATATAGGAACACTTGCACTTTCATGTGTTACTATATTCGTTTCCATGAGTATACATCCTGTATATCTGTTAGTTAGCATTCATCTGACAATGGGGCAAGGAAAAGCCAAGAAACGTTGCACACCATAACGAAGAAGTTGACATTCATAATATTTTGTCTTATACGAGAAAAAAAATATTTGCTATGTTCCAACTTCTGTTTCGACATACACAGTACATTTTAGATTGAGTAAACTCACAAACCTGCAGGACGTTACTGTTCCGGGCCAAGACTTCACAAACTATTTGACCACAGTGACGTGAGATTCATCATCCGCTAAAAGGGCTCTCAGCTATAAATTCAGTGTTTCCTCCAGCGTAACCTTATCAATTGTGCATAATTTATAATCACGGTCACATGCACACATACACGCGCACCAAGCGCTGACCGGATTTTGCTCAAGGAAATGAGGAGGCTGTTTTGAAAGTACCGCAGAATGTATAGACATAACTGTGTTTACAAATCTCCCGTCTCGAGGTCAACCTTCTATAAGAGGCATTAGGTCAGACTGGTGTTACAGGACATTGTACGTACTTTACTATGTCGGCAACCTACGATAAGGTCCATTGCATCTCAACTCAGATCCATTCATCACCGTTCGCCCGATTGTTTGTACAGTAGCGTAGTATCATCTCGATCGAGTCAAGACAAGCTTTCCATGAACTTTGAATTTCAAAGGCTAATTGACAATCTATTCTCGTGGCTAAAGAGTTTGCTCGCCATGGCCTGGGTTCCTGGCCGTGTAAGGAAGATACAGAAGGAAATCATACATCATGTATGGGTAACAACTGTAACACGTAAAAGAAAATTCGTGTCGTGTGATTATTTTGTGAATTTCTTTATATAGGTGCTAAGAAACTTTAGTAACTTGGTCTCCAATTATATTAGAACAGAGACATTGGGGCTTTGAAATTGAGGTAGTCTGAGTATAGATGGTTTAAACATATTTATTTCTGATACATTGTTCAGAAACTGGATCGGCAAACAAGCAAAACTCTTATATTAATGCCTCTCCAGACAAAACAACATTTATGCGACTTACATTTCATAACAATATTATAAAAATACATGATATCATAAATAACAATAAGCATACAATATACATGAATATGAACATCCACACAGCCACAAATACTTTTAGTTCTGCAAAGGGACAGATGAAAAACTTAAGACAGATTAAATCTTTTTGAACTGGTAATAAAGGTATGTACAGATTTGATAATATCATGATTTATAGATCTAGCTAATCCTAGGTTACCATACAGAGCGTCATTTATGTTATATCCATGTTTGAAATAAAATAAATCGTTTCTTATGGCATCATAATTGGGACATATAAAAAGATAATGAAGGGTGTCCTCAAAGGCGGCACCACAAATACATGATGGGTTATCGGATATAAATCTACTTACTTTATGGGCATTTAAATCGCTGCATTCTAATCGGAGTCTACAGTGGATTATTTGACAGTATAGATCTGTTTAAGAGAACAGCGCTTTATTAAAGTTTTTGGGTTTGGTTTGAGCTATAGAATAGAAACAGATGTTTGATTTCTTCTCTCGACCAACGTGCAACAGGGTTTCTCCGATGTCATGATAGGTTTCAGTTACACAAAGTGCACAGATCAGGTTGGTTGCTTTGTTGTTTAACTCCGCACTCAACAATATTCCAGCTATATGGTGGTGGTTTGGACCAAACAATCCAGTGATTAACATAGCATGAACATCGTTGATCACTGGATTGTCATGTCCAGACTCGATTATCTACAGACAGCCGCCACAGAGCCGTAAATAATCGAGTCTGGACCAGACAATCCAGTGATGCACAGATCAGGAACAAGGCGTATTAAGCAACTATTGTATACGTCTCAGTATGCAAATGACGTACCCAAAATGTGCCCCATCCAGCACTGAATGGGTATCCGGTATGATGAAATGTAATGATTGCAATCAAAGGTAGGTAGGTAGTATCCTCCTCAGGGAGCTGATAATGAAAGTCGACTGTACACTGATCCATTGACAGGGACCGTAATACCTCTTTGAGGATGTCTTGGGGACAGGACTTTGGGGCCTATTTCAGAGAATTTGGTAAGTATCACTTTCTGTGACGCCTTCTACACATTCTGGGCATATGATGGATGGACCTCTGAGCCCAATTTACGGTGATAACAGGGTCGAGCCACGTCATCGTGTCGCCTAAGATAGTACGTTTTTCGTATTAGGTGCTTCAGATAAGTGTATTATTGTTATAGTAACAGATACATAGTAATTGTCATGTCATTTTATGACGGATATTCTTCACACCCTATGAGTGAGTTAGTGAGTAAGCTTAGTTTTACGCCGCCTTTAGCAATATACCAGGTATATCACGGCGGGGAAAACCAGAAATGGGCTTCATACATTGTACCCAGGGAGGATTCTAACCCGGGTCTTCGGCGTGACGACAGAACGCTTCAAGCACTTTACGTCCACTCAGACCATATGAATGATCCTATGTTAACCTAGATGTTCACAACAAACACTGCAGTTAATTATCATGCCCAGCAATGAAGCAGTGCCCGATAGAAATACCACAACGTATACATATGAGCATAGACCGGAACCATCACACACACTTCTTGGTGGGATGCCTTAATGATCATACACGACACATGGTCCATCACACACACTTCTTGATGGGATGCCTTAATGATCATACACGACACATGGTCCATCACACACACCTTCTTGATGGGATGCCTTAATGATCATACACGACACAGGGTCCATCACACACACTTCTTGATGGGATGCCTTAATGATCATACACGACACAGGGTCCATCACACACACTTATTGATGGGATGCTTTAATGATCATACACGACACAGGGTCCATCACACACACTTATTGATGGGATGCCTTAATGATCATACACGACACAGGGTCCATCACACACACTACTTGGTGGGATGCCTTCATGATCATACACGACACAGGGTCCATCACACACACTACTTGGTGGGATGCCTTCATGATCATACACGACACAGGGTCCATCACACACACTTCTTGATGGGATGCCTTAATGATCATACACGACACAGGGTCCATCACACACACTTGTTGATGGATGCCTTAATGATCATACACGACACAGGGTCCATCACACACACTACTTGGTGGGATGCCTTAATGATCATACACGACACAGGGTCCATCACACACACTTATTGATGGGATGCTTTAATGATCATACACGACACAGGGTCCATCACACACACATATTGATGGGATGCTTTAATGATCATACACGACACAGGGTCCATCACACACACTTTGATGGGATGCCTTAATGATCATACACGACACAGGGTCCATCACACACACTTATTGATGGGATGCTTTAATGATCATACACGACACAGGGTCCATCACACACACTACTTGATGGGATGCCTTAATGATCATACACGACACAGGGTCCATCACACACACTTATTGATGGGATGCCTTAATGATCATACACGACACAGGGTCCATCACACACACTTATTGATGGGATGCCTTAATGATCATACACGACACAGGGTCCATCACACACACTTATTGATGGGATGCCTTAATGATCATACACGACACAGGGTCCATCACACACACTTCTTGATGGGATGCCTTCATGATCATACACGACACAGGGTCCATCACACACACTTATTGATGGGATGCCTTAATGATCATACACGACACAGGGTCCATCACACACACTTCTTGATGGGATGCCTTCATGATCATACACGACACAGGGTCCATCACACACACTTCTTGATGGGATGCCTTCATGATCATACACGACACAGGGTCCATCACACACACTTCTTGATGGGATGCCTTAATGATCATACACGACACAGGGTCCATCACACACACTTATTGATGGGATGCTTTAATGATCATACACGACACAGGGTCCATCACACACTTCTTGATGGGATGCCTTCATGATCATACGACACAGGGTCCATCACACACACTTCTTGATGGGATGCCTTAATGATCATACACGACACAGGGTCCATCACACACACTACTTCTTGATGGGATGCCTTTAATGATCATACACGACACAGGGTCCATCACACACACACTTATTGATGGGATGCTCTTAATGATCATACACGACACAGGGTCCATCACACACACACACTTGATGGGATGCTTTAATGATCATACACGACACAGGTCCATCACACACACTTATTGATGGGATGCTTTTAAATGATCATACACGACACAGGGTCCATCACACATACTTCTTGATGGGATGCCTTAATGATCATACACGACACAGGGTCCATCACACACATTGATGGGATGCTTTAATGATCATACACGACACAGGGTCCATCACACACACTTCTTGATGGGATGCCTTAATGATCATACACGACACAGGGTCCATCACACACACTTATTGATGGGATGCTTTAATGATCATACACGACACAGGGTCCATCACACACACTACTTCTTGATGGGATGCCTTCATGATCATACACGACACAGGGTCCATCACACACACTTCTTGATGGGATGCCTTAATGATCATACACGACACAGGGTCCATCACACACACTTATTGATGGGATGCTTTAATGATCATACACGACACAGGGTCCATCACACACACTGATGCCTTCACATATTACGACACAGGGTCCATCACACACACTCTTGATGGGATGCCTTAATGATCATACGACACAGGGTCCATCACACACACTTATTGATGGGATGCTTTTAATGATCATACACACACACCATCACACACTGCTGATGGGATGCCTTAATGATCATACGACACAGGGTCCATCACACACACCTCTTGATGGGATGCCTTCATGACAATACACGACACAGGGTCCATCACACACTCTTTGATGGGATGCTTTAATGATCATACGACGACACAGGGTCCATCACACTTTAGCGGTGGGATGCCTTCATGATCATACACGACACAGGGTCCATCACACACACATTTGATGGGATGCCTTAATGATCATACACGACACAGGGTCCATCACACACTTCTTGATGGGATGCCTTAATGATCATACACGACACAGGGTCCATCACACACACATATTGATGGGATGCCTTAATGATCATACACGACACAGGGTCCATCACACACTACTTGGTGGGATGCCTTCATGATCATACACGACACAGGGTCCATCACGCACACTTCTTTGATGGGATGCTTTAATGATCATACGACACAGGGTCCATCACACACACTTCTTGATGGAATGCTTTAATGATCGTCCACGACACAGGGTCCATCACACACACTTCTTGATGGAATGCTTTAATGATCGTCCACGACACAGGGTCCATCACACACACATATTGATGGGATGCCTTAATGATCATACGACACAGGGTCCATCACGCACACTACTTGGTGGGATGCCTTCATGATCATACGACACAGGGTCCATCACACACGCTATTGATGGGATGCTTTAATGATCATGCGACACAGGGTCCATCACACACTTCTTGATGGAATGCTTTAATGATCGTCACGACACAGGGTCCATCACACACTTATTGATGGATGCCTTAGGTGATCATACACGACACAGGGTCCATCACACACCTTCTTGATGGGATGCCTTAATGATCATACGACACAGGGTCCATCACACACACTACTTGATGAGATGCTTTAATGATCGTCCACGACACAGGGTCCATCACACACACTACTTGGTGGGATGCTTTAATGATCGTCCACGACACAGGGTTCCATCACACACTACTTGATGGCGATGCAATGATCGTCCGACACAGGGTCCATCACACACACTACTTGGTGGGATGCTTTAATGATCGTCCACGACACAGGGTCCATCACACACACTTCTTGATGAGATGCTTTAATGATCGTCCACGACACAGGGTCCATCACACACTTTCTTGATGGGATGCTTTAATGATCGTCCACGACACAGGGTCCATCACACACACTTCTTGATGAGATGCTTTAATGATCGTCCACGACACAGGGTCCATCACACACACTTCTTGATGGGGATGCTTTAATGATCGTCCACGACACAGGGTCCATCACACACTTCTTGATGGGATGCTTTAATGATCGTCCACGACACAGGGTCCATCACACACACTTCTTGATGGGATGCTTTAATGATCGTCCACGACACAGGGGGATCCATCACACACACCATCACACTTCTTGATGGGATGCTTTAATGATCGTCCGACACAGGGTCCATCACACACACTTCTTGATGAGGATGCTTTAATGATCGTCCACGACACAGGGTCCATCACACACACTTCTTGATGAGATGCTTTAATGATCGTCCACGACACAGGGTCCATCACACACTTCTTGATGGGATGCTTTAATGATCGTCCACGACACAGGGTCCATCACACACACTTCTTGATGGGATGCTTTAATGATCATCCACGACACAGGGTCCATCACACACACTTCTTGATGGGATGCTTTAATGATCGTCCACGACACAGGGTCCATCACACTTCACTTCTTTAATGATCGTCCGATGCTTCCATCCACACTTCTTGATGATCGATCCACGACACAGGGTCCATCACACACACTTCTTGATGGGATGCTTTAATGATCGTCCACGACACAGGGTCCATCACACACACTTCTTGATGAGATGCTTTAATGATCGTCCACGACACAGGGTCCATCACACTTCTTGATGAGATGCTTTAATGATCGTCCACGACACAGGGTCCATCACACACTTCTTGATGAGATGCTTTAATGATCGTCCACGACACAGGGTCCATCACACTTCTTGATGGGATGCTTTAATGATCGTCCACGACACAGGGTCCATCACACACACTTCTTGATGGGATGCTTTAATGATCGTCCACGACACAGGGTCCATCACACACACTTCTTGATGGGATGCTTTAATGATCGTCCGACACAGGGTCCATCACACACACTTCTTGATGAGGATGCTTTAATGATCGTCCGACACAGGGGTCCATCACACACACACTTCTAGCTGGGGATGCTTTAATGATCGTCCACGACACAGGGTCCATCACACACACTTCTTGATGAGATGCTTTAATGATCGTCCACGACACAGGGTCCATCACACACACTTCTTGATGAGATGCTTTAATGATCGTCCACGACACAGGGTCCATCACACACACTTCTTGATGAGATGCTTTAATGATCGTCCACGACACAGGTCCATCACACACACTTCTTGATGAGATGCTTTAATGATCGTCCACGACACAGGGTCCATCACACACTTCTTGATGAGATGCTTTAATGATCGTCCACGACACAGGGTCCATCACACACTTCTTGATGGGATGCCTTAATGATCATACGACACAGGGTCCATCACACACACTACTTGATGAGATGCTTTAATGATCGTCCACGACACAGGGTCCATCACACACACACACTACTTGGTGGGATGCTTTAATGATCGTCCACGACACAGGGTCCATCACACACACTTCTTGATGAGATGCTTTAATGATCGTCCACGACACAGGGTCCATCACACACACTTATTGATGGGATGCCTTAATGATCATACACGACACAGGGTCCATCACACACACTTATTGATGGGATGCTTTAATGATCATACACGACACAGGGTCCATCACACACACTACTTGGTGGGATGCCTTCATGATCATACACGACACAGGGTCCATCACACACTCTTCTTGATGGGATGCCTTAATGATCATACACGACACAGGGTCCATCACACACTTCTTGACGGGATGCCTTAATGATCATACACGAGACAGGGTCCATCACACACACTTCTTGATGGGATGCCTTCATGATCATACACGACACAGGGTCCATCACACACTACCACGGTGGGATGCCTTCATGATCATACGACACAGGGTCCATCACACACACTTTGGTGGGATGCCTTCATGACAATACACGACACAGGGTCCATCACACACACTTATTGATGGGATGCTTTAATGATCATACGACACAGGGTCCATCACACACACTACTTGGTGGGATGCCTTCATGATCATACACGACACAGGGTCCATCACACACACACTGATGGGATGCCTTCATGATCATACGACACAGGGTCCATCACACACACTTATTGATGGGATGCCTTAATGATCATACGACACAGGGTCCATCACACACTTCTTGATGAGATGCTTTAATGATCGTCCACGACACAGGGTCCATCACACACACTTCTTGATGGGATGCTTTAATGATCGTCCACGACACAGGGTCCATCACACACACTTCTTGATGAGATGCTTTAATGATCGTCCACGACACAGGGGTCCATCACACTCCTACTTGATGGGATGCTTTAATGATCGTCCACGACACAGGGTCCATCACACACACTTCTTGATGGGATGCTTTAATGATCGTCCACGACACAGGGTCCATCACACACACTTCTTGATGGGATGCTTTAATGATCGTCCACGACACAGGGTCCATCACACACACTTCTTGATGAGATGCTTTAATGATCGTCCACGACACAGGGTCCATCACACACACTTCTTGATGAGATGCTTTTAATGATCGTCCACGACACAGGGTCCATCACACACACTTCTTGATGAGATGCTTTAATGATCGTCCACGACACAGGGTCCATCACACACACTTCTTGATGGATGCTTTAATGATCGTCCACGACACAGGGTCCATCACACACACTTCTTGATGGGATGCCTTTAATGATCATACACGACACAGGGTCCATCACACACACTTCTTGATGATGGATGCTTTAATGATCGTCCACGACACAGGGTCCATCACACACACTTCTTGATGGGATGCTTTAATGATCGTCCACGACACAGGGTCCATCACACACACTTCTTGATGAGATGCTTTAATGATCGTCCACGACACAGGGTCCATCACACACACTTCTTGATGAGATGCTTTAATGATCGTCCACATTGCAGGGTCCATCACACACACCTTCTTGATGAGATGCTTTAATGATCGTCCACGACACAGGGTCCATCACACACACTTCTTGATGAGATGCTTTAATGATCGTCCACGACACAGGGTCCATCACACACACTTCTTGATGGGATGCCTTTAATGATCATGACACAGGGTCCATCACACACTTCTTGATGAGATGCTTTAATGATCGTCCACGACACAGGGTCCATCACACACACTTCTTGATGAGATGCTTTTAATGATCGTCCACGACACAGGGTCCATCACACACACTTCTTGATGGGATGCCTTAATGATCATACACGACACAGGGTCCATCACACACACTTCTTGATGAGATGCTTTAATGATCATACACGACACAGGGTCCATCCACACACACTTCTTGATGGGATGCTTTAATGATCGTACACGACACAGGGTCCATCACACACACTTCTTGATGGGATGCCTTAATGATCATACACGACACAGGGTCCATCACACACACTACTTGATGAGATGCTTTAATGATCGTCCACGACACAGGGTCCATCACACACACTACTTGGTGGGATGCTTTAATGATCGTCCACGACACAGGGTCCATCACACACACTTCTTGATGAGATGCTTTAATGATCGTCCACGACACAGGGTCCATCACACACACACTTATTGATGGGATGCCTTAGTGATCATACGACACAGGGTCCATCACACACACTTATTGATGGGATGCTTTAATGATCATACGACACAGGGTCCATCACACACACTACTTGGTGGGATGCCTTCATGATCATACAATTTCCACACAGGGTCCATCACACACTCTTCTTGATGGGATGCCTTAATGATCATACACGACACAGGGTCCATCACACACACTTCTTGACGGGATGCCTTAATGATCATACACGAGGACAGGGTCCATCACACACTTCTTGATGGGATGCCTTCATGATCATACACGACACAGGGTCCATCACACACACTTACTTGATGGGATGCCTTCATGATAATACACGACACAGGGTCCATCACACACACTTCTTGATGGGATGCCTTCATGACAATACACGACACAGGGTCCATCACACACACTTATTGATGGGATGCCTTAATGATCATACACGACACAGGGTCCATCACACACACTTCTTGATGGGATGCCTTCATGATCATACACGACACAGGGTCCATCACACACACTACTTGGTGGGATGCCTTCATGATCATACACGACACAGGGTCCATCACACACTTATTGATGGGATGCCTTAATGATCATACACGACACAGGGTCCATCACACACACTTATTGATGGGATGCTTTAATGATCATACACGACACAGGGTCCATCACACACACTTCTTGATGGGATGCCTTCATGATCATACACGACACAGGGTCCATCACACACACTTATTGATGGGATGCTTTAATGATCATACACGACACAGGGTCCATCACACACACTTCTTGATGGGATGCCTTCATGATCATACACGACACAGGGTCCATCACACACACATATTGATGGGATGCTTTAATGATCATACACGACACAGGGTCCATCACACACACCTTCTTGATGGGATGCCTTAATGATCATACACGACACAGGGTCCATCACACACACTTCTTGATGGGATGCCTTCATGACAATACACGACACAGGGTCCATCACACACACTTCTTGATGGGATGCCTTAATGATCGTACACGACACAGGGTCCATCACACACACTTCTTGATGGGATGCCTTAATGATCATACACGACACAGGGTCCATCACACACACTTCTTGATGGGATGCCTTAGTGATCATACACGACACAGGGTCCATCACACACACTTCTTGATGGGATGCCTTAGTGATCATACACGACACAGGGTCCATCACACACACTTCTTGATGGGATGCCTTAATGATCATACACGACACAGGGTCCATCACACACACTTCTTGATGGGATGCCTTCATGATCATACACGACACAGGGTCCATCACACACTCTTCTTGACGGGATGCCCTAATGATCATGCACGATTTGCAACACAAAAACACTTCCGCGGACACACGTACGTATACGAAACCTGAAAGACATGCCTGTGTACACAAAGACACGTTATACTGATGCAATATATTGACTGTCAAATTGTCTTTTCTTGTTCAACCCTTTTATCCATTATATAAGCGATCTAGCAGAACGTATATTTTAAGTCACTAACACATGCAGTGAATTCTAGGCCAACACACGCAGTTGTAAGTCTGTCACAAAGTGGTCTCACTGGACACTTACAGCCCACCTGACCGGTCACCTGTGGTGAACGTCCTGCTGACCTACATCGTACTCGAATATCCAGCTTCAGCTTCAGAAACAACTGTCATTTCACCTCTTCCTCGGGTCAAAATGTGGAGCCACCCTGTCAGCAATATGTCAGAGTTTTGTAAAACATTACTCTTCAGAAGATCGTGTCTGTTTGCTGTAAAGCATTGTCTAAAGCCGTGAGAGAAATCAAGGGATGCCCGATCTTCATTAAATGTGTGCGTTGGAACTTTGAATACTTTTATGTTCCAAACGTCTTCCGAAATTTTAGATTTTAGTTTAGTTGTTGTGCTCTTTGTTTGAACTGGGACGATGGATGAAACTCCTTCAATATGCTTGGTCATCTACATACGAAATATTTCACAATAGACTATAAAACAGCCCCGTACTGTCATTTACCACCTCATCTTGTAATAAAAAACACATCAGTTAAGCCACCTCACCTATGTCATGTTTATATCTATACATACCGATTAAAAAACTGTACCTCAAGAGAGATTTGTTTACCCTTATGGCCAGCAATATTTCAACAGCATTTCCCCACGTATATTTCTAAGAGGATCATCCGAATCTTGTTTGACACATCTGTGACAAAGCTCACGTCAGATACAAGTTTCTATTTTGATGTGTTTCATCGGCATCAGTAGGGCAGGACGCACCTAATGTCCTTTTTATATATCATAGTTATTTAATGGTGATATAGTTGTAATTTCACTTTGTTTGTGGTTATGGAAATGTGTTATAGAAATGTATTTGTTGGTATGTGTTTATGCAAATTGTGAGTCACACTCGGCAATATTCCAGCTGTATGGCGGCGATCTGTAAAGAATCGAGTCTGGACCAGGCAATCTAGTGATCAACAGCATGAGCATCGATTTATGCAATTGAGAACCGATGACATGTGTCAGCCAAGTCAGCGAGCCTGACCACCCGATCCCGTTAGTCGCCTCTTACGACAAGCATGGATTACTGAAGATTAATTCTTACCCGGATCTTCACGGGTCTATGCAAATTGTGCGTCATAACTGATTTCAGGAGATCGAATCAAATAATTTGTACTGCAGATGTTTCTCTTATTCCAATAGACATGTCCCCTTTAACTTCACGAGTTGAAACGTACAAGATATACATATATTGTATGGTCAGGCAAATAACAAGAACTTTCGACGTTAATCATGTGTCACCGGTGGGGCAGGATACGCTCACCCTTCCGTGAACACCTGATATCATCACTATTTCACAGTGATTCATAAACACATGCTCTGTCATCGCATCACATTGTGACAATCACTGGATTGTCTGGTGTTTACAAACATCACCATACGGCTGTAATGCTGCTGAAACAAATCTATGCTCATGATATATAGTCACAATTGGACATTGAACTCAACTTTTCTCACAGGCAGATTGTCGATTAAACAAGTCATATTTCTCACAAGCAGATTGTAGGTTAACAAGTCATATATCTCACAGGCAGATTGTAGGTTAACAAGTCATATTTCTCACAGGCAGATTGTAGGTTAACAAGTCATATATCTCACAGGCAGATTGTAGGTTAACAAGTCATATATCTCACAGGCAGATTGTAGGTTAACAAGTCATATTTCTCACAGGCAGATTGTAGGAAACTTCAATAGACGGGGCCTAGTTTACTTTAGAATTACGTCCCTTGATGTGGTATACGATAAAATGGTTATGATGTGACAGTTTCCCCGATATGAATATTTCTCACAGGCAGATTGTCGAGTAACAAAGTTATATGTCTCTCTCACGGGCAGATTGTTCCAATGGACTGCTGCAGGAATTAGTGAAGGTGATTTCATCACATTTAACAACAATCCTCTAAAAGAAACAACTTGGTATATTATCCTTCTGTCCCTTGGTTCTACATCAGTCTAAGTAAACTTAGGCTCAGTATTATTCGTTACACTGCTATACTGAGTCCCAGTATAGCAATGTAACGAATAATACTGAGTCTAAGTTTACTTAGACTGTGATCTACATGTACTTGCAATTAATAAAACCACATGTGTATAATTGACTCAGACAGAAACCGATATGCTTATCAATTACATGCCTAGCTATTCTATAGATATAAACAACACGGCTTCACCTTGCGTTGTCTCCGAAAGCAGTGTTAGCTAGAACCCTTACGATGATAACTTCCTGTTCATCTTGTACTGTCCAAAGTAAACGTGCCAAAAACATAACAGAACTCCAATACCCCACCTGATCCCCTGCCGCTTGCAACCTAGCCAGTATACACACAATGACGTGAAGGAGCAGGACGCGTCACGACTAGGTGTCCCTATTACACAAACCCTTGTCTTCCAGTGTAAGTAAATACAGAAGGTCTCTGGGGAAGGGAAAATACCAATATGACTTTATGTGTACACAATATTTCTTAAAACAGATTCGTAATTTGCAATAATCACGTGTTTGTTGTTAATAAATCGTCGATTTATTAATATACTTGATTTATAACTCGCGCATTGCCGAGATCATTGCGTTGTCTACTGATTTCGTCCATAACATCATTAGACAACGTAGAGACATGTATAACCTGAATGCACAATGGCATTTAGAAAGTGGTCAAATCTAACACGCGTTATGTTTGGAAATAAGTACATATTCTCGTCCCGGATGGGACTCAACCCAACAAAAGTACTAGAATCTATACTTTACAGAGAAAGTGCAATCCCAAATATAACATGTGTTACAGGTAAAATTTTGTTGTTAATTCTTATGAAACAATCATCACCCTCATCAATGTCGTCACAACCGCGTTACAGCCAACAGCTGAGTCTGTATTTTACCGCCATCAGCGTCATCCTTATTGTGATTATCAGTATTATTTGCGTCAATGACAATATTGTTGACAATAACTTTTCGTTGTCGTTTCTGATGTTATTGTCATCAACTTCCAATAGCTGGAACCGGCTTTAAATTCTGGCGGGGGTTCGTCAATCTGTTTACAGACTGGGACATGCGTGCCTTTGTTACGTTGTTGGGGTTCAGACAACAACCCAGCTGTTTAATGGCTAATCCATTGTTCACACAATATGTTGATCGGCTAAACAGCTATACAACACTCTGGAGACCGTCACAGCTTGGCAATGAAAATGTTTTTGCTTTTTTTTTCGCTTTTCATCTAGAACACTACCCGTGGTTTCATATCGACATCGATTAGGGCGTATATTAATATTAGTTGAAGTGTATGCCTGAAGTTGTTTGTGGCAATCCGACAGTTATGTAACAAAAACACCGACTTTCCACAACAATGGCAAGTCCTTAGATTCCGTGAATCACTTCTAAAACACTGTGTTGATAAAACACCTGACTGTTTACGTTCGACAATGACCTCGTTTTCAGCCAAGTGCAGGAGGTGCTAGTTCAACACGTTGGCCGTCGATTACCTCACAAAGCACACGTGAACCCTCAAACAACCAACTCCGCTGTTGACAGGCTGGTACAAATTACACTCTACCTGTTCAACTAGTTTTCTTTGAAAAAACACCAGTGTCACTCCTGCTTTTCAATATTTTCAAAAGTTATAGTGCATTGATATTTACAGAGCAAAATAGGCAAAATGCTGCAAAGAGGTTTCTGGTGATCCTGGCACGGTAAGTCTGGTTAGACTTATAATGAGCTCAAAGACCTTGCAACTTTTACAGGCAGCAAAGACAACGACTCCCCAACTCTGCAGCCTTCTGTATCACCCACACTGATAGCAATCCCGGGTAGTCTCCCAGTGTCATTCATCAGATTGAAATACTTTAGGTACCTGTCTGTCTGTATATATAGAGAGAAATACTGCCATACCATACCATACCGTACCGTACCGTACCGTACCATACCATGCCATGCCATGCCATGCCATGCCATACCATACCATACCATACCATACCATACCATACCATGCCATGCCATGCCGTGCCATGCCGTACCATACCGTACCGTACCGTACCATACCATACCGTACCATACCATACCATACCATACCATACACACATTAACAAGTCTTGAGACAAACTCAGGTTTTGTGTAACTTCTATTGAGTAAATTCTTGAAAAGCATTTAGAAATTGGTGTAGTAATACAAGACAAATCTTACGGATAACAACATCTACATTTGTTTCTCACGACGTTTCTGGGCTAGTTCTTGCCCCTTCTTCAGGTGGATCAAGAACTAGCCCCAAACGTCGCGAGGAACAAGTATAGAAGTTGTTATCCGTAAGATTTGTCTTGTATTCTCTTGAGTAGTATGTATTTGTTATAATCCTAAAGTCAATAAATCGATTGATGGAAGCTTTTTCTTGTTATATGATTTCACCTGGATAATGAAATGTAATTAAGTGTGCATTTCGGCCACATATTGGAAGATGTCAGTTTAAATATCACGTCCATTACTACATTAACGTGTAGCTATCGCGGATCCCTCGCCATGTAAGGTGTGTATAGTTGTTATATTGCTTCGCCCAGTGACTGGTTGTTCCAGAGTGGACTCATTCATTGAGATCTATCAGTAGAGTGTGAATAATGGCCTTTAAGCGTTGGAAAATATTGAGTTGAAATATGTCACAGGAATATTACACTTTTCAAAATGAAAGTTATTGGCCTCACTAATGCAGGCCAAAGGCAAAATGGATGGCGTTGTGAGTGAATAGTTATGCGCGATAAGCTTAACAGCCGGTTCTTAGAGTTAGTGAGTAAGTTTAGTTTAATACCGCTTTTATCACTATTCCAGCAATATCACGAGGGAGGACACCAGGAATGGGCTTCACACTTTGTACCCATGTGGGCAGTTCTTAAGAGTGTGATATGTCTTGTAGCTGTTTGGTTACACATTAATAATATGTTGTATGCCTATAAAATGTATGAGGTGAGACTCTAATAAATATAATTATCCACTAAAATCCTTAACAGGGACGCATTCCATTCCAGTCATATTGCCGCCGAATTTGGATGACACCTGAGACGGTGCCATGTTGTAAGTTGACTTCCAACGCTGGACTCGTTAAATGTTAAACATGATCCATGGCCGTCTTACACAAATAGAACACGTTGACGCCAGAGAACAACGAGCCTCCATTAAAAACTGACACAGATTTCGTTCGTGTATGAGAACATTCCGTAAACGTGTCCCTAAAAATCATTGATGACACCAGGTGTTCGCGATATGGATCCTGCCCACAAAATCATTGATGACACCAGGTGTTCGCGATATGGATCCTGTCCACAAAATCATTGATGACACCAGGTGTTCGCGATATGGATCCTGCCCACACAACGTGCCTGACACGGTAACTGTTCTCTGTCTGACCCCCTACAGCATCCCTCCAGTCACGTTATGACAGAAACCAGACAGTCTAGCACTCTAAAAAGGTGAAGGCATGTGTCAGTAATTCGCAGTTTCAATACTTTTAATGTCGATTTCATTTTTCACCTGCGTCAAACTTTACTATGTTTGTCATTGTAATAGCGAATGCGCCCATTCACGTCACAAACTATGACATCTACGACGAAACTGTAAATATGAAACTAACTCCTTTCAATTAAATATAAGTGGTAAAGACATTTCAGCATCTACTTTGTATAGTAGTGCATGTATTCGTACATTTAGTGAATTCTATAATGGTTTCTATATCTTGTTGGTTTCACACAGAATTCTGTTGTAAATACATTTCGGGAAAAACATATTGTTTCAACTTGGAAATCCACGCCTATGAATAGTCATGCGGGGTATATCAAACAGCAAACCAATTGAATAGGGCCTCTGTCTATTATCTATATAATATATTCTTCGTAGCCCAGTAACTGCCGTGATCAATACTGCCCGTGTGTAAACCTCCCTGGACACCTCACTGGCAGCTCACTAGCAGCTCACCACAGTATCAGCATGGGGTGAGGATCACGTGTTACACCCACTGGATTCCGAGAGACGAGACGAATCAACGCTTGAGCAACAGCCGTGTCAAATGTCACCCCATAACGTCAAAATATGTTTCTACCATTTCTAGATCTGTAAGGGAAGATTTGTTTCTACATCATCATGGCAACACGATCACGTGTTACATTTGTCGGATAGGGTCACCTCTTTTGTAATCGTCTTTATCAGCGGAGGGAGTATTGTTTATCTTCCATTTAATCGACGCTATGTGAATGTAGATAATGCTTGGACACGTCACAACCAGGAACAAAGCCAAAATCAATGTTGGGCTATATCATACGTATGACGCACGTTCATAGATAGTCAGTGAAGGAAAACTAATTGTATCCATTGCATAATTTATGGCCATGAACAATAGAGCTTTCACAGGAGCACAACAGGTATCGAAACACCGATCAGCTGTAACTATATCTCTCTATGTAAGCACAAATGTCAATGCCTTACCTCTCTCGCGGTAACTTTGTTAACTTTTGAAAACAGTGTTACCACCTATGCGTTTTGTTTTGAGAGAGTATATATACAGGTAGGTATATACTAAACATTCAAGCAGAGACCATAAACGGTCTCTCATTCAAGGTACTGCTGTCCGCCCCATTTGCATGAAGACGAAATTGGAGAGTGTAGCAATCTTTAATCGATATCAATTATCGTAATGCTTATCGGTCTTATTCTGATGATTAGATGTCGGCCAGGTAATGCACAATTTATTCAGTACAAGCTAGGTTACCTGGAGTCGTAACGACACTGGACAGAAACCAGAGCCGAGGCGGCATCATTACTTCATTGTAAGTGAACTCGGTTCTTGACAGGCATATAGAAGTTGGTATTCAAGTATAAGACAAAATATTATGAATGTCAACTTCTTCTTTATTGTATACACAACGTTTCTGGGCTTTTCCTTGCCCCTCTTCAGGTGAATGAATCGGGGAATTGTGTATGCAATAAAGAAATATCATATTTTGTCTTATACATGTAAGTGAACTCATTGCGTTAGTGAAGATATGAAGTGAACAGTTAATGCTTGAACAACAATATTTTTACATCACTATGAGAATACAATATCTGTATATATTCTTATTTTGACCAATCTGTAAATTATTTAATTAATTACGCCAAGTCTATCAATAATGAATAGGTGACATCATTTATTGTATCACAGATGGGTGCATATTTTATTGATGTCATCAATTCTGCCACGAATTGAATTTTAAAAACTGATTCTCAAGACAATATACGAGTACAAGAGGTACAGACGTTTGCGTTAGGGGTGCATTAATTTAATGATATGTTAATGAGGGTTATGCACTTACTTACCTTACTAATTTGAAATTGAAAGGGGGCGGTTGGGTAGCCTAGTGGTTAAAGCGTTCGCCCGTCACGCCGAAGACCCGGGTTCGATTCATCACATGGGTACAATATGTAAAGCCCATTTCTGGTGTCCCCCGTCGTGCTATTGCAGGAATATTGCTAAAGGCGGCGTCAAACTAAACCTACTATCCGTAAATTTTTCATTTATCTGACCTGATATGCATCTACGTGGCAATGAATAAAAAGAATGAGTAACTTTCAAACACAGATAGAGCGAGTGCGCGATTTTTCGGACTCGTACCGGTGTTTTAGTGCTAACCCACGGCTGCGATACCTTGACGCATTTAAAAATGAATTTCTCATGAATACCCCACTCAATATACTGACGTCTCGACAAGTACTTCTGTTATCCCCTCAATGCCAAGCACCAGCTGCAGGGAGGCTAAGACAAAGTATTTGCTATTTAAATCTCTTGTCATGAAGCACAACCAGAACACAACCAAGGGACAACAACAACACAATCAAGGCACAGCCACACTATGATCCTACCTTAGCTGTATGATCCCCAGGGAGTTGAGATTGATAATACGATGTGCCGTTTAAGACTGACATCCAATGATCGAGGGGAAAACAAAGCGCCTTGGAGCAGCTGAACTGGATTGTGGCGTTATACAAATATTAGCATAAAAAAACATACTTGCATCCAACTTCCGGCGTGCTTCCTTTGAGTCCAGGATAAAACATGGCGCAAACTAGTAGCACAAAAACGCTTGTTTGGGGTGTGTGTGTGTGTGTGTGTATGTGTGTGTGTGTGTGTGTGTGTGTGTGTGAGAAGGATCCTTGATATGAGACATGTTGTCGCTGTTACTGTTGCGGGGCGAGTTTGACAGAGTAAATGAAGTAACGCTGGCGTGTTCCTGTACCTGCTGAGGGCAGTTGCGTCAGTCAGATATCAAGCACAGCATCCATCTACAAACACCTTTATCCAGGCAGATCAGACCATGCTCCACACATCCTGTGTTCTGGTGATGATGTTAAATGTATTTGACAGGTGCGTATTGAATCTCAGTGCGAGATGGTGTCGACAACATTGCTGCCACTAGTGTTAAAACTAGTCACACAATGTACCCATGTACAGAAGAATCTAAAACCATCTCCCCTATAATCCTAAATGTAATGTCATGCATATGTCAAGGTATGTCTTTGCAATTCAAGGAAAATTGGGGAGGTTACGATCGGCTTACCTTTATCCGAAAAGTTTCTCTTTTCACATATAGTAACAGATTAGTTCATATACTAAGTATCATTTTTAACAACATATAACGCTAGGCTATAACGTATACATCTACGTCATATATATGTGTGCGTGCGTGCGTGTGTGCGTGCGTGTGTGTGTTGTACAAGACTGATAAATCTTGTACTTTGTATCTGTAGAGTAAGTGAGGGCCATCGGTTTTCTATATTTGCGCTACATCCTTAGAGGCATCTCATTTGGCGCGAATAAAGTAGAATGTTCTGGAAAGCCTATACTAGAATCATCTTACTTTTAGATTATTGTGGAATTTCTTAGGTTTTTTCTTGGTATATAAGGGAAGCGAGTTATTGCCTCTCATCTCTCACATTATGGACTTATTCACGGTTAACATTTAGTTCCAACATTTTAGTTTCAACTTGGAAATCAACACGTAACTATATATATATTGTCTTCAGGTGGTCTTCATATGGCAGAGGTACTGAGTGTCAGGTGCCAGAGCTGTGGTTCTCTGTGCAGATGTCCTATTATCGTCCCGATTATGTTTGTAGGTTTGCTGCACCATATCCGTGGGTTTCACAGCAAGTAGCAAATGTATATGCACCACTAGGGTAGTTATACACACCTCACTCACTCCGTGCCTCCTCGTGGATGGGGCCTGCATGTGTATCACCAAAGTGTGTGTGCGTGCGCGTGTGTGCGTGTGCGTGCGCGTGTGTGCGTGTGCGCGCGCTGCGAGTACCAGTCGGAATTACGCCTGTTGTATAACTCTCGACCTCCCGTCTTTTAACGTCGTTCGGTATGAAGTGTACAGGAACCGCTGACGTTTCTGTCTCCGAGGAGGTATTGCTGGAATGTTGCTAACACCATACTCACTCATTCAGATCCAGTGACAACATGACTTTACACATGGGACTGACATCATGAGTCAAATACGTAAAGACATCTACCTTTAGGTAAGTGTAGACAACACACACATACATCACAGCGCAACACATTATTATCAATACACAACGGTAATAAACATAAAAACCATGGTGTAAACAAACAGAGCACCAGACACAAACATTTAAACAACGGCACCTCAAGAATACTTTCAAACAGCAGAAAATGGGTACCCGGTGGGATATGTCATGCGACTATAACCTTCTAGCGCCTCACAGGCAGTTTGGGTTATCAGAGGTAATAATGAACTGTGACCTGTCAGCGCTTTGAGCGTTGCCCTTCTGTAGTGGAAGTCAGCGCTATACAAATACCCTTATTATTACATACATCACACACGCTTCAAACAACATTCAAAAATATAATAATATGCCCAAATAACACTCAACAAATGTAATAATATGCCCAAATAACACTCAATAAATGTAATAATATGCCCAAATAACACTCTATAAATGTAATAATATACCCAAATAACACTCAATAAATGTAAAAATATGCCCAAAACACTAACACTCAATAAATGTAATAATAATAATATGCCCAAATAACACTCAATAAATGTAATAATATGCCAAAATAACACTCAATAAATGTAATAAAATGCCCAAATAACACTCAATAAATATAATAATATGCCCAAATAACACTCAATAAATGTAATAATATGCCCAAATAACACTCAATAAATGTAATAATATGCCCAAATAACACTCTATAAATGTAATGATATGCCCAAATAACACTCAATAAATGTAATAACAAGCCAAAATAACACTCAATAAATGTAATGATATGCCAAAATAACACTCAATAAATGTAATAATATGCCCAAATAACACTCAACAAATGTAATAATATGCCAAAACGTGTACATAAACGAACAAAACGTCACAACAACAACACTCTTCAAGAAAAGAAACGTATCGGCTAACTTTGAAAAGTTTCTCGGTGTAAAACAGTAATTAAATGCAATATGTTAGTCGTTATTTTCTTTCGTACTGAAATCGGTCAACCAATCTGATCATAAACAAAATAAAAAGTCTCCTCTTCCTAATTGTGATGGTATTCCACTTTTGGGCCATTTTGTTTCTGAAATCTCCATTGATCAACTAATTTAAAAACACGTTAGTTAAAATATGTCGTGGAAAATAACATGTTGCCTGGAGACGCTCTAAGGTGATTGTTGGAGCGTTGAGTGGACGAATTGTTCCTTACGCTCGTTGTTTACCATCCTGAAAAAAGATCAATCAGCATAATTCCACAAGCTTGTGTTTTGTTGCGACACAGCAGGATATTTGTCATCGGCGTTAACGTTTGGGTGGAAGTAAACAAGGTCAAGGTGTCGCCCCAGCCACCATTGCGCCGTAACGTTCCTCCAGACGTTCCTGAGAACCCACTGTGGCTTCATGGGCATCACATTTCTAACAAACACAAGGGTATGGTGGCCCGTAGGGGACATGGAAATGCTTTCAAACTGCTGTTCGATGGAACTGGGTGTATTTACGTTTTCTTTCAGAAATCAGAACTCTTCACCCTTTTAGATTTTGCTGCTGCAAATCATAAGAAATATTGATGACATCCAGTGTTTGCTGGAACAAGTAACTAGAGGAAGTGAAATGAAAACTGAAATATCTATATTTATTTCCACCTCGTGTAAAATATTCCCGGAAGACGTCATATATACCCATCACGGTGTAACATATTCCCACAAAGGTGTAAATATTTCACGGTGTAAACATATTCCCACAAAGGTGTAAATATTTCACGGTGTAACATATTCCCACAAAGGTGTAAATATTTCACGGTGTAACATATTCCCACAAAGGTGTAAATATTTCACGGTGTAACATATTCCCACAAAGGTGTAAATATTTCACGGTGTAACATATTCCCACAAAGGTGTAAATATTTCACGGTGTAACATATTCCCACAAAGGTGTAAATATTTCACGGTGTAACATATTCCCACAAAGGTGTAAATATTTCACGGTGTAACATATTCCCATTACGGTGTAACATATTCCCATTACGGTGAAATATATTCACTATGTGGCGTAATAAATTCCAGATTGTGTGTGGGTATATTCCCACCGTGCTATAATATGATGAAATCAATGTACAATATGTTAATCGTTTACTGCAGTAGAATATATATCCTCGTCGCGATAAAAAATAAGTTATTTTTGCCTATAGTTTGAGTGTTATAGTGTACGCTTTTGAATGTTTCATATTTGATTTTCCCAACCTTTTGGCAATATTCAGTGTTTGTCGAAATTTCCAGATTTTGTTTCCAAATGCTATTTCATAACTCGAAGGGAAACGCGTCATACTAATGAACGATGAACATACGAAAATATTTTTATGTCCCTTGTGAGCCACCGTACACAGTTTTCCGGGGAAATCATTATGTTCAAACAAGTTTATTTCTTTAATAGGCCAACGGCCAACATGACAAATACATCATACATACTTTCAAAAGCGCATTGCCAACATTTGGAAGTGAAGTGAGCGCGACACAAGGTAAAGAGACGTGGCTTAGAGCGCATATAATTGTCCGGTTGTCGCACTGGCCACGTCACCATCGGTCATGCTCAGACCACAAGAAGGTGTTATTGACATGTGTCACCAAGGCGGGCAGAAAACACATTATTTTAAATAATTATCAAATGCTCTAGTGTATTTGTAACGCTTGCACGTAAAGTGCTTTTAAAAACTTGTATACATGTATTTTAGCATCCTGGTGTCTAATAGGCCCATGTTGGCCGGGTGTTGTGTATTTTTACACTGTTTTATCATTTTATGTGATTTTCATGTACACAGCACTGGACACCCGAATAAACTATTTTCTTCTTCTTCTTCTATAATTGTCCGGTGGTCGCACTGGCCACGTCACCATCGGTCATGCTCAAACCACAAGAAGGTGTTATTGACATGTGTCACCAAGGCGGACAGAAAACACATGCTGGAGCTTGCCTGCAAATACATCACACTTTGCTAACAAAGAACCGTATTTGGATAAAGAGGAAGTTATTTTGTTGTTGTTGTTGTTGTTGTTGTTGCCTGCAGCGTGATGGCGGTCTGTAAGCAGGCCGGACGATCAAGTGATGGAGCAGAATCTCAAGTGACACGGTAGCCCATTACTGGTTTCACTGAAGCAAACAAATTACACATCAATATTAATTCGTATCTACTGTGTGTATAAGAGATTGGCTGTTTATAAGCAACAAAAAGCTTATACGAAACATGTTTGTACTTTTGAAGAAAAGTATAGTGACCCAGGATTTCATAATAATGCCACTATCACCTGCTATCACCTCTACTTTTTATTATGCATATAAACGATTTGATTTCAACCATAAATGCGCTTGGAAGAGGAGTAAGAATCGGAGAAGACGACATATCAGTACTAGCGTATGCTGACGATAATGAGTGAGTGAGTTGGGTTTTACGCCGCTTTTAGCAATACTGACGATAACGTATTACTCGCGCAGATAGAGGAAGATCTTCAGTGTCTACTAGATGCAGTACATCAGTGGTGTGTGGCTAACAAGGTGACTATTAACCCTGACAAATCCAAAGTAGTGTATTTTAGGACTCCTTCTAGTAGCAAAACTACCACACTTTCGAGTGCGGAGATGAGGTCTTAACAGTTGAGGACAAGTACCACTATCTCGGGGTACTACTAGGCGAGCACCCGGACTACAACATCATGGCCAAATCAGCAGCAACATCAGCTAACAGAGCTCTTGGACTTCTCATATCTAAATTCAAAAGTCTTGGCGGTATGCCCTACAATGTTTTTACTAAACTTTACGACACCATGGTATATTCAGTTTTAAGTAATGGAGCATCAATCTGGGGAACAACTGATTATTCTTGTATCAACGCTGTTGGACACAGAGTACTACGTTTCTTCCTTGGTCTTGGGAAATATGATCCGAATACTGCTGTCACCTCGAGATGGGATGGATACCTCCTGAAGTGAGAACTGCTTGTGCGTATTTAGGTACTGGATAAGAACTGTTTATTCAACGAGCAAGAGAGTAAACAAGAGAATATTTATGGGCTAATAAATGTAAGAGGAAAAACTGGAATTTTAAAGTCAGGAGTCACATGGAGAATTTGGGATTCGAACACCAAACGAAAGCCGAAAATCTAGAGAAGAAGCCATTCCTTGCTGCCATACAAGAGGTACTGCTACATAGCTATCAGCTGTCCTGGAAAGAAAAGTTATCTCAGGTTGAAGGAAGGCAAGGGAAGAATAAGCTATGGAAATACAGACTTTAAAATGAAAATTGATGAAACAGAAAAATATGTACGATGCTCGCTTCCCCGAAATCACAGGAGTGCCTTGGCGAAATTTCGATGTGGAGTGGCCCTAATAAGAGTGGAGACGGGATGATACGAGAACTTGCCACACAAAAAGAGATTTTGTTTTAATCGTCCTTAACAGGTGGAGGATGAATTCCATGTTCTGTTTTACTGCCCCGTTTACACCATCATTAGAGAAAATCTTTTTAGTTCGTGTTCAAGTAAAATAACGCATTTTAATACTCTATCTTATGGAGGAATGTTTTCTTATGCTCTTAGTTCTCATGTCATAATTTTATCGTCTCCCAAACCTGCCGAACCTGCCAAAATAAACGTCGTGATACTTTATATGGTGAATGTAATGTTGTCTTTTCTCTTGCTGGTGTGATATGTATATATTTATCCCATGCATTTTATTACGTTATATTGTCTCTCACAAGTCGTAATATTGTCTCTCACAAGTCGCTGAGCGACTGGTCGTAGTAAATCAATCTTGTATTTTCTCTTTTATCTGTGATAATGCTACATATTTTATGTAACTACAAGTGAGACATGAATACAATTATTTGTCTGTCTGCCACTAAAGCACTATATTTCGTTTAGATTGATTTGATGATTAATGTATAATGAACTTAATCAACCACCCTCTGTATTTTTGCAATGATAGGTTTTCAACACGTGCATAAAACCTCTCGTTCTGACCACGATGGAAAAACGTGAGTTTTTCTGACCCGTATGATCCTTTATCTCATAATAAGGGACAAAATGATTGGAATCCATGTTGATTTTCTGATGATAATTGCTCATTTTAAAAGAAACACTGGTTTTCATACAACACCATGTCTGTACAAGTATGGCCCTGGAATGTTTAATGTTGAATTTATTGGTAAATGTGAACATTCAAAATGTCATTTTGCGTGTCTTACACGATACAAGGTCAATACCGAGTGTAACCTCCATGTGACTGTAAGACAGCCAGCACCCTCCTCCTCATACCCCCCTGTCAGCCTCCTGATCCTCTGAAGGGGCAGTCTACGCCATTCCTCATGTAAAGCAGCTTCCTATTGGGCCAGGCTCTGTGCAGGAGGATCCCTTTGTTGCACACGACGACCAATCATGTCCCAGATATGCTCCAAAGGGTTAAGATCGGGGCTCATTCAATCGTGAGATATGTTAGGGGGTGCTAAACTAAGTTCTTTGTGTATATATTGAACGCTGGAAGTGATGCAGGTAGGAGATGTGGAAGTAGTCACGTTCCTGTTTGTTCTTTCAAATACGTGTTAATGAATCACTGTAAAAAAATCAACCTGGGTATCAAAATTGAAAAACGTGTTGTATGGGTTTTGGATACTGTATGGGGAAATCAATTTATTCCTAATATAAACCTTGACATTTCTGAATTCCTATCGACAGCCCAAAACATATTCGTACAGGAATGGCATTCCCCGCTGTCTAATGGCTCAACCACTTATTTATATTCTCATTTTAATTTATTTTTAGTGTTGAACCATATCTTCATTGCATAACTATCAAGAAATTTCGTATTGCCTTTGGTGCAGTTCAGATGTAGTTCACACCAATTGAATATAGAGACTGGTAGATATAATTATAAATAAACCAAAAAGCTTATAATTGTGTGAAATGTATTCCTGTAACTATGTAGAAAGTGAGTACCACTTCTTATTGATATGTACAATATAACTGCTTATGACGATCTACGTAAACGTTTTATCCCTGTCGATGTTTTCACCCATCCAGCCCTGTGTAAACTTAACCGACTGATAAGTAATGCTACTCCTCTTGTTTTAAGACATCTTGCCATGTTTATCTTCTATGCTAACAATCGTCGTCGCTGCAGCTTGAAGGCTGCTAATGTATAACGATGTATATGGGCCGATGGCCTACATTCACATGAATAAAGAATTGAGTTCGTTATAACCGTATATGTAGACCTTACATATATGTATCTCCTAAATATCCCCAGTTCTGGGCCTAGATTTTCGAAGCTCTCTTAGTGCTAAGATAGTCGTAAGTTAATGTTAATGTATGGCACTTACGACTATCTTAGCGCTAAGAGAGCTTCGAAAATCTACGCCCAGGCCCCGATTTCTCGAAACAAACTTAAGTTTTTACTCAAATTTCAAACTAAGTTTGACAATTTGAAACAGCTGAATTTTTAACTCAACTGCATTTTTTCAAATTGTCTACTAAATTTGAGTTTAATATCGATTTCAGTTCATTCTGGGAAATGCATTACCTGCGTTTTCTCAAATTTGAGTAAAAGCTCTACCTTAAGTCAAAACTCAGACTTAAGTGTGTTTCGAGAAATCGGAGCCTGAACTGGGGATATTTAGGAGATAAACATACTGAGTTGGAAAATCAGAGGTATATAGCAAAATTATAATAGCTCTAAATTAGATTTAAGAAAGAACGTGTATGTTGATCTCCATTCTACCCGTCATAAACTAACGCCCAAGTCACAAACCCGTCATTACCACATGCAAAGGCTGCAGAGGTACAGATAAGCTGCGTATCTGCGTAAATTACGCAAATATTTCCTATTAAGTCGGTTGCGTACAAGTACGCTTGAAGTTTCGTAAATACTCAATAAATGTGATCTTACATGCGTACACACAAAAATGTCAAATCTTAGCTTGCGTACCGGTGGATAGATAAAATAACTGAAGTATATTGAGACGTTCTATTTCAGGACATGAACTTGACAACTTGCAGTCTTTCTTATCGTTTCCCATATTACAGATCAAATGTAAATCACAAACACTAACATTTAAACTTTATTATATTTTTTAAAATTAATGGATAATGGCAAAATACCCAACTGAGTTTGAGTGAGGTGAGTACAATTTATTTCGTTACTCAAAGGAAAGTTAGGATACCCAATTGAGATGAAGACAAGCGAGTACATAACTCAATGACCCATAAAGTTATCAATCAATCAAGTTTATTTCGTAACAAGGCCTTAGGCCCACGTACAATACAAATAAGCATGTGTAATTATAAGATAGTGGCATTTGACAATCAGGTTTATGTGTATAAAGAACGCAATGACAATGCTTCCTTAATGTAAGAAGAACAATTTGTTAGTGTTGAAAACTTTGTACAGGATAATGTGTTTAGAAAGTATTGCTGATCTATGTAATTTGGTAATGCTTTAAGTACTTATAGCGCAAATCATGATAAATTTTACATTCAAATAGGAAATGAAATTCATTTTCTACAAAATTATCATTACAAATATTACATAGTCTTTTGTGCCTCGGAACTCCATCAAATCTACTTTTATATATTGGAAGTGCACCGATTCGTAACATTGTTATTCGACGCCTCGCATCTTTAGATTTCAATAATGTTAAATATGGCTCAATGCAAAATACACTTTTGATACTGGAATAGACATCAAGCGATGAACATTTGTGCATTTCTGAAAATATTAATTGCTTCTGACAATCACCAACTCTTGCATGAAAATCTTTCAAAAATTGTTCCTCGTTGCCAACTCCTTGAGCTTCCCACACAAAACCAAAACCATAATTGAACAAAGTTATCTGTACCTCTGAAGGTTGCTTATTTGTTCACATGTAAAAATACGAGAACGTACCAATGGTACAAGTAAAACATGAAGACTGCACTGGGAGGAGTTTGTAAGCCGTACTAAGTCCTTGCGTGATGTGATATTGATCTCAGCAAAAGTAGAGTGACGGCCTTTGAAATCCTGTGAAAAAGGCATGCTCGATTGTACCTCAAAAGTTGTGAAACAGAAACCAAAGACACATGCTGAAGCAGTTGAAACAGTACGGGCATAAAGTGAGTGAGTGAGTTGAAATCCTCGCTCATCCAGTTTTTTCTTCACTCTGAATCTTTATACCCGTGAAGAAACTAAACTCACTCACTCTGAATCTTTATACCCGTGAAGAAACTCAACTCACTCATTCTGAATCTTTATACACGTGAAGAAACTAAACTCACTCACTCTGAATCTTTATACCCGTGAAAAAACTAAACTCACTCACTTTGAGTCTTTATACCCGTGAAGAAACTAAACTCACTCACTCTGAATCTTTATACACGTGAAGAAACTAAACTCACTCACTCCGAATCTTTATACCCGTGAAGAAACTAAACTCACTCAGTCTGAATCTTTATACCCGTGAAGAAATTAAACTCACTCACTCTGAATCTTTATACACGTGAAGAAACTAAACTCACTCACTCTGAATCTTTATACCCGTGAAGAAACTAAACTCACTCACTCTGAATCTTTATACCCGTGAAGAAACTAAAACTCACTCACTCTGAATCTTTATACCCGTGAAAAAACTAAACTCACTCACTCTGAATCTTTATACCCGTGAAGAAACTAAACTCACTCACTCTGAATCTTTATACCCGTGAAGAAACTCAACTCACTCACTCTGAATCTTTATACACGTGAAGAAACTAAACTCACTCACTCTGAATCTTTATACACGTGAAGAAACTAAACTCACTCACTCTGAATCTTTATACCCGTGAAAAAACTAAACTCACTCACTCTGAATCTGTATACACGTGAAGAAACTAAACTCACTCACTCTGAATCTTTATACCCGTGAAAAAACTAAACTCACTCACTCAGAATCTTTATACCCGTGAAGAAACTCAACTCACTCACTCTGAATCTTTATACACGTGAAAAAACTAAACTCACTCAGTCTGAATCTTTATACACGTGAAGAAACTAAACTCACTCACTCTGAATCTTTATACCCGTGAAAAAACTAAACTCACTCACTCTGAATCTTTATACCCGTGAAGAAACTAAACTCACTCACTCTGAATCTTTATACACGTGAAAAAACTAAACTCACTCACTTTGAATCTTTATACCCGTGAAGAAACTAAACTCACTCACTCTGAATCTTTATACCCGTGAAAAAACTAAACTCACTCACTCTGAATCTTTATACCCGTGAAGAAACTCAACTCACTCAGTCTGAATCTTTATACACGTGAAGAAACTAAACTCACTCACTCTGAATCTTTATACCCGTGAAGAAACTAAACTCACTCACTCTGAATCTTTATACCCGTGAAGAAATTAAACTCACTCACTCTGAATCTTTATACCCGTGAAAAAACTAAACTCACTCACTCTGAGTCTTTATACCCGTGAAGAAACTAAACTCACTCACTCTGAATCTTTATACACGTGAAGAAACTCAACTCACTCACTCTGAATCTTTATACACGTGAAGAAACTAAACTCACTCACTCTGAATCTTTATACGTGAAGAAACTAAACTCACTCACTCTGAATCTTTATACCCGTGAAAAACTAAACTCACTCCTCTGAATCTGTATGCACGTGAAGAAACTAAACTCACTCACTCTGAATCTTTATACACGTGAAAAAACTAAACTCACTCACTCAGAATCTTTATACCCGTGAAGAAACTCAACTCACTCACTCTGAATCTTTATACACGTGAAAAAACTAAACTCACTCAGTCTGAATCTTTATACACGTGAAGAAACTAAACTCACTCACTTTGAATCTTTATACCCGTGAAAAAACTAAACTCACTCACTCTGAATCTTTATACCCGTGAAGAAACTAAACTCACTCACTCTGAATCTTTATACACGTGAAAAAACTAAACTCACTCACTTTGAATCTTTATACCCGTGAAGAAACTCAACTCACTCACTCTGAATCTTTATACCCGTGAAGAAACTCAACTCACTCAGTCTGAATCTTTATACACGTGAAGAAACTAAACTCACTCACTCTGAATCTTTATACCCGTGAAGAAACTAAACTCACTCACTCTGAATCTTTATACCCGTGAAAAAACTAAACTCACTCACTCTGAATCTTTATACCCGTGAAGAAACTCAACTCACTCACTCTGAATCTTTATACCCGTGAAGAAACTAAACTCACTCATTCTGAATCTCTATACATAGATGTAGATATGAAAAACATGAAGCGGCCCAATTGAAACACACGTTTGAACAGGTCAGGCAGGTATTTCATGTCTTATCAACATGTTTACATGTCTCGTATACTGCGGCAGATAGTAGCCAGGGTTAAGTTAAGGATGATATTTTTACCAGTCGCAGAGCTGTTATTGAATTTCAGTATATGCAGGGAAAGTAACTAGAACATAAAGTAAAGGTTGTCAATCATAAGTGTCACCTGCTTCGTTATATCACGAGCCATCAGCCAATGTCCATCCAGTTTAGTAAATCTTATTTCTGTCCGAATTATTAAAGGACAAGTCAGTGCCCGGATTCAGAGCAGATTTGTCCTAACTGGCCCCAGCTTGCTGATGGTGTCAAAACTACCCTCCCAGACGCTTAATCTCAGGATATGCCTGTTCTTATTGTTCTCATATCATTTGTCCATTATGTTCGTTCTATTTGGACACAGTGAGAGGCAACTAACGGGATCGGGTGGTCAGGCTCGCTGACTTGGTTCACACATGTCATCGTATCCCAATCGCGTAGATCGATGCTCATGTTGTTGATAACTGGATTGTCTGGCCAAGACTCGATTATTTACAGACCGCCACGATATATAGCTGGGGTTTTGCTTAGTGCAGCGTAAAACTACACTCACTCACTCTATTCGGACACTTTGTCCAACATAAGGACAATACCAGTTGATACAAGAAACTGACTGTCACTTTCACTGACCATAGAGGGTAATACCAACCAACCAAGATGGCCACCACTGATGCCATGTTGACGTATGATTTTAAGGTGGCGTAATCACTTACATGTGTTAGAGTGAGTGAGTTGGGTTTTACGCCGTTTTTAGCAATATTCCAGCACCATCACGGCGTGGAACACCAGAAATGGGCTTCACACATTGTACCCATGCGGGGGAATCGAACCCGGGTCTTCGGCGTGACGGGCGAACGCTTTAACCACTAGACTAGGTGTTAGAACTGGCGCTATCTTTGCAATGCTTATGATATGAAAGTCACCTTGACTGCGGAGAAAAGTGACGTTAACGATGCCAATAAAACGGTCACCGGTCAGGATCTGGGATGTGAAAAACGGGTGCGGAATAAACACCATCTTCATCATCAGGATCAAGGACAGTCTGACATTTACTTGACCCTTTCCATTCTTTTACTTGACATCACCTGTCATCATGACGCATACAACCACGGTATTTTAGTCGAGATTTGTCACGACTATATATTATTACACACATTATCACTTTCTGAAAACAATTATCAAGCTGAAATGACTAAATTACTGTGATTTCTTAGGCGACAGTCATGTAAACATATCTGCATTAACATACGCGTATAACGAACTAACGGGTATAACCAGGGAGACTATAACACGTAGTTGTAGATTATCCCTGATATAACCAGGGAGACTATAACACGTAGTTGTAGATTATCCCTGATATAACCAGGGACTATAACACGTAGTTGTAGATTATCCCTGATATAACCAGGGAGACTATACCACGTAGTTGTAGATTATCCCTGATATAACCAGGAGACTATAACACGTAGTTGTAGATTATCCCTGATTTAACCAGGGAGACTATAACACGTAGTTGTAGATTATCCCTGATATAACCAGGGAGACTATAACACGTAGTTGTAGATTATCCCTGATATAACCAGGGAGACTATAACACGTAGTTGTAGATTATCCTGATATAACCAGGGAGACTATAACACGTAGTTGTAGATTATCCCTGATATAACCAGGAGACTATAACACGTAGTTGTAGATTATCCCTGATATAACCAGGGGAGACTATAACACGCATGTAGATTATCCCTGATATGACCAGGGAGACTATAACACGTAGTTGTAGATTATCCCTGATATAACCAGGGAGACTATAACACGTAGTTGTAGATTATCCCTGATATAACCAGGAGACTATAACAGGTAGTTGTAGATTATCCCTGATATGACCAGGGAGACTATAACACGTAGTTGTAGATTATCCCTGATATAACCAGGGAGACTATAACACGTAGTTGTAGATTATCCCTGATATAACCAGGAGACTATAACACGTAGTTGTAGATTATCCCTGATATAACCAGGAGACTATAACACGGAGCTGTAGATTATCCCTGATACAGCCAGGGAGACTATAACACGTAGTTGTAGATTATCCCTGATATAACCAGGAGACTATAACACGTAGTTGTAGATTATCCCTGATATAACCAGGGAGACTATAACACGTAGTTGTAGATTATCCCTGATATAACCAGGGAGACTATAACACGTAGTTGTAGATTATCCCTGATATAACCAGGGAGACTATAACACGTAGTTGTAGATTATCCCTGATATAACCAGGGAGACTATAACACGTAGTTGTAGATTATCCCTGATATAACCAGGGAGACTATAACACGTAGTTGTAGATTATCCCTGATTTAGCCAATGAGACTATAACACGTAGTTCTAGATTATGCCTCATATAACCAGGGAGACTATAACACGGAGCTGTAGATTATCCCTGATATAACCAGGGAGACTATAACACGTAGTTGTAGATTATCCCTGATATAACCAGGTATACTACAACACGTATTTGTAGATTATCCCTGATGTAACCAGGGAGACTATAACAGGTAGTTGTAGATTATCCCTGATATGACCAGGGAGACTATAACACGTAGTTGTAGATTATCCCTGATATAACCAGGGAGACTATAACACGTAGTTGTAGATTATCCCTGATATAACCAGGGAGACTATAACACGTAGTTGTAGATTATCCCTGATATAACCAGGTATACTACAACACGTATTTGTAGATTATCCCTGATGTAACCAGGAGACTATAACACGTAGTTGTAGATTATCCCTGATATGACCAGGGAGACTATAACACGTAGTTGTAGATTATCCCTGATATAACCAGGAGACTATAACACGTAGTTGTAGATTATCCCTGATATAACCAGGGAGACTATAACACGTAGTTGTAGATTATCCCTGATATAACCAGGAGACTATAACACGTAGTTGTAGATTATCCCTGATATAACCAGGAGACTATAACACGTAGTTGTAGATTATCCCTGATATAACCAGGGAGACTATAACACGTAGTTGTAGATTATCCCTGATACAGCCAGGGAGACTATAACACGTAGTTGTAGATTATCCCTGATATAACCAGGGAGACTATAACACGTAGTTGTAGATTATCCCTGATATAACCAGGGAGACTATAACACGTAGTTGTAGATTATCCCTGATATAACCAGGGAGACTATAACACGTAGTTGTAGATTATCCCTGATATAACCAGGGAGACTATAACACGTAGTTGTAGATTATCCCTGATATAACCAGGAGACTATAACACGTAGTTGTAGATTATCCCTGATATAACCAGGAGACTATAACACGTAGTTGTAGATTATCCCTGATATAACCAGGAGACTATAACACGTAGTTGTAGATTATCCCTGATATAACCAGGGAGACTATAACACGTAGTTGTAGATTATCCCTGATATAACCAGGGAGACTATAACACGTAGTTGTAGATTATCCCTGATATAACCAGGTATACTACAACACGTATTTGTAGATTATCCCTGATGTAACCAGGGAGACTATAACAGGTAGTTGTAGATTATCCCTGATATAACCAGGGAGACTATAACACGTAGTTGTAGATTATCCCTGATATAACCAGGGAGACTATAACACGTAGTTGTAGATTATCCCTGATATAACCAGGGAGACTATAACACGTAGTTGTAGATTATCCCTGATATGACCAGGGAGACTATAACACGGAGCTGTAGATTATCCCTGATACAGCCAGGGAGACTATAACACGTAGTTGTAGATTATCCCTGATATAACCAGGGAGACTATAACACGTAGTTGTAGATTATCCCTGATATAACCAGGGAGACTATAACACGTAGTTGTAGATTATCCCTGATATAACCAGGGAGACTATAACACGTAGTTGTAGATTATCCCTGATATAACCAGGGAGACTATAACACGTAGTTGTAGATTATCCCTGATATAACCAGGGAGACTATAACACGTAGTTGTAGATTATCCCTGTTATAACCACCTTTTTGTCTCGTTCAGTTGCTTACATTTTAATTGAAATGCGTATACGAACTGCCGTTATACTTAACTTTGTGGTCCCATTGTGTTCATTATAACCGTACATGTAGACCTAATAGTATTTGATCTGAACTGGGGATATTTAGGAGCCGTGAAGTAGGAGATTTATTATGTCACTGTGTGTCTGCCAGCCACCATTCCTCGACTGTAACCAGGAGATGGTAAATTAATAGGCAACATTTGCTGAGAAAACCTTAGGCTCACAAATCCTTATCCTATGTTGCGTCGTGACGCAGTTTGATTTTGAGAATTTTCGTACTTGCAGGAGTCTAAATTGCATGTTTCTATTAATGAACGATCCAGGCGGAATATCTCACGGCATACACGTTAACGCATATACAGCACAAGGGTTACAGTTGATAAAGAAAATATCGACGTCTTTTTATGGCCGGGTTATCGAATACTCTGGAAACATGGAAACAAACACAGTGCAGAACTGAATAATGATTAATTGATGAACTCACAGCTCAATATTTCCGTATTTCCATAAACGTGTTATAGTTTGAAAACTAAACTATGCATTTTGTTTAACACTAAGGTGAATAAACTACTGCTCAAAGGCGCTTTGAGTCCGATTGTCTTATAAAGATGCGTTTCAATTGATTCTTAAAGTTTGCAGGTTCCTGAAATGAGCGAAAGTGGAAAGGTTGATGCCTCCGCAAGTATGGTCCTGTTGTCCAAGTGCCATGTTCCTGAGTGACCATGTCTTGATCACAGGCACTCAATGATCGCTGGTGCTGGTATCCTTGTACGTGTGTGGGAGAGCGACAAGTGTCAGAGCATGATAGCTTTGAATACAAGCACATGTACTTTAATCGCTGACAAGCAGCCAGTGTTGGTGCGAGGAGATCAAACTTTAGTCTGCGTGTAACTACTCCTGCTGTTGAGCTTTGTGTGGAGGCTGTAGTTTGGTGATGTTGCGATGGTTACAGGCGTCTTCAGATGCGCAGAACTTGTAGGAATGCTGTAACGCCACCGAACCTCCCAGTCACTCTGACGGTAGAATGTAAAGGAAAACATGAAGGTTTTGTGTTGTGTCCATTCAGTTCACAAACGGAGATGACTGGACCGCGGGAGGCATTAGAAGGATTCAATGAAGGGGATCACATTCAATAAAACCTGCAAGGAATTGATGAATGCAAACCAAGTAGTCGCAGAATATGCATTCAGAAGGCTTGACAACATCTTGATATCATCCATCCCTTTAAGCGTATGGGTATAAAGGAACATACCTGCTTTAGCTGGCGTGACGGTACCAACCATGACAGAAGACAATGGCGGCAAGGGATATGCACTCACATCGTTATAATTAACATAGTGTGATTCCCAAGTTATAGAGTTGAACTGGCATGAAATAGGTGCAAAATACGAACACGCCAGAGAGGATTCGTAATATTAAGCTGATCAACTGAGATCATCATGAAGTACAGACAGACAGACAGACAGACAGACAATTGTTTATTTACGTCTCACTTTTAGAACAACATGATATTAAACACATATGTAGAACATAAATAAAAGTACAGAACCACTCAACATGAGTTATGAGAGACAATAGTCGTTTCAAAATGTTAAAACTTACAAGCATCTATACAATGTAGTAATGCATAGAACTGGTTACAATGTATGAGTATAGAAGGCGTTTCCTTCTCTGTAATATTAAAATCAGGTTTTGGCAAAATAGTAAAAAACAGTATGAAAAGGTTTTTCTCTAATATCATTATATACATCACAGTGAAACAGTACGTGGTCTTCGACGCAATCTGTACAATTAAAACATTTCCTATCACTAACATGTAGGTTTTCATACCGCCCAGTTTCCAATCTAATTGAGGCTACACTACATCTAAACTTGACCATAGTTGAACGGTATCATCTGGGCATATTACAAGTAACACAAGGTTCAGGGTAAAAATCATGTTTAAAAAGTCTATATGTTCTCAGCTTGTTAGAACCCCTTCGACCTTCTTCCTTATTTAACAAAATATATTCTTCCATACATTTACTTTTTACTTCTGTACAAATAACAATTTTACTTGGGCTATAGGGTGGATTTAACACATACGACATATCAAGGGCATGGAACTTTTTCCTTATCATAAAATTCCAGTTTTTAATATTTAACCCCGCTTTAACATCAGTCCATTTAAAAACAAAACTGTTAATTCTATGAGGCATGTGTTTAAAACGTACCCAGTGCCCAGCAACAATTGTCCACTGTTTAGCGCTAGATGGTATCCAGCCGATTTCCCTGTTGATGGCAACATTAGGAGCGTACTTTCCCAAGCCAAGGAAAAAAATATGGCTCTATTCTGTACAGCGTTAAGAGCAGAAACGTCATAAGTACCCCATATAGCTGAGCCATACTCAAGAGCAAACAATACCATACTGTCATACAGTTTGGTAAATGTATCATAGTGCATGCCAACCAATACGTAAACCGTGATATAAGTATCCCGAGTGTCCTGTTATCCGATGCGGCCGCTGTATCTGCCATTGCCTTAAAATCTAAATTTTCCGTTAAAAGGAGCCCAAGGTAATTATAACCACAGACAACTTCTCAAATTTCTTGCCCAATATTAAAGACAAACTTCGTCCTTTGTTTGGAAGTGTTCCTAAAATGTGCATTTATTACTTTTCAGTGTTAATGTTAAGTTATTTTCAAACACGAGGTATCATATCTAATAAGACCTTAAGATCATTTTCATTCTGCGACAGGGGGGCTAAATCATCAGCATATGCTAGTGAGGCAATCCTGACATTGTCAATGTCAACACCGACATCACTGTCATTCAGCAAGTGAAGGAGGTCATTGATAAACAAGTTAAAAAGCACGGGGGAGAGTAAGCAACCTTGTTTCAATCCTCGATTCACCCCAAACCATGGCGTTAAATACCCATTTAGCCTCACACAGCACTGTACATCCTTGTGCAAGAATAGCACTTAACATCTTACCACCTACACCGACAGTTGCAACCTTGTCCCAGAAATATCTCTATTGATACAATCATATGGGTTTTTTTAAATCAATGAACGCCACAAACGTTGACATTTTTCAAGTATTGACTACATGGGTTTTAATCCATCGAGTGATCGATTGGTGCACACTCGAATGACATCTGTGGAGTTAGCGGTTCACGGCCATCAGTACACCATGCTGTAGACGGTGTACCTTCTGGAGTTCACAGATCGCCCATGGTGTAGTAGCTGGTGACGTGCACATCCCAACAGATTAATTGTCGTTGGATACACTATTCATATACACATACTTTTTGGCTTACTGGTTAAAGCTCCTCTCCATGCCCTTTTCACGCTACCCATCAGACACTTACAAAATGTTGCGTAATCGAGATTTTAACGCATCACCGAGCGTAATATTTGAATTGGACTTTACGTGTGAAAACAGTTCTGTTTAGATCTGTGTTGGGGTATGGTGGATATGGCAGGGAGTTGGAAATGACAGAACAAAACAGAATTTAATTCTCGTATATCATACAAAATGATATACAGAACATACAATCGTTATAATACAATGACATATAGGTGGAAATATTGGTTTAAAAAATTCTAAGAACAGTTTTAGCAATCATGGATAGTTTCAATAGGAGTGGGGTATAATCTGATTTCATAAATGAGATACATTTGTCCATGTGTGGATTATTACAAAAATATGAAGTATCTTCATGCGTTCAACATTAAGATGTGTACACGATAAAATAACATGTCACTCGTCACAAATAGCATTATTTTTACAAATTGTACATGTTCTGTTTTCTAGATTAATGCTAAACCATCTTCCCGTTTCAATAGGTAATCTATGATCAGATGTTCTTACTTTTGTTAACCAGATACGAAATTCTGATGGGAGATGTAAAAGATACTAAGGTTCTAAAGTTAGTATTATTTAGGTTTTATATTAATGATAGAATTTTACTTTAGATGAATTTTGAGCATCAGCATACCATGATTATTTGAACTGGTCAATTAATGAAATTTTGACATGATGTTTCAACCAGTGGATGCAAAGGAAATTTGGAGATTGCCAAATATAATAGAGCCCTACGTTTTGAAGACTGACTGAGAGATGATCGACATTTCATAATGTTGTTAGGAATGTGGGGGAATTTAACAGTTTCAGCTATAACTTTACACCAGTCGTTGATGATTTTGATAGTGCCCAGTTCACCATAAACCATAAAATTTGTATATATTGTTTTACTTTTTTAAGAATATATTTACAAAACTGTAAGTGCGTTCTGTCCAAGATGATTGAATTTTCATAGCCCCACACTTCCGAATTGTAAAGTAGGATTGGTAAGACGCATTGATCAAAGAGTTTTGGTTGACAATCGATTGGTATTTGTGATTTTCGGATAGTTTTGAAAATGGAAAACATGGCTCTTGATGCTTGTTCCGAAAGTCTCTTAATTGCCTTTGTGAATTTACCATTAGCATTAATGAATATTACCAAATATTGATATTCTCGAACAACATCAATTTCATCATCAAAAATTACAAATTTAAATGTATTCCTAACATAGCCTTTTGAAAATATTATAATCTTAGTTTTGTTAATGTTAACTTTCGGTTTCCATAAACACAATATTCTGAAAATCTATCCAAAACTAGCTGTAAATCTTCTGCATTTTATGCTCAGCTTAGCAAAACAGTATATTCTGTTTATAGTAAAACCAGAAACTTAATATTGTTAATCAATTAAGCTATTTACAATAGTAAGACTTTGTACATTCACATATTAAAGATTCAAGATCATTTATGTATAAAGCAAATAAAAACCGGGATAAAATTCCCCTCTGTCTAACACCCATGTTACATGAAAATAAGGGGTGGCGTGATAAGTTTAACACATGATTCCATTTGCGGGCACTTGATAGGAATAACTATAAAACAGTTATTACTTATATTAGTCTTAATCAATTTCATCCATAATCCATTTCTCCAAACACTGTCAAAAGCTTTGCTAAAATCAATGAAGGCGCAGTAAAATTTCTTTGTAAGATTTATATCGATAAGTGATTTAAGTACGTAAACGTGCTCTAGAGTTGAAAAAGATTTACGGAAGCCTGCCTGTGATTTATTTATTCAATGAAGTAATTTTAAAGCCTGTCCGAAACAACTGAGGTGAATAGTTTGCCCAACCCCTGTAATTATCAGGATTGGATGCTCCCAGGATGGGGTGTAAAAGATTTACGTATGCAGGCTTCATTACAACAAGCGAAGATTTAATGTGTGGTAAGGCTGTAGGATGTTACCTCATGCCCACAGAGGCACTTAAGAACGATACTTGTGTTGATATTCTGCTCCGGTTGCTACGTTCTGCTTTGAGAATAATGTCTGCCCAGAAATTTTGGGCGAACCTGTTAAGAAACCGGGTTGCGATCCGAGGGACCCTCTAGGTTATCGTGGCATATCACTACTTTCTATCCCCTGTAAGATTTATTCCGATATATTAAATATCCGTTTCACAATCTGGTTAGAAGCTAACGATATCCTGGCCGAGGAGCAAAATGGGTTTTGAAGCAATCGTGGTACAGTCGAACATATATACTCTGTTTTCAGTAATTAATATTAGGAAATCTTCAACATGTGTATTTTATATCGATGTCATGAAAGCCTTTGATCGCGTTAATCGAGACTGCCTGTGGTACAAACTGATGAAGCTAGGAAATAATGGTAAATTTTATCTTGCCTTAAAGTCCCTATATAACAACAGTGTCCCGTGTATCGGTTAATGGTCGGCTTACAGATGGGTTTAATACAGTGAATTTCATATAATCATACGTACATTGAGAGTCAATGACGCAGAATGTTGGTTACGGGATATTTGGAACGACACTGGCAGACAAAATGGAAATAAGTTCAGGACCTTTAGACTCTTTAAGAATTCACTAAGTACGTCGACTTACGTTCGTTCGGTCTTAGACAGACAACAACGTAGCATCTTGGCTAAGCTTCGATGTAGTTCTCTCCCCTTAGAAGTTGAGGTTGGCCGGTACTACCGCCCCAAGACACCACTCCAACTCCGTGTATGTAGGCTATGTGATCGCTCGTGCGTCGAGGATGGAATTATTCCGATCTACGATATGATTTTCTTCAGACCGCTGTTCCAGCATTTATTTCCTTGAGGAATTTCACTGTAGAGGATCAATTGAAAAACATTATGCAAAACGATAGCTTAGCTATTCCTAGCCGCAGTTGTTACTGCTCTGTATAAGAGGAGAAGGTTCCAACTTGCATTGTAAATAGTGCACTTCTGATGCTTGTCACTGATTGCGGTGTTTGTTTTTTTGTTTTGTTTTTGTTGTTGTTGTTTTTTGCCTCTTTTGATACCATACAAAGACATTAAAGCTACATTCACATAGTAACGTGTTATAATTGGGTTCACTTGACTATTCTATTCTATGAACCTACTGATACCTCGTGTCTCATAGGCCTACTGGCCGGGTGGTGTACATTTTAAATTGTCCTGTCTGTATGTCCATATGTTTGAATACTGCGTGACACGTAAATAAAATAGTTACTTTTACTTTTTAATGTATTTGTTATAGACACAATCAGGCCCACAAGCCTTTTCATTTTTTATGGGCTTTCACAAAAAACGCAATTTCGTTCTCAGTAATAGGTTTATGTAACCAAGCTTGCTCGTGTCAAGAGTTACAACATCAATTACATCCACTTCATTCATGCACTTAAAATGATTGAAAAGTTTATCCAACTCAATTTGATATTTTTACGGGTTTTTTTAGAAAGGTTTATGGATACCCCAGAACGACTTGGGGTCTGACTTTTTGTCCAAACCTAATTTGTCTGCACATTGCTTTTTATATGCCGCGCTAGAAATTTTGAGGGATTTGTTGTATTTTTTACAAGCTGATAATTATAAAACCTAAAATCCCCCTTGAGAATCGTCTATGCAAGTTTTGTAATTCTAACGTTATTGAAGACGAGGTTCATTTTCTGACAACATGCAGTTTATATTCAGCCGTAAGAAGCCCGCTTTGGAATCGCGCCTCGTCTTTAGATCAAAATTTCCCCCATCTGTCTGCGAAGGATCAACTCGTATTTTTAATGAAACACCCAAACATTAACCACTCCGTCGCCGCTTTAATTAAAAATATGTTTAGATTTAGACTCACTCAAAATGTGACCTAAAATGTGTTCCTTTTTTTAACACTGTTTGTATTTTAATGCAAGCACAATCACTATCGCTTACTTTTACTATTACATTTTAGCACCATATGGTGCTTTTATGTGTACATTTTAAGACAAGTAGTGTCAAATAGGCCCATGTTGGCCGGGTGATGTTTTATGTGGTATTTTATATTGTGTCTAATGCTTGTATCGCTTGACAATTAAATAAACTAGTCTTCTTCTTCTTCTTCTTCTTCTTCTTCTTCTTCTTTATAAAATAATCGTGGTTTGCTCAGGATGGCTGTTTACTCAAGGACACCATTATCTACATGTAAATTGAGCTTCACATGTGAAAACAGTTCTATATAGAACTGGCCTTGGCTATGTGTTGTTATGTCGGGGAGTTGAAAATAGACAGCATTTTCTAAATTTGCTTGTAAGAAGAAGCAGAGATTGCTTTACACCGGGGAGGCATCTCACGTCCATTATAGAAACTCGTAAAGCCAGCAAAAAAGTCAACGTTTGTGGCGTTCATTGACTTCAAAAGAGCATATGATTGTATCCATAGAGATATTTCTGGGACAAGGTTGCATCTGTCGGTGTAGGTGGTAAGATGTTAAGTGCCCTACAATCCTTGTACAAGGATGTAAAGTGCTGTGTGAGGCTAAATGGGTATTTAACACCACGGTTTGGGGTGAATCGAGGATTGAAACAAGGTTGCTTACTCTCCCCCATGCTTTTTAACTTGTTTATCAATGACCTCCTTCACTTGCTGAATGACAGTAATACCGGTATTGACATAGACAATGTCAGGATTGCTTCACTCGTATATGCTGATGATTTAGCACTCCTGTCGGAGAATGAAAATGATCTTAATGTCTTATTAGATATTCTTCATACCTCGTGTTTGAAAAATAAACTTAACATTAACACTGAAAAGTAAAAAATTGCACATTTTAGGAACCCGTCCAAGCAAAGGACGAAGTTTGTCTTTAATATTGGGCAAGAAATTTGAGAAGTTGTCTGTGGTTATAAGTACCTTGGGCTCCTTTTAACGGAAAATTTGGATTTTAAGGCAATGGCAGGTACAGCGGCCAAATCTGCTAACAGGGCACTCGGGATAACTAAATAACGGTTTACGTTCTTGGTTGTCATGCACTATGATACATATACCAAACTGTGTGGCAGTATGGTGTGGTCTGTTCTTGAGTATGGCTCAGCTATATGAGGTACTTATGATGTTTCTGCTCTTAACGCTGTGCAGAATAGAGCCATTCAATTTTTCCTTGGCTTAGAAAAGTACGCCCCTTATGTTGCTATTAACGGGGATATTGGTGGTATACAATCTAGTGTTAAACAGTTGACAAGTGTTGCTTGGCAATGGGTATGTTTTAAACACATGCCTGATAGAAACAACAGTTTTGTTCTTAAATGGGCTGAAGTTAAAGCGGGATTAAATATTAAACATCTGTTATGTTGTACAGAAGTGAGACTTAAATACACAATTGTCTGTCTGTCTGTCTGTCTGTCTGTTAAATGCACTCTGTTGACAAAGGCTTCAAAGGGAAGGTGCGCCAGGCTATGAACGGTTTGGGAGGGTAGGTGGGGCAGGATTAGAGTCTGGGATATTTTAGGGGTTAACCAGTGACCGATTACAAAACGCCCGGGCAACGAAACAATACACCTATATCTAATGTTGGCTGAATATGTGAATATGAAACAGGCAAGAAATGGTTATTGGATGGTGATTTGACTGTAGTACGACGGGAAGCTCTGGAGCAGGCAATAAGGTCCTGGCGAATATCTGTAGAATTAAGCCAGAAGGTAGTTGATCACCCTTGTCCAATCGGCATATTCCGTTACCCTGAATGTCACAAAGATACGTAATCCTTGATGCTGTTACGATTTAAAATAAATCTACACCTTCTTTGAGTGGCATTTTAGAAGCTGAGAAGGACAAACTTTATAGATAACAACTTCTTTACCGCCATCAAGCAGGAATCTGAATCGAAACGTCGCACTCACTCAGTTGTTATCCATAAAGTTTGTCTATATTGTAAATCCACACCAAAAAATATTATTATCAAAATTGGAAAGTGTGAAGCATGACAAACAAATGAATGAGCGGAGTCAACTAACACAAAGTTCAATTTTACAATATCGTGTTTAGGTTTGTCTGTTTCTTTTCTGTCTGCATTTGGTTTACACGTCATACCCGTAAGAAAACAGTTTTAATCCAGTTATACACACAAGTAAAAGATATTCGAACCGATAATATATAATGTCGTTTATACAACAGGAACAAACAGGCACAAACAGTGTTTTATATATTTTAATAATTTGAGGATGAGTGGTTGATAATCACATTTCATGAGAAAAATATATTTACAGATTGAGGGATTCACACAGAAATATTTTGGTAAACAGTGTTTCGTTGTTCATCAAGCGATGGACATATAAGTAAAAACTGGAATTCGTCACATATAGCTGGATTACAAGATTACAAAGTCGGTTTTCTTTCAAAATATTTAGCCAGCGCCCTGTTTCTATTGGTAACCTATGATTAGTTGTCCTAAATGGTGTTAGCCAAATTCTACTTTGAAAGGGTAATTTAAGATAAGGTTGAGGAATAAGTGCATTTTCATACATTGAGTAATAAAATCCTTTTGATGATTGTGTAATACTTAAATTCCAAGATTGTACAAACTGATCTAAAAGGGTCCTCTTCATTGTATTCTTGAACAAAGTAACGTTATTAACATATTGAGAGACCCATACATAAGACATTTCAGTCTCACCTAAACCAGCTTTAACATTATATCATAATAAAAGGAAATTAGATTTGTTGCTATTAACCGTCAGATTGTACATAAGATTGTAGATAATATGTGGTTGTAATAATTTACCCCAATAGGAAATCACTTAAACTTTAACATTAATGGAGAGGGGAAAACGCCCCAATTCTCCATAAACCATAACGTCTGGTGTTGATTGTTTAACATGTATAGTCTATTACAAAAAGCGAAGATGTACACGTTCCAAATGTTTAACATTTTCATTACCCCAGACCTCAGCACCATATAACAAAACGAGTTGAACAAGCTGGTGAAACAATTTAAGCTGACAATCAACGGGAATATCTAACTGGCGAATAAGTCTAAAAACTAATAACATTGCCTGAAAACAAAGAGGCTTGGTCTGACAATCTTTTTATAGCTTTACAAAATATTCCATTACCACAAAATATTATACCAAGATAAACATATTCTTTACCTACTTCCAATGTTTTACCAAATAAAGACAGGTGTATCTTTATACGTACATATCCCTTAGAGAAAATAACAATCTTTGTTTTACTTAAATTGACATTGAGTTTCGACAACTTACAAAACTTTTCAAAGTGATATACACATTGTTGTAAACCTTCAGGGTTTTCAGCAAATAGAACAGTATCATCTGCATACAACAGAACTAACAACTTTATATACACATTCAAATTACTCTCAACCAACATATTTACAGTGGCAAGCCCATCTGCCTTACGTTCCTTCAAAAATAACTCTGAGTCATTTAAATAAATAGCAAAAAGAAATATTGACAGGTTCTCGTCTTGTCTTACTTGTATTTTAAATGGGGAAAATCTGTTAATCTATCATTAGGTAGAATACATGACTGTATTTGTTTATACATATTAAAGATAATTTCGAAACATTTTCCGCTTATATTACTTTTAATCATTTTGAGCCAAAGTCCATGTCTCCATACTGTATCAAAAGCTTTACTCAAATCAATAAAAGCGCAATATAAATTTTTATTGTAATTTTAATAAATATTAATAATGGCTTTAAGAGTGTAGACATGGTCAACTGTTAAGTAATGTTGACGAAAGCCAGCTTGCGCTTCGCTCATAAGATTAGTCTTATCAGAGAAATGTTGTAACCTTACACTGATAAAAGACGTGAAGACGCTTACCCAAGCAACTAACAATGGATATGTCCCTGTAATTCTCGGGGTCTTGGGGGCTACCTTTGTTCTTATAGGCAAGTTTTATGTAACCCACAAGCCATGATTTGGGCGTTACACCACTGTCTAAAATAGCATTAAAAAGCTTTATGTACACTGGCATCATAACATTGATTGATGCTTTGATATATTCATTACCAATACCATCAATGCCACAAGACTTGTTGTTATGCAAACCTATAAACAGAATTAAGTATTTCATTTTCTGTAATCTTACAATCTAACATCTCTATAATAATTCACTGTCACCATTATTTGCCTCAGACCTCTTTATTGCTAAAATGAAAGATAATATTAACTGTAACGCTTTAGCCGCAGGGGTTTTCAATATGTATGAACGTCGCCTTAAACATCGTTCGTAATTGCATTCAGTCAAGGCAATAACAATAATAACATTGATAAAATGCTTTACCCATAATCAAGGTGCAATTTTATGTGCAATTGTTTTTGTATTTTATGCATCATCTTGGTAATATTGCCAATTATTTTATGAATTTTACACTTTATATATTTTAACGCAATTTTAATGTATAATCATGTCTCGTAGGCCTGAATAGGCTGGATATTTTCTACAACTTGACGATGAAATGTATTTGTATATCTAGAAAATATGTTACACGGTAATAAACTAATTTTCTTCTTCTTCTCTTCTTCTATAACCCACAAGCCATGATTTGGGCGATACACCACTGTCTAAAATAGCATTAAAAAGCTTTATGTACACTGGCATCAGAACATTGATTGATGCTTTGATATATTCATTACAAATACCATCAATGCCACAAGACTTGTTATTATGCAAACCTATAACAGAATTAAGTATTTCATTTTCTGTAATCTTACAATCTAACATCTCACAATTAGGTACATTTGATAAATCAAAACCAACATCATAGTCATCACAAGCATTCAAATCTTTAAAATGGTTAAATAGTTTGTTTAAACTAATCTCTTCAGCGCTCGATTTATTTGAAAAAGATTTTAGAATTGCCCAAAAGGTTTTCGGGTTTTTTATCTTTAGTTTATGACGCAGTCTTCCACAAGGCCCAATCTACTGTATAAACATCTCATTATTTGTACACCTCGTTATTTGAGCTTCCTCGCCTTTTTTAAGTTTTATCTTTATTTATGCTGTTATTTCCCTGCAGATGTTTACATGTACATACGTATGCATAGATAGATAATGTTGTTCATATTGTAAATGGAGTACCGCTAATACAGGTTTGACTATATTTGATAGCATGTAAGGCATAATTCATTTATGCATTACCCATTATTTCCCAGCAGATGTTTCAGCATAGGTACATAATATTGTTCGTATTGTATTTGAAATACGGCTAATGCAGACTTGGCTGCATCTGATAACATGCAAGGCGTAAGTCATTTACATTACATTATACTCTTTGAAGTTTACAATTGAATATTGAGCTCACAAGTCTAAAAATAGTGTGTGGAAAGAGGATGGCTTCTACGCCTTTTCTTTGTCAACTCAATGGTTTCATCAGCTTACTGCATAGCCACTTGTGTTAATTGTGTTTTTTTCTTTGTTCCATTCAGTTCATATGCACCCCCTCCTCTTCATGTATCATTCTGCGCCGCGAATAGCTGCAACATTGCTGATGCGGCCTTAAGCAATATTCACTCACTCATGTATCATTCCTTGGCAACGGTACAAGAATCTGTATCGAGGGGTCGCACTCACGAAATAAAAGAAGTTGGAATCCATAAGGTTTGTTCTATATTGCGCGGCACCATGTTGTATGTTCATATGACTTACTGATTTAATTGCCACTATGTTATTGCAAACACAACAAACATTGTTTCTTATCAGTATTAAATATACAGTAAACTCGAATGTATATTAAAAGAAATGACAAAGTTTGCGTGTGAACGTATAATTTGTCGGCTTATTCCTCCCTGCTACTGTTCCAGCTTCAAGGCGATCTCATTAGGCCTTCAGTCTGCTGTCAACTTTATAGATGCGTTTTTCTTTCTGGAGGAAGTGAGGAAACTGCAACAAACCTTCTAAGTTGCTGTTAGTTCTTGGTTCACCGTTGGCATGGTGATTCCATTGGTCCAGGTTAGGTTGACCTTCCATCCAATAGGTTGCCACATAACTAGGGCATGGAATCGCTAGGGCTTCTGCATGTATAGCCAAGACAAGACAGGTCACCATGCATTATAATATTATATCATCACGTGATAGATCTTAAACGAGAAACAATGTTCATGAATATTGTAGCGGATTTCAGGGTATTTTCATTTTTTAGTTTAACAGGTTTGTCATTGTATACACATTCATGATTTGATATGGGCATGGCAAGTTCATTCGTAATACTTTGTACAAGCATGAAATTCATCCTCGATTCAAACTCGTGTAGAGATATTCTAAATTTACATAGTACACGTCGGAGGTTTTATCTTCAACATGTTATTATATAGAATTCTGGCTGTAGAGGGGATATATCCAAAGTCTGGAAATGAGCTAGATATGTTGAGTTTGATATTTCACTCTCTCCATTTGCTATCTCTTTTGGTCTATTCATATCAAATAGGGGGTGGTGGGGTAGCCTAGTGGTTAAAGCGTTGGCTCGTCACGCCGAAGACCCGGGTTCGAATCCCCACATGGGTACAATGTGTGAAGCCCATTTCTGATGTCCCCCGCCGTTATGTTGCTGGAATATTGCTAAAAAGCGGCGTAAAACCAAACTCAGTCAGTCAGTCATATCAAATAATACCTTAATGTGTAGGGCATTCCAACCTGATCAGTTGGAGGACGTAGCTGTAAACCACGCTGGGTACATGCAACATGGAGAAACCCAACAGCTCTCTGGTAGTTGCTTGTTTTGTGCCTGTTGGCAGGACGTAAACAGGGGTGGAAACATCACTATGTCAACGAGGAGGGCAATGTACAGTTGGTGCAACACACGATCATATTTTATGAAATCGACAAGCGCTAATCCATAGGAACAACGAGTCTTCTAGGCGATAACCCCTGGTAACAACATGCACATCTTCATAAACCTGCAGCGTGGCGCCTTGATGGAAAAAACTCAAACTCAAATGTTGCTTTGGCGAGATGACACCTTATGTGATATTGTAAATGACGAGGGTTTCAACCAACAAAATGATTGTCTCAGTTGCCACGTACAATGTATACATCCTTAGACATTAGACTCAGGGCGTTTCTCTCATCAAATGATCTCCTAAGGAACTATCGCCCCATGCATAGCACGGAAACAGCCCTCGTAAGGATTGTAAATGACCTGAGGTGCTCTGTCGACTCTGGCAATGTTTCATCGCTGATCTTATTTGATCTATCAGCTGCGTTTGACACCGTGAATCATGACAAACTCTTCACTCTTTACTCGACTCCATGACCAGTTCCACATTGCCGAGACACCACTGTCATGGATCACATCCTATCTCCACAACAGTTCCACATTGCCGAGACACCACTGTCATGGGTCACATCCTATCTTCACAACAGTTCCACATTGCCGAGACACCACTGTCATGGATCACATCCTATCCACAACTGTTCCACATGGCCGAGACACACTCATGGATCACATCCATCTTCACAACAGTTCCACATTGCCGAGACACCACTGTCATGGATCACATCCTATCTTCACAACAGTTCCACATTGCCGAGACACCACTGTCATGGATCACATCCTATCTTCACAACAGTTCCACATTGCCGAGACACCACTGTCATGGATCACATCCTATCTTCACAACAGTTCCACATTGCCGAGACACCACTGTCATGGATCACATCCTATCTTCACAACAGTTCCACATTGCCGAGACACCACTGTCATGGATCACATCCTATCTTCACAACAGTTCCACATTGCCGAGACACACCACTGTCATGGGTCACATCCTATCTTCACAACAGTTCCACATTGCCGAGACACCACTGTCATGGATCACATCCTATCTTCACAACAGTTCCACATTGCCGAGACACCACCGTCATGGATCACATCCTATCTTCACAACAGTTCCACATTGCCGAGACACCACTGTCATGGATCACATCCTATCTTCACAACAGTTCCACATTGCCGAGACACCACTGTCATGGATCACATCCTATCTTCACAACAGTTCCACATTGCCGAGACACCACCGTGTCATGGATCACATCCTATCTTCACAACAGTTCCACATTGCCGAGACACCACTGTCATGGATCACATCCTATCTTCACAACAGTTCCACATTGCCGAGATCATGGATCACATTATCTTCACAGTTCCACATTGCCGAGACACCACTTCACATGGATCACATCCCACCGTCATCCTATCTTCACAACAGTTCCACATTGCCGAGACACCACTGTCATGGATCACATATTATCTTCACAACAGTTCCATTGCCGAGACACCACTGTCATGGATCATCCTATCTTCACAACAGTTCCACATTGCCGAGACACCACCGTCATGGATCACATCCTATCTTCACAACAGTTCCACATTGCCGAGACACCACTGTCATGGATCACATCCTATCTTCACAACAGTTCCACATTGCCGAGACACCACTGTCATGGATCACATCCTATCTTCACAACAGTTCCACATTGCCGAGACACCACTGTCATGGATCACATCCTATCTTCACAACAGTTCCACATTGCCGAGACACCACTGTCATGGATCACATCCTATCTTCACAACAGTTCCACATTGCCGAGACACCACTGTCATGGATCACATATTATCTTCACAACAGTTCCACATTGCCGAGACACCACTGTCATGGGTCACATCCTATCTTCACAACAGTTCCACATTGCCGAGACACCACTGTCATGGATCACATCCTATCTTCACAACAGTTCCACATTGCCGAGACACCACTGTCATGGATCACATATTATCTTCACAACAGTTCCACATTGCCGAGACACCACTGTCATGGATCACATCCTATCTTCACAACAGTTCCACATTGCCGAGACACCACCGTCATGGATCACATCCTATCTTCACAACAGTTCCACATTGCCGAGACACCACCGTCATGGATCACATCCTATCTTCACAACAGTTCCACATTGCCGAGACACCACTGTCATGGATCACATCCTATCTTCACAACAGTTCCACATTGCCGAGACACCACCGTCATGGATCACATCCTATCTTCACAACAGTTCCACATTGCCGAGACACCCCTGTCATGGATCACATCCTATCTTCACAACAGAACACAAGCAGTCAACATAAATGATGAAGTCTCTGACAGTGTCAGTTTGGACTGTGGAGTCCCTCAAGGGTCAGTCCTTGGCCCTGTGTTGTTTGTGCTATGCACAAACAGTCTTGGGCACATCATAGATCAACACGGATTGAATCACCATACCTATGCTGATGACACACAGTTGATGGACAGTTTCAAAACCCAACATCTATTGAATTCCCTTACCCGTACAACCATCTGCACTCACCATGTAAAAGCATGGATGTCTAACAATGATTTAAAGCTGAATGACGAAAAGACTGAGGCCATACTCATTGGCACAAAACAGCGTCTTCACAAACTGGATTGCAAGGAAATAACTGTTGTTGACTTTAACATTAAGGTTTCCGCTAGTGTGAAGAGTCTTGGTGTATTTATTGACTCCTGCCTCACTATGGATGCACATGTGGACTACCTATGCAAAACTTGCTACTTCCCTATCTGGGAACATTCGCTATCTCCTAACAACTGACGCTACCAGAACTCTGATTCAGGCCTAAATCATGTGTAGACTAGATTATTGTAACAGTCTCCTCTTTGGCATCAACAACGAGCTCCCTACACGCCTTCAAAAAACCCAAAATACTGCAGCAAGAATTGTCACCAGGACGTCCACACGGTCACACATCACCCCAGTTCTGAAAGACCTTCACTGGTTGCCCGTAGAGGCAAGGATCCATTTCAAAACATTATGTCTTGCTTATAGATGTCAGCATGACCTAGCTCCAGCATATCTCAGTGAACTAATCTTAGATCACAAGGCCCCCAGAAACCTCCGGTCAGACCACCAACATCTCTTGTCTGTTCCAAGAACTAAACTGAAACTCTTTGGTGAAAAGGCTTTCAGTGCATCAGCCCCAATACTTTGGATCACTCTCCCTCCTGCCATAAAGAATTCACCAACTATCGTCTCTTTTAAGTCCCAGTTAGAAACCCACTCCTTTGCTAAATATTACTCTGAGTGACCTCTTCCAGTCCTGTTGAGACGTTGTGTACTGTTTGTACAGTATATCAACACAGTTTTCTGTTGTTAGTATTTGAGCTCATACATTTATTACCAACAAAGTTATTGTCACAGGAAAGACAAGATTGCTTCTTGGATGGGCAACAGTTTACGAAGAGAGACTATAGTAAGACATGTTTTTATCTTATAAGGGGAGTAATCTCTCGCCCCTCAACTCACTAGACGATCAGCATTTTGTGTGATCATTTATAACTATGCATTCTCTCTGAATAGTCGAAGCTGTAAAGATCCGGGTTCGAATTGGTCTTCAGCAACCCATGCTTGTCATAAGAGCCGACTTTGTTGGCACTTGCCATCGTATTACATTTGCGTAAATCGATGCTCATGCTGTTGATCACTGGGTTGTCTGGTCCAGACTCGTTTATGTTTGCCGCCATATAGTATTGCTGACTGCGGCGTTCAACAACCAACATAGTTGGATAACCGTTACTGGACTGATGTCCGGTTAACTTATAGCTTGAGTTTATATTATAATACAAATTTGGGCATTACTGCCATAGTAAAAGACATTTACAATATGTCAGTTGACTAACAACTATTACGGGTTAGTTGAAGAGTTCTCTTACGATTGCCCGGTTAACTATCCTTCCACATGTCTCCATGCTAAAAGAGACTTTGTTAAATATCCTTCCACAAGTCTCCATGCTAAAACATCTGCTCTGGTCGAACTGACCAAATATAACCAAATAGATATCAAATCTTGTATCCTTAAAGAATCCTTTTGATTCATTCCTGGCTGAATGGGATAGTTTTGATGGTGCTGATCTGACCTTGATTAAGAAGACTTTCGTTTTGGCTCTGAAGAAGTTAGAACTCGAGAAAGAAATGGTAATAGAACAGACAATTCAGATGAGGCATCAGAAAGAAGAGAAGCTTTCTGCTACCTGAGAAGCTAAGAAAGAACAGAAAAGTGAAATTGAAAGCTGATGCTGGAAAAAAATAGATTGGAAGATGAAAAGGAAAAAGAAGAGAGAGATCGGAAACAAATGAAACAACTCGGAGTGCAAAGTCATCTCACTGAAAACATTTGATCTTCCAGGGCACATTTCTGAGGAGTCACCAGCCCACTCTGAGGTTTTGTTAGAGGGTTCTTGCGGTTTTATTAGCGCGCCACTCCGGTTTGTGAATTGTTAAGACTGGCTTGGTGTCTGGATTGGTCAAGGTAGGGGGTTGTAGAAACTCGCCCTGTGGAAGTTGTGGACCTGCCTAGGGATTGGGAATAATTTGACAGGTGGAAACCGTATGACTGATTCTGATATTTACCATGAGCCTAGCATGTAGAAATCTTACAAAAGAAATTCCAGGTGTTTTCCCTCATGTGTTGTTACTCGTGTCAAGACTACACACATTTCTTCTGAGAATGAATCCAGCTAAAATTTGCCTGGTGCTTGAATCATTCCATTGACCTGTCTACATATTTACAGACTTAAAGTTGTTGCCAGTAGGACATTATCTTTAGACGAGGCTGGCAGGCTTCAGAATTAAAGCCGACTCCTTCACTTTACACGCAATAAATGCGTTAGATCAGCACGAAGGCATAGCCGAGAGATCTACTGCCAATTTGGACTTCACGGAGAGACAGCTAGATATGTTCGTTTTACTGATCGTCTTACATTTCACATGATCAGAACACATAACTGAACTTCGCAAATTATATGGATATCTGCTTGATCTCATAAATCAAATCCGCTCGTCATTAATTTGTGGGGATAAAAAAGAACTGGCAGCTCGGAGTCAGTATAATATGTGTCTGAGCTGGATATCCATGTGTGGGCCAGTTCTCATGTTTTCACCTTGAGAGGTATCCCATCTGCACAGTGACTGGGGCACAAATGACGAGGATTTGAATCAGCAAGAGACTTTTCACCATTAGTGCAGTTGTGTGAGGAGTACAGTTATGATTTGAGATTCACTGTCTCCCAGCAAGAGTGAGACAATGGCCTTTCCATATGGTGCGAACACGAGGAGCAACCGTCCGGAAAGGACACTCTATAGTGAACCTGTGCTCAGACTGATATCATCAGACATGTTGGCATGGTGCTCACACAGAGAAGGTCATCCATCTGTGCTACCATGGATATGAGCTCTGGACTGGTCTCACCAAACATGAGATAACCATGCTCGAACGAGCATACCGTTATGCAGTAGAAAAAATATATAATCTGCCAGCAGGAACCAGAACAGATATGTCTTGGTCTACTAGGGTTTCTGTTCTTTTGAGACTGTGATAGATACTCGAAAGTTGTTATATATGGGCAGACTCATTAACAAGAAGAGACAATATTTGCCTCACCAGGGATTTCTTACCAGACGCATGTGCTTCAGGCATGAGCTTGAGAAGTCTATGGGTTTCATTCCTGACATTGTGAGAATTTTTCATAAATACTGTTTTCATCAGCACCTAGAGTCTTATGTACAAATAGGACAGTTTATAAAGCAAACTGCGTGGAAGACAACTGTGCAAAGATCTGTAATGAACTTTGAAGTGACATCATACAGACAGAGATTAGTGGATTCACAAACTGGATTGCAATGAAATAACTGTTGTTGACTTTAACATTAAGGTTTCCGCTAGTGTGAAGAGTCTTGGTGTATTTATTGACTCCTGCCTCACTATGGATGCACATGTGGACTACCTATGCAAAACTTGCTACTTCCACTTACGGGCCATTGGGCACATTCGCTATCTCCTAACAACTGATGCTACCAGAACTCTGATTCAGGCCTTAATCAAGTCTAGACTAGATTATTGTAACAGTCTCCTCTATGACATCAACCACGAGCTCCTTACACGCCTTCAAAAAAACCAAAATACTGCAGCAAGAATTGTCACCAGGACGTCCAAACGGTCACACATCACCCCAGTTCTGAAAGACCTTCACTGGTTGCCCGTAGAGGCAAGGATCCATTTCAAAACATTATGTCTTGCTTATAGATGTCAGCATGACCTAGCTCCAGCATATCTCAGTGAACTAATCTTAGATCACAAGGCCCCCAGAAACCTCCGGTCAGACCACCAACATCTCTTGTCTGTTCCAAGAACTAAACTGAAACTCTTTGGTGAAAAGGCTTTCAGTGCATCAGCCCCAATACTTTGGAACACTCTCCTCCTGCCACAAAGAATTCACCAACTATTGTCTCTTTTAAGTCCCAGTTAAAAACCCACCTCTTTGCTAAATATTACTCTGAGTGACCTCTTCCAGTCCTGTTGAGACGTTTTTTACTGTTTGTACAGTATATCAGCACAGGAGTGTGACACTCACAAGCGCTTTGAGCATGCAACCTGGATGGACTATAGCGCTATACAAATACATTTATATATATATATATCCTTAATTTCAATATTCAAAATGTTTTCTGTTGTAAGTATTTGAGCTCATACATTTATTACCAACAAAGTTATTGTCACAGGAAAGACAAGATTGCTTCTTGGATGGGCAACAGTAGGGACTAGAGAGAGACTATAGTAGGACATGTTTTTATCTTATAAGGGGAGTAATCTCTCGCCCCTCAACTCACTAGACGATCAGCATTTTGTGTGATCATTTATAACTATGCATTCTCTCTGAATAGTCGAAGCTGTAAAGATCCGGGTTCGAATTGGTCTTCAGCAACCCATGCTTGTCATAAGAGCCGACTTTGTTGGCACTTGCCATCGTATTACATTTGCGTAAATCGATGCTCATGCTGTTGATCACTGGGTTGTCTGGTCCAGACTCGTTTATGTTCAGACTGCCGCCATATAGCTTACGGACTGATGCCCGGTTAACTTTTGAGTTTCAACTTGGGCATTACTGTGTAAAAGACACCACAATATGTCAACTAACAACTATTACGGGTTAGTGAAGAGACGATTGTTAACTATCCTTCCACATGTCTCCATGCTAAAAACTCTGCTCTGGTCGAACTGACCAAATATAACCAAATAGATATCAAATCTTGTATCCTTAAAGAATCCTTTTGATTCATTCCTGGCTGAATGGGATAGTTTTGATGGTGCTGATCTGACCTTGATTAAGAAGACTTTCGTTTTGGCTCTGAAGAAGTTAGAACTCGAGAAAGAAATGGTAATAGAACAGACAATTCAGATGAGGCATCAGAAAGAAAAGCAGCTTTCTGCTACCTGAGAAGCTAAGAAAGAACAGAAAAGTGAAATTGAAAGCTGATGCTGGAAAAAATAGATTGGAAGATGAAAAGGAAAAAGAAGAGAGAGAGATCGGAAACAAATGAAACAACTCGGAGTGCAAAGTCATCTCACTCAAAACATTTGATCTTTCAGGGCAGATTTCTGAGGAGTCACCAGCCAACTCTGAGGTTTTGTTAGAGGGTTCTTGCGGTTTTATTAGCGCGCCACTCCGGTTTGTGAATTGTTAAGACTGGCTTGGTGTCTGGATTGGTCAAGGTAGGGGGTTGTAGAAACTCGCCCTGTAGAAGTTGTGGACCTACCTAGGGATTGGGAATAATTTGACAGGTGGAAACCGTGTGACTGATTCTGATATTTACCATGAGCCTAGCATGTAGAAATCTTACAAAAGGAAATTCCAGGTCTTTTCCCTCATGTGTTGTTACTCGTGTCAAGACTACACACATTGCTTCTGAGAATCAATCCAGTTAAAATTTGCCTGGTACTTGAATCATTCCATTGACCTGTCTACATATTTACAGACTTAAAGTTGTTGCCAGTAGGACATTATCTTTAGACGAGGCTGGCAGGCTTCAGAATTAAAGCCGACTCCTTCACTTTACACACAATAAATGCGAGAGATCAGCACGAAGGCATCGCCGAGAGATCTACTGCCAATATGGGCTTCAAGGAGACAGCTAGATATGTTCGTTTTACTGATCGTCTTACATTTTACATGATCAGAACACATAACTGAACTTCGCAAACTATATGGATATCTGCTTGATATCATAAGTCAAATCCGCTCGTCATTAATTTGTGGGGATAAAAAAGAACTGGCAGCTCGGAGTCAGTATAATATGTGTCTGAGTTGGATATCCATGTGTGGGCCAGATCTCATGCTTTCACCTTGAGAGGTATCCCATCTGCACAGTGACTGGGGCACAAATGACGAGGATTTGAATCAACAAGAGACTTTTCACCATTAGTGCAGTTGTGTGAGGAGTACAGTTATGATTTGAGATTCACTGTCTCCCAGCAAGAGTGAGACAATGGCCTTTCCATATGGTGCGAACACGAGGAGCAACCGTCCGGAAAGGACACTCTATAGTGAACCTGTGCTTCAGACTGATATCATCAGACATGTTGGCATGGTGCTCACACAGAGAAGGTCATCCATCTGTGCTACCATGGATATGAGCTCTGGACTGGTCTCACCAAACATGAGATAACCATGCTCGAACGAGCATACCGTTATGCAGTAGAAAAATATGTAATCTGCCAGCAGGAACCAGAACAGATATGTCTTGGTCTACTAGGGTTTCTGTTCTTTTGAGACTGTGATAGATACTCGAAAGTTGTTATATATGGGCAGACTCATTAACAAGAAGAGACAATATTTGCCTCACCAGGTATTTCTTACCAGACGCATGTGCTTCAGGCATGAGCTTGAGAAGTCTATGGGTTTCATTCCTGACATTGTGAGAATTTTTCATAAATACTGTTTTCATCAGCACCTAGAGTCTTATGTACAAATAGGACAGTTTATAAAGCAAACTGCGTGGAAGACAACTGTGCAAAGATCTGTAATGAACTTTGAAGTGACATCATACAGACAGAGATTAGTGGATTCAGGCCTACATGAGTTCCACCAGATCCACCCGAACCTGCGTGTGCACCAAGCCTGGGTTATTGCACAGAAGAAACCGGCCTGCAGAGCAGCAGCTAACTTTGTGGTGCAAACCTGTGCTATGATTATGGAGAACCAGGGTGATAGTGACTTGTACTTTATAGGTGTGGTCTGTTTTACACAAATATTCTCACCCATTTTCTTCTGTACTGTGATTACTTGACTGACTTCCGGGATGAACTGTGGTGTGAGATCATTGGTATTGGTAGTGTGGAATTCAGTGTGTATCTCCACAACCTTAATGATTTCACACTGCGCATGTTATCCTGTGTGACTCGCTTTTATCTGTGCACAGATGACAGAGACACTATCGCGGCAGTCTGTGTGCAGTGTGTGTTCCGCATGGCCAACAGTTACAACCAGAGATCTATTGGTGTCACATGAATATGAGAACTGTTCCACGGACGCCCAGATTTGGTACTGACTGTGCATATGCCCAACTACTATTGCTTGAGAAATAATATTTTATTGTCCATTGTAACATGACATTGTCCATGAAACATATTTAGAAGTATTATCCTCTATACAACTCCGCAGATCTCTTACTAAATTTAGATGTGGCATCAGTAAACTGAATGTACAAACCTATAGAAGATCCAAAGATGATGATATCAGTTCTGCCATGTGCGCTCATTGCGTCAATATTGTCCAGGACGAGTACCATGCTCTTTTACAATGTCCTGTTTTTTCTGATTTACGCATCAGGTATATACAACAATATTATTGTGTAAATCCCAACATACAGAAGTTTGTAAATTTACTTAACACCCAAAATGCAAATGTTATTTTACGCCTAGCCATATTTGTAAACAAAATCCATAACGTTTTATGATACTTATAAATGCCAGTGTACTTCTCATGCCAGCGCTCCAAAGAACATGATGTCAAAATGTCACTGTACTATTGGCCTCATGGCCACTCTACGAAATAAATCTGTCTGTCTGTCTGTAATATTTTATTGTATACATACTATGAGGCCCTTGTACTCTTCACACTCGTGGAAATAAATATTATATATGTTCGTTTTACTGATCGTCTTACATTTTACATGATCAGAACACATAATTGAACTTCGCAAATCACATGGGTATCTGCTTGGTCTCATAAGTCAAATCCGCTCGTCATTTTTGTGGGGATGGAAAAGAACAGGAAGCTCGGAGTCTATATAATATGTGTCTGTGTTGGATATCCATGTGTGGGCCAGTTGCCATGTTTTCACCTTGAGAGGTATCCCATCTGGAGAAAGCACCGTTACTAAGATTGCTCTGACTGGGGCACAAATGACTCAAGAATTTGACTGTTGCTTGCACCCAGTGACTAGATGTTTTTATTTGCTTTTATTCACTGGGTTGTCTGGTCCATAAACAATTTCATATTGACTATCATGGCAGTCACACTCTTTACCCCATTGTTGTAAAGAAAACAAGCAAGACAGTTTTGTCTCAAGTGAAGATTTAATCATCACAACACTATCTAAATGAGGAAATTGCATATTGTTGAATCTGTCTGAAGGATTATGAGACAGGTTGAAGTGAGATGGAGATTTGTTGTGTTGAAGATTGGTGAGACCAGACTGGTGGTGTTGAAGATGCACAGCATATTGGCCACTGGCTAGTCAGACCCCTTCTCCTGTGAAGTTCAGCTGGACATTTACTAAATCAATTTATAAAAAATCAATTTTTAGTTTTCATGAACTGTCACACTAGACATTAGAAATGGCATTCGTGAGTGAAAATGTTCGACAGTATACTATTAATGTTGTTTTATATTGATATGGTTAGAAGTGCACATCCCTGGGATGAATACAGAAGTAGTCAGGCACTGCATTGTATTACCCACTGATGAATCTCTTGATAAAGTAGAAATAGGACACCATGGAGAGGTAAAGCCTTCGCTTTTAGGACAACCCAATAATTATATTTTGTTGTTTGGGGGGTGGTTAAAAACCAATTTTGATAGTATTATTAGGATGGGTCAAGTTTATGCTACATTGCATGACTCCAGAGAATTAATAGTGATGTTGTCCTTGTACCTTACAGGTATGGATGTGGCTTATTCTTTGATCATAGTCAAGAAGCCAACACCTGGTGTCATCACTACTGTTCAACTACATATCAGCCTTTCATGCTCTGGGGGTTTCAGCAGATAACAGAGATAATGTGATGTGTCAGAGCCATCCGCTTGCAGCAACAGCATGAACATCCTCTCCAGCTGCATCTTCAACATACTCTGATTAAATGGGACAAACATGCAGAATTGTAAAAAATTGAAAATGTCAAATATCAAAATAGATCAGGTAAAACCATGCATAAATTTGTGATATTTTACATAATGTGGCTACAACATCGATATATAAAACTTTGAAAGATTGAATGGTGCATAACACTGAAAAATGTATACAAAAAATATAAATCTTATAAAAATGGGTAAAAATATGTGCAACGTTATGTACATGATTGTAACAATGAGTATTTACAAAGCTTTGAGATTATGATAATCATTTAATCACACGTGGCCTCAACAAATTATGTCATTGTTCTGATGATCATTTGCTGCTGTTATAATGAAATGTTCCAGCATTTGGTACAGAAAAACAGATATCTCTTTCAAACTTACTGTCTATGGAATCAGGTACATGTAATATCATTGCAGAGATGAGTGATATTTACTTTGAGTTTTCGCACAAGGTATTTGAGGATTCATAGTTATTGCTACATTTTTGAAGATCATATCCATATGAGAGTATTTTCTCCAAACCACAGTTCTGTAAAGGAACTTGTGTCCCAAGACATCAGATTGTGAACAAGTAAGTAATGTATTGAGGCCTTGTCAACACTTGCATCATTCAAAATATCAGCAGTAAAAATCGGGGAAATTAATTGAATAATTGACACACAAAGATTAAAGGATATGATTTAACCTGATACCTTGTGTACAAATAAGAATATTTTCAAATATTAATATTAATACATATATGAAATAACTTCTTACCCTGGATACAGAAAAAATAAAACAAAATATTTTTTTGTAATAAAAGCTTTACATACTCTATTTTAAACACACTAATCTTATCTAAAGTCCCATCATCCACCATACTGTCTTATAGAAGGAATGAACAGCTTTTTTGTGTTCAATAAATGTTGAACATTTTGTGCACCATACATAAATTCACACATGACCAACATAACATTTCTTTAAAACTGGAATATTCACGTGATACAATTTAACATTCAAAAGGCAACATTAAAGTTTCCAAATGTTTAAAGTGTAAGTGTAAAGGAACAATCACAGATTGCAGAAAGACACAACACTTAGTGTTATTATAATTAATATATTCCAAATAGTTTGCAAATATACTGATGGAAAGAAATAACAGAACATGACCTACATCTCAAGAAGTAAAAGAACAATTGTTTCCTTGCTTATCACTATGATAAATCTCTCATGCCACAGTAATATGAAAGAATCAAGTCTTTTAATTTCTTTAAAAATTAATCTATTAGTCATTTGTTTGATGTTGGTGGCTGTAAAACCATACATTGGATTGTTTCAATCCAAACCTATGAGGGATTAAACTAAATGCAGTTGATGCCATTCTGCTAAATTCCTGTGTTTCCTTATTTTGACCATCAGTATATGTCATGTAACCAGATTTGTGAATATGATGTCAAATTACTTACATTTGCCGAAAACCTACTTTGATATGTTAAAGCAAATTTGGCATCTTCAGAAATACAGAAGCAATTGGTTCCCAAGGCAACCTCAAGGAAACCAGTTTGGAGCGCTGTGTTAAAGAGTTGAGTAAAGTGCTTCATGGGTGAGGGAATAATGACTTTAAGCTTTGAGGATGGACATAAATGAACTTTCCCGCAGGTAGAAAAATATACAAATATATTCAGGACAGGAATAAAACAGACATGACATGCATATTCTTTTTTGGAAAACTTGAGGCAAGAATTCTTAGTCTGATGGTGTTTCAGTTGTTATTAATTACTTATTTACTATTTGTAGTTCATTTATATGTATACTTTATTTTAGAAAATCACTCAAATGTGTATTTATTTTCAGTCACCAACGCTACAGTTTAGGAGAAGTAGAATTTGTAATAAACTGATATAGGACCCAAGTTGGGCCTGAGAACCAATGCCAATATTCATAGCCTAGTTCTTCATGCATCACAGTATATCATGATATAACTTTATAGCCTAGTTTCATCCTATATCACAGTATATCATGATATAACTTTATAGCCTAGTTTCATCCTATATCACAGTATATCATGCTATAACTTCATAGCCTAGTTTCATCCTATATCACAGTATATCATGATATAACTTTATAGCCAAGTTTCATCCGATATGAAAGTATATCATGATATATCTTGACAGCTGAGTTTCACCATATGTCATAATATATCATGATATATCTTCATATCCTAGTTTAATCACATATCACAATAAATTATGATATATCCTCACAGCCTAGTTTCATTATATATCATAGTATATCATGCATAATGTACAGGACCTGAGACACAGGAATGTAAGTGACAGTGACAAGAGAGATGACATTTCACAGCTTTAACTGCAAATTAAGGAAATTATAGGTTGTCAAGAAACATAAAAGGTTTTTAAAAAATCCTATTCTTTTATTGTAAGGATGAACTTACAATTAATTATCATATTTTATAAGGAAAGACTACATCGGTAAATGGAAACAGACTAAATCTAATAAATATTTTGAAAATACATTTCATGAATCACAGATACTATTTAAAAAATCACTTTTGAATTTGCCTCAAACAGCCTTGGTCAGTGACCTTCCAAGCCTTTGTTGTATTGACACGTAAGTAGTATACTTATTTTCTCACAAGAAAGATGGCAAATACTAGTCAATTAACTGACAAAAAACAAACAAAATAATATTCAATTTCAACAATTTCAAATGATGGTTCTCCATGCACTGACTTCCTTGGTTCTAGAATGAAAAATGTGATTTTATATACATGGATGGCAGACAGATGGATGATAGAGGATAGAATTATCCCAAGTTTAAGAGTGTTGCCTGTATACAGACCCAGACTGTGGGATCATTACTCAGCTGCATGGCCCCACTGATAGGAATCTCCACACTTTAAAGTTCCAGTCAACGTGTACATCCAAGAGCTTCCTCAGCTCTGAATATTCCGTATTATAAATGAGAGCCTATTCTGTCTACAGAGGAAGCACAGACACAGTTTTGGTGAAAAAACATCTGTTGTAAACTGATAAATACAGGCACAGCGGATGCAAGCTGCACCTGAGAACCAGTAATTTATCGTTATAGCCTAATCTAAAAATTATTGAAATTATGAAATATCCACAGAGATGATATCTAAATGATACAACCATAGTTTTTGGCCATGGATGTGTCTACAAATGGAACGTGCAAGATTTGTGGCTGCACTATGAATGAAATGCTGGGAATACAGAAATATAACTCTCAGCAGTAGAGAAGAATTAAGTCTAAAAGTGACTCAAAATTCAGAAAAGAAAAAATAATTTTTAGAAAACAAATTCTGATTGTAACACTCACTGACAAATAGCTTTCACCAGCACTCACAGATCCATAAAAAGTTGGTGTTGAGAAAAAGGAGATACAAATTGAAGAAAAGCTCCCAATAAAAGTCTAATAATAATGTTCAATCTATGATATGTTACACATAACTTAACAATGCATGCTGATTAGTACATATAGTTGTCAAGTACATTTAGCAATAACAGGCTTGTAAGAGGCTAATACATTAATCACTGTCCTAAATTGTACTCAAAACTAGCTATTCTACATCTAAGAATATTTGTTGAAAGGATCATTAAAAGGATGTTGATAAATAATGTGCTGAATCAACTAAAATACTATATACTGATTATGATAATCGATGTCAAGTTATTTTGATTTAATTATTTGTTCCATCTCTGTCATCTACCGGTACATATGGCAAGATATCACATGACCTGTGTCTAGCTAATTCGCACATTCAATCAATCTGACAAATTATATTCATGCTTAAAGGAAACAGAAAATATCTGAGAGGGCAAACCAAAATCACTGTTAGTTCATGGGACGGGTCTTGAACAAAATGGCCAGTTGTTTGGATAAAACATTCAATATACTTTAGAAATTCAACAATATTAGTTGCTGCAGATTCGTCATGACAACTGGACATGGTGTCGAGGGTTCATCACAAAAGTATTACAGACATAATGAGTGTAATACTTTTTGCTACATTTGGGCTAATCATATCTAACTTATTTATCGTTGATATTAACAAATAATGAGAACTCATTCTTGATGTTAAACTACAGTACTTAAATTCACTAATCAGTGTTATATTGCAAGCTGGGTAGAGAACATCAAGATAATTTGATATTGTAGATTGGCATTGACAGAGCAAGTACATACCATCCACAGAATAATACTGGAACTCCTCTTCAGGTTACTTTCGTGTGATCATATTTGAAATATCTACCTATGGATAAAATGTGCATGACGAGGCAAGATCCAAGATTGTCCATTAAAAGCCAGCTCTAAATCTAAAGCAATACTTTTAAAAGAATCAGGGATGGTGGGGTAGCCTTGTGGTTAAAGCGGTTGCTCGTCATGCCGAAGACCTGGGTTCGATTCCCTACATGGGTACACTGTGTGAAGCCCAATTCTGGTGTCCTTTGCCATGATATTGCTGGAATATTGCTAAAAGCGGCGTCAAACTAAACTCAGTCACTCACTCACTAAAAGAATCAGTATCAGTTTCCTCTCTGTCCAATTTCTGGGAAGATGACTGAAACTCGCCACGATTCTGTTTCGGCTTTTACATCTTGTGGGCAGGTGAGCTAAAAATCACAGATGGCACTCAATATTAATGGCTGACAGAGTTACATATCTATGTCTGTAACCAGGACATGAGCAGATGCTGAACTTGGAGTATTTCCAGAACTGCCCGGTCGAGAACTTACAAAAGTTCCTGGAGCTACGTTGGGTGAAAGGTCAACACCCTTTGGACGAGGATGAACCTCTGATATCACTACGCTCCCTGGACGTGACGCACCTGAAGTGGAGAGATCACCTCCTTGGTTAACAACACCTCTGCTTTTGTTCGTACTTGCACTATTTTTACTGGTTCCAGACTTTGTGTCTGTGTCAAGGCTTGGTGTGGACACAGAGCCCTCTAGTGACACAGTGCTGTCTGTCCCCACGGTTCTAGGGGAGACAACTGCTGTCTCTGACACCGGACTTGGGTTCTTCTCAGTCTTGGAGTTCATTATGCTGCCATTGGGCATGTTCTTCATCTCCAGGTTCTCCCCATTCTTGTTCAGCAGGGGAGCAGCATTGGATCCATTACTGTCTACAGAGCTGCCCTGCTTGACCGTTCCATTCTTGCTTGGACGTCGCTTGATAAACACACACTTTACTCTGCAAGCAACAGGTTAAAATTGCAGGAAAACGTTTCTGACAATTAAATGCTGATGTAAAGAGTTTTAAGAACATATTGCCCGTAAGCATACAATGAACAAGCATAATATTTGAGCAATTCCAATTAAAATCCAAATATAAAAACATTTTATGTTTTATTCATTTTATTGTTATTCACAAAGTTATATCAAGACAAGTTATATTGTATGGCCAAAACAGTGATGGAAAGTCCATATCTGTATTAAAGAAAACCAAGCAGGCAAGTGTGAAATCAAACTTCTCGTGTTCTTAAACAAAGGCATGTCCCAAAGAAAATTCAGCTTTAAGCAGTAATTTAAGCCAGGTGACGACTTGCTTGTTTGTTTTTTAATCATAAAACAGTATTCCAGCTGTATGATGGCAGACTGTAAGTAACACAGTTTGGACCAGACAGCCCCGTGATTGGCATCTTGTTGATCAGTCTATGCACCTGGGATGCAACAACTTGCAGCAACCACTGCAGGTGTCCTAACCACCACATCAGTTGTTGCTCTCAGGAACAGTTCTAACCCAGATCTTCACAAGGGAAAAGGTCAGGATTCTTAACAGGGTGACAGCCTAGTAATACTGATATCACTCACTGAACCGACACAGTGAGGCAGTATACCCTTTACCATGTATTTTACATCAGATGGAGGTTCAGAAAGTACAAAGGAAAATTATTCCTGCAGTTTCAATCATACAAAATCTCATGTTACTTACTTGTAGATGGCTTTGTTGATCAACCCCTTTGGTGGCCTAAAATTACAAAGCAATCTTGGATTCCCAACATGGACAGTCAGCACACCACCTGATTGTTTTATGTGCTTCCATTAATGATAAACTATAGTTATATGAAAGAATCGGGTGACCTGAAGTTTTTGAGGGTAGTATACATGAATAAACAAAATATTCCTAGATTTATACGGTGTGATCATTGTAAAACTTGTTAGAAATCATTTGTATATTTACTTATTCAGTTGTTTAATATTTCTTCTTCATGATTGGCTGCTAGAAACTGATTACTGCAATAAGGGAGTTAATGTGTCAACCAAAGGTTGTCTCCCCTTGAATGTTTAGTGTACGTACCCATTTCCAAATATGCTGTCAAACTCATCTCTGAAAAAGCAGAAAAGATAGTCATAACATAATAACATATCTTTGATAAAAGCAAATTTCTTAGTTCTGACAAAATCAGATAGTGTTGACACCAGGTGTTCTAAAATGAAACATTATTCTATTTATTCATGAATAAATTGCTGAGTATCTGCTGTCAAGTAGCATCTTTAAGTTTGGCAGGAGATTGATAATTATGTAAGACATGCTGGCCATTAATGAAAAGATTGGAGCCACACTGTACAATTCCAACAAGAAGCCAAAGTCATCAATATCCCCCTCAATGGCAAAATACTCTCAATGAATATGTCTACGAGTTATGACTATGTCAAATGTTTTGGCGTGTATATAGCTAAGTGAAAGGAGAGTACTGAAAAGGTTTCAAAGCTCTGCTCCAGAAAGGAGAACTACCACCAAATTCAGTTGAAGCCAAAATTGTTGCCATGGAAACACACACACACACAAAAAATCAGAAATCCAAAACTACCAAAGGGCACCAGTTCACCACTAGACCTACCTATGTATGAAATTTGGTGATGAAACAGTGAACAGTTTTAAAGTTCTGCTCCAGAAAAGAGTACTACCACCAATTTCAGTCTAAGTAAAACTTGTTGCCATGGAAACGCCAAAAATATCAGTGACTTATAAAACCTTCCAGGAACCTATCACCAGAGTCCGGACACAAACACCTGTCATCTACTTACGTAGTGTCATCACCGTCGTCATCAGGGAGATAGTACAACACAACTGACACAAACACCAGCAGAAACATCAGCGTCACAGAGTTATTTCCCTCCAGCATCCAGTCTGCATTCTGTAAAAGTGGGCATCTGTTACCTATGTTGTCTAGAGAGTGACCAGGGCTTCATCGAATGTGATCCATGTACATAGATAACAGAGTGTACACTCACATGGAGATTACAGGCTGTTGATGTTAGTGACCGTTCATAATTAATGGCTAGTGGGGGTCATGATGGTTTTAAGGGGAGGGATGGGGGTGTCACCCACTTTGTTCTGGGGAGGTAGGAGGGTCATCAATTTTGTACACATGTACTAAGTACTTTGGGGTCAGCAATTTTGTACAGTAATAAAACATTATGCGTAAAAATTATGGGAAAGGGGGCAGGGGGTCATTGATTTTGTACATGACATGCAGGGGGGTAACATACTTACTATTATTTTTTTTAGGGGGGGCATTCACATTGTACATGCTTCTCCATAAAAATCATCATCACCCCACTCACCCACCCACCTATCCCTTAACCATAAATTCTGAACGGTCCCTTAGGGTGCCTGTAGATTTCTAGAACTGGTGGACAGCATACTCATACAGCAAATTTTCATCACACCTTATATTTGTAATGTTTGCTACTTTATTTAGTTCAGTGTTTAGGATAATCCTGTTTTCAAGACCTCTAATAAAGACTATCATGAGATATCACCTGGAATTCTCCTTGCATGATATTTGCTGTTTTTTATGCCAAAATTTGAGCTAAATGACAAGTGTCTGTATATAATCAAGCGTGGACCAGAGACTCCAGTAATTGACAGCACTAACATTGATCTAACCAATAGGAATATGATGACATGCACCCACCAGGTCAGACAGCCGAACAGTCTGAAGCTGTTAGTCACATTTTACAGAGAGTATGGATGGGAAAACCAGTTCTAACCCAGATATCTTCAGGGCAATGATTATATCATTCTCTGAGTATGTACCTATTCATAATTATTTAAACAAATATAATTATTTTAATTTTGCACAAATATAGCAAACAATTACATTTTAACAGCCAAAGAATTTTAACTGTTCCTGATTGGAAAATACCCACCTCAAAGTCTGACAGCATATCACAGAAGCCGTAGACTAAAGCATCGTAGGCATCAGCCACAGGCCGACAGTTTCCCAGCTCATGGATCTGGAACATAATACAGCTTATATGTCATGGTGGCAACAGGGGAGATAACTCCTACTATGGTATGTTTACAAATAGTTGTCAATCAGTATTCCCAGCTATTAACATTGTTTGCTATAAAACACTTGTACTTGTCACAGCCCTGATTTTAAAGTTCAAGATCTAGAGTGAGGGTTAATGCATATTTTGTGACATGGTACTTCCAGTGTTGTGTGCTCATGGTAATGACTGTGCATTGGGACAATATTGAAAACCATTATAGTGTGTATCATGTGCAATCCTCAGGACAAAGCTGTGATTATTTTTTTAAAAAACACACACCTGTGCACTATACTCAAGAAAATACTATACTCTAGACAAAAAAATCAAAAGGACCCCACTACTGACTGACCCCACGTTTGATGACCCAGCTGTTGAAGGACCCCACTACAGGAGGATGCCAGTCTTGCAGGAACACACTTTAGGATGATATTACTACTGGAGGACCCCAGATAGTGAGTTCCTCCAACTATTAAAGGAATACACAATGAGTGTGTTCCCTGGAAAGTGAGTTCCTGTGACTATTGAAGGAATACACTATTGAAGGACCCCACTGTTGGAGGAACACACTATTGAAGGAACACATTATTGGAGGAACACATTATTGAAGGACCCCACTGTTGGAGGAACACACTATTGAAGGACCCCATTCTTGGAGGAACACACTATTGAAGGACCCCACTGTTGGAAGAACACACTATTGAAGGACCCCACTGTTGGAGGAACACACTATTGAAGGACCCCACTGTTGGAGGAACACATTATTGAAGGACCCCACTGTTGGAAGAACACACTATTGAAGGACCCCACTGTTGGTGGGGAACACACTATTGAAGGACCCCATTCTTGGAGGAACACATTATTGAAGGACCCCACTGTTGGAAGACCCCACTTTTGGAGGAACACACTATTGAAGGAACACACTGTTGGAGGAACACATTATTGAAGGAACACATTATTGAAGGACCCCACTGTTGGAGGAACACATTATTGAAGGATCCCACTGTTGGAGGAACACACTATTGAAGGAACACACTGTTGGAGGAACACACTATTGAAGGAACACATTATTGAAGGACCCCACTGTTGGAGGAACACACTATTGAAGGAACACATTATTGAAGGCACACACAGACAAAGAATTGAATTACCCTGCAAAGTTATTGTTTTCACAGTGTTCAGGTCAAGTAGAAGTATGCTAAGGTGAAATTTATATTGTTTAGAATGAAAAAGAACCCCAAAGCAATCAGGATCACATTAGCAAAAAGGTTGGTTGGTTGGTTTGTTGTTTAATGCCGCACTCAGCAATATTCCAGCTATATGCCATCGGTCTGTACATAATCGAGTCTGGACCAGAAAATCCAGTGATCAACATCATGAGCATCTTTCTCCACAACTGGGATACAATGTCATTTTTAAAGTCAGCGAGCCTGACCACCTGATCCCGTTTGTAGTAAAAAGGTAAAGATCCAAGTAAACACAACAAGAGTTGTATTGATACTACTAAATAACATGTAGTTGGCATAGTCCAAATACTCACCCAGTGTTCGCTTCGGTTCTTGTAGTCGGCATAGCTTGTCTTGAATGCTTGTCGGTACAGATCCACACCCTGTGGTGAAAACAACATGTTGTTACCCAAATAGTACTTCATAAACTGCTGACATAGCAAATTGTTGTGATACATGTGTATTGTGTTTCGACAAAGTGGTGAGCAGCACCCACCTTTCTGATCAACACTGACGATCTGGTTTGAAGACTTGGGTCCAGGGTTCTCAGTTTCCTCACTGCCGACTCAGTGACATTCTGTGAACAATAGCTACTACTTTAAATTCAATTTAATGTAAACTTTAAATTACAAAAGATACTAGTACATCACCACTGTGCTCTCACCTGAATATCTGTACTGTTATCCACATCCACTACACATATGTAGTAAACGTATTCTAATGGAAATGGAAATAGCATTGTGAAGTACTAGAATCTGCACCTTATTCAGAAAGTGAAATCCCAAATATAACATTTTACATCTGACCACTTTGTAAATGGCATTGTGTATTCATAGCATTGTGAAGTGACGTGAAGTCTACACGTGCCTGTGTGTACTAGCAGTGCTTCAGCCAGGATTGTTTGAGTGTACTAGCAGTGCTTCAGCCAGGATTTTTTGAGTGTTGCCACTGGGCACCTCAACTACTAACATGTATGCCAATGCAGTTGCGATTTTCGCCATTCACGGTAACCACAGTATAGAAGACCTGTGGGTTATACTAAATGTTGCGCCAATGGGTACGTTCTAGCATTGAAAAAAAGTGCCACTGCATATTTTTTAGTGTCAATGGCGCAATGGCGCTTGCCTGGCTCAAGCACTGTACTAGTCCAGACGAATGCTGGCTTTGTAGCACTAACCCAATAACGTACCAGGCCACAGTGGAACATGGATCACCCACGTACACTCCGTACACTGACTCCAAGCCCCCGCCCTTGTATAGAGCCAGGGTAACAACAAGTACCATCATGTAACATCTATTGGTATGGTGTAACTTTCAGAACTCAAGTGTACTTCTCTATCAGGCTTCCCTTACCTTGATATGCTCAACTTCTGATTTGTAGAGCTCAAATTCAGCCAAGACATTATTCTGTAAAATGTACACATAAAGTGGTGAAACTTAGGAACTATTTTATCACAGATGAAGCAACACATGAACTTTTTCATCTATTTTATCCATCCAAAGTACACAAGAAAAGCAAATATATAAGAAGATTGTTTATTTTGTTTAAGATGCGATCCTTCAGTTGGTCAAATCTCACCTTGAGAACAGTGACAGTTTGGATACTGCCTGTTAAACCCTGTAGACCATCTGCCACTTCCTCCAGATTAGCTGAAACAGATAGTCACAGATGAATGTACCCTCCCTTGATGGAATATCAATAATGACATAACACTAGTGTATATATTGCACACCTGTCACCAGGAAGGACAAAGGCTAGGCTGATTCATATTCTTGTTTGCAAAGAATCAAAGGAAAATTGCATAAGAAAACTTACAAAACATGCTTTGCAGAAATATGTTTTGTTTTACTTCTTTTTGTCCAAACTAATGTTTTAATATATGTCTTTCTTTTTTACTTTGGATCAACCAAGAAATTTTGGACTTTGGATCAACCAAGAAAAATTTTGGAAACATGTATCTGAATAACGTCTGACTTAACAAAATATATACTCTAAAAACATGTTTCTGTTCTGTACCTTGATTACAGGTTATTGTCAGGATGAATGCGAACATGGTGATCTATAGAGACTGGGTGGCAATACCTTTTAAAATTGCTAACTGTACTGAACAGTGGCACATGTAAAATCTCTTGCTCTGATAATTTTTCCACTATACCGGCCGTTTTCTTGTTGATTTTTTAAAATAAACAACATAATTAACATTGGAAAGTCAACTGGACACCGGTACAGTGTGATATACAAATTTGCTTGCCCGACAGAAAAAAACACTGGACTCGGACATCGGGCAATGGGTTATTTCCACCCCTGAGACTATGTTGGAGCTGACCTGCAGCAATTAGAACTGATATCCTGCACACATGCACTCTACCACTGAGCAGCTGCTTCACCCATGGAGGAACTATGCAGGCTGACATCCTGCACACATGCACTCTACCACTGAGCAGCTGCTTCATCCATGGAGGAACTATGCAGGCTGATATCATGCACACATGCACTCTACCACTGAGCAGCTGCTTCACCCATGGAGGAACTATGCAGGCTGACATCATGCACACATGCACTCTACCACTGAGCAGCTGCTTCACCCATGGAGGAACTATGCAGGCTGACATCATGCACACATGCACTCTACCACTGAGCAGCTACTTCACCCATGGAGGAACTATGCAGACTGACATGTTCAAACCATTCAAGTTTCAGTCCAGGAGAATTGAACATTGCAACAAGGAAGTCTCCACAACCCAAACTGAGATCACCTTAGCCGGAAACCTAGGTCCTCCTGAGCTCAATATAGTCCTGATGTTGTTGATGTAGTTGTTCACATCCGCTTTGATCACACCTGACTTGAGCTGGAACATGTGAAATATTACACGTGTTCCATCACCAGTGTCTATATCTGCATCTGTTCGTGACAAACACCAGCGTCCACTGGCACCATGCCATCACATGTAACCCCAAATATAACATACGCTACATATGACCACTTTCTAAATGTCTTTGTGTATTAAACATAGACTCACCACAGTCAGGTTACTAAGACTGATTTGAGGTAGATTCACGAAACTTGTACTGTGAAAACGTCATAAGGAATTAGAAGTCACCATTGACTTATCAGTTATTTGCTGCTGAATTTCTCTGCTGTGTGAGTGCATTTTGATTGGATGGCTACATAAGTATGACAAGCAAATGAATCCATGATATATATCCTGACAGAATTAAGACTTAATACACAGGACAACTGATGCTTGTATATGTACAAGGCGAAACTCAAACAATGAGCAGTGAAGAAGTGTGTGTTATAAACGTAATTGAAGGTTTACTTTGCTTGTAGTTATGGATACGTTTCATTGCCAGACACGTTCCCATCTGTGTTTGTGTAAGCGATACAATATTTCAGTGAATGGGTTCAAACCTCAGACCCTTGATTAGGTGAACACCTTGTCAACTTGGCCAAAAATTAATGCTGTCCCAATGTGTTGGATGCCACCAAGTATTAACTCACAATAACCTGTTCTCTGTGGCAAGTGAGTTTTCTTTCTACTCAAAGTGAAATTAAGTTCCTTAACAAAACCAATGCCTTGTAACTAGGTCAAGTCACAGCCAAGTCAGAGCGGTGGGGTGGCCTAGTGGTTAAAGTGTTGGCTCGTCATGCCAATGACACGGGTTTGATTCCCTGCATGGGCACAATGTGTGAAGCCCATTTCTGGTGTCCCCTGTCATGATAATGCTGGAATATTGCTAAAAGCGGCGTAAAACCATACTCACTCACTCACACCTGTCCTTGGAGTTGTGTGAGATGCTACAACTTACATTGAAATAGTTTGATAGTATTGCTAAAACATAGTCTGTCTAATAGTGCCTGAATTGCATTATTTTCCTTTCCATCCAGCCATTTCTGAAATGCTAAAGCTCTCAATAAAATTTCTTGATTTTCTCTGAATAAGTCTGCAAAATAAGTTGGAATCATACTGCTGTGGCAAGAATCACATTAAGCTGATACACTCTCACCAAAGTATATTTCCATTTTCGTTAGTATGTTTCATTGTTGCATCATTGCATGAAGTACAGACGTGGTATCATTGGGTACTAAATATAGAAGCTAGGTGGTGATGAGAGGTTCAGAAAACTACAAAAGAGAAACAAAATGCTATAATTTACTTTAAAAAAAATTAAATTAAGATGCTCAAGTTAATGATCTGCGCATACACATACTGCTAAAATGTAACCCATGTGTCAAGTTCTATGTTCATATATGACCTTGATAATAACTATTGTTACCATATTATGGTATCGGGAAAGGTCGAAGAAAGCTGCCGCATTGAAGTTTGAAATCCATGTCTCAAACTGAGAGGTGACCATTGAGACTCCACTAACATCTACGTACATCTTGTTGAAACTACTGTCCACAGTGCGGAAGGTCTGAAGAATACAAACACAGATTGTACATAACCTTCATTGTGACATCAATGGTTTAAAAACATGTAAATCAAAAGGGACATAGCATATGTCATCATTCATTTCTTAATGCTTCTTATATTTTCTGTGGTATGTATCCTGTTCAAAAGAAGTTAAAGAAAACATGGTTTACACATGGCCTTACTCATGGTCATGGTCATGGTCATGGTCATGGGTGTTCCTTAACTTCTTTTCAACAGTATATGAACCGGTGTAACAGGCCAAACTTTCCCCGTGGCCAAACCTTTAGCCTAGGCCAAACTTCCCCCCACTAGGCTTCATCTTCCCCAGGGAAAGTTTGTCCTAGGCCAAACTTTCCCCGGGGTAAGAATATCCTAGGACTAAACAAAGGTTTACAACGGGGAAGAAATGGCCTGCTACACCAGTTTGGAGATACAAAAGGATTACCATACATTGATGAAGTTACGGCTTTATAACGATTGGTTGCGATGTATAATGTCACATGACAAGAGACAACTGCAAATATAGTCAAGACATACGAACCTTTGCTAGTATTTTGTGTATGTATGATTATTACTTTACAGAATCCACCTCTTGGTTTAATGTTGTATAATACAGTGTTCAGCAGTTCCCCTGATAAATGATGGTGACACTTACGTCACATGTGTGTGTTTATTGTTAAATGCTGCCCTCTGCCATATGATAACAGCAGATATAGCATGGTGTGACATCCACCAAAATAAACTAGGTCATATATGTTCAAAACTTTGGTGGAACCAACAACAAAAGAGTAGCCTAAGTCAAGCTGAATTTACAATTTGAACTAAAACCCAACAGCTAAGGGCAACAACTCTAGACAACAATTTGAGGCGCCTTACGACATGACATGCCATCATTTCACACTGAATTTCCATGTGTTGACTGTAATATCACTTCTATTCTAATATGCCTTGGTAGTCAATAAACACTGATAGTAATAACCTTCTGATTATTTGTCCTAACCTCCCCCAGTGGTGTGACGTACCACTGCTCGTGCCATCTACTACTGGTTTGTCTAGTACAGACTTGAATATTAGCAGGTTGTTGTGGGGTATTGTCATGGAAACCAACATGCACACAATAAGGGACCGTTCATAATTTATGGCTAGGGGGATGATGATTTTAAGGGGGGTCACCCATTTTGTTCTGGGGAACTAGGGGGGTCATTAATTTTGTACACACATACTAGGGGGTCAGCAATTTTGTACATAAAAGTATGTTTAAAATTATGCTTAGAAATTATGGGAAGGGAAGGGGGGTCATTGATTTGTACATGACATGCAGGGGGGTCACTTATTTTGTACATAAATTTTAGGGGGGCGGGCCGTCATTCACAATGTACATGCTCCTCCATAAAAATCATCATCACCCCCCCAGCCATAAATTATGAACGGTCTCTAATCAATGCTCTCACAACTTTAGTCTGTTCGTCTTAAACAATGAACCAAATCTACTGTGCATCTACTTCATTGTTTCTTCAGCAAACTGTCACCTGTGTGTAATCCAGGTCCTGGAAGATTGTTGGAACAAGGTAACGTGAAAACAGCTGGTATGACCCTTCGTTCTTCAGACAGGATCTGAAACATGGAACACAGTGGTAAGACGAACAAGACATGTAATGATTAGTCTATTTCTGTCTCAGCTTCCATGACGCTGATCCATTCATAATGGATCATGTGTTTAGTTCTGCACATGTGGTGCCTGCACATATAGAACCACAATATTGTGCATTTCACCTGCATCTCACACTCTCAATCATTCATCTTGTGTTAAGTTCCAATCAGGAGACTCTGGCAAACGTGTCTGCGCTTGCCAGGACTTCCAACTGGAAATATTCAACTGAGGTGATTCCAACCCTTTCAACCGTCACTAAGCATGTCATTGAAGGCATGTCGTGTTTTTGAGGTGTCCTGCTATTGTACATCATACGTTTTCTAAATTGCCTCATGAATGACCACGTCGTCATATGAGCGAAATATTCTCAAGCACGACGTTAAACCCAATTTCACCTCACCACATGAATGACCAGTTTGCATTTCACCTCACAAATGAGGTGTTCATATTTGTTATAATTTACTTAACATGAACTGCAAAATCAAAAAGAAATCTGTAATATTATTACCTATCTGTACTTGCATTACATTCTGAACCTACCTGTACATTTCTGCAGATTTCATGGTGATATTTCCATTTCCCAGGAGGACAGACGACATGTAGTATCCGGGATGATTCCTCACTGCATTCGGGACATCAAGCACCTGAGTGAGTGAGTGAATGTATCTGATATCATGCAGAAAACTATACCACCTTTGTGACCGCAAACTAGATCAAGCAAAATGTTCTCATAATAGTTCCTTCAGCCACAAGAGTTCTCACTTGGGTGAAATCAAGCAATGTCTCCAAGGAGATACCATGATGTCAACCTCTCCTCTCCACCCCGGGACATATAAGTCGGAATGATGGTATAAAGAAATTGACTGCAAACAGACAATCAGATAAGGGGCAAGAGAACATGCCCAGACAGTGCATCATAGTGGCAAAGTTGACAATGACATGCATGACATCCATATGTCATTCCCGAAACCTACTGCACATCATTTGAATCAGACGTGACAGTGGCCTGCAGTAGGATAATCAACATATAATAATAATAATAATAATAATATGCATATTTATAATGCGCCCCTTCCACACCCTAAGGCATGCTCAAAGCGCTACATGGAGCTAATGTCATGTTTTCTGACGTATCAAGTTTAACTTCCAACTTCCATGACAAAACAAATACAGTTTGGAGACATCCTGACTGTTTAATGAAACATCATACTGCTTGATCGTTTTTTGGATGGACACAGTGGTATTTTGCAGTATCACAATGACAAACTAAACTGCACTCCACATTGTATGATCACAGGTCCATTGTCGGCTCCCCATCAGATGTGATCATCTAATTTCCATGTGCCAATGCTATATGAATTGAAAGAGATATCTTGATGATTCCAACTATCCCCTACACTCGTCAACTGTCTTGGAGTTTCAATATGCTATGTGTTGACATATTTGATATATAAATATATTTGGTGAGTTTCTCTAAAACTCCTGACTGGTCAGTTTTTGTCTCACCTCTGTCATGTACTGCAGTTTCTTTCCTGGCTCACACACAATCTTCTCCAGGTTGACCCCCGCATAGAAGGTCATCATGCAGAGGGCCATAAAGATCAGTGACAGCCCGATACAGCCGAACAGAACCCTGAGAAAACAGTAAATATCAGTTACTCACTGCATAGATGCAGAAAAGAGGTAATGAAATAACTATTTCAGCGGTCATTCAGCAGAAATAAAATACTTAGCCAAATTTCACTTGCACTGATTTGTATAATTAAGTACAATCAATAACATAAAACTAAAATTAAAAAGACACAAAATATTTAAGTTTTACTGACTTTTCAAAAACATTAAAAATTGTCCACTGTTGTTGGTAATAATTATTAAATTATAAGATATTTATACAGCGCACATATCCAACCAGTACCTGCGCAAGGTGTTCATCATAATGATCATCACAATTATTATTTCAGTGTTAAAGGGATTCATTGGCCTTGGTACTCAAATCCAGGCACATCCTAAATCAGCAACTACTCTCATTAGGGTTGACTTCTGACATGGACCCCTTGACTATTATACTTATACACACACAAAGGATGACTTGTTGTTGACTTACGCAATGTATAGGATGTAGGCAGGGTAGTAGTTGGGCTGTCCCCCTCGTCACGCCTCCCTCTTCCCTTTTACCGTCATGGTCAGTGCCATGTACAGAATTAAACACCCGACAAAGTTGATAAACACAAACACCCAGGTAAACCCATACCTGAAAATGCAAAGTATACATTATTGGGGGACATTCACTATCATTTCACTATCTCTGTTCAGATAGGTGTGTTTCGGAGTCAGAATCATCAATATTGTTTGAAGCATACATAAATGTGTTAAATAATGGAGCCATATGATTGTAGAGTTCTCTCCCTTTATACATACCTGACTGTGTCACTGACAACCAAACGTTTATCAAATTTTTGGAAGGATTCTCGAAACGCAGGGAAGTTAAAGACCTGAAATTAGAAATCATCTTGATAAAAGAATGATTCCGTTTGTATAAATGTTTGGGCAAATATTATTGCCTTTGAAAATATATGTGATATCACCTAATGATATTCCCAGTTATCACTCAGTATCAAGTGAATGTCATGTTACCAAATAATATCCATATATCACTGAATATCAGGGCCTAGATTTTCGAAGCTCTCTTAGCTCTAAGATCGTCGTAAGCACCATTCATCAACATTAACTTACGACGATCGTAGCGATAAGAGAGCTTTGAAAATCTAGGCGCTGGTGAATAAGTTATCGCAAGTTAATTTAGCTTAGCATATACACAGACTTCATTAAATAATAAGTATGCACTAGTGTTGATAAGGCAAATATGGTAAAAGCATCATAGTTTACATTTACTGTGAACAATAACTGCAAATATTATATGCCTACCAACTTCATAAACCCAGTAATTTACACAGAAGATACGATCACACATTGAAACAAGAATGACCGGCTGAGTGACAGTGAACATCAGACATTGAAGATGTCTGCCATTAATGATCTTGAAGTCAGTAGATGTCGGTTGTGCTCACCTTCCCAGTCGGGAACTTGAGTCCAGATATAGAGTTGGCTACAGTTGCACTGTACTGTGTTATTGTGTCATTCAACTCTGCAACATAAACAGGGGATGATATACCTGCATATATGTCAATGTATGGTCTTAATTAGGCTGGACCAATATTGTAAAATCATGATCAGGCAGCTGAGAGGATGCAGAAGGTAAGAAATAAAATATAAACTAATAAATCGATAATCACATCAGACTAATTTTCTGGAAGAAATCTAAGAAGTTATAACAACAAATATCACATTTTCAGTGAAACACTCAGTTCATTTCTTGTTTAACATTTGCAATAGTTTACTAATTAAATTGAGTTTATACAGTAATAATATTTCAAAAGATTCAATTAAGTCACACAAAAATAAATGAAATTTACATTTTTTAAGACAAATCATCTAGGCAGACAGAAATTAATTACAATATTTATCCATAAAACAACATTTTTATACTATTCAAACGCAGTTAAACAGTACCATTGTTTCCATGTGAGTTAAATGAATCTTTGGTTAATTGTATTTATTTGTAAATAATTTCCCTTTCAATAACATCCTTTTTCCAGAACAACAGGGAACAAAAGTATCATCAGCCCCAAGGTAGGAGAAAAACATTGTTTAAGCAGGACATGTACATTTAGGAAAAAATTATATCATACAAAAGAAAGAAGAAGACTTGATAAAATATTTAGATTAACTAACTTAAACGTAAGTTTGAAGCACTGAGTATGTTCACCATGCTGGTGCAGATGATATTTTCCTCCCAAGAGTTTTACAAAAAAGCAAACTTGCAAACGTTTGCAGAAGTTGAGAGCCTCTAATCAGTTTCTTTTTTGCCAAGATCAGGAAACTGGAGAGGACAGAAAGATAAAACGAGCCATCTGTCTAGGTTGTCTGATCCTTGTAGCTGGTGGAATTCAACTAAATGTCTGTGATACTTAAATCATTCTCCCAATTATTGAACCTGATAAAGGAAATTCTCTATTTGAAGAAATTATTTCCTGATATTCAGCATGTTTTTTTTAACATCTTTGAGGCACGTTCACCTTGATCATAATCTGCTTTACTACAGACGTGTCCAATGTATGGTTTGATCATTCTAACTGTGACACAATAATTTGGTTAACATAAAGAATGGACAAATAATTGGTTCTTTCTCAACACTAAAATTTTCAACAGAAATTTGTTTCAAGACATAAAAATAAACATTCCCTCATTTTACATGCATTAGTTTCAATAATGTTTGCTTTCCGTGCAAAAACCTTCGGCTGCATCTAATCTGAAATTGTCCATTGTCGAGATTTTAAAGAGCTTATGATGTTATTATGTAGAGAATATCATCTTCATGACTTTCATCATAAGTGTTGATATAGTTGACATTAAAGGACTTGAGGTTGAAATTCTATTTGAGAGCCAGCATCATTCTCCTTAGTTCAGTGCATGCAGAAGGACATTTGTCCACAAAACATTGGTCAGCTGAGCAAACTGGTTCACTGTGACATCAGTAAAATAACCACGGATCTGTACATCGAGATCTGACTACAGCACTCATGACAGCAGCCCCTTCCAATGGCATCTTAAAGAGGTCAGATGCAGAGCCTAACCTGATGGATGCTATGTTTTTCTCATGCAAAGCTTCATATCTCTAAAGTGTATGTTGAGCAATAATTTCACTAGCACAGTATTGGACTGACTGACTGAGTTTGGTTTTACGCCGCTTTTAGCAATATTCCAGCAACATCACGGTGGGGGACGGTGGGGGACACCAGAAATGGGCTTCACACATTGTACCCATGCTGGGATTTGAACCCGGGTCTTCGGCGTGACGAGCCAACGCTTTAACCACTAGGCTACCCCACCACCCCCACAGTATTGGATTCACCTCTAACTATAAAATTACTTCAAGATGTATAATATCAAATTACCTATGTGATGCTGTAAGTTTAACTGAACACATTAAACTGTTTTGAAAATAAGTCACTGCTAAAAGTTATTCATTATATCATTATGCATATAAAAAAAAAGCAATATCTCACAAACATTTTATGTTTCAGTATGTTCATTGGTGATTTGATGAATATAGATACATGCACCCATGGTGACTAACATGGAATTTCCAAAATTCATTTCCCAAAGTAAATATCTGTTATTTACATTTCCAAACATACACTAAAACTGCTGTAAATGATGATTTTGTAATCTGTCCAAAATGTACTGGTTCAGCAAGCATTGTGCATCGGAGACTTCAGCAAAGAGAAAAGTAACTGCTGATTCGGTTCCAAGCTTCTGACATGTGATCCATACATGATGTGGATGTCTCTTGTGATTATCTGGCTCTGTTTGAAGTTTATCCAAACAGGTTCTTGAAATTATTTGTGCCTATGGATGAAACTTGATGACCACTTCTAACATGACACCAAACAGCATATCTCCGCAGTGACACCTGACATCACCACCAAGGAAAGTTTGGTGTCCTGGGATGACTATCTTCTTGACTAGCTTTTAAAATGAGAAAATAACCAAGGCATATTTTGTGGCTTTTGGGGGTAAGCACTCAATGAAATCAAGACAAAGACAAAGCCACAACTGAGAAAGGTGTGCTCTTCCTTCACGACAACATGCCAGGGCACAAATCAGTCAGTGCCATTGCTACAATCCACAATTGAGTCTGTGAACTTAATCAGCATCAACTGTTCCTAAACATGAAGAAAGCTCCAGCCAGACGCCATTATGACTCAAACAATAGCATCAATGGAGGACATTATGACATCAAAAAGAAGGATCTACAAAACTTAAATGCCAGCATTGTTGACAAACATGTATAAATGTGAAGGGAGTATCTTGAAAATCATATGTCCTTCCGGTTGAGTCTTTTCATGTAAGAACATATTGATGACTCCTTACGTATTTGCGAGAATGTGGTTTTATGGAATATTATGGCGTGCATGGAAGGTTTTGGTTGGAAGGCACATGTGTTTTGGGATCACCAGCCAGGATGTGGGACAGGTAAAACATCCACTCACCTGACACAGCATCAGCTACCCTCGTTGTCAAGACAGCAGCAATGCCTTTGTCATAATAATACTCCGGCTGAAACAAGAGATACAGTCTGTCAAACATCTGTGCTGATCAAGAATACTTTGCAATCCTTGTGACTTTCTTAATGTGCCTCCTGCCTTTGACCAAATGACCCGAGTTGAAATTGGTTTGGCCTCTGCTGATATTTGTTATAATGCATTTGGTAAATATTGCAGCTTCCATTTTTCAGATCCATGTCCAGCTGTTACTGCCTGATCACAACACATACACACTTCAGACATTCTGATTCTCTTCAACCAATCCATATATCAATGCTTGACACAAGACAACTTCTCGCTTTTTTGCTTCAAGCAAAATATAACTGCCACTATAATTTTGGATGTGATAAACAAAATGAAATTAATGGTAATAGTTTTCTTGTTACAGAGGAATACTTGAATAAACAACTCTTCTTTTACTCATTTCTATTTCTGATGCAGCACTAGACTCCCAACATGGAAGCTGGTTCTGTAATTTCCACAAACCACCAGGAATCATCTTCCCCTGCATGAATTATATATGTTCTCACTCCACCTTATGTCAAACATAACTCACATGCTCAAACCAGGCATGTATAATTCACAGTGGAGGGTCTGATCAAGACTCCATACTTCCCGGATATGCTGATACGACTCTATATCACCTGCTCAGATATGCCTAAGGTTGGTAATAAGTTTCACGTGTGTGAAGGGTTTAATGAGCTATACAATCAGTATGCAATAAATCTCTCTGAGTTAACAAATCACAAAGATAGTTTTCCATGTATTTGCCTAGCAGCTAAATCAAGTGTGGACCGACTTCAGACACGCAGCATGTTATAGATATTGTATATATTCATATACACACAAATGCAGACATCAGATCCTCAGATGATTTCAATTTGTTCCCCGCTAATGGATGCATATCCATTTTAGTTCTCTACTCCCTTGGGAGTATGGTATACAACCCCAGCTGCCTTCAAGCACTGAAGGCTTCCTCCTCACAGATCAGGCCAGCTGGCTGAGTGGACAGAGGTACACTGGAAGTTAGTCACGCGCAGGGTTCCACAATTTGACACTTGTGTATATGCTGTATGAACACATCTGTATTTCTGAATCAAAATGGTGGACAGGATGACCTGCCAAATAAGGGGCATGATCTGACTGTCCAATCAGATTGCTGGCCTTAAGATGAGTAATGTTGAAACTTTTAATGTTTTAATGAACTTTATAAGGAAAAAAAGGAGCAGTAAGTTTACGCCTTTAATCATCACAGCATGTATTGCCTGACATATGAAAAAATCTAATGTGAAATTCCTCGCTTACTTGATCAATTTTTTAACCCCTTTTCACACCTGCAGCTGGGGCAAGTCCCTGAGGGATCGATTTTCTGGAAGTGTTGCAATCAAGTATTCAGCCAGCTGTCAACAGGTGTGTGAGGCACTTCCACCTGTCAGACCTCAGGAAACATCAAACAGGGTATTTTCAATAAAAACAGGCTATACTCCACCATACAACCTATGATACAACTTCCTCTCCCTATCAATTCATGGAACCAGATAGGCTCCAAGTACTGTCTGGAGCGTCACGTTCAGCTTGACCACAAACAACTTCTTAGTACTGTAGGCAGAAGGGTAGCACAGTTAGTAATGGTTTGCATATCAGAATTCCAAACATGGGTAGAAAATATGAAGAAGGTTCAAGGTTGTGTGTGTCATCCACCACACTGTATCGATGAGATGTTACTGACTGGAGGTTAGACATAAGGTCTATGTTCCATCCCCAACAGATGTAAGGTCTATATTCCATCCCCAACAGACGGAAGGTCTATGTTCCATCCCCAACAGACTTAAGGTCCATGTTCCATCCCCAACAGAAGGAAGGTCTATATTCCATCCCTAACAGACGGAAGGTCCATGTTCCATCCCCAACAGACCCCCCAACAGATGTAACATGTTCCATCCCCAACAGACTTAAGGTCCATGTTCCATCCCCAACAGACTTAAGGTCTATATTCCATCCCCAACAGACATGAAGGTCTATGTTCCATCCCCAACAGAAGGAAGGTCCATGTTCCATCCCCAACAGACATAAGGTCTATATTCCATCCCCAACAGACATAAGATGTTCCATTCCATCCCATCCCCAACAGGTCTATGTTCCATCCCCAACAGACATAAGGTCCATGTTCCATCCCCAACAGAAGGAAGGTCTATATTCCATCCCCAACAGACTTAAGGTCCATGTTCCATCCCCAACAGACATAAGGTCCATGTTCCATCCCCAACAGACTCCATCCCCAACAGACATAAGGTCTATATTCCATCCCCAACAGAAGGAAGGTCCATGTTCTATATTCCCAACAGAAGGTCTATGTTTCATCCCCAACAGTCCCAAACAGGGAAGGTCTATATTCCATCCCCAACAGAAGGAAGGTCTATATTCCATCCCCAACAGACTTAAGGTCCATGTTCCATCCCCAACAGAAGGAAGGTCTATATTCCATCCCCAACAGACATAAAGGTCTATGTTCCATCCCCAACAGACATAAGGTCTATGTTCCATCCCCAACAGAAGGAAGGTCCATGTTCCATCCCCAACAGACAGACATTAAGGTCCATGTTCCATCCCCAACAGAAGGAAGGTCTATATTCCATCCCAAATCAGAAGGAAGGTCTATATTCCATCCCAACAGACATAAGTCTATGTTCCATCCCCAACAGACATAAGGTCCATGAAGGAAGGTCCATCCCAAACAGACATAAGGTCCATGTTCCATCCCATCCCCAACAGACTTAAGGTCCATGTTCCATCCCCAACAGACATAAGGTCCATGTTCCATCCCCAACAGAAGAAGTCTAGGTCCATCCCCAACAGAAGGAAGGTCCATTCCATCCCCCAACAGAAGGAAGGTCTATATTCCATCCCCAACAGACATAAGGTCCATGTTCCATCCCCAACAGACATAAGGTCCATGTTCCATCCCCAACAGACATAAGGTCTATGTTCCATCCCCAACAGACATAAGGTCTATATTCCATCCCCAACAGACATAAGGTCCATGTTCCATCCCCAACAGACATAAAGGTCTATGTTCCATCCCCAACAGACATAAGGTCCATGTTCCATCCCTATGTTCCATCCCAAACAGACATAAGGTCCATGTTCCATCCCCAACAGACTTAAGGTCCATGTTCCATCCCCAACAGAAGGAAGGTCTATGCTCCATCCCAACAGACATAAGGTCTATATTCCATCCCCAACAGACATAAGGTCCATGTTCCATCCCCAACAGACATAAGGTCTATATTCCATCCCCAACAGACATAAGGTCCATGTTCCATCCCCAACAGACATAAGGTCCATGTTCCATCCCCAACAGACATAAGGTCTATGTTCCATCCCCAACAGACTTAAGGTCCATGTTCCATCCCCAACAGAAGGAAGGTCTATGCTCCATCCCAACTGACATAAGGTCTATATTCCATCCCCAACTGACATAAGGTCTATGTTCCATCCCCAACTGACATAAGGTCTATGTTCCAACCCAACAGAAGTAAGGTATATGTTCCATATAATGTCCAAGGTCTATATGACATGTGCTGCTGAGTTCTATGTTCTGTCGTCAAGTACCCATGGAAATGTCAAATAATTCCTGATTCCCGAGTGTGATTAATGGAGAAGATACTTTGAGTACCGTACCAAGAAATTCTGGCAAAAAATACCCTAGAAAATTTCAGAAAGGTGCTAACTGGATCTCATTCCTGAAACAATTGTATTTCCCAAAAATGTGCACAGATTCGTTGTCCTAATGAAAACCTATGATATATCGATATACAACAGTCGGCAGATTATAGTGCCTGGTCTTATCTTTGACAGCTCTTGAGGCAGAAGCTGTATAATCAGTAATTACCATTCTCACAACATGGCTGTTTCATGTCCACGGAGAATCTAGCAGAGCCACACATGTTTTGTATAGCATTAGTAGAAAAATAGTGATTGCACTGTCAAAACCTTACTGTACACAAGGAAAATTAAATACATACACTTCAGACCTCTTATTATTGTAAGCCCAATCTTGCGCTTCGGCATCAAGAATCTCCTGGGAAATTTATAGTCGTTCTTATTAACAGATATGTATCCGTAAATTTAGCTGTTTCCATAGAAATGAGGGTATTAATGATTCAATGACTTTAAACTACAGTTAATAATGTTCAACTATCAGTGATGCCCATTTCTGAAGACAAAATATAGGGCTAAGTGGTTGTGTGAGTGGATATTTTGGACAAATAGTATGTGAATGTGGTTTTATTCCACTCTTACCAATATTTCAGAAAAGGATCTGATACACCAGTAGAGGTCATCACACTTTGCACCCATGGCAAATGAACCAGGACTTTATGTGACACAAGCAAGAACTCTAACCACTGGACTATTCCACCATTCAGGAGTGTCATTGTCAGTGTATAAACCGGGGCCACATGGTTAAACATTAAAGTTGTATTTCTAAAATCTATGTATGCCTGTCCAGCTGAACAGAATCTATACTTTACATGATCAGAAACTCTAATTTCAAACTGGATGCAAATTAATGAGAGCCCAAGACCACCATCTGATCCAGAACAACAAGGAACAACGTTATTGATAAAGCTGAATTTGATTAAATCACTGAACAAATATAATTCATAACTAAAAAGTCAAAATTTCCTTAATTGTGTGGGAATCAAATGCCAAACAAACTGATGACATTATCAAACACAATTAGCCCATTTTTAGTTGAGTGGGAGCACCATCACTACAAGCACCTGCTCATTATCAACAATCGGTCAATAAAGGTACGATCAGTAAACCTTAAATTACTCTTCCTTTAATGATGATCATTAAGATAATATTTGTTGCAATTGTCACAAACATGAAAATGCTCCACATCCAAACCAATTACTAGTTAATCAATATCACAAATCCACTAATGCAGACTGTTTCACCATGTTTGCCTAAATAGCAGTTTAATGACTCTAGTGGACCTTTGTTGATCTGCACAGCTCTTATCTAAACATACTTATATTAGACCGGGATGAGTATGTACAATCAGTGATCATTCCACAGCGTTCTGATTGTAATTGTCTCTGTAATGATGGTGGGCCCATCAAACAATCACCTCGTAACCAAATCATACAAGGGTGAATGTCTTTGTGGTACCGCACACAGGGATGATACTACATTTATTACCAGGTATTTGTTAGTTTCAGGATGCTTTCACTGAGCCTTGTCCTTCATGTACTGGAGAAAGCTAGCCATGAAATTATGGATGCCACTTGCAATATCTTCAATGAAACTTCATGAAACTGATAAGGACATTATTCAACAAAATTTAAATGTGTTTCATTAGGGAACATAATTCTACTTGATGCTTGTGAATACATGGACATTCATCCCATGTCTGACATAATGGGCACTACACAATAACAGCCATCATTACACCATCTTTATGTTGCAGAACTGTTAACATGGTGTAGAACCGGCACGCACAATGTGTGAGAATGGCTATCTGCAAATACACTAAATAATGTATACATTGTACACTGCAGAAACATGCACAATGAAGCTGGCATTATAATTGTGGCAATTTTCCAATATTTGTCTGACAATCCAAATTTTCAAAATGTACATTAAGCACCCAGATTTAGCCAACATGCTCACACAATTCTTTCTTTATAATGGTAATGTACGGAGGGCTGCAAATACAATTACAAAGCTGGTTAGAAATAGTGCTCACCTAATCAGTATACAGACAAATTCAAATGCACCAATACAGACAGTTCAGCTGTATGAGTTAAAAATATATACAACAGATGTACCACTAGAAAGTAGGCACATTTGAAATTCAACAAAAAAAGAAGGTCAGGAAGACTGTCACAATATTTTGTTATCACAATCTAGTAGTTCTGGCGAATATATAAACACTGCAACTAATGCAGATGAATGGCAAAGGCCCTCCAATCCAGTAAAGGTTAAACTGGCAAGAACAAATGACCAAATGGAGATATAATAGCTCAAGATAAATCTAAATTGCAGGATTATTGCAGATTGTAATATATATGAAGATTTCAAGCCACAGCATTGACAAATGTGTAACAAATAACCAAACTGCTTCAGTTTAATGTCCATTTATCCCCTTCACACAAAGGTCACAGATGTGAGCATGAGCTATAGCCCCAGTGGTGTACAAGCTGCAGCTACCAGTCACATATCTGTAATCTAGGAAAATGACTGATAAACCTAAGAACCATGGCATGACAACTACACAAAGTTATCTCCCTTGCACCAAGGTCACTGTCCACAATGAGGCTACTGCAGGGGTTTCCTAGGAGATGATTATAGTCAACTCTAACTAGCTTCATGAATATTCATGAGACTTACTGGAATGCAACCAGATAGCACAATAAAGTCTTCTGTTTCACAGAATGATGGACGTCCTAGATGACATTTCCAGTCTTACTTGTAACAGCAAAATGTAGAGACTGTTTGATGCATTGTCTTCTCACAATTAACAGTAACAGCGATTATTACAGTATGTACTCTGTGTATCCTACGAATACAATATGTCAATGTATCCCGTGGATACAATATGTCTGTACACGTGTAGTGAGTGAGTGAGTTTAGTTTACGCCGCACTCAGCAATATTCCAGCTTTATGGTAGGGGTCTGTAAATAATCGAGTCTGGACCATACAATCCAGTGATCAACCCTGTACAAGTGTAGATGCTGTAGATTTAATGTACCTGCTGTTTATCATCATCATCATCTAAATAATGTTCATGAGCACTCAGTGACACTACTGCTTCTCAGTGGCAGTGACACTACTGCTTCTCAGTGACACTACTGCTTCTCAGTGGCACTACTGCTTCTCAGTGGCAGTGACACTACTGCTTCTCAGTGACACTACTGCTTCTCAGTGACACTACTGCTTCTCATTCTCAGTGACACTACTGCTTCTCAGTGACACTACTGCTTCTCAGTGGCAGTGACACTACTGCTTCTCAGTGGCAGTGACACTACTGCTTCTCAGTGACACTACTGCTTCTCAGTGACACTACTGCTTCTCAGTGACACTACTGCTTCTCAGTGACTCAGTGACACTACTGCTTCTCAGTGACACTACTGCTTCTCAGTGGCACTACTGCTTCTCAGTGACACTACTGCTTCTCATTCTCAGTGACACTACTGCTTCTCAGTGGCACTACTGCTTCTCAGTGACACTACTGCTTCTCATGGACTACTGCTTCTCATTCTCAGTGACACTACTGCTTCTCATTCTCAGTGACACTACTGCTTCTCAGTGACACTACTGCTTCTCAGTGGCACTACTGCTTCTCAGTGACACTACTGCTTCTCAGTGACACTACTGCTTCTCAGTGACAGTGACACTACTGCTTCTCATTCTCAGTGACACTACTGCTTCTCAGTGACACTACTGCTTCTCAGTGACACTACTGCTTCTCATTCTCAGTGACACTACTGCTTCTCAGTGACACTACTGCTTCTCATTCTCAGTGACACTACTGCTTCTCAGTGACACTACTGCTTCTCAGTGGCACTACTGCTTCTCAGTGACAGTGACACTACTGCTTCTCAGTGACACTACTGCTTCTCAGTGACACTACTGCTTCTCAAACTTTCATCATTTCAATAAAGCAAACATTTTCATTTATTTAATCCAAAGAGTGGTTTAAATCTATTCGTCAGATCAATGTGAAAGAAACGCCTGCAGTGACACCGGGAGTATAAATTTTCCCATTTACTTGAAATACAGCAGCTTCAGTCTGCATGACCCTTACTTCATTATAAGGATAATTTGGATTATAATCAGATTGGTTTTTGGATTCAAACCCATGCACATTGTGTACTGATCATGCTGCAACACTACCTACTAGCCTAAGACACCTAGCCACTGGGGAACCATTGCTGCATAGTCTCACGATCCCTCAACCACATTATTTTCATTTCAACCCAGCGCTGTGTGTATATTTAGTAAATGCTTAATGAAGCAAATCTAGGTTTCCTCAGGTCTGAATTTCTAATCTTACTGGGCTCTTTTTCAATGTAAATGGAGCTCTCTGTTTCTCTCAGAGTTATACATTTTCAGAGACTTAGCATCAGTCTATCAGAGGTACATCAAAGACCCATATTGACAACATGAAGACAGAAGCGGATGAACATAGAATGCAGGTGTTACTGAGTACTTGAAGCATGAAACTTTGATTCAGAACAGGCAGCATCACTGTGGAATTCTTTTTATAATCTGACCTGGCAAATCCGTGATCAAAGTAATAAAGAAAAGCTGGCTTTAGATGAAGTTGAATGGAGTTGGGATAGGGTGGCGAAATATTCAACTCTTCTTTTCATTCTGCCAGTACTATGACTGATCAATAAGAGACATGCTAGAGTATGTTGAACACTGCTTTGAAGGCAGCAGATGGCTATGTTGCTGACAAACCAGGAATCAGAATTGAAACAAAGCCCTTGACAAGCGGATCATGCCACAGTAAGGGACACAACTCTGCAAAGCAAGTTGGTGGATCTATGCTCAATCAAAGCTCTACAATAGTAGCCCGGTCAATGGATCTGTGGGCCTTCAATTCCATTCTCAGCTCCTGCCAAGCTGACTGTGAGGCATCAGAAGGTTAACAGACAAATTATCACCTCATCCTTCCAGGTACCCATTCACTGCTCAGTGAAAAATGGCATATTTTAATAAATTTACTTATGCTACATGTACTTCAGTGTACAGCCAGGACCCACCCCCTAGGTCAAACACATCATCCAACCCCATACTCTCCACACCCCATGTTGTGTCACTTCACCTGATTTGAGAATACAGGAATATGTATTAGCCTGCCCACTTCAAGTAGTATTAATAGCACTACTACTAGAAGTGACAGTACTCAGTAGCTGCAGTAACTTGTCAAGGTAGGTTAACTACTTCAAGAGTGCAGACAATGTAGCCAGTAAGCACATAACTTGCTGCAGCCACAACTGCCGGTGTTGATTACCATAATGACAGCTACATCCATCTCCATGCAAATTATCAGTAGGTTGTTTCTTGCAGATAATTAAAAGCATGAATTATAGATCTAGCTACTGTGATCTAAGCGAGAACTCCATGACGAAGACATCTGATGTACTGCGATACTGTTGTTGATGCTGCTGCTGCTGCTGCTGCTGCTGCTGCTGTTGATGCTGCTGCTGGTGATGGTAACTGATTGGTCTCTTTCACTGTGTAATTTGCTTGCTGCAATTCCCTGATTTACCGAGAGGGAAAGCACCAATGTCTTCACTAAACACACATCACAGAGAACCTCTTGCATTCACAGCTCTCCTCAGTGGCTTGATCAGATCCGAGATTGTTCACAAATGTTAGCATTGTGCCACACTTAATAATCATTTATCTAGACATATTTATCCATCTAATCACTCAATCAGAGGGATATAAGACTAATTTCACGAACAAATAGCGACGGGGCTACGTTAAATACTACTCTTCCACACACAGAGGACAATTACATCAGTGCTTTAGTCCCAGAATGCTGTCTCCAGTGAATATCCCGTAATGGCCCTAACGAATATTTACAGAACTTAATTCATCCCTCTGTGTTATCCTGTGACCCTGAATGGAGCAAGTTTTCATCCATACTAACAACCGCTTTCAATGAAAGGGTGACCAGTAACAAAAACAAGCAAGGATATGAAATGTAGCATATTATTAATCAATTACATTATGTTGTTATCAAAGGGAGATATAGAAGCATATGATTCATCAATTACATTATGTTGTTATCAAACAGAGGCTTGTGTGCACACCAGTACCCATTGGTAAAACCTTAAATGAAAAATAAATAAGTATAATGTAAAAGACAATTTATACGTTCAGAAATGATTACATATTCCTTTCTAATGCCTATTCTGTGAGTGCTAACCCCTCTCTTCTGTACCAGACTGTCGAGTCCGGAATACCCTCTAAATAGACTCCTGGAACACCCCTGTACCAGACTGTCGAGTCTGGAATACCCTCTAAATAGACTCCTGGAACACCCCTGTACCAGACTGTCGAGTCTGGAATACCCTCTAAATAGACTCCTGAAACACCCCTGTACCAGACTGTCGAGTCTGGAATACCCTCTAAATAGACTCCCGGAACACCCCTGTACCAGACTGTCGAGTCTGGAATACCCACTAAATAGACTCCCGGAACACCCCTGTACCAGACTGTCGAGTCTGGAATACCCTCTAAATAGACTCCTGGAACACCCCTGTACCAGACTGTCGTGTCTGGAATACCCTCTAAATAGACTCCTGGAACACCCCTGTACCAGACTGTCGAGTCTGGAATACCCGCTAAATAGACTCCTGAAACACCCCTGTACCAGACTCCCGGAACTCTGCATGCCAAACGGGCCTACAGCCTCCATATTGCTTACATGATAATAGCATCTTAAATGTTATAAAAGGAGAAATGTCAAACTTCAGTAAGTGTTACACAACAGAAAGGTGGAATTACAGCTGATTCACTTGCACTAATGTGCAGATGATTCAGCTAAAATGTACCCAATAAAATAACTTCAAAACAAATTTGAGGCAATGATCATTGAATTAGGTATTATATTTTTATTTTTTAACATGAATATTATATTCCAATACTGCATTATTTTAGTTTCAAATCTAAGTAAAAAATACATATCAGTTTGGTACAGCTGATCACTTTGGTCAGATATGGAGGCTCCTACATTGATTGAGAAAACATTGTGTTCACATGTTATAGTCAGCCTGCAACAAATATGACTTACAATGAAAAATGTATCCATTCTCTGCATTCATTTCAAGTGATTAGCGGCAATTTCCCTCAGGTTGCTATAAATAACAGTACTGGTAACAGTTGGTGCACTGCCGACAGCTTCACACATGACTTCACATTATTGAATTAGATTTTGTCTAAAATTGATTAAAAAAGTCCACGATAAAGTCCAGATACACAATGAAAACTTATTTTAGCCAGATAGAGTAATTACATTATTGAATTGTGTATTTTTTTGGTGACAGGGTAGTAGTTCCAGGGTTAAGTGCTCATGGTAATCACTGTGCATTAGCATAAAAACATCAAATTTCATTGTGGCATGTGTTTTGGGGATATAAAGTGTGCACTATACACAAGACTATATACTATATCACATCCCTTGAATATACAGTATATAAAACACCTTGCATATCACATCCCTTGTATATACAGTATACAAAACGCCTTGTATATAACATACCTTGAATATACAGCAAATAAAATGCCTTGTATATACAGTATATAAAACGCCTTGCGTACATACAGTGTATAAAATGCCTTGTACATACAGTATATAAAATGCCTTGTACATACAGTATATAAAACGCCTTGTACATACAGTATATAAAACTGCCTTGTACATACAGTATATAAAATGCCTTGTATATACAGTATATAAAATGCCTTGTATATACAGTATATAAAATGCCTTGTACATACAGTATATAAAATGCCTTGTACATACAGTATATAAAATGCCTTGTACATACAGTATATAAAATGCCTTGTATATACAGTATATACAGTAATGCCTTGTATATACAGTATATATAATGCCTTGTATATACATTATATAAAATGCCTTGTATATACAGTATATGAAATGCCTTGTATATACAGTATATGAAATGCCTTGTATATACAATATATCACATCCCTTGTCAGTACATAGTCACATAATCCTCATATTCCAATATAGGAATGATAATGTATCTTGTATTATGCACTGAATCAAACACTCTACAGCATGTTGAATGCCCTACATTATACTTCTACCACAACCAATGTATCAGCATTATCTCAAGTTTCATTCCCAGCTCCATTGGGAGAATACAACCCAAAATGATTATCTCATCCAACCAGGTACCCATTCACTGCAGGGTGAGACATATTTTGAACAAATCTCTTGCCTAAAGTGACACCACGTGTAACATGTGATCAATGTTGATGCCCTAAAAACTCTATGGGAGTCAAGTTCTTGAAAATGGTCATCTGTTGAACTACTTTCCCAGACCAGCATTGCTCCACTAGTCCAGATGTATAACCTGTGTGCCAACCACAGGACCTCGTGCCACCACCGATATTCCACTGATATGAAACATACATCTGAACTGTTCATTGCTAGATATTATCATATATACACATTGCATATAGAAAGTAACACACATATGGACTATGCATAAGGACTGATATTTTCAGACATAATTCCATATACATATTTCATGTAGAATGTCACACACATATGAAACATGGTCAAAGGTTATAACATCTGAATAACATCTGAATAATCCATGTGCTTACACAATCTGACTATATCCATACCAGGACAGGAGAGAGAGTTGTGCTTGCTTCACATTGTCATTAATATTCTACCTTATCAAGGCAGGATGCAACTCCAGTCAAACCAATCATTCCTATCAACAATGAGTGTTTTTGTATGGTTCTACAGCGCTTTTAGCAATTTTCCAGCAATATCATGGCGGGTGATCATATCAAGAACTTTCATTAGGTGATACTTAATACTTGGAAAGAAAGGTACATCGAAATTAGCCTTGATTTGTTTTAAATTTTGCTAACTCGATATTTTGACAGAAATTATTACATCAACCCTGATTTAATTTAAAGAATGTTTTTGCTTCCTCCATCTTCTAATTTTGGTGAAGCAAGTCCACTAAAGAAGAAAAAAAGAACGGTCAGAAAATTGTTTGAGTGTATCAATCTGTAATTAATCTTCCTGAAAAATGTCTTTGATGTGAATTACCAGATATACATATGCATGTGTGTACAGGGATATATCACTGAAGAGGACCCAATCTCAGTGCAGGAAGGTGACAAGTCACCACCACCACAGCAGTGGAGGAGAAAATAGAATGCAATTATTAGAAAATGGCACCATTTGTAGTAATGTAATTAGTTGTGAGGCCAGTATCCCTAGGGTCGCCCATAGAATGGCCAACAAAGCATCCCAGATACAGCTGGCACCAGTGGCTTGACAAGTCCCGTGTGCTCTGATGTCAACAGAGAAGACTGACAGGATCTTTGACAGCCTTCCAATATATGGTGCCATGTCCACCTATATTGGCAGTCAACTTGAACTCTGTTTAACCCCTGGGTATCTGTTGCACTGCAACCTACACCAGTTGTAAGAGACAGTGAGTGAGTGAGTGAGTGAGTGAGTGAGTGAGTGAGTGAGTGAGTGAGTGAGTGAGTGAGTGAGTGAGTGAGTGAGTGAGTGAGTGAGTGAGTGAGTGAGTGAGTGAGTGAGTGAGTGAGTGAGTGAGTGAGTGAGTGAGTGAGAGTGAATTTAGTTTTACGCCACTTAAAAATATTCCAGCAATATCATGGCGGGGGATACCAGAAATGACCTTCGAACATTGTGACCATGTGGGGTATTGAACCCAGGTCTTTGGCATGGAGAGCGAACACTTTAACCACTAGGCTAACCGACCGCCCTTGTAAGAAACAACAAAATGGACTGCATAGTGAGGCTTATTGACGTGGTCATTTGCTTAGGATATCATTTTACTCAGATCAATAAAAACCGATATCGACCTCTACAAGAGTCTATAATTGTTTTATTATATAATGAAAGAGAAACAGGTTTCAACATAAACTTTGAATGCACACGCTGTGCAATCTATCCAAGTGATCTGATTGGCTGAAAAGCGAGGGAAGCCCCTTCGTACGGGATTCATGTCTATTTTTAGTTACCCAAGTCAATATCGTAATTCATCAGAAAACTCAAGTCAATATCGTGTTACGGTGACGGTAATGTGATGGTATTTTGACCAATCGTGGTACAAGAAAAATACAACCTATATAATAAAGTATCATGTCACACAGTATCATGTTTTACCATGTAACAAAGTATCATCATGTCACATAGTATCATGTATCATCATGTCACATAGAATCATGCATAATCATATCACACAGTATCATGTATGATCACGTCACACAGTATGATAATGTCAAATAGTATCATCATGTCACACAGTTTCATGTATCATCATGTCACATAGTATCATGTATCATCATGTCACATAGTATCATGTACCATCATGTCACATAGTATCATGTATCATCATGTCACATAGTATCATGTATCATCATGTCACACAGTATCATGTATCTTCATGTCACATAGTATCATGTACCAGCATGTCACATAGTATCATGTACCACCATGTCACATAGTATAATATACCATCATGTCACACAGTATCATGTACCACCATGTCACATAGTACCATGTACCACCATGTCACATAGTATCATGTACCATCATGTCACATAGTATCATGTACCATCATGTCACATAGTATCATGTACCATCATGTCACATAGTATCATGTACCATCATGTCACATGGTATAATATACCATCATGTCACACAGTATCATGTACCATCATGTCACATAGTATCATGTACCATCATGTCACATAGTATAATATACCACCATGTCACATAGTATAATATACCATCATGTCACATACTATAATATACCATCATGTCACATAGTATAATATACCATCATGTCACATAGTATAATATACCATCATGTCACATAGTATCATGTACCACCATGTCACATAGTATAATATACCATCATGTCACATAGTATAATATACCATCATGTCACACAGTATCATGTACCATCATGTCACATAGTATCATGTATCATCATGTCACACAGTATCATGTATCATCATGTCACATTTATCATGTATCATTATGTCACACAGTATCATGTACCATCATGTCACATAGTATCTTTTTTCATCATGTCACATAGTATCATGTACCGTCATGTCACATAGTATCATGTACCATCATGTCACATAGTATCATGTACCATCATGTCACACAGTATCATGTACCATCATGTCACATAGTATCTTTTTTCAACATGTCACACAGTATCATGTACCATCATGTCACATAGTATCATGTACCATCATGTCACATAGTATCATGTATCATCATGTCACATAGTATCATGTATCATCATGTCACATAGTATCATGTTTAATCATGTCACATAGTATCATGTGTCATCATGTCACATAGTATCATGTACCATCATGTCACATAGTATCATGTATCATCATGTCACACAGTATCATGTATCATCATGTCACACAGTATCATGTATCATCATGTCACATAGTATCATGTATCATCATGTCACACAGTATCATGTATCATCATGTCACACAGTATCATGTATCATCATGTCACATAGTATCATTTACCATCATGTCACATAGTATCATGTATCATCATGTCACACAGTATCATGTATCATCATGTCACATAGTATCATGTACCATTATGTCACACAATATCATGTATCATCATGTCACACAGTATCATGTATCACACAGTATCATGTATCATCATGTCACACAGTATCATGTATCATCATGTCACATAGTATCATGTATCATGTCACATAGTATCATGTACCATCATGTCACACAGTATCATGTATCATCATGTCACACAGTATCATGTATCATCATGTCACATAGTATCATGTACCATCATGTCACATAGTATCATGTATCATCATGTCACACAGTATCATGTATCATCATGTCACACAGTATCATGTATTATCATGTCACATAGTATCATGTATCATCATGTCATATATAGTATCATGTACAATCATGTCACACAGTGTCATGTACCATCATGTCACATAGTATCATGTATCATCATGTCACATAGTATCATGTATCATCATGTCATACAGTATCATGTATCATCATGTCACACAGTATCATGTACCATCATGTCACACAGTATCATGTATCATCATGTCACACAGTATCATGTATCATCATGTCACATAGTATCATGTACCATCATGTCACACAGTATCATGTATCATCATGTCACACAGTATCATGTATCATCATGTCACATAGTATCATGTACCATCATGTCACACAGTATCATGTACCATCATGTCACACAGTATCATGTATCATCATGTCACACAGTATCATGTATCATCATGTCACATAGTATCATGTATCATCATGTCACACAGTATCATGTATCACACAGTATCATGTATCTTCATGTCACACAGTATCATGTATCATCATGTCACATAGTATCATGTACCATCATGTCACACAGTATCATGTATCATCATGTCACATAGTATCATGTACCATCATGTCACACAGTATCATGTATCATCATGTCACACAGTATCATGTACCATCATGTCACACAGTATCATGTATCATCATGTCACACAGTATCATGTATCATCATGTCACACAGTATCATGTATCATCATGTCACATAGTATCATGTATCATTATGTCACACAGTATGTACCATCATGTCACATAGTATCTTTTTTCATCATGTCACATAGTATCATGTACCATCATGTCACATAGTATCATGTACCATCATGTCACACAGTATCATGTATCATTATGTCACACAGTATCATGTATCACACAGTATCATGTATCATCATGTCACACAGTATCATGTATCATCATGTCACACAGTATCATGTATCATCATGTCACACAGTATCATGTACCATCATGTCACACAGTATCATGTATCATCATGTCACATAGTATCATGTACCATCATGTCACACAGTATCATGTATCATCATGTCACACAGTATCATGTATCATCATGTCACACAGTATCATGTATCATCATGTCACATAGTATCATGTATCATTATGTCACACAGTATGTACCATCATGTCACATAGTATCTTTTTTCATCATGTCACATAGTATCATGTATCATCATGTCACATAGTATCATGTACCATCATGTCACACAGTATCATGTATCATTATGTCACACAGTATCATGTATCACACAGTATCATGTACCATCATGTCACACAGTATCATGTATCATCATGTCACACAGTATCATGTACCATCATGTCACACAGTATCATGTATCATCATGTCACATAGTATCATGTACCATCATGTCACACAGTATCATGTATCATCATGTCACACAGTATCATGTATCATCATGTCACACAGTATCATGTATCATCATGTCACATAGTATCATGTATCATTATGTCACACAGTATCATGTGCCATCATGTCACATAGTATCTTTTTTCATCATGTCACATAGTATCATGTACCATCATGTCACATAGTATCATGTACCATCATGTCACACAGTATCATGTATCATCATGTCACACAGTATCATGTATCACACAGTATCATGTATCATCATGTCACACAGTATCATGTATCATCATGTCACACAGTATCATATACCATCATGTCACACAGTATCATGTATCATGTCACATAGTATCATGTACCATCATGTCACACAGTATCATGTATCATCATGTCACACAGTATCATGTATCATGTCATGTCACACAGTATCATGTATCATCATGTCACACAGTATCATGTATCATTATGTCACACAGTATCATATACCATCATGTCACATAGTATCTTTTTTCATCATGTCACATAGTATCATGTATCATCATGTCACATAGTATCATGTACCATCATGTCACACAGTATCATGTATCGTCATGTCACACAGTATCATGTATCACACAGTATCATGTATCATCATGTCACACAGTATCATGTATCATCATGTCACACAGTATCATGTATCACACAGTATCATGTATCATCATGTCACACAGTATCATGTATCATCATGTCACACAGTATCATATACCATCATGTCACACAGTATCATGTATCATGTCACATAGTATCATGTACCATCATGTCACACAGTATCATGTATCATCATGTCACACAGTATCATGTATCATCATGTCACACAGTATCATGTATCATCATGTCACACAGTATCATGTATCATTATGTCACACAGTATCATATACCATCATGTCACATAGTATCTTTTTTCATCATGTCACATAGTATCATGTATCATCATGTCACATAGTATCATGTACCATCATGTCACACAGTATCATGTATCATCATGTCACACAGTATCATGTATCACACAGTATCATGTATCATCATGTCACACAGTATCATGTATCATCATGTCACATAGTATCATGTACCATCATGTCACACAGTATCATGTATCATCATGTCACACAGTATCATGTATCATCATGTCACACAGTATCATGTATCATCATGTCACATAGTATCATGTATCATTATGTCACACAGTATCATGTACCATCATGTCACATAGTATCTTTTTTCATCATGTCACATAGTATCATGTATCATCATGTCACATAGTATCATGTACCATCATGTCACACAGTATCATGTATCATCATGTCACACAGTATCATGTATCATCATGTCACACAGTATCATGTATCATCATGTCACATAGTATCATGTACCATCATGTCACACAGTATCATGTATCATCATGTCACATAGTATCATGTACCATCATGTCACACAGTATCATGTATCATCATGTCACATAGTATCATGTATCATCATGTCACACAGTATCATGTATCATCATGTCACATAGTATCATGTATCATCATGTCACACAGTATCATGTACCATCATGTCACATAGTATCTTTTTTCATCATGTCACATAGTATCATGTATCATCATGTCACATAGTATCATGTATCATCATGTCACACAGTATCATGTATAATCAGTGGCACTTGCATCAACATAATAGAGAGAAGTGATTGGCCCAATACCCAGATCCCACCATGAAAACATCAGCTGATAACTGACATATTGCCACACTTATCAATTAACACTAATTCAATTTAGCAATCCGTTCTGTTACTAGCTATTATCAAGTGTCACACTTAAAACCTCTCCTATCATTTTCAAACCTCACTTGGCAAATATATACATTTGGATGTTATCTGATACAGGAAACTGGGGCCATTTCTAGTAGGCGGCTACGTCCACTGTCCATTTGCTGACCGCCAGAATCAATAAAAGACAACTTGATATTCTCACACAATTCCTTGATGGACTGGTGCCAGTGATCAAGTTGAAATATCAGGCATCAGAAAATGGTAGAACTGTATTTAATGTGATGAATTCTGTCCAGGAAGGTCAATGTGATCACAAAGGGATGTGAGTAATGGAGTGAGTGAGTTTCACACAATAATAATTACATCTGAAGGGCCGGAGCTTGAAATGACAATAACAGTATTCATCCCAATATCTGGCATATGATGGTTTGGGTTGGTAGGTATAACAATGCAATCATGTGTAAGTGCATATCATTTGATATTGCACAATAATGTGTGGTATATCTATCATGTACAGATACAGTTTAAACTATGCAATTTAAAAGTAATAATAGGTTTTCTTATGCCTGAATTACAGTGTATTGCAATGGCTGATAAAAATATAATATCTCATACTGTTTGTTAAATCTAAGGAACAAGCAAAGTGATGATCAAGCAAATATAAACAGGGATGCTGAGAATCAACTACAAGATGTTATAACCCTATTCCAGCTGTGAATTACTGACAACCAGGGTTTGTACTGCTCAAGTGATGAGCAAACGACAAAACAATAGTAATACAGTTTCTGTTACACAATCATATTGAGCATAAAACTAAAAAATTGTAAAAAGGTCTTTGATAGCATCTGTTGTCCTATCTTGATTATAAATGGTATTAAGAGACTGACTGACTGACTGAGTCTAGTTTTACCCCGCTTTTAGCAATATTCGAGCAATATCACTGCATGGGACACCAGAAATGGGCTTAACACATTGTGCCCATGTGGGGAATCAACCCCGGGTCTTCCGCATGACGAGCTAACGCTTTAACCACTAGGCTACCCCACTGCCTGGTATTAAGAGAACAATGTATATTTTATCAAGTTTGACTAAAAGAGGGACTATTATCCACTGACGAATTCAGATCAAGATGATGGAATAAGTGTCAGATGTGAGACTTAGACAGTGTGTAATTACAGTAATCACCAACTGATAGATCAATATACAGCAGAATTAACAATGAAAGTGGATTTAAAGCTTCCAGTAATGCCACTTGTCTCGACTTCATCAGTTAAGTACTGAACTCCAAGGTGGTGGTGCCCTATTTCATCATGAGTTTTCATGCAAGAACACAATTTGTTTCTGTATAGATACTAGACAGTACACTAAAAGCATTTCACTATTACTACTTAAAGAAGTTGTTTCAGACATGTGTGTCTACATCTTGCAATTGAAACTTGTTCTGAAATAATTAGGCAAGGAGTTTCCATACAATGTGACTGAACATGCATATCACAATATGTATTGCATTGTGACCTATGTATCGTGATACGCATTGTATCATCACCCTGTAGTACAGTGTCATTGTTTGCATGGATTAACATGTTGCATAGTAAAAGTAGAACAGATTCACATGTTGTGAAGTAAAAGTAGAACAGATTCACATGTTGTGAAGTAAAAGTAGAACAGATTCACATGTTGTGAAGTAAAAGTAGAACAGATTCACAAGTTGTGAAGTAAAAGTAGAACAGATTCACAAGTTGTGAAGTAAAAGTAGAACAGATTCACAAGTTGTGAAGTAAAAGTAGAACAGATTCACAAGTTGTGAAGTAAAAGTAGAACAGATTCACATGTTGTGAAGTAAAAGTAGAACAGATTCACATGTTGTGAAGTAAAAGTAGAACAGATTCACAAGTTGTGAAGTAAAAGTAGAACAGATTCACAAGTTGTGAAGTAAAAGTAGAACAGATTCACAAGTTGTGAAGTAAACGTAGAACACATCCACTTACATTTTGCATAGTGCTGTTCATGGGGTTTTGGGCAAGATTGTTGAGCTGCTGGACATTGGTGCTGATGATTGGAAGCTGAAGAAGAAAAGGCCATTTTACAGCAGCCATCGTTGTGGCTTACTGACAATAAGTTTGAGATAGTGCCAGATTATAGTTTGCTAGCTTAAACTGTTCCTTGGCATCATAAACAGCAGATATCAGTGGTACCTTGTGGACGTATCTGAGAGAAATAGACCCAAACATTTGTCCATATCAGACTTCAGGCAAGAGAAGTACTTAGTCGACGGCAGATATAAAATGGTGTCCTGAGTGAAATGATTAGTTGGTTAGGTTTACAACATCACAAGTAATTTAGAATCAAGTAATAGTCGAACTTGTGCAAACCCCAAAATGGCATGATGAACTCACTATGGGTTAATATTGCTTGGGGTATTAGTCTAGGTAGAAAGATTATTACCTTGGTGAAATCAGTTTGATAGGAAATATCTTGTGGAACAATGTTCTGGCAGCCACTGCAGGACCCATCACATCCTGTACAGGACGAGTCACGCCGAGCACCGTCGATTTTGAAGAGAAGATTTCTCAAGTTGTTTTCTAGCTGCCCGCCTTCACCATTAGTAATACTGTTTAACTTTGTGTGGATAGAGGTCAAGAGATCGGCAGCCTTTTGGGTACCTGCAACAAACAAGGTGTGGCATTAGGTGGTTCTTTGTGTGCTTCCCTTTTCACCACAGTCTGCCATCTCTGAGTGAGTCAGTGAGGTTTTTAAGCAGTATTTATTTATACCACAGAGGACAGCCCGAAGAATAGAAGATGTTTATTACCAGGACAGAGCGTTGTCATGACAAGCGGATCCTGGCATGCATAAGGGGGGCACCAAATACTCATCAAATACTCATCCTAGTCCATGAGTTCAGATTTGTTTTAAAGTGACATTGGAACAGTTAATTCATGATGGTATGGTTAGAAATTTGCAGTTCAGAACCTACTGAAAAGTCTTATTGTGGGAAGTCTGTCAAACGGCATTGTTACTCAAACAAACTGAATAAGAACACAGAAACTGATCAACATATGGACATGCTTACTGATCAGGATTGAGATAACCTACATCTGTATTGAAAACACTTCTAGTTGGCATAATTAGATCTCAAAGGACACACTGAAATATTCAGAGGAGTGCCCAGCGTGTCCATTGAAACAAATACATTTTATCTCTGCATGCCTCATATACCACAGACCTATCTGCCCCTTTCTCAGAGCTGAGAAGCTGAATGAAAGGAGTAGCTTGCAGCCAGTTCATAGAGTGAGATACAGCTTTGTCATATTTTCTGATGCATCATGTACTTGCTCTAAGAGCTAAACTATTGAACATAGAGTTATTCAGTTGTGGAGACATGAGAAGGGGGAAAATTATATTTCTGTTTCAAAGTGCAAATGTTAATATGATTTCCATCTGACACTGCTGAAGAGGACCTGAGTCCACTACACATAGATTTGTAATTAAAAAAATATAAAAATATGAAAGTTCAGTCACTGTAGTTGATGAGATGTATAGCATATTTGACACCTACCATTAAATATCCTCTATGTATGAGAGTGTAAAAAATCTCATCTAAGGATTCAATCCTTCTGACGTTGAACAATGTGGCAAAAAGCACAAATACTTGAAACACTCATGTTCACCTCACTCACTCAACCATACCCGAACTCTCCCATTTACTGAATCAACCTCTCTTTCACTCATACTCACTCCCTAACCCATCCATAACTCCACCATCCCATCTGCTCATTCTTTCATTCACTAACTCTCTCTATCACTTTCTTTCACTAACTCACTCACACCCACCCACTCACTCATACATCAATCCACTCACTCACCCACTCACTCACCCAAACATTCAACCAACTTCCCACCCATCCACCCACTCACTCACCCCACACACAACCCTCACTCACTCATAATAACAAGCGAATCACAAACAAAGAAAGACGTCATACAATCTACACCAACAAGCCAAACATTCAGCCAACTACCCACCCATCCACCCACTTACTCATCCCCCACCCAACCCTCACTCACTCACTCTCTCACTCATAATCACAACTGAATCACAAACAAAGCAAGACATCATACAATCCACATCAACAATCCAGAAAAAGCTTCCATCTGCTCCAAAGTAGAATAGGTTCGCAATATGTCAGATGACACAACACATTGCCTAACTGATGAATCATCTGTAAGACTGATATGATATGGACAATCCGTCTTCTCCAATCATCACCAGGAACACTGTTAGAAGGCATCCCCTAGCAGGGGCAACCATCCATACCTTGGAATCATCAACTTGATGAATTTGAACTGGGATTCTACAGCCATTACATTATTCCAAAGGACACAATTGTGAATTCCCTGGTGTGTCTCCTACTCAGATAAAGCTCATTCCATCTCTTTATCTATCCTTTATAGCACTACACCCATTTCCCTAGCCAGTAGGATCCATGCTTGCATCACTAACACCATGTACAGTGCAAATACCATCAAAATTAGGAATTGAAATCGGAAAGAATAATGATCTCAAATCTACATTTTTATCAACATGTTTCATTGTATACTCTAGAGATTAGGAACATCTCATTTGTCACATCCCAATCCATTTTATTATTTTCAGAAAATGACTGTCTAAAAGCTGAATGTATTTTGGCTGAGCTGGATCAACTGCTAATATTTCTCTTCTTTCTTCATGGTGTGGGGTAGGGGAATCTCCAAAAGTGGAATATAAAAATTTGTATTGATCATACATTTTACGACAGATTATAGGTAATACATCAAATATATATTTTGATCTTTTGATATCAGATATATCCATAAAAGTTTAAAAGTCTAAGGTTTAAACTTTTACTTAAAAATATACATCAAAAGACAAGAGGTGGAGATTCTATTTCATCCAAAATCATTCTTCAAACTTATATTTTTCCATAAAGTAGTACCCAGTATCGTGAGTGTAAAAGTGGAAGTAACCACCTTCAGTAGCAGAGAGATTGGTGATGTCATGTGATTGTGATGTCATCGTAACATGGCACAATGATCTGCAGATCTAGTGATAAACATTCATTGCAGGAATATCTCCTTTTGAATCCAGCTGTGTGGGAGGCATAATGAGATTAGCTGGTGTTTATGGGGTTGAAATAACATTGTGATGGATATTTTTCAATTTAATATCGAAAGTGGAACCAATTCCGCCGATGGAACAACTTCCCTCCCTCTAAATTCCAGGAATGTAAGTTGCTGAGTGGACTCAAATAAAGATGATAATGCTATGTGTGACTTGGACTAGTTCATCAAACCCTACATGCAGCATGAATCATTGTCCATGTTATCAACAATTTGTATGTGTCTCCATCACCCCTCCATCTATACCCTCACATAACACCTATCTGACAGGGACACCCTTCCATCTAGACCCTCACATAACACCTATATGACAGGGACACCCCCTCCACCCCCCATCTATACCCTCACATAACACCTATCTGACTGGCCACCTCTCCACTTAGACCCTCACATAACACCTATCTGACAGGGACATCCTTCCATCTAGACCCTCACATAACACCTATCTGACAGGGACACCCCTCCATCTAGACCCTCACATAACACCTATCTGACAGGGACACTCTTCCATCTAGACCCTCACATAACACCTATCTGACAGGGTCATCACTGCTCCATAAAGTCTCTCCATCCACAGTTATATCCCATCTCTCTCCTGTAACACCCTTCTGCCTGCCACAACTCAATAAACTTTTATGATGAGGCTCCCGAGGTCTCTTGGGGTTCAGCTTCTTGATGCTGGATCAGGATATGGAAATTTAAAGTTTGGTTATGGGGGGAATAGTGATAGGGTCACTGCCCTTTGTGAACTGGAAACAACTGAGTAGTACCTGGCTCTTGACAGATATGACGATTTTTATGCTGAAATTAGAATTTTAACCTCGAGAACAATCATAAATTCAATATCAAACCCATTTAAACCATTTCCAAACTTACTCGTTTCAGCTCACCCATTACATGGTTTCATTGTATTTATAATAAATTTACATAGTCTTATAACACAGGTGCATAGTATTATAACATGGTTGTATAGTATTATAACATGGTTGTATAGTATTATAACATGGTTGTACAGTGTATAAAATGGTTGCACTTTATGTGCACCAAAGTTGCATTGTAGTTATAAGGTTGAACTGTGTTTATAAGAACTAGCTCTGTATATATAGCAAAGTTTCCGTCCTTACAGAACAAGATTTCACAATGTTTTCAACAAAGATACAGTATATATAATATTGTGTTTACAATGCAGTTTAATCTACACTCAGTGAGAGCAACAGAAGTCTGATTTCAGTGCCAACACCATGCATGCATGATGAAACCATCAAAACCTTTCTAATATTCTGTGAATTCTAACAAGTGCAGAATTTCTGCAACTATTCCTTTGTCGGAAACTCCTGTTACAAAACTGGAGACAACCATTTCATTGAAAGACATCAGATAGATCAGTTAGACAGCACCCAGTCCATCAGAATTCTTCCTTTCATTATTTGGGCATCATGTGGATTCGGTAAGGATGAGATAGCACTGACACTATGCTCTTTGAGATGGGGATATTCCCATGGGAGGGACAATCTTAACAGCTTTGGCGGAAGGGTCAACCATTAGCCCTTGTACACTACACATACATTAATATTGGCAAAGTATATGGAATTTCCCCGGCCAGACGCTCCTGGGAGGTCCTGTGTTGGTATAGCAGCATGTGTCAAGTCTGGGGATGCGGGGTGACAAATATCTTCCAGCAATGGAATAAAATAGACAGATCCTTACAGGTATATATACTAATATGGCAATAATGCCGAAGAATTTAAGGGGAGTCTTAGGATCTTGGAGGGTTTTTCTATACTACAGAAACCTACGGAGCCCCTTAACCTATGATTTTTAATATCAGGGTTATGATGAGGACCACTTGACTTGTATTTAGTGTTGCAATATAGTCGTGGTTATAACATTTAACCTATACAGTAGCAGTAGAATGTCTTTTTCTGATGCCTTGATGCCTTTCAGTGGAGTGGGAGTGGAGTGGAGTGGAGTGGAGTGGAGTGGAGTGGAGTGGAGGGGTGCAGAGGGGAAGGGAGTGGAGAGGAGGGGCGGAGTGGAGAGGCGCGGAGTGGAGGCATGGAGTCCTGCGGATGTACATTACCATAGAATCCCTATACAGAATCAGTAGGTTATCATGGCTGGACTTGACAAGCCATTGGTGAGATATTATGTTTCATTGAAAACAACAATTTCAACGAACATATGCATTTGGAAGCTTAACAGCTAAAGCAGTATTAACTGAGACTAGTGCGCCTTTAATATTTTCTTGTAATGAATACTGAGTACAGCATGTTTCACATGACAGCAGTGAAAAGTGAGTTGCGTGTTACGCTGTTTTTAGCAATATTCCAGCAACATCATGCCGGGGGACACCAGAAAGGAACCTCATGTACCCATGATGGGAATCAAACCCCGATCTTCGGCATGACGAGCGAACGCTTTAACCACTAGGCTACCCCACCGCCCCAAAGCAGTGAAAAGTCTATACCACAATATCCTTACATACACTCTACTATTTGTCTATCTCCAAAACCATCTTGCTTCTTATAGGACAATCAGAGTCAAATTCCATCTACTTTGAGTGAACTGATGTCACAGAATTCTCAAACAAATTCCATAAATTTCTGTTGTATTTCAAGAGACAAGCAATAACTGAGTTGTTTCTACTTTTAACTCTGATAACAAGGATCAGAATACTCCAAACTGATCACCAGTATCTTCAGATAAATGACGCCAACACAATTCATGGTACCAAAATGTAAAGATGTTTAAGATCAACATGACAATCAATAAAGTATCAAATATTTGGGTAGACCATACAGCTCACAAATACTGTTATGTTCTGAAGAGGATTCACGTCTTTGCACTTGGCACACCACACAGATACCTAGTGGGCAACTTTAAGTGTAAGAATGAATACACGAGGCATCCAGCGTCTCTTGTATATTGCACAGCAGTGTCAAGGGACAAAGCATCCTTCTACTTAGATTGATAACATGGCTGTGAAACCAGCAGGCTAGGCTGTCTCTTTCAGTCAGAAGCTCACTCCATCATATGCAATCAAATTATTGTGTTCCAGCGATGCCATCAACAATAGACTGAGTAACTCTAACACTTGATGTTTGATCACAGACCCTGGCTATATAACACAGCTTCGGGAAATATTAATCAATTTGGAGCACAAAAGATGAGAAATCAATTATCTACTTCTTCAGGGCAGTCAAAATATGTGAGAAAATATTTTTGCTTGGTATTATTAGAGGGCTGGTGGTAATTTGAGAAGTATGTAAATATTGTGCCATATCCCAGCTCTCAGCTGTTGTTTGGCTCCTCACACAGATGGTTCCATATGAGGCATGGCAACTTTGTTTAATGTTTAATTTTACACATACAACAAGAGATGATGGCCTGAGATATTACCAACAATAAATGTAGCTCCCTGTTTTTTCAGGGAACTGGCTGTGACCATTCCCTGAAAGTTTCAAATATTTACAATTTGAACAAACACAGCACAATACTTGCTCTAAAGGCTATTATCAATGACAACCCAAATAAAAATGACTCAGCCTTTGCCGCATCACTCAATAAATTCATTACCACCAAGAGTTCAAACTAAATTTTGTCACACCTGCTGGTTAAGTTACAAATTCAATTTTCAGTTTACCTAACTTTAAATTGAAAACACAGGTATACATATCTTCCTGAATGACTATTTAATGTAAGACAGCCAGTACCATGCAGTATACCATAGATTAAGCCCCAGGATGCCAGGACATATATGTCCCTCATCTTCAAATTTCACTTTGAATTTAAATATATAACTCACACTTCTAATGTTTTAATTCTGCTGGATATTTTCCCGTTTCTTTATATCAGACATTACCATCTCATACAAAGCAAACGTGCTGACCTTGACATATTACAAAATCGTGATTCTCAGCGTCATTTGGGGTATGTTTTCAAATGTAAAAATCGGATGATTACAGGGATTGAATTTAAAAAATAGCATACTAGTATTCTCCGATATCTGTTTTCCATCAAATCGCTAATGAAAATTCTAAAACCTAGAATCAGTTGGAATGTTTTGAAAAACATGAACACAAATGCCAAAGAGAGCTTTCTGCCATATTGGATAGTGTTTACAAAATCACATTTTGCGAAGGCTGGCCATGAGACGCCTATTACATTACATATACTTTGCGCTCAGCTGCAACAAATATATTACTGAATTCCTCACATATTTTAGATGCAACAACAAATGGTCTTTGTCACCAGAAACTGCCATGATGAAATCCAATGAAATATATTATGTGTCAAAACAAATGCTGTGCTTGGAAGACTTTGCTTGTTCAAAATGTAAACAAGAAATATTCAGATTGATACTGTGTAGAATTCACTCAAAATTTGATAGATCCATTCAAAAATTTGATTTCAATTTGAATCCTATTCCATGAAACATCCAAAGCAAACATTGTCAAAGTCAATGCAGAATATTGCAGAATGGTAGTGATGATGTCAGTAGATGTAGTCACGCGGACCCCTAGCACGAGAAAAAGGTATAACATGTAATCTTTGAAAATCACGAACATGCACGTGCACCAGTCGGGTAGAAATGGGATGGATACACGCTGGCATATCACAGTAACTGAAAGCACATGCATGCGAAGCTGACATTACCATTGGAATGGGAGCTATCTAGAACGTTCGGCTAAACAATTAAACAAAATTGTCACTAGTTTCCGCTACATCGGACTATCCATCTCCATGTTAAGTGACGGCAGCGTCGGCGGCAGCTACTGCACTCGGGCATCGTATCAGTCGTCGCACAGTGACCAAGATTGAAGATTAGCTGGTATAAGGGCTTACCGCCTTTCCGCTGATGGTCCTGACCCTCTGACACAAAACCAAAGAACAATATGTTTAGACATTCAGAATGTTTCTGGCTACTTAGTGCAGGGCATATATTCCTACATTATATTACAACATGTACAAATTATCCTGAACAATGTTGGCGTCCTGCCCTGGCCAGCGTGCTCAAGATCCCTCCCAATGTCTTCTGTATGAATGTCAGCAAACACACAATTTTGTAAAATCAGTCACATGAAACTCAGATTGTGATAATCGATTTATGTCCTCTTTTACAGCTCAAGTGTTTTTTATTATGATGCATTAAATATTTTTGGGAAATTTCGGTGGTCAAACCTTAAACCATTATTGACGCCATGATAGACACAAAACAAAGAACAATATGCAGACATTCAGAATGTTTCTGGCTACTTACATACAAAATTATCCTGGAACCAAAACAAGCTTTTATGAATGTCAGCACACAATGTTTCATTGTATACTTATGAACAGATACTTACAAACTTCTGAACACAGAAATGTCCTATCCTGAACTTACATTGTTGTGTTGTGATGTATTTGTTTTCATTTACATTAAACTGATGCTAAACAGGTGCGCCTATTGACCACATTAACATTTTGGACAACAATTGGCAGTGCCTTGTTTAAAACCACTAAGTATTTGCACTTGAATTGACACCTTTAGACATTACTGTGTAATTTTATAGCAGTATGTAGATCCAGGTACGCATGTGCACCATTCTCACATGAAGTTCAATTATTCAGACCGTATGAAAATATACTTCAGAAAAAAATCGGCATCAAAAAGATTGCCTGCCCAAGAAAGATGTGAACAGTTATCTTGCTTTGCTCACCTTTTAAAGTCTTTCCATAATATGATCTCCTTGTCAGACACATACTACCTGGTAAAAACTTCATCACAAATAGGCTCTTAAAATGTTTACTATTAGGCTGTACCTGTGTATGGGTGTAAAACCAAATTTTTTGTTATTAACATGCAGTACTCTTGAAATGACATGAAACTACAGTGTTTCCAAATGGTGTATCCACGCACTACTTCCAGCATTCCCTGATGTTGTGCTATATATATATAACAATAAAGAAGCATACAACTTCATGGATGACAATTTCTGCACTGTTTACTTGATAATGGTGTAAGAATCTACACAGAAATGTCGCTCTATGAAATAAACAAGAAGTTGTCATCAATAAAGTTGTTTGCTTTATTAGTAACTCACCAGCTTCATCCAACAATTATATATGTACCATATACTACTGATGTCATCACTCAGGACAGTGGGATATAAGGTTGTCTCTTAACACATTTCTTTGAAATTGACACGTTGAAATTAACAAAATTTATGGAAAATGCTGAAATTTTGTAATAGCAACATCTTTGTAGAGATCCTTATACCATATCAAAGCAAGACAAAATAACGATGTACAGAATCATACACAGTAGGTGAAGGATTAAAAGTAAATAGAGAATACACGAATCATTACACAGTATCGAAACTTGAGGTGTCCTTCCTAGGAGGGAAGCGAAGTCAGATAACATAGGAAGGTCACGACAGATAATTCGTATAATTATCATTTTATTTATTACCCACGTCTTACATGCATTAAATTGACAAAATAACGTAGTTTTGTTAATATTTTGGTTTCAAACCGAAACCGGTTTCATAAAGAGGAAATAAAAGTTTTGTACTGTAGTACAATATTTGCATGACGCGTCACTGTAATGACGTCACTGCCTTAGTTAGATGCATGTCAGTTGTCATCGCCTCGTACATCCTACAGTAAACTACGTCCGAGCAGTTAGTTGCTTCATTCGGCTAACATCACTGGTGGAAACATTGCATTTATGTTTTTATCGACGGGTATAATGTCTCAGTTCGACTCACAATAAAACAGCGACCACGGCATCGTTAGCGATGTTTATTCCACAATGCATTTAGTTGTAGAATGAATGGATCCACGTGTTTGTTATGAATGAAAAAATAGTTACGTCAGAATGTGACCTAATTGAGAGGTCATCGGTTATCCAATCAAATCGTTAGAATCTCAGGTCAAGTTGTTACGACACAGGTCAGGCGATCAACGCTTTCGATGTGACGTCAGTTATCATACCCATGACCAGGGGTTAACGACAATTATCATACACAATGACAGGGATTAAATATGACAGTTATCAAACATGACAGGGATTAACGTGACAGTTATCATACATGACAGGGATTAACGTGACAGTTATCATACATGACTGGGATTAATGTGACAGTTACCATACATGACAGGGATTAATGTGACAGTTATCATACATGACAGGGATTAACATAACAGTTATCATACATGACAGGGATTAACGTGAGTAGGTTAACTGATGCAGCTGATGGATGAGATCATTACGACAGGGTTTAATAACCACTCTGACATGTCAATGTCTACTTCACAGAATCCACTACTTTATCAAACTGGCAGCCAAAAGAATGTATACACTTCAAATTTGGACTTGACGAAATATAACAAACAACGCAATGATACACAATCATTGACACACAAATGTAAAGTCCAAAATACAGCCATGATACTTATATCAAATACATCACTAGGGATGTCACGATACATAAGTTTCATGAATCAATACGCATCGATACGTATCATGGTACCTATTTTCGCGGCATTATTGTGTAAGTTTAGTTACATCTTGAAAATTAATATTGCATATTTTATAATTGTCCATGAAAAGATCAACATGTTTTATTCTCAGATATTAAAAAGTTCTAATTTCCCATCTTGGTGCATGAAAAATAATCATTTATAAGTCTCATAACATCAAACAACATGATACAATTGCAAAATGTAAACGATACATAAACATATTTAAACCGATACTTTCAAATCTAAATATCGATACAGTTTTGAATGTATCGATAATCATATCACCTTAGAAAAAGTATCGATTCATCGATGTATCAATGTATCGTGGCATCCCTATACGTCACCATCTGATAACAACAGTGGAGACAGAATGTTGCATGCTACCTAACAATGATTAGCCTTAAGTGCTAATCATTGAGGAAACATTCTCTCGGGTGAGATAGACATCTAAAACAAACTGTCAGGGGCAAAATCAATTGCTTTTAATGAGGAGAATAGAAACATAATGTGCTGTGAGTATTTGTACAATGCAGGCTTGAGAAGAAATACACACAAACAAACACGGAATTACATGTCACAAAGTCACGTCGGAAGTGTTGTGACATGAAGGAACAAGTGATAATATCTTACTGTTGAGTATGTTCTATAGAATCTTAATGAAATATTTACCAACAATGTTCAGGTGAAATATCACACCTATAAAACTCCCTGTGGATGTCGTATTGTTGAAACACTGCATTAGACTGCAGCAAACAGTTTCCACACTGAAGATTTTCAGAACATCTTTTGTGTCAACAATACAATATTCCAGATTTTATCTTATTTCCACAGTATATCACATTGTAAGTCATTGTAATGCTTGAAATGAAAGGTTTAATTGTAACACAAGGAACGAAAATTCCAAATAACTGTTATCAACAAAGCATAATCGATTACATTTTTTATTACTTTTGCACATTTTAGTCTGGTTATGGGCTGTGACATTTATAAAACAAATCACACACTGGTTGTGGCTAAAGCAGATTTTGCATGTTGATATCAAGATAGAGAGACCATCTACAGACCTTAATAGACTGACTCTAGTTCTATAACAAGCCACATCATTACCCAACATCCAGATTGAAATAAAATCTGTCAAAAAACAGTATTATCAAATAATTACCACTATCTCCAAAAGACCTATTACACCCTGAATGGTGAGAAATATCCCTAGAACTGATCTAAGACATTCCAACAGTAGTCTTGGTATCAAGTTCTGTTAGAAATGAACCACCTTTGATTGCCCTATATTCTGATACATGCCAGTCCGATATCACGAGAGTAGAACTAGCACCTGGCTTAACAACCATTGGTAGAAGTTTCTACAGACAGAGAATGCTGCTCTGCTGATAAATCAATATTCAGAACAATTACATGACACATCTTAAGAGCAGATGATAAATCTCATCCATTAATTGTAACCAGTACAATGATTTTCATCTAACTTTACATTCATGAAGTCATCATTATACCAAGACAAATTCACTACACAAAATATATCATACTTCTTGTTTTATCTCAATGTTGAGATCTGTTTGGTTCATATGAACTTAAATTTCTGAGCAGGAGTATCCGTAATGTTCTATATATCTATAATGTTCTATATATCTATGTTATATATCTATAATGTTCTATATATCTATGTTATATATCTATCATGTTATATATCTATTATGTTATATTTCTATAATGTTATATTTCTATAATGTTATACATGTGTTATATATACTGAAAAATATGGCCATTCATGGAAATCTTCTGACGTAGTCCAAGACACTTACAAGACATTACCAACAGACTGGCTGGAGGGTGCTTATTTGAACAGTGCACTTATTACAGCAAGCATGGTAGGTGGAGTTGAAGAGCTGATAATATCAGGCTCTGATGAACATCAGCAATAATACCATATACAACCCAGACATTTTGGTCTTGTAATGACTATTTCGGCCAACAAAACCAAAGTGATGGGCAGAATGTAGTTTATGCTGTGATTTTAGGATTAATGGATCCCAATATCGTGACTCCATCACCGCCCCCTGCCAACCTCCACATGAACATCTCAGCCCCATCTCACAAAGCTCGCTTAGCACTACAATGGATGTATCATCTACGCTAACACAGACTAGCAAGAAATGTAGCGATTCAGTTCAGGTCCTGTTCACGCCTACACTACCCAAAGTCCCATTCTACTAAGCACTCTAAGCACTACAACTTCAACAACCTCTACTAGAACAGGGGTGGTGGGGTAGCCTAGTGGTTAAAGCGTTCACTCATCATGCCGAAACACGGGTTCGATTCCCCATATGGGTACAATGTGTGAAGCCCATTTCTGGTGTCCCCCGCCGTGATATTGCTGGAATATTGCTAAAAGCGGCGTAAAACAATACTCACTCACTCTACAAGAACGTTGGCTTCCAGAAGCTGAAGCAGTAACGGTTACTATGTGAAACAGGCCCTGTTCTATAACCGCTATATCGCCCTTTAATCCACTAATACATAGTACAATAACACTGTTAAAGTACTGAATTATGATCAACCAAAATCTCTGTGTGGAATACAGCCGAGGCCAAAGAGTCTGCTATGTGAAGCCATCTTATTGTAACAACTGTCACATCCTCTACACTGTATCACATAATACACTGAGTGTAGTGGGAATAGTCTTAACGTTACATTGTCTTCAGCTCCCACACAATCAACCTCCAGGCCAAGCTCTCCACTAATATCTTCATCACTATACGGCTGAAATAACGCTGATGCAACAGAGTGTTTTACTCACTAACAAATCTTACTCTCTAGTGTAAAGGCTAACGCCATCGGTTTTAAACCTAGATTTGCGGGTGTTGAATTACGATGAATGCCGGAAATTTCACAAACGTAACTATTTATCTTCTACCTGACATATTCCAACTCCCACAACCATACACTCACTGTTACAATGTCTGCTTTAGCCTCTACAAAAGGATTGGTTGGTTGGTTGTTGTTTAACCCACACTCAGCAATATTCCAGCTATATGGTGGCGGTCCATAAATACTCAAGTCTAGACCTAACAATCCTGTGATCAACAGCATGGGCATCAATCTATGCAATTGGGATACGATGACACATGTCAACCAAGTCAGCATCTGACTGAATTCTAACCCGGATCTTCACAGGTTCTACAAAAGGAACCAACATCCTGAAAGTTGCTCTCTGACAAAGACGCAGTGAAATTATTGCTGGTCGTACGGTACATGAGACTAAGAAAGTAAGTGCTTGACAGCGACAACACTACCATCTAGAATAATGGGATTTTTTGGTAATTAAAGACGACAATACAGCAACGTCTGGAGAACACTGGCATAGTGTAAAACAGGTTCAGTCCTAGATTACCGTGATCGCTGCCAAGGTTAAACTATCTGCCCAGCAGGCTGCCATTTGCACTAGCTGCCTTCTCATGTTCAAAATGTTTTTTTCCAAACCATTCAGGTGTTAATTGAAACATAACCTGGACCGTACTGTTAATAAAATACAAAATGATTGATTCAGGAAAAAAATATTTGAACAAACTTATAGGGATTTCCTACTACAACGCTACATTGCATGTGACACATCAAATTTGAGATGATTTATTCCAAATGAAATTGACAGTCTATTGTGCTGAACTGAAAAGTTGTACAAATATCAAAGTTCTTCGAAAGTACAATTTTGGCACGAACACATATACTGCAACAGAATCAATATATATTAAAAAAATTGAATGCTTTCCAAAAATTGATTTTCTGAAAATTCTCATAATTACTTCAAACAAATTATTATATTCCCTTGGGAGTGCTTATCTCGCATTAAGCATCCATGAGCGTGAAATAGACTGAATGACGTCCATATCTATCCCATAATACCCCTACTCCGTTAGTGGTAGCGCACATCCTGATCAATAGGCAGAGCTCCCTAGGGGCCGTCTTGCAGGGTCTAAGATACTGTATTTAGCTGACACCAACACCCCTTGCACTGAAACACATGTGTCGTGCTTATTCTCTTAACACCTTCATGGAGGTTAATTCCTTTCCTAATGCTTAAAAAAGCAGCTTGAATTACCCTGGGACATGATGAATCCTCCCCTTGAAACCATGTCTATTTCAGGTTAGGAAATAATCCACACTGTTTTATGAGACTTATGTCTTTCAGATGCTCTGTGTTTACAAACCCATCACTGCTTTTTGTTAAAAGATAAGAAAATTTATGTTTGTCATGATAAGAAAAAATGTCCTTTCATCAGTGAAAACGTGTTGAAATTGACCAAATAAATGCAGAGCCCTGTACTGAATAAAGTCTTATTGAGACGTTGTATTGGTCTTTTATTGCATGATGTTCTCTCTGTTGTGGTGGGGAAGTGTTTAGTCGTCCTACAGAACACTATGTTTGAATCCCAATATTACCCCCTATTACCTTGGCACCCCCTCACTCCAACCCCTATTACCCAGCACCCCTACCCCTATTTCCCTGGCACCCCTCTCCCCAACCCCTGTTTCCTGGCACCCCTCACCCCAACTCCCTATTACCCTGGCACCCCTTCATCCCAACCCCTATTACCCTGGCACCCCTCAACCCAGCTCCCCATTATCCTGGCACCCCTTCACCCCAACCCCTATTATCCTGGCACCCCTCACCACAACCCCTATTACCCTGGCACCCCCTCACCCGTGCACCCTATTACACTGACACCCCCTCACCCCTACCCCTATTACCCTGGCACCCCAACCCCTATTACCCTGACACCCCTCACCCCTACCCTATTACACCCCTACCCCTATTACCCCCTGGCTCCCCTCACCCCAACCCCTATTACCCTGGCACCCCTCACCCCAACCCCTATTACCCTGGCACCTCCCTCACCCCTACCCCTATTACCCTGGCTCCCCTCACCCTACCCCTATTACCCTGGCTCCCCTCACCCCTACCCCTATTACCCTGGCTCCCCCTCCCCTACCCCTATTACCCTGGCTCCCCTCACCCCTACCCTATTACCCTGGCTCCCCTCACCCCTACCCCTATTACCCTGGCACCCCCTCACCCCAGCCCCCATGTACACCAGCACAGCCAGGTCCTTGGGATCACCATTAACATTAGCTGTTACAACAAGCGGAATCAGTTGTGCCTGCAATCCCAACATGGGTTCTCTACATCAGGTATAGTCCATGTAAACCAGCACACAGTTCAATGGGAGTTGTAGTCCTCACTGTGGCTTACACAAATCATTATTCTGACAAAGGCTGCCGTTATTGATGCTGGAGGTGGGATGGTGAGATGACATGCCTGGGTTATAGATAGCATGGTGTTCGTGCACTGACCCTGTGTGAACATGACACATGGTGTGCACAGCCTCAAGATGTCCGAGTAAACACGACATAGTGAACACTGACACCTTGGACTATGGGTAAACAACCACAGATTGTCACAGCTAGCATTAATACACACTTTTACAGATTCCCACTCTCACAGAGCTGCGACGTTCCATGCTTTGTAAACACATATGACTGTTTCTGATGTAGAAATACTGTCCAATACACGATCCATTAATAGACAACATTGGTGTGTCATTACACTGTTGGCTTGTTGCTCCCAGTGAGTGAGTGAGTTTAGTTTTACACCGCTTTTAGCAATATTCCAGCAATATCAAGGCGGGGGACACCAGAAATTGGCTTCACACATTGTACCCTAGTGGGGAATGAAACCCAGGTCTTCAGTGTGATGAGCAAACGCTGTAACCACGAGGCTGCCCCCCTGCCCCTTGAAATAACCACAAAACTAAATAATGTAGGGATCATGGATATTTTAGGGATATTGGTTTTCATATTGTTAGCTGAGTCTTCACTATGAAATATATTCCCGAAAATATTATTGTTACCTAACTTTTTATGTTCAGTATATTTCTGTGACATTTGCATCTATCTTGCAAAAGACATTTAGTATGTTACTTCAAAATGTGAACAAGATGAACTAGGCTGATAAGTAATCTTTATGATGTCATTACATCCCCAAAGCCCCAAAAATGGCCAGTATTTTACGAGACCTTGACTGACAAATCAGAATACAAGATTTATACCATAAATGATAAACAATCAACCACATCACTGAGCCTGACCTTCAAATCCATTTGCATCTGACACAAGTAAAAGGGAGTAGGGTTACAGTGGGGTAGCCTTGTGGTTAAAGCATTCACTCGGGTAGATCAAAAACCTAGGTTCAATTCCACAGCTTGTACAATGTTTGTCAATGACAGACAGACAGACACCACAGATACATAGACACCAGCAACACAAAAGTAGTTCCAGAAATAATAACTTATAGTACTCATTCTAGAAACAATGGACATTGTTACATTATATATCATTCTTCAGCCCGTAAAGGTGCCTTTGTGGAAATCTTGGAAATCTCAGGCTCCTATTAAAAGGAAAATAACCTCTGAAAGATTGTTTCGACACAAATGACATTTGCTCTGTACACCAACTTACAAATCGACACATTACTATGAGCATTGTAAGAACCGGTGATACTTCAAACATGGATGGCGGCTGTAGTGATAACGAGATTCAAATTCAAGACAAAATGACATCAGTGGTGGAATCACGAGAACCATGGCAAACATATGGCTATTGGACAGGCACCATTGCAAGATTACACATGTTCTTAAAGTTTTAGAGTTGTTTTCTTGATCATGTCAAAAATACTCACGATGGATTGATGTGGACAATCATCTTGTCATGAGTTCACCTGAACTCATTTGTCTCTGCCTTCTTGGCAAAATCAACAGACATAACTAATGAACATGGTGGAAGAACGGTGTTATTCATACTCACGTTCATCGAGGTCTGCTAAACTTTCAAATACTGCGGACACATTGGGGTAAAACGCATCTCGACCTGGCTGCCAAATGAGCTCTCCAATTTCTGAGAAAAGAATGATTATGAATATTTGAATTAAAAAGATCCACACATTTGCAGAAATCATGACTTGAAAGTACAATATGTATCATGTGCACCATAAGTTGAGTTTCACTGTGCTCTTCAAATTATTCCACTTATGCCAGTGTAGGAAAGATGTAGAAAATCTAGCCTGTCCACAGGACTGGCAGGTCAAATTTTTTACCAGTCCTGCCAAAATCTAGCCTGTCCTCCAAATATAAATAAAACACCTTCGGCAGTAAATATTCAAAAAGGTTATAATCATTATATATATGTCATTGGTTTGCTAAAATTGACCCGACATGAGGACGGACTAGATATTTTTTTAACCCGTCCTCCACAAAATTCACCCGTCTCGGACGTTGGGACGGGCTATCTTTCCTACACTGCTTATGCCAGTGTTTCAGAATGACGTGGGAGGAAAGTCGTACATGTACAAGAATGATGACCTAATTAAAACTTCAAGTATCAGAACTACAACATATTCCCTTACCCTCATGTTATGGGTTTTCAGAAGCAAAAGAACATCCATTGTTGTCTCAGTTATAGCTTGAATAATATGAAACACATCACCAACTTTATCTCAAACACAAGTCATCATATGAGCATTTACAATGTCTGTGTGTCACAAACTGCTTTGTTATAGGACAAATAAACATTGCCGCCAAAAAACATGTGATGTTGAAAACACATTGCAATAACTAAGCTTGAAGGATTTAATACAGCATAATTGCTGGAAAATTTATCTAAAATAAGAAAGTCATAAAAAAATTCAAAATAATTTAATTCATAACTTGACATGTAGGGAATTCAGAACAACCATTTAATTTTATTGTGGCCTAAGTATTTATCACCGTGATTCGAGGGGGGAAGTTCCATGAACCATATCAATCCTGTATTTTAATCAATAAACATGAATCTCTCTGTTTGTACGATCATTCAGCCTCAATATTATAACGGTTTTCTGTATTTGTTTAAACTCTGAAATGAATCCTGTTCATGGGCATTTTACCTTTTTTCGCTTAATAAATATTATTGACTGAATGTCAGTTGTGACACAGGGCCATTTGATCATGCTTCCCTAACAACAGATGTTAGTTCAGTTGATCTTTAAATAGTACATCCTATTTGGGCTGTAACTTAAACACTGCCAAGTGATCCAATACGCAATAACAAACATAACCATTTGCTTCTGTCCTCTCCACAAATAAGTAATGATGTATGATCGATCTACTGATGGCCTGCACACATCCTGTCTGAGAACAGACAACGCTAACATCTTCAAAAACAAAAGAACACCAGTATTCAGTTGAAGGGAAGCAAATATTTGCAATGCACTTACGTGTCTTTATATCTGTCAAGAGAAAAGAATGTCATTGTCTTTCAGTATAGATCCGACTATTGACAAGTATTGTTCAATCAGTCAGGGTATTTACTCCTAAGGTACTGGGCTGTAGACAGGTAGAGGTTGTATGGTGAGTCACTGAGAAGGTAACAGCTCCAGAAGCTACGTCAGATGTAGGGTGAGAATAACAAAATACACTGGAGACAAGGAGATCATAAAAAGTTAAGTTATCTGGGAAATATAAAAAAACAATATTGCATAATCTGATCGAGAAAATGTTCCAGTACAAAAAATTATGTTTTGCTGATGTGAAAGGGAGGTAAAAAAATCAGATATTTCTATTGACATCTGTGGGAGATTGTGACATAATAAAAGGACATACTTGCATGGTTTTTGTTTGTTTGCTTGTTTGGGGGCCTTTTTTTTGTTTTGTTTTTTGTGTGTGTGCATGCGTGCATGCATTTGTGTGTGGTTGAACTAGTGTCTACTGACTGCAGTCAGACAGTGCACACACTCCAAACCAACAAGTGTTTCTTAATCCCCTTTATACCAGGCACCAGGCAGGGAAATAACAATAAACATCTTAGCACTGTCTCTCGATAGTATGGGCGCCACTGAAGTTCTGCTCTCCATGCTGTAAACCCTGGACCACATTTCTCTGACCCGTGGACTTGGAGCCAGGCTAGAAGACTGAACTGAGGAGTTTTTAGCTGGCATGACGATTGTGGTGTTCTCACCTCGATCTTAAATGTGGATTTGAATCCAACCTCAGTATCTGTGCTGCTGTTTAAGTCCAAGAAAGACCAAGAGAAAGAACTCTCTCAGCTAAATATCAGTGACGTTTGTTTCAATCCAAGATAGACCAAGAGAAAGACCTCTCTCAGCTAAATATCAGTGATGTTTGTTTCAATCCAAGATAGACCAAGAGAAAGACCTCTCAGCTAAATATCAGTGATGTTTGTTTCAATCCAAGATAGACCAAGAGAAAGACCTCTCTCAGCTAAATATCTGTGATGTATTTTTTAAATCCTAGAAAGATCCAGAGAAGACCTCTCCTAGCTACATGTCTGCGCTGCTGGTTTAAGTCCATGAAAACCCACTGAAATGTGGACCCAGTGAAATGTGGGTTTGAGTCCCAGATTCAAAAACAGTAAAATCCATCTTTGTTCAATGTATGTAGTAAGGGTTTGAATCCCAGGATCCCTTAGTTTAAGATCCCGCTCAGCTCATTATCTGTGAAGTGGTTTTCAATCCCAATGGGTTTGAATCCCAGAATCCCACATAGAAAGATCCCCATTCATTTCTAAATCTATAAAATGGTTATGAATCTGAGATTCATCCACGGGAAGATTCCTGTCAGCTAAATATTTAGGATATGGTTACAACTGCAAAAGAAAAATTTTTCAAAATGTATTCTATATGAAAGTTGATTTGCTACAATATGTTGAAATACTCAAAACATTCTATTGCCCAACTCACTGAGTCCAGTACAGGGTTGAGACAATGGTGGTCATATGACCAAGCTGAAAGGATGACACACATTGAGCTGAATACTTACTGTTCATATCTCCTCCCATCACGTCCTTATTGAACCATTCATTTGTACTGGATGCAACAAATTCATATTGCTGAAATATAGAAGAAATAATATTAAGATTGAGGTACTGTAATAGTGAGTGAGTGAGTTTGGTTTTATGCCGCTTTTAGCAATATTCCAGCAACATCACGGTGGGGGACACCAGAAATGGGCGTCACACATTGTACCCATGTGGGGAATCGAACCCGGGTCTTCAGCGTGACGAGACAACGCTTTAACCACTAGGCTACCCCACCGCCCCAGGTACTGTAATAGGATATGCGAGAATAACACACTGGTATTTCAAAAGGTATCATCAAAATTAGTACACTCAAACAGTTTTCTTTGAATGGCAAACAGTGTTGTGTCAAACTTTGATGAGTTGAACCTTTGGTTGTGTTGAAGTTAAAGCTCGGTCCATACACACTCCTTAGTAAGTTTATTTGTGTCAAACTTGGAAAACTCGGAGTGCTTACATAGATCCCTTTAACTTTGACACAATGGTGTTTGATTGTGTTAATATTTCCTGGAAAGACATGAACATTTCTGGATAACAGGTGTATTGTTGGTAACAATGGTTCAGGGCCACATGCTGCTCCTTGACCTGGTGAGTACATTAGTCAGCCTATTGCAGTATACAAGGCAGGATTGCTGTGGACAGCAATAGGGCCATGTAACACCATTACAAACTGAAAGTATAACAAGTTGTTATCTCAAACCTTGAGTGTCTTCATGTTCTTTCAACTTGTAAATGTTTATGAAAGATTTTTGCCCACTTTGTTCTATTTAGTCTGTTGGTGTGTTTTACTCTTGTCCATCCTTTGGGGTGGTGGGGTAGCACAGTGGTTTAAGTGTTGGCTTGCCACCTCGAAGACGTCCCCCGCCATGATATTGCTGGAATATTGCTAAAAGTGGCGTAAAACCATACTCACTCACTCACTTGTTCATCTTTTCTGCAGTCCAATAGATCCTCAGTTTCTCATTTCTCTATTAAATTTGTATTTTTCATGTGTTTGATGTCTTTAAGTGACACATACATAAACATGTAACCCCAAGTCAGGCCGGAGCTTATTTAAACTTGGTCTATAAACATTACTGGTCTAAGGATTGAGATGTGAAAAAATGGAGAATGGAGAGTAAAGAGATATTTATTCTGCCAAACAGAACAACATAAATATCTCATTTACTCAGCACCTGACAACACATACAAATCAGCATATAAACACCGAGGACATGAAGAAATACATTAAGCAGGAATACATATTTATTGGGCCTATCAACCTTAATGGTGTTGCCAAAACTCTATGACACTTTCACATCCGCTTCAAAATAATGTCTTTCAATATTATAACCAAATAGCACAGAAAAGTGCAGACACTGAGAAGGTTCTCACTTGTTTCGTTGTTTGGAAGTAAGTGTTGACATCATCCATAGCACCCCCAACTGTCTCGTCTATGACATTGATGCCGTAGTGTAGGTTGGTGCTCACGATGGTGATGCAAATGACATAGATTCTGCAACATAAGAATATAATACCGTTTCTATCAGCAAAACAATAGCCTGTCTTGATTCTTGGGCACCAATTAGGATGTTATGGATGCTGCTGCCTTTGTGATATTCTTTGTGTATACTTAATAAAACCAAAAATATTTATTTCCAAGCCATGGAATCATCTTTCTGTCCCATGGGAAGCATCATGGTCAATGGTTGCAGAATGTGTTCTGCATGGTTGCATCCCAAAGCTTTTATCATCTTGTCATAGGTTCAAATATCAGACTCGCTCTGACAATTACATCCTAATTGGTCTGTCAGCGCCACACACAACTCCTTTGGTTTCAAGAACAATAACTTGCAGTTGGTTTCTCTACTGAGGTGATATGTTGCCATAGAAATACTGTTCAAATCAACATCTTTCTCCTCATACAAGAAAAGCAAAGAATATAATTCAATAAGGTGAGCCCCGTGGGGTTTTGAGGTCGGATAGGTCTCTTTCTGATAAAGCTCTACTTACAAGCTAAGCGTGGCACCGACGTAGCTGCCGACTACAAAGAAGGTGAACGGCTTGTCCCTCATGTACGGCTTTTTCACGAGGTATACATCTTTTTTCCTCCGTCGGTATTCGTGTCGTAGAAAGACCACCATGCAGATGAGGAAGAAGACTATGAGGAGACTGCCGGTGAAGCAAGCTATTGCTACATTTACAACATAGCGATCTTTCTGAAAAAGTAAATTCCAGGTGTCATCACTGATTTCTTTGATCCATCCTCATAATTTTCATCATTATTTTGCATCCATACCCAATAATTAGGTAGATTATCAAGACTGATTGATCTCTGGCATTCATGTATTCAATGTAAAGAAAAAACAGGGTCTGACGTCTGACGTCCAGTTACAGTTGTGGTCATGGTACCAAGTGACAGATGAACTAAAAGGACTGAGTGTTAAATACCATTTAACCGAATTGCATAGAATACACCCAAGTTTAAATTTAAATGACTATATGCTATTGGACACATGGATTCTCTAGACGGAATGTCCCAGTTTATGTGAGTAATCTGTTGAAATTAATGAAGTTGGGAAGATTATTTTTGATCTTACAAACAATGGCACTGACTGTTGCTCATGCTTTTAACCACTGGTTTGGCTGTCCTGGTGTGATTATTTACAGACAGCCATGATACAGCTGGAAATCTCACTCCACTCACTCAAATAAACACATACACTTACATCTATGCCGATATCACCCCCTTTCAGGAGACGTTGCATCGTTTCTGTAACAAAACACACTTTCACTGAGACTAAAACTATGGAGACAACAGCACATGCTGATGAGGTCTGTTGTCAGTGAGGGTGGAATGCCTGAGTATAGCAGTGACTTCATAGCAGTCATAAACTCACAATGATATTTCAGGTAGCATTCATTTCATCATTTGTTACAAATATATTCCAAAAAGTCTTTTGACAATAAATTGTTGTAAACATACATTAATTTTGCTGCAATGCAGTTATCAAGTATTTCAGGCAGGCATTCAGACTCTTCTTCACATCAGTTTTGAGTCCTTTATAAAATTCCTTAAAATCAATGACCATGTTATTCATTTACATGCTCACATAACAAATACATACAGCATGCATTTGTCAACACTGCTGCAGGGTTATAAAGCCTGCAGCCATTTAATACAGGGAGATAGCAGTTAGTGCATGGGACCCCATGAAGCCCTGGAGGCCATCTTGTCTATACTGAAGTTGTTGGTATTCACACAGTACTCCATGAAGTAATTGTGTGTCAGGGTCTGGGTTTGAATCCCTGAAGTTTCTGATCATGATGGTTCGGCATTCACCGATGCGGCAAATGTGACGTACATCAGTTTTCCTGTTGCATCACATTGACAGCGACTCAAGATAACTGAAATCTAGACATTAACACAACAGATAGGTCAAGCTGGAGCTTTAACCACACAATTGCCCTGAAAATGAGTTTGCTTCCATGGCATGTTCTAAATGACCAATGTTTTGATATCTAGTCATGGTCTCCGGGCTGAAACTGGACTCACTTGCAGGGAATGGTTCCGTCTGAATACTGTTGATTACTGCACGGGCGAAGGATATCGTCACTTCCCATCCTTTGGTTGGAGCATCTCTTGTTATACCATGGTACAATCCTGCGACAATAAAACATTCATATGTCAAGCTATGCCCGTCACTATATTAATACGGTCATTTTTTGTTTCATAGTCACACCATAAAAATAACCTTCAGATGCATAAACTGCAATCATGTCAAAATAACAATGATAAATGCTTAATGTAAGGACAATGCAACCTGAAACCTATCTATCATACCTGTACGTACAATATTACCATATATCCTGTATAAAGTGCACTGCTTCAATAGGCAGCCCTGGCCAACCTCTGTGTAACAGTCTCTGTGAGCGATTATGTGTACAGCCCGTATAGTTACATGACACGCCATACTTTGCGGTGTATATCAGATATTTTACAACAGCACAGCAGTGCAGAGAGGAATGTATTTCTAAATATCTATCATCATATAACTGCTGTTTTTTGCATGTTTCAACTGACTTTCTCAATCACTTGATCTCTGGCAATAAATTGAACATGTATGGTATTAACTCATTAAGCCCCAGAGCCACCTCACTACTCAACACCTGGAACCCCCTCGCTGATTGCCCAATCGTTGTGCCGAGACTAATTAGTGCTAATCACACCTGATTTCCCTGGCAGGTTTCAGGGATGACAGGAAACTGTCTAGTCGTACAAACAAGTCCTGATTGTTTAATTGTGTCGTAAAGATATATGTTGAAAGAAATCAGGTGTGAATACATGTCGTGTATTGCAAAGTTTTATGTAATTTTATTGCAAGCTTCTCTTGTAGACCTTTGGCGGCTTGTACATTTATATTTTATCACCATTTGCATGTATTCTTTGTATGTAAGAGATGAGACACACATAAACAAATTCTCTCTCATATCATTGTGTGAGATTTAATTTTACAAAACATCTATGACAATGACATACTGTAAAGAAGAATTTACTTACATACTTTTTAATCTTCGACGAAAATAGCATTTTTGCCGATACATTTCTAGTGTATACGAATTATTTTAATAAAAGTACTATTACACTAGTCGGTGACTAACGTACAGCACATTCATAGCTTGGCACTTTGTTTCATCTAGATTTAATGCAGAAAACATACGTGACCATACAAACATACATATAAAAAATGTATACTACATATTCCTTGCATAGACATAAAACAAAGAGTCACGTGATAGGGCGTCATCAAATTTCCCAAATAGAACGTTCGGCACTAACTTTTCAATATAGTGGCTGATCATTTGTTATCCGTGACCAATCGTATCATGAGATACCTGTCACAGAAGAAAGGACAGGTGATGGGGCGTGGGCAAAATTTCTGAAGAGCATGTTTGGTCACTCCAACAGCTTGGATAGAGATTGATATTATTGGCTATATCGTTGACCAGTCGATATGCTGGGTTTCAGCTTTATCAACTCAAGCTATCATGTAACAGTTTGTGTATTGAAAACATACATACTGGTAACGATGTATGAAATATACACATAATATAAGACAATAGGAGTAGATAGACACTTTGGCGAGTTTATCTGTCCTCATTTTAGTATTTTGCGATTGAAATCCAACCATTGAGTAGAGATAGTATTTATTTTCATATACATTTTACGCACACAACTAGAACATAAAACATAATGGTTTGCTTTTCATGTACACGAATGAATATCCAAACTAAAGTACACGTATTACAGAATTCACGAAGTGACACTATACTGAATTATTATAGTGTATAAACTTGAAGTTGAATCCCCCCTCCCAATATTTATGAATGAGGGCGTGCCTATATTTATACTGAATGCAAACGAGGTTCATAAGTTTACAGATGTGCATGCATGCATAAACATTACAGAGAGGGGCGTCACTCCATAAAGCAGGTTGTCCAATGATATAACAGCGTATCTGTTTATTTTACACTTGTCACGGGGCAAACCTTTCAAGAAGGACGTAACTACATATGCATTCTACCGGAGGCTGTTATTTCAAGGTCGAAAGAGGTGTTCAATTATCTCATTACTGTAATCTGATTGAATGAATATACGCATGTGTATCGATACCGTAACTGATATACTATCCTGCTTTTATTGACGATGGATCAATAGAGATTGAGTTCCCGGATACACGTGATAATTACACCGGATCAGATAATTACATAGATCAAATACAAATATTTTACACAATGCTCATGTAAATTGCATAGAAAACTGACAATTCAAATCAACATGAAACTTTCAACAGCTTGAACAAAAATGCTTGAAATACCTTTGTATGGTTTACATGTAATAACTTATGATATTACTTCTGTCTATGTGTGAGATTTTTTTTAATTACCAACTTACTGTGTTTTGTAACAAACGTAATATAAGATTTCATTGTTGTAATAACACTGACATATATATATATTCATTGCAAAGGCGCGACTTATCACTTTATATTCGATTAGGTAACATTATCAACTTTAGATTAGGGAAAATAACTATGTAAAATTCAGTAAGCTTCCAATTAGTAAGTTAAATTATGTCTAATCTATTCGAGCTTGGATGTGTGATTATTTGTGTTTTTATACATTATGTTTCATTATATGAAACATGACAACGTAATAATACCTAAAAAGTAATTCTTCAGTAACCTCTAAACCATTACATCTAATTCAATCAATGTGCATACTATGTATTTTAGTATGAAGCATACCAGACACTTATCTCTGTGAAAACATCATAATCCCCTTTCTCGCCGACATGTGTTCATTTGCCAAATGCTGTACAAGCCTATGATAATGATTAGCAATTGCTATCAAAACACTTTAAATACGTCTTCTGATATTGACACTAAAGGTAGCATCTATCATAAGAAAAGCTAATATTTGCTCAGTACTACTAAATTGGTTGAAATAATAGGTACAGTGCGATTTTTAAAAGTACAACACTCATGTGCGTCTCTCGCTGAATAAGAGGTGCTTTCTGTTGACGAATATATGTAGCTCTCGCTGTGAGAAACTGCCAATTACCTGCCCCATAAACACGTCACTCGCTGTGAGGGGCTGATTTATTTGCCCCATATATGCGTCTTCGGCCTTAATGAGTTAAAAAGCAACTTCGTTAGGACAAGGCCAGACACACATTATCATGATTATGGTATACTGTTATAAATACTGTTGTACTTCTACTGTAGTCTCATGTAAAATGTTACTTTCATGTTTTTCGAAAGACAGCGGTCATTGTATTCAAGGATATCAATATTTAATACTGAAAAGATCTAATTTCAGGAAAGTGAGTGAGTGAGTTAGCTTATGTCACTTTTAGAAATATTCCAGCAATATCACAGCAGGAGACACCAGAAATGGGCTCCACACATTGAACCCATGTGGGGAATCGAACCCTATGTCTTTGGCATGACAAGTTAACGCTTTAACCACAAGGCTAATGAACCGCACCTTCAGAAAAGTGAAAGTAATGGGTAGCTTCTTCATGAAAAGGTATGAAGAGATAAAAATATGTTTATAACATTTGGTAGGAAAGAAAATATATGTTTTGTGTAATTCTATGCTACAGCTAACTATATGCAAAATTCCATACAGTTTAAGTCAAGTCATGTGGTTGATATCATGACAGACCTCAAGCAACCTGTTCACGACAGCCCACCATGACAACTGGGAGAGATCCTGGCACTAAATACACATACTTGTCAACTCGACCAACAAGCAGGAAGTATGGAGGACTTATTTGGACTCGGTATAGCCAGAAGACATACAATCTTCTCACACCCAGCTTAACAGACTGTATCAGGCAATTTCAAGTTTAGGAATTCCCATGTTAAAGTTTAAACATACATGTCTCCCAGCATGTACATTCTATAGAAAATCACTTATATATATATAAGTGATTTTCTATGGAATGTACGTGCTGGGAGACTTTTGCAGTTGACTCTGCACTTTGAATAGAATACTGAGAAATGATCAATTTGTTTTCTTGTTTGTTTCCCGTATGGACCTCAGGACATTCCAAAGTCCTCCAGGGTGGCTAGGGGTGGATTCCAGGTGAGAACAGGTGTCCAGCAGCATCTGCTTGTCCCCTGTGTACTTCTGTACACACTCCTTGTCTCACAGATGACCTCGGGTCAATACCTTCCAGATTCAATGAGTAAGCATTGCCACACTGCACATGCACGTTGGCTGGGGTTTGACCTGAACATGTGTTGCTGTCATTCATGTCTGCATTTACTGGAGGGAAATAGATCCATAACTAAAATGACTGATGTTATTAATTATCTAAAAAAATCAATTCACTACATTATATCAGTCATTTTTACCCAGTTCATCTCTCTGGCTACTCAAAGCCAGTACATGGACAATATCTGTACATTGACAATACAAGTATATTGACAATACAAACATATTGACCATACAAGTACATTGTCAATACCAGTATAATGACAATACTATAATGACAATACCAGTATAATGACAATACCAGTATAATGACAATACTATAATGACAATACTCAGTATAATGACAATACTCAGTATAATGACAATACCAGTATAATGACAATACTATAATGACAATACTCAGTATAATGACAATACCAGTATAATGACAATACTCAGTATCATGACAATACCAGTATAATGACAATACTCAGTATCATGACAATACCAGTATAATGACAATACCAGTATAATGACAATACTCAGTATAATGACAATACTCAGTATAATGACAATACTATAATGACAATACTCAGTATAATGACAATACTCAGTATAATGACAATACCAGTATAATGACAATACCAGTATAATGACAATACCAGTATAATGACAATACTATAATGACAATACCAGTATAATGACAATACTATAATGACAATACCAGTATAATGACAATACCAGTATAATGACAATACCAGTATAATGACAATACCAGTATAATGACAATACCAGTATAATGACAATACCAGTATAATGACAATACCAGTATAATGACAATACCAGTATGACAATACCAGTATAATGACAATACCAGTATAATGACAATACCAGTATAATGACAATACCAGTATGAAACTGATAACAGAGCGGCAGCCATTTTGGAAAATTCTGCATGAACGCAATTTAAACGTGTGATTGTGTGAAGTCATTCGACAACAGCTGGGACTGCATTTTTTTATTCATTCCTAAACAATTTCAAACGATAACATATAGTATGACCAGAAATTATTGAGAATTTTAGCAATATGTTTAATTTAATTTCTAGTATAAACAACCATGACCAGCTATCAAGTGCTTGGTTTCATTCAAGAGAGACAACTCCGTTAATCCTTTTTCATTAGTTTTTTTCATAAGAGTTATCCCCCTTTCAGCTAAAGTAATTTCAAGTAGAACAGGCATCCCTTTGTCCACTGTTTATCGAGTTTTGAAAATTATTGCAAATGGATATCGCATTGAGCACCAGGGAGGCGCAGGTAGTCCCAGAAATTGACTGTCGGTAACAGGAGGCGGCTTGGTATTCTTGTTTCAAAAAACAAACGAAGGAGTTTAAAAAACTTAAGGCTGGATATGATTGATAGAGGAACTGTGGCTGTCTGTAAGGAGACAATTAGAACTGAGCTGCATGCAATGGGTTGGCAGAAAAGTCGAGGAATTCCATCACTGATCATGAAACCTGAACAAAAGGAGCGAGGGTTGAACTGGTGCTTACAGCATAGAAAATTTTAACTGGGACAATGAGATTTTCTCAGATGAAAGTTCTGTGTGGCTGTTTCCTAATACACTGAAATTCTGGACCAAACAAACTGAAAAACCCTTGTATCAGCGCCCAAAGTACAGTCCGAAATTTAACGTGTGGGGTGGCATATCTGTGTTAGGTACAACGCCCCTCTGTGTTTTTGAAGGGAATATGAACAGTGAGCGGTACACAGATATTCTCGAAGGACATTTACTTCCATCTGCTCATGTGTTCTATGGAATTTTTTTGATTTTCCAGCAGGACAACAACCCAAAACATCGTTCAAAGCATTCACAGGCCTGGTTTCGGACCCAAAATATGACATTATTAGATTGGCCAAGCTGACCTAAATCCAATAGAAAATGTTTGGGGACTTATGAAGGAAAGTGTCAATAAGAAAAATGCGACAAATATTGCTGAAATGAAAGAAGAGGTGGTCCGATATTGGGACAGCATGGACCACGACTTTCTAACTTCTTTGATCAATAGTATGCCCCGCCACATTGAAACCTGCATTGCTGCCCATGGTGACTCAACAAAATACTAACTGTTCACCTGTCTTTGAATCTGGAGTTATGTTCAGCTAATATTCACATTTAATACATGAGTAATGAGTGAAAAAAAAAAAAATTACAATCTTTAAATTCTCAATAATTTCTGGTTGTACTGTATAATCATTTATATATTCACTTCAATAAACTGATGTATATATGAACGGCAGTGTCATTAAACCAACATCTCAATGGCAGAGATAAGTGCTGACAAACGATAACTCATTGGTAACATGATAATTAGTTCTCATGATAGAAGCTGTTTCTAATAATAATAATTTTCTATTTTATTACGTTCTATCATAATGTCACTAATCTGGATCTCTGTCCAACTGGACTTACAGTTTTGTTCCACAGCAGCCTTCTTTAGTCAGAATCCACTGTACTGTACTGACAGCAATAGTTAATTATTTGTCGGTATTTAGCGTGAGTAAATAAGTTATTTTAGTTGAATGCCACATTTTTAGCAATATTCCAGCAATATCACGGTAGGGGACACCAGTAATGGGCTTCACACATTGTACCCATGTGGGGAATCGAATCTGGGCCTACAGCGTGACAAGTCAATATTTAAGAGACACATTGCATGAAACAAAACTGTTCATTGAGAAAGTAAAGCTACATTAAATTAAATGTTTTTATGTGTGGCAGAGCCAATACTGCAAAAAATGAAAACAGAATTTAATAAATTATGTGATTGAATAAAAAATCAAGTTTTCAACTTGTGGAACCAAAGCTGTAACTACTACTGCCCTACCCCATTGCCCACGAAAAACACATTTATCTAACGTGAGTGGTTTTACTCAGTTCTTGGTTACAAATATCCAAGCAATCTCCATGTAGGTGCCGACAATGGATGCCGGTGCACGTTACAGAGCGGGAACATGTATGCATTAACCATGCAGCCAACCAAACAACCCACACTCATTAATCGAACAGGTTAAAAAAACACAGTCCATAATGATCATTAGTCCACGATTCCAACACTTTCACATGTTTTGGCAAAGGTCCACGTAATGAGTTGCCATGCTTTCAGCACCACTTGATGTTACGGCTTATTTGAAACCTGCACTCCCCATCACTCATTCATCATTCCTGCTTTGTTAACAGAACATAATTTGTAATTCTATGGCATGTTCTAATGGTGATTTCCCCTATGAAAGAGATAGATGTGACATTTCATAAAAGTTGAAATCCAAAGTTGAAATCCCCAACAGTTTGAGTCCTGAGCTGCATCAGATCAACATCACTAGATCCATTAGTTTGGTCACTTTAAATTGAGAATCAATGAAAACCTTTTATACCAATCAATTTTTTATGCTACTGTTTGAAAAGCACCCCCAGTGCAACAGTTCCCTGAATCAATTGATGTGTGTTCAGCATGCAATGATTAGAGAGCTATACTACAACAAAACACTACCTGTCATTAGCAAGGAACTAGACAATCAACAGAAGTTAGTGATGGGGCATTCTTGGATTATTGACAGTATACTGCAATTATGAAGCCCTGGGTTTTCCTTTAGATGACTGCTATGGTGTTTTAGACTGATTGCATGGTTTTACAAGTATGGTTAATGTTGCATCTAGGATCATGTCATTCATTATCTGGGGCCATCACTTTTCCCAAAGTTATATCCATGTTGTTTGAGTAAATGTATGATGCATAGAGCAATTTTATATGGGTGAACAAGGAAGTAACAACCATGCTAAATGATCTTTCAGTGATATTAAAGTTTGTCAGTTTCTAAAACATGGTAGAGCTTTGAGTGATGACTTTGGCGAAGTCCACAAACTTAAGCATGACCAACCTAAGATCCTAAGCAAGTTGTATATACGTGGGACAATGTTTCATGCAAATGTAGAGGTTTTTCAAATCATATTCAAATCAGTTTGTCTCAAATTTCATATTTAAAATCTCATTGCAATTTTTTGTGTGAACTGTACCCATTTCTAGATGGTGAGTTTAATCTTTAAACAAGAGAAAACAAGTACTGATAAACATAAGGAAGAAAACTGGTAAGTATAATGGAATAAACTGATATATTTGAGGAAATAGAAGAACATGAAGATCCAGACACACGTGAACCATCAGCGAGGTCACTAGTGGAGGAACTGGTCTACTTGTTTGAATCACATCACAGGAATTGGTCTTTACAGCGAGTTTGTTGAAATTTATCAACATATCTACTTGATTTGGTCTGGCGTATCAGCTTTGATGCTGTCAGGGAGCTGCAAGTACAGGCAGTATGTAGAACATTTACTTCAAAGGCATTTAATTTGAAAACCATGTTGTCTGTCTCCGATGGTTACAGCACATGCTTAGAGAGCCTGATAACATCGCTGCCAGTACACAAATGTTGCGGCTGCTGACTACAAGAGTACAATGAGGATGTTAGATACAAAACAAAGTTCAATGCTTCTGGAATACATGTTCATTCAACACATCATGGATGTTCTCTTCAGAACTTTATACATGAACAGTGCATGTTGGTTAATCAGCAGTGTAGTCTGGACAAGACTGGAGTGAGTGAGTGAGTGAGTGAGTGAGTGAGTGAGTGAGTGAGTGAGTGAGTGAGTGAGTGAGTGAGTGAGTGAGTGAGTGAGTGAGTGAGTGAGTGAGTGAGTGGAGTGAGTGAGTGAGTGAGTGAGTGAGTGAGTGAGTGAGTGAGTGAGTGAGTGAGTGAGTGAGTGAGTGAGTGAGTGAGTGAGTGAGTGAGTGAGTGAGTGAGTGAGTGAGTGAGTGAGTGAGTGAGTGAGTGAGTGAGTGAGTGAGTGAGTGAGTGAGTGAGTGAGTGAGGAGTGAGTGAGGAGTAGAATCTTAGGTTTGCATTTCTATGGTGCCTGTTTTCAGCCAGGTAACATCTTGCTAATGTTTGTAATGTTTTTGTCTATACTAATTTTCAAGTGTACTCTTTCTTTTTCCCTGCAGTTTTTCCCTGTTTATATTTTTAAACTTTCATAGCCAGTCAATTGCACTTCCTGTCATTTCTATGCATAAATAATCGTTCACACATAAAATAAACCGACAGGACCAAAAGGCTAAGAAGAAAAATATTTTTAAAATGAAAACTAGTTTTTCTTTCCAAACTCATTACAACATAACCCACTTGTACTGCTGCTTCACAACATCAGACATTTGGTCTAGGAAAGTTTCCCGCCAACACTGGTGCTTGGACTAAATCATCAAGAAGGCAATTACAGTCTGTTTTTATTATTGTATGTTTTCAATGAATAACATTGGCATGGGCGGCAATAATTGATTTACCAAATGACAAGTCGTGTTTCATCTTTTCCACAGATATGTCATTTTTTAAAACTTCTACAACTGGTTTATATCACGAATTGCGTCACTGAGCAAAAAACAAACAATTTATTGACTTTTGGTGAAGAACTGACCATTTGACATTCTGGGGGAAGCATTGAGACTGGATATGGTTTCAAGACCAGACTTTTTTTCAAAATAAAAATAGGAGTCTAAAAAGTTTTTGTATGACACATATCTTGCAACATTGTACATTTTGTGCAATGTATTTTCCTGGTTTTCAGCGGTCTGAATGAAGCATGATTACATTTTTCAAGAACATTCTGTAAAAAATAGTTTCTTATAAAAAGGTCTGAGCTCACATCCCTGACAAAATATAAAATAGTCAGATCTTGAGGAGCAAGTGACTTAGCAGATGAGATTTCTGTCCACCTTAGGACAACACACCATTACATACCCAAGCAGGATCCAAACCTGGCAGATCCCATTAGAGATCTGACACAACGGTGACCCTGTTTTAAAGACTTTTATTTTAAATGAATGATTCCTTGGATATAAAGTGGATAAACAAGAACGTTTATTGTTTATATTCCTGCTGATGGACAAGTATTTTCTGATTGACTGACACAGAATGTCAGAGGATTGTATTATATGCTGAAAAACAAAGTGCTACAGATTTCCTACAGTTGTGCATAGTTTCTTGTGCATTAATGATTCAATAAGAAGTCGGTGAAGGTATTAATGCTGAAATATTTATTAACATGACTTGATTTTAGTATTTATTGAGTTTATGTCATCATGAAAGTAACATCCAGTTTGTACACTTTACACACTATTGTTTACATTTGTAACACTGAAAATACTGAGGTCAATTCTGAAGTTAAAGTTTAAATGCTGTAGTTGAAATAAGGAGTGAAGTACTGACAAGACACTATGTACCAGTCTTGCCTGGGTATTACTGAGTGGTATTACTGCACAATGATAACTCCCCTCTCTACCTAAAGGACCTGATCCAGATGTTTACATCAGGACGATATCTCCGATCTCAGAATATGTACAATCTCTCGGTTCCCTCAACATCCACTAAACTTGCTGATCGTGCCTTCTCCAAAGTTGCCCCTACCTTGTGGAACAATCTACCGTTTGAACTCAAAACAGCAAACTCTCACAAATCCTTCCAGAACTGTCTAAAAACTTTCCTGTTTAATCAAGCATATGATATGTAAATTATCTACCCTGTTCAGCGTCATTGAGCAGCTCAAAGTTGGAAAATAGGCACTATACAAATTAATTATTATTATTATTATTATTATTATTACAGACAAATCGTCTCTTGTATCATCTCAGTATTGCAATAAAATAACAAGATTATTATTTTAATATAACAAATCATATCCCAAATCCAAGCTTGTGTCACATTTGTATGCTATTTTAAGCCAACTGAAATATTTTAGCATCAGACTTATTAATACCTGGGATTGATATGCCAGTAAGTGCACATCACTGCCAGTTTGGAGATTAGTCCATGATGAGATATGATACACAGTGAGAGGACATTCACACTTCATAAACATTCTGCTGCACAGGAGTGTACATGAATCACATAAGCCTTTGATTAGCTCTGTAACTGCTTGACAGATTAACCATTGTTATAAGAAAGAACTGGTCGTTCTGTAAGTTCTTTTGAGTAGTATATTTGTGGGTTATGGCCGTAGAAAGCCCCATAATCTCAACAGTCGTCAGCTTTGATCTTCAACAAGCCAAGTCCATCACTGCAACTTCTGAAAGAACACTGTGTGAAGTATGACATGTTGTTTTCAACCGAATCTTAAGTGTAACACCTGCCTTTATAGTTCTACAGAACATACTGAATATAAAAGAGGAAGGCAATCAAGTCCGTGCCGACTGTCAGCTCACATCCATCGTCAACAGACTTTGAGCCAGATTCTTGGAGCAATGTCAAGCTCAAGGTCAAACATAATTACTTTCAATCCTACTCTACCTCAGTTGAAGTGTTTCTCAATTTCATCAGATGTAGGTTCTTTAGCTCACATAGTTTTCAATAAACCAGTTACACTGTATATAAGGCCACTACTTTTTGCCTGCATGGATGTATGGATATTCAAATGCTCTCATAAAATTAAAGAAGTTCAACAAATCTGAGTTTCTTTACAGAAAAAAAATTTTAGGGTTTGATATTATTTAACATTTTTGCATTTAAAATTTAGAAACTTCTCATGACAAACATGCACTGTAATTCATTCATTCATTCATTCATTCATTCATTCATTCATTCATTCATTCATTCATTCATTCATTCATCAGGTCTTGTTACAGGTCAGCACACATATCTTTCATATCAACTTCATTCCAACTGCCTCAGATTCGTAACCATCACACAACAGAAAATGCTCTGCCACTGTCCCGGTTGTGTGAAACTACTTCTGTATAGACCCGATGCTCTGTCCCATTCCTGAACGCTTTACATCTAACTTTAAAACCTACCAGGTTGAAGGCACTTTTGTAATGTCAAAAATCTCATTCTCTGGACTAATACATTTTTTTCAAATGAAATTTGAAAGCACAATATTATAATAATTATTTTCATTATTCTTCCTTAAAGTGCTGACTGAAGAAACATTCTGATATGGATTATGCACAATCTGAATTGGCTATGTTAGTATTACTGTCTTGTGTATCAAGTGGTGGGATCCAGGTGCAGGTGGGTCATCTTGCCTGTTCCAGACACTGCATCTCACCTGTTTTACTGATAGCTTCTTGTAAGTACATAGAAATTGATTTTCTCTTTCAATTGTTTACTGTTTCTCAACACATCAGCTGATGACATGAGTCATATCCTCTTCAAAAGAAGTCCTATAGAAACCAAAGGTTAGAGTGACATACATGCATCAAGACTTCTGAGCTACGACCCATTACCCATAATGCCTCAGAAAGTGAAAAGGAAAGTATTGACATCCTCCATGTTGACTCCTGAACCATTATCATTGACCAAAATGCATCTGGTTATGATAATTGATGGTGGTGATGATTAATTATTTATTTTTAATTACCAATAATCAATGGACTATGAGAATGAGTTTGCATTTGACAATGAATGTAGTGTTTTGACATCTATGAGTAAGGTAACTGCTTGATGGCATCCTAGAAGCCAGGAGTAAATAGGAAAAAGTACAACATCACTGATGACAACTTTCTGGTCTTTTGCATATAGAGTGTTTTGATGTAAATAGTTATACCGATATCAGCCTGCAGTGAGGACAGCCAGGTGAGGAGAGGTATATACATGATGTGTTGTGTAGCAGCAGATTAATGATCATGTTTGCCTGTCACTAATCTTAGCATATCATGCAAATGCAGATCTCCAGCTGGACAGTGGAGAATGAATCCACAATCACCTATGTTGTGTAAATGATGAACATGTTTAATTAGTATGCTTGTGTCTGTTATCATACTGAGCTTTAAAGAGGCAAAAGATGGAGAAGATAGATTTTCGATTGTGTTCTCACATGCATAACCTATTACTAAGGTAGTCCACAATCCGAATTTAATTTGAAAACCATGTTGTCTGTCTCCGATGGTTACAGCACATGCTTAGAGAGCCTGATAACATCACTGCCAGTACACAAATGTTGCAGCTGCTGACTACAAGAGTACAATGTGGATGTTAGATACAAAACAACGTTCAATGCTTCTGGAATACATGTTCGCTCAACACATCATGGACATTCTCTTCAGAACTTTATACATGAACAGTGCATGTTGGTTTATCAGCAGTGTAGTCTTGACAAGACTGGAGGAGTGAGTGAGTGAGTGAGTGAGTGAGTGAGTGAGTGAGTGAGTGAGTGAGTGAGTGAGTGAGTGAGTGAGTGAGTGAGTGAGTGAGTGAGTGAGTGAGTGAGTGAGAGTGAGTGAGTGAGTGAGTGAGTGAGTGAGTGAGTGAGTGAGTGAGTGAGTGAGTGAGTCCACGAAAGGTCACCTGTGTGATGCATTTGTTTCTCCCACATCCCTCCTTCAGTATTGCACCTATAGAACAAATGATAGCCGTGAAGCACATTCATTTCTTAACAATCTGAAATCCTCATTTCTATTTGGTTGAAGGGTCATACATGATCGCTCCACTTGCTAATTCTACCATATACAAACACCTTACATCTGGAACAGATCACGTGTAAAAGCTGAAATTGATATTTTGCCTATTTGATATTGTGGATGTGTACCAATATGTTATTACACTGACTGACTTTAGCAATCTTCCAGCAACATCAATGCATGGGGACACCAGAAATGGGCTGATTCGAACCCGGTTGTGAAGATGTGTAACAAGGCCCCTTATGTTATTACAGAAAAACATGATAGAAAAAAGACTTTATCCTGAGCTTAAACCCAGAAAGTAGATGGAGTTGACAAGTTGTAGTTACATATTCTACTCCAGTTTCCCATTGGTGGCGCCATGTGTTATTCAGCCTTGAACTTCCATGGAACATCTGGTGTAAAACAATAACTAATAAAACTAAGAATTCCAATTGTTTCCCACTGAGTACATGATAACCCTCAGAGTGCACACCTGCTGCACATATTACCATACTCAATTGCAGTTAAAAAATATAAGCACTGTAATTACATTTATGAACTTTTTATTATTTTTGTTTGGGAAATTGTCCAGTTACTTGTTTCAGCACAGAAACAACAAATGTTCATATATACTAAGGTTCTAGTATTTAATATTATTTCTTCTTGAAACTGGGAAAATAAATTACCCAATAGGGCACTGATTACAATGTACCATGCAAATACTCGCAAAAGTATTAATATTATTAATAGTAGTAGTTATAGTAGTGGTACAGTAGCAAAAGTAGTACTTGAGGTAGTAGTAGTAGTAGTAGTAGTAGTAGTAGTAGTAGTAGTAGTAGTAGTAGTAGTAGTAGTAGTAGTTGTTGTAGTAGTAGTAGTAATAGTAGTGGTACAGTAGCAAAATTAGTACTTGAGGTAGTAGTAGTAGTAGTAGTAGTAGTAGTTGTTGTTGTTGTTGTTGTTGTTGTTGTTGTTGTTGTTGTTGTTGTTGTTGTTGTTGTAGTAGTAGTAGTAGTAGTAGTAATAGTAGTAGTAGTAGTAGAAACAGCAGTAAGCAGTAGCAGTAGACGTAACAGTTGCAGACTTACTTCAAAGGAATCTAATATCATGAATATTTGTGAGTAAAATTTAACAGTAACAATGAGAGATCCATGTTGGAGTGATAGACTTGATAGTACTGTCCAGAGTTACTGCCCCCACAAATAGCAAGATGCACCATTAACCACTCACTCACTCACTCGGTTCATGTGACAGGACTGCCATATAGCTGGAATATTGCTGAGTGCGGCATAAAACTAAACTCACTCACTAACTCATGTGACAGGAACACTTCTTATCAAGGCCACATACATCAATGAAACCATTCCTAACAGACCGTGGCATTTGTTGCAAGCACCTGGATTCTGACCTATGAGGTATTACAATAGTCAGCATAGGATTGTCTTTTACTGGAGCAAGACTCTAAAGGACCAAATTTGTGGTTCCTATGAATCTCAGGAACCAATGATCATAGTTCTTATTGGTCTAACATGTGCCTGCTCATCCTACATTCATGGTCATGCATCCTGCATAGTTTCGTATATTTTCAATATACCATAATCACATTTAACTCCCCATCTCTTTCAAGAACCACATTTAGTTCCCGATCTATATCAATTCAAGTACCACATTAGGTCCTGATCTATCTCAATTCAAGAACCACATTTAGCTCTAAATCTATTTCAATTCAAGAACTACATTTAGTTCCCTATCTATTTCAACCCAGGAGTCACATTTAGTTCCCGATCTATCTCAATTCAAGAACCACATTTAGTTCCCAATCTATTTCAATTCAAGAACCACATTTAGTTCCCGATCTAACTCAATTCAAGAACCACATTTAGCTCTAAATCTATTTCAATTCAAGAACTACATTTAGTTTCCTATCTATTTCAACCCAGTAGTCAAATTTAGTTCCCTATCTATTTCAACCCAGGAGTCACATTTAGTTTCCTATCTATTTCAATCCAAGAGTAACATAAAGGTCTCTATCTATTACAATCTAAGAATCACAGTTATTTTCCTTTTGTTTTCAATTAAAAAAACACTTTTAGTTGGCCATTGTTTCTATATTCATGTGGCGTTGGAGGGACTGCCCAGCAGTGTCCATAATGTCATATGGAAAACAGTATGACTATGAATGGTTGTAGCTTTTAACAAAATGTCCTTTTCCAAAACTGCCTGGGATTAAGCAATTTTGCTCCACAATACAAAACTATGTTATCAAGTTTCTGCCACAGACCTCCCCCAACGTCACTCAGTCAAGCAGGGACAGGGGGACTGCCATCACACAACATTGTTTGATTGGCCAGTTATTCCCACTTAAAGGAGACAGTGTCTGTCCAATCTTACACTGGGCACTGTGATTACACCGTCTAGACACGCACAGAGTAGACACTGTCTAGACATGATAGAGATGAGTCTGTAAGTAATCTTTTACACTATCAGATTATAAGTGCCCAAGCAGGTAGCGCTGTTGATGTTTCATCAACAAGCAACAGCAAAGAAATCGGACATTGCCACTTTCCAAGACCTTCTTCTATGTAATCTGTAACACTATGAGATCTAATCTCACCAAAGAACTTGTACCTTTGTCCACAGCTCATGACCAAGCTATACCTTCCCTCAACATCGAACATGACCATTTCCTGAAAATGTCTCTAAGTATCAGATCAAATCCGTCAACAGAGCATGTACTTTTCAGCTAACTATTTCCAGTTACATGATCACCACACCTCAATTACTTTTTAAGCAGGAAACTAAACACAGACAGGCTGTTTTTCTCAGCTGACTTACTACCCAATGGCTTGAAGAGAGAGTAATATACATTATAATGCATCTCTGGCAAATGTGGTAAAAGACAGACCAAAAATGGTATACTATTGGTCAGAAGGGATAAACTGGCAGTTCTTGTCAAACACACAACTATTTCTTGTCAAACACACAACTATTTCTTGTCATACACACAACTATTTCTTGTCATACACACAACTATTTCTTGTCAAACACACAACTATTTCTTGTCAAACACACAACTATTTCTTGTCATACACACAACTATTTCTTGTCAATCACACAACTATTTCTTGTCAAACACACAACTATTTCTTGTCAAACACACAACTATTTCTTGTCAAAAACACAACTATTTCTTGTCAAACACACAACTATTTCTTGTCAAACACACAACTATTTCTTGTCAAACACACAACTATTTCTTGTCATACACACAACTATTTCTTGTCAAACACACAACTATTTCTTGTCAAACACACAACAATTTCTTGTCAAACACACAACTATTTCTTGTCAAACACACAACTATTTCTTGTCAAACACACAACTATTTCTTGTCAAACACACAACTATTTCTTGTCAAACACACAACTATTTCTTGTCAAAAACACAACAATTTCTTGTCAAACACACAACTATTTCTTGTCAAAAACACAACTATTTCTTGTCAAACACACAACTATTTCTTGTCAAACACACAACTATTTCTTTTGTCAAAACAGAACAATTTCTTGTCAAACACACAACTATTTCTTGTCAAACACACAACTATTTCTTGTCAAAACACAACTATTTCTTGTCAAACACACAACTATTTCTTGTCAAACACACAACAATTTCTTTTTGTCAAAAACACAACTATTTCTTTGTCAAAACACAACTATTTCTTGTCAAACACACAACTAATTCTTGTCAATCACACAACTATTTCTTGTCAAACACACAACTATTTCTTGTCAAAACACACAACTATTTCTTGTCAAAACACAACTATTTCTTTGTCAAACACACAACTATTTCTTGTCAAACACACAACTATTTCTTTTGTCAAAAACAGAACAATTTCTTGTCAAAACACAACTATTTCTTTGTCAAAAACACAACTATTTCTTGTCAAACACACAACTATTTCTTGTCAAACACACAACTATTTCTTGTCAAACATACAACTATTTCTTTGTCAAACACACAACAATTTCTTTGTCAAAACACAACAATTTCTTTTGTCAAACACACAACTATTTCTTGTCAAACACACAACTATTTCTTGTCAAACACACAACTATTTCTTGTCAAACACACAACTATTTTTCTTGTCAAAACACAACTATTTCTTGTCAAAAACACAACTATTTCTTGTCAAACACACAACTATTTCTTGTCAATCACACAACTATTTCTTTGTCAAACACACAACTATTTCTTTGTCAAAACACAACTATTTCTTGTCAAACACACAACTATTTCTTGTCAAACACACAACTATTTCTTGTCAAACACACAACTATTTCTTGTCAAACACACAACTATTTCTTGTCAAAAACACACAATTTTTATTTCTTGTCAAACACACAACTATTTCTTGTCAAACACACAACTATTTCTTGTCAAACACACAACTATTTCTTGTCAAAAACACAACTATTTCTTGTCAAACACACAACTATTTCTTGTCAAACACACAACAATTTCTTGTCAAACACACAACTATTTCTTGTCAAAACACAACTATTTCTTGTCAAAAACACAACTATTTCTTGTCAAAAACACAACTATTTCTTGTCAAACACACAACTATCTCTTTGTCAAACATTAACAACTATTTCTTGTCAAAACACAACAATTTTTTGTCAAACACACAACTATTTCTTGTCAAAAACACAACTATTTCTTGTCAAACACACAACTATTTCTTGTCAAACACACAACTATTTCTTGTCAAACACACAACTATTTCTTGTCAAACACACAACTATTTCTTGTCAAACACACAACTATTTCTTGTCAAACACACAACTATTTCTTGTCAAACACACAACTATTTCTTGTCAAACACACAACTATTTCTTGTCAAAAACACACAACTATTTCTTTTGTCATACACACAACTATTTCTTGTCAAACACACAACTATTTCTTGTCAAACACACAACTATTTCTTGTCATACACACAACACATTTCTTCTTGTCAAACACACAACTATTTCTTGTCAAACACACAACTATTTCTTGTCATACACACAACTATTTCTTGTCAAACACACAACAATTTCTTGTCATACACACAACTATTTCTTGTCAAAAACACAACTATTTCTTGTCAAACACACAACTATTTCTTGTCAAACACACAACTATTTCCATAATTTCTGCAACTTGTTCTCCATATAATTTGTCATGATGGTTTGTCGCCCATGTAGTGAGTGAGTGAGTGTGGTAGTGTTTATGAAATTCACTCAGTCCTTACACCTTCACTCCACCCCAACCATTGTACTAATTCCATTTCAGAATACTTATATACACATGACAGCTCAAAACATTACACATCACAGTACATGGTTGTATGATATCAGAGATGAACACAACTTACAGCTCAAACATTACACATTACAGTACATGGTTGTATGATATCAGAGATGAACACGACTTACAGCTCAAACATTACACATTACAGTACATGGTTGTATGATATCAGAGATGAACACGACTTACAGCTCAAACATGACACATTACAGTACATGGTTGTATGATATCAGGGATGAACACGACTTACAGCTCAAAACATTACACATTACAGTACATGGTTGTATGATATCAGAGATGAACACGACTTACAGCTCAAAACATTACACATTACAGTACATGGTTGTATGATATCAGAGATGAACACGACTTACAGCTCAAAACATTACACATTACAGTACATGGTTGTATGATATCAGAGATGAACACGACTTACAGCTCAAAACATTACACATTACAGTACATGGTTGTATGATATCAGGGATGAACACGACTTACAGCTCAAAACATGACACATTACAGTACATGGTTGTATGATATCAGAGATGAACACGACTTACAGCTCAAACATGACACATTACAGTACATGGTTGTATGATATCAGAGATGAACACGGCTTACAGCTCAAACATTAAACACTACAGTACATGTTTGTATGATATCAGAGATGAACACGACTTACAGCTCAAACATTACACACTACAGTACATGTTTGTATGATATCAGAGATGAACACGACTGTCAACACGCTACTGGTGAGTCACATTTCAATGAAGACAGTTTTGTTGGTATTCAGGACTCAACACTGTGTACGTGGGGCATCCTATCTGGCGTGCAGATTCAATATTTACTGGTAATAAGAAATAACATAAATAATTTCTTCATGTTTGTTTTTCGAGATCTCATTAGTTTACTTCAAATCACACCCTACATTTACTCAAGACTGTTTTCTATAGGTTTTCACATGCAGTCAACATTGCCATTGTGAGGTGAACTCTGACATGTGATTTTGAAATCAGTGTAATTATAGTAGTACTCGGAGAGCCACTGAGATTTCAAGTGAAATTAGATGGATTCACAGAGGAGTTTTGGCATCCCTAATCATAATGAACAGGGTTGATGAAAATTGAACGGCGTGAGACACTCGAGGAGCCATGGGAGTCAAGCCCTCATTACTCTCCCAGTATGAACATGCTGGCCTGAACAAACAGTACTTGTTGTCAGCAAAATCTTCACTTCAAACAATATAAGATAAACAAAATGTAACTTGTTGAAACAACAAAGCAAACAAGAAGGATATATTTTTATCAATATAATGATTAATAGCCTATCAACAACCTGTCCTGTAGAGTACAAAGTCACCCTGATCAATTAAAGGGACATTGATTTTTGGGACTGACAGAGCCTGGTGACAATAGGCGGTAGTGATTTCCTTCCAAATCTATCGACAGCAAGACATGTCGTGTCATCAATGACATGTACATGCTTGTAGGCTTTTAACATCAGTGGTGGAGGGAGACTGTTAAAATTATCGGTTTTTTTATTCTGGATGGAACAGCAGTACAAATTAGTTCCTTTGTGTTGTGATTTTATGGTTTTATTCTGCATGCCATATTGATCATGTGATTGCAGCAATGTCGGGCAAACAATAGATACAATGTGACATAAACACTGTCATTGTTGTGGAGAGATAATAGTCACCATTGTGTTTACTGTTGTTGGTTCTCTTTCTACCATATTCAAACGGTTCATGATATTCCTCAAACAATGTATGTTATTGACAAATCTAAACTACCTTGTAAAATGAAAATTGATAAAAGGTTTTTTTATTAAAAACAGTTAAGCATTTTGTTAATTAGTTTACAGACATCCATGAGCAGAGATGCAAGAAATCAAACAGCTTGGACTTTGGAATTTACATTTTAAACTATTTACTGCACTGATTGTATCTCATTTTACTCTCTCTCTCTCTCTCTCTCTCTCTCTCTCTCTCTCTCTCTCTCTCTCTCTCTCTCTCTCTCTTTCTCTTACTCTCTCTGTCTTCTCTTTCTGTCTCTCTCTCTTCTTTCTCTCAGTCTCTCTTCTCTCTTTCTTTCTCTCATTCTTTCTCACTCAGTCTCTCTCTCTCTCATTCTTTACTCATTCTGTCTGTCTCTCTTTCTCTCTCTCTCCCTCTTTCTCTCTCATTCTTTCTCATTCTGTCTGTCTCTCTCTCATTCTTTTACTCATTCTGTCTGTCTGTCTCTCTCCCTCTTTCTCTCTCTCATTCTGTCTCACTCTCAGTCTGTCTCTCTGCTTCATCCCTATCCAAATCACTTTGCATTCCAATTGTTTGCTTGGTATGATATCCACGGAAACACAACCCTTCTGCGAACACTGTCTGCTGGAACCAACACGAATAAAAGCTGTCAAAATGTCACATTTTCACCCCACACAAGCTCAACAAATCTGTTAAGGCCATTAAATATTGATTATAACCCACTCAATGGATTTTACTCTTGATTTGAGCAGATAAGTGAAAAAATGTGCGACTTGGGAAAAGCATGTCTGTTACTTGACAGTGGGCTCGAAGCTCCTTATGATTCGGGATCAATAGAGGAAGTTAAGCTTTGAAAGATTTCATGACTGAAGACGATTATACTTAATCTTTTAAGGGGTTTGAAATGCCACAGCAATATTCATGAGTCAATACAGTGGAAGTGTTCCCTGTATTAAACAACTTCTCTGTGCTAGTGACAGTGTCCCTGAATTAATAACACAAGACAAAGTTAAGGAGTGTGTTTTGGGGAAGGGGGAGTCTTCTGGTTTTCCAGAAAGGGCTGTTTGGAGAGCACCATGCTTCTTTAAGACTGATGGAGTAAAGGTCTTTGAACAATGCTTTTTATTTCCAGTACATGCGGCTGCCTCTACATATTAGTAAGTGAGAGACTGGTATTTCAACATATTTCAGGCTTAGTGAGTGAGTGAGTGAGTTTAGTTTTATGCTGCTTTTAGCAATATTCCAGCAATATCACAGCGGGGACACCAGAAATGGGCTTCACACATTGCACCCATGTGGGGAATTGAACCAGGGTCTTTGGCATGATGAGCGAATGCTTAAACCACTAGGCTACGTCACCGCCCCAAGGCATAATCAGACTGAAACTTAGCCACAAAGCTAAAGTCTATGCCGATCAACATTCTATTTGATGTGGTAAATACAGCCATTGGGAGTTCATGGATGACACAAGAAACTACAGAAACTGATGTAACAAGTTCACGGATGACACAAGAAACTACAGAAACTGATGTAACAAGTTCATGGATGACACAAGAAACTACAGAAACTGACGTAACAAGTTCATGGATGACACAAGAAACTACAGAAACTGATGTAACAAGTTCATGGATGACACAAGAAACTACAGAAACTGATGTAACAAGTTCATGGATGACACAAGAAACTACAGAAACTGATGTAACAAGTTCACGGATGACACAAGAAACTACAGAAACTGATGTAACAAGTTCATGGATGACACAAGAAACTACAGAAACTGATGTAACAAGTTCATGGATGACACAAGAAACTACAGAAACTGATGTAACAAGTTCATGGATGACACAAGAAACTACAGAAACTGACATAACAAGTTCATGGATGACACAAGAAACTACAGAAACTGACGTAACAAGTTCATGGATGACACAAGAAACTACAGAAACTGACGTAACAAGTTCATGGATGACACAAGAAACTACAGAAACTGATGTAACAAGTTCATGGAAGACACAAGAAACTACAGAAACTGATGTAATAAGCTCATGGTTCTGACTAACACACTCTCTGCAGCGACGTCATGTCAGCATGACTAATCTGGAAATAAAACCCTGGGTGACGATGGTTGTAAACATTTACCACTCTAGTGAAATGAGCAGGGTGATGGTAATCACTTCGCCCCAGACCACCGACACGCAGACATCCCCTCACAAATCACACAATGCATTCACATTACTGCCATCAAACACTTGTCAGCAATCTGCAGCACTTGTGCAACAAATGTAATGATAGCAATCTGCCATCAGATTCTCTAAGAGCACTGGGTCCAAACTGTTTTCATGCGTAACATCATGAGGCTACTGTTTTGAATAAATGATGCTGGTCAATGCCAAAGTCATGAACAATCCCATCATCATCAGACGATTCATCCTGCAACTCCAAAATAATAGCTACCATGGTCTTGAAACAATTTAATTTTACCTTAAATTTGGTTTTGTTAAAATTACATTGCCTTAAAATAGTTTTTTTGGTGTATAAGTCACCAACAGTTAATTGTTTAAATTAAGATCAGAGATTCTCTTATTTCAAATTGAACTATTTGGATCTACATGAAATGTATGTTCAAAGAAATGTGTTTGGGATGCAGTACAACGACAATCAACCCACTTTACATTATACTGACAGCTCAAGGCAAAAGGGGTAATAATGCTTAATATTGGGTTAGAGTTCCACACAGTTAATACTCAGTTGTCTCCCCTTGAATTGAACCCAACGCTTTATGGTATTTTAACATTTGGACTCCTCATGAAGTCAGAATTTATTAGCTCCCCTGGGCCCAGACGTGGGGATTTATGGCAATGACGTCAATACTTTCTTGTTTCCATTTTATGGCCATATTTATATTTACGTGTTTCCCCACCTTGTGTTTTAGCCATCAACTGACCACAGTGCTAGGATGTAATTATGCATAATTAAGCAATACTCTGTATTCTCGTCAATGATGGATATCAGCTCTAGGTTCTGCCCTTAATGGCCCCTCCTCGGGGACTACTTTCAGTGAGCCTTAATTATTTACAGTACACCGCTGCTGCTGTGCCAGGAACACCCATGTTTGCAACCATCCATCTTGCATTAGGTCATAACCTACAAGCTCACCAGGAATGGCTATTGTGATTGAAGTCTTTGATGTTTTGACGTACAAGACACTAATGAAATTTCAGTTCTTAACCTCTGACAGTTTGGTTTGTATTGAACTACAAGTGTATTCCTTCTTCTGACATGGCATAGCACCGTTCACGACCTTTTATTCACTATGTTGTCACATGGAACATACTTTCTTCACAACATATTTATGAAAAAGCAGATATATGTATCCATGAGACTTCTTTATTAAACTCTAATAGTGATGTCACATTAAGAAATTTAATCCAGTTTAATTGGCTTCCTGCTTCGTTGGCTTCCTGAGGTTGTGTTGTCTGTCCATCCTGTCAGCAGTATCATCCATCAACTGTTACCAGTTAACCTTCTCATGTTAACCCCCGTCATGTTTGGTTGTTATTTAGTGCCAGAGTAAGCAATATTCAATCTATATGGCGGCAGTCTGTGAATACTTGAGTCTGGACTTTACAATCCAGTGATCAACATCATGAGCATCGATCTACGCAATTGGGATACAAGCCTGGCCATCTGATTCCACTTGTCACCTGTCACGACCCTGTCATGTGTAGTAACATGTTACTGTTAATCTCTCACCTCCTATATATAACCTTCTGTGTTCATTATTTGTTGTAAAGCTCTATACTGAAACGTTTCTGTTACAAAACAATAAATTATTGATAATCATAAGACTTTGTCTACTTTGTCATCCTCACCTTTAAAGAAATGCCTATCAAACAGTTTATGAAAACAATTACAAAGAAAAACCAACATTTCTCCAGGAAATGTTTACACTACACATGCGATTGACCAAACATCTTGCCCAGAAAATATTTCTATAATATTCACCATACATCAACAATGCTTCTGGAAGCCATTTTTGTCTTATTCCAAGTGGAGAGCAGAGTGCATCAGTTTAAGAAGGTCAGGTTTTCAGCAAGTCGTCCCATTCACAGTGCACCAAATACAGCAACAGGATTGGCAAAATCGCCATCTTCATTAGTGCAGGTCCTAGCAGAGACGTCAGGGCAGGCCTCATGGGAAATAAATAATTTTATATGAAAATTGGATTTATTTCTCTGACTACAAACACACATAATCTCACAACAGCAACTGAAACGACCCCGAGGCGTATGAGGAGACATAAAACAGACATTTCCGGGATGGCTTCCAACTGAAATTGTTTTCCCCGCCTTGTCCATAAACACGTTAATATTTCATCAGTTTGTGGACTTTTGTCAAGAGGCACTCACTAAAGCCTGTAAAAAACAAGCTGAGTTATGGATTCAGACTACAGTTTCATAATAGCATCTGTTTCATCGGCCGACATTCTCCCAACCAAGTCGTTAATATCAATAACATTGGTACAGTTCCTCTCCTTGCACACAATCATTAAATGAATAAAGAATCTATCAATATTTTCATCTCAGAACCTCATGAATGCTGATCATTCTGCTTCAAACAGTACTGTCAATTCTGCTTACACCAAAGTCAGAGTGTGAGTGAGTGACATAAGTTCATCTCTGATTTGAACAGTATTTTAGGTCAATAATGTCAGGAATAGGCTTGACGTGGGTGGAAAAAACCAGATTAGGCACATAGTGGATATCTACTGTATACGAAGCATCATAACGTGAGGGAATCCATGAATCAAACCATGGATCCTTGCATTTAAAAGGAACAGAACCAATAAATCAACTTTAATAAAATAAGATATCGGTTCGTGTGTGTATTCTGCTTTCGACTACCTGCCTACACACTAATTACACATGAAGCTACTGTCATGTAAAAGTTGTTCTTGCTTCTTTGTTTGTTTCATTGTTAAATGCTTCTCTCAGTGATGTCTACATGATGGTGGACTGTAAACATTGGACAACGATTGAGGTGAGGTGAGGTGAAATTGGGTTTAACGTCATGCTTGAGAATATTTCGCTCATATGACGACGTGCATGCGTGTTTATGTGTATGTGCGGCTGCTTGTACTAGCCCAGACTTAAGCTGGTTATAGTGCTAGCCCACTGAGATACCATGCCGCAGTGAAACATGAATACCCCACTCAGACACATTATACTGACTCCGAGCTGACCAGTCCTTGTTGTACCCATTAATGCCGAGCGCCAGGCAGGGACCAACAAGTACCATATTTTAACGTCTTTTGGTATGACGCGGTCGGGGATCAAACCAGCGACCTTCCGCTCACCGGGCGGACGCTCTAACCACTACACCACGGAGGCGGTCTGACAATGATTGACATCATGAGCATCATTCCAAACAAAATGAATGAAAGGACAATGCATTCAACCAGCTTAATGAGCACTACCAACTGATGTATTTCATTGCATCTTACAACCAGTATATGCTGCTGGGAATGTGTATTCTTACCTGGAATCATAATGTAGTGTAGTAATAAATCAGGACAGAGTACATGAGGTGGTGGTTGGTGGAGTAGCCTAGTGGTAAAAGTGTTCGCTCGTCATGCCGAAGACCCGGGTTCGATTCCCCACATGGGTACAATGTGTGAAGCCCATTTCTGGTGTCCCCTGCCGTGATATTGCTGGAATATTGCTAAAAGCAGCGTAAAACATAACTCACTCTCTCATTTACATGAGAGATCAATGGAATCTACAGCTGACTTCCCTTTGATACCCTATGTAGCTCTTCTGTCAAACAAACATGTCACGAATCCTCTGATTAAATACGTTCCCACAGGCTGCATCACGCTAACTTGCTGATATCATCTTTACCAAAGTTTTACATGATGATCTTTCATTCTCGTAAATATGGCATCATTTACTGTGATGATATGGCATATCGTCATACTTTCAGCTGACTAATCGTTTGTTTCCTACAGTTGATCATGTCATCGTGTGATTGCTACCCTTCTAATCTATCCCATGTACAAGATTTCATTACAGTTCTAGAGTAATGACCATATCACAAATATACACCAAGCAGTTTCTTAACTTTGAATTACAGTATAAAAATGTTATTCTTCATTTCCATATATGGTGCCATCAATATCTGATATTGTGATCCCAAGACGATGTTATACCTAGAGATGGTATGGAGATTCAGGCAAGGCAATCCACACATACAGTCAGTACATATGAGTAGATATGTGATGGATGACAGACAGATGTATTATGTAAATAACAGCAGCAAACCAAATTCCATATTCATAAGAAATCTGATCTACATTGTATGACTGACTATATATGAATGTTCATTATTCATTGTATTACAACTGAGTCTTCTCCATACAGACATTAGGACCTGTCAAGTTCCGGGTTAGAATTGGTCTTCAGCAACCCATGCTTGTCGTAAGAGGCGACTAACAGGATCGGGTGGTCAGGTTCGATGACTTGGTTGACACATGTCATCATATCCCAAATGCGTAGAAAGATGCTCATGATGTTGATCACTGGATTGTCTGGTCCAGACTCGATTATTTACAGACCGCCGCCATATAGCTGGAATATTGATGCGTTAAACAACAACCAACCAAACCATATACACATTACAATCACTGAGGCTACATGGTGACAATCACTGAGGCTACATGGTCAGTATGTTGTGTTATGTCACACACCATGAGTGAGTGAGGGAGTGAGTGAGTGACCTGGACAGTATGTGGGAGGAAATCCTGATGTGATGCAAGTCTCAAATGATTACCATTTCACAAAAATACAACACATGCATGGTGCCAACAAAGCCTGAAACATGGACCAGGCAAACCCAGATACAAACCCAGAACTAGGCAAGCCCAAAGGTGCAACTCTGCACACTGTGGACCCACACACAACCAGATGCTGTAAGGAATTGACATCCTTTACTTTTTCATTCATGGAACTTTGATAGAAAAACAGTGTCTTTCAGTGGGAATAGTGCTGACAGAGCAAAAATACCACCTTTGTAAATCTGTGATTAGAACTCATGATAAGCAGCAAAAGGGAGACAACTCCGCACAGTGAACTGTACTGCCTTACAGTAGTGTGCCCTTTGTTCCAGCCCTAAATAGAAGGAACAAACCTATTTATCAGCCACTCAGCAGCCTGCAACCCACACAATACCTATTAATATTACCTATAGTGTCGAATCATTGTATGTCTCACCGATATCCGCAGCAAGTATTTGTATAGTATTGGTCAGACACACTGCCAAAATGGACATCCATATTGATTTCCATACAATATCATAAATAAGGGATGCTTTACAAACATACCAGAGGGCATGGAAATACTCCTGAATATTTCATACAATACTGAGACCTGCCTGTACACTCACCACACCACAACACAATACCTTGGCCAATATATCATTACCATTTCGCTCCCTTTAGTATCTTTCTGAAAAACACTTCCGTACAATCAAACATATATGAATAGATATCATTCATGCGGATGACTTCTCTCTGACCATTTTCCATTTGGTCTATTTTATTCTCGATTAACAAAAGGTCAGTACTACATATCAGAATGTTGATATGTGCATAACGTACTCAGGTGTAAACAACTTGAGGAAAGTATACAAAAGGATTAACCTGAAGGTGACCTGGGAAAAACTAATGTAAATGTTCATGCCTTATTAAACTGATACAAGCAGGGTTCTGATATTAGACCATGTATACAGCCAATCAACATGTCAAACTTTGAAGCCTTAAGTGAAACCACACACACATATATCAAACACATCACGCATGCACATCACTCATGCATCACACACACACCACACGTGTGCACACATTACACACACACCACACACACATATCAAACACATCACACACACATCACACACACACTCACATCATCACATCACACACATCACACGTGTGCACACATCACACACACATCACACACATTTAGCAAAGAAATTAATTACATACAGTATTAGAAACTCAGCATTATTTTTCACTTTCTTGTGGCAGAATCAGACAACAGTACAAGCAGCCATTTAATTATCAGGATGATGAAGCTGGCTTAAGGACAGCATTCCTAGTTTTTTGTGTTTAGGAAGCAATAATTTCAGTAAAACAGGAGCTGGATAAATAGTTTTGAAACAATATCACTGCCCCTCATCTGCCTGTCAGCCACTGATCTCTCCCTCATCAACAGACCCAGCATGCATCACTCGTCACTGCCTCTCAGAACCTGCACCCAACCAATAGTTGTAGACTTAGCCAAACTGTTGCCTGTCCCAGACAGGGGTCCCTTCATCTTAAACTTGTTAAATACATCTGTCAATATATTTTGATTTTACTAATGTCTATGTGAGGTGTCAAAACAGTTTTAGACAGAAGCAAGTACATGGCGGTACCTGAAACACATTGTCAACTATATATATATCTGTGTAGACACATATTGTTGTCAGCGTGTCAATCTCAGCTGTTGTCATTACAGCAATGTAGTGTGCACAGAATAAATAATTGAGCTTCGTTTGTGCTTGTGTTCCATCTGATATATGACATAGACATATAGGATAAAGAAATATTGAAACGGAAACATCACACGAGTGCTTCTGTTGTATTGATGAAATAGGTGACAGTCATTCGTTGGGATGTCTATAGTTTCACAAACACAAGAAAATAATTGTTCTGCTTGAGGGAAGACAATAACTGTGCTTCACAAATACATTTTATTGATAATCAGTGATAATGTGACATCACTGGAGAACAACTAGTTGTGTTCAACTGTGTTTGAGTGTGTGGGTGGGTGGGTGAGTGAGTGGGTGAGTGAGTGAGTGAGTGACCTGGACAGTAGTGAGTGAGTGAGTGAGTTACCTGGACAGTAGTGAGTGAGTGAGTGAGTTACCTGGACAGGAGTGAGCGAGTTATTATTTAACGTCACATCGGCAATAACCTGGACAGGAGTGAGTGAGTGAGTGAGTTACCTGGACAGGAGTGAGTGAGTGAGTTACCTGCACAGGAGTGAGTGAGTGAGTGAGTGAGTGGGTGGGTGGGTGGTTGTGTGGGTGGATGGGTGGGTGAGTGAGTGAGTGACCTGGACAGTAGTGAGTCAGTGAGTGAGTTACCTGGACAGTAGTGAGTGAGTGAGTGAGTTACCTGGACAGGAGTGAGCGAGTTATTATTTAACGTCACATCGGCAATAACCTGGACAGGAGTGAGTGAGTGAGTGAGTTACCTGGACAGGAGTGAGTGAGTGAGTTACCTGGACAGGAGTGAGTGAGTGAGTGAGTGAGTGGGTGGGTGGGTGGTTGTGTGGGTGGGTGAGTGAGTGAGTGAGTGAGTGAGTGACCTGGACAGTAGTGAGTGAGTGAGTGAGTGAGTGAGTGACCTGGACAGTATTCAGTTGACATCACATCATGTCTGCTATATGTGGGAAGACATGTATATAACAGCGATGATACCTGGTGTTTACAAACAGATCAGCACATCCTGTCATAACAGGGGCAGTCATCATGAAACACATGACTGTCACTGATACACCACTGGGCATGTCTATACCACCTGGCATCTGTAGCTACCTTCTAGTGTCATGTTTGTGACAAATACCTGTGTTGTTTCGCCATCAAAGCCAGTTACAGATCTTGTCAATAGATGTTAAGTGCCATGTTTTTCACAGACATTACAGCAAGAGATATTAACATTTGCAGAGTTACAAGCAAATCTTAAACCATTTTCCCCCACCATCGCCACCATCCCAACCAGCACCACCCCATCTGCCACCCACCACCCCCACCTACCACTCCATCTGCCACCCCCACCCCACCTACCACTCCAACTGCTGTAAGTACAGGCACTTGTAAGAACTACTGGGACTTCTATCAGCAATCAGGCAATCAGGTATAAACCTGTTCTAGAAGACAACTGATGCATGCTTCATTTGTCAGCACCAACAATTGCCAACATCTCACCTCCTGTGAGAATACATTAGTCCTTTATCCAGTACACACATCAGCCTGTTGACTATATCAGCTGGTCGATCCCTGTATTCAATATGTAGGAGATTTATCTATCAGTAGGATAGCCACACTGACTCTACAGCAGCCACTTTCCCTATATTGCTGGTGTATGCCCAGATGGATATTGCTTGTCTATAGGAAGGCTGCCTGGCATTAGAGGAGCTACACTGCTCACAAGACATTGACTTTAGTGTAGTTTTATGTGATCAGATGTTGGAATACAGTTAAAGGGCAGCTATACATACTGGTTCATTGCACATCAATATTCTTTTATGGTCTTTGCCATATTCTTGTGTTAATATTAGAAAATACAGATTCTGCATCATTTGAAAATACATTATGGCAAAAGCGAAAAAACAGTTGGATGTAATAATCTACCTACTTTACAACACATACTCGTGTTTTGATATACATGTACTTCTGGTTATGAAGATCGTATACAATAATTGCGATGAATCCCTTTTATATTCACATGAATTTCCTGAAAAGCAGTCAGTTGTACAATTCTGACTATATAATTAGTATGTGTTTAAATGAATTACTACCAGTGAGCGAGTTTATTATTACGCCATACTCAGCAATATTCCAGCTATTTGGCGGCAGTCTGGAAAAAAAGGAGTTTGGATCAGACAATCCAGTGATCAACAGCATGCTCATCGATCTATGCAATTGGGAAATGAAGACATTTGTCAACCAAGTCAGGGAGCCTGACCACCCGATCCCGTTAGTCGCCTCTTACAACAAGCAAGGGTTACTGAAGATCAATTCCAATCCGGATCTTCACGGGTTGAATTACTATCAAACAGTGGTGATACCTGGTGTTGTGAATGGGTGAGCAGATTCTGCCTGACCAGAACAACCCATTACAAATACATTCAATGGCAGGACAATTATAAAAGGTTATAATTCCTTTCATTAAATTACAACTGCAGTAATAAAAACATGATTATCAGCTTTCCAAAGCAATATTGAAAATAATTAATTGGGACAGTGGATCGAAATGGGATTATTTCCATTTAACCATAATGACTGCACACATTCACAATGCCTTGACAAAGGATTATTCCACACGTGAAATCCACATAGCAATCGCTTTTGACAAAGCTGTAATTTCTCTCCAAAGCAAAAGTCAACTAAACAGCTTTCTGTGAAAATTATCCATCATGCAATAGGAAGGGTCAAAGTTCATTCTCATGTGCAAATTTATAATCTGTTGGGATTCTAAATTTAGCCTCCCCACTTTCAACACTTAGCTTTGACAGGAAGGCAAATTATGTGTGCTTTCGGGTCCTATGGGAGCTGTGGTAGGAATTAGTGGAAATGTCGACCTGTTCAGACACATCACAGAAGAGCGATGGTATTTCCCCGTCTAATAATGTCCTCTATGAGAGAGCATGTTCGAAAGCATTTGCAATTCATTTTATCCAAGCAATAAATGGCAATAATATTTTTTAAGGAATATTAAATACCAATTTGTCATTTCTGTTGTAAAACTGCCACTTCTATTTCTGTTTTGTGAAAGACTGTTGTAAATATGATCCTCTAATCAATATGGTGCTGAAATTTTAATGTCTGACAAAACGTGTAGAAACGTTCAGGAATCCAAGTCACTGTAAAACATGTTATGGATAGTAGTTATGTGTCCTGCATCTCTGAATATCTGATAAACTTTACAAACTTAATATCTGCCATCTTGAAACTTTGATAGAACTTGTTTCGAATATATCTGGTGATTTTCAAAGACTTTTTGTCTAAATTCACATTTACTTAATTCAACAAGTTCCATTTCTGTTCACCCGTCTGTTTACACATGAATACAGTATGACCAACCGTAGGATCTGGTGCTATTCCACAGTGTTATCCATATCGTCATAATTTCTTCCTTGTAACAGGGGGTGGCTTGTGGTTAAGGCATTCACTCATCACGTTGAAGAGCAGGGTTGGATTCCCCACATGGGTACAATGTGTGAAGCCCATTTCTGGTGTCCCCTGCCATGAAACTGCTGGAATATTGCTAAAAACGGCACAAAACTAAACTCACTCACTCACTCCTTGCAAGAGACTCCCGTTGACGTGTTAACATCAACCAGACCTTCATGGCTGCCATTTTGTATTAATTTGCCAGGAAACATTTTTCTAGTATTCTCATAACAATCCATTTAATTTTTATTCATCAGCAGTTCTCATGCTGTCGATCACTGGATTGTCTGGTCCAGACTCGATATGTACAAACTATCGCCATATAGCTGGAATATTGCTGAGAGCGACGTTAAACAACAAACCAACCAACTAACCACTCCTCGTCAGTTTTTCTGATTAGTCCTTAATTACTATGACAAATATAACTCTCTCAATATTTCAGTCTCCAGGACCAATGAATATGTTTGTAATCTATTCCAGAATGTGTATTGTTGCGACTGTCAAACATATTCCAACAATGTAAATACGCAAGAGTCTCGGACCACACAGTCCAGTGATTGACATCTGGCAACTGGGATACGAGGTCATGCATGAACTGAGTCAGCAAGCCTGACCACCCGATCCCATCACTGGCAGTAAAGACTAGCATGTGTTGCTGGAGCAAAGTTCCAATCTGGATCTTTATGGAGTCCATGTTGAATAGTTAGAAACTTAAATCTGAACCAACCGACTGGATATCTCTGTGACCAACATATCCCTGCCCTCAACCCATGTCACTGGCCTCAGTGTATCTGTTTACACCAAAGTGTTTATGTTTTATGTTGTCATGGTACGAATCAAGGTGAGAGCAATGTGTTCTCACAGTAGAGCTAGATTACATGTAGATTTAGCAACAACACACTTTGATATTCATGAGAAATCTTGGCTAAAAGCACGATTGTATAATCATTGATTGTATGATTCTAGCTTTATTGTCAACAAGCGTCTCTCAATCACTATAAAATAGTGATGATATGTGTTCGCAAACCCTCATGCTGAGATTTCAGTTCCAAATTGAATGTACCCCATGGGCCAGCTCTGCGCTAGTGACATCACAGTGTGGCTGTTTCCTAATCTTATACATGGTCCATCTAAAGCTATTTTCAGTGTGTTCAATATTTGATAAACTATCTGTGAGATATTTCCTGTAGCTTATTTTGTTCCTCTGCTAAGTACTGTCGCTCTCATTTGCAGTAAACTTAATAATTCATGCTATTTTCAGTGTTTTGGAATGATGTCTTCTAGCAAATCTACCAAAAGAAATATGTTTTTCTGTAAATCTGATCGACAGAACCTTTCGTTCAATTCTTGTTTTCTATTTGAATTAATGCATATAAAAAATGAAAATAATACATAAGAAAAAAATATGTGTTTTTGCATACTGTAAAATGAGAAATTTTCTCGCCTTTAAAATTTTGCGACCTTGATACCTCATCCGGTTCTGCGACGTGTTATTTTTACGAGAGGCACCCATCTATGCAAAAATAACAACTCAAACTGCCACTACGCCAGAAATCACTTGTCATCTTTGATGTTTTCACTGTGCACCGATGCTATCATTCCTCAACTTTTTAAAACAATGTAACTTCCTGGTCAAGTTCGTTCCGGCTGGCTGCAACGGCGAGACAGCCATGAAAGCTCAGTTCACGCAGTCTTAAGCTGACAGCCTGATAAAGAACTTGAAGGACAAGACCGACAAACATGTTGATTTAAGGATTAGTATAATGAAGCCGATCCATGCTCGATGGGTAGTGTCCAGATATGACCAAGTGAAGAAAAACCAAGAGACTGTACCCCAGACAGCATTCAGACGTTGGCCCAACGTTGGCAATGGTTTTGCCAACATTGCCAACATTGGGCCAACGTCCGAATGCTATCTAGGGTTGTACGTGGCTGGCGAGATCCGGGCTCCTCGACAAAATGTCTGCAGGCAAGTGACTGAGTGAATCGTTGAGAAGACAGTGTTGATAATGTTCTAATAAAGGATAGTGCTTAGAGACAATATGTTTTAAGTATGCTGCATTGTTTTTAAATATGTTATATTATGGTGTAATATGGAATAAAGTTTAAAAAACACACGAAAATTCGTTGCTGTTTCTGCGTCTTAAAACTTTTGCGAGGTCAGGACAAGGGCAAAGTTCGTAAAAATATCCTGCTCGCAAAATGTTCTCGTTTGACAGTAGTTACCAACCTATCCTATACCAAAGACACACGCTTAGTACTCACAAGAAGGTAAATAACAGTCAGGCAGCCAGTCATGTAAAAGTGTTTCAGTTTATTTTGGGTAGTTCATATATTCTTTTGAACATATGTTCAATATCTGCTGTAATCAAGGTGTGATAGTTCATTTAATTACTATACTCTGTCCTCAATCAGTGTTTAACAGTGATAGCCTTATTTTTACATCACACGAATTACACAGTTATTAATGTAACATTCAATCAAGGTTACAACATGCAAGGCCTAACTGAAACTTTCTAAATGTTTTAAGGCAGACATGTGGAGGACATTTCAAAATTAAGTGGATCAGTGACATTGACATTGACTTGGATGATGTTCCCAATTCTTTACAGGTGAACAGCCTTTGCACTTGTTTATGATGGGTGCCACATTTTAGTCACAGACCACAATCCCTCCATTTTAGTCACCAACCATGATCCAGTTAATCACTGACCATACAGCTGACCGTTTCTCATCTAACTGATCTGAGCACAGTCTAGGGATTTGAAAACAGATAATTCTGGAGCCAAATGACAGCTGTTAACTGAATCCATTATGACTGGTATTGTGGTACATAATGTAGGACAGAGGCAACTTGAGGAGATGCCATATTTAACAGTAGTTCTACAGAAGTTAGGAATCCCATCCCCACTAACCTTTTGTCCCGCAAGCTAACAGCAAAATTGGCAAACCTCAGCACTAATCAGCCTTTATCCATTTTGGTGAACCGTCATGTTTACTTAACAATTATTGAAATATTAACCTCAGAGTTCTTCAGGAGCCTTGTCAAGTCATATTGACTTGATTATTACTGAAATGTTGCCGGTGATGTTCTAATAATTGTATTAGTGCAACTGTACATTCACACTGTTTGACAGAGTGGAGGGAAATAGCTGGTTTCCCAGTATCATAATTCTTTCAGAGGTGTTGTCTTTTTAAAAAGAAATTTATGGTAATCTTAAATTTCAGAAATGAGGAATGAAGAGGCAATTAAAGAACCATTTTATACACCTGTTTGGTCTCTCTAATGGTGTTTTTAGCACACGTTCCAATAATTTAAGAATGTTCTTCTTCTTTCTATTCTTCACAAACCCTGAACACACCTCTGAGGGCACATTTATCATGCTGCCAATAATAATCCAATAATAAGTAGATTCCCCCTACGTTCAACCTTAATGAACTAAAGACAGCCTGAATAATTTCACACACGAGTCTTTCGATATAGATGTGTTCTGTTTTAAAGGGAAGCAACTTAAGCAGAACTGAATATAATGATTACTTTCAACAAAGGTCACAATAACAAGATTTTTAATTTAGCTGCTAGAGGAAGCTCCCTACTTCAAATGACACAGGCTTCCTTCAGTGTCAAAAGATGATAGCATGAATTAGGAAATGTGCTAACACTCAATGATGTCCATCAATATTTCAGACGGGGAGGATCTGGCCTGTGATCTAAAATGCAAAGTAGCAAGAACAGCAGAGTTGGTCCACTTCTCTGAATGATGCTTAGAGATTTTCAGCAGTCAGCTACTGTTGTCAGGTCTTCACAAGAGGTTCTGAATCATATATACAGATTCTCCAAAGTCAGACACTGTGGGTTGGTCTTCATAGGAGGTTCTGAATCATATATACAGATTCTCAGAAGTCAGACACTGTGGGCTGGTCTTCACAGGAGGTTCTGAATCATATATACAGATTCTCAGTAGTCAAACAATGTGGGCAGGTCTTCACAGGAGGTTCTGAATCATATATACAGATTCTCAGAAGTCAGACACTGTGGGCTGGTCTTCACAGGAGGTTCTGAATCATATATACAGATTCTCAGAAGTCAGACACTGTGGGCAGGTCTTCACAGGAGGTTCTGAATCATATATACAGATTCTCCAAAGTCAGACACTGTGGGCAGGTCTTCACAGGAGGTTCTGAATCATATATACAGATTCTCAGAAGTCAGACACTGTGGGCAGGTCTTCACAGGAGGTTCTGAATCATATATACAGATTCTCCAAAGTCAGACACTGTGGGCTGGTCTTCACAGGAGGTTCTGAATCATATATACAGATTCTCAGAAGTCAGACACTGTGGGCAGGTCTTCACAGGAGGTTCTGAATCATATGTACAGATTCTCCAAAGTCAGACACTGTGGGCAGGTCTTCACAGGAGGTTCTGAATCATATATACAGATTCTCAGAAGTCAGACACTGTGGGCAGGTCTTCACAGGAGGTTCTGAATCATATATACAGATTCTCCAAAGTCAGACACTGTGGGCTGGTCTTCACAGGAGGTTCTGAATCATATATACAGATTGTCAGTAGTCAGACACTGTTGGCAGGTCTTCACAAGAGGTCATGAATCATGTAAATGTATACAGATTCTCAAGAACAGCAGAGTTGGTCCACTTCTCTGAATGATGCATAGAAATTTTGAGCAGTCAGACACTGTTGACAGGTCTTACAAGAGGTCCTGAATCATATTCTCAGCTTTCAGATTGTTGGATATTCAACAGATTTACAATAACATCCTTGGTCCCTATTTTCCTCAAGATGGGTTTCAAAATTTTTACTAAATGGACCCAAAGGCTTGTATGAACACATTGAGCATCAGTGAGTAACAATATGTCCATGCCTCTCTATATAATAATTACACTCTAGCAAGCCAGATATAGGCTTCACACATGGCACCTCTGTGGTGAATCGAATCAGGGCCTGTTGCATGATGGTTGTCAGTTAGGCTAACACCACCCAGGCAAACCAACCATCCCCTATTTACCCACGCTAACCAACCATCCCCTATTTACCCACGCTAACCAACCATCCCCTATTCACCCATGCTAACCAACCATCCCCTATTTACCCACGCTAACCAACCATCCCCTATTTACCCAGGCTAACCAACCATCCCCTATTTACCCAGGCTAACCAACCATCCCCTATTTACCCACGCTAACCAACCATCCCCTATTTACCCAGGCTAACCAACCATCCCCTATTTACCCACGCTAACCAACCATCACCTATTTACCCAGGCTAACCAACCATCCCCTATTTACCCACGCTAACCAATCATCCCCTATTTACCCACGCTAACCAACTATCCCCTATTTACCCACGCTAACCAACCATCCCCTATTTACCCATGCTAACCAACCATCCCCTATTTACCCAGGCTAACCAACCATCCCCTATTTACCCACACTAACCAACCATCCCCTATTTACCCAGGCTAACCAACCATCCCATATTTACCATAAAGCTTCATGTTGATGTGATAGTTCCACAATGAAAGTCTTTCAATGCATTGCTTGATAAATGTCTCCTGAAATATCACAGGCCAATCTGGAAATGTTAATAACAGCATAATCATAAATATATATATATCTATACGCATGTTTTGAAGCAAAGCACCTAATGAGTTGATGATAAGGTTCTGAAGTAGAACTATCTGTATAACCACTACATTGTCTTCAAATATAGGTACAAATGAGTTAATTAGTTCTTGTAATAGTATATTTCAGATAAACCTACGCATGTCAGGTTAATGGCGGTGGTATGATGGGTGGGTGTAGTAGGTGGGGAAGAAGACGGAAGTAATTCACGTTATAAATCTGTACTTTGGTGAAACTATGAATGAATGTGGTGGAGATAAACGTCCAAGTCAACATCCAAGGTGGCTCTGAATATATATTTTATAGTCATTTATTTGGAAAATAAAAACATTCATCCGCTTATACCTGGCAAAACTTCAAGGTACTTTCAGTCTGCATCACTGACACGATGTTTTCAGAGTTGTAAAAACATATGATGATTAGAACATTTGTCTGTTCCAGTCAAATACTGCATACATAATATCTGTGCCAATGTGATTTGACAAGAAACTACAACTATCCATTATCTACATTAGGAACTCACTGATAAGATATAAGATACAAGACAGGGCCCTTATTCTCGAAACGTTCGTAGCCCTAAGAATTCGTAACTTTGATCGTAGCCAGTGTGTTAAGAATGGGCTTAAGTTCGTAGGGCTATGAACGTTTCGAGAATAGCTAGCTAGGTTTTTAAACCAAAACCTTAAGAGGAAATAGGTGATGGGGCTATACCCTCAACTTATAACTAATCTGGAAGTTAGTTCCCTATATCTATCTACTAGTGTAGATGAAGGCTTACCCTCACAAAACTGTTACCCTTGACATTCAAAAGCAAAACAATATTTTTCATTGTCACCTAAAGAAAAACATCACTGAACATGCTTCAAATTAAACATCTTTGACATTACGGTGTCTCTAAGCTGTAACATAATGTTTTTGTGCAACATCTTCCTTAAGAATTGAAATAAACCCTCAAGTTGAAAGAGAAGATTTGACAAAAATCAATCATTATGAACCGAAGTCATTTTTCATAAATGATTCCACAATTCGCAGATTAAATTTCAAAGAAATCCCGAACTTACATGCCTGAATTAGCAAAGTTGTCTGACACAATTTAGATATTAGTTCTCCTCACATCCTCAAACTGTCGATTAGATCAATGTTTTATTTCAATCAGAAGGTTGCTGTCCGTGTGAAGCTCGTCGGTCGAGGCCCTCATCATTGACACATGGTATTTGTATCACAAGAATTGATTTTTCTCATCAGCTTGTTATCCAATTACAGTTTTTGTCAAAAGATCCGTAACTGGTCCGAGATGAGTAATCAGAAGAATATGCCGAAATACTCAATAACAAATAAACATCTTATACCTGAGAGGATTTTTTGGCATATCCTAATTACAATTTCTTCCTTTTATAGCTGCTTGTATTTTTTTTCACTTTCCAACACGGTAAATTACCACACAAGGAAATTGAATGTCAGCATGGAGAACTTCCTGTAAGGCAACGTGTAGGATTAAACATTGAGAGTGCTAAGCATTGTTCTATAACAAGCCATCACATGCTATTTCAAACATTGAGATAATTTGAAGCCAGTACCCTTAATCTGTACACATGATGTTGTACGACTACTTGGAACAGCCAGTATTGCCCCAGGGTCAGGGATGAAACAGGAAACGCGGTGAGACACGAAATAGTTGGATGCATGTGATTAGTGCAGAGTTTAGGAGTGAATGATGTTGAACATTAAAGTCAGCAATAATTCAGGTAATGTCATGGATGTGAATAGTCCAGGATATAACATCACAATCCAGATTATTGCACTTATCAGAACCATTCATATGTTACTGTAGCATTAATAAGGCAATAATCAAAATGACTTGATCGGTGAAAGGCTGTGAAGAGCCTGACGCTTGAAGCAATGAGAAGTTTTTCTATGATACTGCAATACAGTTGCACCTTTTATTTGCGATGACATAAGACGATAGCTTCCCCACTTTAGCATAAATGCTGATTCTCTCTTTCACACTCTTCATACAATGCTGGATTTCCAGGAAGTCACAACAGATTAGCGCCAAGGGTTCTCAAATATTCTCTTTAGCTACCAGGTCTGTTCCAGGTTGGCAAATGACAAGCCCCCTGTAGAGATGCCAAATAAGGATGTCAGTTATGCTGGTTTGGGGCCTGTGATCAGTTACCTCAAGGCCCCATGGAACCATAAGGACCTTTGCAATCTGATTGAGCTATTTTCAACACACCAAACAGGAGTTGATCATGTTGTCATTGTCAGGTCTTGCCGACTCAGCAGGAAAACAATTAAACTAATTATCTCCCTTGGTACCTTTGTCAGTCACACACTGGTCATCGCCATTCTGGACATCATTAACTGATTTGACTAATTACAATATAAGCTAGTGACATCATCAACTGATTTGACTAATAATATTATAAGCAATGACATCATTAACTGATTTGACTAATAATATTATAAGGTAGTGCCATCATCAACTGATTTGACTAATTACAATATAAGCTAGTGACATCATCAACTGATTTGACTAATAATATTATAAGCAATGACATCATTAACTGATTTGACTAATAATATTATAAGCAATGACATCATTAACTGATTTGACTAATAATATTAAAAGGTAGTGCCATCATCAACTGATTTGATTAATTACAATATAAGCAGTGACCTCTCTCTAATATTAATGGGGCTGTGGGGTAGCCTAGTGGTTAAAGTGTTGGCTCATCATGCCGAAGACCCGGGTTCGAATCCCCACATGGGTACAATGTGTGAAGCCCATTTCTGGTGTTCCCCAGCCGTGATGTAGCTGGAATATTGCTAAAAGCGGCGTAAAAACCATACTCAGTCAGTCAGACTCTAATATTAACAATACACCATCCCTGTGAGCAGATGCTTGCTGACACCATGTACTGTAGTACTGCAATACAACGCGCAATACGCAACCCCAATCAATACTGTCTTCAAAAACACATTGCTTCCATGATTTCCATAGCCTCAGCTCCATGACTCCATGTCTTGTTGCCCTTTCCTCGCCTGCATTCAGTTGTCAGAGCATAAACTCCACTCGCCAAAACCCGATGTCTCATTGCAGCTACGTCATGAGAGTTAAAGCTACAGCAAGATGATACTCACTCACTCTCTCAAGGGGGCGGTGGCGCAGCCTAGTGGTTAAGCATTCGTTCGTCAATCCAAAGACCCGGGTTTGATTCCCCACATGGGTACAATGTGGGAAGTCCATTTCTGGTGTCCCCTGCCTTTGTATTGCTGGAATATTGCTATAAGTGGCATAAAACTAAACTCACTCACTCACACACTTTCTCTCTCAAGTCCCTGCTTGCAAATCCAAACTGTAACAATGCATGCTGTTCTAGTTTATTTAGCTAAGCTGTCAAATGTGTCACAATTTAATGTACAGAGTAACATGGCCTTTGATCCTGGGTTCGAGCCTCAGTTTAACTTCATTATGTTTCTTGGTCTGTCGGCACCATTATCCTGCCTGCTGATCTCACCTGAGTAGAAACAATCTGAGACCTGCATGACTTTGGCCTTTCACCAATGAGTGAGTTTAGTTTTAGGCCGCTTTTAGCAATATTCCAGCAATACCACGTCGTTGACACCAGCAATGTCACACATTGTACCAATGTAGGGAATCAAACCCGGGTCTTGGGCGTGACGAGCAAACGCTTTAACTACTAGGCAACCCCACCGTGGTTTCACCCATGCACAAGCCAACATGCCATGATATCATTGTAATATCGGTCCTGCTTTCAAAGCCTGCAAACTGCACTTCTTGAACTGAATAACCTTAATAACTGAATACCAAAACATCGTTCTGCATATTGAAGCATTTCGCTGTATTATCACTTGAATTGTCTAGGTGTGTTGGTATTGATGTGGGGAGGCTTAATAATAACTTGGTTTAACATTAGCAAGTTTAATGCACGGTAACTTGTGTGGCAACATCAATATACGGAAATTATTGCTTTGTATTGGTAGCCAGTGATTGTCAAAAGTGTGACATAAAGTTTGTAAATTTCCAATTGTCAAAGATTATTCATGAAATCTTAATCTTCAAGCCAGAAGGTTACTGAATAGTGATTGAAAGTGACAGATTGATTTGCTTCATCCAAAAGTCACCAATAGGCAAAAAGCAACCCACTTAATCATGTTTGTGTTCCTTTCAGCTCTGTCGTTAATGAATTAGAAATATTATAAATGACACAGCTATAAAATACAACTGAAGAATTGTTAATAGTCAGTAACACAATCTATCACACATCCACTTGCCAAGAGCCTTATCAAGAGATGGAAGGCTCTCCTGGAAGTGGGAATTGAGTTATACTACCATTGTCCAAACCCTTATGTTTTTTAGGCCTCATGGTGGCAGTGTTATTCAAGATGATGTCAAAATACACCAGCACCAAATTAATTTGTAATAGTGCAACGTCAACCACAGTTCTTAAAAAACATAACATTTTCAAAAGATTTGAAAACATTATTTCACTGACTAGTTCAAATTGTTAAGAGTTTCACAATCAGTGTGAAAGTGGTCAACCAAGGGTCATAATCAGTGTGAAAGTGGGCAACCAAGGGTCATAATCAGTGTGAAACTGGTCAACCAAGTGTCATAATCAGTGTGAAACTGGTCAACCAAGGGTCATAATCAGTGTGAAAGTGGTCAACCAAGGGTCATAATCAGTGTGAAACTGGTCAACCAAGGGTCATAATCAGTGTGAAACTGGTCAACCAAGGGTCATAATCAGTGTGAAAGTGGTCAACCAAGGGTCATAATCAGTGTGAAAACTGGTCAACCAAGGGTCATAATCAATGTGAAAGTGGTCATAATCATAATGTGAAACTGGTCAACCAAGGGTCATAATCAGTGTGAAACTGGTCAACCAAGGGTCATAATCAGTGTGAAAGTGGTCAACCAAGGGTCATAATCAGTGCAAAAGTGGTCAACCAAGGGTCATAATCAGTGCAAAAGTGGTCAACCAAGGGTCATAATCAGTGTGAAACTGGTCAACCAAGGGTCATAATCAGTGTGAAAGTGGTCAACCAAGGGTCATAATCAGTGTGAAACTGGTCAACCAAGGGTCATAATCAATGTGAAAGTGGTCAACCAAGGGTCATAATCAGTGTGAAAGTGGTCAACCAAGGGTCATAATCAGTGTGAATCAACCAAGGGTCATAATCAGTGTGAAAGTGGTCAACCAAGGGTCATAATCAGTGTGAAAGTGGTCAACCAAGGGTCATAATCAGTGTGAAAGTGGTCAACCAAGGGTCATAATCAGTGTGAAAGTGGTCAACCAAGGGTCATAATCAGTGTGAAAGTGGTCAACCAAGGGTCATAATCAGTGTGAAACTGGTCAACCAAGGGTCATAATCAGTGTGAAAGTGGTCAACCAAGGGTCATAATCAGTGTGAAAGTGGTCAACCAAGGGTCATAATCAATGTGAAAGTTGGCATCAGGGTATATGTGAGACACTGAGGGTGTAGACAGAGGGGAGAATGTAAGAGGAACGGACAAACAAAAACTAATGTATTTATAAATAAGCAGTCGTGGATAGAAAGATAGAAACCAATCAATTGAGAGGGATCGATTGCCTTTTACAAGTGGAAGTCATTTGTGAACAGACTGTGTAATGCATTCATCTCCTAATCATATATCAATACAATCGTGTATTGATAAACCAATTGATATAAATAATTATAGTTATTCTATTCATGTTATGGCTATCGCTGAAAAGCACTAGCTTTAGATATCCTTTGGTCTGATCAATAAACGAAAAATGGCTTAAAACAATGGCAGCAGGTGTTGATTAAACGTTATCAAAATCATTATAAAAGCAAGAAATATCAATGAACATAATAAACGATTTTTGTCAAAAGATTCTCTGTAACTAATACTCTCATACTCTCAGGAGAAATATGGGCATTGGTATTCAATAATACACAAAAAATATTCTTTCAGCCAAGATTAGCCGAAATAAGTGCCATGAACATAAATCACCTTAGCTGTGAAATCGTTACCCTGCTTACAGATCCTATGTTATCTACAGTGATAGTGTATGAGCCTTTCAGAAAGCGTAATACTACACTGGGTTCAAAAGCAATTGCGTGTCTAACAGAGTATGAATAGAGACTTTAAGCCTGAACACTTCACAAAGCTGCACGGCCCTTGGAATACTCGAGGCACTCCAAACAGATGTTCAATGCTAAAACTCGTCATTAATTAACCTCCACCTTTCTCCGAATTACTCGTAGTGTGGTAATTTAATTTCTACGGTTGAAGATGGTTTTCAATACGACACATAATAAAACGTCGACCTTCAATCGGAACACACGTCTTGTGGAACAAGTATCCCAGACTGACGACGAGTACATCACAAGCACTACAATTGGCTTGTTTTTCGTCCGTATCGCCATACAGCTCGACATATTGAAATAATCAATACTTCAGTGTATATTAAACTGGCATTGTGTCTTTGGTCTCTGAATCCATAGCTATAGAGCATTGCTATATTTACGATTGAGTGCCAAGTGACACATTTACCAGATCCGTGTTTCACAGTGGCATCAATATATCTGATATATACACCGACTGTTAACTGGGACAACCAAGGAACATTAGCTTTACATGTAAATACAGAGCAATGCCTGGCGTGGGATCTCATAGATCTGACATTGCGTTTGATTCTTGACCAAGATAGAATTGTCTCAAACTGTAAGTGTTGATGATGAGTTTTAAATGGGAATGCGTCAGATGAATGGAATCACAAAACTGTAATGTCATTCATGGGTAAAATGTTTGCGAACAGGCGCCCAATATCATTCAATAAAGGTCAAACAAAAACAGAAAACATTCATTATACGGAGGAAATCAGAAACACGACTCGTTCATAGGGCGCGGTCATAAAATCTTTTATCTGTTAGAGCGACCATACCCATATCTCTGAACTCAACCATTGTCATAGTAAAGATATTATCATCCATTGTCAATTAAGCCAGTGTAAAGTTGATGCCACGAAGACTACCCAAGATTTGTATGAATGCTTTAACACAGACAATAGTAGAACCAGCGCCCTTGTGTAAATACAACCAGCGTCCGACATCCGTGGTCGATGACAGGCTAAGCGAAATACGCATTTATAAAACATTAATATCACATACTGAATACCACTGAAGAATGGGATGAATAATTTACCACTGTCACTACAGCAGCAACGGCTTGTGATAAACGTGTGCTACGTCGTTCTACGTCGTGGTATACGACGATGGAGATATCCTGCCCTGTGCTGTTTTAATACACTGGAGAACCCGGAACTTGTTAATTGCCATTCTTCCCATCTTGTCACGTTCGTCTTGAAGAAGTTTAACAATGAACAAGTCAAGACACAAATGCCAACAAACTAACCAATTCCCTGGTGCCAAAAGCAAATTTATACTGCCAAAAACATACATACATATTATACAGGCACTTACCTTTAGGTAGAGAACCCCAGGATATTGTTCCGTTTGAACTTCTAACATGTCCCAGGTCCTCACTGGTATTATCCTCATAGACAAACTCATCTCCAATAACTGCCACAATTATCAGAAACACACAAACGAGTCCATGGAAATATCTCCGTCCATTCATGTTGAGTGTGCTGTTAAACTACAACTGCATCGCCACTACGACCCGGCATCCAAGTCGCCTTTTTGATGTTAGCTTATCCTGTATCGCCAATTCTCATGATTAATCCCGATCGATAAGAAACGGCCTCCCGTCACTGACAATGCCGTTCTCCGAGTTTCAAACAGGAAGCACGTCCAACAGGCACGCCACAACCCAGCTACAGTTGAACACACACCATTGAACACTATCTAACTATTCTATGCTTCGGTGACAGCGCTTGTCTCCCTTTGGTGCCAACACAATCAGCACCTACTGTTGATGTACTTTCTACAAGTCTTGTAGTGACTTGCCCGGCCCCTGCGATTCGCTGCCTATCAAGCTTCACCACGTGGTAGTCTATTTATAGCCGCCAAGTTCACAAGTGACAGAAGAGCATGCGGCTGTTGGATCCCTGTTAAGCGAGTGGTACAATAATTAAATATATCGCGTTCCTTTCATCTCACGGACCCTCAGTAAGGTAAACGATATCGCGTAACAGTTGCTTAAACCCGCTTACAGCCACCTGAATGTCATTAAATAGCGTGTTTACTGTCATTAAATGACATGTTTGTGGTACAGGTTTCTGTTGTGTTACGTCTAAGGGCAATCTCGGCGCTCGTACACGGCAAACATTCAACGAGGCGAGATGTTGTACAACATGTATGTACAGTCAGGCCTAGTACTACAGTGTGACGGAACGTTATCAGGATATGAAGGTAATGTGCTGGAAAATAACACAGGCCGACTTTGTTTTGAGAAACAATGCCTTCATATTTATAGCTAGGTTGTGTGCCGTCGCCGTACGATGGTAATATTGCAACGGTGGAGCTAAACCGACATACCCACCGAACACACAGTGGCATGAAATATATGTACATATATGAAATAGCGTTCATTTATCGTACACTATATTTTGTAGATACTAAAGTTAAAGGAGACGATGGGGATACCAGGAGGGACAAAGCCTCCAGGGCCGCGTTTCACAAAAAGATCAAAGCCCTATGATATTGTTGTACTTTAATATAGAGTTATGGCAGTCATAGCGCTACGGTAGCTTGTGGAACAGGGTCCAGTACTTCATGCTGGTTGGAAGATTCCTTAATTGATGACCAAGCGGACAACATATGTTACCTGGACGACTGTTTACAACATATGTCACCTGGTCGACTGTGTACAACATGTGTCACCTGGTCGACTGTGTACAACACGTGTTGCCTGGTCGACTGTGTACAACATATGTCACCTGGTTCGACTGTGTACAACATATGTCACCTGGTTCGACTGTGTACAACATATGTCACCTGGTTCGACTGTGTACAACATATGTCACCTGGTCGACTGTGTACAACATGTATCACCTGGTCGACTGTGTACAACATATGTCACCTGGTCGACTGTGTACAACATGTGTCACCTGGTCTACTGTGTACATGTGTTACCTGGTCGACTGTGTACAACATGTGTCACCTGGTCGACTGTGTACAACATATGTCACCTGGTTCGACTGTGTACAACATATGTCACCTGGTCGACTGTGTACAACATATGTCACCTGGTCGACTGTGAACATGTGTCACCTGGTCGACTGTGTACAACATGTGTCACCTGGTCGACTGTGTACAACATATGTCACCTGGTTCGACTGTGTACAACATATGTCACCTGGTCGACTGTGTACATGTGTCACCTGGTCGACTGTGTACAACATATGTCACCTGGTCGACTGTGTACAACATGTGTCTCCTGGTCGACTGTGTACATGTGTTACCTGGTCGACTGTGTACAACATGTGCCACCTGGTCGACTGTGTACAACATGTGTCACCTGGACGACTGTGTACATGTGTCACCTGGACGACTGTGCACAACATGTGTCACCTGGTCGACTGTGTACAACATATGTCACCTGGTCGACTGTGTACATGTGTCACCTGGTCGACTGTGTACAACATATGTCACCTGGTCGACTGTGTACAACATGTGTCACCTGGTCGACTGTGTACATGTGTTACCTGGTCGACTGTGTACAACATGTGTCACCTGGTTCGACTGTGTACAACATATGTCACCTGGTTCGACTGTGTACAACATATGTCACCTGGTCGACTGTGTACAACATATGTCACCTGGTCGACTGTGTACAACATGTGTCACCTGGTCGACTGTGTACAACATGTCTCACTTGGTCGACTGTGTACAGTCATGCTGTCAGCCACCTGTTGTTGGGCTGCCGCTCTGATGATTGCCGCGTAAAGTAGAGGTACACACTTTTACAATACAAGCTCCAGGGAGTGAGGCAGCGATTAACCATTGCTTCACTCCGCAATAGCAATCTTCAGCCATTACGCGACCTTGGAAAATGAAATTAGTTTATTAGATATTTGTAGTATTGATTGGTGGTAGCAAACGACCGCGTGACATATGTGCTATTGACAAAGGGTGGCTGACATGACCTGCTCAGTTGGGGATGGCATCACCTAGAGTTCCATGACGTTTACCCTTGGTGTTCTCCGTAGTTGTGGGGCGGTTGGATAGCCTCGTGGTTAAAGCGTTCGCTCGTCTAGCCGAAGACCCGGGTTCGATTCCCCACATGCATACAATGTGTCCCCCGCCGTGATATTGCTGAAATATTGCTAAAGGTGCTAAACTCACGTAGTTGTCTCAGCAGATTTGCATAATATTGGCCACTAATAGTCTTCCACCTTTAGCATTAATTTGAACCATCAGAAAACCGAAACCGTCTCCTTGCCAGCTTATAGTACAGGTATTGCATGCCCTTTCTTCGTATAAGGAGGTGCCAGGTGATAGTCCCAGCATTGACTGTTGCTAAGGCTAATCGTTGGGAACCCTGGGCCTATCCACGGATGCACATCGTTCAAAAAGCAACTGGATCTGCTTCTGTTCTCACGCGAGCGTTTCTTGTCAGGAATCAGAAGCCCCGGAACCTTGCATGCAGTCATGCCCAGTTCATTCCTGGACCTGTTCTCAACTCTCACGAGAGATTCCTACTGTATGGGCTGTGTGGCGTGTAGCGAGTCGTCGATCATCCGTGATAATCTTATGCGTTGTGTCAACAGTTCCCTTAGCGCTGGCCGTTGAAGCACTTCCTGATTGTGGATCATCTTTGAATGTCTTTCTTCCTCCCTTGAACTCCGCTGCCAGCCTCCTAACGATGGTAAAGGAAGGAGCACCATCCCCTTCAGGTGACACCACGTCAGCGTGGAAAGTGGGTGGGATTAGTTAGCCCTTCCAGTTGGAGATGCTTGGTGACTGAGCTGTAGTCGGTTTTATTAATACAGAATACCCTGTCTATCTGGTGCCTGTAGAGATATGCTGTCCGGTTATGTATTATGTTCAAATGCAGTCTGTCATCAAGTCATTCACTGGATTGTCTGGTCCAGGCTCGACTGGTTATATTAGCCGCCGTTGTATAGTTGGGTGCGGCGTTAAACAAACTGTAATTCTAACCCGGCCACATACAGTGGGATTACTATATCGCCAATAGCTATTTTTTCTTGTAATAGACATTTTCAACAATGCTGTGTTGTCACGTCTCGTAAAGGTTACAACAATATCTTTACCACATTGTGTGTGTGTGTGTGTGTGTGTGTGTGTGTGTGTGAACCTACCTGCGGAGACACTTATCTAGGTATTAAGCACTTGTCAATACTTAAATACTTGAACAAACGTTTCCCGCGTATTTATGAAATGTATCGATCACTGATCGCGTTCAGTGCAGTGAGTGAGTGGTGTTTTACGTCAACAATGGTTCAAAGATTGAGCAACGAACTTCGCCTCGGGGCACGTTAGCAGAAGCTCGACCGCCAGTCCATTAGTCGCCCACGGGGGCATCCATAACCCAGAGCATCCCTTCCACCCACGGGGAGGTAAAATGAACTTTAAGCTGGAGTTTACGTCCATTGCATGCACCCACACACCTGGCGGCGTTAGCGTGTGACTGCTTTTCAAAAGCAGTAGAAGTACTAATGGGGACGTGTGTGGTGTTCCTAATGCTTCTAGACCTTACCCTGACTCTCTAACCCTGACAGCACTTGTTTAATCCCCTTAACGTCAGTCGGGGTAGCAATAAATACCATGATCTAATCCATGTATATTGTTAAGACGCGGGTTCGAACCACTGATCTTCCCGCTCGGAGTCACACTGTAGCTACAAGACCAAGGGGCACACGTTTCGTGCAACCATACAATAAAACCTATTCAGTAAGCTTGAGATGACGATTGTGAGGAGTGATGACGTATGTGTGTCGCTGCGCCCCGACGACGTGGACCGTTACCCACGTCCCGTCCACTGGTTTGCCTACTCCAGACTCGACTATGTAGCCTACAAGATATACAGGGAGTATTGTTGACAACGGCGTAAAACAACACTCACTCACTGTATGCTAACCTTATGAACTATATGACTATGTCGGATGATCGCGTGGTTCGTTCCTTCAGCAACTGCTGAGGTTTTCCACAGGTAGACAGGTAGACCATGTGATGGGTGTCATCTCTGACTCTACCTTGTCAATGGAAGCCCAAGTTAATCAAGTGTGCCAGACCTGCTACTTCCATCTAAGAAGTATTGGTAATATCCGCCATCTTATTACCAATGACGTAACAAAGACACTAGTCCAACAACTTGTGATGTCCCGCATTGACTACAGCAACAGTCTGCTGTATGGTTTGGGTCAGGAACTGCTGAACAGACCCCAGAAGGCCCAGAATAGGGCAGCTCGTATTGTGAGTCGTGTACCATAAAGATGCCACATAACACCGGTATTGATGTCCATACACTGGTTACCAATAGAAGCCCAGATCCACTTCAAGATCTTGTGTTTTGCCCACCACTGTTTGAATGGTACAGCACCGAGCTATATATCAGAACTGATCTCTCCATACAAGCCTTCACGACGTCTAAGGTCTGAAAACCAGCTCCTACCTGCAATACCAATCCTACGGCAACAGATCGTTTCAAGTAGCAGCACCTCAGTTATGGAACTCACTACCTCAGAACATTAAATAATCCCCCACCCTTGAGATATTCAAAACCAGCCTAAAAACCTTTCTCTTCAGAAAGTTCTATACCCAGGAACTATCTCCTCTCGTGAAATTCGCATCTGACACTACTGTAGCGCCTTGAGCATGCACCTCTGTGCATGGATAAAGGTAGTCTGTCTCACAGTCCCTGAACCACATTAATTTCACTACTGCCAAGCCCTCTCTGCAGTGCTAAAGCCCTAAATAAAGCAAGTCTAGATTTCCTCAGGATCTCTGGTCTCCCTAGGGCTCCTTTTCAATATAAATGAGCTTGTTTGTTACTATCAAAATTATATATATTCAGAGACTAAGCCTTAGTCTAGGATAAAGGGTGTGATGAAGTAAAAACTGTATAGCCAGGTATAATCTCCAGCGAGTCTTCTATTCTCCCTGGTATAACATACATAACGTGATTGCAAAAGAACAACCAGTCTTGATATTAGACCTGGGACGGGTCCAAATTTTCTACCCGGGTACCCCACCCCCTATTACCCTACCCGGATACCCGTTATGTTAATTCCTGATATCAGATTTGTAAGAAATGGCAAATTATATATTTTTCAGCTCGGAGGCTAAACGTTCGAGTTTTTCAATATCTTAACCATGTATTGTATTCAAAAGAAGTGACTGTAATTATGTCTAAATCTTCAAAGCCAATACAACCTTTTAATCATGAAAGAATAACATATCACATATTGTTTAATCTATTAGTCACATGATCATAACGGGTGCGGGTATTGAGACTGGTACCCGGGTCCAACTCATTACCCACCCGTCCCGGGTATCCGGGTTACCCGTCCCAGCCCTACTTGATATCCGCCGAAACAAATTCCAAAATGAGGCGCTATTACAGCACTGAACGACCACAGTCACCTAACCTCAAATAAATTATACTGAATTGTTTCATCTCGACTCTTGGCAATTGTACAAAACAAATAATGGTGACTACTGTAATAAATTATGCTGTTTTGGAGAGTCATTGGGCTACGTTGAAGCAAACCAGACACAGAGCATTCCACTCGACCCAGAGAGAGGCCACTGTAATTGATAGCAGTGTATGTCAGCTGTACAATTAGGTCTCGTCACACTGCACGACGCACAGACCAGTGGCATCAGGCCACAAGTAGTGGCATCGACTCACTTTAGGTAAACATAAACTCAAACCCTCAGGTAGTAAACAAGTCGAAAAATTGAATATTTTCTTACATTATCTGCATGGTACGTTATATGACCCACTTACACAAACAAGAGAAATTTACATAAATAAATCAATTATGTGACACTAGAAAATTAATCAATTATGTGATACTAGAGTACAATATGCAGATAGCGTGCATGGTCGTCACGGTGTGTTGGTTCCAGGTTATTTCACGCGCGACTACCGCCCAGCTCTCTACCTCATGTGGTGCAGTGAGTGTCGGTCTCGCTTGTCTGATCAGCTCTATTAGTGCAGGGGCTTATGTAGCAAAAATGCTTTCCGTGGGAAGTGTATGTTAATTTTTGAACCACTGATAATTGTGATCAGTATTGCATATGGATTCAGAAAAAACATGGTTCCATTTTCCCTGATGATTATAAGTGTCATTCTGGGGTAACTGAACATCGGTACCCATAATCGAGCTGCAACACCAGTTTGAGAAAAACATATTTTTATAAACCTATCACAACCTATCATGTAGTATGTCAAAATGTACCTTGTGATGCGTGTTTTAGAACTACCATTATATATCATGAATCTCAATAATACAGTACAACCAGAAATTATTGAGAATTTAAAGATTGTAATATTTTTTTTATTTTTTTCACTCATTACTCACGTATTAAATGTGAATATTAGCAGAACATAATTCCAGATTCAAAGACAGGTGAAAAGTTAGTATTTTGTCAAGTCACCATGGGCAGCAATGCAGGCTTCAATGCGGCGAGGCATACTACTGATCAAAGAAGTTAGAAAGTCGTGGTCCATGCTGTCCCAATATCGGACCACCTCTTCTTTCATTTCAGCAATATTTGTCGCATTTTTCTTATTGACACTTTCTTTCATAAGTCCCCAAACATTTTCTATTGGATTTAGGTCAGGGCTATAGCTTGGCCAATCTAATAATGTCATATTTTGGGTCCGAAACCAGGCCTGTGAATGCTTTGAACGATGTTTTGGGTCGTTGTCCTGCTGGAAAATCAAAATATTTCCATAGAACACGTGAGCAGATGGAAGTAAATGTCCCTCGAGAATATCTATGTACCGCTCACTGTTCATATTCCCTTCAAATACACAGGGGGGCGTTGCCCCTAACACAGATATGCCACCCCTCACGTTCAATTTCGGACTGTACTTTGGGCGCTGATACAAAGGTTTTTCAGTTTGCTTGGTCCAGAATTTCATTGTATAAGGAAACAGCCACACAGAACTTTCATCTGAGAAAATTACATTGTGTCAGTTAAAATTTCTATGCTGTAAGCACCAGTTCAACCTTTGCTCCTTTTGTTCAGGTTTCATGATCGGTGATGGAATTCCTCGACTTTTCTGCAAACCCATTGCATGCAGCTCAGTTCTAATTGTCTCCTTACAGACAGCCACAGTTCCTCTATCAATCATATCCAGCCTTAAGTTTTCTAAACTCCTTCGTTTGTATTTAGAAACAAGAATACCATGCCGCCTCCTGTCACCGACAGTCAATTTTCTGGGCCTACCTGCGCCTCCCTGGTGCTCAATGCCATATCCATTTGCAATATTTTTCAAAACACGATAAACAGTGGACAAAGGGATGCGTGTTCTACTTGAAATCACTTTAGCTGGGGTGTGCGTGTGTGCGTGTGTGGGTGTTTGTGTGTTTGTGTTTTAGCATCTTTACTCAAATACTATTAGATTGATTTCAATGAAACTTTCTGGATCTCTCGGGTATGTCCCCAGGACAAATCAATTAGATGTTGAAATAGCACACGTTTCAAAAAAAAGAAACGCAAAAGCTAAATATCGTTAAAAAAATTTGGTCTTATTCAATTATGTAAATCAGCGAAAATAAACGGTACAGCATTGAAATTATGTAGAGCAATACATTGGTATCTCGTGCACATTTCGCAAGAATGATATTCACCATAGTCATTACTGCTGTCCACGAGGTGACGTTGACGTTACTGCCTTGTATGGCCACCTCTTACTGCTAGAACTGCACGACACCTCCTTGACACAATTAAATCAGTTGTTGGATGTTTCGTTGTGGAATCCTTCTCCATTCCTCCTGTGGCATGTTGAACAACAGATACTGTTAAAGCCTCAATGGCGGATTACGACGTTGACGTACATGTTTATCTATCTGATCCCACAGGTAATCAATTGGTTTCAGATCCGAGGATCTGGAGGGCCAGGGGAAGACATTGATGTTGTTATTGTTCAGGTAGTCCACTGTAGCACGTGCTGTGTGAGGTCTGGCGTTGTCCTGGTGGTACAGCTCCCTTTGGCGGTCGACAAGGCGATGCACGTGAGGACAGAGAATCTGGTCGATATATCGAGCGGCCGTAAGATTGCCTTGGACGAGCACCAATTCCGATCTACAGGTGTATGAGATGGCTCCCCACATCATCACACCAACTCCACCAAATCTGTCCACTTGCCTGATGCAGTTGGATGCAAAACGTCCATTGCGTGGTCTGTAGACACGTTGTCTTCCGTCACGTCGCTTGAGGGGATACCGCGATTTATCACTGAACCACATGTGCCTCCAGTTTCCAAGGTTCCATGGCTGCACCGCGACTGACCCACGGACGTTGATGTAATCGTGTCAGATTACAGGGTGATTACAGGGTGTCTTGGACCACAACAGCACTAAACACGAATAAGATGATCTACTCCTTTGAGGTAAAAGTATGTTTATGGTACTCCAAAGTCTAAAGCAGTGCTCTTCTCCCTTGACTAATATACTTGTTCGAATTGTACTCAGAAGTAAACACACGAACGTAAGTCTTCCTTTTACCTATGGAATACCTAGAGGAATGTGGGACCAATCTGCAGTTCAATGTCTAGCTGTATATATGGATCACTGATATCTCCCCCGTGATGTTGCTGGGTGTTTCTGTCTTCTCACCTGTTGTACTGCGTTAGAGGAAGGAATGGAGTGTTGTCTTGTGGGGCTGAGACGAGGCCTTAACGTGAAAACTAATGACCACCAACTCTAGCCCCATGAACACTTCATCAGTAATCCTGGACAATGGTAGATAACGCGGAACTAACGACCCCTTGCTTCACGGGCACCGCTGGGGTGTTATTTATGATTGTACCTGTACCTACAGTCTATACACTTCACCACGCGGCTTATGTCTACCGTAGGTGATCATACGCTGCGCGCATCTCAAAAGTCGTATGACGCAAGAACATACGTTGAGGGTATGTTGTAGATTCTAGCGATGAATAAATATGCTGGATCGATGGTCGGGGTCCGTGACCTTGAAGACTGCGCCATGTTTCCCAAACGGTGTGTATGTGTTCCGTAACTGATCTGTCCGCTCAAGTCTTGATCATTTACAGACCGCCGCTGTGTACCGCTAGGAGACTACGGATACGTTTAGCGTTACACAACGTTCACTCATTAACCACAATCACGTTTCTTGTGTTTCATCTCGGCCAAGATATAGAATGTAGGATGTTGTGCCAAGTGTGGAAGTGCGGTGACAACCATGGGCTTTGTGACTGGTGTACTATGTAACATTTAATACACGAGACTAACTTTAGGCCGATTTCTTCAATGTTCCAGTGGTAATATGGCCTGTGACACCTATAATAGACTAACGTATTATACTCACAGAGCAGAATGCACGTCCTTCACAGCTGGTTCAGAGTGATCGAAAGTGCTGCCTTATCGAGAAATGTCCTATTTTCGTAACTCATGTCAACCCGTGAAGATCCGGGTTAGAATTGGTTTTCAGTAACCCATGCTTGTCGTAAGAGGCGACTAACGGGATCAAGTGGTCAGGCTCGCTGACTTGGTTGACACATGTCATCGTATCCCAGGTCGATGCTCATGCTGTTGATCACTGGATTGTCTGGTCCAGACTCGGTTATTTACAGACCGCCGCCATATAGCTGGTATATTGCTGAATGCGGCGTAAAATTAAATTCACTCACTCACTCACTCTCCCTCGTGCTCTCTAAACCCACGTGTTTTGAAGATAGAGAAGGTTGTGTTTATAGTTAAAATGCATACAATATCATTATTTCTAGCTTATTTCTATGCTCCTCATCAAGAAACAATAAATGTACATAGCAATAAATGTATATAGCTATATATAGCCCACCACGATAATCGCTCTCACACCGCCCAAATAAGTTATTAATTCATGAACTAATACTTTTTACTATTCGTGAAAACATTTACGAAAATATAACAATGGTAATAGGTCACTAACATTACCCAATATTCCACTCATATAATGTGCCTATAGTTTGACGCCGCTCTCAGCTCAATGACGTCTGTAAATAATTGAATCCGGACTAGACAATCCAGTGATTGACATAACGAACATCGATCTACGCCATTTGGATACGATAACATGCATCAGACAAGTCAGCACGCTTGACGAGCTGATGCCTTAGTCGCCTCTTACGACAAGAAACGGTGGCTAAAGACCAGTTCGAACTCAAATCTTCAGGGGAATTTTTCTAAAAGCCCCATCAACTATCACTTCGCTTGCGCTTTAAAATGCATTCTCAGCTCCTCGGAAAGTGTACAACCTGAAAATGTCATTTTCGTAGCCTCCTGATCCTAACGTCTTACAGAAGGATATAACATTACATTACCATATAACCGTTAAATAACATTAGCCAAACTAACAGCGTATTGTTACAAACTGAGATTAAGTACAGCAACTGTTGCGACTTCTTCATCCTTTGACAGCAACGTTAATCACTACCAAGGTTTTCTTGAAGCTCGTCACTCGTAGAAGGATGCACACCGTGAGCCTCGTTAGACATTGATAAATCACCCACTGCTTCATGTTTCTTGTGAAAGCCAGTGGCATCCCCGTGGATGATGTCGGGCGGCGTGAAGCGGCGTAGGCCGTCGGTGTCATCATCGTGTGTGAGTGTATGCACTCTGTGTGGACTGACTGAAAGGTATCAATATTGCTCTTTGTATGCGGAAACATTCTCTTAAAGAGAATCTGAAATGTTTGGAATTTTACCAGATTGGAAAATAATTCTTTTTTCGCATCAAATGATACCACTGTATCCATTTTACGTCTGTTAAGAAATACACTGCAGGACAAAAGCAAGTAACCACTTGGCAGCAAACGAAACAAACAAAAACTAGATGCTTGATTGGCATTTTAGAAGATGATATTTGATGAACATAGAGATTCTTTCTGGGTTACATCTTCTTTTACTCGAATATTTTATTTTTCTTTTGTACTCGAGAATAAAAGAAGATGTAACCCAGAAAAAATCTCTATGTTAAACAAAAACTAGTTTTTTTATGATGTATTTGATATGTCCTGCTGATGTAATGGACCTTTAAATTTAACTGTTTTCACCTCAGAGACATTTTGATAAATTTCATGTTTTTAGTCAACACTTTCTTTTGCCTGTGACTTTACATGAGAACTACCATCACAGTTTTGATTATGTGATCCTTTTTGGAATTGGAGACTTGGCGATATTCCAGACCGTTTCACGGCAACAGCAAAACCTAACTAAACTTCAAACATGGTAGTACTTTTTAACCTTTTCATCATCTGGAAACCAAGGTCCGTTATGCATGTTCTCCCTTGTAGCAGCAAATCTATCATGCCAGCCATCCCACTGCTCACTTGCAAAAATGGCAGATCAAAACCCAACCAACCTATTCTTCTTGGTAGTCCTTTGTCTTTAGTTTTCGATTAAACGCAATGCGTTTCCGGATCTATACAAATAATAGCCGTGTTTTTGAGTGTCTCCAAAATGGTAAATATCTGATCACAAGACCTGTATTACTTCAGGCTTTTCATAATTTACCCGTAGACTGATGCTCATACAGTTGATCACTGGATTGTCTGGTCCAGACTCGATTATTTAGACCGCCGCCCTATAGCTGGAATATTGCTGAGTGCGGCGTTAAACAAGAAACCAGCCAACAACTAACTGTGATAATCTTTTTCTTGCCAAATAAACGTTTTCATCTACCAATTAGATTATTTCGTTGATCAATTAGATTGAAAGCTTTAGTTTGGACATGGAGGACGCAGGATTGAAATGGCCGCCATATCAGCCCACCAGTCAACAATGTTGATGTTACACGCTACTGCATAAATACAGGATCTAGAGATGAGATGGACGAAGTATTCACTCAAGTGGCACCATGGGGGGCACAGCAACAAGCGCAGTCGCCAGCAGCTGGACGTGACCTCTGACATGCTAATAGCATAGTAATGCATACTGGTATCGGCGAGACGAGACACCCTTTAGTCGAAGCACTTACACCATGATTCGCTTGCTTGAGAGCACATCGTGCTTTTGAATGCACTATAACTATACTAGCGGAAATAACTGGGGGAACACCATAAAATTTATAGCGATTCGGAAAGCACTAATCATTGAGTGGAACCTTTGTGCCTAGTGTTCACAGCTTTACCAAATATAACGTATTAATATTTCGGATAATCATCAAACATCAAACGTCGCTTTCAATTCTAGTTTCCTTATATCTGCCAGTCAGTATGCTGAAGAGTCGAGCTATATTCTTCCAGCTAATACCGAGCAACATGCAGATCGGGAAAAGTGATTTAAACCTAGTACTTTATACTTGCGGTAAGAACCGATTTTAAATCAGTGAGTGCGTGAGTATAGTTTTACGCCGCTTGTAGCAATATTCCAGCTCGATGCTGACGGTGGACACCAGAAGCGGGCTTCATGCATTGTATCCATGTGGAGAATCGAACCCGGGTCTAATGCGTGACGAGCTAATGCTTCTAACAACCAACTACCCCATTTAGTCTGAACCAATTAGAATGGGCATCGGTAACTATCGGATGGTTACAATGCCTTCCCCGGACTTACATTTCATCATACCATCGTTCTGTGTGTAGAGAACCGTGAAGATTCAGGTTAGAATTGGTCTCCAACAAAGCATCATTGTCAAAGAGGCGAGTAATGGGATCAGAGCCCTGTTCCTCAAAGCGTTCGTCGCTCTACGACAGGCGTAGTTCTATGTTAAAGTATGGGAGTTACGATCATCTTCGCTCCACGATCGCTTTGAGGAACGGGGCCCTGGTCATCAGGTTAATACATGTGATCGTATCCCAATTGTGTAGATCGATGCTAACAATATCTATCACTGGATTGTCTGGTCCAGATTCGACTATTTACATCCCGCCGTCACTGAGCTGTCCAAACTATTGCTGAGAGAGTCAGTAAACAACGAACAAACAAACCCTCTAGTAAAGGAGGGCGAAACTCTCTGACTCTACTTCCGCTGACAGACAACAACATACTAACTTTAAAACCTATCAGACCTTTCTGCACATAGCCGCTCTGTTTTCACCATTCCTCATTGTTTCCAAACTCTCCCAGTGGGGAGGTGGTAATCCACTGAGATCAGAGAGTGGATAAGCTCAGCTCCCTTGTGAGATACCGACACAATCAGTCGGTTTCACGTGAGATCTCATCTAATAGCATCAGTTTGCTGACTGCTCAGATTCTACGGCCAATAAGCAGCTAATGTGGCAACGATCATTCGCCGACACAGCGTCTACTATTTCACAGTGTTGTTGTCACTAACAAATGTGTTCTCCAGACAGACAAATGATGACGCAATCATAAATATTGCATGAGAATGTTTTGTATGGTCAGGTCGACTTGACCGTTGGAAATAAAAGTACACAAAGTTTCCGTTATTTCAACTGATGTACAAATAATATCATATTTTTTAGAATGTTTGGTAGTATAGAAATTTTACATACATTGAACACGATAAAGAATCACTAATAGACCCCAATTCCGAACTGACGTGATCTTTAGCTAACTCAAACACACCCTGTTTCCGACAATATCAAAGTAAAGTCTAACATGTGAGTAACAGTATCTCGCCTGCATGTGAGATCCAGCTTCAAACCCTGCCTATATCTACTCACCGTGTATATACTAGCATGTGAGTAACAGTATCTCGCCTGCATGTGAGATCCAGCTTCAAACCCTGCCTATATCTACTCACCGTGTATATACTAGCATGTGAGTAACAGTATCTCGCCTGCATGTGAGATCCAGCTTCAAACCCTGCCTATATCTACTCACCGTGTATATACTAGCATGTGAGTAACAGTATCTCGCCTGCATGTGAGATCCAGCTTCAAACCCTGCCTATATCTACTCACCGTGTATATACTAGCATGTGAGTAACAGTATCTCGCCTGCATGTGAGATCCAGCTTCAAACCCTGCCTATATCTACTCACCGTGTATATACTAGCATGTGAGTAACAGTATCTCGCCTGCATGTGAGATCCAGCTTCAAACCCTGCCTATATCTACTCACCGTGTATATACTAGCATGTGAGTAACAGTATCTCGCCTGCATGTGAGATCCAGCTTCAAACCCTGCCTATATCTACTCACCGTGTATATACTAGCATGTGAGTAACAGTATCTCGCCTGCATGTGAGATCCAGCTTCAAACCCTGCCTATATCTACTCACCGTGTATATACTAGCATGTGAGTAACAGTATCTCGCCTGCATGTGAGATCCAGCTTCAAACCCTGCCTATATCTACTCACCGTGTATATACTAGCATGTGAGTAACAGTATCTCGCCTGCATGTGAGATCCAGCTTCAAACCCTGCCTATATCTACTCACCGTGTATATACTAGCATGTGAGTAACAGTATCTCGCCTGCATGTGAGATCCAGCTTCAAACCCTGCCTATATCTACTCACCGTGTATATACTAGCATGTGAGTAACAGTATCTCGCCTGCATGTGAGATCCAGCTTCAAACCCTGCCTATATCTACTCACCGTGTATATACTAGCATGTGAGTAACAGTATCTCGCCTGCATGTGAGATCCAGCTTCAAACCCTGCCTATATCTACTCACCGTGGATATACTAGCATGTGAGTAACAGTATCTCGCCTGCATGTGAGATCCAGCTTCAAACCCTGCCTATATCTACTCACCGTGTATATACTAGCATGTGAGTAACAGTATCTCGCCTGCATGTGAGATCCAGCTTCAAACCCTGCCTATATCTCTACTGTATATACCGTGTATATACTAGCATGTGAGTAACAGTATCTCGCCTGCATGTGAGATCCAGCTTCAAACCCTGCCTATATCTACTCACCGTGTATATACTAGCATGTGAGTAACAGTATTTCGCCTGCATGTGAGATCCAGCTTCAAACCCTGCCTATATCTACTCACCGTGTATATACTAGCATGTGAGTAACAGTATCTCGCCTGCATGTGAGATCCAGCTTCAAACCCTGCCTATATCTACTCACCGTGTATATACTAGCATGTGAGTAACAGTATCTCGCCTGCATGTGAGATCCAGCTTCAAACCCTGCCTATATCTACTCACCGTGTATATACTAGCATGTGAGTAACAGTATCTCGCCTGCATGTGAGATCCAGCTTCAAACCCTGCCTATATCTACTCACCGTGTATATACTAGCATGTGAGTAACAGTATCTCGCCTGCATGTGAGATCCAGCTTCAAACCCTGCCTATATCTACTCACCGTGTATATACTAGCATGTGAGTAACAGTATCTCGCCTGCATGTGAGATCCAGCTTCAAACCCTGCCTATATCTACTCACCGTGTATATACTAGCATGTGAGTAACAGTATCTCGCCTGCATGTGAGATCCAGCTTCAAACCCTGCCTATATCTACTCACCGTGTATATACTAGCATGTGAGTAACAGTATCTCGCCTGCATGTGAGATCCAGCTTCAAACCCCGCCTATATCTACTCACCGTGTATATACTAGCATGTGAGTAACAGTATCTCGCCTGCATGTGAGATCCAGCTTCAAACCCTGCCTATATCTACTCACCGTGTATATACTAGCATGTGAGTAACAGTATCTTCGCCTGCATGTGAGATCCAGCTTCAAACCCTGCCTATATCTACTCACCGTGTATATACTAGCATGTGAGTAACAGTATCTCGCCTGCATGTGAGATCCAGCTTCAAACCCTGCCTATATCTACTCACCGTGTATATACTAGCATGTGAGTAACAGTATCTCGCCTGCATGTGAGATCCAGCTTCAAACCCTGCCTATATCTACTCACCGTGTATATACTAGCATGTGAGTAACAGTATCTCGCCTGCATGTGAGATCCAGCTTCAAACCCTGCCTATATCTACTCACCGTGTATATACTAGCATGTGAGTAACAGTATCTCGCCTGCATGTGAGATCCAGCTTCAAACCCTGCCTATATCTACTCACCGTGTATATACTAGCATGTGAGTAACAGTATCTCGCCTGCATGTGAGATCCAGCTTCAAACCCTGCCTATATCTACTCACCGTGGATATACTAGCATGTGAGTAACAGTATCTCGCCTGCATGTGAGATCCAGCTTCAAACCCTGCCTATATCTACTCACCGTGTATATACTAGCATGTGAGTAACAGTATCTCGCCTGCATGTGAGATCCAGCTTCAAACCCTGCCTATATCTACTCACCGTGTATATACTAGCATGTGAGTAACAGTATCTCGCCTGCATGTGAGATCCAGCTTCAAACCCTGCCTATATCTACTCACCGTGTATATACTAGCATGTGAGTAACAGTATCTCGCCTGCATGTGAGATCCAGCTTCAAACCCTGCCTATATCTACTCACCGTGTATATACTAGCATGTGAGTAACAGTATCTCGCCTGCATGTGAGATCCAGCTTCAAACCCTCCTATATCTACTCACCGTGTATATACTAGCATGTAAGATCCAGCTTCAAACCCTGCCTATATCTACTCACCGTGTATATACTAGCATGTGAGTAACAGTATCTCGCCTGCATGTGAGATCCAGCTTCAAACCCTGCCTATATCTACTCACCGTGTATATACTAGCATGTGAGTAACAGTATCTCGCCTGCATGTGAGATCCAGCTTCAAACCCTGCCTATATCTACTCACCGTGTATATACTAGCATGTGAGTAACAGTATCTCGCCTGCATGTGAGATCCAGCTTCAAACCCTGCCTATATCTACTCTCACCGTGTATATACTAGCATGTGAGTAACAGTATCTCGCGCCTGCATGTGAGATCCAGCTTCAAACCCTGCCTATATCTACTCACCGTGTATATACTAGCATGTGAGTAACAGTATCTCACTTGCATTTGAGATCCAGCTTCAAACTCTGCCTATATCTACTCACCGTGTATATACTAGCATGTGAGTAACAGTATCTCGCCTGCATGTGAGATCCAGCTTCAAACCCTGCCTATATCTACTCACCGTGGATATACTAGCATGTGAGTAACAATATTTCGCCTGCATGTGAGATCCAGCTTCAAACCCTGCCTATATCTACTCACCGTGGATATATTCGTGATGTAATGGTCCAGAAATCCCGTTAATCTGGACTTCAGAGGTCCAAACACTATCATTCAATATCTAAATAAAGGAGGGATGGGTACCGAGTAAAATCCTGTGTGTACAGGCGGACGTCCTTACAATACTGGACTAACAATGTTCGTATTAACAAGGTTTCATTGTACTAAGTGAGTGAGTGAGAGAGTTGTGTTTTATCATCGCTCCGGGCAGTAAATCAGATATATCACGGCGTGTAGGCTAAATGTGGGAAGCCAGTCCTGTGTGATGGAAGACCAACATGTTTGCCACTTTGGTCGAACCCAAGACTCAAACTCCCTGATCAAACCCCCAAGAGTCAAACACCTAGGAGAGTCAAACCCTGGAGTCAAACACCTAGTACATAACACAAACAGAGGGACCCCCATCCCCGTCACAGAAACATTCATTTAAACAGTGTATTTCATATCTAAGTATAATGTCTCCGTTACTTACTATTGTTTCCTCACATTTATTTAGTCTAAGTCCAAGTACCCAGTGATAGATATACGCACACATGCATATCCAGTTGAAAGTGTTTGATATCTAAAGTGCGTGAGTGAGTTTAGTTTTACTCCACACTCAGCAATATTCCGGCTATATGGCGGCGGTCTGTAAATAATCGAGTCTGGACCAGACACTCCAGTGATCAACAGCATGAGCATCGATCTGCGCAATTGGGAACCGATGACATGTGTCAACCGAGCCAGCGAGCCTGACCACCCGATCCCGTTATTCTGATATTTAAAGATCACGTGTTCTCACAGTTGCCTGGTCTTCCACCGACTTCCTTTGTTGAGCTACTTGGCAAAACGCCGTAATCTGCTCAAAGGATGGTACCACGCGTTGTCTGGGCCGTCATCAACTGTCAGACCTGGAACTAAAGCAGTTGAACAGTTTAAAGTTACACTGCCCACAAAACATTTGAACAGGTTAAAGTAACACTGCCTACAAAACAGCTGAACAGTTTAAAGTAACACTGCCTACAAAACAGCTGAACAGTTTAAAGTAACACTGCCTACAAAACAGCTGAACAGTTTAAAGTAACACTGCCTACAAAACAGCTTGAACAGTTTAAAGTAACACTGCCTACAAAACAGCTGAACAGTTTAAAGTAACACTGCCTACAAAACAGCTGAACAGTTTAAAGTAACACTGCCTACAAAACAGCTAAAGAGTTTAAAGTAACACTGCCTACAAAACAGCTGAACAGTTTAAAGTAACACTGCCCACAAAACATTTGAACAGTTTAAAGTAACACTGCCTACAAAACATTTGAACAGTTTAAAGTAACACTGCCTACAAAACAGCTGAACAGTTTAAAGTAACACTGCCTACAAAACAGCTGAACAGTTTAAAGTAACACTGCCTACAAAACAGCTGAACAGTTTAAAGTAACACTGCCTACAAAACAGCTGAAGAGTTTAAAGGAACACTGCCTACAAAACAGCTGAACAGTTTAAAGGAACACTGCCTACAAAACAGCTGAACAGTGTAAAGGAACACTGCCTACAAAACAATGATCAAAACCTTTCCTGGTGGTCATCTCTTCAGCCATGGTAAGCGTATGGTGAAATGAGATCTAACGATGCTTTCACGATTAATAAACTTATACGCAACCGTGGTACGTTTGCGCGGAGAGAGAGTTCTATACAGTGTATCATGTACCACCGTATGACGTGTCCTATGTCGCTGTCGAGATCAAACCCGACCTTTCACTGACAAGGCAGACCAAGGCTGTATCCGCCATACCACAGAGGCCGTCAGTTTGGCTAGACTTGCTTCATCTGACTTCTCGCATCACTGTCCAAGGGACAAGGACGATACCGGACATGATGTCCAACATGTTGCCTTGTACAGTAACTAAATATCAACCTGCCTCCTAATGGCTCCTATACTACAGTGGGGACCTGTGAAAATCCGGGTTAGAATTAATCTTCAGTAACCCATGCTTGTCATAAGAGGCGACTAACAGTATCGGGTGGTCAGGCTCGCTGGCTTGGTCATCGTATCCCAATTGCGTAGATTGATGATGATGCTGTTGGTAACAGGCTTGTCTGGTCCAGACTCGATTATTTACAGACCGCCGCCATATAGCTGGAACATTGCGTAATGCGGCGTAAAAATAGATTATAGTGGGTAAGTGTTTCTGGAAGTTGAAGTATCCGGTGTGTGCTTGACTGTTAATGATGGCTATATCTTCCATCGCAGACATTCTTGCAGAACCTTGATGACGTCATGTTGCAGAGTTCGCCTCCACTGCCAACATCTGATCTTTATGACGGTTTATCATGCAACGCTGGTTACACCCTCGACATCAGCTGCGAACAAATGCTGGTGTATGAGAGCCATATGCATTTACATGAACACAAGGCTGACCGTGCAAAATAGTGCCTGTGACGCTGTTGAGTTCCGTTAGGATAACTGAACATTTCTGTTGCTCAACTCCACGTTCCGCAACATCACAGCTATCTGAAGCAGACAATCCGACAATCTGGGGACTGTTACCGGGAACAGCGATGACGTCGGGTTACTGTGACCAGCCATCAACCAACTCACCGATCCATTAAGTCGCCCGGCCAACAGGTGCCCGAAACTCAACAGATAAAATACCTTGTGGAGTCTAGATGGCCGTTACTCTACCACCGCTGTATTTAATAGTGTGTGAGTGAACAATTTGGGTTAAATGCCACGAGTTTCAATGGTGGTTGTTCTGAGGTGGAAGGATAGCCCGATGTAATGCAACCGTAGACTTCTGACACAATGTAACACGTACAGACCATGGACCGCAGCCAGGCGAATATGGGATTCGAACTCATATTCAGCAGCTTGCAGCTGTGGCAACTTAGTATAAATAAATTCATCATTATGCATTTTCTTTATGAAACTTATTTAGGAGGGACACATCCACCCAAGTTACAACATAACGACATTTGCAGATCGTACAACATAACGACATTTGCAGATCGTACACTGTCTGCATAAAGAACAACAACCTATCTTACGTAAAGCGAGGTGCATTGAATGTTGTTTTCATACTGAACTAAAACGTTTTCTGAATGGAAATTGTTAGGGACTTTCTATGTGAGCTCAGTCTTTAGTATATCACCAACAAATTCAGAATCCCCGTTTCTTGTTCAGTGTATGTATAATCGGAAGACATTTATAGTGATACATTCTTACAACAGTAAGGTGGTAGCTACAAATACTGTCACTGTAACTACTATGTTTACAACCGCATCGCGACGGGAAGATGAAATCACCCACTTTCACAAATACTGAAGCGAAACGAAATGAAGAAAATGTTTAACGTTTATTTCAGAAAACGTTTAAGTTGTGTGGGTGTAATATATTGTAATATTAGTCTAAGTAAACTTAGGCTCAGTATTATTCGTTACACTGCTATACTGAGTCTAACAAAACCTAGTAGGAGGTCGCGTCAGCTAACCTTTCGGACTGACCAATCAGAACACAGCTTACCAAATCACGAAAGTTTACATTCGCACATACCGTTTGAACCTTTACCTCAAAAACTCGAACGATTCCGAATGCTATTTTCCGCACGATCGCTTCCGAATGATACACGCAATGAGTGAAAATAGCGTTTTTGTCAATATTCAAGGATGTCATCATGCGAAAATATAAGCAAATAGTAAGCATGTCATTAGAAACCCTTAAGCGTATATAATGCAGGTCAAATATCTGTTTTATGCGGATTTTCGTTTGTTGATAGATCAGTGTCAGCGACCAGGGAAGAGAAAATCCAAAAACCGTTTTGTAAGTCCCGCCGAACCCTAAGAAGTAGTCGTTGTCTGATTGGTTAAATCTGTTCGGCAGTCCCGCGTTTGATTGGACGGTCATAGGTCGCTTAAAGGTTAGCAGACGCGACCTTTTACTAGGTTTTGTTAGACTCAGTATAGCAGTGTAACGAATAATACTGAGCCTAAGTTCACTTAGACTGTTTTAATATGAGCCTAAGTTCAACTATCCTAGATGCACTTGTCTCAACGGTTTGTAGGCTGGTACTGAGGCGTCCGGTGATGTTCTTTGAGGTTTCTGGCTACTGTTGTCGGTGAGTGCCGATGATCAATGGAAGATTCCGCGCCATGTCCCACGATGATACCTGACATTCCTTCCTCGTCTGAAGCTGAAATTGTTTTAAAATACAATCTCCATCTTATATTTCCTTCCGGAGTGGCATGGCAACCTGGTGATTGGCGTCCATTCCCCACATGAGTATAGTTTGTGAAGCCAAAGACTGGTGTTCCAATTCGTGTTATTGCTGAGACATTGCTAAAAGCTGCACAAAAATACTCACTCACTCACTCGCCCCACTCACTCACTCACTACCTTTTCTTCCTCTCACCTGCTAGCGTGGGATCCACTCAGTAGGCGTGACCCCAAACCGCCGTTTCATATAGATATCCTGGGGATGATTTGACTTTTGCAACCCACTAGGTCAAAATCCTCATTTAGACACGAGGTACCCCTGGGCCTTGAATAGTGCTCATTTAGACTACCTATAGAAACAAGCATGGGGTACCGTGGGATGTAGGATGGGTGTGAGGATGTCGGTGCGTACGTGCGTGTGTACGCCCAACCTGTCTACATTATATAAGTTTTATACACGTGATCTTGTTTCGAGATAAACGTGTTGCAACATTATAATTCATTTGAGTCACAATGAAAATCATTGATTCCGGTCAGGTAGCCAGGGTACATATAAGTGTTGTGACCACCTAGTGCATTCTCCTTCTCCAAAACGTTTCATCTGCGCTTGCGCGGTTCTCAGATTTGAATGTTGGAATATTATCTGGAGTCCTAAGAATGGTAAATCTAGCACAGGAACAATGGAAAGAACATACTGATAAAGAATTAAACAAGCATACCAAGAATATATAAACTTACCCTCGTTAATGAAACGGTTAAGGGACATGTACAAACACAGATATGTAGATACATACACGGGGTTACAGAGGCACATGTAACAGTTTCAAGCAGGAGTAGAAACTGATTCTTGAATAAATGTTCAAAAAGATGGACAAGCAATTGAACGATCTAGCCCGACTACAGAAGTTACCGGTAAAGTGATGGGAATATGATCGAAGTGCTGAGTAAAAGAGTAAATAATGTGACAAATGAAAAACAGAAAATGAAAGGATGAAGAATAATGACAGCGGTTCGTGCCGAGTGAATGGCGAAAAGACATGTCGAGACAGGCTCGTGTCTTGACTTACACGGAACAGTACTCTTTTATCAGATTACGGCTAACATTATTTCCAGTCAAATATTGTCCAGGATGAATGATATAATGACAACAGAAAGAAATTTCTAGATCGAATGTCGGGGCCTGGCTGCACATGTTCCCTAACCTGCACAGTTCGATATGTTTAAAAAGAGGAATCATAATCCTGTAGCGCGTGTCCACTCGCTGCAACTCTCCAGCCCTCAATCGACTCAAATCAATGTAAATTGTTCATTGTTCGCTAGGCTTCCATGGAATCCCCTTTATCTGCAAAAGGTATTTGTTCTATGTCAGAAACAGTGCCGTGATGCGTTAGGTCTTAATTCCTTTGTCATACTTTGTAATATCAATAAGTACGCTTTAACAGGTAATCCGGCAAATTGCGAACAAACATTTAATTCGTCATAAAACGAACCCAGGCCTTTTCTGTTCTATACAATTATGTCATGCACGCACAGACAGACAAACTCAACCTGCTCTTTAGGAAGCCGTCTAAGAATAAAGAACATCAGTTCAAACAGTACGGGGAGAGACATCCGGAGTGCAGGTTGCGCTTCAAGTTCCGCACAACGGTTGAACACAGGATGCTTGCAGTGTAACAATGTAGCTCCGGAACATGACGCATATACACTTCCATTTCCAGGTCTCTGGATAACACCCAAACATCTTCGATTTCAGTGATCGATGGCTGATCTCAAGCTGCATGTGCATGTGTACGAAGGTATAGAGACACCAGGCTTCAGGTGCCAGCAAACGCCGGTGAGCAACCAGTCTGTGTTGAGCCAGTCGTGATTGTAGTGTATACGTAATCTGTAATAACACAGTTAGGGTCACGGTAGCCTTCAAATATTAAACTATGCCAGTTAAACCCGTGGACAATATTAAACTATGCCAGTTAAACCCGTGGACAATATTAAACTATGCCAGTTAAACCCGTGGACAATATTAAACTATGCCAGTAAAACCCGTGGACAATATTAAACTATGCCAGTTAAACCCGTGGACAATATTAAACTATGTCAGTAAAACCCGTGGACAATATTAAACTATGTCAGTTAAAAAACCCGTGGACAATATTAAACTATGTCAATATAAAACCCGTGGACAATATTAAACTATGTCGTGGAGTTAAAACCGTGGACAATATTAAACTATGTCAGTAAAACCCGTGGACAATATTAACCTATGCCAGTTAAACCCGTGGACAATATTAAACTATGTCAGTTAAACCCGTGGACAATATTAAACTATGTCAGTAAAACCCGTGGACAATATTAAACTATGCCAGTTAAACCCGTGGACAATATTAAACTATGTCAGTTAAACCCGTGGACAATATTAAACTATGTCAGTTAAACCCGTGGTTGACAAAGTGAACCCAGCGACAATATCAACTGTTGACCAGGGCCATGGGGATAGCCAGGTGGTTGAAGCGTCGGTTCGTCTTGCATACAATCTGGGTCCTTCAATGGGTACAACGTGTGAAATTCATTCTTGGAGTTGGTTGGAAGAAATCACCCCCCTCACCCCCACCCCACCCCCTCTCCCTCGACCTGCCAAAACACCTATTGCTACGTGACCCACTCATTTTCACAAAGGAGATTAACACGGTCACCTGTTGATCCAACCTGCTCTCATATGTGCGATATTTTCTATATCTGCGTGTTATTGGTCCAGGTGTTATCGAAACATACGGATGTAACGGAACAGTACTTCACGCTCAAACATCCAGTTAGAGTTAACTGTTAAAGTTTCAAATAAATGGGATGGCATTGCAATAAAGTCAGTGTAGCTTCCTTACATCATGCATGTGCAACATATTGCACTCTTGATACCACAGTTTTAGTGAAGATGTATTCAAGAGATTGTCATACAGTTTATCATTGCCTTGTTCTATGTTGCCAACATGACAACAGAAATGACATTGATATACAGCTAATTCTCAGTAGGGCTATTGGTTTCCAAATATGATGGGAATTTCTCGAATAGCTTGATACATACTAATTAAATGGAGACAGATAAGGACATTAACAGTAATGGATTCTCATCAGGTAATAGGTTTCAAAGTATTGAAATTTTACATTGACGCAATGAATTATTCGAACGGCCCGATGTAATCTCGTTAAATCTTAGAAACAATGCATGCCAGTTTCTTCCTTCACCTTTGAATGTGACCAATGGTCTTTGATTATAAGGGTGGGGCAGGAATATTTAAGGGGTAACAGGCGGATCCAGGATTTTGGAGAAGGGAGGGGTGCGCATAAATCATGAAGTCCAAAGGTTAGGGTGAAATGTACCTCAGGGGAAAATAAGTTGGGGGGGAGAGGGGTGTAAGTGTGTGGGGGTGGGGGGTGCGCACTGCGGTAGGGTGGTGGAGCATGGTGTCGGGTAAAATGGACCTAATCCTTGGTAATACGACTTTATTCAGACTCGAGTTTAAAGACTCGACTGTTCCATATGCACTATATTCCAAATACAAAACAAATGAACACGAAATACTGGGAACAATAAAACCAGTTTGCCTTGACGGGAATGTCCTTGCAGCTCTGAGACACACACGATGGGAGTCTGATGCAGTCTAGCTGAATCCTGCCTAGAAACAAATCCCGGTGTTGTTTTTTACCGAGGTTTGCTTTGTACTAATGGTGGTCTCCGTGTATGTACATAAAGCCACTTGTCAGCGAGAGCTGGAATAATCGATGATACATTAGTTTCAGGGTGCCCGTGAGGACCGACTTCACAGAGATTAGCCAGTTTAAAATTCATGATCTTCTCAATGCAGTTACGGTGGGAGGAGGTCAGGGGTCATGGTTGATGGATGTCGCCTATGGGGAATATCTATATGGGAAAATCTCCAGTCATATTTACATAATATACACTCTGGAATATGAACAGCCACACCCACAGGTTCGTCATGTATTGTTGGCCGGGAAGACAACTGTCTGACTGACGTAGGCGGGCGTGCATATTATGTCGCCACTGTTGGTAATATCCCAGCCAATTCACTATAAATTGACTTCGGACGTTGTGTCCATGTCAGGAATCGAGCTCGGGCCTTCGGTCTAACAAGCAACCACTTTTACCATTAAGCCACCCCACCCTATCTGATTAACGTTAATCAGGATTACTTATAGCTTGTCACATGCAACTGTGTTGTTTATAGCTTATGAAGAACATTGTGTAACTTCAGAACTACGGGTTTACAGGAGCTAGGTAGTGTTTCGTTGTAGCCTCGGCATTCGTAATGCCAGAGGAAGGCAGTATTGGAACATATAACTGCAACAGGTGCGTTATGTGTCAAGACATCTATATCCCCAAGTCCCCCTCGAGACAGGTATACATGTACATTTTTTACCAACTCGACAGTACAAATGTGTATATACCAAAACAAGGTAGCTAGGATCATTCTTAATCCTTTACATTTTGAATATGAATCACATAAATCTATACCCCTTTCCTAATATTTGATTAGATAAAGCGTGTTGGTGTTTATTTTTGGCTGAAGATGGACATCACAAGTAATTCTAGGATAGAGAGAGAGAGAGGCCTATCCTATCCTGGAGGGACCAAATGGATTATGTTGTCTGGCTCGTTGTCTTGGTTGCCATCGTAACCCCACGCCGTGGATCGGTGCTCACAATATCTCTCACCGGATTGTACCGTCCAGTGTCCACGGTTATACACCTGGGAAATAAGGATTGCAGCGTTAAACAGCAACAGGGCCTACACTGTGTAATAAAACTGTATCTACTTGTTAAATTCTCTTGTCTGCCTTTACAAGTGTTCCGTGGTACAGCTCAATCAGTTAAGCCCTATCGGCATTGTACTTATAACGGACAATCTATACTCTCTGGGTTGTCTAGACTTGTGTTCGGGATTATATACAACTGCATATAGACCTTTCAATGTGGGACAGCACAAGGAGGCCACTTCCTGGTCTGAAACAAACACTGAAAGAGGTACATGCATTGTTTACACGTTGCTAAGCAGTCACAGGTATTTCAGAGCCCGTGCCTGTATAAGATCGAGTTACTTCACAATACGATTTGCTGAAGCATTGTTGAGACAGATTTACAGCACCGCTGATGCTCATTCAAGTGTTCTGACAGTGACCGCGTGTACAAGTACTGCTGGAGACATGGTTTTGTTGACGGCACGCAGGAGGGCTGAGTCACACACTGCTCACAATGCTTCTACGCAGTACTGTTGTGAGCTTGTAAACAAATGTGCCGCAAATGGAACACACCTATAGTTTTTTATGTCTGTCAATGAAAGTGTGTTAGCAGAATGTTAGTTGTCGGGATATGCCTTCAGAAACATGGGTGTGATTATCACCGAAGATTTAAGGTTTAAGACAGTTGTTCCTGGTTCACGTCCCTCACACCCCCCCTGATTGTCAAATCGTATCAGTCGCACTATCTAAACTTCCAACATACGTTTTCTTGTTTGTATTTTTCTGATTCATGCATTTCCTTATTCCGTGTGGTAGCCCAGTGGTTAAAGCTTTTTCTCGTCACGTCGATGATCAGGGCTCTATTCCCCACATGAGTACAATGTGTGAAGTCCATTTCTGGTGTCCCCAGCCGTGATATTGCTGGAATATTGCTAAAAGCGACGTAAACTCACTAACCTAAACTCACCCCCTCACTCACTGATTCCTGAATTGTGCAATCGGTACGACTACATACACACGCCACGAACATGCATCAGTACATGGATGCAGGCTCATTAATATCAGTGGAGGATCCGGGGGGGGGGGGGGTATCAGGGGTTTTACGCCGCTTTCATGGGGTTCGAATCCCCTTTTGAAAATGACTTAGGATCACATTGAAGATTCTTTTTTGCGTTGGCTGAGCCAATGTGCGGGGGTTGGGGGGTGGGGTCGAACCCCCTGAACCCCCTCCTTTCAAAATTCCTGGATCAGCCCATGGATATTGTCCATTATTATTTACCATTCAAATGGCGATTGTGTGTGCTGTGTTCAGAACATCCTTCAGGTTGTGAGACAGACAACATACACCGCACTCGCCGATCAGCAATGGCGCGTGGGTCTGACCTTTCTGCTCGATGTGTTATTCATTCATATTTACCTATAACCTTTACAACATATGCCTTTACATGCACAGGTCAGGAGATAACCTTTATGTGTCTGTGTGGCAGCTCAATTATACTGTACATGACAATCTGGGTCAGCTGGTATAGACAGGGGAAGGGTGCATGATCATGAGTGAGGTTGGTCTTACGCCGCTGTGAACAATATGTCTCAACTATAACTATCAACTATAACTATCAACTATAACGGCATATCAACCTAGAACTGAAGGCAGGCCCAAAGCTGTAGATGTTTGCCGTATCGGTGAAACCACGACCACGAGAATGGTGCAGACCAACCTAGAAACAATAGAAGCGAACCGGGATCCACGGACACAGGTTTATGACGTAGGATCCGCCCCTGACTGCTGGGCCACCCGGCGACTGCTCAAGATAATGGAGGGAGTTGAAATAAGTGTACATGGAGATAATGTTGTACAGATGAGTGATGTAATATAGCTGTTATAGAGATACAGTGCTAGTTAGTGTTACAAGATGCTTACCAAATTGAAACACAATCCACACACACACACACACACACACACACACACACACACACACACACACACACACACACACACACACACACACACACACACACACCTACACCTACACACACACACAGATGGAATCTGAGTGGACGCTGTAGGCACGGAGGGGATGATTTGGTTTTGGTTTGGTTTGTTATTTAACGCCGCACTCAGCAATATTCCAGCTATATGGCAGCAGTCTGTAAATAATCGAGTCTGGACCAGACAATCCAGTGATCAACAGCATGAGCATCGATCTGCGCAATTGGGAACCGATGACATGTGTCAACCAAGTCAGCGAGCTTGACCACTAAACTCACTCACTGGGGACATGGTTATCGCTGTTCATGAAGGGGCCGAGAGAGCCTGGAAGATGATCCTCGATTGTCACCTCTAAGGGAAATGGTGATAAACTACATACGATGATAGTAGATGGCGGATGGCTTTAGGCATGTCATGTGTGTGCTGAGAACATTTTGAGGTTTCCAAGGCTTATTCTCCGTATCTGAAACACTCCAGGGTGGTTATTTTGCGTATGAATCCACGTCGTTATGAATCGGACGCGGTTGGTTTTGTTGAGTGATTTGTAACCTTGAATGTCTTTGGTATACCATTATCAGTCAGAGGCAAAACCGCGATTCAAAGTAGTGGGAACATCTAACGTTAATACTCAGAAGGCAGAGACCCTTCCGTCAGCTGGCAAGGTAAAGGTTTTGAGATTTCCGGATTTGAAAAGATTAGAAAGGAAGAGACTGGACCACCTCCCAAAAGGTGAGGCCAATATTGGTTAGTGCAATGCTAAAATGCTTTGGCAACAGCATGAGAATATTTCAGCTAAACATGGTGGAACTGACTTAGGGTGTATTGGTCCACCGGATTAGTTGCCTGCCTGTGCTTCAGTGCAGGGCTTTGAACTCACTTGATAGTCTCCGTATTCACCAGATATAACACTGTCAGAGGTCCATCGTTTGACTTGACTTGAACAAACAACTGTCTGGCAAGAATCAAATAATGATGGCGTCATTCCAGCTGTTGGGACATTACAATTAAGAAAGGGATCTGGCACTCCATCATCGTTGGCAGATATGTGTCGACTTCAGCGCAGATTATGTAGAAAACTAGTTTGCAGCAGCTCCATCAACGACGTCCGTCATAGTGAGGCTCACAACCTTTCAGCCACCCGTGTTACACAGACAGCAACTGCACCTGCAGCGCTGCCGTTCTACATGTGTGGTGCATATCTGTCTTCCGTCGTGAGCATGTGTAAACACAGCCTGCGGTGCACATGCATACATGAATAACGATACCTCATACATTTGCTTGTATAGTAATTTTATACATGGAAAACAACCATTGTACCGTTTGACTATTTATTATTACAGAATGTAAATAACACGCGTCATTCTAATCCAACCAACCGGAACACAACTATGAAAAATTAATTGAAACAGTGTTCCCAAACAGTCGATGTTCCCAGAGGTTTTGGTACACAGAAAACACACCAGGCACGACGATAATATCTCGAGTCTTTTAATAATGCTAAATTGTGTAAAAGGGGTAATCAAAGTTGAAACATCAGTGCCGAAATAGTTCAGAACCTTTATAAACATGTAGATGGTTCCAGACGTCTGTGACGGAGATTGTGTGAATACAGATTACAGTCAGATAACATCTATTGTGATCTATCCATTACAAGATTACAATTACACACCATATCCTGTCCCATTACAAAGGACTTACCCATTTTGACATAGCCTGAATAACTTCTACTAAGTTCTCAGACAAGGGCAAATTGGTTTGTTCGAGTTGCACGGTACCTAACAGACGCTTGGGTGGTGTAGCGGCTAGAGCGTCTGCCCAGACAGCCCACGGTTGTGGTTCAGTCGCGGACCGTGTCTTACCAAAAGGATATTTCGTGTAATCTTCTGGGACATTGTGTGAAGGGGCTGGCCGGGACCAGTCGGCTCGGACTCAATATTCTATGTTAAAGTAGAGTATTCATTTCAAACGGCGGCATGGCATCAGCCATATTCTTGCTCTATGTATCAGTCTAGACTATCACAAACCTCCTCGCTCCCTCTCACACACACAAACACACACACACGCGTACATGTCACACGTGCAATAATATTACACTGGTCGCATTGGAGTCAGTATACCATGTGGGTGGGGCATTACAGTGTGCTTGTACTGCAAAACCAGAAAAATCAGCCAGTACACCCACACAATGCATCATATATATATAAATGTCATAATGTTTCTCTCGACGTTAAAGTCTCATATCGCTTTACCTTGCCCGTGGCCGAACTAAAGTCAAGACTGACTGACTGAGTTTGGTTTTACGCCGCTTTTAGCAATATTCCAGCAACATCACGGCGGGGGACACCGGAAATGGGCTTCACACATTGTGCCCATGATGGGATTCGAAACCGGGTCTTCGGCGTGACGAGCGAACGCTTTAACCATTAGGATACCCCACCGCCCCCTAAAGCCAAGAGGCATAATGCTGTACATTATGGTAGGAAACATACTGAATAAATACATTGGAAGTATTGCTTGTGGCAGGGGTTGGGTTGTATTATTTGTTGTCTCCACAAAGTTTATGATTTAATGATGATTCTGTAAAGGTTTTAATGTCGATGTAATTTGAAGAACTAACTTCAATATCTGTTTGAGATAATGGAGTTATAAACGCAGGTCGTGCACACTACACAGTTTTATATCTCCATATACTCAAACAGTATCCGAAATTGCATTCTTCTTAATACGCTACAGTATTCCTATTATTGGTTATTACTCAATCTTATACTTATGTTATGGGCTAGGCACGAACAGTTACCCAAGTGGGACGATCAGGTCATAACACATGCATAGAGTGTGTTTGGTGGACACGTGAACTTGGACTCCTGATACTACTCGGTGATAAGTTTGAGTTCGAACCTGAGCAAGAATTAATACCCTATAATGTAGGTTTATTCAGATAAGGTTGATTGTGTACGTGGAAATGAATGAATGAATGAATGATCTTTATTTCCTCCTTTGGTTACGGGGAGTACAAATATTACAAACACTATTATAATTATATATTTAATCATTAAATAAACTCAGAGGCTATTGAAAGAAAATAGTACATGATTATATTTGCTTGGCTAGTTACAGCCACCCCGGAGTTTCCCCGGGATATATGGTGGCTGATTTGTATGGTGGCTGATTAGGGCCATCGCTTTCTCGCCTTAATAATCGGAGGCGAGAAAGCGAGAAAGCGATATCACGAGACGAGAAAGCGATATTACGAGACGAGAAAGCGATATTACGAGACGAGAAAGCGATACATAGGGATATTATTTTCACAGTGAATGTAAATACTGCAGGTACAGTGTGGACTGTAGGTTCCAGGAACTGATTTGTCTGGAGACGATGTTAATGAAGGTCGTCCAAGATGTAAGGTTCATGCATTCCACGATGTGTAATGCTACCAGGTTGTGTCACAATCTTTAGTTCATCATCCACACAATCTCCCAGAAGCAAATATTGATTGAGTGTCAGATTATCAAATAGTTTCTCATACAGTGTGTTCCTCTCCTGCTGCAACTTATGACAGCCAAGCACGTGGCCGAACAAAGGGGATACCAAGACCCTTGAAAGTGTATGCATACGATATGAAAATAGATGAATGTCTGCCAACAGTACTTTTTGTGGTTTTAGGTAAAATGGATGAGCCGATGAGCGGAGATTTAACAATGAAAGATCTCAAATATATCTGCATATCATACACATCAGCTGGTGCCTGTTATTTTTCTGTGAAAACAGAGAATGTGCACTAGTATTTGTAAAATAACGTATAGGTTAAGGGTAACTTGATAATTATGATAAGGATGAGATACCAACTGAATAAATACCCAATAATAATAAAATAATAAATAAATATTATATCTCGTATGCATATTGCATCCAGTCAGACAGTCATCTCTCCTGTTCAACGGGTGGAGAACACCGGCTATAACCACCCCAAGTGATGACCTTTCTCTTGAACCTGCTTGCAATACCAGCATGCCTGTCAGCTTCTTGTCATGATGTTTCACATTAACACGAGTACGACTCACAAGAGCCTGTGTGTCACCACCAATAGTCAAATTAGAGTTTTAGCTCAATAAGGGAATCAAAGGCAATTGAATCACTATTTGGTTGACAGGGATGGTAGCTGGTAATTATTGCCGCTCTATATTTTCATTTTGCCTAAAACCAGCGCCTTAGTGTTTTACAGCTATATGCTGAAAAACAGCAAACCTTTGAGCCTATTCAACAAGATGACACTGTCGTACAATAGTGTCGACCCTGATACAGAAACACCAAATACCGGGGCGGTATTTTGACCATTAGTCTCCGAGACTGGTACCACTAGCCCAATACTTGGGTACTGCAACTGGAATAACAGATCTAGGATTCAAACTCACAATTTGAAAACAGGATCCGGTATGTCGAGGAGAGGCAACCCTGCCCAGACGTTTACGGCGCATCAGGCAGCGATGGTTAGGCTTTATGCCGAAACAAAGACTGAAGGCACACTTTGCTCTGTTGTTGGCGTCATCAGCAGGCATGTATCTCGATGGTTGCAGAATCTATATATGTTAAAGAGAACACTTACTTTCTAGAACCTTACTACGAATAGTAACTCGCCATCTGATACTGTTGTGTGTTGTACAACTGATGCTGCTCCTGGTATTGAAGTTAACACACTTAATCGAACTTTGATGTTTTCTATATTGTTCGCCGTGTTCCTAATCCCTTTGATTCCTTTAAACGACCTACTTTTCGCCAGCCTGAAATAATCCCCTCAGACTTGGGATTCTCAGCACAAAAGGCCCTCCGACATCGTCCAACTCAAACAATAATTATACACACTGCCGTTGAAGAAAGACGATACAAACTGAGTTAATCGATTCATCCTGACGTCAGTTCTCCAGCCAACATATGGCATAAATTTTGTGGAACCTTCTTGATGGCTTACAGATCTTGAAGGTCATTCCTTGTCCCAGACAGACTTCAGTGGTTTCTAACCAGACCGACGGAAGAGTCTCGATACAGTATTGTATGAATTATGTGTTCGGTGAGCTAAAACCAAACTGAACTCTGTAAGGACGCATAATGGAGATAATGTAAGAGGCCCGTGAGCGATAAAAGAACTTTTGTTTATTGGAGAGATTCAGTTTGCAGTATATTGAGAGCAAGACGAAAGCTATGAAAGCCGTGTGCTTAAAGGTTTAGATATTTATGTGCATGATCAAGGCAATGACGTAGGCTCTGTACATGAAGCCAAGCGAGCAGTAGGAAGCATTGGGTTCCTGAGGGAGAAAACATAACCAGGAATGCATGTATTGTCGTAATAAATGAACATTGTAATAACGATCGAACAGAGAACAGAAACAATTTACTTCCTTGCCATCATCATCATCATCAGCAGCAGCAGCATCATCACCATCATCATCACCATCATCATCATCATCATCATCATCATCATCATCATCATCATCATCATCATCATCATCACATGAAGTAGATGGCGCTACACAAGTTGGTCTTAGCAATACCTAATGCACACAGGCATACAGCAGTTTCTGATACATTCATAGGACCAAAGCAGCCAACACAGATATTTCTTTCATCAGTTATGCCAAACATTTTCAAAGAAATACTATAAGCTCTTTCTCGAGTTAGTGCTTATGTTCCATACGTACACCACGATGGAAGATTGTCGTAACGTCTATACGTACACCATGACGGAATATTGTCGTAACGTCTATTGTCGTAACGTCTATACGTACGCCATGACGAAATATTGTCGTAACGTCTATTCTTACACCACGGGGGAAGATTGTCGTAACGTCTATACGTACACCACGACGGAAGATTGTCGTAACGTCTATGCGTACACCACGGGGGAAGGTTGTCGTAACGTCTATGCGTACACCACGGGGGAAGATTTTCGTAACGTCTATACGTACGCCATGACGAAATATTGTCGTAACGTCTATACGTACACCTTGGGGGAAGATTGTCGTAACGTCTATGCGTACATCACAGGGGAAGGTTGTCGTAACGTCTATGCGTACACCACGGGGGAAGATTGTCGTAACGTCTATACGTACACCACGGGGGAAGATTGTCGTAACGTCTATACGTACATCACGACGGAATATTGTCGTAACGTCTATACGTACACCATGACGGAAGATTGTCGTAACGTCGACACGTACACCACGACGGAATATTGTCGTAACGTCTATACGTACACCACGACGGAAGATTGTCGTAACGTCTATATGTACACCATGACGGAAGATTGTCGTAACGTCTATATGTACGCCATGACGGAAGATTGTCGTACGTCAGTAGTTTAAGATGTCGACAAGACCCGATGTTCGTGTTTTCATTCAAATTTTGCATTATCCATGTGTCCTTTGTGTCCCCTGCACCAAAATCCAACCACGTGTTCTAAGACATACCAAACCGTGCATGTATATGATAGCACCGTAATAGCACCGGTGCACCTACTGATCAGGCACACATTTGCCCCTACTAAATGATTAATGGTAGAAGGAAGCCCCGGGGGTTACCTCCACATAGCATGGAATCATCTCTGTACGACCCCTTCTTTTGCTTTGTCCATCTAACGCTAACATCACACAGCTTACTGGGCTTAAATTATTTAATGTTTTGTAGCAGAGTGCTTTTTCCTGTTTTTGCGCCAGGGAGGTTTATGTTGTGAGACGACTTGTTTCGTGGTTTCTGACTGAGCAGAGAGGCGAGAGGCGATGCGACATTAAACAGTATTCTGGAAGTGGCCCGGGGGAGTTTCCCAGTAAGCAGGCGTGGAAGCCGCGTCCATTTGGTGCCAACATTGGCACCTTCAGTCATCATCGCCGGCTCTGTAAGCATAGACTAATTGTAAAGACTTCGTCTAACGTGACGACAAGCGTTCATCCGTATGTACAGTTTAATTCAGCACAAGATTTGTGTGTGTTTTCTTTATCTATGTACAAACATGGAGCCTTTCTCCAGGTCTCCAGTTGAGCGATAAGGCAGAGCAGCCTACTCCCATAGCACACTATACTCCAGCAATACATATCTCGAACACCAGAAGCGGGCTTCAGACAGTGTACCAATGTTGTGAATCGAACCCGAGCCTTCATCGTCACAACGCTATAACATCAGTCCTTGTCCAGCTGTATGATACACCTCCAATCTATTTGAACATAACCCGAGTAGTGAAGTACGAGTGGCGCTATTAAGTTTAAACTGAGTGAGTGAATGAGTGAATGAGTATGGTTTTACACCTCTGTTGCAATATTCTAGCAATATCAATAGCAGACGTTGGCTTCACATAGTGTACCCACGTGGGGACTCAAACCCGGTCTTCAGCGTGACGAGTAGACGCTTTAACCACTAGGCTACCCCACCGCCCCGTTTACGTTTACAGGTTTGGTAAGGCAATGCTAGTGTCTCAGCGGAACGGTCTATTAAAGCTTTCCTCACTTAAGAAGCCACCTACACCGACATTGTCCTGTACGCCATTTTACACAAGTTGTTCAGTTGTGTTGCAGAATGTGGACTTTGCAGTTCACGAAGTAACCTACTGCGATCACCGTGTGACCTCTCCCTTGTTGACAATAACAACAGACGCCATACGGCCCTAAATGTTGTGAACAGCCTGCTACCTATTCGGATCACATCTTCAGTCTCATTATGGATGCTGCCACATACCAAACAACACCCCAATAGAGAAGATGAACCTGTCCAATGTCTTGTGTAGCGTGTTAAATCAGTGCATGATGTTGTCAATGGTTGTATGTAAAACTGTAAATGAGGAAACAGAATTAGAATACACACCAATCTGTCTCCATCACCTGTCATCCAAAGTCTGACTACCCGTCATGAAATGTTTAGATTTGTTTCCTCTGACAAGTCCTCAAGATCATAATGGAATTAATAACACGTACAGTTCAACCAGAAATTATTGAGAATTTTAGAGACTCGTGGTCCATGCTGTCCCAATATCGGACCACCTCTTCTTTCATTTCAGCAATATTTGTCAGATTTTTCTTATTGACACTTTCCTTCATAAGTCCCCAAACATTTTCTATTGGATTTAGGTCAATGCTATAGCTTGGCCAATCTAATATTGTCATATTTTGGGTCCGAAACCAGGCCTGTGAATGCTTTGAACGATGTTTTGGGTCGTTGTCCTGCTGGAAAATCCAAACATTTCCATAGAACACGTGAGCAGATGGACGTAAATGTCCCTCGAGAATATGTGTACCGCTCACTGTTCATATTCCCTTCAAATACACAGAGGGGTGTTGCCCCTAACACAGATATGCCACCACACACGTTAATTTTCGGACTGTACTTTGGGCGCTGATACAAAGGTTTTTCAGTTTATTTGGTCCAGAATTTCAGTGTATTAGAAACAGCCACACAGAACTTTCATCTGAGAAAATCACATTGTCCCAGTTAAAATGTCTATGCTGTAAGCACAAGTTCAACCTTCGCTCTTTCGTTCAGGTTTCATGATCGGTGATGGAATTCCTCGACTTTTCTGCCAACCCATTGCATGCAGCTCAGTTCTCATTGTCTCCTTACAGACAGCCACAGTTCCTCTATCAATCATATCCAGCCTTAAGTTTTCTGAACTCCTTCGTTTGTTTGTAGAAACAAGAATACCAAGCCGTCTCCTGTCACCGACAGTCAATTTTCTGTCCCTACCTGCGCCTCCCTGGTGCTCAGTGCCATATCCATTTGCAATATTTTTCAAAACACAATAAACAGTGGACAAAGGGATGCCTTTTCTACTTGAAATCACTTTAGCTGATCTGATGTCCTTGTTATAATACTCTAAAATCAACTTCCTCCTCTCTAAATCATCCATACTGAGGATCACTGAAAATGTCGTCTGCTAGCAAGTAAACAAAGGGGAATAACTCTTCACAAACTAATGAAAAGGGATTAACGGAGTTTTCTCTCTTGAATGAAACCAAGCACTTGGTAGCTGGTCAAGGTTGTTTATACTAGAAATCCCAATTAAACATATTCCTAAAATTCTCAATAATTTCTATTCATACTATATTTCCCGTATGTTTGTATTTTTGCAATCTCAGGAAAGAATCAGCTTTAGTTCTGTCAAAACATTTGACTTTGTACGCCACTATTCCACATGGAGCAAACCATGATTTCTCAGTGACCATGTTAACGGTGGCCATTGTTGCATCTCTCTGTGGACAATCTGTCAGCAATGAAAGTTTGCTGAGAAAGCGATATCTGAAACACTTGTCTTCCACTAATTTGTCTACAATAAAAGCAAATGCAGTTTATTGAGAAAACAAAATGTGCAACATTTGCATCTAGAGGCAAGGAGTGGGCATGCCCATAGAAATAACTGTACCCCACTTCTGGCTTATGTGTTTCTTTAAGCAGATGGGCCTATATTTTCGAAGCTCTCTTGAAATAAGATAGTCGGAAGTTAATGTTAATGTATGGCACTTACGACTATCTTAGCGCTAAGAGAGCATCGAAAATATAGGCCCTGGGTGGGAATTTAAAACCTTACACTTTTGCCGAGACATTTTCTTTAAGCATGAAGACAATAGATGATCTGACGTCCTTCAACATTCGTTCAATAACCGATTCCCTACGATTAAGTTGCACATCTATTGGTGAAATATGCAAAAATATTCAGGTTGACAAAAACATCCCAGAGGACTGTATGACAAGGAGGATGACTTCAGCTTTACCTGTGGACTGTATGGCAAGGAGGATGACTTCAGCTTTACCTGTGGACTGTATGGCAAGGAGGATGACTTCAGCCTTTCCTGAGGACTGTATGACAAGGAGGATGACTTCAGCCTTTCCTGAGGACTGTATGACAAGGAGGATGACTTCAGCTTTCCCCGGGGACTGTATGACAAGGAGGATGACTTCAGCCTTTCCTATGGACTATATGACAAGGTGGATAACTTCAGTTTTCCCTGTGGACTGTATGACAAGGAGGATGACTTCAACTTTCCCTGTGGATTGTATGACAAGGAGGATGAGTTCAGCCTTTCCTGAGGACTGTATGACAAGGAGCATGACTTCTGCTTTCCCTGTGGAATGTATGACATAGAGGATCCCTTCAGCTTTCCTTTTATGTCGAGCAGTTTTCCGGACGCTCCAGTCTTTGATGAATACACAATACCGCGCTGGCTGAGTGGGTTAGGCGGCTGACTTTGTGTGCTGGCGATTAGGTGCCTGACTCTGAGGGTGTGTTTTCGAATCCCGGGTGGGAAAGTAATAGACTCTGTACTTTACCGAGAAAGTGTAATCCCAAATATAACTTGTGTTCGAGCCTCTGATGTCCACATTTCACTTTACCTTTTGAGGTCCAAACGAGTCTGCCTTCCTGCTCGTGATTGTAGGGTTTTGTTGAAGGTTAAAGAGTTCACGACTTTTGGAAAATGTATTATGACCTGACTTTGGATGTGTTTGTGACAGTGGGTGGGGCAGGATAAACACACTTTTCCACGAGGACGTGGTCTGTGAAATGTACACGAACTGGATTTCTTATGGTTCTGGAAAAGCCTTCGCTCTTTTATTTATACATGTGATTACTCCCACATTCACAATTATGGGTAAATGATTGGTATTAAATGCTCCTAGCCTAACCACTACAGCAGCAGCAGCGGCAAGGACAATACGACAACAACGACAACAATAATTACATTGTCAGCAACTATTACTAAAACTACTATAACTACCACTACCACTACCACCACTACTACTACTACTACTACTACTACTACTACTACTACTACTACTACTACTACTACTACTACTACTACTACTACTACTACTACTGCTGCTGCTGCTGCTGCTGTTGCTGCTGCTGCTTCTGCTGCTGCTTGTACTTATATCACACCTCTGCTTTCACGAACAACAAACATGCCAGCTCTATGCCGTTTGCCTGGCAGTCAAGTGGCGATGCGCCCATGGAGGGAATATCTCTAATTATCAGTTATTTTAAGTAATTAAAACTGCAGGGCTAAATATAAAACAGACCAGCGATAATTATTTCACACGGGCCTATTGGGCAACACTGGATGTTATGTTTGAATGTATCTTTGTATGTTCTAAGCCGAGTGACGTTTTTGACGGCATTGCAATTCTTTGGTGAAGTCGACTTGTCAAGTGCATACATTTTTGGTCAAGCAGTTTACCTACAGAGATGCGTCGCAACAGTCTCCTCCCAATCATCATTAAAACTGTCAAAACTGATTTAGATACCCTTGGAAAAACAGTATACCAATTTCCCCAAAGAGACGAACTAGCATCATTATAACGACCGAGTAATATGTTTTCTCTTGGTATGAAGGTTAACGTTCATCCGAGAATTAAAACTGGTTAATTTAAATTGTATTTGAGAAAAAGTGTTATATCTAATCAGTAAGGTATAAAAGAAATTAAGCTTCCAGCAGCTGGAACACAGGCTTATCACGATATCATGGCAATTACAGAGTTACACTGGTCCAGTGATTGGCGTGCGCTGATTGCTTTCAGTTTTCAAGGACCATGGCGGCCTAGTTATTTTATAACAATTTATCATTATTATTTTAGCAATTTTTGTGCTTATATTTAATATACCTATTAATAATTTTATATATGAAATACCAAACTAATGAGAGTCGGAGACAGCAAGACAACAACAGGGGTGTATATATATATTTGACGCGAGGAGTATACTTGCTTTGTCACGATTTGAAACAGTGCTTCAAAGGACAGACAGTTACATGTTAGTCACTGGCCTCGTGCAATCTCGACATCTGATGTTTGGATTCGACAAAGCAGGAGAATGTACACTGCTATATCAGTGTACATTCTCATGCGTAACGAATCCAAACATCAGATGTGTGCACGAAAGCGACTACATTCATGTAACTCCTCGCGTCAAATCTCGACAAAAGCACTCCTCGCGTCAAATCTCGACAAAGCAGGTATACTCCTCGCGTCAAATCTCGACAAAGCAGGGATACTCCTCGCAAGGGTGTGTGGGTGCAATGGTATAGTGGGAAAACTAACCTTTTGGTAATAATGAAAATCAAGTGGTCTGGAATCAGCTAAATCTAACAATTCAAATGTTTGACTGGTAGGTACAGGCAACAAAACATGATGATGGTGTGCAGTCCAGACATGCTGTCCTTTCCGTTTGCAAACTAAATTTATATTGTTCTTTACAACACCTCTTCACAGGAGTCACTAACATACACTAGCGAATATACCTAGCGAGAAAAAGGTTGTCCCGCTGCCAACGTTACAGTACACTATTGTGTTGTCCGTTAGGTTTTCTGACAGTGCCATATTTGCTGTACAAGAAGACGGGGTATATGCAACGTGTAAGATACTACTGGTCGGGTATGTAAAGAAATGCTGTCAAACAGTCTTGTCTGACAAGGTGACAATGTCAACAGCAAGATCATGGTTCAACGTAAATTCTGCTGGCTGATCAGTCAGAATGCAGCATATAACGATGTCGGGGAAGAATGGTAATATGTGACGATGGTCTGATTTGTAATGGAGTAGATGATAGCGTGTGCAGGACAACCGACTCGGTCATAGCACACAAGGTCCCGATAGGGGGATGACTTATATAGAGGCTATTGTCCACTACTGTCCTCTATAGAGGCAATTATCTAGCAATGTATTCTGTGGAGGCTATTGTCCAGTACCGTTATCTGTAGAAACCATCATCTAGCACTGTCTTCTGTGGAGGCTATTGTCCAGTACTGTCCTATACAGAAACCATCATCTAGCACTGTCTTCTGTAGAGACTATTGTTCAGTACTGTCCTATATAGAAACCATCACCAAGCACAGTGTTCTGTGGAGGCTATTATCCAGTACTGTCCTATCTAGAAACCATTATCCAGCACTGTTATCTGTGGAGGCTATTGTCCGGTACTGTTATCTATAGAAACCATCACCAAGCACTGTCATCTGTGGAGGCTATTGTCCAGTACTGTCCTATATAGAAACCATCATCTAGCACTGTTATCTGTGGAGGCTATTGTCCAGTACTGTCCTATCTAGAAACCATTATCCAGCACTGTTATCTGTGGAGGCTATTGTCCGGTACTGTTATCTATAGAAACCATCACCAAGCACTGTCATCTGTGGAGGCTATTGTCAAGTACTGTCCTATATAGAAACCATCATCTAGCACTGTCATCTGTGGAGGCTATTGTCCAGTACTGTTATCTATAGAAACCATCACCAAGCACTGTCATCTGTGGAGGCTATTGTCCAGTACTGTCCTATATAGAAACCATCATCTAGCACTGTTATCTGTGGAGGCTATTGTCCAATACTGTCCTATATAGAAACAAGCATCTAGCAATGTATTCTGTGGAGGCTATTGTCCAGTACTGTTATCTATAGAAACCATCATCTACCACTGTTATCTGTGGAGGCTATTGTCCAGTACTGTTATCTATAGAAACCATCATCTAGCACTGTTATCTGTGGAGGCTATTGTCCAGTACTGTCCTATATAGAAACCATCATCTAGCACTGTCATCTGTGGAGGCTATTGTCCAGTACTGTTATCTATAGAAACCATCACCAAGCACTGTCATCTGTGGAGGCTATTGTCCAGTACTGTCCTATATAGAAACCATCATCTAGCACTGTTATCTGTGGAGGCTATTGTCCAATACTGTCCTATATAGAAACAAGCATCTAGCAATGTATTCTGTGGAGGCTATTGTCCAGTACTGTTATCTATAGAAACCATCACCAAGCACTGTCATCTGTGGAGGCTATTGTCCAGTACTGTCCTATATAGAAACCATCATCTAGCACTGTTATCTGTGGAGGCTATTGTCCAATACTGTCCTATATAGAAACAAGCATCTAGCAATGTATTCTGTGGAGGCTATTGTCCAGTACTGTTATCTATAGAAACCATCATCTACCACTGTTATCTGTGGAGGCTATTGTCCAGTACTGTTATCTATAGAAACCATCATCTAGCACTGTTATCTGTGGAGGCAATTGTCCGGTACTGTTATCTATAGAAACCATCACCAAGCACTGTCATCTGTGGAGGCTATTGTCCAGTACTGTCCTATATAGAAACCATCACCAAGCACTGTCTTCTGTGGAGGCTATTGTCCAGTACTGTCCTATATAGAAACCATCATCTACGCCGGGAGGAACGTTATGATAAAAATGTTTTAATGGCCATGGAATTGGTGAACTGAAATTCGTGTTTTCTGAAGATGTAAGACACGCGAACATGCTCAGTTCAACCATATTTTAACGTGTCACTCTAACGATTTGAACTGATATGAAGACAAATCGTCCTGTTACAATGTTTGCTTTCTAGTGCCTCTTGTGATGTAGCCACAAGGCGTAGGTTGATAGATCACACAAACACGACCTTCTTGACAAAAAACAGAAACCTTATGCTCGGCTATTCACATGGCGATGCGATCAATCTTCTAGTCGGAAATCGGTGAAGCAAAGCCAGTGTTTCCTCTGTCGTCTCCATCATGGTTACGTAATTAAAGTTGCGGGTTGTCAGACCTTGTGCATGTCGACACGAGTATAACAGGTGCGTGTATTGGAACTCCCGTGTAACGTGCGTGTGTCTGTTAACACGTGTGAAACTTGTGTGTGTTTATCAATACCTGTTAAACTTAACCTGCAAAGGAGATATCAACGTGCAGCTTTGATCTTGTACAGCAGAATCTCTTAAATTCTCAACTGGTAATTAGCTGGAAACAAATGCTTGTTCAGATTCGACGTGACAAGAATAATAGCCGCCAGCACGAGATGATAGAGACAGTTAGCAAGTGATCACGTTGAAACGTTGCTACTACAAATACAATACACAGTCGCTTCATCTGATAATGAGGTTTCAGAAGGTGCATAAAACAAACCTTCATCAGTAAGCTGACCTACTACTTCAACCCGAGTCAGCACCACCACACAATCATCCAACTATATGGCGTATATTCAGTGAATAAATAACTGAATTAACGGCGCGTCTAAGCCTGAATTAGACGATCTATTGTATTGATTTCCCAGTACAACAAAAACCGCCCACTGTTCCCCATCTCTGGAGATAAACGAGGCCATTTCATTTGAGAGTTCAACAGGTTTCTGCCATATTCGAGGCCAGCGACAAGTTCTTGTTAAAACATATGTCCGATAAGTAGAAGAACAGCGCGGTAAAGGACTCTATAATGAGTCAGTAATTATCTGATCATATAAAGAAAGTCTGGATGTAGTTCGGCTTGGCACATTTTCAGTACTGGTGTAGTGAAAGTGAATTATGGTGTGCATCACGAAGTCTTATGTTCACATTGCGTGTCGTTTGATGCACACAGGGGTATTTTCTTTCTGTTTAGAATTACATTTTTACTGATGAACTCAAAAACTACTGTGACACACGTTTGTTTTTTCGTAAATGTAAGGTAAGGACATTAGCTTGACGTTATTCTGAGAAATTCTTCAAAAATTCCAAATGAAGAAAATGATTTTGTGTTTTGAAGGTCAAGAATGTGTTGTAGCTTTAGACGATATCAGTGAGTAACTAACACACACACACAAGCGCGCGCACACACACGCACGCACACACACAAAAAACACATAGGCACACACACAACATACACACACACACACACACACAGATATGAGGTAACCGTTCTGTCTTTAAGTAAATACTTTGATAGATTGGCGCCAGGTTGAGTATTCTATATTGCACTACGTTATAGATAATATTATTGTTCCATTAACGCTCACAAGACCAGTGATGAAAAGATACAATATACCCATTAATCCTCTCACTTGGTATGCTTTAGAATTCAACGTAAAATCTTATTGACTGGTATTTGAAAAATTTTACTTGGCTTTGAACAGAATTTCAATAAAATCACTTGCAGCTTCATGCCGAAGGACAATTCCCAAGTGAAACATATTCCGAATACATTTCACTCATGTCCACCATTACAAGTAGCAGTGTTGTGGTAGCAGAGTGGTTAAAGCGTTTACTAGTCGCGTGGGGCTACGTGGGTGCCCCCGATTCTAATCTAAACATGGGAACAATATATGAGTCCCATTTCTGGTATCCCCTCGTGTAATATTGCTGGAATAGTGCTACAAGCTGTGTAAAAACAATACTCACTCACTGGCTTATCACGAATATATTGCCAGCAGATGGAGCCCCACATCCAGGTGGAGCCTGGGATTCAAACTGACCTTCAGCGGATAAGGTTCCCAGTAGATCTGAAACGCAACGCTGCACAGCCTTACGGACCATGACCAACCCTGTCCTGTTGATGTAACTGTAATTCGACCATGTGGTATAATAGTAAGTGAGTTTAGTTTTACGCCGCACTCAGCAATATTCCAGCCATATGGCGGCGGTCTGTAAATAATCGAGTCTGGACCAGACAATCCAGTGATCAACAGCATGAGCATCGATCTGCGCAATTGCATGTGGTATAATATTGCGAAGTGATTGCCCGTTGTGTGATTGCGATTTCGGCGTGGTCGCTATGTGTTTGACGTTGCTGTGTTGTCGCGCTGCGGTGGTGGTGCATTTACGGCGTGCATCTTCTGGTACCTGTACGGAGATACAGTTGTAACTGGGAACAGTGTAGTTCTGTTCCTATGAAGATCCGGGTTAGAATATTGGTCTTCATTAACCCATGCTTGTCGTAAGAGGCGACTAATGGGATCGGGTGATCAGGCTTGCTGACTTGGTTGACACATGTCTTCGTTTCCCAATTGCGTACATCGATGCTCATGATGTTGATCACTGGATTATCTGGTCCAAACTGGATTATTTACAGACCGCGGCCATATAGCTGGAATATTGCTGAGGGCGGCGTAAAACAACAAACCAAACCAAACCATGTAGCTCTGACATGTTGGATCTAACCTGCACAGTGGTGCGGCCGTGATAGTGTTGGGGTGCCGGGGTGTTGCGGGGCGGTGGGGATATTGTGGGGTGGTGGGATGGCGGGGCGGTGGGGATATTGTGGGGTGGTGGGATGGCGGGGCGGTGGGGGGATATTGTAGGGTGGTGGGATGGCGGGGCGGTGGGGATATTGTGGGTGGCGGGGTGGCGGGGCGGTGGGTATATTGTGGGGTGGCGGAAGTGTCCGGTAAACTTGGAACAAGTGGTGTAGACCCATGGGGATCTAGTTTAACGTAGCGCTACAGTACTCCATGGTTTGGTCTAAGAGGCCACTAAAGTCAGCTAATTTAGCCGGAATGGAGATGGATATGTAGCAAACAAACATAACAACGTTAGTTCAACAGTACAGTGTCGTGGTTACTCTGACGAAGGCTGTGACAAAAACAAATCTGGAATAGAAGTATATGGTATATGAGACGAAGGTACTAAGCTATATTTCTGGATCACATCAAAGGTGGGCACATCACATCAGACACAAGAACACAATCAACGGAGACTGATGTATTTGACAATACTTGTATTTTATGTGATCACATTTTCTATACCTGTATTTTTATGATGTAATGTACAAAATATATCATATCTGGGGTTGTATCGTGTTCCTCGCTTTCTGACAACATCCCTGTAATCATGGAGCCCTGACAAAAACCAAGGCGGTGGCCATAGGGTAGCCTAATGTCTAAAACGATATCTAACGATAGGGTGGCGACTCTTCAAGGAGTTTACGGAAAGTGACGAATAGTGTGGAAAAGGGTAGCCGCTCTGCTCCATTTGGTAGCGTGAACTGGAACTGGATGTGTAGGCGAGGATGATAAACACGGAAGACTCACACAGAATAGGAGCACACGTTCCTGCAATAGCCACCGCGCCATGGGAAACCATGTAGCCTTTAACACAGTTTCCCCGCTGTGTTGGTGGGTAGTGTTGCAGGGAAAGGGGGGGGGGGTGCGTGGGTGTAGGAAGGATCAGATGTGTTAGGGTTCAAGAGTGGTACCAGCGTACGTGCGTGTCCATATTCCTGGGTTCACTCCCAAATAACAGACCTCTCATAAGACAGACTCAATGAGTACAGTAATTAGCTGAGCTATGCTGTCCACCCCTATTTAATTAATGAGCTGACCCAGAGTCACTACAGGTATTTATAGTAAAAACACACTCCTATCTCCTGCGCCCTTCTCAAAACATATTACTAATCCTTTTACTGAACAAATCTGAATAGAACCGAAATTTTATTTTCAAAAATGACATATAGTGACACAGAGAACATACAGCATATTGATACATATTATAACATTGAACAAAGTCCAGTTTTGATACATTTGGCAAATTTAGAGTTAAGCGGTTAATAATTACTTTTTATTAGATAAACAATTTTTTCAATAGTAGGATGTTTACATAACTAATAATACATGAAGTTCATCACAGACATCTAACTTCACACTATGCATAAGCTCACCTCAATAAGCTTATTTACATGTTCGAGGCCAGTTACATTATGTTCATAAAGAAAACACTCAAGATCATGCAAGTAGAAATAACGGGACAATAGGACGTTTTATAACAGTAGTTGAATTAGTTTTTGCAAATAACTGAAGAACAGGATGTTTTTAGTACTTAAGATTGTTTGAGGATGAAAGTGAAATAGTATTTATAAAATTCAGCATAAACAAAGTATATAACTGGAGAACAGGATGTTTTTAGTGCTTAAGATTGTTTGAGGATGAAAGTGAAATAGTATTTATAAAATTCAGCATAAACAAAGTATATAACTGGAGAACAGGATGTTTTATAATAGTTATTTTTCACATGACTTTTTGTCCGATCACCCTTCTAGATGGCTTCCTGTATGCCAAGAACTAGGTGGAAGGACAAAAATGATGACGTTCAAGTGACTTTCTAATAAGTGTTATCTGTGCACTGACAAACATGTGATGTAAAATAATATGGTGCTTGGTCTCATATGTTTGATAGATACATGTATATAAATTATTGTTTTTGATAATATTCACAAGTAAATGTGATCTGGCAAATATATGTTGATGTACATATATGTTGATGCAATATGTCTTAATTTAAAACTCATAATTGATTACATGAATTGATAAAAAATATAGTTAAAACCTAGTGCTGTCTTTCTTATCTGGGCACATACCATTATTATGAAGGGTACAGCTTAATTGAGGCTTATGCAACCAACCATAAAATGTGTTGTTTTAAGCGGTCTGTCTTTTGGGAGGTCTGTCTTATGGGAAGATACCTATTCCTGCGATGTAGAACAGGGACGACGCCCAAAAAGTAAACTAGAATATTAATATGTATCCGCAGAACGTAAATTGTCGTTACAGAACCAAATGCACCCTTAGGAATCCGGGTTGACAGTAGGTTCCAACCATTTACCTTAGTCGCACGACGTAACCACACTAATCGGGTGATAATTACGAACGTATTACGAACCTGAAATATCAACATATTATGCAATACAGTTTTCACTGACACCATAAAGCCCATGCATGTTTCAAGTGGCCAACTGAATCCCAACAATCAAACAATAATACACAGAAGCTACAGAAAACTTTCCATATTCATAAATAATCACCACAGACAGCAGCCGATTGTGTGATTTGACTATATGAAATATTCATGATATGTGCTATTGGTTATTCATACCGACCAGCTGGCTTTATCTACTTATCTGTCACGAATGGGCGCCTTCCATCAGTGCTACCTGTCATCCATTACCTGTTAATCTGATCCTCATCACAATCTGTCATGTATCTTTGTATAAACACCTCTCATTCCTTGCTTGCAGACCATTTCCCGTCCGTCATTACACACTCACTCATTACACACTCACTCATTACACACTCACTCATTACTCGGTTGTAGTCAGACCAGATGGATAAAGGTCTATCGATACATCGCTGAACGCAATAAACACGAGGTTGTTACGAATGAATATGAGGTGTTGTTGACAACATGACCATGCGGCGCCTTTAAGTGTATTTCGACTGTAGATTCACGACAGTGATCAAGTGTAAAGCGACACCCGGTGTCAGTCGATGGTACGTGGATGCCTGAAGGTACAGATCTGTCTCGATCTGCAGTTCCAATTGTGAACATCTGTTTCATTTCAAAGCAGGAAATTGCACTGGACATAAGTTCGGTCGCTCATGAGTCCAGTTTGGAAATGTGAAAATGTCACCGGGCATTGAAGGCTGTATCCCTGATCAAACGTTTAAGCAAGAGACAGTCGTATGACGCTGTTTGACTAGAGCGCGCTTGATTGAGTCAGTGAGTCTCAAGGCGTGTGAGCTGGCAGGTATGCAATAGAATTATATGCCATTTCTTCTGATGTTGTTGTGAAGTGACCTGTGTAAGTAACGGAAAGCGATTAATTAATGTCACTAGTGGGGTGTACAGGATTTTACAAGCCGCTCTTGACCTTGATTGAAAATACATCCAAGAAATAAAGTTATCCTTATCAAAAGTATATTTATCAACAACAAAATGAAAATTGAGTGCAAAGCAAGCCTTATTTACTAAAGCTGATCAATTAGCACTCTCCTGATCTGTTTAGGCTTGAGTATGACTCCTATCTTATACATTCTCTGAGGTCTGGAAGGCAGACAAACCTCGAACTTCGAGAACATGGAACTTTGACAACCCAATACACTCCCGCTTGTGCCTATGTGACGTATATGTCAGATATGTGACGTGTTTCATGTATATATGAAGTTTATCTTTAAAAGTCATTATATATGACTGAATATGTGGGTGTTTGTCTGCTTGCAATAGGCCATGGGCGAATCATTTAATTGTAGAACTAACCTTCACATTTACTTTGCTATTTCAGAGATGTCCTGTGGTCTTTGGTCATGACCTATATAGGATATTTCTGTCTTGTACAACGTATTGTAACGTACGTGTATGTTATACAGGACATCAGACATGTACAACGTATTGTAACGTACGTGTATGTTGTACAGGACATCAGACATGTACAGTTAATTGTAACGTACGTGTATGTTACACGGGACATCAGACATGTACAGCCAATTGTAACGTACGTGTATGTTGTACAGGACATCAAACATGTACAGCCAATTGTAACGTACGTGTATGTTATACGGGACATCAGACATGTACAATGTATTGTAACGTACGTGTATGTTGTACAGGACATCAGACGAGTACAGCCAATTGTAACGTACGTGTATGTTGTACAGGACATCAGACATGTACAGCCAATTGTAACGTACGTGTATATTATACAGGACATCAGACATGTACATCCAATTGTAACGTACGTGTATGTTGTACAGGACATCAGACATGTACAGCCAATTGTAACGTACGTGTATGTTGTACAGGACATCAAACATGTACAGCCAATTGTAACGTACGTGTATGTTATACAGGACATCAGACATGTACAGCCAATTGTAACGTACGTGTATGTTGTACAGGACATCAGACATGTACAGCCAATTGTAACGTACGTGTATGTTGTACAGGACATCAGACATGTACAGCCAATTGTAACGTACGTGTATGTTGTACAGGACATCAAACATGTACAGCCAATTGTAACGTACGTGTATGTTGTACAGGACATCAGACATGTACAGCCAATTGTAACGTACGTGTATGTTGTACAGGACATCAGACATGTACAGCCAATTGTAACGTACGTGTATGTTGTACAGGACATCAGACATGTACAGCCAATTGTAACGTACGTGTATGTTGTACAGGACATCAGACATGTACAGCCAATTGTAACGTACGTGTATGTTGTACAGGACATCAGACATGTACAGGCTATCCGAGGCAACAGACCGCCTCAACGTTATGTGAGTCTCCTGTAGTGAAACCAATTGATAGTCCACATCCGATTTGACACGGGTAATAGTCACCTGACCATAAGGGAAACGTAAGAAAGTGATCACGTCCACGTGCTGCTGAACCTCAATTACGTGGACGCTCCATCTGGATACAGAAGCTGTTTCAGAAGGTATTTACAACACATCCCAAACCCCTGTCTTGGCCTACTGTTTCATCCATATTCAGCATGACCACACCATCATCCAACTATATGGCGTATAATTAGTGAATAAATAACTGAATTAACGGTGCATCAGGGCCTGAATTAGATGATCCTTTAGTATTGATTTCGGAATGCAACAAAACGTGTCCATTGTTCCAATCTCGGGAGACAAATGATGCATTTTGTTTGAACATTTCAACAGGTTTCTGCTAAATTCGAGCCAAATGCCAAAGTGATTTGGAAAAAAATGAAATTTTGTACTATAACGAAGAGCTGCTCGCTAAGGGACTCTAAAATGCAGTAATAATGATCTGATCGTGTTACAAATGTCGAGTGTAAGCCTACTTGACACGTTCTCAGTACTGGTATAGTAAAAGTGTAATTCCCAAAGTCGTATGCCGGGTTTTCGTGTCATCTGATGCACACATGGATCTTTGTTATAACGCTTTTTATTCAAAACAACTCATAAATTTCTTTGACACATTTTTCTTAATGTAAAGTGGGGAAGTTTCGTGTAAACAGTGAATGCTTAAGTAATCATACAAAAATGTCATAAACCTCCATTTGTATGTAGTCTTGATGTAGAAGATATCGATCAGGAAGGTGTTGAATATAATAAGAGTTCACTGACCCAACACACCATTCAAGGTCTAATTTCTTCTGATCCACGAGTGAGTGAGTAGCATATGACGCCGCTTTTAGCAACATTGCATTGTGCCCATATGGAAATCGAACCCGGACCTGCGGTGTGATGGGCAGGCACTCTAACAACTAGGCCAGCCCACCGCCTGGTCTAAAAGGCATATAACCTGTATCAAATAAATTGATTTCTGTATTTCAGTTGATTCATGTTGCTTCTGCTGTTGGTATTCATGGCCACGTACCAATGGCCATTTCAAATGTCGTTCTTGTAAGCATGCCTTCCAGGAGGAATGGCGAAGAATTCCCCCAGCAAACGTCCGACGACTTGTGTAATCCTTTCCAAGGCGGTGTTGAGCAGTGACGGTTGCAAGGGGTGGTGTCACCAGGTACTGACCTGAACGACCCCTTGTGTTCACACATGTGCAGTGAGTGAACTGAATTAATGCTGACAGTGACAACAATACATATATTCATGCTTGTGTCGAATTTCCGTCATCTATGTTCAAGTTTAATCGACTTATGTACACTTATATACATTTAATACATTTCCTTATTTGTGGCCTCTGCGTTTCTTTTTTGAAGTGTTTACATTAAAACATTTAACAGTATAATCATCATTATGATTTTACATAAACGTGTATTTCGATGAGAAGAAATATTTGAAATATCACCAGAAAGTCCCAAACCAGCTCCCAATGTCGACATGAAGCCCAAGAAGTACACAATCACAATACAGTTCTCCATGCACTCTTGCGTGTGAAGGACTCATTTGTCTCCGCTCCATCATCTTACATGCAGACTTACACTCGGGAAGAAACGCAGCTTCAGCCTTAACATCTAATCAGAGTTGTGTTATTGCGAGATACTTGCCATTACCTACACTATTTGAATGCAAATTACACATGTTCCTTTCAGCTGCCATCTACTAGTCATACGTACTTATGATGCTGTGCACGAGGTGTTGCAGATGCAGTAGGTGCCGTGCAGGAGGCGTGATCAGAAGAAACTGTTCCAGCAATTTGTTCCGCTACTGTTTTGTCTTATGGCATTGTTCCCGAATCGATTTTGTTCATGAATGTTTGAAAAGTCATTTTTTCGCTACTGTTGAGAAATGTTTGAAAGAGGATAATGGTCTGAATGTTTGTTGAATATATAAGTACACCTAAGTCCGAGAACGCGCAGTTAATAAACCTGTAATAGAACGATGGTTAAAAACAATTTATAAACTACGCGAACAACTGAAACACATATATTGTTGAATTTGTTAAATTGCAAATGGTACGTTTTCCAAAGATGCATTCAAGTGAATAACGAAACAATTGGTTTATCCGAATACATTCAACCTTCCTAAATCTAACAGTATCTATCTGTAACAGATTTATTCAATTTATTCGCGATACAAGAATGAGTGAGTGAGTGAGACGCCGCACTCAGCATTATTCCAGCTATATGGCGGCGGTCAGTAAATAATCGAGTCTGGACCAGACAATCCAGTGATCAGCAGCATGAGCATCGATCTGCGCAACTGGGAACCGATGACATGAAGCCAGCGAGCCTGACCACCCGATCCCTTTAGTCGCCTCTTACGACAAGCATGGGTTACTGTAGGTTCCCGGACCTTCACGGGTATACAAGAATTTTGTTTATCAGCTGGCACAGTGATTAAGAGAAGTGTAATACAGCAACTACCTAACTCACTCTGTTACAAGACTAGGGCCCGTTTCACAAAGACAGTGTAACCCCCAACAGAGACTGTAATGAGGGTTTACATTTTTATTCCCATTAATTTATGCAAAATGACACCACGGTTACAGGAATACAGTTACAGGGATCATTACGCCGTAGTCAGGTACATTAATATAATATTATTCTCAAACATAACACACATATTTACGGCCACAAAATGCCTTTTAGGAAGTGGTTAAATGTAACATTTGTACAGTTATATTTGGATTACATCTTCTCTGTGAAGTACAGATTCTAGTACCTTTTGGGTGGGCGTGTGGGCTATAGTATGTTTGCAGGGAAAATGTACCGATGAATTTCACTTTAATCAAAAAAGTAAATTAAATAAAGTGAAATTAAGATTACGAATCCTCATAATTTTACCTTGCCTTTTTTGTTTAAAGTGAAATTCATCGGTACGTTTTCACTGCAAACAGACTATAGATCTTGATGCATGTGCTCTGGAAGTGTCCTTACTCTGAGTGTGTGTGTTCGAAACCCGGATGGAACTCAGTCCCCAAAAGGTAATTAGAATCGGTACTTACCTGAGAAAGTGTAATCCAAATATAACAAATGTTACTAAGATTTACATAAAATCAATCACCACCTACACCTTATCACTTGAAAATGACAGTCTCCCTTATTAGTACAGCGACAACTCTAATTCATAATAGTGAATGCAGACAAAATCCAGTCTTTCCTTCTATAGCTTCTACATATCAAAATCTGAAACCGTGTAGTAAAATCTCCCCACATAATCCAAGATATGTACAACGTTACCTTCATGAACACGAAATTTGGTAATTTGTTTTTATATATAACCTTTAGGTATAAGAAACATAGATTTCTTAAAGTTTTCAAATCGCTTTGTTGAACCAAGATATCCTAAGCAGTTTTCAGAAGTGAGGTTAAAGGATGAACCATAAGTATATGGTATGTAGTACTAGTATATCACCTGGCTGGTTGACTGGGATTGTGTACTGTAGAGCCCTCACGGCACATCAGGAATAGGTGGCTGAGCGTTTGCAGACCATTACATGAATGCCGGGTGTTCTTCAGTTGTTCTGTAAATATATAACGCAGCGCTAGACATTATCCAGCAAATAGATTCCTTTGAACGTTTGAACGTAGAAGTGAAATATAGGCGTACATATTTCTAAATGGATCACTGAAAATCAGTGATGACACCAGGTGTTCGCGAAAAGGTGTAACATAACCGAAACTTCATCAACTACAACCCGCGATAAAAGAGCTGTCTCCAAAGCATCCCGTCCAACTAGCCCTTCCCCCACCCAACTGAGCTTCCAGCCCACCTCACCCTTCCCCACCCTTCTCACTTGCCCACCCATCTTGTCGAAAACGCAAATGTTCATTCTGGCTTCAGAATACCGCAGACCAGACGTGGGTTTACACGCCGTCAAAAACAACACCTCGAGAGCTACTCCATCCAGTGTCTCCCAAATTCTCCATAGTGTCTTCAGACACGTGTTGTACAACATACCAGTGTGAGCTGCTCTACCAAGTGTCTCCCTAAATCCTCCATAGTGTCTTCAGACACGTGTTGTACAACATACCAGAATGAGAGCTGCTCTACCAAGTGTCTCCCCAAATCCTTCATAGTGTCTTCAGACACGTGTTGTACAACATACCAGTGTGAGAGCTGCTCTACTAAGTGTATCCCCAAATCCTTCATAGTGTCTTCAGACACGTGTTGTACAACATACCAGTGTGAGAGCTGCTCTACTAAGTGTATCCCCAAATCCTCCATAGTGTCTTCAGACACGTGATGTACACAGCATCTACAACAAGGCCGTCGGCAATTGGGGTCATCTGCTTAAAAATTAAATTTCAATTATGAAAATTGCGTTTTTGTTCTTCGGGATCTATTTTCATTGGCACAATGTGCCCTGAATACCAAGCGTCCACAAACCACCCGCCTGGAGGGGATTCCACGCTTCCTGTCTGACCCCGTGACGTGAAGACGAAAGTCATTAGGATAATTATGTTATCACACAACCCCTGTACACAACGTGGCTTTACGACAGACGCATGATCAGCAAATATAATATCTGTGATAGCTCTGGGCTGGAATTTCTTGTGAGGTCAATTAGAACTCTAACTGCCGCTGACTTTGCAATATTGCTTGGTATCGAACGCAGTTTCTACATTCGCCTTTGTCTGTTACATGAGTGCAATTATCATTACATTTCAAGTAGGTGACATTCTGGATTTATTGTAGATTCTGCTTTTAGACTTTCGTACAGAGTTAATGAAAGCATACTCTTTGTGCGCTTTGAGCAGCATCTTGACGTCAGTTTGATGAAGGCTGAAAGCTTATGACGTTGATAAAACCCATGAACGCGCCTTTGGTGTCGATAAATCTACAATACATTATCGAACCGATATTCGAAGCGGGATTCGAACCAAGATCATAAGGGGACGCAACTCTACAAAAACGACTAAGCCTTCCTTTGTAGAGAGGGATTAGATTATAAATTGTTATGGCCTTTAAAATAATACACGCCTCATTACGATGGAACTTTTAATTCTGCACACATGAGCTCAGTAATAACAGTGAATGTTGTGTACAGGTACGAATCCGTCGGGAACTATTTTCAATATGCTAGACTTGGGTTACTACACACCCTATTCCATGGCGGCTACATTATAGTAATATTACAGAAAGTGTCGATCCTTAACTTATCCAGTTGTATACAACGCAATAAAACTCGTTAAAACTCTCCCGTGTGTTCAGTACTTCAGTCCACCCAGATTATTTCCACTTTGGATCTTTTATCCGTAACAATGTTTCTTTGGTCCGTGACTGTGTGATTCCGAAAGACACGTTAGACTCTCTGAGCTAGATTCCTCCCCAATCAGAAGCTCTTCCTCGCTGTGCCAGATACCTCCCCGTGTGCACGTGAGAATTCTCGATGGGCATCTCCATAACTCCGTGCACCACCAAACTGGAGAAGTGATAGGGAGTTCTGGAACGCGGTGTAGGTGATTGATTAAAGTGGAAACTGTGATACCGAAGTTAATCACGGATTAAATATTAATTATTCGTGAAAGCATGTGTGTGGACATTTAGCCGATTGTTTCTTTACTGGCTGTTGTCTAACACACAGGTGTCGATATCTTCCCATGCACTGACTGCGCTGTCACGAGTATGCCGTGTTTTCTTTGCGCGACTCGCACCTTCTCCTCATCAGCCCTGCCGGCTTGAATCAATACAGGAAGAAAAGGAGAAGAACTATAATTAACACTTCACAAACTAAAAACGGCAAGAAAACACATCGACATTGGTAGCACATTGGTTAGGGTGTTCGCCAAACAATAGTTCGATTGTATTACCTTCATTCAGCTCAGTTGAGCTTTTGAAAAAACTGTTTCAACAGAGACCATCTATTGTATGGTGTCTGGTTTCAACAACGCTTGGCGATTTGGCCCGTGGTCACGTCGACGTTTTTTTCCCGACGTAGCTATTGTGTCGTGATATGGCTTGGATCGACGTAAACACCCACTCACCCTGTCCTAATGCCATTTGTATATACTATTTCACACATGCAAGTATTCCCAAAGTTGGGCAGCGGTAGCCCAGTTGTCTAACGCGCCGCATTCACCGTGGTGGCGTGTCCTTCAGCCGAGCAAGATACCTAGGACAGTGGGTTCACCATGATCCATCCAATGACTCAACCGGGAAGGACCTCCGTCTTGTCGGGTTTCCTCGCACAGTAATCTGATGTGCCGTGACATACCTACATAGTGTTGAAAGCGGCGTTAAAAGCAATGAACTGGTGCGCAGTGTGACATTGATAACTACAACCACGGTACTACTACTACTACTACTACTACTACTGCTGCTGCTACTACTACTACTACTACTACTACTTCTACTACTACTACTACTACTACTACTACTACTACTACTACTACTACTGCTGCTGCTACTACTACTACTACTACTACTACTACTACTGCTACTACTACTGCTACTACTGCTACTACTACTGCTACTGCTGCTGCTACTACTACTACTACTGCTACTACTACTGCTACTACTGCTGCTGCTGCTGCTACTACTACTGCTGCTGCTACTACTACTACTACTACTACTGCTGCTGCTACTACTACTACTACTACTACTACTACTACTACTACTACTACTACTGCTGCTACTGCTACTGCTACTACTACTGCTGCTACTGCTACTGCTGCTACTACTACTACTACTACACAACTACTACTACTACTGCTACTACTACTACTACTACTACGACTACTGCTACTATATTTTTTTGTAACTGATATTATATTACTGAATCCCTGTTACAGGTAGGGACAAAGCAACCAGGGAATTCCCTACCCTCTCGGAGAATAAAAAAAACATGATAAAACAAGATAAAACTGTCACACACACATGCATACCAAATGGCACACAGTATAAACACACAATACAAAAGATCCACATGATAGTGATAAGCTGATGGTGTGAATACACAGGTGCATATCAAGCAAGGCAAAGATAGAATTTTTTCACAACTTTCATTCACACTTGACCAAAACTACTACTACAATTACGACGACTACTACTACTTCTACCGACTAAATATAATCATGATCATTACAACAATAGTAATATTGAGCGCGTGTAATATGCTGTATCGCAACGTTTCGTGGACACATGGTCATTGCCATCACACAGAGCTATGTGGGATGCTTCGTCTTTGTGTACAATGTTTCACGCCTTGTCGTGCTGAGCCTCTGTATCACATAGGCCAGTGGGTAACGATGTACCAGCACATCCCTAGTGAGTTGTCCCTCCGTGGGCAACCTGTAATGGAACAACCTCGTCACATTCTTTACTCATCTTAAAAACATAAAGGAAGGGTAAAGGCAATAATTTTGGATGTCATTTTGTTATCGTGACAGACACGACGTTTCGGAGTATATTCTTACTCCTTCATCGGGTGAGTGAGTTTAGTTTTAAGCCGCTTTTAGCAATATTCCAGCAATATCACGACGGGGGACACCAGAAATTGGTTTCACACATTGTACCCAGGTGGGAAATCAAAGCCGAGTCTTCGGCGTAACCAGCGAACGCTTTAACCACTAGGCTACCCCTCCTCCCCTCATCAGGAGAATTCAACATACATCTGATGAAGGACTAACCGACAATCAAGAAGCTGACATCCATAAAATTCTTGCCTTTATGCTTATCACGTCTAAATGTCATTCAAAGACTCTTTAAAGAAAGGTCTTGGTGTTTCCTTGTAATTTTAGGGACAAGCACGTTGCGGCTCCCATGGATACAGACCAGGCTGACAGATTCCAAACACACCCGCACTGATTGTCTCAAGTATTTGTATCGGGCTTTAAGACGACAAGTTTTTCTTTAAAATATGCGAAAGTAGAAGCTATTTAATAAAAATAAATACTTGAAACTCGATATTTCTTTAAAACATCTTAACTAACGTTCGGCTTTTTTAAAAATGGAATTGATATGGAGCTCTAATGAACATGATATATTATTATAGTGGACTGTCTTACTTTCATTTCGCTGTCCTACATTGCAAACCACGCGCATGTAATGACACTGAATTCATTACGGCTCATTATAAATTTATCGAATTACTAAAATTAGATTACAGCACGGAAATCACTGTAAATTATAGAAATATACTACCTCCTATATAATCAGGGTCTTATGGCGGGCTAATTATGTTCACTTGCCTTAGTCCCCAGATAATGATTTATTCACGTAATTAATTTAACTAATTTTCTCTAAGCTCATCTGGCCCATTGCGTGAGTCGCGCTCATATAATTATATAGTAACAATTGGTGACATAACGTCTCAAATTAATGCTTAATGCTTCATAAATATCTATAAACCGTTACATAAGCTATTGATGACTTCATCTACCAGTAGGGATACAGGCATACTGAGTTTATACATACACTAACGCCGCAGTCAGCAATATTTTACCGGAACCTGACTTACCTATAAACTCGAGTCTGGACCAGATGAACCACTTAACCAAGCTATAAAGACGCGATAAAAGGCAGTCATGTTAGTCAGACAGTCCAATGCATATAGTACCAAGTGGTAGTTTAAAACGTATATATTTAGAAATATTTGAAAACCCGTGTGATAATGCATAAGCTTGGAACAAACCTTCGTTTCAAACGAAGCAGCGGATCCTGGAACCTAAGGGGTAACATCTCGATATGGCGATACGCACAGTTTTACTTGATCGGGACCATGACTACGGATAACTGTTGTAGCTACGTCCATACCTCACCGTGAATAGCTGCAGAACTGCTGGTGCGGCGTTCAGCAATACTCACTCACTACGTCCGGGGCGGTGGGGTGGCCTAGTGGTTAAAGCGTTCGCTCGTCACGCCGAAGACTCGGCTTTGATTTCCCACCTGGGTACAATGTGTGAAACCAATTTCTGGTGTCCCCCGTCGTGATATTGCTGGAATATTGCTAAAAGCGGCGCTAAACCCAACTCAACTCACTCACTACGTCCATACACTTACGACATTAGCTTGATCCAGGGCCCCGTTTCACAAACTCTCGTAACGCTACGACTATCGTAAGTCAATGATACAGTATAGGAGGTACGATTGCTACGAGAAAAGTTACCCGATCTTAGGCTTACGAGAGTTTTGTGAAACGGGGCCCAGTAACCAACCTACTCAGACCTAGGCTCTCACCGTGACATGGTCTATCCCGTCATCAACGGTCATCAACGTTACCATGCAGCGTGCGCCACATATATCGCGGTGAATATACCCACTTCTAGCAACCGTTGTCACAGGCAAATACAGACGTTGCTTAACTCCAGTTGCCACAAGTCGAGCCTAGCGGAGGCGAACCAGTTCCGAAAGCATGACCATCGATCGACTACATCGCGGTATGGCAACCAAGTCCCCTATTTTGTGGGTTCTGTGACTCTGTCATGAGACGCTTGGGTCCTTGACTCATACTGGCGTCATGAGGCGATGGGCTGCCGGTACTATTCTGCAGTAATGCCGACTCTAAAATGCTAGCCCCTTGATATACACAGTTTCAACATGAATGCCCCACTCAGACACTACATCCGGGCATAGGCTTTATCCAATAGACCACGCAGAGAGCGCCATTAGCGACGGTAACACACCATCTCTCCACTAGCACCTGGGCGATGGTGTTATGGCAGATGGCCTTCTATCACTTACACCTATTTGGGATCATTCAAATGTTCGCTATTTTATTATATAACATTGGACAGTTTCTTCCTTACACATGACAGTTTTCAAAACCAGAATTATCTCCTTTGATCTCGTATACAACGCTATGGAAAATAATCCCTATCATGTTAAGATAAGTATAGTTGTTGCACAGACATACCTGTAGGACTACTATGGTGACTATTTTCGCCACGGCTTCGTGTTGGGTTCGATTAGTAATAGTAGCCGTTAGAAACAGCCATCAACTCGAAACACACCTTAGAGCGAGAGACTTTCTGTACGAAGTTACTGATTAGAGAGATGAAGATGATGACAACATAATCTGAACGAAGGTATGTCTGTGAAAGGAGCCAACAGAACTGAGACAGTGCTCTGGCTAGTCAATGTATAGTCAATGTAGAGTATTCTAGGTCATTGCTTACACGACTGACCACTGGCTACCCTCCTCACTGACAAGGAACAGTCAATTCGGTATGACGTCTTGAATGACGTCATAATGTTAGTCGTTAAATGAAGATAATGCAGGTTTTTCCTGTACTATGACATATATCAAATATATTTATTTCATGTCAGAGGATGTCCACGAAACATCAATACAAACCGGGTTAGAATCGGTCTTAGCAACCCATGCTTGTCGTAAAAGTCGACTAACGGGTTTGGTTGATCAGATTCGCTAACTTGGCTGACACACGTCATCGTATCCTAATTGCGTAAATCGATGCTCATGTGTGTGATCACCGGGATTGTCTGGTCCAAACTCGATTATTTACATACCGCCACCATATAGCTGGAGTATTGCTGAGTGCGGCGTAAAACAACTAAGCAACGTTAATAAGCATTTGTTGCCCGTATATTGACATACATTGAGAATGTGAAATACAGACATATAATGTCCAAGATGATACTATGTTACCATATCCTTCTTGAACTCGGGTCAGACTAGGTCCTTAGTGCACAGAGGGGATGCAGGGGTGGACTGGGTCCCTAGTAATCCGTGTCTGTGTTACAGGGGACAGAACTCCGTGGGTGATTGACTGCTCGTCATCATACGAAGTAATAATGTACTCATAATATTAACCACTGGTTTGGCCAGTCCAGATTCAATGGGATACATGGCACTGAGCAAACGTTTTTCTTTCAACTGAAAGTAATAACCTTTTCCCTATAGATACAAAATCTCAGTAGTTTCACAATGATCATGGCTTTGTTTGAGTTACGTAAAAATAAGACGTAAATACGCATTTTGCTTTTCGTCACACATATTACAAATCATCCGCTGTAGCCTTGAATGATCCGTTGATTCCCAGCGGCGTTAGTTTTAAATCGCCCGTAAAATCCTACATGGCCGTATGCCAGTCTAGCAGCCATCTATCACGCCTAACATGTACCGCACGTTCAATCCTGGGTTAGAGGGCGAGGTTGGACGTCGATTTGAACCTCACTTCGGGTGGACCGTGGGGTTGTACAGGTGCTGACTAGATTATTCTTAGTCACATATCCGTCGTATAACTAGGTGCAGCGTTAAATTCAGACAACAATAAAAGTTTATAGGTCCATACAGATTCTACCTTTGTAAACGGCCAAATAGTGAACAATATTATATGGATTGGTCACAGAACATTAGTGATGAGACATGGTGTTCTCCAAAGGTTCAGCCCACCCTACTGTACCGGAGACACGTGCTTCTCATAACAGTTTCAGGAACCAACGTATTCTACATCATGTTGTCGGGTCACGTGTCTAAGTGGTCAGTTAATATGTCTCGAACATTATGCCGTCAAACATTAAAATTGTCAATTCCCAACAGGCTTAAAGTCGTGAGATTAGACTTTCTATAATAGCTCTGTGTACGTAAGGGGCGTTTTAGAGTATCTGAACATGTGTGGGAGTGTGTTTGGCAGACTGTCTTGAGAGCGAGTGTGGGAGGACTTTATGACGGACCCAGGGGGTAGGCAGATCACTGGTGCCAGCGAGATGACAAGGAAAGTTCACAGTTGAGTTAGTGGGTGTTAACATGACTAAGCTGAATGTATCTTCTATATGTCACAATATGTTGTTCCAGACTCTGGTACTTGTGCACGTGTGTTTATTTTACAATTATAGGGGATTCCTAGTGGACATGTCGTTACGTGTTAATTCCCAAATTGCAACCAAACATATACCAGGGAATCAGTCCATAAAAGAACTAGATGTGAAACCAACAAATAAAAAACACATGCGTTGTATTGAACAATTGTATTCAAAACGTAAGTTCACATACATCAGTATCCAACTAGAGCAATGAGTATAGCAAAAACAGAATGATGATAAAATCACCTTTCAATAAACAGTAATTCCACTTGGAAGAAAGGGCTCAGCAGGGTGTCCCAGGGTATTGAGTGTCACAAAATGCTGGTTTTCTTGTGGTTTGAGAAGTAATGTCAGATTGAGAGCTTACTCCCCTCATATACCCCTCTAAAGTAGATGATTATGGAATAAGGTCCTTGTAGCCCTTTCCAAATCTTTTATAGCATTCTGTGGGTCAGAACTCTGTGGAAGATTCTTCAAGTCTGTCAAAATATAGCGGAAGTTTAACTACCGCACACCACTGCCGCCTTACTGAATCTACAGTTGAAACACTGTTGCACAAGGTATAATAGTGCCTCATGACTATATGTATCTACTGATAGAGAATCATATACCATATCAGTACATTGCGATATACGACATCATCAGTGAATATTTAAATGGCCACAATACCAAACGTCGGTCGACGGTTCTATGTTAACATGGAAAAAACAAGCAATCATCGGTCAAGTACACTAGCGTACAACAGAGTGAGTGAGTGAGTTTATTTTACGCCGCACTCAGCAATATTCCACCTATATGGCGGCGGTCTGTAAGTAATCGAGTCTGGACCACACAAGCCAATGATCAACAACATGAGCATCGATCTGCGCAATTGGGAACCAATGACATGTGTCAACCAAGTCAGCGAGCCTGACCACCCGATCCCGTTAGTCGCCTCTTACGACAAGCATGGGTTACCGAGAGCCAATATTCTAACCCGGACCTTCACGGGTTGCGTACAACAGAAAGAACATACCTGGTGCTGTGGGACTATCTTGCTGTTGGAGTATTATTTTACTGTAAATGTGAAAAACAACCCCGTCAGTTGTCAGAGGTATACCAGTATTCATAGACATTTAGTGTGATCGGTTTCGAAGTCTTTCTGATGATAATGCACAATAGCTGCATGCGATAATGTTTTGTTTTCATGTTTATACGGACATCGCTGCAAAGGAGTGAGGGTTATACAGGAGCTGCTGGAGACTACAAGACGTATGTATCGGAACGGCTATGTAGGGGGCAAATTTCGTGAATGGCGGGCAATGTTGGTGGGACAGGACCTGCTTAGCCATTTGGCTAACACCGGGTGTCGTGACTGTTTTTCAGTGATCCTTTGTTTCTGAGGATAGTTCAGATTGGGTTATCCTTTACACTGACGTTCTATTATTGCATTCAACTGGGTTGATGTTTGTGCTGGTGGACAGAAGTCCCGAGATTCATCATAAGCCCATCATCATCATCATGAAAACATTATTATAGCGCCAATTGCAGTCCAAAAGTACACCTCAGTACCGTTCTCCGAACAACCCAAAAATGAAAAGTTAGACACTGTATGTTGTCTTAAAAAGACATGTCTTCAGTTTGGATTTGAAAATCTTCAGGTTGTTAATTGTCCTTAACTCCAGTGGAAGTTGATTCCAGAGAGTATGCTTAGCTACAAAATTAAAATTGACCCCCCAAAGCAAATCTATTTCCCGAACGTTTTTCCTTACTTACAAGCATTGGAATCTGTACTTGTACACAATAGTCACATTTCCAAATGATCTGAGTGGATTTTCCTATTTGACGATCACTTGATTGTCTGGTTTGTGTACAGGTCGCCGTCGTATGTCAGGGGTACAGCCGTGCGACGTCAATAAAGAATACTTCCATTAGTAGGCACATTTTGTGAATGCCTGGTGCTACCGGTAGGGCGAAACATGCGTACCCATTTCGCGAACACCTGAGGTCCTCACTGAACTTCAGTAATCCATTCATATAATTTTCACAACTATTTCTGCTGATGTAATATAGATGGAAATTTCTCCACAGTTTTAATACAAGTACTGAGACGAAAAGGGCGAGCAATAAGCGTGGTATTTCTTTCAACACATTAATCTGAAACCATGACGAAGTCTTTTCGAGTTTTCGATGCTTGCTTCTGCACCAATTTCAAATTCGGCCATGTTGACTGATGGTGCCAATGTTGGCACCAGATGGACGCGGCTTCCATGCCTGCTTACTGGGAAACTCCCCCGGGCCATTTGCAGGGTACTGTTTAATCTCTCATCGCCTCTCGCCTCTCTGCTCAGTCAGAAACCAAGAAACAAGTCGTCTCACAACATAAACCTCCCTGGCGCAAAAACAGGAAAAAGCACTCTGCTACAAAACATTAAATAATTTAAGCCCAGTAAGCTGTGTGATGTTAGCGTTAGATGGACAAAGCAAAAGAAGGGGTCGTACAGAGATGATTCCATGCTATGTGGAGGTAACCCCCGGGGCTTCCTTCTACCATTAATCATTTAGTAGGGGCAAATGTGTGCTTGATCAGTAGATGCACCCCGGGTGATTACGGTGCTATTATATTTTGAGTTTTGACATGCCGCCTTCAGTTCGTGGCGAATAGACTATATGTTGGTGCAGAACACAATTCATACACGGATAATGCAAAATTTGAAGGAAAACGCAAACAGCAATCTAAGTTGTTGCAAGGACACCATAAACTACTGAAGAGTTTAAACATGGTATGATAGCGATAGGCTTCGGGTTCAATAGACAGACATTTGATAGGTTTAACCTGAGTGCGAAATCCAGAAAGTTATTATGACGGTTTTGACAAACAACCCTTTACTTTCTACCAGTCATTGAATAATCCTGAGCTTGGGGGTACGGCGGTAGATGCAGTAAACGAGAAAAATCTGTTTTAGGCAGTTTAAGTCTGCCTATTATTAGACCATAGGTATGCTACAACATACCTCGTGGTGCTGTGGTGACTACGGGCATTCCACTAGCACCCGGTAGAGACGATTGCTGAACAACCAGGGAAAGGGTTTTAGGTACTTATATATTAGTCAAGTTCAAAACGTATTTTCTGGAATAAGCAGAAAGGATGAACAAGTGACTGAGTGAGTGTGGTTTTACTCCGCTTTTAACAATATTCCAGCAATATCACGGTGGGGGACACCAGAAATGGGCTTCACACATTGTACCCATGTGGGGAATCGAAACCGTGGCTTCGGCGTGACGAGCGAAGGCTTTAACCACAAGGCTACCCCACCACAGACGTTCAGCGTATGCACACACTAAGCGGATAGCCAATCTTCTATCTTCCAACACAACCGCTGTTCTCCACGGGAAAGCTAAGGATGAAGCTGATGAGATTCCTGATCGATGAATCAGATCGAAGCTGGTAGTAGTAGGACTATCACATACCCGAAATCAGTTATGGCCACAAGAACAGGACATCTCCAACACCGGATGAGGGCTGATCAGATGTGGAAGAGACGTGCTCCCCACACTCCACATCAACGCTGAGGGGTTATCTCTATAGTAGACTGAAACACGGGATGTCAGTTAGGGTCTCAGGACTCCAGCTGTTTATTGATGGTCAGGCTGCTGCCTTCATGGTTCCCTGAAATAAACTGCCGGGCAAAGAAAGAGAACACACATATCTGAAAGTACATGAAACAAGGTGAGGTGAGGTGAAATTGGGTTTAACGTCGTGCTTGAGAATATTTCGCTCATATGATGACGTGCATGCGTGTGTATGTGTATGTGATTGTACAGATTCTAGTGTTTTTGTTAGGATGTGTCCCATCCGGGATTCGATAACTCACTCTCACTCTAATCGGCAGTAATCGCCAGCACACAAACTCAGCGATCTAACGGCATCCGAGTGGGTTAACTCGCTTACTCTGTGACTGCTTTCACTAGAGGAACGTTTTGATAACTTTTACACATGTTGGTCATCATCCATACTGAGAACACGATGATGGCCCACACAGACATCCATACTCCTCCATGGATCAGACTACACGTGTTACTCCGTGACTGTCCACCTACCGAAAAACATAAACACATCAGGGTCAGTCCTTAACTGAAAAAATCTGATGACATGAAACGTTAATGACTAACATTGCCTTGATTGAAATAACGAATGACATTGTTTTGGGGAGGATTACCAATTAAACATAGGAAGAAGATAATTAAATTACGTTTTTCTACAACAAAATACGATAATGGAACTTCAAGTTTTCTGTTAATTTCATGAAAACCTATTACAATGGTGAATGCTCCCTGGCGAATTTCTTGCGGAATCACTTCCACGCGCTGCAGTGAGAGCAGGTGCAGTGTGAGGAGCCGTTAAAATCGGACATTTAAAGTAGCAAGAAAGCCACCCTAATCACACCCTCTCTGTTCTTAAACCGTCACTTCAAATTTGAACTGTTTATAGTGAGTAAGTGTGTATCACGGAGTGTCAGGTTCATGTTAATCAAAGCCCTGGGTGATTCAGATGGAAGACGTGTACCGCTGTTGGTGAAACCCACGACCACGAATACGCTGCTACAAGACATTATCAGAACCAATCTAGTACTCGAATACACGATGAAGTTTAAAGGAATATGAATGGGTTCGGTTGACGTCACCTTGAACAGTTTACAGTTATATCACGTAGTGTCAGTATAATGTGGGCCAATAACCGGAATCTATTTACATTTGTGGCTATGGTGGAACCCAACAGCACTGGTGTGGTTCTGGAGAACCAAGGTTCATAACTGGGCGAAAGGAACTTGTCTCATTGTCTCCTGACAATTGACTTAGAATATTGATGTTCAGTAACCCATGCTTGTGGTAAGAGGCGACTAACGGGATCGGGTGGTCAGGCTCGCTGACTTGGTTGACAAATGTCATCGGTTCCCAATTGCGCAGATCGATGCACATGCTGTTGATCACTGGATTGTCTGGTCCAGACTCGATTATTTACAGACCGCCGCCATATACCTGTAATATTGCTGACTGCGGTGTAGAACTAAACTCAATCACTCAGTCATTGTCTCCTAACTGTTTGCGTGTGTGTGTGTGTGTGTGTGTGTGTGGTAATAGTGGGTGTGTAACTAAACTGACGTTCAAAAGAAAGTACACACCTGATTATTTGGTAATATATCTTCTTGAAAACAGCATTAATATTTAAATAGTGTTTTGATTTATCCTTGTCACAAACATCGTGCAAGTGTTTCCAAAATACTTCAGATACTGTACCCAGTTACAACATTGCTGGCAAAATATTGATGGTTTTATTGGGAATAGTCCCAAAACACCAGGTGGGTACTTTCTTAAGTACGTCAGTATAGTCATTACTATTACATTACTATATGACTTTATCATCCAATTAACTATCATGAAATAACTGTAAAGCTATCTGAACTCGTCACGATTATGATGACATAAATACTGTCCTCTATCCGTTATGATCAATAATGATGTTACTACTTGAATAGATTATCCATGTTCAGATGATATTATAGCTACTTGACTTGATGAACCATGATCGAGTTATAATATAACTACTACAATCAAATAACTATATAACTACCTAACTTGATAAACCATGATCGAATAATACACCACTTGACAAGCCGTGATCAAATAGTGTTAGATCAAGTCACAGGAAATGCGAGTGAGGATGTTGCCGCGTCGCGCAGGTCTTATCCATTACCAGGCGAGGTAAACATGGCTTTGTCATTCCCTTACGACTTAATTACAGCGGACAGGAGCTGGCACTGACCTGATCCGTGACCAGCTGAGTGACTTAATGCACTCTTGATATTTACAGATGACACTGAGGTGATTCTGGTCACTCAATGACATGGGGCTGCAATTACGAGCGTAGCGTATCCGTGAGCCCTGTGGCAATAAAGCCAGTTTAACACGGCAGATACACATGTGGCAGTGCAGTAAAGCGGGAACGTTAATATTACATCGGTAAACTCTCTAATGAGTCGTAATGACATTGCCAATGTAGCTCGGATACCAATCTGATATCAGCTGTCCATATCAATGTAACACGGTAGCAATGCTGGACCGCCTCATGATGCTTGCATGCTGATGAACATCATTTTGGAGACTCAGTTTAATTGTGAGCGTTATGGCTTTACCCTGCTTTTGATAACAGTAGCCATCTAGGACGTCTAACCCAGGCCAGCGATGTGACAAACAGTAGGCATTCCAACCAAAATATACTCATGCCAATAATGGTTGTCACCCCTCCCACCCCAACCCCCACACACCTCACCCCACCCCACACCTTTACCCTCCAATTAAAAATAATGAAGGGGTGACAACCATTATTAGCATGAGTATAATCAAAATAATAAATAAAATAGATTAAAGTGTACATATATTTATTGATCTTGTATAGAGTTAATGTGTATTTATAGTACAATATTTAGTACAAACCGATAGAGCATTCTTTTCATTGTGTGAAGGGTTTTTCACGCTTTCACTTGATAGTAATAAGATTTTGAAAGGAGGTGTGGTTTAATCGCTGGAAGCACGGCAAACGTTATTATGAAATTCTGCTTCGTCAAAGTTATTTACTACACGTTTATATAGTATGACCAGAAATTACTGAGAATTTTAGGAATATGTTTAATTGGATTTCTAGTATAAACAACCGTGACCAGCTATCAAGTGCTTGGTTTCATTCAAGAGAGAAAACTCCGTTAATCCGTTTTCATTAGTTTGTGAAGAGTTATCCCCCTTTGTTTACTTGCTAGCAGACGACATTTTCAGTGATCCTCAGTATGGATGATTTAGAGAAGAGGAAGTTGATTTAGAGTATTATAACAAGGACATCAGATCAGCTAAAGTGATTTCAAGTAGAACAGGCATCCCTTTGTCCACTGTTTATCGTGTTTCGAAAACATATTGCAAATGGATATGGCATTGAGCACCAGGGAGGCGCAGGTTGGCCCAGAAAATTGACTGTCGGTGACAGGAGGCGGCTTGGTATTCTTGTTTCTAAAAACAAACGAAAGAGTTAAAAAAGACTTAAGGCTGGATATGATTGATAGAGGAACTGTGGCTGTCTGTAAGGAGACAATTAGAACTGAGCTGGCAGAAAAGTCGAGGAATTCCATCACCGATCATGAAACCTGAACAAAAGGAGCGAAGGTTGAACTGGTGCTTACAGCATAGAAATTTTAACTGGGACAATGTGATTTTCTCAGATGAAAGTTCTGTGTGACTGTTTCCTAATACACTGAAATTCTGGACCAAACAAACTGAAAAACCTTTGTATCAGCGCCCAAAGTACAGTCTCAAATTTAACGTGTGGGGTGGCATATCTGTGTTAGGGGCAACGCCCCTCTGTGTATTCGAAGGGAATATGAACAGTGAGCGGTACACATATATTCTCGAGGGACATTTACTTCTATCTGCTCACGTGTTCTATGGACATTTTTGGATTTTCCAGCAGGACAACGACCCAAAACATCGTTCAAAGCATTCACAGGCCTGGTTTCGGACCCAAAATATGACATTATTAGATTGGCCAAGCAATAGCCCTGACCTAAATCCAATAGAAAATGTTTTGGGACTTATGAAGGAAAGCGTCAATAAGAAAAATCTGACAAATATTGCTGAAATGAAAGAAGAGGTGGTCCGATATTGGGACAGCATGGACCACGACTTTCTAACTTCTTTTGTCAGTAGTATGCCCCGCCGCATTGAATCCTGCATTGCTGCCCAATGTGACTTGACAAAATACTAAATGTTCACCTGTCTTTGAATCTGGAGTTATGTTCTGCTAATATTCACATTTAATACGTGTGTAATGAGTGCAATTTCTTTTTAAAATTACAATCTTTAAATTCTGAATAATTTCTGGTTGTATTGGTTGTAGTTGTTATTCAAATAGAGAAAAGTGTTATGATTCTATATAACTATGTCAACGTCCTGAGCAACCTAAATTTAGGCATTCGTCCAAAAGAAAACTATCACGACACTCGCAGACAAAGTGAATCATGCCGATTTAACTGTATTCCCGGCGTCCCGTGTGTCACTTTGACAAAGGCCATCCTTGTATTATCTTTGTCTGGCTTACCTCCGACTGCCACGTCCCTGCTTTACACTTGGGTGATGACATTATACCACTCAAAACAAGTTAAGGAGCATCACCGTTTGACGGCTGAGTGTTACTATAACCTCCAGCCATCACAGATTAACTATCGTCACATGAGCAACATATGGGTGGTCCTTCAACTCATTTAAGTAAATATATTTGTGTCAGCGTCAGAAGCAACGGCTGATGTGATACAACAAGATCGGCGAACTGTTCATGCCCGTTTGAGCGAAGACGGAAACTAGTTATGAACAGATTAAGAGACTGGCTCGCGTTGCAAGGCGGCTAGTCGAGTAACGACGCTGGTCACGAATAAAGACAAGACAAGTCACCGAGGATTGTTGGAATAAAATTATCTCATATTCATATATTTTTCAGCTTCACATCTTATCATTGAACCCATTGCATTTGTATGAATCCTCAAAGCGAAAAGTGCTAAAAAATTACGATGAAGTGCACTGTTCATGATAGTTGATCAGGCTACATGTAACTGTCGAAACGATGACATGGTTTCATATCATTGTGAAATCGAGCATATCGACATCAGATAATTGATAGTTGTTGTCGTTTGATTTCGTCGTGAGATGTATAGGTTCAAGTGTGAAATCCCAATCTGTTTAAGTGTAAAAGAGGAACTTTTGAATGTTTTATTTGTATTAATGGCAATCTGATTCACAGAGATGAAACGATATCCGATGAAGTCGACGGTAATAATCCCAGGAGAGGGCATCTGTTAGCAGCATGGAATTGGAATCAGTCAGCCACTGCATGACAAATAAAGAGTAAGGGAATAGAGACAAGTAGAAAGACCGCTATGAAAACTTTAAACAATGAAACACTCCGCTTGCAAATAGCGGCCGATCTTTACTCATGTTGCCACGACGTAACTCAGGTCTTTCATCAACACAGCGAATGACTTCTGTGAGCGGCATTTAGAAATCGTGGAGTACGTATGAAGAATATATGGATGGACAGCTTTATATTACAATGGCAGCGTTGTTGGTGTTGGTTCATAACCTGCTTGAGAACGGTGATAGAGCCTACACCGAAACGCCGTTCCCATTGTAATAAGGAACTTGCTCATCAATCAATATATTAGTTTTATTCCTCCTTGTAAAAGGAGTAAATCCACTTTGAAGATGTGACTCTATTTGGGAGACAAGGGTGGCGTTTGACTTGAAATCGACGTACGGAAGAGAATCGACGTACGGAGGAGAATCTGTTTACAATCACTGGTTGTCAGCATCATACACACACATGTCCGCTGGTTTCACCAGAGGGGTAAACGTTAGGTTTTTCTCACATTTATCTGGTAAGCTCCGACACAAGGTATTTATGCCTGATGTTGAAGAAGTGGCTGTCCCAGCATTGCTGTCAGTGGCTGCGGGGACGTGATATATCGTCACACTGTGTAGTTTGGACGTTCGACATACCCATACCTTTCATTATCAGACGGAAGTTATAAGACCAGCTGTGTTTCAATAGGCCACCTCGTGCGTAGCATTTCATCAACAAGACTCGCCATAAATGGGTATGTGTAAAGGGAAACACACGGTCCCTTCTCCTGTCCATCGATATCAGGTCTGCAACAAGTTCTTCCGGTTTGTTACGTTCATGCACGGGAATTACCATCTTTGTAGTCTTCTCAACTGAATGTTCTCGGACAAACCGTTAGATTTTGTATCTGATCACATGTTGTGAATCGTTTGTCTGATCACATGTTGTGAATCGTTTGTCTGATCACATGTTGTGAATCGTTTATCTGATCACATGTTGTGAATCGTTTATCTGATCATATGGTGTGAATCGTTTATCTGATCACATGCTGTGAATCGTTTATCTGATCACATGTTGTGAATCGTTTATCTGATCACATGTTGTGAATCGTTTATCTGATCATATGCTGTGAATCGTTTATCTGATCATTTGTTGTGAATCTCTGAAGGAGTTCCAGGACGTATTTCCACGACCTCAGGATTGTCCTCAAGGATGGACAAGCTCTTTTCATGTCATTATGTTAATAGTCTTTGGTTTCTTTGGTCCAGACTCGACCGTGTAAAGGCCACCATGGCGTAACTGGAATATGTCCATGCAGTACTACACACCATTCCCTCACACTTTGTCGCCATGCCTCAACAAGAGGCAATGGGCTGGATACAACATGTGTCTTGAGCATGTCACAGGAAGACAAAGTGGCTTTAAATGTGTGGCTTAGCTGATGTTCACATTAACTATCTTGTTTAACACAGACGTTCTCCGTAATTTGGTGTTTCAAGCGCTCGGTCAACTAGACATTAATCTGTCTTACTTAGCGCCTTGACACACTATGTAGTGGTCTGCTGTCCTTGATGCATAGATGCAGCCAAATAGTGCAGTCTTCATGTTGGATTTGATGCTGCCCGAGATGTTATACTGTCACCACTCAACTGAATAATGGATGAGAGGTAATACAATATATTGTCAGACCCAAATAATATCGTTATAATGCATCTTTCTCTTGTTCTTCTTCCAGAAATCGATGAGTAAGCGGAACCCGACTTTGATGTTGTCGCCAGAGACTGTATTTAAGCCTTCCCCGGGGGCACATTGGGGGAATTACTGCCCACACTGGTATCACCTGGGCTGGCGTGGGGAATACGGGAGAGCGGAACTATAGGAAGTCACTACACTTTCTTCTAATCCGACCAGAGAGGTTTGTGGCACCAACAGGGTATGAGACGTGCTATGTTTCCGGTCCGCTCGTGGAAGGGCGAATCAGAGGATTGACGTTCCGGGCTGGCGAAGTGAAGACAACTTGTGTGCAACTTTGATGGCGTTGCTGCTGTATTTGAAGCGACGGCCTTAACATTCTCCACCAAGAATGCTCCCACAAAACGTGATTTTTAAACGTCTCTGTAGGTGAAAATCAAACTGATTATTTTACTGACGAAGTGCCAGTACTAAAATGACCATTTTCTACGGGGTAAGAAATACATTGCATTCATGTTATGATGTTGCGTGTCGTGTGTGGGTGTGTCGACATTACCGGGCAAGGGAGATGTCATCTTGTTCATATTTCGGACAGTCCACCCGTGGAACAAAATATAGATTGGTCTGAGACATCACCCCCTTCCACGCTGCACTTATCGCGCTCGCGGCACTAAACTCAGTTTGTGGTCAACTCCATTCAACCAGTACTTGGGTTCGTTACTCTAATCGACGAGGGCACGTACTTGGAGAAAATATGTTTATATTCCTGGTACTTTGGTTTGGTCGAGCTTAAATTGACGATATGACCACTTTCTAAATGACATTGTGTATTCATCGCTTTCTGCCGTGGGAGCCGTGCCAATGTACACTTATCAGAGGGGTACACAAAATCCGTCTGGCCTACCAGTTGTCCGACTTCCATTTTTGTTGAAGCTACGCTGACTGAGTGGGTTAGATGGCTGACGATCAGGTGAATGACTCTGAGAGTTAGCGTTCGAATCCCGGATGGAACCTAACCCAACAAAAGTACTAAAATCTCGACTTTACTCAGAAAGTGTAATCCTAAATGAAACAAAGTGTTATGAAGAACAAAGCTATACATAACGCATAAGGGTGAGTGAGTGAGTTGGGTTTAAGCCGATTTTAGCGCTTTAGCCACTAGGCTATCGCCCCGTAACGCACCAGGTGTGGAGGTTTTACCGGAACTTGTTCAGTAAATATTTTACATGCATGCTACGTTTCGATTTTTGTATGGATTTTGCTTGGTTTCATTGTTGGTGTTCTAGTAATTGTGTTGTTTTTTGTGTCTGTTTGAGGGGGACAGCGGGAAATGGGAGATTCCCCATTAGTGTCAGTGTGTCTTAAATGTCCCCGATTCCATGGCGGTTCCGACACACACAAGATCACCGTGCTTGTCGACCATCCGACAAATGAGGATCGGGCGGGCGCAATGTCTGACCATGCAGATTTTGTATGATCCTGCCCCGACCGCGCGGGTTGTTCTCATGCTTGTAACCCCTTGTATGCCAGACCCAAACTCGATGATCCACATGTCTCGAATGGCGGTGTAAAAATCACTCACATGCACCCCCGCACCCCACACGCCACACGCCACACCCCGCACCACACACCCCGCACCCACACACGCCACACCCGGCACCCACACACGCTACACCCCGCACCACACACCACACCCCGCACCCACACACGCCACATCCCGCACCCACACACACCACACACCACACACCCTGCACCACGCACCACGCACCACGCACCCCACACCCCACACCCCACACCACACACCACACACCCTGCACCACACACCACGCACCCACACACACCACACACACGCACCACACACGCCGCACCACACACCACGCACCCCACACCACACACGCCGCACCACACATCCCGCACCACACACGCCTCACCACACAACACGCACCACACACCACGCACCACGCACCAACACACACCACGCACCAACACACACCACGCACCACACACCACCGCACCCCGCACTACACACCACGCACCACGCACCACACACCACGCACCACGCACCAACACACACCACGCACCACACACACCACGCACCACACACCACCGCACCCCGCACTACACACCACGCACCACACACCACGCACCACGCACCACGCACCACGCACCACGCACCACGCACCAAGCACCACGCACCACGCACGCACCAAATTTGGGAATACAAATTGTATTTGGCCCACCTTAATGGTAATAGCCTCGTTATCAAATACTGACATTCTAAGAATAATCTATGGTTGACATAATTTCAGAGGTAGCGTTACAAAGTTTGGTGAGCCTGTCCATTTATCACAGGTGCAAAATGGTTTACAGACATGGTTTTTTTTCTACACTGAGCCACAAATCGGAAGGTTTTGGAAATGTAAGTCGATGGATTTTTCAGCAAGCAGGCATTTCATCGATACATGGGGCCTAATAGTAATTGCATAGTGACCTCATTTACGTATTTGTCGGGAAATGTTACCAAGTTTATCAGTTTGATTTCACATCACCGATTACTAAATCCACTATATGGATTCTATATGACTAAGGTTAATATTCTTATTATGCTCAAGAAGTTAATCCTGGAGTTACGGTAGCCTAGTGGTTGAAGCGTCACGCCGAATGCCCGGGTACACTGTGTGAAGCGTCACGCCGAATGCCAGGGTACACTGTGTGAAGCGTCACGCCGAATGCCCGGGTACACTATGTGAAGCGTCACGCCGAATGCCCGGGTACACTATGTGAAGCGTCACGCCGAATGCCCGGGTACACTGTGTGAAGCGTCACGCCGAATGCCCGGGTACACTGTGTGAAGCGTCACGCCGAATCGATACGCTGCGTCACGCCGAATGCCCGGGTACACTGTGTGAAGCGTCACGTCGAATGCCTGGGTACACTATGTGAAGCGTCACGCCGAATGCCCGGGTACACTATGTGAAGCCTATTTCTTGTGTTCCCCGCCATAATGTTGCTGGAATATTGCTGAAAGCAGCTAGCGTAAACCATACTCACTCACTCGCATAAACCATCCTACTGAAGGTTCCTGGAGCGACGGGGCTCTTAGTGTGTGTATACAAACCACATCGACGATGTACAGTGTACATTACGTGGAAGATGGGGGACTCCTGCTTATCCATCGGTTAGTAAACTATGTTGGAACAAACGGTAAATGGTTGTATTAGAAGATGGATGTCTTGCTTGAATTGTTGTTAAAACAATCCTAAATGAGTAATAGCTAGTCATTCCTGAAATCAAAGGTTTTTTCTGCACTACCACAGCACATGGGAAGTCATGTTGTAGCTGTAGTAGATACTTAGTTCAGACATCAAACAGCGAACGTAAGAGACAGCGATTGACGTGCTTGATTGTTGTTGCTATAGAGTCGTAACGGTAACCAACGCTCAACCTACTGGTCACGTGATGAGGAGGATCAAGGGAAGTAGGAAATTCAATTGCTTCAAACAGGGACTCGGTGATGAGGTAGACGGGTTTGAAACTGTCATACTTAACACAGGACAAGCCAGGTGATGGGTTTGAGTATATAGTGAGTACCTACATGTACCCCTTAAGTTAAAATTGTTTAGAATTGTTTAGAAGTTTTTATGCTACCTTTGACCAAAACGTTATAGATTACAAAAATGTTTGTTTATAAAGTTGCGTAGAATATTTCTGTAGATGTCATTTATATGACGTGTAAATATGCTCTTCTAAGCATACCTTATTAGTATTTTGATTGTTACTGTTTAATTAGGATCAAATGTTTATAGTTTCAAATAGTTTCGTCAGCCAATTTAGAGCCTGGTAAGCAAAATATACCTTGCTGTATGACGTATATTATCTGACTTGTGACTTGTGACCGCCTGCCTGTCTGTCTGTCTGTCCATTATTCATGTTACAGCAACATCTACGGGTGTAAGTGCTGTGCTTGGTGTGCAGTGACACAACACATGTGACGTTACAAACTGTTACAGATTGTATTGATGTAATATACCATCTGAATCAAATTGTGTGGCTTGGAAGCGTTCTTCAAGACGAGGTGCATGGGTCGTCATCTCTTCATTCCAGGTGTTTCACGGTATAATAAATTATCTATCCCTCTCCTTGTCGATCTCTTCATTCCAGGTGTTTCTTTGATATGTTTCTAATGAGGTGAGACTATAATAAATTATCTATCTGTTTGTCTGTGTGTGTGTTGTGCTGTGTGTGTGTGTCGTATAAATTACATGTGTGTGTGTCGTGTGTATCGTTACATGTAGTGCCGCTATCGTTGGAGTAGGAAACACCTGGTATCACTACTTTCGTAATTCATAAACAGATGTTTGTGCTGTAATCGGAATCGTATGACGAAATCTGCTTACAGCAAAGATTCTTCATGATTAAAGTGTTCATTGCTATATCTAATCTCTCCACAAATTATATTGCAGACTTATCTTCGTCATCAACATAGTAACAAAACCTTCATTATCACCGGGTTAGTATCTCGTCAACAGAAGGCCACGGAATAAAAATAGTGTGAACTGTTGGCTGTGTACTTTTAAATGTTATTAATGTGCATCTATTTTAGTTTACAAATGATAAAACATTTGGGTCACGTAGACAGATTGGAGTGCTGACGTTTGCAGTTTGTTATCCCCTCAAATTGAAAGTAAAACAGGGAAGCATATAGTTGTGGTTAGCTTTGATGGTACCACCTGGGACTACAGGAGGAGCTGAGGGTGGTGTTAGTGGCAACACAGATGTAACAGACAAGACAATGTGTACACATCAAAGGGATGCTGTTGCTGGAAGTTAAATGTGCGGAGATGGCCACGTTAAACAAAGCTGGCCACTGCTTCATCCTACTGTCACCGTGCTTGGTGACTGATGTAAACTTCCGTTATAGGTTTCAACATTTTAACATGTTAAAATAAAGGGACTTTATCATAATCAGAGGCAAAACGACATTGTACAAGTCCGACTATCAAGGTTAATTGTTTTGCCGTATGTCATTTTACACTAAGCTTCCGCAGATCAAGATCCTTATCATTATTCTGATTTGAAGAATCAAATTTCGCAAGGCTTTTCCATCGTTTTCAAACTTAGGTGCTAGTTGTGGTTATCCGTCAAAGGTTGTTCGATAGTTGAGAGGTTACAATACTGACTGGTTCCGCTGATGATCTGGGTTTGATCATAGCAGGGATAATCTACAACGTTATATAGTCTCCCTGATCATAGGTGCCATGTGCACCCACGCCGTGATATATCTGGAATAATGTTCATCTCCACTCATTCACTTATTCTAACAACATCTATGCTCCAATTCGTTCCAGTGTAAGGTGGATACTACTCGACCATTGGAACAACCTCAATCCCCTCAGTAGGTCACGTTCGTCTCAACGAACCATTCGAGATTCTAAACTGGATGTCCCCTTCACTGGTCACGTGGCCCTAGGTAAGGACATATCGAAACCCGAAACTGTTGGTTGATGAAGTCAATACCTGATAGACACATGTCGAAGTGAACGTGGACAGGTCGACATGTGTACTTCGAAACCCAACGTGTCCAGGACGAGCCTATCACATGTAGTTCGACAGGCCACGTGTCCAGGTCGCCACTACCATGTGTAGCTTGACAAGCCACGAGTCTACGTCAGCACGTGCACCAACCTTATCCTTATGTCTAATAGTAAAGTCAAAACCCACATGTTCCCGAACACAGCTGATAGTTACCGTGAGCTGCTCGGGTATATCATGGGAATATGAAGACAGACGTAATGATAAACATTAGATATAGCAATAACTTACTCAAGTATAATAACTGAGTTACACCACTCCGAAATTGCCCAGATTAAATGAACTTTATCAAACTGCCTCTGATCTATAAGACGCTAACTAACTTTCTTCATCAGACCCAGACAAGACATAAGAAAACACGTGTTGCTAAGTAACACTTTAATTCCGACATCAAACGCTGAGAGTGAGACACGTAGAGTGTAACTGTGGCCGTGTTTGAAGCTGCTGGCAATGCCATGGTTACAGGTGGAAGGAAAGATGCTTCTATGGAGCCGTAACAATAATGTGTTTTAGATACCAGAGAGTGGTTGTGGGCGCGTTATGCAATATCATGAATAATATGTTTTATTTCAATACATTATGAAGAATTAAAGAGCCAAACATTACCGGATCTGTTAATAGGATATACTACGTTAACTTAGACAGAATATTACCACTGGAAAGGTTTAAATGAAATTATTGAAACTGATAAGGTATGGACGATCAAACAAAGATTCCCCAGCGAGGAAAATAACAGTCTTGTTGATATAATTTGATTTCATTATGAAACAAATACGGTTCTATATGCTGAGGCATTACCGGAGGTGTAACGTGACTAGCGCTTATCAAACATCAAGGAAAACGATCTGCTGGAGGTTACACACAAGCTGGGATCGAGCAATTTGAACAATATGCGTGAGTGAGTGAATGAGTGAATGAGTGAGTGAGTGAGTGAGTGAGTGACCATACCATGAAAGATGACACTCAAGATTGCATACTTTCCCCGTGGTTGTCACCTTAATCACTTCAATTTGACAGAATGTATTGATGTTGTTTGTAATCAAACTTCAGAAGAACCTATGCCTTGTGATATCAGACACACATTTTGAACAATGCTTCCGTTTGACAAAATGTTTAGTTCGATGGGGATTCGAACCCCTTGTACACGTAGAGACATACTATGTCGACTGCAAACTGCATCTCGATATCCGGTCTTTAGCAACTTACTTCATGCCATTGACATTGTTGATCTTTATACAAGTTTTGCCATCGCATCAATCTCTCTCAAACCTGAAGGGAGAAGAAGACAGTTATTTGCGAAATAACTGCTTTACAACAGTCATTATTCTTAATATTGTGAGCGTATTTTATAAACTCGAGAAGCATATATTCTTTAAGCCAAAACTCTGATGCCCTTGATGCCTAAGATAGGGGTCTCCTACGTCAGAACTGTGTGAAGTTTCCACCTCAGTCTGATATGCTCAAGACAGTTCCCCCTTGGGGGACAGCAATAACGCATGCGCAGTGTTAATAACGGACAGTCAGAAACAGATCTTTCAGACAAGCCCTGCATAATTTAATCTGAAGCAAAAGCAAAAACATACAGCCGCCCCTTGAGACGTCAGAGAATTTGTCTGCTGAGACTAGTTTATGCTTCTAGGTGACACCTTGGTGTTATTTGACGCCTCTAGGTGACAGCATGAGACAGGGTGTGAGAGACTAAGCAGCAGGTAGATGATGATAGATGTCTGCAACTATTACCGACAATAATGACATCACACGTCCGACAGTCCTGCCTCAAAACTGTCAAGGTCCATCTCAGTGGTTTGGCTCGTCTAGTCACGACTTCCTGCCACGAGCGTGCCAACATACTGTTGATGGTGAATGTTACTGAACCGAACAGCTACCTGCTTGGAAATGAGGTGAAGTCAATATACTATATCCATATTTGTTAAATATATGAAGAATCATATTTCGTTTCATCCTCACTAGTTTTCGAAAATATTATTTTTGTTAGTGGTATGCTTGTCAGTTTAGGGAGCAGAGTTATCTCGCTTAGTAACCTTGGATGAAAAACACAAACACAACGCTGTGTTCCAACACTGGGAAAAACAAGTCGAAACTCATACAAAACACAAACTTGTATATCCAGTTGGAATAAAGGAAGAACTGAAGAACGCAAGCACCGGAATTAAGTCTTTTGTTCTCTCACGAACAGTATTTGCGCCCACACGTACGCACTTCTTCGTTATTGATATATTGAGAACTCTTCTAAACATCCTTGTAATAGTTGTTTGTAATGACATGCTGTGTATATGTGTACATTGTTATCTCATTCGATTAAAATAATGTTTAACTTCTAAACTATTCTATACCTTCTTTTATTCAATGGTTTTCAGAGATCAGAACAATTATGAAATGCGTCATAGATTATACAAAAATAATATATGGATGGATTCTTGCCAAATATTAGTTCTCTCTCACCTTCTTGCCATGACAGGTAACTCCATAGAATAAACATATTTATGAGAAGGTGTCATCTTGTTCTCGATAGCAGGTATGTGATAAAACGGGTGGCGCTGCCCGGCTGAAGGGAACCTTGTGCTGAGCATTTAGATACTCCCTGTTGTGAGAATTGCCTAACTTGGCGTAAACCCACACTAACTCACATGCATGTGCTGTTCGGGTAAACCCACACTAACTCACAAGCATGTGCTGTTCGGGTAAACCCACACTAACTCACATGCATGTGCTGTTCGGGTAAACCCACACTAACTCACATGCATGTGCCGTTCGGATATGTGTTCTGATAGTTTTTATAGTTCTACTTCGATCACTGTATGTGCATTATACACAGATAACACCAAATGTGCTCTAGAAATTATTAGATGAGTGTTTCTTTGTATAAAAACTGTCACATGGTAGGATAGAATGAGTATTGTTTTACGGCGCTTAAAGCAGTATTCCAGCAATATCACGACAGTGCATCAAGGTGGGCTTCACACACTGCACCGATGTGAGGAATCGAACCCAGGCCTTCGGCTTGACCTACTAACGGTTAAACCACTAGGCTATCCCGCCACTCCGTAAATATTAGGAATACAAATTGTATGATGCACGCCTTAAAGGTAATTGTCTCCTTATGAATAATGACATTCTGAGAATAATCTATGGTTGACATAATTTCCAAGGTAATTTTACAAACTGTGTAAGAGTACAAAGTAGGACGAACTTGTCCATTTATCACATGGTGCAAAACGATTTACAGACATGTTTTTCTACACTGAGCCACAAATCGGAAGACGTTGGAAATGTAAGTCGATAGCTTTTTCAGCAACAGGCATTTCATCGATACATGGAACCTAATAGTAATTGCATTGTGACCTCATTTACGTATTTGTCGGATAATGTTACCAAGTTTATCAGATTAAATGCAATCACCGAGTACTCAACTCACTATATCACAATACAATATACTTCTCTTTCTTTGTCATCACTTCTCCTACCTCAGGTCGATATCTCTCGAATAAATCAATTTAAAATTTGGTCATAAGCATCAAGATATATTATTGTTGCACAATCCGATATAATATGCATTATGTCAATCTTCCATTGTAAACAATAAGGCAGTAAGTATATGATTACGGTTTAAATTCTTGTTATCGTCACGCCGAATGTCCAGGTACACTATGTGAAGCCTGTTGCTTGTGTTACATGGCATGACGCTCAGGCAATATTGCTAAAAGTAGCGTAAACCATACTCACTCACTCACACAAACCGTCCCACTGAAGGTTCCTGGAGCGACGGGGTCTTTAGAGTGGAGCGAATGTGTGCATGCAAACCACATCTACGCAGCACAGTGTACATTAAGTGGGGGACTCCTGCTTATCTATCTGTTAGTAAACTACGTTGGAACAAACGGTAAATGGTATGGATGTCTTGCTTGAATTGTTGTTAAAACAATCCTAAATGAGTAATAGCTAGTCATTCCTGAAATCAAAGGTTACTCTGCACTACCACAGCACCTGGGAAGTCATGTTGTAGCTGTAGTAGATCCTTTGTTCAGACATCAAACAGCGAACGTAAGAGACAGCGATTGACGTGCTTGATTGTTGTTGCTATAGAGTCGTAACGGTAACCAGCGCTCAACCTACTGGTCACGTGATGAGGAGGATCAAGGGAAGTAGGAAATTCAATTGCTTCAAACAGGGACTCGGTGATGAGGTAGACGGGTTTGAAACTGTCATACTTAACACAGGACAAGCCAGGTGATGGGTTTGAGTATATAGTGAGTACCTACATGACTGCGACTTTAATGGAATCTTTATGTTAAAATTGTTTAGAATTGTTTAGAAGTTTTATGCTACCTTTGACCAAAACGTTATAGATTACAAAATGTTTGTTTATAAAGTTGCGTAGAATATTTCTGTAGATGTCATTTATATGACGTGTAAATATGCTCTTCTAAGCATACCTTATTAGTATTTTGATTGTTACTGTTTAATTAGGATCAAATGTATATAGTTTCTCGTCAGCCAGTTTAGAGCCTGGTAAGCAAAATATACCTTGCTGTATAACGTATATTATCTGACTTGTGACTTGTGACCGCCTGCCTGTCTGTTATTAATGTTACAGCAACATCTACGGGTGTAAGTGCTGTGCTTGGTGTGCAGTGACACAACACATGTGACGTTACAAACTGTTACAGATTGTATTGATGTAATATACCATCTGAATAAAACTGTGTGGCTTGGAAGCGTTCTTCAAGACGAGGTGCATGGGTCGTCATGGTGCACGGTAGGCACCCCTCCTTGTCGATCTCTTCATTCCAGGTGTTTCTTGATATGTTTCTAATGAGGTGAGACTATAATAAATTATCTATCTGTTTGTCTCTCTCTTTCTGTGTGTGTGTGTGTGTGTGTGTGTGTGTGTGTTTACTTTACATGTGTGTGTGCCGCTATCGTTGGAGTAGGATACTCTCACAAAAACACCTGGTATCATTACTTTCGTAATTCATAAACAGATGTTTGTGCTGTAATCGTAATCGTATGACGAAATCTGCTTACAGCAAAGATTCTTCATGATTAAAGTGTTCATTGCTATATTGCAGACTTATCTTCGTCATCAACATAGTAACAAAACCTTCATTATCACCGGGTTAGTATCTCGTCAACAGAAGGCCACGGAATATAAATAGTGTGAACTGTTGGCTGTGTACTTTTAAATGTTATTAATGTGCATCTATATTAGTTTACAGATGATAAAACATTTGGGTCACACAGACAGATTGGAGTGCTGACGTTTGCAGTTTGTTATCACCTCAAATCGAAAGTAAAACAGAGAAGAAGAGCTGTGGTTAGCTTTGATGGTACCACCTGGGATTACAGGAGGAGCTGAGGGTGGTGTTAGTGGCAACACAGATGTAACAGACAAGACAATGTGTACACATCAAAGGGATGCTGTTGCTGGAAGTTAAATGTGCGGAGATGGCCACGTTAAACAAAGCTGGCCACTGCTTCATCCTACTGTCACCGTGCTTGGTGACTGATGTAAACTTCCGTTGTAGGTTTCACATTTTATATGTTAAAATAAAGGGACTTTATCATAATCAGAGGAAAACGACATTGTACAAGTCCGACTATGAAGGTTAATTGTTTTGCCGTATGTCATTTTACACTAAGCTTCCGCAGATCAAGATCCTTATCATTATTCTGATTTGAAGAATCAAATTTCGCAAGGCTTTTCCATCGTTTTCACACTTAGGTGCTAGTTGTGGTTATCCGTCAAAGGTTGTTCGATAGTTGAGAGGTTACAATACTGACTGGTTCCGCTGATGATCTGGGTTTGATCATAGCAGGGATAATCTACAACGTCATATAGTCTCCCTGATCATAGGTGCCATGTGCACCCACGCCGTGATATATCTGGAATAATGTTCATCTCCACTCATTCACTTATTCTAACAACATCTATGCTCCAATTCGTTCCAGTGTAAGGTGGATACTACTCGACCATTGGAACAACCTCAATCCCCTCAGTAGGTCACGTTCGTCTCAACGAACCATTCGAGATTCTAAACTGGATGTTCCCTTCACTGGTCACGTGGCTCTAGGTAAGGACATATCGAAACCCGAAACTGTTGGTTGATGAAGTCAATACCTGATAGACACATGTCGAAGTGAACGTGGACAAGTCGACATGTGTACTTCGAAACCCAACGTGTCCAGGACGAGCCTATCACATGTAGTTCGACAGGCCACGTGTCCAGGTCGCGACTACCATGTGTAGCTTGACAAGCCACGAGTCTACGTCAGCACGTGAACCAACCTTATCCTTATGTCTAATAGTAAAGTCAAAACCCACATGTTCCCGAACACAGCTGATAGTTACCGTGAGCTGCTCGGGTATATCATGGGAATATGAAGACAGACGTAATGATAAACATTAGATATAGCAATAACTTACTCAAGTATAATAACTGAGTTACACCACTCCGAAATTGCCCAGATTAAACGAACCTTATCAAACTGCCTCTGATCTATAAGACGCTAACTAACTTTCTTCATCAGACCCAGACAAGACATAAGAAAACATGTGTTGCTAAGTAACACTTTAATTCCGACATCAAACGCTGAGAGTGAGACACGTAGAGTGTAACTGTGGCCGTGTTTGAAGCTGCTGGCAATGCCATGGTTACAGGAGGAAGGAAGGATGCTTCTATGGAACCGTAACAATAATGTGTTTTAGATACCAGAGAGTGGTTGTGGGCGCGTTATGCAATATCATAAAAGTAATATGTTTTATTTCAATACATTATGAAGAATTAAAGAGCCAAACATTACCGGATCTGTTAATATGATATACTACGTTAATATAGACAGAATATTACCACTGGAAAGGTTTAAATGAAATTATTAAAACTGATAAGGTATGGAAGATCAAACAAAGATTCCCAGCGAGGAAAATAACAGTCTTGTTGATATAATTTGATTTCATTATGAAACAAATACGGTTCTATTTGCTGAGGCATTACCGGAGGTGTAACGTGACTAGCGCTTATCAAACATCAAGGAAAACGATCTGCTGGAGGTTACACACAAGCTGGGATCGAGCAATTTGAACAATATGCGTGATTGATTGATTGATTGATTGATTGAATGAGTGAGTGAGTGACCATACCATGAAAGATGAAGCCGTGACACTCAAGATTGCATACTTTCCCCGTGGTTGTCACCTTAATCACTTCAATTTGACAGACTGTATTGATGTTGTTTGTAATACAACTTCAGAAGAACCTATGCCTTGTGATATCAGACACACATTTTGAACTATGTTTCCGTTTGACAAAATGTTTAGTTCGATGGGGATTCGAACCCCTTGTACACGTAGAGACATGCTATGTCGACTGCAAACTGCATCTCGACATCCGGTCTTCAGCAACTTACTTCATACCATTGACATTGTTGATCTTTATACACGTTATGCCATCGCATCAATCTCTCTCAAACCTGAAGGGAGAAGAAGACAATTATTTTCGAAATAACTGCTTTACAACAGTCATTATTCTTAATATTGTGAGCGTATTTTATAAACTCGAGAAGCATATATTCTTTAAGCTAAAACTCTGATGCCCTTGGTGCCTAAAATAAGGGTCTCCTACGTCAGAACTGTGTGAAGTTTCAACTTCAGTCTGATATGCTCAAGACAGTTCCCCCTTGGGGGACAGCAATAACGCATGCGCAGTGTTAATAACGGACAGTCAGAAACAGACCCTTTCAGACAAGCCCTGTATAATTTAATCTGAAGCAAAAGCAAAAACATACAGCCGCCCTTTGAGACGTCAGAGAATTTGTCTGCTGAGACTAGTTTATGCTTCTAGGTGACACCTTGGTGTTATCTGACGCCTCTAGGTGACACCCTGGTGTTATTTGACACTTAGGGAGATATGTGTATAATGTCATGTTATTTATTCATTACTGGTGTTTGTAGATACAGCATGTTATGTACTATAATGTCACGTGGTACGCCGAGTGAAGGTGTCGGGATGTCACGTCGGGTCAGTGTGCTTCAGGGAAACTAACTTTGGCATATTTATTGCCTTGTTAGTCTGGACTTTCACCGGATCTGAGATGGGGATCGGGTGGGATGATTGCCGTGTGATTCACTGGTATGGGGTACTTAAAGATAACTCAGATGTGTGTACAGTGTGGTTGTGTGGGTATTGGGGTACAGTATGGGTAGGGGAGTGATTGGCAGCAGGTAGATGATGATAGAGGTCTTCAACTAATACCGACAACAACGACATCACACGTCCGACAATCCTGCCTCAAAACTGTCCAGGTCCATCTCAGTGGTACGACACGTCTACTCCCGACTTCCTGCCACGAGCGTGCCAACATACTGTTGATGGTGAATGTTACTGAACCGAACCGCTACCTGCTTGGAAATGAGGTCAAGTCAATACTCTATATCTCTGTCGTTGCATTTCCGTACGTATGCAGTTGTTCGTTATTGATAATATACATATTGAGAACTGTAAACACCCTTATAATAGCTGTTTGTAATGACATGCTGTGCATATCTGAAAAATTGTTTAACTTCCCAACCAACGTACGTCCCCCTCTATGTAAAGATTTTCAAATATCAGACAAATTTTGAATTGTGTTCTAACTTACCAGAAAGATAATATGTATCTTTTCTTGCCAAATATCAAGTTTATCTCACCTTCTTGCCATGACAGGTCACTCCCTGGAATAAACATGTTATTTGATCAGAATTACAAATGTAATACATCTACATGTAGTGCCAATACTTGGAGAATTCAAAATAAGTATCATGGGCTCACCACCCACCCACTCACTCACCCACCCACTCACTCACTCACTCACTAACTAATCACTCACTCACTCACTCACTTACTACTCACTTACTCACTCACTCACTTACTCACTCACTCACTCACTCTCACACACTCACACACACACACACACACACTCAGTCAGCTACTATAACACGCATTGCCCCACTCGTCCACATCGTTCTAATGAGGTCATTTCAAGCCACGTCAACATAAAATAAGAGTACACTCCATCGTTACGTTGTCACGCATACCTTCTCACATCACGTTCCACAATGGTATCAGATGTACGAGGTGGAAGTGTAGTCAGGGCTGTGATATAAGATGGACACTGGTAGCAATAAGCATCAAGTCACCTTTCTCAAAGCCCGGAATTACCCAATTATTGGAAATGAAGAACATAATTAGATATCCTTTCTGGTAAAATAATAGAATTTCGGTATCAGTTTTTGTGTAATTTCGTGAAAATCGATAATGCAAGGAAGAATGGCTTTGATGTGATCCCCGGGGGTTCAGTGTAGTTATCCCGGGGGTGACGTTGTGAGACCGAGTGTCGTGGGGCCAGTGGTTGTCTCTACTATACAGCGGCCGTGCATCTGACGCTGGGGTGCTCACATTACAACACAAGCTAGTTATTGTGTTCTTCGAATGTCTTCCAATTTTCTTTGTCAATCATTAAGACGAAAGGTCACATTTCTGTAACGAATGAGGACATATTTTCTCGTCACGTCTTTCGAAAGAGTTGGTCGAATTCACAGCTAAGCACAGTCCATAGTCAAGACATTGCTTGTAGGTGTGTCCGAAGCGTCGATGTTACATTGTAGGTGCACTCTGGCTCTTGAGTTGGATACCTGCAGACACTGTTATCAGTTGATTGCCATAACTCGTAGTACATGTAAATAGAAACGTCAAAACCCTTTCCACATCCGTCAGAACGTGGGTTTAATGCTGATGGTGGAAATGTCAGATCATTTTGGAACAAAACAACCATCAGAGACTATATATAGAAAAACCATGATGCAAGTCAATCTGGGGAATGGCAACGGACATCATGTCATCCACATGTCAACCCTAACACATCTTGAATAAGAGTGACATGTGCATGCATTACCTGCTATAGTATATGTCCGTGTGAGTACAAGCGCGATGAGGCTGTTGGAAGGAGAGTACGTAAAAGCACGCCAGCCGGCCATGAATTTATCCTACTTAATACAACTCCGTATTACAGGAGGGCGGGTGGCGTCCTATACTTGCAAGTAGATGCTCTGTATTTTAGGCTTTCACACACCACATACGTACCTGAAGGACGTGCTTAATCTGTTGGCCAACACCTGGTGGCATCACTGATTTTCACATGTTATATATTTACAAGACCTTTGAGATCATTGTTTCAAATACATCAAATACAACTAGTCAACATGTCTTGTATATTTCTGCCAGAGCTGACACAACTAATGTTATTCGGAATATTAATCTTTTTTGTCTTGCTTTCAGAATAATATTTTCACGCATCGTCTCCAATTAAATCTGATTGCTGGCAGTAACATTAATGACAACAGTGCCAGCAGAGGTCCATCTATAGAAAGCGCAGATACTCCTCATTACCGACTACCGAATGAGGCATCCCAAGACACCCCGCTTTTTCTTATGTTCCTTTCTGTTGACACTAATGAATGACGTTCTTTGGCTCGATGGAGAGGGGCTGCCAGATGGGCACGACAACAACTCTGACGCTAATATTGGAACAATTCCAGCAGTAAACACCCAGTGACACAGTGTGTAGGAGGTATACGGAGTGATGGAGAAAGGGTGTAGAAGGTGTATACGGAGTGATGGAGAAAGGGTGTAGAAGGTATACGGAGTGATGGAGAAAGGGTGTAGAAGGTATACGGAGTGATGGAGAAAGGGTGTAGAAGGTATACGGAGTGATGGAGAAAGGGTGTAGAAGGTATACGGAATGATGGAGAAAGGGTGTAGAAGGTATACGGAGTGATGGAGAAAGGTTGTAGAAGGTATACGGAATGATGGAGAAAGGGTGTAGAAGGTATACGGAGTGATGGAGAAAGGTTGTAGAAGGTATACGGAATGATGGAGAAAGGTTGTAGAAGGTATACGGAATGATGGAGAAAGGGTGTAGAAGGTAAACGGAGTGATGGAGAATGGGTGTAGAAGGTAAACGGAGTGATGGAGAAAGGTTGTAGAAGGTATACGGAATGATGGAGAAAGGTTGTAGAAGGTATACGGAGTGATGGAGAAAGGGTGTAGAAGGTATACGGAAGTGATGGAGAAAGGTTGTAGAAGGTATACGGAATGATGGAGAAAGGGTGTAGAAGGTATACGGAGTGATGGAGAAAGGGTGTAGAAGGTATACGGAGTGATGGAGAATGGGTGTAGAAGGTATACGGAGTGATGGAGAAAGGGTGTAGAAGGTATACGGAGTGATGGAGAAAGGGTGTAGAAGGTATACGGAGTGATGGAGAAAGTGTGTAGAAGGTATACGGAGTGATGGAGAAAGGGTGTAGAAGGTATACGGAGTGATGGAGAAAGGTTGTAGAAGGTATACGGAGTGATGGAGAAAGGGTGTGTAGAAGGTATACGGAGTGATGGAGAAAGTGTGTAGAGGTATACGGAGTGATGGAGAAAGGGTTAGAAGGTATACGGGTGATGGAGAAAGGAGTGTAGAAGGTATAAGGAGTGATGGAGAAAGGGTGTAGAAGGTATACGGAGTGATGGAGAAAGGGTGTAGAAGGTATACGGAGTGATGGAGAAAGGGAAATGTAGAAAGGTATACGGAGTGATGGAGAAAAGGGTTAGAAGGTATACGGAGTGATGGAGAAATGTGTAGAAGGTATAAGGAGTGATGGAGAAAGGGTGTAGAAGGTATACGGAGTGATGGAGAAAGGGTGTAGAAGGTATACGGAGTGATGGAGAAAGGTGTAGAAGGTATACGGAGTGATGGAGAAAGGGTGTAGAAGGTATACGGAGTGATGGAGAAAGGGTGTAGAAGGTATACGGAGTGATGGAGAAAGGGTGTAGAAGGTATACGGAGTGATGGAGAAAGTGTGTAGAAGGTATGCGGAGTGATGGAGAAAGGGTGTAGAAGGTATACGGAGTGATGGAGAAAGGTTGTAGAAGGTATACGGAGTGATGGAGAAAGGGTGTAGAAGGTATACGGAGTGATGGAGAAAGTGTGTAGAAGGTATACGGAGTGATGGAGAATGTGTGTTGTTGATGGATGGTGTTATTTCTGCTTGAGTCAGCTGAAATAAAGAACCAAACGTATCAGGACCAATATATACATAAAATACTCACATTATACATGTTCACATCTCAGTTGGCCAGTTTGAATTACATGTGTTCAAGAGGCTGAAAGCTCGATACGATGTGTGAAGCCAATTTCTGTCATGTCTCTGGAATATTGCGACAAGCGGCATATAATCATACATGTCAATTTATTACAAGCTCCAGCTGTATATACGGCAAGTTATTGGTATTGTAGGAAAGTTTGGGAATTTGAGGCATGTTGATAAATCCATCGACACGCAGACAGTTCAATAAATGCTATTCATTAATTTTGCTGACATTACACCTATCTGTACTCGTGTCTGTACAAACAATACACTACGTAGATCCCCACATGACATTGTACTCATATGTAGTACCAGAACAACACCTCTTATATATAAATATGTATCTACGAAATGAAAAGTCAAATCAATATTGGGACAAAGATCGCCTACTTCCATAAAGAGGAGACAATCTGGACTTGCTAAAGCGTCTAAGTTCGTATTTGGTTTTATTTTTACATGTTTTCTAGGTTCCCGGAGGAAGAGTAAACTCTCATAACACATGGTACATATCTACTTACATCACGTGTCACGTATACTTACATCACGTCAAATATCACATAATTCTTATATTATGTATACTTCTTAATTTTTAAACAAATATTTATTGTTATCGCACGGTAGGTCCTGTATCTACCCAGCAAAACTTCTTTTATCAGAGATCTGCTAACATCACGTCAGATGACACTTATGACACACTCCCAAACTCCACGACCAGACAGAATATATATTTCGAATTTGGATACGAAGAACAGTTTACTATGATCGTCCACACGACAGAGGTGGTGCAAGAAATAGTGTTCAACTTCTAAGACGATAAGAGGTGTTTACCATAATACACTCTCTCAAGAGTCGTCTCCCCTTTGCAGATGTAGCACTGAGGCTAATGACTCACGTGACCCGGCCCGGGATATAAGCAAGTCACCTGACATAATGTGTCGAGAAGCATCCAGACTCCGGGCACATACATTCTACACTCGTGTGATATTTGCAGGAAGCACTAGTCCCACCCACCAGGCAACCTGCTCACCCAACTGTCTGTATATGGGTCCCTTAGGGAGATAACTCCCATTCACCCAATTGTCTGAATGTGTGTCCCATATGGGAGATTACTCCCATTTACCCAATTGTCTGAATATATATCTCGTGTGGGAGATATGGCCTCGAGGAGCAGCTGACCCCCGCCTCCCGAAACACCACCAGCAGGGGCGTTAAACCATCATGGCTGAACTAACACTATATAGACCCAAGAACATCAAATAATCCTTCGTTTTAAGCAATTAAAGTAATATATATTTATCGCCTAGGGATTCGGGGAAGCGTGAGTTGCACTTTCCACAACTTTGAATAGGTATGTGACGGTGTGTAACCTTTTTGTATGATGGCGCTCCAAGTGATGCTGTTTGTAGATGTGAGCCCTTTGGCACAATAAACACGTCCTGAGAGACCAGGGGACAAGGGGAAGTGCGTGATCTGGTCTGACAACATGGTGACCAAAGAAGGTTCGGGAAAGTAACTGTACACAACGAATTGCTATGTTCAGTTTCCTAGTCTCCTGAGGAGAGGAAAAACTTGAAGGAAGCAGCTGCTGAATATTTAATGACAACTTGCTTCAGGGATTAGTTTTGAAATTATATGCAAATAACTGTTCCTTTGTAACGCGATTTTTTATCTGGCTGAGACAGTGTGTTGAGGCAGCTTAAACCCGGACATCAAAGGCAGTGGTAATAGCAACACAAATTGCTTTCGACTAGTCGGCCTGTCCTTGGGGATATGTCATGAACGTGAGGGGGTTAGAGTTTGGGTGTCATGCTTGTTCAGGTTACAGTACTATACTCACACCAGAAACTACGACCGTTATAAATAAAGCTGTAATTACACTCAAATGAGAGGTTTAGTGGGAATAGAGTCAACTGCTCCTTTTCACGGTATTCAAGGGGAAGTTCCTGCTAGACAACGGTACAAGAATCTGCATCGAATCGTCGCACTCACAATATAAGAAGTTCTTTTCCTTAAAGTTTGTCTATATTATACTTCCCAACTAAAATGCCACTCACAGACGGTATTTAGGGAGTATGCCGAGTCAGCATTATTGAGTGTAACATCATGGACGTTAATCGTGGCACCAGTTTCTGCTCAACACATTGATCGCTCCTGGATAGGACCAGGGACCTGTGATCAGAGAGGATCAAAAGAAAAAGGTTTCGGACAATAAACGCTATAACAACAATGGCTGCCACGGTGTCTTAGGAACTAAACAGCTGTTATATAAACTGGATGATAATATGACTAGTAGAAATTATCTGAAATAGTAGTGAAGCAATGAAGCCTTCTTATTAACAGGGGGCGATGGGGTAGCCTAGTTGTTAAAGCGTTCGCTCGTCACGCCTAAGACCCGGGTTCGATTCCCGAACATGGCTACCAAGTGTGAAACCCATTTCTGATGTCCCCCGCCGTGATGTTGTTGGAATATTGCTAAAAGCGGAGTAAAACCAAACTCACTCACTCACTCTTATTAACGGCTTCCTATGCGAAAAAACGAACAATTCAGGAACTAGACAGATTTGTCACAAACCATTACATAACGCCCAAAAAGGAGGCATTATCAAAGACTTACCACATATATGTCTATATGAAAGCGATAAAACCCTAATCCTTCACGGGTTGTAGACCCGAAGAATACTGCTGGAGTTATAGCGAAAGTTAACGTCTCGAACGTTAAAGTCATCCATCTTGTCATCCAGAATGGGGTTAGTGTTGTGTCCCTCTGAATATCATGCATACATATAAATATAAAACAGATTAGGCAGTCTCCCTGGTGTCTTATATTTCTAGCAATGGTGGACAGGAGTTGGCTGTTTCGCCATTACTGTAAGGTATATACAAATACTGTGCTTTGATTTTGCCAGTCAGAGCAGACGTTCCGATTCATATGCATAAAGTAAGAAATAAACAAGGGGAGGGAAAACAATTGGTACCTGTAAGAACTTCCAGAATCACTAGCACGTATGAACATTTATTATGTCAAAAAAGGTATTAAAAGGCTCAATAGAAAGATTCCAGAAAGAGTGGGATGCCTACTTATTTACGTGTTTATGTCCTATCCTGAAATTTCACATAAATGTTATCTGGAGCAATAATACGGCATTTTGATTGATGACATTTCCCTTGATACTTCACTAACTGTCCTCTGTTTCGTGTCGATATCCATGTATAAAGAATACGCTAACTACAAGTCTGTACGTAAAGGAAATTGGGCTGTGCACCAATAAAAAAACAAAGAAATATTATAAATTAGCACATGTATTAACAAAATGAACTAGGTTTACAAAACAATGAAAATCACTGTTTCGCGAAACTGCATAATTCTGTGACTGTATTATGAGCCGTGAGGCCAATATTACGAAATAAACTTCTGTCAAAATCTCTAAAAAGGAATTACAAATGCAGACTGTTTACAAAAGAGAGTGAGAGTTCCATTTCACTCGCAGTACGATTGCAACAGAACACCTGAATCTTTGAAGAGTTTTAACAAGGACAGACAAATTACAAAGACTGGCGGCCACTATTCCCACTAATTAAATATCTATGTTGATCAAATAATAATTTGAAAGTTTGAAATATTCCAAAATAGACACAACATATATTTGAAAGGCCTGATGGATAAATGTGACTGGACACTCTGGACTTTATTAACATAAAATGATATTGTGGTATGGTATTTATAGTTCATAAAAAGGGGTTTTGGCTTTGGTTTAACTATTCATTCATTTATCTTTTTGTCGCTGTTATTTTTGTGTTTATAAAGGTAACTTCATGTTTGAATGGCATTCCACAGTAAATCAGTAAAGAACATTTGTGGGTAACAACTGCTTTATTGCACTTAGCGATGTTTCGATGTCGATACATACTCCGCTTCTTGATGCCAGTGTAAGGAGCTGCAAGATACGTCACTCAATACCACGCATTAGATGTTTTTAGTCACAAACATGAGTGTTAACATTGAAAAATCGTGTCCTTTTTGTCACAGCTTTAAATTTACATTGCTGCCAGTTGTAACCTTCCACAAAAACACCCATCTGTAAGACCTTCCAGAATGACAAGTATGTATGAGCATATATTATGTCAAAAGATGTATTAATAAGCTCAATAAAAAAAAAATTCAGAAAGTGTCATGATATTTGATTCTTTGTTTCTTAATCGACTGTTGACAAAGTTTATCCATATGTTCCCTCGATTCATATTTGGGTGGGAGAGGAGGGATGTTGTTGTTTTGGTTTGTTTTGTGTATTCTTTATGCTCTCTTTTTTATTTATCGGCAAAGCGAAGCCGAGGGTTCAGTTGTGGCATCATGTCACAAGGTTTCCACGCCATCTCACGTACATAGATGAAACCTGGGTACCCATATGTTCATACCACCTAATTGCAAAGAGTTAAGAGTAACTAATAATAGTCCGCTTTTTCTGCAAAACAATTCACAGAGGAAACAGGCATAAATAAGACATAAAACGTCAACGCTGAAGAACAGTCTAGATTATCGAAAAATATTCCACTGGGAATAAAAGGTAAAATAGCAGTGTCAAATATATAAACGGATCAATGAAAATAAATGAAGACTTGCGATATTGGTGAAAAGTGTTAATCAGTCCTAATCCATCCTGGCACTTATCACGGCGGTTCTTAAGGGCTTCATCAACTGGAAGGTCATCATTCAGCCTTGACCTCAGATATGCCGCTGACCTTCACCCACGGATCGTATATAGCAAACAAGCTCCTGCTGCGCTTGATACTTATATGATGGTTTCTTTCGTTCTGAGTATAGTTCTGCAAATGGAACAAGAGTGTAAACTTTTCACAGTGCGCTGTCTACGATAACATCCGACAAATACGTCCCTACCACATAATGCTATGATGTATCACGTCATTACAATATTGTAATATTTGATTTATGCTTCATATCAATATTGCAACATCAGTAACCGGTCTTCCTCCGAACTAACGAGAATTAAACGTCCCAGGCTATCGTTCCCTTATCAACAAATCATCAGGTTCGTGCAACTATCTTTGTTCCTTGCAAATCAGAGCAACCTTTCCTGACTCACACAAGATATATAGTTTAACAATTTAGTAGTTTTAAAACTATTTGTTTCAAGGTTGAATCTTTTCAAAGGTTATATATTTTACTGGAGTAATATTATAAATGAGGCTGTGTAATGGAGACCTTTCTGAATATGCCAGAACACCAGAATTGCAAGAAGTTAAATTGCCATTATATTAGCATACAGACTGTTGTCTCGAACCCGGGAGATGTAATCAGCTTTAACTACTGTGTCAGCCCAGCATTATAGCTTCAGCACAGCGCAGGGGCCACAGATAATCCAATCGTCAAAGACTTAGGCGCCGCAATTCGCTGTGTGGAGTTGAGACCTTAAGCCGTGCAGAAACAATTGATCATGGGTTCGAATCTTGCATCAGCCTGATCGTTATCCGTGGTTTTTCGGCACCATACACGTGTTCTTGGATTGAAGTGGTAAACGGGTAAGACCCGCATTAGTTCAGGTTTTCTTCACATATAACGCTGATTCCCCGTAATATACCTGGCTTACTTGGACAATCCAGCGTTGGTATTTATTTAACACTAAGTAATAAGCGTTGGTGGATACTAGCCCGAACTGTGTCAATTCTGTCATCTTTATTCATGTCATGATTTCGTTTATATGTTTTCAGATTTTCTTTTATGATAAGAACCAGTATTAAACATCTCAAAAACACATAACGACTGAAAAAATGTATGCGTGGTAGTTTAGCCTCAGACCGTCGTCTTTGCGTTATCTGAAGAAAATTGATACCTTCAGATTAACCTGAGGTTTTCTGATGCACGATGACTCATCCGGACCATCATCTGGGCCGGGCGATATATGAGCAGGATGCTGTAATATAACACGGATCACGCTGGAACTTGTAATACAATGCTAGATTATAATACCGTTATTTGAATATCAGCTGTCGGGGGAAACGTTCAAGGTCCCCTGTCTTATGAAAGAGCCCCGGGAAGGAGTATAACATGAGTATCATGTTACCAAAGTGTATTTCAGGCTTCGGGAGCATGTGTAAAAGGTAGTGGAACTAAGGTGGTATCCTGGATGGCTCCACTTGACAGAGACAAGACGGACGTTTGTAGAAGGGACGAACCAGTGATTGACACCATGAGCATGCCATGTCACCGAAGTCGCCAGGCCTGACCACCCGATTCATGTTGCCATTTGCTGCTTGGAACCAATTCTAACCAAAGAAATTCCCATGATGTAAGAATGTGGAGGAAATACAGCTGAATTTAAAACCAGGGGCTACACTCCCCGTTTATTCAACCTCTGTTTACAACACTGTCACGAAGGCTACACGCCCGTTTATTCAACCTCTGTTTACAATCATTGGCTGTGTCACGAGAGGCTACACTCCCGTTTATTCAACCTCTGTTTACAAGAGGCTACTTTATTCAACCTCTGTTTACAACACTGTGTCACGAGAGGCTACACTCCCCGTTTATACAACCTCTGTTTACAATCATTGGCTGTGTCACGAGAGGCTACACTCCCCGTTTATACAACCTCTGTTTACAACACTGTGTCACGAATACATACAACCTCTGTTTACAATCATTGGCTGTGTCACGAGAGGTTACTACAACCTCCAATCATTGTTTATTCATACAACTCTGTTTACAATCATTGGCTGTGTCACAAGAGGCTACACTCCCCGATTCAACCTCTGTTTACAATCATTGGCTGTGTCACGAGAGGTTGCGCTCCCCGTTTATTCAACCTCTGTTTACAACACTGTGTCACGAGAGGCTACACTCCCCGTTTATACAACCTCTGTTTACAATCATTGGCTGTGTCACAAGAGGCTACACTCCCCGTTTATTCAACCTCTGTTTACAATCATTGGCTGTGTCACGAGAGGTTGCCTATAACCTCTGTTTACAACACTGTGTCACGAGAGGCTACATCCCCGTTTATACAACTCTTTTACAATCATTGGCTGTGTCAAAGAGGCTACACTCCCCGTTTATTCAACCTCTGTTTACAGTCACTGGCTGTGTCACGAGGAGGTTACGCTCCCCGTTTATTCAACCTCTGTTTACGACACTGTGTCACCAATGTCTGTACTCCACAAACCTATACTGAAAAACTAATCGAAACTTTAATCACTAAATGAAACACTCGAGGATTTTATGATCCAAGGATAACAAGGACAACTGTGGGGTCGAACACCCCAAGACTTTGATAGTTTAGGGGAGATACAACACATATTTCGCCAACTCGGTGGCCGCTGAGTTCTTGTTGGGTGTTTTGGCAGTGAGAAACACGGAACCAAATACAAAATGTGGGCAAACGAAAATGTCCTTCAACATGACATGCAGAAGATTATTACAACAGACATGGTGCTTTGTATCATGAGGGCGAAAAGATTCTTAAATGTAAGCATGTATGACAATGTCCTAAATATAACTTGTAACAGGAAAAGGTGCTTCGAATATAGTACGCCAATTACTGACGCTGAATGGGTTGTGAATATCGCAGCTGAATGAAATATTCGCCCAAACTCATTACTTGACAAAATAAACTCTGACATTTCCATTGCTGAAGATGAGTAATGGCTCTGTATGAAGAAGCAATAACATTTTGTTCTCCTGAGAAATAACAGTATTGATGACATTGGGCATGCATGCCGTGGTACATGCGATCTGATGTTGGCAGGATCTACTGTAATAGTGAAATATTCAAGCTGCTTAGTTGATGTCTTTAATTAATCGAGTTTGGGCCAGACAATCAGTCTACAATCGGTACAAGGCATTTAGCAAAGGAATGTTATACTTGATAGATATCAGTGCTCCTTCATCTATTAATAGTACATGACAAACAGTTTTGTTTTTCTTTAGATTCACGACCGATGTTGCGAGTTCAACCAGAGATAAGATGTGATGAATCGAAGGAATTTAACGCTTCCTTAGGATCAACTTTATTGTTAAGAGTAACATACAAATCCGTGGAAATCTTGGTCAGAATTGGCCTTCAGCAACCCATTCTTGTCGAAAAAGCCAATGGCGGGATGGGGTGGTCCAGTTTGTTGACTCGGTTGATGTATCTCCATCAGTTTCATAGATTGAAGCTCGTGATGTCTGTCACTGTCTGGTCTGGTCCAGGCTCGATTAACCACAGCTTGCAGATTACTGAGTGTGAAGTTAAACATTGAACAGAGAAACGTACATGTACCATTGATAATACATTGCAACGGCATTTGGTGTGAAGCCATGAAATGACAATAATTTTGCTATGAACTAAATAAGTTTTAGGGATTAGTATTGTCCTCAACACAACACATTTCAGAGAGGTCCTGAAGACCTAAGTTTGAAATGTATCATCAATCCTACATCACACCAGTGCAGTGTTGTGAACCAAAACCATCTCCTCAAGATTTCCCAGCGTGTACTTTTAACAACTCTTGGATCAATACCAGCAAAAAGACATGCATATGAATCCACACATATAACGCGTGATGTAGCAAAATACGCCGTTACCATAGATCACAGTCAATTGCTCCTTTACAGGACACGTGAAAGAAATCGTTGTAAAGAGCTGGAATAGAAACTGTTGTCGATAATACCCCTATTTTTACTGGAACTCACAGGTGACTAAGTGTGCATCTTAACTGAATTGGACGGTGTACAAACTTGCAGCTGTATAATTGAATTGTCATTTATCTCGTCCGGGAGACAATCCAATTACAGAGTCAGGAACCGTTGAAGGTCTTTAGTAGTGCTGCTGCAGTCCGACACAGCTCCCGTCTAAACAGCTGGGTGTACAGTCAAATACTCGCAAGTAGCTGGTGTGTGTTAGAATATACAGACCGCTTAAGAACTGTGATTAATATCGGAAGCTGACTTGGTTTCGAATGCTACAAATATACAGGAAAAGTAGAAATAAGTCTGTCTGTTTGTTTGATTGTTTAACGCCACGCAACATCCCAGTATATGAAAGGGTACTGTAAATAATCGAGTGTGAATATTACAATCAAGTAATTGACATAATGAGCATCAGTGTACCCAGCTGGGATACGGTTATATGCATCAACCAAACCTCATGACCCGATTCAGTCACCTCTAACCCGGAGAGAAAACATATACACAGACTAGAAAGGTGACGTGCGTGTAAGATCGGTTTACATAGTACTTTACAATACCAGTTCATAATAGATGGGCAATACAGATTCAAGAGCAGTGGAATTACAACGGCACTCATTAAGAAACACAGTAATATGTAATAACAAGTTAGTCATAATAATATTTTCTCCCATAAAAGACATGTGGCGCGTGGAATTTAAAAAAAATAATATTATTGTTAGATTGTCATGATTTCACTAATACAGTGTGTACATGGGACGAATGCAGAGAGAAAACACGCAGAAAGGCTAGATCTATAATTTATGGATGTCAATTTCTGTATTTTGAGAGCCACAACGTTTAAGGGTATATTCAAACTCCTACATCAGGTGAATGGAATAACTAGACAACAGACAGCTATATAAGTACATGTGAAACAACAACAGTGATAGGACAACCAGGGAAGCCAGTAGTTGATGATTGGCAAGGGCAATGGGCAAATAGAAGCCAGGGATCTTCCCGACAAAATGATGCAAATCAGAACTAAGTCCATTTTAAGCCGTTTTACTTTTTAAACAGTCATTGCCAGTTTAGCTGAATGAAGGACATTGGCATGCCACGTCTCGCTGCTGTGCGTCTAAACATTGCCATAGCACGTCTGAAGGCTGGAGAGTCTCAGTCTGCCGTTGCACGTCCCCTAAATGTTTCCGGGTACTTCATCGGCCAGAACAATGACAGCTGTGTCATCTCACTTAAAGACGGAAGACCCTTCCTTGGCAACGGGTACAGTGGTGCAACATCGTGCGATTCTGGCATCTGCAGAAATTGCGGTGTTAGGTTCAGTGACGAATCTCGGTTTCTGTCTCACTGCCGTGACGGCAGCTATCGTGTCTACTGACGTCGAAATGAACGTTTTGTCCATAATTGTGTCGCCCAAGCTGACCGATATGGTGGTGTGAATATCATGGTGTGAGGGGACATCCCCTACACGCAGTGATCTAACCTTCGGATCCTTCAAGGCAATGTAACTGTCATTCGGTACAGAGACGAAAGCTTAAGGAGTAACATGGTTCCGATCGCTGACCGCCAGTGGGAGGTATTCCAGCAAGCTAATGTCAGGCCACTATATGGCGGTCAATATCTACAGAATCAGAAAATAACAGTGGTTCCATGACTTACAGAATTACATGCGTTATTTCACTCTGAAGTTAGCCAAGTCTAAATACACCTATGTAGTTTCCGTTCTGGGAGAGTGTATTCTCCTCGCAGCCATACTGGTGAAGTTGCTGAATATTCAGGGTAAAATTAACGATCTTCGCTGACCGCCAGTGGGAGGTATTCCAGCAAGCTAATGTCAGGCCACTATATGGCGGTCAATATCTACAGAATCAGAAAATAACAGTGGTTCCATGACTTACAGAATTACATGCGTTATTTCACTCTGAAGTTAGCCAAGTCTAAATACACCTATGTAGTTTCCGTTCTGGGAGAGTGTATTCTCCTCGTAGCCATACTGGTGAAGTTGCTGAATATTCAGGGTAAAATTAACGATCTTCGCAAACTGATGTAATGTGAGAAGGCGCGCTTGCCTCCATATACACTTTAATTTCACGAAATGTCTCTATTATACTGGACAAATCTAAGATGTCCTAGAAGTTGACTCTTGTATTCCCTGTTTAAATACCATAACTGGCACGTTCACTATGTAGATGAACGACGCCACTATGTCTCGTTTCAGGATTTACAGTGGGACCATTCCTGTGTTTCATAAGAATACTAACACGTGTCCTGATTTCCGGCAATGTCATGGCAAATGGTAACTGTATCTGTTTGGTACACTTCCTCTTATATTGCATAACCGCTTGAATTCCCAACATCATCAAACCGAACCTAAAATGTTCTGCCAACCAAGTATTTTGAACGGAGCTGTAACTCGACTTCTAACGTAAACCCGACAAGAGTAATGCAACGGATGGTCTTTGTCAAGACAGACAGGCTGTCACTTCTCCCTGTAAAGTAGTTCAGTAAGACTATTTACCTCTCAGTTTATACTACAGAATGTACGTTAGGCTACACACGCAGAGAGGGCCTGACATAAACGACGAGAGTGAGAGCCTACTTTCGGCATTGATTCCTTAAAAATGTGTGGGTATCATGCTGCTCGCGTCATCATCCCTTTACAGTAACCTGAACAACGAACTCACATATGGTGGCATGTGTTTGAACAGCAAATGAACACATGGCGGCATGTGCTTGAACAACACATTAACACCTGGCGGCATGTGCTTGAACAACACATTAACACATGGCGACATGTGCTTGAACAACACATTAACACATGGCGTCATGTGCTTGAACAACACATTAACACATTGTGCATGTGCTTGAACAACACATTAACACATGGTGGCATGTGCTTGAACAGCAAATTAACACATGGTGGCATGTGCTTGAACAGCAAATTAACACATGGGGTCATGTGACATGCCTGACTGCCAGAGGTAATGATAAGCAAGGTGTACATAATGAATGGTCTAATTATTGTAGGGGGGAAACCGTTTACCCAGGCATCGTTTGCTTATTTGTTTTATTTGTTTGTTTGTATAACGCCGCACTCAAGTTATATTCAAGGTACATAACGCCGGTCTGTAAATAATTGAGTCTGGACCAGACCATCCAGTGATTGGCATCATGATCATCGATCTGTGCCAATGGGATACGATGACATACACAAACCTAGTCGAACCTGATCGGATCGGTCCGAGGCATCTAACACCCATGAAGGTCCGGGTTAAAATAAAACCTTCAGTAACCCATGCTTGTCGTAAGAGGCGACTAATGGGATCGGGTGGTCAGGCTCGCTGGCTTGGTTGACACATGTCATCGGTTCCCAATTGCGCAGATCGATGCTCATGCTGCTGATCACTGGATTGTCTGGTGCAGACTCAGCAGACTCGATGATTTACAGACCGCCGCCATATAGCTGGAATATTGCTGAGTGCGGCGTAAAACTAAATTCACTCCCCAGGTATCTAATGCGCAACAGATGTGCAGAGATGGGTAACAAGGATCTCCAAGTCATAGCTTCTAGGTAGGATACATGGTTTGGTGGAACCTAACTCAAGATATCATGCCGTGTTAATACTACAAACGATACAATCATCACCGTAGATCGACGTCCATGCTGCTGATCACTGGGTTGTCTGATCCAGACTCGATTATTTACGGACGACCGCCATATAGCTGGAATATTGCTGAGTGCGGCGTTAAACAACAACCAAACAACACTGTAATCGTAAGAAATCTCGACTTAAAGCAGAGCGCAGAGACATTTACACGATTCCGACTATATCATCAGCGTGTGTGAATAACTATCAAATGGTCATGACACTAAGTGTCTGTACAAAATGAGCGTATCCTGTAGTGGTGTAACGATTCATCGATAGTATCGATGTTTACATCGTCAACTAGACGATACTAGTGCATCGATACAAAACACATTTAGGCAATATATCAGGATATTTATATTTATATCGCGAGGGTCCATGATACATCGATGTATCGCCACAAGAGACGATGTATCCCGTTACAACTTAAATACTACTTAAAGTTGTAATGAGTATTGCATTAGGAATAGGAAAGGAGTATCTTTAAAATTCTTCTGAATTTTAAAAACAAATTGAACTTTAAAAGAATTTGTTTGTGTCTGTTATCTCAATGCCGAAAGTAGGCTCTCACTCTCGTCGTTTATGTCAGGCCCTCTCTTGCTTGACAACGGTATAAGAATCCATACCGAAACGTCGCATCATATATAATAAAGAAGTTGTTATCCATAAACTTTCTTACTTTCTTATTAGTCACCAACTTCTAAATGCCAATCAAACAGATCTGTTATCTCTGTTACATGAACAAAGGAGTTGGTGTATAAGTCACAAAGTGTGAACATTTTACAAACTCTGTGAACTGAGAATAATTGTCTTCAAGTACTTATGCAGATATGTTTTAGTTGTTTGATAAATAACACTATTTATTTACAACCATGAACGATGTCTTAGCGTTGTTAAGAAAGCGAACAAAGAGAAGATAAAATTTAGAAAGCATTTAGACTTAAGTGAATCCGAATGCTAATTATAAATTACATTGAGTTGTTTGTGAAAGCATTGGTGTAGAAACACAACTTCCCAAGGGAAACTTCACTTTCAGATGTATATATATCAGATCAAGGTATACTGAATATGTTTGACTTCTTAAGCATTAAATGCTGAAACTTTATTACATGAACACCTTTTTAAGTGTGTGTGAATGGAACACAGGTTCTGCTGTATAACAAATAAAGTTTCAGTCATTTTATCTATCATATCTGTTCTGTTATTAGAAATTGTAAAGTATCAGGATAAGTATCGTATCGCCACCATTGTATCGTGATGATAATCGTCTCGCAGGTTCCTTGCCAATACTTTCATGATATATTTGAGTCGGCTACAACAGGCTTCAATCTATACCGGCGGATGGCAACCTATCAGCCGAAAAAGAGACTGTTCTGAATACATGGAGAGAGAAGTCTGCTGAACGTCAACAGCACAGGGTCCGAACCCGACCCATACGATCACGTGAGATCAGAACATGGACAAGACATCGACGAGGCTGACATTAACAAAGGGATTACATACGAAGAAGTATATGCAGCGATAAGAAGTGCTAACAAGAACAAATCCCTGGGGGGTGACAACATACCTTCAGATGTTCTCAGAAATACAAACTGTGTCCATTTTCTGCATAAACCTTTTAATATGTGTTTGCTAAACGGAGTAATGCCAAGTGAGTGGATGAAAGGAATTATTAACCCTATCCCAAAGTCATCAAGTGGTGATAGGTACGCCCCACTGTCCTACAGAGGAATATCTCTCACCAACTCCAGCTATGAGCTATAGTGTTCCCTTTTAAATAGAAGGCTCTACAAATACGCCGAGAATAACGATGTCATAGCAGACGAACAAAACGGTTTTAGGAAAGGAAGATCGACTATTGAACATCTCTCATCAATAGCCAGGAAGTCTCTCAGGAAATCCACCTTTTTAGCTTTTATTGATTTTAAGAAAGCATATGATTGTATCAGCAGAGACATATTATAGAAAAAGTTATCAGAAATTGGTATAAATGGGAAAATGTATCAAGCAATCATATGTTTGTATAAAAGTGTGAAGTGCTCTATAAGGGTTAATGGAAGCCTTATAGAATGGTTCAATGTGCGATGCGGTTTAAAACAAGGATGTCTGCTCTCTCCACTGTTGTTTAATATAGACATAAATGACCTAATTGTCACTCTAAATGGACTGGATATGGGTGTGACTTTGAATGATGAGAAAATATGTATTTTAGCCTATGCGGATGACCTTGTGCTTTTAGCAGAAAGTGAGGCGGACCTTCAAGTTCTCCTCGACTGCCTACAAAATTGGTGTGACGTCAACAAAATGACTGTGAATAATGACAAGTCGAAGGTTCTCCACTGTAGAAGTGTATCAATCCCGATGACAACTTTTATATTTAAATGTGGAAATGTGACTCTTGACATTGCGGACAGTTATTGCTACCTCGGACTTATCATCACAGAACATTTGGACTATACCTGCATGGAGAAAGCAGTTGCCAGCTCTGCAACCCGGGGACTTGGACTACTTGTATCCAAATTCAAGTCACTTGGAGGCATGAGTATTAATACATATACTAAAATGTACAACTCTATGGTTTGGTCAACCATTAAATATAGATCCAGTATATGGGGAAGTAAGACGCTAACCGGAATAAAAACTGTACAAAATAGGGCCATGAAGTTTTTTTATGGTACCTAAGAAAACCACACCGAACGCGGCCGTTGAGGGTGACATGGGCTGGACACCTGCATGTGTGAAGACCTGGGGGAGTGTGATGAGAGTATACACCAGAACCAACAGTCTACACAGAGATCGGCTCACCTACAAAATCTCCCAGTAGACGAGATCACTAGCACTGAAGAACAAGATTAACTAGATTAAAAGAGTTCGCCTTAAACTGACATCTCTAAACCTGCATGAATTATTTGATGTCACCAATGGACTTCACACCAAGCAAGTGGTACACAGAGTCCAAGATGCGATATTTGAACAACACATAAAGGAATGGAAGCAGACGATAACCTGTACTCACAGCCAGTCTGGCAGGGGAGGAAACAAACTGAGACGATTTGCTACTTTTAAGACGGAATATGGGCGTGAACAAAACATCAACAAGACGATGACCAGAAAACAAAGAAGGGCTCTCTCTATGTTCAGATGTGGAGTAGCCCCCTTAGACGTAGAGACAGGCCGTTTCAACAATGTCCCGCTAGAGGAAAGAGTGTGTTTTAACTGTAACAACGTTATAGAGGATGAGGTGGACGTGCTGTTTAACTGTCCCTTATATACAAATACCACTAGAAACATGCTAAGTTGATGTTCAGTTTTAAAAGACGATTTTAATTCTATGTCACCTGTTGATCAGCTTGCATTTATAATGTCAAACCCAGATATTTTAAAATCTAGTGCCAAAACCTGCATGGATGTCTTAGAGGAGAGGAGATCTCTTTTATATCACAAGTAATGTTGACTTTTTGTTACATTATAGTGAGTATGTTTTAACTATTGTATGTATTTGTATTCTTAAAATAGTCTCTCGTAATCCCATAAGGGATAGCTCAGCAAATGTATATTTTATACGTGTAAATATTTTATATATGTTATACTTGTATGGGGTGAGACTTAAATAAAACATCTGTCTGTCTGTCTGTCTGATATATCGTCTCGCCTCATTAAACTGGTATCGGGAGATATCGTCTCGCCACTTAGGCCACGATACACAGCTCTAGTATCCTGTCCCATCGGTGGCAGATATCGTCTCGCCACTTAGGCCACGATACACAGCTCTAGTATCCTGTCCCATCGGTGGCAGATATCGTCTCGCCACTAAGGCCACGATACACAGCTCTAGTATCCTGTCCCATCGGTGGCAGAGACGGCAAAGCCAAGATTCCTTACAAGTAAATCAAAAGGTTTTGTCGCTTCTATTTACCACAGTTTGGGGGGAACAGGCTTTGCCCCCGCACTTTGCCTAACGCTTGATATAACTGTCCTAAACGGCGTGAAAAAAACACCTATTCACTCAAACGACCATTATCCTAGAAGAGACAACAATGTCACGACTGTCGTGACTCCGATACGTACTCACAATCGCCTGAGAACTACGGCCGCTATTTCAATTGAGGCACTGGTGTTATAGCTGTAAAAATTCTGAATAATTACAGCCCAACTCCCGGCCTCAAGAGAACATTAAGTCCCTCGCCAGGTCTCGGGGTCGAATCAGGTCAGCCTGTGTCCTACGTTAATTGGGTCATTAGAGAATGGGTGACCAATGTGTGTACCGTCACGGCATACCAACTATAGTCTAAATTAGCTCCTGCCTCAGAAAGTAATTTAGCTGTGTTTCACAGAATGCAGTAATTTTCAGCGGTAGCCATTAATATATATTATTCTGTGATGTCTGTATTATCATTCTTAGATATATAGTAATTATTCGTTATGTCTATTAAAAGGGAAGCTTCTGTGTGTGTTTGACAATAAATTAATTGTTTTCAAAGACGCAGCTCATAGTTAGCACAACAGTGTAAATTACTATCAATCAACGGGTTTTAGCTGTAATTATTGTTGCGCAAGCCAGATTAAACTGTTAAAAGAATGAATTTAATGCATATAAATAGATTAAGAAATAATTACACAAACTGTTGCACATTTTACCCTCAACCTCCGTAGTGATTTCCGTTATATTGCTAGGCTGCTCTACTTCATGTGTGTTTGTTTGTTCCCATGTGATGTCGTTTTGCGTGGCTCTCCGTCTTTGTTTTATATGTTTGTAATTTATGTATGGTCTGTACATGGTTTGGTTAGACAAATGGTTGATTTACCCGTCGATGATATACCCTCCTCCATGTCCGCTACGTCTCCGTCCAACCCTCACACTGGGGTCTCCGACAGTAGGCTATTAACCCGACACACCGCTGGATCACGTCTATCATTAATCTTCGCATGCACCCACTCCTAATCCCATTCACAATCTCTCTCTCTCTCTCTCTCTCTCTCTCTCTCTCTCTCTCTCTCTCTCTCTCTCTCTCTCTCTCTCTCTCTCCACACACACACACACACACACACGGTCGGACGCACGCACGCACACTCGCAATCACGCACACGAATGCACGCACAAACGCGATCATTGTTTAGCAAACCAGTGATTGGTTACGTCTGTCATCAAGAAATGGTCTTGAACTGATGTACATGTAGGCCAGGTCAGGGTGAATCACTTAATCGCGTGTTTGGCACAAACCCTGCAGGAGAAGATGGACCACGTGTCCCAAGGTGTTTCAGCAGAGCTGTGTATGTAGCAATCCCAGGCTCTCACCCTCACCTACAGTACCACTGCTCCAAATGAACCCAATTAATTAGTTTCACGGGTCCTCACAGCCAATAGGAGGAGCTTGTACTGTAATGAAACGGTGTAGTGTCGTGTACTGTAATATCTGACAATTACTGTAAATTGCAGGCTATATATTTCTTGTCAGGAACTGCGTCCGGTGAATATCACTCTGCGTCCCTAGAGTTATCTTCTCTTCCGTGTCCAGTCCATACATTTATGTACCACGTAAAACCCAGGTATTCCCCATTCAGAGTTTCGTGATTGAAGAAATGAGTTAACATGAAATAGATAGCATCCATACTTATGTGCCCCTTTGATATGGCACGTAAGCGTACTAATGACTCGGAGTCCCACTGCTCGACCGTCACATCTTACCCCTCGGGTTCAGAGGTAGCCCAGTTGATTGAGCTTCGCCTGTCACGCACAAGATCTTAGTTCGATTTCCCATATGACTAATAATAGGATAAGTTCAGTGCGTACTTTTCGGGTAAGAAACATGACAGCGCGTAGAGTTAAACCACTTGGTACAATGCTTGGCAGCAGTTATAACTTACGTCGTGTATGTTCCAGTAGTGTGTGGTGAAGCCTGATGTGTGCTCGGCGGCAGGTAGTAGTAGTAGTAGTGGTAGTAGTAGTAGTAGTAGTAGTAGCAGTAGTGAGTGAGTGAGTTTAGTTTTACGCCGCACTCAGCAATATTCCAGCTATATGGCGGCGGTCTTTAAATAATCGAGTCTGGACCAGACAATCCAGTGATCAACAACATGAGCATCGATCTGCGCAATTGGGAACCAAGGACATGTGTCAACCAAGTCAGCGAGCCTGACCACCCGACCCATTAGTTGCCTCTTACGACAAGCATGGGTTACTAACCCGGACCTTCACGGGTAGTGGTAGTAGTAGTAGTAGTAGTAGTAGTAGTTCTAGTAGTAGTTCTAGTAGTAGTAGTAGTACTAGTAGCAGTAGTAGTAGTAGTTGTAGTAGTAGTAGTAGTAGTAGCAGTAGCAGTAGTAGTAGTAGTAGTAGTAGTAGTAGCAGTAGCAGTGCCCCTAAAGTGAAATGCTTTGTTTCATGATGGAATTTACACAATTAGCCTCTTTCTGAAAACGAATTCATATTCTAATCTATTATTTACTTTCGTTACTAACTTTCTGTATATCTTAACGTCAAGACTTTTTAGTAATGAAAAATAAAGCTTACACCATGGTATAGAAACATTAATTTGAATGAGTAGGTCTAAATGTATCTTTCATTCTGTTGTTGGTAATGAAATCCTGTTCCTCTGACTCTGATCTTTTTGTCTGCATGTGCTACGTTCATTGTCACAAACATCAATACGACTGTCCATAACACCGTACTTATTATAATGCCCCCTGTCTGTCTGTAACGGTAAATGTGACGTCACAGTGTGATCACGCTCATTGTATTTCTGACAGTCAGAAAGACAACCTGGGTTTTTTCTGAATCGATTGGTAGAAAAGGGTCATTAAGTTCGACGTTTTCTCATTTTGTATAACGTATCACGCAAGAATGAATGATGGAGAGGAACAAGGGGTCAGCCATGGCTGTTTGACAATACGTATTGAGATTACGATTATTGGGAACTTATTACTGCCGCACACCCAGATTATGATGTTGTCCGTCAGCTGATTGACCAATCACACAAAGATGACGCCTAGGAAAGAAATAGTATATTTGTATTGTTTTTGCCGCAGCTACAGGAGTCCAACATTCTCAAAATCACCTTTTCGTTTCCCTTTATAAAGAATGTAGTTAATGCAATGCACACTCTTCATGGGGCGGTGTTCGTCTGTGATTGTAGAGATAGTCTTACTGTAGTAGTAGTAGTAGTAGTAGTAGTTGTTGTTGTTGTTGTAGCAGTGGTAGTAGTAGTAGAAGCAGCAGTGGTAGTAGTAGTTGTTGTAGCAGTGGTAGGTAGTAGTAGTAGTTGTTGTTGTTGTAGCAGCAGTGGTAGTAGTAGTAGAAGCAGCAGTAGTAGCAGTGGTAGTAGTAGTAGTAGTAGTTGTTGTTGTTGTAGCAGTGGTAGTAGTAGTAGAAGCAGCAGTGGTAGTAGTAGTAGTTGTTGTTGTTGTAGCAGTGGTAGTAGTAGTAGAAGCAGCAGTAGTAGCAGTGGTAGTAGTAGTAGTTGTTGTTGTAGCAGTGGTAGTAGTAGTAGAAGCAGCAGTGGTAGTAGTAGTAGTAGTTGTTGTTGTTGTAGCAGTGGTAGTAGTAGTAGAAGCAGCAGTAGTAGCAGTGGTAGTAGTAGTAGTAGTAGTTGTTGTTGTTGTTGTAGCAGTGGTAGTAGTAGTAGAAGCAGCAGTAGTAGCAGTGGTAGTAGTAGTAGTAGTTGTTGTTGTTGTTGTAGCAGTGGTAGTAGTAGTAGAAGCAGTAGTGGTAGTAGTAGTAGTTGTTGTTGTTGTAGCAGTGGTAGTAGTAGTAGGAAGCAGTGATAGTAGTAGTAGTGGTAGTAGTAGTAGTAGTAGTAGTTGTTGTGTAGTTGTAGCAGTGGTAGTAGTAGTAGAAGCAGCAGTGGTAGTAGTAGTAGTTGTTGTTGTTGTTGTAGCAGTGGTAGTAGTAGTAGTAGTAGTTGTTGTTGTTGTAGCAGTGGTAGTAGTAGTAGAAGCAGCAGTAGTAGCAGTGGTAGTAGTAGTAGTAGTAGTTGTTGTTGTAGCAGTGGTAGTAGTAGTAGAAGCAGCAGTGGTAGTAGTAGTAGTTGTTGTTGTTGTTGTAGCAGTGGTAGTAGTAGTAGTAGTAGTAGTTGTTGTTGTTGTAGCCGTGGTAGTAGTAGTAGAAGCAGCAGTAGTAGCATTGGTAGTAGTTGTTGTAGCAGTGGTAGTAGTAGTAGTTGTTGTTGTTGTAGCCGTGGTAGTAGTAGTAGAAGCAGCAGTAGTAGCATTGGTAGTAGTTGTTGTAGCCGTGGTAGTAGTAATAGAAGCAGCAGTAGTAGCAGTGGTAGTAGTAGTAGTAGTTGTTGTTGTTGTAGCAGTGGTAGTAGTAGTAGAAGCAGCAGTGGTAGTAGTAGTAGTAGTAGTTGTTGTAGCAGTGGTAGTAGTAATAGAAGCAGCAGTAGTAGCATTGGTAGTAGTAGTAGTAGTAGTAGTTGTTGTTGTTGTAGTAGTGGTAGTAGTAGTAGAAGCAGCAGTGGTAGTAGTAGTAGTAGTAGTTGTTGTAGCAGTGGTAGTAGTAGTAGAAGCAGCAGTGGTAGTAGTAGTTGTTGTAGCAGTGGTAGGTAGTAGTAGTAGTAGTTGTTGTTGTTGTTGTTGTAGCAGTGGTAGTAGTAGTAGTAGTAGTAGAAGCAGCAGTGGTAGTAGTAGTAGTAGTAGTAGTAGTAGTTGTGGTAACAGTAGTAGTAGTAGTGGCAGTGGTAGTAGTAGTAGTAGTAGCAGTGATAGTAGTAGTAGTAGTAGTAGCAGCAGCAGTAGTAGTAGCAGTGGTAGTAGTAGTAGTAGTAGTAGTAGTAGCAGTGGTAGTAGTAGTAGTAGTAGTAGTAGTAGTAGTAGTAGTAGCAGTAACACTAAATGGTCCAGTGCACAACTAATTATCCATAAACTTATTGTGCCTCATACCGACAGAAGACAAGAGCAGCATATTCTACTGTCACAAACAAGGACATACATTTCATACTTTAGTCTATACCCCATGTCTCAGTAAACAATACTTACATTGTTCTGGAACAAGTCTTACCAAACACCCCACTCCATCCAGAAAGAACATTGTGGTTTCCTATCCCTCTTGGAGATAGTCCTAAAGACGATACAAACGGTTTGACGTCTTCCAGTACAGTGGTTTCTTTACAGCCTGTCGTCTCATGGCAGAAGGGGCAGTAGGGTAGCCTAATGGTCCGCCCGTCACGCTGAAGACCCGGGTTCGATTCCTAACATGGGTACAATGTGTGAAGCCCATTTTTCATGTCCCCCGCCGTGATATTGCTGGAATATTGATAAAAGCGGCGTAAAACCATACTCACTCACTCAATAGATAGTTATTTATAAGCAAACTGTATCAGTGGTAATACCGTGTGGGCAGGGCATACTTACTCTCCCCGCTAGTGTCTGGTGTCAGCTGTGATTCACTCCCAGAGATGATCCATTCAAGCTATTTACCTTGTGCCAAATGGAATCGGCTTCGGCGGGATAAGCTTGGATAGTGAGTGAGTGAGGACTGGCAATATTCTAGCAATATCACGGCGGGGGACACCAGAAATGGCTTCACAGATTGTACCCTTCTGCGTGACCAGCGAACTCTTTAACCACTAGGCTACCCTACCTCCCTAAGATTGGATAGAGAAAGGCAGGGCAAATAGGAAAAAGAGGATAAATTAAAGACAGAGAGTAAGATGTTTATGGAAATCGTCGTCATACAGCTCAAACACATTGTGGGGGTCTATTGAATCCTCAGTCAACATCTGTAGCGTTGCGTGTCTAGTGTAAGAGTCACCATGGTGGAGGGTCTATGGAACCCTCAGCCAACATCTGTAGCGTTGCGTGTCTAGTGTAAGAGCCACCATGGTGGAGGGTCTATGGAACCCTCAGCCAACATCTGTAGCGTTGCGTGTCTAGTGTAAGAGCCACCATGGTGGAGGGTCTATGGAACCCTCAGCCAACATCTGTAGCGTTGCGTGTCTAGTGTAAGAGCCACCATGGTGGAGGGTCTATGGAACCCTCAGTCAACATCTGTAGCGTTGCGTGTCTAGTGTAAGAGCCACCATGGTGGAGGGTCTATGGAACCCTCAGCCAACATCTGTAGCGTTGCGTGTCTGAGTGTAAGAGCCACCATGGTGGAGGGTCTATGGAACTCTCAGCCAACATCTGTAGCGTTGCGTGTCTAGTGTAAGAGCCACCATGGTGGAGGGTCTATGGAACTCTCAGCCAACATCTGTAGCGTTGCGTGTCTAGTGTAAGAGTCACCATGGTGGAGGGTCTATGGAACCCTCAGCCAACATCTGTAGCGTTGCGTGTCTAGTGTAAGAGCCACCATGGTGGAGGGTCTATGGAACCCTCAGCCAACATCTGTAGCGTTGCGTGTCTAGTGTAAGAGCCACCATGGTGGAGGGTCTATGGAACCCTCAGCCAACATCTGTAGCGTTGCGTGTCTAGTGTAAGAGCCACCATGGTGGAGGGTCTATGGAACCCTCAGCCAACATCTGTAGCGTTGCGTGTCTAGTGTAAGAGCCACCATGGTGGAGGGTCTATGGAACCCTCAGCCAACATCTGTAGCGTTGCGTGTCTAGTGTAAGAGCCACCATGGTGGAGGGTCTATGGAACCCTCAGCCAACATCTGTAGCGTTGCGTGTCTAGTGTAAGAGCCACCATGGTGGAGGGTCTATGGAACCCTCAGCCAACATCTGTAGCGTTGCGTGTCTAGTGTAAGAGCCACCATGGTGGAGGGTCTATGGAACCCTCAGTCAACATCTGTAGCGTTGCGTGTCTAGTGTAAGAGCCACCATGGTGGAGGGTCTATGGAACCCTCAGCCAACATCTGTAGCGTTGCGTGTCTAGTGTAAGAGCCACCATGGTGGAGGGTCTATGGAACCCTCAGCCAACATCTGTAGCGTTGCGTGTCTAGTGTAAGAGCCACCATGGTGGAGGTCTATGGAACCCTCAGCCAACATCTGTAGCGTTGCGTGTCTAGTGTAAGAGCCACCATGGTGGAGGGTCTATGGAACCCTCAGCCAACATCTGTAGCGTTGCGTGTCTAGTGTAAGAGCCACCATGGTGGAGGGTCTATGGAACCCTCAGCCAACATCTGTAGCGTTGCGTGTCTAGTGTAAGAGCCACCATGGTTTATGAGCAATATTCAGACCAGCAGATCATATGTCAGCACGCAGCCATCGTCGACGCCGTCACAGTCCATTCTCTCTCGAGACAACAGTTCCCGGCTCTTGATCATGTGGATTCACAAATCTATCTTGTCGCAGTTTAATATCTCCTTGCATTACATATGAGCTGAGATCCTATTGTGTAGTCATGTCGTTAGAGATGCTTAAGTCACCAGGGTCGTTGATGTAGCAGTACTGGAGACGGTTCTATCTAATGAAGGTCCCGGAGATCTCGCCAACATTTAAATAAGCATCAGTCGTAGAATTAAAATGATACATGAAGCTGAGTCGGTACAAGTCATTAAGTGTAATAAGTATGCGGGAACTGTGCTATTACGGAGAGGACATCCTATATCGGTTTAAATTCGAATTATGTTAACTGACAAAATAACCTGTCTAACGGCTGCTGTATGAATCATGTCGGGTGTGTTGATGTGGGAGGTGGTGGGAAATGGACAGATATATTTACGTACACACAAATCGGGTTTGGTTTCATGTGTAGGACTGGAGAAAACAGTATACATCCACAGGATTGGAGAAAACAGTATACATCCAAAGGACTGGAGAAAACAGTATACAGCCACAGGACTGGAGAAAACAGTATACAGCCACAGGACTGGAGAAAACAGTATACAACCACAGGACTGGTGAAAACAGTATACAACCACAGGACTGGTGAAAACACTATACAACCACAGGATTGGAGAAAAACAGTATACAGCCACAGGACTGGAGAAGACAGTATACAGCCACAGGTGCTGATAGTCATTCTGTGTTGGGTCTCATGTGTAGGAGAGAGAGCGGGAAGAGCACAGAGTGATAGAGGAAGACAGAGAGCGAGAGAGATCGGAATAGTGAGTGGAAGGGAAGGGAGGAGGGAGAGAGAGAGAGAGAGAGAGATCAAAGAGAAAGAGGGGGTGGTTAGGGATGAGAAGGGGTGAGAGGACAGGGATGGGATATTGAGAGTGACGGTTAAAGGGGACTTCATGTTGGAGAGAGAAGGATGGAGGGTGATTGTAAGACAGATGGATGAACAATGGAGACGGGGAAAGGGCAGATAATTCGAGTTTGCGAGGGCTTTTAGGCGGGAATGGAGTGGAATGGGGAATAAAATGTGTGAAAAGATAAAGAATTACATTGTACATGATCAAATTAGACAATAACGCTGTATCATCAATTTCTCAGTGCGTGCAGTGAGCGGGGTGTTCTCAAGGGAAGACTCAGTGAACGCGAGATCTGTAGGAGGAACAGACACGGTAAACGCGAGCAAGTGATCGAAAGGATAGTTCTTAATACAATAGGATTAACAGTGGAAATTACGTATTGCTTCTAACCTGTCACAGCGGTTCTCGACGATACACACCCACATGTTCCCGCGGGGTTCGTCGTAAATAAGTTACAGTCCATCACTCCTGGAAGAACGCACGCACAATCGATGATGTCGACGTTCCCGAAGTCTCAGATGGAAACAAAAACGCCAAGAATCATCCTATTTTGAAGTGTTTAAATAATCCTTCATTTGTGCTTAAGTCTCAGTGAAGGTTTTAGTTTTCTGGGCAGCCAAGTGACTGAGGCGCTTTTTAAAGTTTCGTCCCCTGCCTTGTCAGGATTTGCTTGTGATCGTTCCGTATTTCTCTCAAAACTAGTTCTTGGTCAGCATCAAGCTCCGTTTCAAGGGTTTACGTAGTGAACTCGTGCCATCCCCGTGCTTGTTGGCCCTTCTCAAATCCAAATATTCACACTACGGTAATTGTTGTATTAAAGCTCACTCACTCATTCATTTAAGGTCACTACGCTGTTACATTCCACAAATATATTTATAATATAATAAAATCATGTCGCTGAATCCGCATATGTATGAATACTTGATTTAAGATACAAGCAACCACTTCTATACATAAGCATGGGCCTGTGATACGGGTAACCACTTGAAATAACCCTGAACTGTGTTTGTTGGGTCAACGTTGATGAGCTTCTAACGTGGATACAACTTCTATGAGCAATCATCAATCTTTTCACCCCAGAGGGTCAATCACCAAAGCCTATGGATAATCGGTTGCATGCAGACGGATCAAGTGAACGTTGGCTAAAGACATTACATCTTGGGAGAGAGTTTGGCTGACGATCCCTGTTCAGGTCAACCAACCACCAGCACCGTGCTGAAGCATCTTGTGGGTCAGTAGAAGTAGTGCTTCATGAGTATTTAAACGTGTGCGACAGGTTCATCGAGTGCTATCGAATGGAATGAAGGTCATGTGAAGTGACCACATTTAATGCCATGTTAATCCGATAAACTAGACACTTAAGCGATCATTTTTATTTCATGCTAGTATTTATAATTACGGCCAGCATGAAATGGTGTATATTTGGCCAACATAGTCAAAATCTTGCCTTAGTCTATCAAAGGGAACTGTCTCGGCAAACTGGGTGTTTTTTTCCATCGGTCCTGAAAGCTCTATAGGAATGTGGGTATTTACCTGGTTCTGGGACACGGTGACATGTTACTCCGCCTCTTACGACAAGCATGGGTTTCTGAAGTCCAAGTCTAGCCCGGATCCTCACAGGTCACCCCGGGTTTTGGCCCAAGTTTTCTTGCCTGTTTTCACATTGGAAGAAAACACTACTCGTGTAGGATACTGTTTATAACATCTGTTACTGGTTTATCTGACCATTTACGTCACACCGCCAGTGTTAAACAACACACACGAATAAAACATGCATGATGATTCTTAAATTGCTTCAATGACATGGGGATATGATAATAAATACAATTTCAGATATTTTCACAAGCTCCACTCACGAACACGAACCGTGGGTGAAAAATGAAAAGAATAATTCTAACATGCTGCAACTACTGCATTGTCGATGTTTGTCACAGCTGGATCATATTCATCAATACGGCATATCCAGGAATGGCCTGACCACAGAACTATACAATCACTAGTCCCGGGGATTAGGGTACAAATCTTGTGAATCAAACCAATAAAAACATTTAATATCTGTGGAATGTACACGAATGACATAGATTGTTTCCCAATACTTGAGTCTAACACTTCTTATCCTTAAGCTTCTTTATGGTGCTGGCTTTAAATGAGCTTGTCTCCTTTAATCGCCTTAAGTATTTAAGAAAGGATTTTCCATCTGTAAGCATATTCCAGACCAACTGATACCCATCAGCCACCTTTAGAGGTTACAAGGATGTAAATTACTGTTTGGTATTTAAGTGGTATTAGATGTTCGCCAATGACAGGCAAAAGCTTAACACGTGACTTTCCTTTACACCAAAGGGATTTATATCTGATGACAGTCAAGATGGTATTCTATCGCATGGACAATCTATAATTAGTTGGGCCGTGTGCAGTTACCTCAGATGCTGTGTGAGTGAGTTGGGTTTAAAACACGCTTTCAGCTGTTCTAGTGAGCTAGCACAGTTGGTGTTGTAGCACCTGTGAGAAACACTTTGTTGGTAGCACCTGTGAGAAGCACGCGAGCTGTAGCACCTATGAGAAGCACGCGAGTTGTAGCACCTGTGAGAAACACGCGAGCTGTAGCACCTGTGAGAAACACGCGAGCTGTAGCACCTGTGAGAAGCACGCGAGCTGTAGCACCTGTGAGAAGCACGCGAGTTGTAGCACCTGTGAGAAGCACGCGAGTTGTAGCACCTGTGAGAAACACGCGAGTTGTAGCACCTGTGAGAAGCACGCGAGTTGTAGCACCTGTGAGAAGAACGCGAGCTGTAGCACCTATGAGAGAAGCACGCGAGTTGTAGCACCTGTGAAAACACGCGAGTTGTAGCACCTGTGAGAAGCACGCGAGTTGTAGCACCTGTGAGAAACACGCGAGCTGTAGCACCTGTGAGAAGAACGCGAGTTGTAGCACCTGTGAAGAAGCACGCGAGCTGTAGCACCTGTGAAAGAACGCGAGTTGTAGCACCTGTGAGGAAGAACGCGAGCTGTAGCACCTGTGAGAAGCACGCGAGTTGTAGCACCTGTGAGAAGCACGCGAGTTGTAGCACCTGTGAGAAGCACGCGAGTTGTAGCACCTGTGAGAAGCACGCGAGTTGTAGCACCTGTGAGAAACACGCGAGCTGTAGCACCTGTGAGAAGCACGCGAGTTGTAGCACCTGTGAGAAACACGCGAGCTGTAGCACCTGTGAGAAGCACGCGAGTTGTAGCACCTGGAAGAAGCACGCGAGTTGTAGCACCTGTGAGAAACACGGGAGTTGTAGCACCTGTGAGAAGCACGCGAGTTGTAGCACCTGTAGAAAACACGCGAGTTGTAGCACCTGTGAGAAGAACGCGAGTTGTAGCACCTGTGAGAAGCACGCGAGTTGTAGCACCTGTGAGAACACGCGAGTTGTAGCACCTGTGAGAAACACGCGAGCTGTAGCACCTGTGAAGAACGCGAGTTGTAGCACCTGTGAGAAGCACGCGAGTTGTAGCACCTGTGAGAAGAACGCGAGTTGTAGCACCTGTGAGAAACACGCGAGTTGTAGCACCTGTGAGAAGAAGAACGCGAGTTGTAGCACCTGTGAGAAACACGCGAGTTGTAGCACCTGTGAGAAGCACGCGAGTTGTAGCACCTGTGAGAAGCACGCGAGTTGTAGCACCTGTGAGAAGAACGAGAGTTGTAGCACCTGTGAGAAGCACGCGAGTTGTAGCACCTGTGAGAAGCACGCGAGTTGTAGCACCTGTGAGAAGAACGAGAGTTGTAGCACCTGTGAGAAGCACGCGAGCTGTAGCACCTGTGAGAAGCACGCGAGTTGTAGCACCTGTGAGAAGTACGAGAGTTGTAGCACCTGAAACCGTAAGAAACACTGTACAATACACTCATCTGCAATGACTCCCAGGGCATTCCTATTGTAGGACCTCTGTGCTGTGCCTTTCATTGTTTTTCGGAACAAATATATTTTGGCCTCAGGCACAACGTATTTTTATGACCGTGTTGACAAAGTGTACAAAGGACAATTAACGCCCCAAGTCTCTGGTGGTGAATGGGTGTTTGTTGTTCGTGTCGAGTGAGCCATCGTATTAAAAAATCAAACTGTCAACGCCAGAGAATAAACAGCCAAAAACAAATGAAGGATGAAAATTAAATCATGAATGGATCACTGAAGATCAATGATGACACCAGGTGTTGGGGAAATGGCAAGCATGTTCTATTATTCCATATGTTTTATGGGTATTCCAACATCTTTTGTCAATAAACAGCTTGTCATTGAAAAAGGAGTTGTGAAACCTCCATTGGAATTCAAATCCTGAGATAGCATCGTTCATCATTGCCTGGCCATGTGTTATGTTTAGTGCATTGCTCCCATATCTACATTAACACTTCGGGAATGACTCTAACAGATTTCGACCTTGGCTGAAAAGGTTAAGAAGAAATGAGACGGTGCAAATTGAATTATGTGGGCATCTTGTGACCGTGAATGTACCTAACAGTGAAGTATCTCTCAGACTATTACTGCATTAAACATATATAATAGAGACAGTGTTACATGAGCGTTCGCTATCTCCAGGGTATTTTGTACGTTTTTAAAGGTCACTGAAAAGAATATGTTCTAACGCTGAAATGTCCACGTTAGATATTCACTTGTAAAATGGCAAAGACGCAGTTTGCGCGCTTCATAAATAAACTAATTATTGTATTGCTTACTCTGTCAATTTATCTATGGGTGTATCTGTGAAGGATGTCTTTTCACAAGCATGTATGGATACATTTAATCCAACCTGACAAATCTCAGTAGATATGCAACAACTATCGAGAGCTGCGAAGTCGATATTGGTTCCGACGTACTCACCACTTCCGGTATTGTTTGGCGTCCGCAAAAGACGGAATATCAAGAACGTAAATATTTGATGCGTTAATGATATGTTATTCCTTAAAGGTCACATCCAACGTAAAACACAACTTTGCAGATTCTGATACCTTTCGGTATGGACTTACCGAAACAAATCATCAAAAATGCAAATTCAACTTATAAAGTTGAAAAATAACGCGATGAAAAAAGACGCGCGAAATCGGAGTTCAAACGTTTCACTAATTTTCCCCAGACTTTTCTGGGGAATACGGGTTTCAACAGCTGGGGTGCGCTCATAGCACATGCGCAGTGAAATAGGTTCGCGCAACTTGGAAGCGGGCTGTCTGGTGAATACTCGGTGAAGGCTTTGGCGTGAGCTATTTTCATAATGTTTTGTTGATATCTCCCAGGCGCGAGCTTTTGTATGTTAGTGACAGTAAATAAACTGTTTATATAATTTTATTTGTCTATTTCACCACACGTTCTTCTTACCGAGTCACTTTCCTCAGTTCGATACTTAAAAGCAATGTCATTATTTAGAGTTGACACAATTTCTAACTGCTGATATAGATATGTCGCTTGTCACAGACAAAACTCAATGTCTTGTTTTTATTGACACCTGTGTAGTCTGCCTGCCTGTTCATAATAATGACAATATTCAATACAACTGCGATCACTGACCACATGCAATTTGAACTTAACACCAATCAGGCCATATACACCATAAACAAAACGCATTGATTTATGGCCCGAGTTCACGATCTCTGTCACATTATGTAATTACACAGACAGGCAGGTGTGATACTTGAACACATGACATGTTATGATGTCTGTTGATTGCAAAATTTTATACACAAAAAATGAGTATGTATTTACAAAACCCAACTTTCTATATATACACACACAGTGAGCCGTACAAGACTTGCATCTGCTATATGAACCAGCCGTTACACTTGATGCACACCCACCCGTGGCTCTGACTTGGCTCGGTATCCCGGCTGCTTCTTGTTTCCGAGGGAGGTAAACCCAAAGTACAAAATATTGCACTTTTTGATTTGTGATTATACGCTTATAATTTTGTTTATTTGTTTTTTCATAATCAGCAATGCATATTATATGTCACGAAGAAGTGATAATTGTGTTTTAATTATGTTTGATTTTTTGGTTGCATGTGACCTTTAAAATATGTTCTTGACAACTGATATAACCCGGGTCCATGCAAAACCTTCACTGTCTTTTGATGACAGCATGATGTTCATTACCGATATTATTAGTCTATGTTGTCTAATATAGTTCTCTAGATTTGCAAAAGTAACAATTTACGACATACCTCCCATCCTAACATTTCTTGTGACCTTTAATTCCTTTCGTGCACAATCCCTCATTGTTTTGTTGTCTGTTTAACATAATTCTACTGTCCATTGTATAAACTCTTGGGGGGTTTCCTTTGCTTCCAAAAATATTTATTTGGCGGTGATGACTGGCCTCAAGTGTCCCTTGTTTGTATCTCATTACCAAACTTTCCTGTTGGTATTTAGCCGATGCGGTATTCCTAACAACTGCGACAAGAACCGTTCTCTATAGATCTAACCAGACAGTTATCGATACTGCATGTTGTAATCTAGAGTCAGAAATGAATGTAACTCTGAATTTTTTTAAAAAAAACTATTTTTTTTGTTTTTTTCCGGCTATTTCTGCTGAAACAGGAAACAGTTTTCCAAATATCACTCTTCACTATAGCATAAGTTTTATATGGTTGTATGCCAGTGTGGTTCAGGATTTAGACCACGTCGTAATTATATTACATTGTTTTTGTTGGGATTCATAAAATTCTTTTTTGAAAAGGGTTAGTTGTAAAGAATGTATTACTATGTAATGTTGGTGAAAGTTCCTAATTTTTTATGTTTAGGGAATTAGCTGGACTCTGGAATCTAGAACCGCTGTGACTTATCCAGCATGTAGTAGTACGTGCCAGAGGTATTTAGATAATGGTATTGGAGAGTTGCGGGCCTCTATGGTCGGACATTGAATCAAGGCGAGGGCTTGTGTGAAGATCATATGTTCAGCCTTGATATCAAGACTATCTAGGGAGCGTGGCCACTGTTGCTGTTGGGGGAATGCTTTATCACTGACTTTATTACTTTCACTATTGCTTTTGTATTTTATCTAACCAGTGTGCTGCAACTGCTACTGAATGTTGTAAAGACACTTTGTTGTGTACTTTTTATTGTAATAACCCTTAAAATAAATTGTTAATTATTGTTTGTTGCGTGTTGGCATCACACAGATATTATTTTGCGGTCAGTATTAATTTGGAAGCGGACAAAAAACAATATTTTTTCGGTCCTGATTGCTTCCGCTGTGATTGCCGAATATACATCACTTTCACATGGGCTTGAAGTGAACTCCCTCACATAGTCCATTTCCAGGCATATGATTAGATCATATGAATAAAGTCGTATTCCAGCCAAGGCCTACATCGAGCACACCTTGATATAGTGCAAAGTCGTCTAGTTATATGCTGGACTAGCATATGATATGATACATTAAATATGTAATTCCGTCCGATACCCTTGTCCAAACACAGTGTTCTGTCCTGGACCCCCTGGTCCATTGTTCAGTGAAGTCCAAGTGTACCAGGATCCCCCGGCCGTTGGAAATAGTCACATGACTTAATACTCTTCAGAGCCGGGTTAAATACCCGATCACCCACTCGTTCAAATTAAGAACGTCAGCAATAAAATATGTTTAGTCGCCATTATCTGCCATCGATGAAGAAAGGTGAAGATGGTGCGTATACATCACCTCAAGAAACAGATGTTGAGTTAAACAAAGATTTGTCTGAAACATTTGCCGTTTTAAACAAAGTAGACAGAAAGTATAGAAAAACAAACACATATTTTGTATTCCATATTGATAGCGGCGTTTCATCACAGATCCTTACACCGTTGTCAAGCTTTACCTAACCTCACTCACTCACCCACCGATACTGACTCTGTAGGAAGATTCCAGTGTGATGATATAGGACTGACCTTGTAATTTAACGAATGAATAAATGAATATTGTTTTACGTCGTATCAGGGAATTTTCCAATATTCGAGGCGAGAATCAATTATCATGAATTCAACATGTGTAAACGGTGAACAATTATAAAAGTATGACAACTACCAAGTAAAATATCGTTTATCACAAGTAAAGTACGAACTGACAATTTTGCTAAAAGTTATATCTTGTCACAAAGATCAATTTCTTTCAATCTTGAGTAGAAAGGTGTTTTAAAGTAGAAAACATTTTAACATGTTTGACGTATCAGTGCAGTGTCCACAAAGTCTAAAGTATATGTTTCATGGTAAACTGACATTGACATGGAACACACACCGCCATTAAAGGGAAGGAATGGGTAAAATGTCATATTCGGCGCTGATATGGTTATCATGGTCGGTTGTATAGCATGTAGTTTGTGATTTGCCTATCCCAGGTTGACTGCCAGCATTGATTGACTTATTCCATTATAACTGGCTTACAATCTTTATATGGGATCTCGGTGTATGTTGCAGTTTGTTCAACATAAGCCTTTGCTGTTTGATGCCAACTCATCTTGGCAAAGAAAGGGTGGTCAGATTTGCTACAATCTATTGACTGCAAGCATGACAGACTATCTGATAAAATTGTCTGGTCTCAAAATATTTCTTGTGCTTTCTTTTGTACTTTTGTTTTATACTTTTAAAGTTCAGAAGTGTAATAATAGCAAGAAGAATGTTTTGCAATAGTTTCGTAATTTGTTTGCGATACCATGTTTACTTGTCAGAATATCATCATGTACCTTAAGAGGACGCAGGCTGATATATTGTCTGGTCTCAAAATGCTTCTTGTGCTTTGTTTTGTACTTTAGTTTTATGCTTTTAAAGTTCAGAGGTGCAATAAGAGCAAGAAGAATGCTTTGCTATTGTTGCCTGTAATGTATTTGCGATATCATGTTTACTTGTCAGAATATCACCATGCACCTTACGATGACGCAGACTGTATCGAGGTCCTTCACCCTTATTTATCTGGACTTTGCCTGGACCATGTGACCACCCATGACGTGTTTGAGCATTTATTTCAGAAATTCATAGTATTTCGAGTTTTAGCTCCGAATATTATAAGGTTGTTCAGGAGTATGGGTGAAGGGTTAGCATTAAAAGGTTCTTCGGCATTTTTCCTTTGTTTTCTGCAATCATTATTGAACCACGGTTTACCTATACGGGGACATGTAGATGATCTTGGTATAGTTTTCATGGCAGTGTTAATGAGATTCTTTGGAACTGATTCTATAGGGTCATCTGCATTATGGTATGACTCAAACAGAAGGTTTTTCAGTACATAACTTCTAGACTAAGGTCCAGTTAGCTTTATTGAAATTCCATCGAGAAATCGAAAGTTCTTCATTGGCGTTGGCCATTATATATGCGCGGTTAAACTTGAATAACAGTCTCTAATGCAGCGGTGTCAGGGCGTAGTTAAGTTGTTAAAGCTGTCAGTGAACTAATGCTCTCCAGATATCAGCGACGCATCCATCCACGAGAGAACGCCCAGGGGGACTGGGGGCAGTCCTGCGTGGGCACCCTCACGTCTCAACGCTTCACATTTGCACCGTGAGAACAGCCCACGGGTTATATTTGTCACCTCAGCAAATACAGCTCGTCAAATTTCGAAAGAGAATATCATTTTTCTGTGCTAGGAATCAATACTTCGAGCAGATTGACCTTCTTTTAGGCATTAAACTTACCGTTAAAATGACATTTACCTCAGGCCATCCGTACTTTTTATTTGTTTCTCATCTGCAACCTCAATGAGCAAGAGAAGGTGGCGAAAGGAAAAAGCACCAAATGTTTTTCACTGATTGTGTTACGTAATTTATGAAAATAATATAATTTAGATCACTAGGTAGTCTCTGAATTTATTAAAGATGAAGAATCGTTTTGATTGAAACAATTTTTTAATAACATATATGAGGAAAGATCAAACTGACATTGGGTTTTCATGAGAGTGCAGGGGAAGAGTATGGGTTTTTATATCACATCGGGGCATTCATTTCCACAGTGGCAGGGGAAATTGAAATGACAAAACTATTAATTAACTATTTCACGCCAGCATGGTATTTAATTAAGGGAGGGAGATGGTACCATTTCTACTGGAGGCATACGACACATATGTGTTACAGGTAAACGTATTGGTGTTAAAGATCATTATGTCCAACAAATACGTTGTCATAGCATCCCAGTCAGGTGTGAAGTAACTGTATCTTCTTGGAAGTGTTACAGGTACAGGGAGAGAGTTATAGTTTTACGCCTCTTTAAACATATTCCAGTCAATATCACGGAGGGAACACCAGAAATGGACTTCAAACATTGTACCCATGTGGGGAGTCAAACTCAGATCTTCGGCGTGACGAGCGAACGCTTTACCCACTAGGCCACCCCACCGCCCCCGTGTGACAGGTACAGGTAATACACACTTGTACCTACATATGTTGTGAGATGTCAAATCTTTAAGAATCAAAAACGTTGCTTGAACAGAAGCTGTTTTTAAATTTATTGGTTAAGAAATTGTCAAATTCACCTTAAATATCAATTTCATTTTATGGAGTCTATAAATTCACCATCTATTCCGATCAATGTTTCATGCCCCGCATGAGATTGCTGGGGCAGTTGGAGTGACTTTTAACACATAAAATGACACTTACTTCGTGGTTTTCTAATTTGAAATGTAAACCACTTTTCAATAATTGACTTTCAAAATTTCCCACGCTTATGTTTGTTTAATGTCTATTAACTACTGTGAGCCTGTGTGCAGGAGATATGAGTGTCATCTGAGCGTTGTTTAGTGTCAGAGCCAGGTTGAAATTACTCAACAAACAATTTAGCGTTGCTTTCAAATATCACATGCTACAGTATTTGCTGCAGACAATATTATTTCGTGTTATTCATAATATTCTGTCATAACTATACTGTACTAAAATGTAATGATTTTGGCGAAAGAAAGAATGAAAGAAACAAGAAAACGTTTTTCGGTGGTGATGTATTTTGTACGAGTATCATAGCTGTGTTTTTGTCCCTTTTCCGGTGATTATTTTCAACCTAGTAACTAGTAACTAATGTTTTCATATATTATTTTGCCCTGTAGTACGTATTCTTATTTGTCAGTTTCGAAGTAGTATATGTTCGTCATTATCAAATGCAATCTATTGATTCATTTAATATATCAATTCATGTTACATATATTATGAAGAGTTTTACATTTGATCTATGATCGGGTATAAGCTTTACGATCCTTTATAATGATATAAATCTCTTTCGAGTAGTCAGAGAGCTGACGAGTTACGTCCCTTGACCCTGTCAGGCTACTTTGGAGATTTTCTGTAGCAAAGTCAAGTGATGCAGGTAGCAGTGTAGCAGAGATCCCTTGTAAGGACAGATCTCAGGGAACACATGGTTGTCAGTGTTCCAAAGTATCCAGTTCCTCGCTCCCGACTTGTAGGTTCCACAGATCGATTCGATATTGTTTGAAGCAGGTGAGTGCGATGAGGTTAACGCTGCTTTTGGACAGTGTTGCCTAATTTGTCAGTTATGTCACGATGTCATGTGTCACGAGGACAGGCATGGCGCTGACAGACCAAAGCCTTGATAAATGGTAGTCAGGGAGTCAAACCGTCAGAACACTATATCCGACATTACAAGAGGGGTAACCCTCCACAGCAAGACGTGGCGAGTCGGTATTAGAAGGTATTTTCCAACTAACGCAAGTCTTATTTTGTTTATTTGATAACCGTTTTGTTATTTCACTCTCTTTATATCATTAGGATATTTGTCTCATGTTTATGTATGTGCATGTACAAAATCAATAAATTAAATAAAATATAGCTTATGGTTGAGATAACAGCATTCTAATCATGAATAAATCCACAAATATTAGTATTCACATAATTTTACATTTGCGACCATGTAGAAGCGGTGCAGTAGTGCACCTTCGGTCTAGCAACATGTCGAGTCTGAACCGGGCGAAAACGTGACAAGTACACGAGCAATGATCCACGATGACGATGACAAACCAATCAGTTCAATCACAACTCCACCAATTGAAGTCGACCCTGCGATAAGCATAATTAGACAGACGAGTGGGTGAGTTGGGTTTGGCGCCACTTTCAACATTATTTCTGTAAACTCACGTCACGTGAGCTTAATGTGGGAGGAAAGCCCGCCATCTGTGCAGACAAACCCAGACATATAATCTTGGCGAACAGGGATTCGAACCCACGATCATTAATGTCTGGCGTACCCAAGGGAGGCAACTCTGCACAGCGCTGCACAGACAAGTGTCCCTGCACCACACGGAAGGCGAGCTGATGGTACGAGAATTAATAATAGGAAATGATCCCGATAAGTCAGTGTACGTCTCAAAATCGATTTACAATCGGAAGGAGACATCTTCAATATCTTCGTCTGTTTTACCACCGTCACTTAGAGCTGCCAGATTGCTGGTAGGCAGCAACTTCACACTCGCTCCTTCCGAATAATTTCCGGACTGCATGGAAAAGAAACATGAAGCAAAGCACTGTCCTAATCTAAATACCACTTATGCAACAGTGATTTTTCAAGTTTTCCTTCTTTGCCACAAACCGGACCCTGAGGGAGCATCAACCTGCCCAGAAACAGGTCTTAAGACAGAGGATAAGATGATTACAGCCTCATGCACTGAGACATGAAGCCAGACACATCTGTTCCATATGTCTGTACAGGAAAGGGGAGATGTGGAAGTTCTCAGTAGGTCTTCATGTTAAGTGAAACAAGATGTATGACAAAGACTACTGAAGACTTTGTTCCTTATTGACCTCTTATTATATGCAGAAGGTTTTAAACTAAGTAAAATGTTTCATCACTGTTTGCTTTTTGTGTTTTCACCTATTCAAACATTTTATCCAGGGGAGATACATAACCAGATATGTATCACCGTGTATGATGTGTCGTGTCTTCACAGATTAACATCCTGTACGTTCGATAAACCGAACTGATGACAGATTGCGGAATGCTGTCACAAGCATGGTTGACGTGTATTGGTTGATGTTAGTCCTTGGGAAGGTGGTGGAGTTGGGTTTAACGTCGTGCTTGAGAATATTTCACTCATATGACGACGTGCATGCGTGTGTATGTCTATGTGCGGCTGCTTGTAATAGCCCAGACTGAAGCTGGTTTTATAGTGCTAGCCCACTGAGATACCGTGCCGCAGTGAAGCATGAATACCCCACTCAGACACATTATACTGACTCCGAGCCGACCAGTCCTTGTTGTACCCATTAATGCCGAGCGCCAGGCAGGGACCAACAAGTACCATATTTTAACGTCTTTTGGTATGACGCGGTCGGGGATCGAACCCGCGACCTTCCGCACTCCGGGCGGACGCTCTAACCACGACACCACGGAGGCGGTCTGGAAGGTGTAATGGGTATGCGGAATGACGTATAGCGTACAGGATGAACAACAACTGGCCAATGCACTGAACTCAGAAAAAGACGCTGCAGTGTCAGAACAACCGTGCCACCCCGTTCTCTGGAGTGGGTGAGTGAGTGAGGTGTTACGCAACTTTTAGTAATTCTCGGCAGTAATATCACCGCAGGAGACGCCATTGTACCCATTTTGTAAACGACTGAGGTTTGTTTCAGCCGTCCCTGCTGCGGCGTGATGTATGTACACTGGTGACGTACAAACGGTCTTGTAAAGCCACACGCATACAAGCATACAAGCGTAAATAACAGGGTGCTAGTTAAACACGTCTACAATAAGTAGTACCTGTGTAATGTCAAGCAAGAAAGACACTGTACATGATACGGACAGGGTAAACGATGGCTATATAAGGAGATTAAACTGATCTAGGTGTGGTAAAACGTTTGGTACAATAACGGCCTGGCATCGCTTTAACAATGGAACGTGCGTTAGCTTCCAGGTCTGCTGGCAATACGATACAAGCTCTATTGAAAAGGTTGGATGGTTTTGTAAGCGCACGCAAACACAAAATTGTGCCATGAAATTTTGATAGAGTCGAGCAAACATTTCAAATCCCCTTGGAACGGTGCGTATCGGTTTTGTTTGATGATGGTCAAACATTACCCTTTAAATATGCGTGGTTAAACTTTCTAAACAGGCGGTCCCGTATGTTTACTTGTAAAACCCTGAAGTGGACTATATCTTTAGATTTCAGCAACATTCCCATCCAATAAAACTCTCCCAAGGGACTGAACGTTTATCAGAAGCGAAATCACCTTCACGTTTCAATGCGTCAAACGCTCATGTAAATAAAACGATCTTTGTTTGATCTGTCACCTAAGGAATACAGAACGTTAATTTTCGAAATAGAGCATGTTTTTTTCATGAAGTCAATGCCGTACAGATAATATGTTCATACCTGCCAATAAAATGACAATTGAGCTGCAACTGACGACGCTTTTACCAGAAAACGATGACATTTGTGTTGGGTTTAATAGATAGCCTTATGTAAGGTTGAGCTACAGGACGCAAAGGTCGTATTCTGGGATGCACCTTTGCACAAATATACACATGGAAGAAATATCGCAACACCGTCGAATTTTAGCCTCTATAAAGCCATTTATATTCACATCATAATTATATTTGTTTGTACGATTATTTCGTCATCCCAGGTGCTACAATCATGTGCAAAATGTGTGCAATACGAGTTCCAGTCATTAAACAAATATCAACTTTCAGAAAACTGTTCTTACAGATATGTAACTTGGAAAATCAATTGATTTCGTTGATAAGCAAATATGTGGTCTCCTCCATGGAAAACTGTTCAAAATTGGCAGGTTATGTGTATGCAGAATACACTGTACTGACATGTCATTGAAGGCTAAGTGAGTAAGTGAGTTTAGTTTTACGCCGCACTCAGCAATATTCCAACTATATGGCGGCGGTCTGTAAATAATCTAGCCTGGACCAGACAATCCAGTGATCAACAGCATGAGCATCAATCTGGGCAACTGGGAACCGATGACATGAGTCAACCAAATCAGCGAGCCTGACCACCCGATCCCGTTAGTCGCCTCTTACGACAAGCATGGGTTACTGAAGTTCATTCTAACCCGATCTGCTATTACAAGAGGTGCTGGTTGTCATATCATCAGGTAATTGCGCAGAAATTATCATCAGCAAACCAATGACGTTAACGAATGTCAGCGTTCAGATCGACCATGAGTGATAACTCCTTGGAGGATACAGCACTTCTCAGAATCACAGAATCACCTTTATTTATGACAAAGCTCGTGTTTGGCGCAGCAGAAACACTGTATATGCACAACGGAATATCCTCTGACCACACGGCCAGTCTTCATGACAATGCTAGGCCACATTGTGGGCGTGGCGTTGGTGATTTTCTTGGCCGACCATGAATCCAGATCTCAGTTCCATACAGACTGTTTGGGACATTATTGGTCGCAGAATACGCCAGAGAGATCCTCCAAAATCTTCATGTATTGGAACAAGCCCTCCACTAAGAATGGAACGCAATACCTCAAAGTCAAATTCAACGTTACACCAGATATTGACATAGCGCTTGGTTATTGATACTTATGTGAATTCCTGTGGATTGTATGCCAGAATCTTGTACATTACCGCTCCTGTTAATGTCAGCTTGTTAACGTCATAACGAACATAGTTATCAGTACTACAAACCGAATCGATTTTTGCCATGTTCGCTTCTCTGAATCAGCTCGTTTTTACGTTCTATTCGCGTTGAGATTTGCCATGTTATTATACCTTGGAGTCAATTTATCCAGATAGTAAGTTACACATAGGTCTTGGATAAGTTACTTAGCTATGGTTAATGATAACATAATGACATAATGTAAAATATGGGCTGTAGCGATAATTTTCCCCTGTGTATAGACTGCCTGATCATTAACCCTATGTCTTTACTTCAAACGAAATGTCCCACCCGTGAAGGTCCAGGTTAGAATTGATCTTCAGTAATCCATGCTTTTCGTAAGAGGTGACTAACGGGATCTGCTGGTCAGGTTTGCTGACTTGGTTGACACACGTCATAGGTTCCCAATTGCGCAGATCGATGCGCATGCTGTTGATCACTGGATTGTCTGGTTTCGATTATTTACAGACCGCCGCCATATAGCTGGAATATTGCTGAGTGCCGCGTAAAGCTAAACTCACTCGCTCACAAAATGTCCTGTTTTCATCAAACCTGCTGGGTGTCATTCGACAGAAAATGCAGAACTTACCCATTCCTGTACCTCACCAGTCTTTATCACCCTGGAAGTGATCTGGAAACCATGCATCCAATGTTGTTCAGGGTGGGTGATAAATACATTACACAAAGCCAGTTTTCTATATAAATATGAATGTTTATTGCATGGCTCTGACGCACAGACAGAACATGTTGGTATAACAAAGGCTAAAACAATTATCGGAATGTGACTACCAGGAAGTGAAGCAACTAGCGTGACTGTCTATATACCAAGTAATTTGGGAATGTCTTCATAAATATTATAAGTAATAGCATTGTCGCCAAGCACCGAGTATGGTGTTTAAGGCTATTGTTATCTCTCCTGTTGTCGCAGCTCTACAATGAGGCTGTACATCTTCAGTCCCCCACCTCCCTCCTGCCTACCCTGAATATTCATTCTGAATGCCCAGGTGTGATTAAATAACATAGCACTAACAATGCATATTCACACAAACACTAGATCAGTTGAATTTCTCATTAGCACAGTTGATTTAAAATTTGTTTTTAAAGCAAACGTCACTTTTGTCACAAACTGATTAAGCGACTGATATCTTTCCACTCTGCTCTTGTGCTGGTATGGATAGGAGTACAAAAGGCCCCAGGATGACCTAGACTGAAAAACATATTCATCTCTCACTATTACCATATACACCAACTATCCATGAACTGGACATACCAAATTCATATTAAACCCTGGACATACAGAATTGAGATGCAAACTTTTGATACAGCAGTTTAAATAATCTATATGGCAATGTGACTAAGATCACATTATCCATTGCCATGAATAATAATATCTTTAACAGCATAATGATGTAAATACATATGAATAGCAACCGAATACCACCCACTGTTGTTGCCATCCCATTCTCAAGGTACTTTTATGGGTGAATTATATTTTCTTATGATTTTTCTACACACTCAATTAAAGGTAGTTATTTTAAACCTGCAATACATTAACTGTTCATCTTATATTAAGTCTGGCCAAAAGAGAGGCAAATAATCTTTTCCTGTTTTAAGACCAAATTCATTCCAGAAAGCCCTCCCTGAAACGCTCAAGATGAAACTAGAACTTTGATCACAATGAGGTATGAAAACAAATCACAACTCCTAACTGTAACACAGAAATGATGGATAATGTGAAGCTTAAATAATCACAGTGAAACATATTCCACTATTTACAATAATCTCACATGGTATTCACATTGTGTGTCCAGACGACATCTTGCATACATCTAAAAGTGTGGACATGCAGACAGGAATATCATTATAATGGTGAGATGGTTGCAGTTGTCACTGTTCTCTGCAGCAAACAAAAATCAAAAACAAAATTGGTCATGCCAGTAAAAAAATGGAAGCATATTGTGTTCTCATAAACAAATGATATGAACTCTGACAACAAGGGAGTTATATTAAGGGCTCCCCCGTTTGCCAAATGTTACCTCCCCAATAACTATCTTTCTCATTAAAAGGAAACTGTTTCATTTTCAACTGCTTGAAAGCATATAAGGAATGTTGCATCTATACATAGCCAGTCAGCCATTACATAATGAGCGTCACCTGGAAACACTTGTGCAATCTGAACCAGGCCATGATAAATAAAAAATAACATACATGTATATATTGCCAGATAACAAAACGGTCTCTCATATATATCAATTGATAATATTTTCATATTTACACGCACATTTACACACACAATGCACAGATATGAATATGCATATATCTTAAAGATGTGGCTCTTGTTATGGCAGAGGGAAGTCATTTTTCCATGAGAGTTTGGTTTAGCACGGTTTTAGACATTATTTCACTCATATAATGACCTGTGAGCCTCATAGGGGAAGACATCTGAACTTCTTTGAGTGGCATTTAGGAGCTGGTGTGATGAACAACTGAGATAGTTCCACAGATATACAACTTCCTTATTACAACATCTGCAACGTTACGGTGTAGATGCTCACACTTGCTTGATAAAGGTTTTAGCATCTACACTGAAACGTCACATATATTGAAATAAAGAAGTTGCCCCATTGTTCAAGAAATTCTAGTGATGCAGGTGTTACCACTAGAGTGAAACATATTTGGGTGGACAAGGATTCAAACCAAGCCTATACTTAGGCACACATGAAGGGCGCAACTTTGCATAGAAATTGTCAACTGGTTTCCAACAGAAGATAGTTCTTACATCATATGGACTGTATCAACATCCCCTTCAGTTATAAGTGACAGTCAGGTATCCTGCACTGGCATTTCATGCACACTGATATTCTCCTGGGCCACACACACACAAACAGTTAAGAGACAATGACTGAGTGAGTGAGTTTAGTTTTACGCCGCTTTTAGCAATATTCCGGCAATATCACGACAGAGGACACCAGAAATGGGTTTCACACATTGTTATCATGTGGGGAATCGAACCCGGGTCCTCCGTGTGATGAGTGAACACTTTAACCACTAGGCTACCCCACCGCCCCTCAAAGCATGGATCAGAGCTGACTGACAACCTTCAGTAAACTATTGATTCTCTGACAGAACACTAGCAGAATATTACAAGTGTTACGATAGTATAACTTCACAAAAATGATCCTTTCACTGTAATCAAGTTTTCCACCTACCTACTATCCATAAAATTGTGGGTTTCCCCAATTCTCAATGTCAAAATCAGTGAATATAAACATCACACGTGAACATCACAAAATAATCAGTCACGATTACTGACCAAAACAGAATTGATTGGGTGCCAAATGAAAAACAGGTTAAAATTGCACGACTGGATCACTGAAAACCAGTGATGACAGTATGTGCTTGCGACAAGGGTAGGCATGTTCTGCCCCTGGGGCAGCGGCTGTCAGGCACAATGTGTACAAGTGACTGTTGCCCAACACAGGAGACCTCCCGTCATGATGCTGACTGCCGGCAGGCAAGGTGATGCGTCTACCATCTGCTACATGCCAGACCAGCTAATAAGTTATCTTTCAAATGAGACCATATATTGGGTGACCTCACATCATAATTCTATCATAATCATACCATGCTTCTTTCACACTAAAAACATACTCCAACTTGTCTTAACTTAATACAATGATTTTTCAGGAATAAAACAAAAGATAACAAATATTGGCGAAGCCAAGATAGCACACTTGTTTACACCACACACCAATTATTCAAAAGACATTGCCAGGAAACCAAAACCTATCTACAGACTTCTTGCAAGTGTAAATGTGTTAGTTTTTCACTCCAAACACATACCAGCAGCCTGTAATGGCACATAGCCTTGGGAGAAACATGCTTACTCAGCATTTACTTGAGCCCAATGCTACACTACGCAGACCTTGAGGCTGGAACTGATCAACTTGACAGGACGGAAAGCTGCATCCCAAATGGACCATGAATATACATGTATCCAAGCATGTGGCCTGCATCGTCTGTATAATGGTACAGCTTGTCAGTGGAAGAACTGTACTTTTGGTGTTGAAATCCTGCATAAAGGTATAATTTAACCACGGTTTGTAACTATAGAGACATCTTAAACATGGGATCTGTACACTACCAAAATGTTTGTTACTCCCAATACAGAGCAGGCTTCTTCGTGGGGCTTACCGTAACAAGATTTAACAAGCGATCAAGACATCATACAATCTTTGACAAAACACAGTGATAGCCTAAGCATTTACATTTCAATGCTAACCATTTTAACCAAACACAATTTGGGACTTTCCAAAATGATGATACGACTAATGCAGTAAAACAAAACATCAATATCTCAGCTCTGTCGTCAAGACAACTACATCAGTAAAGATTGCTTCTCAGAGAATAAGTGTACACTCATGACATGGTATTCCTTGTAGTTCCTGGTTATTGTTAGGTCATGGTCTTGCTGCGTCACCACCTGACCCCGCAGGTAAGCTATGTACACAATCTCAGTCACCAGGTAATATAGAAATCCCAGGTGATTCTGTGGCAGCTGATTGGCTGACTAAGCAATTTCTTTTAAGGTTTTTGCCAATATGTTTGTGTTTATGGACAGAATAGATAATATGGTGTGCATACTAATAAAAGCAAAATATTATTTCAATAATCATCTGTAATACAATGTACACAGAAACCTTGTTAATCTGGACAAATCCACCAGATCAACACCTTTCCAGATTAACAGGTTTTAGGTACAATGAAATCTCCTCTGTAAAATTGTGATTTTCTGCAAATTGTCTGCAGATGAATCTTTACCTAAAACACTTCAGGATTTCAAGGCAGCCGACTTGTTTTATGGAACATTTAATAAGAAAACTTATCCTTTCAAATGATAATGCTTCAGAGACTAAATCAGTATCCTGGGTAAAATACCAAACCAACCCAGATAAATTACCAAATGTGTCCAGGCAAATTACCACATGAATCCTGGTAAAAGTGTTATTGGACATTCTGGCTATACATGTTTTGTCCATCTGCATCATGAGTATTTGTATAACACATCAGCATGAATCTAAATCAATCATTTCTATTGAATCTGATACAAGCACCTTTTGTCAGCTAATTTTGTAAACATTCAAGGGACATGACTCTGCAAAGTCAATTAAAAAAGGATGGAAAATCGGATACATGATTCAGCATTTCCTTTACAAAGTAAAAACATGCTTTTACACACATATCAAAGAAGTTACTGGAATGGAACAAAGCACTACACATAGAGCCAACATTACAGTAACTCACCTGGTCAGACATTCTATGTCCACAGCCCAGGTGAACTGATAGAAAGGGAGATCTTCATTATAAGATATGATTAAAATATTCACCCTCTACCATGATAAAACACCTCAAACCTCGTTTACACATCTTGGCAGCAAGAATACACCAATGGCTATCTGTATGTACCATAACCAGCATGGTATAACTTGTGATATACACATAACTAAAAAACATTAATGGGGTTATTCAATTGGTTGGTTCTAACCCAGCACTGACAGCAGACATGTCTTACATCTGGACTTTGGTGACAGCTACATCCTGTGTCTTACACAGGTTCTTCTGAAAAAAGGTTAATGGAAACTTGATCGTTCAATATAAATATTGTTAATCTGTTAGTGCTAAATGGCTTAGCCTATACCAAAGAGTTCATTTTCACAGAAAGATATGCTCACTTGTGACTGTATGTGCAAGTTTTCTGATACGAGTTGTGTCCCTTGTTAGCACTTCTCAATTACCCTTTGAAAGACTTCAACACTTTTGTGACACTGAAGGCTGGTCATTTAACATAATGGTTACTTGTGGAATGGAGGACTTGGATGAAGCCTTTGGATATGTGGACGTCACAAAAACCAACGACCTTCCGAGTACCTGTCATGTTCAGGGTGCAGAACATTTCAAATCCCAGAAACTGCACTACATACACACAATGCCACATTACAAAGATAAATCTTTATACAATCAACGTGTTATCTTAGAAGAACGGATAGTACTGTTATAATAAAATCAGTATGATTACCTATTTTCTGAGGTTTCATCTTTCCCTAACTTTATAAATATGCCAACAACTGATGTTTTCATCATCCATCTAACCTTGAATGTAATATTAATAACAATATCCAAATTTAGGATGCTACTGACACTCTGACAAATGGCTGTCATCTCATCAACCCTCTCACAAAAAGCTGCTTTATCACTTCAACACTCTGACTATAGTCCGTTTGGCTCAAAAGCGGACCGATAAATTGCAATCTAACTCGAAAACTAATAAACATAAAATACTCAATGAAACGCTGATCATAATCAAAACATCATACCCACTCTGGGATGTTTTGCAGAATTTTGTCCTAAAATAAAAATTGTTTAACAATCTATCATTAAAATATTGATACAGTTCTCTATTTGTTACGAGGGAGAAGTGCAGAGAAAGGGACAGCCAGGTGTTGAGAAGCACATTTACAGACAAAGTTTATTAGTTTTCGAGTTTATTAGTTTTCGAGTTAGATTGCAATTCATCGGTCCGCTTTTTAGCCAAACGGACTGTAAAGGCTGTGTTATCCCCTTGTCCTTGTAGTTTAAGGGAGACAACTGACTGAGGGGCATTAGTCTTGTGCCTCACTGGATCAGAGTGGAAACACTTACAATCATAGGATACAAACAAGACTACTGACAGTTGTCCCCAGCATAACATTTTGACATTTTGATTTTCAGGACTTTCCCTGAGAATGATAATAAGCGAACAAAGGTGACCAGCATCACTGAGATCAGGCCTGTGTTTAAGTTACACTAGTGGAATCAAGGTCAAATCTAACACATGACATATTATGCTGCAACATAAAATCAGGTTGAGACTGATATGATTCAAGCCAAAATATTGTTGTTTCTCAAGCATCAATCAACACCATGAATTCAAGCTCTTCAACCTAGGGCCAAACAACAGTACGTACTTCTCAAAATACATTAAAAATAGCCCTTTTTATTATATGACTGCAGGAAATGAAAGATTAATTGTAGCCTTATTAAAAAGCCATTGTTCTTTCACTTCCTCTTAATAAGTCATGAAAATACGGTTTCCTTGTGGTTCAATCTTATCAACACATAATATACACCATCTCAATCTGGAGTAGCACAATATTCTCACTCAAAATACATATCACGCATCAATATTTCAAAATGTATAGTTTTTATTAATATCAGTCAGATTTGAAAATCATACTCCTTGACACCATTTCACTGCTCAAAGCTGACCTTACTCACGTTATTGTTCAGCTGAGCAGTCATTCACCATTATGTTATACTGGGCTGATCTTTGACAGGTGTGTGACCCTTTATTTGAAGGCTGACTCAAATTGCAGTTCATAGTTGCCCCATCTTATAAATCATCTCGGCGACCAGTGAGGCGAGAGCTTCGTTCACTGCCAGCAGTAATTACACTTTGATAACTTGACTTGCAGTCTCAAGGTTTGCTTTGCAATAACAAAACTATAACATGAATTTTACATCTAAAACATACACAATCATAAACATTTCAAAAACATGTCTTGTCAAAAATTAGCCTTAATTGTTATCGTCAAGTTTTAAGTGTATTTGTACACACTACATTCCTCCGTCGCCCCTGAACACCTACAGCCCAAATGGGAAGCACCTGTTCTAAATGTAGTTTCTTTAGGCGAGGGACTTTGTTTTCTCTCAACATGACTGTGTTGACCCAGACGGCAATATGCTGCTAACATCCTACAGCCTCACAGGCAGCATGGGTTCTATTCCCCCCAGGGAGCTGAGAATATAAATAATTAACCAGGGTGAAAATAATATACATCATGAAATTTTAAATATAGCTCTTATTATTATTATTCTTATTCTTACTGTTTTTCAAACATGGGGGCCATGTGCAACTCACAGAAGTGGGGGAAATGGCCTCAACGCTGTAGCAAATGTTGCACACGAAATACGAGTTGTGCAATGTAATGCAAGGGTTCATTGATCTGATCATTTGCTGTTCCCTTTTTCTGTATCCAGACCATGGCTTCAGTTCAAAATAGAGTGAGTGACTTGGGTGTTACACCATTTTTAGCAATATTTCAGCAATATCACGGCAGGGGACACCAGAAATGGGCTTCACACATTGTACCCGTGTGGGGAATCGAACCCGGGCCTTCGGCTAGACGAGCAAACGCTATAACCACTAGGCTACCCAACCGCCCCAGTTCAACATACAGACTACACAGCAAAGCAGCTGCAGACATTCGCTTGTGACGAAAGAGGGCTACAGTGATAATGGTTATGCACATGACCTCCCCATCTGGTATGAACTATAACATGATAGACCCAGGCAGCACAATGTCATATGTGACCTTTTGGATTTCAGTCACAAGGAATGTTACAAGGTCCAGTCCAGTTTATAATCAACCCTGTGGGTTTTCTTTACAACATCGAGCAAACTCTCAATAATCACAGCCATAAATACATGTGAATCTAACAGTATAACTCCATAATCATACATCAGATAAGTAGATATGAAGTGCTAGAAATGATATAACTCTGAAAGTTATATAAATGACATGAAAAATGGCACAATTATAAATTAGAATCTGCTGCTACATTTTGGCCATGATAGTGTAGCCACCATAACACATATCATTCAACAACCAACAGAATGAAAGCACTGAATCCCAAGACCTGGCATGATGCAGTCAATAGTACTCAAACAGTGTCCTGTAGCCACTATCCTGTATCACTGAGGAGGTCTCCACATTGCCAGCTGCTCTGTGTCTCTCAATACTGTCGTGCGGCACTTGTAGTTGGTTATGAAGAACAATTATTGCCAATATCACTGACTAACTTGCCATTGCTAGTTGTCTTAGAGTCTGTTATAGGGTCTCTGGTTGTCTTTCAACTGTACAGCAGGTGAACTCTCTGTACAGCATCTGTCATCAGAACTATCTCCCCTGTTATCAGGGCGTGAGAGAATTATCTCCCCTGTCCTAATGCAAGCACTGACAAACTGGCTGCACTGACATTGTCAGGGGTTTACAGAATTATCTCCCCTGTCCTACTGCAAGCACTGACAAACTGGTTGCACTGACGCTGTCAGGGGTTTACAGAATTATCTCCCCTGTCCTACTGCAAGCACTGACAAACTGGTTGCACTGACATTGTCAGGGGTTTACAGAATTATCTCCCCTGTCCTACTGCAAGCACTGACAAACTGGTTGCACTGACATTGTCAGGGGTTTACAGAATTATCTCCCCTGTCGCACTACAAACACTGATACACTGGTTGCACTGACGCTGTCAGGGCTTTACAAGACTTATCTCCCCTGTCCTGCTACAAGCCCTGATACACTGGTTGTGTTGACCTAGTCAAGGGTTCACTTTCTCCGGCTGGCATCAGCGTTCTCTGTTTCTTCCACTTGAAGTAGCACTGTACACTTACAATGAGAACAACTACCACAGCAACTGGAATGCAATCAACACATTATTTCAGGTGAGGTTACCTAAATTCTAATTCATAACTACTAGCCTGGGTATTTTCGTTTATCTATCATAAATTTGACAAAAATAAAAACACAGTATGCACATTATCCATATTTGAGTTTTACACTTACTACAACATCCCATATACTCCCGTGCTTACCCTCACTACAATCTCCTTTTATTGAGTCCTTACCAGCACTACGATTCCCTTTTATTCAGTCCATACCTGCATTACAATCTCCTGCTATATGTGGAGTTCTTATTTCTTCAATGCCTATCTGTGGATTTCCTATTTCCTTGAATGCCTATATGTGTAATTTCTATTTCTTCAATACCTACCAGTTGAATTCCTAATTCTTCAATGATTACAATTTGCTACATCGCTGAATGCCTACTAGTTGAATTCCTATTTGTTCCAGGTTTACACATGACTTGCTACATTGTGAAAGCCCACCTGCACTACAGCCTCCTATTATGGCCATCAACTCTCCGGTAGGTTTACAGCCTGTACCGCTGCCATCTATCACATAGAGAGGGGGATTACAGCTGTGGGGGGACGTGCTCCCCGGCGGGCAGAAGGAGTTCTGGGGGCAAGCCTGTGGCAGACGGTCATTTTGCTGAAACAGATAAACAATGTTCTGATAGATATATTTTCATAGCTAAAAATATAAACACAAGTTCAAAGATCACCCAATAAGTGATGGGAACCATTCCAAGACCACCCAATATTCAAAGGGAATCCTATACAAGGTACAAGCATGTCAACTAGGGGTGGGTATTACAGAGGATTTTCATATTGCGATATATTGCGATGTGAAAGCATGTATTGCGATATGTATTGCAGTATATTGCATGAAGTATTTTTAAACAAAAAACTACTTATAATCGAGTTAATGCTTGATTTATAGAGCAAATACACAGCAAAATCACTATGCTTGATTAAGCTTTAATAACAACTTTTCATCATGATAAAATATAAATGTGAGTAATATTTGGCACAAATGACACAAGAAATATCCGAAGATTTCCGAGTGTTACGAAGTTTTCCGAATGCAAATCAAAATACTGGTTTTAGATCAGTGTATCGCAATACGTATCGTTTTCATGTCTGAACCCTTAAATACCAGTAAACCGGTTATATTGCACAGCCCTAATGTCAACACTACATGCAAGGAACACTATATCCAGGCTAGCGCCTGACAAGCCAATGTGGAATACAATAAGAATGACCCATGAAGATCCAGGTAAGAATTGATCTTCAGTAACTCGTGCTTGTCGCAAGAGGCGACTAACAGGATCAGGTGGTCAGGCTCGCTGATTGGTTGACACATGCCATTGTATCCCAATTGCGTAGATCAATGTTCATGCTGTTGATCACTGTATTGTCTAGTCCAGACTCCATTATTTACAGACTGCCGCCATATAGCTGGAATATTTCTGAGTGCGAAGTAAAACTTAACTCACTCACTCAATAAGAATGGAACAACACACTACAGTCTCATGTTTGCCTGGCAATCCCTGATTACACCAACCCATCTGAGACAAACTTACTGGACAGAAGAACCCCTTTGGACACTCGGTACACACAGTTGCACCACTGGAGGTATTGTACGACCCATCTGGGCAGTCTTGACAGATACCGCCATCCGCATCTTTTTTGAATGAACCTGTTATCAAAACAATTTTCAATTCAAATAATATCAAAGAGTAATATATAGTCAGTATTACAGCTATAGCAGCCTGTTCAGGCAGTGAGTGAATGCATTATTACAGCTTTATTAATGTGTTCACTGTAAAGTAGGTGAGTGAATGCATTATTACAGCTTTATTAATGTGTTCACTGTAAAGTAGGTGAGTGAATGCATTATTACAGCTTTATTAATGTGTTCACTGTAAAGTAGGTGAGTGAATGCATTATTACAGCTTTATTAATGTGTTCACTGTAAAGTAGGTGAGTGAATGCATTATTACAGCTTTTTTAATGTGTTCACTGTAAAGTAGGTGAGTGAATGCATTATTACAGCTATATTAATGTGTTCACTGTACAGTAGGTGAGTGAATGCATAATTACAGCTATATTAATGTGTACACTATAAAGTAGGTGAGTGAATGCATTATTACAGCTATATTAATGTGTTCACTGTACAGTAGGTTAGTGAATGCATTATTACAGCTATATTAATGTGTTCACTGTACAGTAGGTGAGTGAATGCATTATTACAGCTATATTAATGTGTACACTGTAAAGTAGGTGAGTGAATGCATTATTACAGCTATATTAATGTGTTCACTGTAAAGTAGGTGAGTGAATGCATTATTACAGCTTTATTAATGTGTTCACTGTAAAGTAGGTGAGAGATGCATTATTACAGCTATATTAATGTGTTCACTGTAAAGTAGGTGAGTGAATGCATTATTACAGCTTTATTAATGTGTTCACTGTAAAGTAGGTGAGTGAATGCATTATTACAGCTTTTTAATGTGTTCACTGTAAAGTAGGTGAGTGAATGCATTATTACAGCTATATTAATGTGTTCACTGTACAGTAGGTGAGTGAATGCATAATTACAGCTATATTAATGTGTACACTATAAAGTAGGTGAGTGAATGCATTATTACAGCTATATTAATGTGTTCACTGTACAGTAGGTGAGTGAATGCATTATTACAGCTATATAAATGTGTACACTGTAGAGTAGGTGAGTGAATGCATTATTACAGCTATACTAATGTGTTCACTGTAAAGCAGGTGAGAGTATGCATTATTACAGCTATACTAATGTGTTCACTGTAAAGTAGGTGAGAGAATGCATTATTACAGCTATACTAATGTGTTCACTGTACAGTAGGTGAGTGAATGCATTATTACAGCTATGTTAATGTGTTCTCTATAAAGTAGGTGAGAGAATGCATTATTACAGCTATATTAATGTGTTCACTGTAAAGTAGGTGAGTGAATGCATTATGACAGCTATATTAATGTGTTCGCTGTAAAGTAGGTGAGTGAATGCATTATTACAGCTATATTAATGTGTTCACTGTAAAGTAGGTGAGAGAATGCATTATTACAGCTATTCTAATGTGTTCACTGTAAAGTAGGTGAGAGAATGCATTATTACAGCTATATTAATGTGTTCGCTATAAAGTAGGAGAGTGAATGCATTATTACAGCTATATTAATGTGTTCACTGTAAAGTAGGCGAGTGAATGCATTATTACACCTATATTAATGTGTTCACTGTACAGTAGGTGAGTGAATGCATTATTACAGCTATTCTAATGTGTTCACTGTAAAGTAGGTGAGAGAATGCATTATTACAGCTATATTAATGTGTTCGCTATAGAGTAGGAGAGTGAATGCATTATTAAAGCTATTTTAATGTTTCCACTGTAAAGTAGGTGAGTGAATGCATTATTACAGCTATATTAATGTGTTCGCTATAAAGTAGGTGAGTGAATGCATTATTACAGCTATATTAATGTGTTCGCTATAAAGAAGGTGAGAGAATGCATTATTACAGCTTTATTAATGTGTTCACTGTACAGTAGGTGAGTGAATGCATTATTACAGCTATACTAATGTGTTCACTGTACAGTAGGTGAGTGAATGCATTATTACAGCTATGTTAATGTGTTCTCTATAAAGAAGTTGAGAGAATGCATTATTACAGCTATATTAATGTGTTCACTGTAAAGTAGGTGAGTGAAAGCATTATTACAGCTATACTAATGTGTTCACTGTAAAGTAGGTGACAGAATGCATTATTACAGCTATACTAATGTGTTCACTGTACAGTAGGTGAGTGAATGCATTACTACAGCTATATTAATGTGTTCACTGTAAAGTAGGTGAGAGAATGCATTATTACAGCTATATTAATGTGTTCACTGTAAAGTAGGTGAGAGAATGCATTATTACAGCTATTCTAATGTGTTCACTGTAAAGTAGGTGAGAGAATGCATTATTACAGCTATATTAATGTGTTCACTGTAAAGTAGGTGAGTGAATGCATTATTACACCTATATTAATGTGTTCACTGTACAGTAGGTGAGTGAATGCATTATTACAGCTATTCTAATGTGTTCACTGTAAAGTAGGTGAGAGAATGCATTATTACAGCTATTCTAATGTGTTCGCTATAGAGTAGGAGAGTGAATGCATTATTACAGCTATTTTAATGTTTCCACTGTAAAGTAGGTGAGTGAATGCATTATTACAGCTATATTAATGTGTTAAGCTATAAAGTAGGTGAGTGAATGCATTATTACAGCTATATTAATGTGTTCGCTATAAAGAAGGTGAGAGAATGCATTATTACAGCTTTATTAATGTGTTCACTGTACAGTAGGTGAGTGAATGCATTATTACAGCTATACTAATGTTTTCACTGTACAGTAGGTTAGTGAATGCATTATTACAGCTATATAAATGTGTTCACTGTAAAGTAGGTGAGTGAATGCATAATTACAGCTATATTAATGTGTTCGCTTTAAAGTAGGTGAGTGAATGCATTATTACAGCTATATTAATGTGTTCACTGTAAAGTAGGTGAGTGAATGCATTATTACAGCTATACTAATGTGTTCACTGTAAAGTAGGTGAGAGAATGCATTATTACAGCTATACTAATGTGTTCACTGTACAGTAGGTGAGTGAATGCATTACTACAGCTATATTAATGTGTTCACTGTACAGTAGGGTGAGAGAATGCATTATTACAGCTATATTAATGTGTTCAGGCTATAAAGTAGGAGGAGAGTGAATGCATTATTACAGCTATAATAATGTGTTCACTGTACAGTAGGTGAGTGAATGCATTATTACAGCTATTCTAATGTGTTCACTGTAAAGTAGGTGAGTGAATGCATTATTACAGCTATATTAATGTGTTAAGGCTATAAAGTAGGAGAGTGAATGCATTATTACAGCTATATTAATGTTTCCACTGTAAAGTAGGTGAGTGAATGCATTATTACAGCTATATTAATGTCTTCGCTATAAAGTAGGTGAGTGAATGCATTATTACAGCTATATTAATGTGTTCGCTATAAAGTAGGGGAGAGAATGCATAATTACAGCTATATTAATGTGTTCGCTTTAAAGTAGGTGAGTGAATGCATTATTACAGCTATATTAATGTGTTCACTGTAAAGTAGGTGAGTGAATGCATTATTACAGCTTTATTAATGTGTTCACTGTAAAGTAGGTGAGTGAATGCATTATTACAGCTATATAAATGTGTTCACTGTAAAGTAGGTGAGTGAATGCATTATTACAGCTATATTAATGTGTTCACTGTAAAGTAGGTGAGTGAATGCATTATTACAGCTTTATTAATGTGTTCACTGTAGAGTAGGTAAATGAATGCATTACTACAGCTATATTAATGTATTCACTGTACAGTAGGTTAGTGAATGCATTATTACAGCTATATTAATGTGTTCACTGTACAGTAGGTGAGTGAATGCATTATTACAGCTATATTAATGTGTACACTGTAAAGTAGGTGAGTGAATGCATTATTACAGCTATATTAATGTGTTCACTGTAAAGTAGGTGAGTGAATGCATTATTACAGCTTTATTAATGTGTTCACTGTAAAGTAGGTGAGAGATGCATTATTACAGCTATATTAATGTGTTCACTGTAAAGTAGGTGAGTGAATGCATTATTACAGCTTTATTAATGTGTTCACTGTAAAGTAGGTGAGTGAATGCATTATTACAGCTTTTTTAATGTGTTCACTGTAAAGTAGGTGAGTGAATGCATTATTACAGCTATATTAATGTGTTCACTGTACAGTAGGTGAGTGAATGCATATTTACAGCTATATTAATGTGTACACTATAAAGTAGGTGAGTGAATGCATTATTACAGCTATATTAATGTGTTCACTGTACAGTAGGTGAGTGAATGCATTATTACAGCTATATAAATGTGTACACTGTAGAGTAGGTGAGTGAATGCATTATTACAGCTATACTAATGTGTTCACTGTAAAGCAGGTGAGAGTATGCATTATTACAGCTATACTAATGTGTTCACTGTAAAGTAGGTGAGAGAATGCATTATTACAGCTATACTAATGTGTTCACTGTACAGTAGGTGAGTGAATGCATTATTACAGCTATGTTAATGTGTTCTCTATAAAGAAGTTGAGAGAATGCATTATTACAGCTATATTAATGTGTTCACTGTAAAGTAGGTGAGTGAATGCATTATGACAGCTATATTAATGTGTTCGCTGTAAAGTAGGTGAGTGAATGCATTATTACAGCTATATTAATGTGTTCACTGTAAAGTAGGTGAGAGAATGCATTATTACAGCTATTCTAATGTGTTCACTGTAAAGTAGGTGAGAGAATGCATTATTACAGCTATATTAATGTGTTCGCTATAAAGTAGGAGAGTGAATGCATTATTACAGCTATATTAATGTGTTCACTGTAAAGTAGGCGAGTGAATGCATTATTACACCTATATTAATGTGTTCACTGTACAGTAGGTGAGTGAATGCATTATTACAGCTATTCTAATGTGTTCACTGTAAAGTAGGTGAGAGAATGCATTATTACAACTATATTAATGTGTTAAGCTATAGAGTAGGAGAGTGAATGCATTATTAAAGCTATTTTAATGTTTCCACTGTAAAGTAGGTGAGTGAATGCATTATTACAGCTATATTAATGTGTTAAGCTATAAAGTAGGTGAGTGAATGCATTATTACAGCTATATTAATGTGTTAAGCTATAAAGAAGGTGAGAGAATGCATTATTACAGCTTTATTAATGTGTTCACTGTACAGTAGGTGAGTGAATGCATTATTACAGCTATACTAATGTGTTCACTGTACAGTAGGTGAGTGAATGCATTATTACAGCTATGTTAATGTGTTCTCTATAAAGAAGTTGAGAGAATGCATTATTACAGCTATATTAATGTGTTCACTGTAAAGTAGGTGAGTGAAAGCATTATTACAGCTATACTAATGTGTTCACTGTAAAGTAGGTGACAGAATGCATTATTACAGCTATACTAATGTGTTCACTGTACAGTAGGTGAGTGAATGCATTACTACAGCTATATTAATGTGTTCACTGTAAAGTAGGTGAGAGAATGCATTATTACAGCTATATTAATGTGTTCACTGTAAAGTAGGTGAGAGAATGCATTATTACAGCTATTCTAATGTGTTCACTGTAAAGTAGGTGAGAGAATGCATTATTACAGCTATATTAATGTGTTCGCTATAAAGTAGGAGAGTGAATGCATTATTACAGCTATATTAATGTGTTCACTGTACAGTAGGTGAGTGAATGCATTATTACAGCTATACTAATGTGTTCACTGTACAGTAGGTGAGTGAATGCATTATTACAGCTATACTAATGTGTTCACTGTAAAGTAGGTGAGTGAATGCATAATTACAGCTATATTAATGTGTTAAACTTTTAAAAGTAGGTGAGTGAATGCATTATTACAGCTATATTAATGTGTCCACTGTAAAGTAGGTGAGTGAATGCATTATTACAGCTAAACTAATGTGTTCACTGTAAAGTAGGTGAGAGAATGCATTATTACAGCTATACTAATGTGTTCACTGTACAGTAGGTGAGTGAATGCATTACTACAGCTATATTAATGTGTTCACTGTACAGTAGGTGAGAGAGAATGCATTATTACAGCTATATTAATGTGTTAAACCGCTGTATGAAATAGGTATAAAAGTAGGAGAGTGAATGCATTATTACAGCTATAATAATGTGTTCACTGTACAGTAGGTGAGTGAATGCATTATTACAGCTATTCTAATGTGTCTAATGTGTTCAAAGTAAAGGAGAGAATGCATAATTACAGCTATATTAATGTGTTGGCTTTAAAGTAGGTGAGTGAATGCATTATTACAGCTATATTAATGTGTTCACTGTAAAGTAGGTGAGAGAATGCATTATTACAGCTATACTAATGTGTTAACTGTAAAGTAGGTGAGTGAATGCATAATTACAGCTATATTAATGTGTTCGCTTTAAAGTAGGTGAGTGAATGCATTATTACAGCTATATTAATGTGTTCACTGTAAAGTAGGTGAGTGAATGCATTATTACAGCTATACTAATGTGTTCACTGTAAAGTAGGTGAGAGAATGCATTATTACAGCTATACTAATGTGTTCACTGTACAGTAGGTGAGTGAATGCATATACTACAGAGTGAATACTATATTAATGTGTTCACTGTACAGTAGGTGAGAGAATGAATGCATTATTACAGCTATATTAATGTGTTCGCTATAAAGTAGGAGAGTGAATGCATTATTACAGCTATATTAATGTGTTCACTGTACAGTAGGTGAGTGAATGCATTATTACAGCTATTCTAATGTGTTCACTGTAAAGTAGGTGAGAGAATGCATTATTACACCTATATTAATGTGTTCACTGTACAGTAGGTGAGTGAATGCATTATTACAGCTATACTAATGTGTTCACTGTAAAGTAGGTGAGTGAATGCATTATTACAGCTATACTAATGTGTTCACTGTAAAGTAGGTGAGTGAATGCATTATTACACCTATATTAATGTGTTCACTGTACAGTAGGTGAGTGAATGCATTATTACAGCTATTCTAATGTGTTCACTGTAAAGTAGGTGAGAGAATGCATTATTACAGCTATATTAATGTGTTCGCTATAGAGTAGGAGAGTGAATGCATTATTACAGCTATTTTAATGTTTCCACTGTAAAGTAGGTGAGTGAATGCATTATTACAGCTATATTAATGTGTTCGCTATAAAGTAGGTGAGTGAATGCATTATTACAGCTATATTAATGTGTTCGCTATAAAGAAGGTGAGAGAATGCATTATTACAGCTTTATTAATGTGTTCACTGTACAGTAGGTGAGTGAATGCATTATTACAGCTATACTAATGTGTTCACTGTACAGTAGGTGAGTGAATGCATTATTACAGCTATACTAATGTGTTCACTGTAAAGTAGGTGAGTGAATGCATAATTACAGCTATATTAATGTGTTCGCTTTAAAGTAGGTGAGTGAATGCATTATTACAGCTATATTAATGTGTTCACTGTAAAGTAGGTGAGTGAATGCATTATTACAGCTATACTAATGTGTTCACTGTAAAGTAGGTGAGAGAATGCATTATTACAGCTATACTAATGTGTTCACTGTACAGTAGGTGAGTGAATGCATTACTACAGCTATATTAATGTGTTCACTGTACAGTAGGTGAGAGAATGCATTATTACAGCTATATTAATGTGTTCGCTATAAAGTAGGAGAGTGAATGCATTATTACAGCTATAATAATGTGTTCACTGTACAGTAGGTGAGTGAATGCATTATTACAGCTATTCTAATGTGTTCACTGTAAAGTAGGTGAGTGAATGCATTATTACAGCTATATTAATGTGTTCGCTATAAAGTAGGAGAGTGAATGCATTATTACAGCTATATTAATGTTTCCACTGTAAAGTAGGTGAGTGAATGCATTATTACAGCTATATTAATGTGTTCGCTATAAAGTAGGTGAGTGAATGCATTATTACAGCTATATTAATGTGTTCGCTATAAAGTAGGGGAGAGAATGCATAATTACAGCTATATTAATGTGTTCGCTTTAAAGTAGGTGAGTGAATGCATTATTACAGCTATATTAATGTGTTCACTGTAAAGTAGGTGAGAGAATGCATTATTACAGCTATACTAATGTGTTAACTGTAAAGTAGGTGAGTGAATGCATAATTACAGCTATATTAATGTGTTCGCTTTAAAGTAGGTGAGTGAATGCATTATTACAGCTATATTAATGTGTTCACTGTAAAGTAGGTGAGTGAATGCATTATTACAGCTATACTAATGTGTTCACTGTAAAGTAGGTGAGAGAATGCATTATTACAGCTATACTAATGTGTTCACTGTACAGTAGGTGAGTGAATGCATTACTACAGCTATATTAATGTGTTCACTGTACAGTAGGTGAGAGAATGCATTATTACAGCTATATTAATGTGTTCGCTATAAAGTAGGAGAGTGAATGCATTATTACAGCTATATTAATGTGTTCACTGTACAGTAGGTGAGTGAATGCATTATTACAGCTATTCTAATGTGTTCACTGTAAAGTAGGTGAGAGAATGCATTATTACACCTATATTAATGTGTTCACTGTACAGTAGGTGAGTGAATGCATTATTACAGCTATACTAATGTGTTCACTGTAAAGTAGGTGAGTGAATGCATTATTACAGCTATACTAATGTGTTCACTGTAAAGTAGGTGAGTGAATGCATTATTACACCTATATTAATGTGTTCACTGTACAGTAGGTGAGTGAATGCATTATTACAGCTATTCTAATGTGTTCACTGTAAAAGTAGGTGAGAGAATGCATTATTACAGCTATATTAATGTGTTAAGCTATAGAGTAGGAGAGTGAATGCATTATTACAGCTATTTTAATGTTTCCACTGTAAAGTAGGTGGAGTGAATGCATTATTACAGCTATATTAATGTGTTCACTATAAAGTAGGTGAGTGAATGCATTATTACAGCTATATTAATGTGTTCGCTATAAAGAAGGTGAGAGAATGCATTATTACAGCTTTATTAATGTGTTCACTGTACAGTAGGTGAGTGAATGCATTATTACAGCTATACTAATGTGTTCACTGTAAAGTGAGGTGAGTGAATGCATTATTACAGCTATACTAATGTGTTCACTGTAAAGTAGGTGAGTGAA